>NC_053041.3:630251604-631554182 GCF_002575655.3 Aegilops tauschii subsp. strangulata | reverse complement strand
GCTGGTCTGCCCTGCCTAGAAGAAGCCCTTGACTGCTTCTGTGATGCTGGATTGCTGAACTTTGTGACTGATAAGGAGCATTGGAATGAAGAACTTCTGCTACAATTTTATGCTACCCTCCACATTGCGGCTACAACAGGGATCCGAAGACATGGGTCCTTGAGTGGATGACAGGCAACGTACACCATGAAGCTAAAGCTCTTGACATTATTGAGCTCACTGGTCTATCCACTCCAGGTGAACTATATGAACCTGGTTGTCAGCTTCACCGCAATGCATTGGAGAGCATCTTTCAGAAGCCAGAGCCTAACATGAGCCAAATGCTGAGCATGATGAAGCCTCTGCCACACGATGCTGAATACCCAAGAGAGTTCTTTGTTGAAGACCTAGAGTATCTGCCCCGCACTATCTATCATATCATCAGGCGAACTTATGGCCTGTCAAAGGACATTCTTCTGCAGCGAAGCTTGAAGGAGCAATGAAGACATTGGTCTTTTATATCTTCAATGGCATCAGCTTCAATGCTCAAGACTTCTTTATCAGGCAATTGGCTGCATCAGGCTCTGATCTCTTTGGACTGAAATTCTACGCTCCATGGGTTATGCGCCTTATCAAGCTTCATTCTATTGTCAACTATCAGCCTTCTGCTCGCAACCATCTGATCTTTTTGCCTGAGGTTGATATGTCAGTTGAAGCCATATACCCAGAGCCTGCCAAGGAGCCTGTTTGTCTTCACAATGTTGATCACCAAAGCTTCACACAGCCCATTGAAGGAGTCCAGGCCGTCACTCGTATTTATGCTTTGGCTGGCAATACACACTTACCTCACCGTGCTCAAACTGAAGCCACTGAAAGCACTATTCCTCAAAGGCCTCGGAAGCGATCTCGTGTTCTCGATGACCGAGAACTTCTCGTTGCCCTGCATCAGAAACAGGATAAGCATCACTACTGGCTGAAGCGACAGATTCAAAGCCTCTTGGTGGATGTCAATCGCATTCGCAACCTTGCCACCAAGAATGCCTTTGTCACTCATGAAACCTGTCGAAGGTCATGGAAGAGTTTGACATTGCTGAGTGCTGAAGCAGATCTTCAAGACGATGGCTTCACTGAAAGATTCAAGTTTGACTCCACTCCTCCAAGGAATGCTGTCTTGCATCGGACTCCCTCTCTTGAAGACTCTTACTATTCCTCCTTAGCTGCAATGGTGAATGCCAGAGTCATAGATGACCAAGATGATGCTACCTCACCACCTCCAACTTCGGCGCGTATCGACACTGCACCAAGTTCTTCTGCACCGCCAAACCCCAACGCCGACCCTGCTGCTTCACCTACTCCTTCTGGGAATGAGTAGAAGCTCTATATCTTCAAACCTTTTTGGTCCTTACTAACAAAAGGGGGAGAAGCATATGAGTTGATAGTCTTCAAGCGGGTCCATATGGGCGGTTACTTTATATTTTGCTTAGTGTTTACGACTCTTGCTTTTGATACATTTGGTTCTTTGAGTTGTAACACATAAACTTGATGGTCGTCTGCTACGTTTTCTGCTATTCTGTGATGCGATGATAAATTCCGCATGTGCGATGATAAATCCCGCACTTAGTCATATTGCAGACGTCCATTTTTCATTATGCATGTCATTATCTTCGTTATATCAATTCATGCGTGATGAATTGTCTTCATAAGTTGAAGAGGATCTCCATAAGTACAACCTGCCATGTACATTTGCATTCCAAAAGCAAATGACTTATATGCACATCTTTAGGGGGGCCTTTTGCTACTTATGAAGACAATACCTTTATCCTTTACAATTTCACATACTTTTATCCCCGTTGGAAACTTCAACCAGTTTGTCATCAATCACCAAAAAAAAAGGAGATTGTAAGTGCATCTAGTGCCACCCCTAGTTGGTTTTGGAGTATTGACGACAAACCTGGTTGAGGGACTAATGTGTTTGTGAGAATTGCAGGATAACACAGGTAGTAGTCCCTCATTGATTGGGTTTACCTACCGGAGATGACCCCTAAAAATGTATGAAGACATTGAAGACAATGGTGGTATGTGAAGATATTCACAGTGAAGACTATGACATGAGAAGACATCGTGTGAAGACTATGGAGCGCGAAGACTTAGTTGTTTCGTTGTTTCCTTTTCTTCTTTGTTGAGTCATAGGAACCACCGTACTGTTAAGTGGGGTCCCAGTGAACAAAGTCAGAGTGACTGAAGTGATGCTCAACCAAATCCTATGTCTTCGAGCGAAGACAATGAGAGCAAATCTTATCCAGTTGGATGAGTCAGCTTTACTTGTAGCCCAAGTCAAGCTGTCGCGTGTGTCTGAAATCTGACCGTTGGAACACGTGTCAGTTCCTTAGTGACCCAGGGTCATTTCGGACAAATCAGGTCGGGTTGCCTAGTGGCTATAAATAGCCCACCCCCTACACCATAAATTGGTGGCTGCTCAGAGTTAGTGCACGGCTTTTGTCGTTTGAGAGCAACCCACCTCCGAAGCTTTTGAGAGAGAGAAATCCTTGCGAGGACAAAGCCCAAACACCCAGAGCCAAAGAGTGTTAGGCATCACTGAAGTCTTTTTGTCCGCGTGACCTGAAGACTTGTTACACTTGAGGACTGTGAATCCTCCAGCCGGTTAGGCGTCGCGTTCTGAGCATTCAAGAGTCATTGTGGATCGCCGGTGAACGAAGTCTGTGAAGGTTTGGAAGTCTACCTTGAAGACTTACCAGAGTGATTGGGCGAGGACTGGGTGTCCTTAGCTCAAGGGGAATAAGGTGAAGACACGGTCTTCTGAGTTAAATCTCAGCCTTCCTAACCAGACATACAGTTGTCACAGCAACTGGAACTGGTCCAACAAATCTTTTGTCCTCACCAAGTGACTGGTTATATCCTCTCCCTTTCTTTACTTACAGTTTGTCTCCGTGAAGTCACTGCCTGCCTACACTACCTGTTTGACTTCACTGTGTGACTACTTTTGTTGTTTGGCTTCATATTATCTTCCATCCTGATCTTACTACCTAGCTGCTATTAGTCTTCGTGCTTTCACTTCATTGAATACTTGACTATGGCTTGCTTAGTGTAGTCTACCTTCTGCTGCATATCAATAGGTTCATTTCTATTGTTTGTCTTCAAAACTCTCATGTTTTGAAGACTTCCATAAAAATCGCCTATTCACCCCCCCCCCCTCTAGTCGATAACTAGCACTTTCACATGGCAATATATCTCGGAATGGCTATGGAAATGCCATGATAGGTAGGTATGGTGGCTGTTTTGAGGAAGATATAAGGAGGTTTATGTGTGATAGAGCGTATCGTATCACGGGGTTTGGATGCACCGGCGAAGTTTGCATCAACTCTCGAGGTGAGAAAGGGCAATGCACGGTACCGAAGAGGCTAGCAATGATGGAAGGGTGAGAGTGCGTATAATCCATGGACTCACATTACTCATATAGAACTCATATACTTATTGCAAAAGTTTATTAACCCTCGAAGCAAAGTACTACTACGCATGCCCCTAGGGGGATAGATTGGTAGGAAAAGACCATCGCTCGTCCCCGACCGCCACTCATAAGGAAGAAAATCAATAAATACATCATGCTCCAACTTCGTTACATAACGGTTCACCATACGTGCATGCTACGGGACTTGCAAACCTCAACACAAGTATTTCTCAATTTCACAATTACTCAACTAGCACGACTCTAATATCACCACCATTATATCGCAAAACTATTGCAAGGAATCAAACATATCATATTCAGTGATCTACATGTTTTATGTAGGATTTTATGACTAACCATGTGAATGACCAGTTCCTGTCATCTCTCTAAATAGATATAAGTGAAGCAAGAGAGTTTAATTCTTTCTACAAAAGATATGCCCACGCTCTAACAAATATAAGTGAAGCAAAAGAGCATTCTACAAATGGCAGTTTTCTATGTGAAGAGAAACAGGCAATCCAAACTTCAAATGATATAAGTGAAGCACATGAAGCATTCTATAAAGCCATACTAAAAAGAATATAAGTGAAGTGCAATGAGCATTCTATAAATCAACCAAGGACTATCTCATACCAGCATGGTGCATAAAAGAAAAAGTGAAAACTAAATGCAAAAGACGCTCCAAGATCTGCACATATCACATGAACGAAATGAATCCGAAAACATACCGATACTTGTTGAAGAAAGATGGGATGCCTTCCGGGGCATCCCCAAGCTTAGACGCTTGAGTCTCCTTAAATATTTACTTGGGGTGCCTTGGTCATAGATCTTGCCTCTCCTCCTTCTCCTCACATCGAGACCTTCTCGATCATCGAACACTTCATCCACACAAAACTTCAACAGAAAACTCGGTAAGATCGTCAATGTCTGGTTGATCCTGGATCCGGTTACTGACACGCCTGCCAGCCGTCACTGGGTCCATAATCCCACCGAACGCAATTACTTCGTATGTAGTCCTATCCCTCGGGGACTGATCCCTCGCCAAACACCCTCAATACTGACAAGTGCTGGCGTGGGAGACGAGGCCGACAGGACACCTCCTGCAGCCGCGACCATCATCCCCTCCGTCGGCGCGGCCAAGCACATGTCTGCTCTGCTGGTGTCGGTGAAGACGGAACCTGCCTAGGCTCCGAATGGCGAACATGAGGAGGTGAATCACGGGCCTCCTGTCCGCGACTCCCCCTCCCCTCAACACTGGCAAGGCGCCGGGTAGGCCCAACCGGCGGTTGGGAGTCATCCAGACTCCGGCCCTCTGCTGGCGCGATGTCCGACTCCAAGACCTACTGTCTCGGTGCGTCATCCATCCCCATCGTACCGGCCACCATCGACTCGGCGCCTGTCCCAAGAGACTGCTTGGCCGGGTAACGTATGCTCTGACGGATCCTCCAACTCTACGTTGTGGCTCCATAAGCGGCTAGGGGCAAAAGACACACAAACGAACCAAATCGCAACGAGTTCATTAGTGTCGGTGTTTGTGCAGGTCCCATGGCAGGCTCATCTCCCTTCCTAGACCGTGCCGCAGGCCCCTTGGCTGCCTCCCCATGAGCCATGGCCTGCACCTTTCTCTTGACCCCTAGAGGTATCATCGCCCTCAGTCGCATCCATGTCTTGATTCCCATCCCCCTCCTTGAACATTGGTGTATCCTCAAACTCCACGTCGAGGTTGTATGTGACCCCCGCATCAATCCACTTGACCACACCCGCACAAACTCGATGTTCACCACACTGACAAGCAACCTCACCACACCATTTGTGCGGGTAAAAGGCATATCGACCTGCTCTGTCTTGCCAATGAGAGATCCCAAACTCTAGGTCACAAGAAATTATTTAGCGACTTAGGAGGTGCCCCAGAAAAGCGGACCCAGACCTAAGTCAAAGGTGTACCTCGCGGCTCCTTCTGCTTCCGAGCATCAAATTCCAGGATACAATTAGTACTAGGCACCCTACACATGCCAAACTTAAGAATACGAATTTGATCCTCCCTCGTAGGAAAATCCACCTTGTAAGTCTGCTCCTCAAGTCTCACAAGGTTCAACTGGAAACTACCTGGTGCAAGCTCTTGAAGGTGCTGAACAATTTGTGCCTCGGTCAAGAATCTGTTCGTCAGCCTCACAATGCCCGAAAAAGAATTGTACAAGAGATGTGTTGTCTGGTCCACATTAGGTGATTCAAAAAACATCAACTCCTGACAGCAAACCCCATAGATCGTGACCACCGGCTTCGGTCCCAAAAGGAGGGGGCACTCTCCAAAAGTATGCTTTGGCTTAAGATAGATATCACAAAGCTCCGTTGTGCACTCTTCCACAAAATGTCCCGGCTCACCACACCGATAGCAAGGCATCTTCTCTTTTTTATGCGCCCATTTCGAAGCTCTTTCACCTTCTGACTTGTCGGACCCTTTGTCAGAGGAAGAATCCCGAGGCTTAGCCATAGTTTGCTTGGCCCTGATAACCCACAAGTATAGGGGATCAATTGTAGCCTCTTTCGATAAGTAAGAGTGTCGAACCGAACGAGGAGCTAAAGGTAGAACAAATATTCCCTCAAGTTTTATCGACCACCGATACAACTCTACGCACGCTGAACGATCGCTTTACCTAGAACAAGTATGAAACTGTAAGTACTTTGTAGGTGTTGTTGGATAGGTTTGCAAGATAATAAAGAGCGCGTAAATAAAAACTAGGGGTTGTTTAGATAAAGAAATAACTAAGTTAGTCTTAGTAGAGAGCTTTTTGTCACAAGAAAGTTATTTGTCCCTAGGCAATCGATAACTACACCTGTAATCATTATTGCAATTTTATTTGAGGGAGAGGCATAAGCTAACATACTTTCTCTTCTTGGATCATATGCACTTATGATTGGAACTCTAGCAAGCATCCGCAACTACTAAAGATCATTAAGGTAAAACCCAACCATACCATTAAAGTATCAAGTCCTCTTTACTCCCATACGCAAACAACCTACTTACTCGGGTCTGTGCTTCTGTCACTCACGCCACCCACCATAAGCAAATCATGAACATATTGCAAACCCTACAGCGGGGATCCCTCACGCTTGCGCGACACGGAGAGCACCATAGGACAGCACCAATAATAAAACATGCAACTCAAACCAATCAAGATCATTAATGAACCCATAGGACAAAATGGATCTACTCAAATATCATAGGATGGCCATACATCATTGGGAAATAATATATAGCGTTGAGCATCATGTTTAAGTAGATATTACAGCGGGTAAAAGAGGGGTTACACCTCTGCATAGAGGGGGAGAGAGTTGGTGATGACGGCGGTGAAGTTGTTGGTGTAGATTGCGATGACGATGATGGCCCCGGCGGTGTACCGGCGCCACCGGAAGAGAGGGGGAGAGAGCCCCCCTTCTTCTTCTTCTTCCTTGACCTTACCCCTAGATGGGAGAAGGGTTTCCCCTCTGGTCCTTGGCTTCCATGGACGCAGAGGGGCGGGAGCCCCTTCGAGATTGGATCTCTCTCTGTTTCCTTCTGTTTCTGCGCTCTTTGATTCTGCCCTTTCACTGTTTCTTAAATTCCCGGAGATCCGTAACTCCGATTGGCTGAAATTTTGACACGATTTTTATCCGGATATTCGCTTTCTTGCGGCGAAAGAATGGCACCAACTGCCTTATGGAGTGGCCACGAGGGCCCAGGGCACGTCCTACTCCCTGGGGCGCACCCCTCACCCTCGTGGGCCCCTCGGGCATCGTCTCGCGTTGATTCCACTTCCCAAAATTCACATATATTCCAAAAAAAAATTTCATAAGTTTTTATCCCGTTTGGACTCCGTTTGATATGGATTTTCTGCGAAACAAAAAACATGCAACAAACAGGAACTGGCACTGGGCACTGAATCAATATGTTAGTCCCAAAAATAATATAAAAATTGCCAAAAGTATATAAAAGTTGTAGAATATTGACATTGAACAATAAAAAATTATAGATACGACGAAGACATATCAGGCCCCGGGAACCTTCACGGCCGCCCAAGCTCGCACATTATCTAAAGCTTCCCCCGATAGAACCGGCGTAGGAGCCGCCACCACGAAGTAGATAGCGGCCTCTACCGCCGCAGGAGGCGCGCCATCTGAAGTCTTCGCCGGCGGTGGTGGAGGGTGTGGCGGAGGAGGATGCCTGCCGCCACCCCCTCGAAACCCACGGTATCCGCCCCAGAAGTGATAGTTAGGCCCGGCTATCCCCTCCATGAAGGTGCCCTGTAGTCCCTGGAAGCCACATCCAGCCCCTCGACCATTGTGCCATGCGTATCCGCGTCCTCCACCAGAAGACGACGATCCGCGCTGCTGGCCCTCTCCATATGCGTCATCTCCATCGTCACACCACTGCCCGCGCGGGGGCATTCCGGCTACCGTCGCCCGCTCCCTGGAAACGGCCAGGGCTAGCCTCTCGACCACGGCCAGCCCCTGGGAAGGAGCCCCTCCAGCGGGCTCCCTTCCATCACGCACCTGCTCTTGCTGGCTAGGTGGCCCCGACGGACCTACCCTGCGGCGGAGCTCCTTGGGGCTGCGGGGCTCCCCTAGGCAGCGGCGCCCTGCGAGGAGGTGGCGGGCCCGTTCCCTGAACGGCCATGGTGACTGTCGCCGGCGCACGGAGACCAGCGATTCTCCCGGCGCGGTCCTTCCCAAACGACGGAAACCCAGACGCAGCCACACGAGGTCGAACCCTAGCACAATCAACACGACGTGCATGCTCGGGCTCTCGATACGAGATGACCTCATGCAACGACTCCACGTGCGTAACAGCTGGGCCAATGGTCTGGGCCTCCTTCTGGGCCAAATATCCAGAACCATTGAGGCCAACTACCGCGGAAACAACACTTGGCCCATCCGAGACCAACAAAATATTCATACGCCCATTTTGGTATGCCTGGATCTCGGGAGAACCGATGATCGCCGGCGGCGGCTTTGACGTCGTCGTTCATGCCTTCTTTTTCCTCCTCCTCGTGACTAAAGTCCATGACTCCGGCAAAGTGAAAGTGATTGGAGGGCGATATACCTTAGGGATCCTCCCTCGCCAAGGTTTCATCTTTGGCTTCGCCGCCTCAAATGGACGCCGGCCTGCACCATTCGGCTTACGATCTTCCTTGCGATCACCCTCGGATGACGACGGAGCTCCGAATTCCGGTGAGGCAGATTGCTGCGTGACCGAGTCCGTGCTGAGCATCTCCTCGTCTTCGCCGTCGCTCTCTGCGAGCAACCAAAATCCGCCCCCGAACCGCGGACGATCTGTCCCGAATCTTGGAGCAGGCGATGTCTCCCGATGCCGATCCTCCACAAGACCTACCGCCGGAGATGGAGTAGTTAGATCGACCCTCACAGGACCACCACTCCCTCGCTCAAACTGATCTCCGACGGTGATTTCGTAAATGTCGATCACCAAATACCCGCCATGCATGGACCACAATCTCATCTCCCTGCAGGTACCGGCCTGCAAGGATGTCATCTTCTTGGTCTCGCAATGCGATCCAGCCTGACAGCGGATGGAGGTTGAGAATTCCCCTCCGGCCACCCTCTGATCCACCGGCAAGCAAAAAAATCGCCCACCACCGCCACGGCTCAACTAGCGAGGACCTGCGCCCAAACGTCGAAGATGGACTTCGGACCGCACTATCCCGGCGGTGGATCCGGCGGCGAAGGCGCCTCCGCCGAGGCCGCGACCTCCGCAGTCGCAGTCCCCTGGTCCAATTGAAGCACTTGCGATCGCTATTAGTGATCTGAATGATCTTATATTTATTTTCAAATGGAGTACTATGCATTTGTTCAAAAAGTTTTGAATAGCGGGCTATAACGACGAAATAAGGGCACTATAGCGTTTTTAACAGGGCTGCACGAAACGGCACCTATGTACAATGTAGGGATTTTAACGGGACTAGCAAAAGAGCTCGTGCCTTGCAGCGGGAGAGAAAATACCACACGCCCCTAACACAATAACCATGACCCAAGGCCCCAATAGGTCCACATCCTTTATTTCAACATGACATATTACCAGTCTTGCCATTTATCCTTCACACTCCCGCTCACGAACATGCATGGTCATAGATGGTTTCTTTCGTCTCCAATTTGTCCTTTTGAGGTGTTCATTTTCAATTTGAATCGGCACCGATACGAAAGAAAGATGGATTGTGCACTACTGATTAATGTTGCATCCTAGATAACATTTTAAAATTTATTAACATGTGAATAAACATCATATTCAGACTCTACGCATTTTTAAAGGAATTTTCATATATAACATGTTAAAATTAGAGTTAGGGTTTAAAACATATGAATATTTCTTTGAAACATTTGAATCTGTCCCTAAACAACATTTAAAAATGATTCATGGGTAAAAACTAATATTATATTCATATTCTACACATTTTTTAATCAATTTTCATATATGACATGTTAAAATTTGAGTTATGGTTTAAAAGATATGAATATTTTTTAAAAACATTTGAATCTATATAAAAAAATTATTTTCTAGAAGGAACCAGAATGTCAGCGGGTTTTCTAAATAAACCGAAAAGCTTTCTATTGCACTTAAAATAGGACTGCAGGTTGATTAGCCGAAACTTCAGGTGGTTTTCTGAAAAATACGAAACGTTTTCTGCTCTAACTTAAGTTGGGACCGCGGGTTAATTTCGTGAAAGTGCAAGGACTTTTCTGCAAACTGTACGGCGATGCAAGCAGCAGTAGTACTACCCGCTTTATTATTATTAGGGAGAGATATAGCGTGATTTAACGGTGCTGTAGCCCTGATTAGTTTATTTTATGGCTGCTGCTCTTTGCCACAGTTCACTATTTTAGACTTTTGTTTGTTTATAGATCTCTACCATTGGTGCTTGGTCAACTTCACTTCTCAACTAGAAAATAGCCCATATTAGACGCGACCAATTGAAATCTTAGGCCAAGTTCAGTCCAACAAATAATCATGGACGTAAAGAAAGCAAATTAATGAAACCTACAAGTATGTGTGCCCAGTAAAAAAAATCGTAGTCCAGATGTTTCGATGACTCCAGTATGTTTGCAACATGAACGTACGTTAGTTTTTCACTCCTTGGTGTAGAGGAAATGTGAAACAATTCATGGACTAGCGGATTGGTGTGAAATGTTAACTTGCAAGAATTTGTCCAAGCATGTCTTACTACCAGCTGCCCCCTGCACAAAAGTACATGAACTACTACTCAATGTGTCTTTTTTGTTTGTTTTATGAGTTGGTCTGTCTTCTCATTTTATAGCATTCTATACGTACATGTTATTTACAAAGTTTTATTAAATTTGAGACACTTATTTTGGGACGGAGGGTGTAGTTTTTACTCAAAACCCTAAAAACCATAACCACCACCCATAACCGAACTAGCGTTTAGCCCAAACGGTCAAACACAGATCAGAATCCGAGTATATGGTTTTACAGCTGCCGATTTAGGAGGAGAAAGCGCCATAGTTGAGGTTTCATGATCGACCTCTTCCTGGTTTGGAGAGAAATTGGCAGAGTGAGCCGCATATCTGCGCAATGATTCGGAAACTTGGTTTTGACATTCCACACTAACTTCCTGTTGACTTCAAGTTTTGTGTAGCAAAACTTAACAACTTATGGATAAATCAACTAGTTTAGGGGCGTGACCCCCGCGTCGCGCTCGCTCGGGCGACTCAGGGGCGACCACCCTCCCGCCGCCGGCGTACCCTCCTCCTCTCCCTCCCTCCCTCGCCGCCGCATGAGGCTAGCGCCGGGCAAGCTCGTGGCGCGGCCGGGGACTACGGCGGTGGGGCCCTTGCTGCTTCGCCTAGCGCTGGAGAGCGATTGGATCTGGGGCGGCGGCCCTTCCGGCGAGGCCCCTCCGTGCCGGCGAGAGGTGGGACTGGCGTGGTGCCGGTGGTCCGGTCGGACGACAGAAGGATCTTTGGTGGACCATGGCCTGGTGTGACTGCTCTGGTGGCCGGCGACGCTAGATCTGGCCGCTGTCATCTGGCCCTAATCGGTGGGCTTCTCTCCTGCGGGTTCCTGGCGATGCTGGCATGGTTGCCGGGACCCTGGCCGAGGATGAAGCTGGTGGAGGTGATCCAGATTGGGGGAAACCCCTTGGTCGGCCCCGGCCAGCCGCGCCGACGACGACGCTCAAGGGCGCTGCTTTTCTTCTTGGACATGTCGGTCTATGTCTGCTCCTTCATTTCCCTCCTCCCTACCTCTCAGGTGAAAACCCTAACTCCGGTGGGCGGCGGCGGCGTCCTTGACGCCGTGACCTTCCTGAAGGTGTTGCCGAGTGGTGGTGGGCACTGTGTGGGTCCTTGACGGTTGCTAGTCATGGGCACTGCTTCGGGGGAAACCCTAGGATCTGGTCTTTCAGATCGGACGATGGCGGTACTGCGGTGCCGTTTCTCTTCCGGGAGCATCGTTTGTGGAGCAGCACTAGAAGACAGAGGCAGGAGGTGGAGCGATTGGACAGACGAGCGCAGGGCGGTGGCGCCGTTGGGCGCCGTGGTGGCGTCGACGGATGTCCGGACTGGCAAGGATGATGCGGATATCTCTCCTGAAGATGGGTCAGTGGTTCGATGAAGATGGTGGCTTTTAAAACATGTGCATGTGGTGTGCGCTTTAGGTCTGCTGCACTGGCTATTAGTCCCGATACGTAATGTGGATGGGTCGGCGACGACACCGGTTTTAGATACGGGGAGTGAGAGCACTCATTATTATCGAATTTGTAGGTGTGAGTGGTGGCTTCGGGTGATTTGATGTATATTTTGTCAGACATTTATGAAATAATTAATAAAGATGGCTGCATGCATCGATTGATGCAGAGTCTGGGGGTTTAACCTCCTTTTCAAAGAAAAAAAACTAGTTTAGCACAAACATTCAAACAAAAGATCAGAATCAGAGTACATGGTTTTGCATTTGACGGTTTAGTGGGAGCAAGCGCCATAGTTGAGGATTCATGATGATGATGGAACTCTTCCTCTACGTTTTACGGAGAAAGCTCCGTGTGGTGAATCATGAACCAAATTGGAACCCACACGTCTAATCCATCTGTCCACGATGAGTTGCAACATCTGCTTTCCACTTCCCACTTATGAGCTAGCTAAGCTAGCCCATGGAGAAAACGACAAGGTGCTTTGATATTCTCATAACAGTTATGTCCTGTCAAAAAAAATGAAAAAGTTTTCCTGCAAAAATCCTGACTATTTCCGGGATATTGCCCCTGCCTAAATTATTCTTTATGCAATGCCCAAGAGCACTAGAGCAGTGGTCAACTCAATAAAAAGAGGCCAGCTGCCCCCTTCACGTAGGACTATAGGTGCCCAATTATGCATGGCTTTAGTGGTCTTGTCCTACTTCAACTTGTGGGTGTTCGTGCCATACTACTATGCCTATATGCACTTATGATTCTTGCATGATTACATTGTCATTGCTAGAAGGTGGCTAGGTGACAAGTAGAGGAAAATAGGGCCACAAATTTCCACCAGAAGATGTGGTACTTTATATTACAAAGAAATGACATTTGAGGCGCTTTTAAATTTTATTTGCGTTGGAAAAAACATGTGCACCAATTATGAGTGACTATAGGAGAAAAACAGAATAAAAATGGGCAGGGAAGTTATGATCGATCTCCCTTTTGTCCCTGTCACTGAGCCCAGGGCTCTGAAGGTAGGGGCCAAGACAATGCTTCCAGGTTTATCGAACAAGTGTTAACAGTTGATTGATGCGATGGAGGTAGAACTGCTACTAGTGAAAGTGCACCTTTGTGATCATGTGGTCCATATATTCCCACTAGCTACTCGGTTCACATGCCATGTAAAATTTTCCTGGAGAACTTTCTGCTAGCTGCTACTAGGGGGGATGAAAACCCTTTAAAATCCTGAAGAAAACGATGTAACTATAACCTGAAGGTGATAATCGATTGGGTTTATAGTATAATACTTTATGTGCCTGTCAAGCTAATCTCCTTTTGATGTTATCCAGAACCGTTGTTTAGGGGTATCGAATTAGTATCTATATCTTGTCGACTTTGTAGTCACGCGGCGATATGGTTCAGGAATCATTTTCTTTTTACCCGTGAGAGGGATGGCAGTGGTGTCCGCAGGCGTTCAAGTGTTTTTCAAGAGAGCAGAAGCTCGCCCAGCAACTGAAGGACTGCACGCACGACACGTACGCATGCAGCCTTGGCCATTGCAACGCCATGAGATGAGCACGATGAGAACTGGGCCGACTTGGCAATGTCAAGACATCCACCAAACGGATTCCTACCAAACATGCAATAAAGAAAGAAGGCAAGGAAAGGAACTAGTACGAAAAGATCTATGCTCGGTGATTTTGCAACTGGCTCTTGTGAGTGATCTGTGTCGTTTTGTGCCTCCTTCTCAAAATAAAAATATTTTAGTACTTCCTTTTTTTCCAAAACATAATTTCCTTTAATCTTTATCATACAACATTAACTATGATTTTTTTAAACATAGTACGGACACAAGCACTCATATATACGCGCATACACTCACACTATCCCTATGAGCACCTGCGAGAGACTGAGCCGGCATATTATCTTAGATTATACAAAGTCTCTGCAGGTGAGCACCGGGACTTGAACCCTGGTGGACTGGGGATACCACTGTCCTCCTAACCATCCAGGCACAGGTTGATTCGCTGTTAACTATGATATTACTTATTGTATGTCTATAAAATTAGTATAAAACATATGAACTAAAATTGTATTGCAAGACAAATATGATGATACCATTTATACATGTTCAATCAATGCATTATGGTATATATATTAATATGTAATGTATTCACACAAAAATATTTAATGGTCAAAGTCATGCATTAAAGACCATAAAAAGGCAACCATGCTTTATATCTGGGGAAGGAGGGAGTAGTTTTCACTTCAAGGATAGTATATGTTATGGATATAAGGGCTTTTCTTGACTAATCTTAGCCCTTTAAACGCCTCCTCAAACCTTAACACCTTTACTTTGAGGAGTTATTAACACGCGAATCTAACTGAACCATCAAATTTAACACTTCAAACAAACTACACCCCACACAGAAGTCTCTCTTCCTCTTGTTCTTACTTCTTCATTCCTGTCCATGCATGACGCAAGCGTGCGGCGATGTAGTCGGGAAAGTAGGTGAAATTCGTCCTAAACATACCATGGCATGGGCGCTTCTTCGATGAATAGGTTCCTCCCCTCATCCTTATTTTAGTGGTGCGATGGCATGGTCCAATACGCAAAGAATTGTTGAAATCGGCGATGGCGGTTGGCAACCACTTTTCTTGTATATCTTCGCTCGTGGTTGGGGATGACGGGAGGAGCATCGCCGGGCTAGAGACGATGAGGGGGAGTGTTGTCGTGGCCAGACACGGCGGAAAATACAAAAAAGGATCGCCTATCTCTGTCGCTGGGCAGGGTGCTTGCTGGAGGCAAGAAGCACGGCATGGGGCACCGGGTTGGAGGCAGACAAGCAACAAAGAGAAGTGGACGAATGAGAGACAATGGGAATCTTTTGCTAAGAAATCATTTTGACTGCTCAACTTTGAGGAAGAGGGAACATTTCTCATCAGATATTTGAGGAGTTAAAGATTTTCAGAGTTCGGCTAGTTGCTGCTTGACTCCTTAAAAGGTAATCTTATTAAAGAATCTTTTGAGGAGTTAAGCCTTTTAGGGTTCGGCTAGAGTTGTCTTGAGAGCTTCGGCAATCATGAAGTATGAGGCCAACTATTTGGCAACAAGAAACCAATAGAAAGATTGGGTGTACGCACGGGTATGGTACAACTAAGTGAATGAAGAAGCTAGAAATCACAAAATATGTGCCATGTTCTAACTACCCGACACCCCCGTTATCCCTTAAAAGCAAGGCGCAAAAAAATTAAGAACAAGAGAGTTATTTGTTTATCTCTACACCCATAAAAGACTCAGTTGGTGATGATGGTGTGTCTGCCATCCGTCATTTCTGACCACTAGATATGCATCTAACGACTGTCAGGTAAGTTGTGGCCTTTTTGCAACAATAGGCCACTTCTCTGCTCCAATTTACAGAAAACCCCTTAGTATCTTGAAACTAACCACACCCCTCCCTCACCTCATCAAAACAGCCCGTTGCAATATCAAGCATTATTCTACTTTGGGTCCGTTGCAATGCACGGGCACCTTGCTAGTGAGAGACAATGGGAATCTTTTGCTGAGAAATGGTTTCGACTGCTAAAATTTGAGGAAGAGGGAACATTTATCCTTAGATATTTGAGGAGTTAAAGATTTTCAGAGTTCGGCTAGTTGCTGCTTAACTCCTTAAAAGGTAATCTTATTAAAGAATCTTTTGCGGAGTTAAGCCTTTTAGGGTTCGGCTAGAGTTGTCTTCAGAGCTTCGGCAATCATTAATTATAAGGCCAACTATTTGGCAACAAAAAACCAATTGAAAGATTGGGTGTACGCACGGGTATGGTACTACTAAGTGAATGAAGAAGCTAGAAATCACAGAATATGTGCCATGTTCTAACTATCGACACCCCCGTTATCCCTTAAAGGCAAGGCGCAAAAAATTTAAGAATAAGAGATTTATTCGTTTAATAAACGGGAGCCCAAATAATTTTTTTTCAAATATAAACTATTAGAAGTTCCATTCAGGCAAAATGTGTTCCTTTTAGTTTTTTTCTCTGCCGTAATAAAACGGGCACAAAGTCCGCCTTCCTCATTAGAAAATCCATTTTAATTGAAAAAAAAACCATCCAATCAATGGGTTGGTGAAGAAATAATTCTAGCTGCTACGGAGACAGGCAGAGGGAGAAAGCGAGTGGTGAGTGGCTGAGAGCTATAGCTCCGGGTGAATCTAAAAATCCGAGAGTCACCGTCGTCTACAAATAATTCCGGCGGCTGAGAATAAGTCCATGGAATTTACACGACAAGACCCCTTGGGTTCCATGGGACCAAGCACAGCGATGGCTGTGCAAGATGGTCGATCCGCCTCGACAGGGTCCTTAGCAGCGGCCTGTAGAGCAACAGCTCTGCTTGATCTGCACCCGATCGACGGATGTTCGGTTGATTATCGAGTCCACATAACATAATCGATTGATCGTACTCTTTGTGGATCACGTCCTGTTCTGCTTCTTCAGCCACCATTACTCTGCATGCAGGCTGCCACGGCTGGGCTCCGATATGCATGCGTACTGTACGCGGGATATCATATGTGACCACGTACGTCTTACAGGTCCTGCCAGGTGCCAGCACATCCTGCCAGACAGGATGGATGCCAGGGAGGTAACCCAGGTCCAAATCCAGAAATAAGAGAAGGATGCTCCTACAAGCCTCCTCAGAGCTCAGCGACTTTCGGCTGTCGGATGCGTTCGCTTGATGGAGTTTGGGTCGTCGGATCAAGCCATTGGACGTACTCTGCCGTCAGATCTGAGAGTAGCACTATAGGAATGAATAGTTACTGCCTCCCCGCGCTGCCGCTCACTCCCTGGGTCTCACTGACTTGTGGGGTAGCGCGCCTGGTGACCCCCGCGTGTCATTCTGTGTGTGTGTGGCGCGTCCCATGCATCCGTCTGCGCTCCCCAGCGGTAAAGATCTCGTTTCCACCGCCGAAATTCTCGTCGCCGCCGAGGGCATCTTCAACTTTTCGCGTACCCGACGCGAGATGGCTTTACCTGGTTCGCAGACTCATCCCCAATCGGGTGAGACGGCTAGCGTTTTCTCACCCTCCCTCTTCTCTCTCTCCCTCGCATCTCTCGCGCAGCCGTCGCTCTCGCTCCCCTCCTTCTCTCCGGCCCGAGCCGCCGCTGCTCCTCTGCGCCTCCCTGCTACTCCTGGCCATCCCTTGTGCTAGCCCCTCACGACCATGAAGGGCGGCGGAGCCATTAGTAGCGGCGGCGGTCGGGCTCTTGGGGGTGAGGCTACGCCTTGGGCGATGCCGACGAGCTCCAATGGCTTGAGGCCACCAACGCTCTTTGGTGGATCGATCCAGCGCCAGGAACCGCCCAGGCCTCGCTGCATCTCTGGCGGCTCATCTTCGTCTCCTCCCTCGCTCCAACGCGCGGTTCCGCTTCCCGCTGGCCACGGGGTGCAGCCTTGCAGGGCGCATCGGGCTGGGCCTCCTCTGTTTGCGGTGAGTTCATCCCCCTCCTCCTCCTCTCTTATCTGCTCTAGCTCTCACCCTCTCCTCTTTTTCCTTCTCTCTCAGATTTGGTGCAGCAGCCGCTGTGGGGTTGCAGTTCTTTGGACACGTTCGTGCACCTCTGGAAAGAAGACGACCCAAGGTGAGCCGTGGGAAGGCAGCGGTGAGCACCCTCTCCACTTCCCCCATTTCCTTCCCTCCAACCCCTGTCTCTTGCACCCATTCGTTTCAGATTCAATTTGATATGTGATCTGTTCATTTGCAGGGTGCTGGATTGGCAGTCTTCCAGAGTTGCTAGGAAGAAGAAGATGGGTAAGCTCCTCTTTCTCTTCTATTGACTAGCTTGATTTAGTTTCCAGCAGCAGAAAATAGTGTATGAGACCTGTTCGTGTCTGTCAGTCAAGATTAGAGTTGTAGCCCTGTCTCCAACTACATGTTGAATACTAACAATTTTGCTGGAAAAAGAAGAAAGATTGAATCATAGTTTGCACTAAATGAAAATGAAGTTTCATTTTTACATTTTGTTCACTCACTGGGAGGGTCACTGTTTATATGCTTGCTTCACCTTTTTCTGTATCACCATGGAAATCATTTGTACATGAGCTCTGGAACAAGGAAAACAATAATCACAAGGAGGCTTAATAAGGTATGTCCAAAGTAATCGTGGTTCCTCTACATATGGAAATGATAAATCATAGAACTGTTTGCAGATATATTTCAGTTCACCCATAACAGATTCTGATATATTTTTCTGTATGTGAGATATAACCATATTCTTATTTCACTACTAATATTACTGCCTAATTCTACATATCAGTTGTATCGCGCTACTCTGCTAATACTCTAGATTCTGGAGGATCTTCTGTTTTTAGGTTATTGTTATCTTCCAGCCTTTATCATACATTCTTCTTGTCCAATTGTATTGATACCAAAAATAATTGAGAAAGCATGAAATGGAATATATTGTTTTTGATGGACTGGACCATAAGGGGAGTATTTTCTGACGGAACATGTGCTTTATCTTAGTGTCAACCATCAAAGGTTTATTGCGACGGATAGAGAAGAAAAGGCATGCCATAATATCATAAGCCTGATGTAAACACAGATATGGTTCTATTTCAGCTTCTGTAAACGCTTCGAATTCCAAAACTCTGGTACCTCTGAGTGACTATACACATGTATACATTCGGTAGAAAACTATGCTACCTCTGAGTTATATTGATAATGCGCGTAATTGGTAGTAGCTCTGCCTAGGGTGGTTGGCTTGCTACTGACTGGGGGCAGCAACAGTGTGCATTCGTGCTAGCTCTTCCTCCCCCAATTACAATGGTTGAAATTGAGGGAACCTGGGCTGCTTTTGCTGTTGGTTGGGAGGACGAGCTGCACCGCGCATTCATGTTACCCCCAACCCCCACAACCCCACCCCCATTATTTTTGTGGTTCAGCTGGGGGACCAGACAGTGGTTTGTGTTCTGCTTTTAGATCCTGGGTACCAATGTATTTATATTTAGTATATTAAAATTGAGTGTCACCTTCTCAAGTTAAATTGTTATTACTTTTAGGCACCTCCTTCACCCAGCCGCTCCATTGGGATCCTGCTGCAGTCCTCGCCGCCACCTTCTCCTTCGCCCAGCTGGCCGCGCCCCCTTTCTTTGCAGCTTGACATAAAGATTAGCATGTGTGTGTGTCCTGCGGTTTGAGAGGGACAAAATAGGAGGTCACCATGAAATGTCGAAAGAGAAAGGGAGGCCGTAAGAGTGGATCGTTCATTTGTCATTGGTTTCTCATCACTTATCCAATACTTTCTTTGTTGCTATCTTCTGATGATATACTGACTTGCTATATGTATATTCTCAATATGTAAATACGTAAGGGAGTGGATACCAGTATATTACTCTTTCCGTCCATATAATCAGATTGCTGTTTGTCAATTTTATAAAATTCTTTGGATTTGCTCAATATGTGGCATGTACCTAGGACCATTCACTCCAATGTGGTATGAGAACATTTATTTTCTAATTGTTCTTGGTTTGATGTCAAGGCGTACTCATTCTTGTAATCTATGTGGCTTTTTCAGAAACAGTATGTTCCAAGAAGTTTATTCAAGAGAGCTGGGCATATAGTTGTGTCATGACTGCCAATGCCCTACAGGTCCGTCTCCGTCTCAATCTCGATCTCTTTGTGGACTGAAAGCTGATGCCATGTCTTTTATGTGATTTGATGCCTCTGGTTCTTCCATGATATATTCTTTTTGCTGTCTTGAAGGATGGCTTGGTTGATGCAATCCGTGTATCCCTCATAGATCCACTTGGAACTCATGCTGCAGGCCATCAATTAGGTGTGGTAATGAACTTTTCCTTTCCTGAGCATTTCATTTTTCTCTTGTTTTTAGTTGCTATATACTGTGATGGTGTTTTTTCAGTGGTGCTTTGCCTTATCTATTGCTATATATTTATCCTTTTGAATACTGTGTGACGTGCTAATTTAGACATTGTCAGTACATCTATTATTTTTTGGCTTATATCTATATTAGTTAAGATGGTTCATGCAGTTTCGTGGCATTTTTATTTTTCTTCTCGGGATCTGTTGTACCTTGTAGCTGAAATTTCATTATGTGTGAATGAAAAAGAACGGGAATAAGCAGACCATGTGTATAAATATCACTAACTACTGATACTTTGCATCAGTTATCTAGAAGTAATCCATGTTGTACCCTTAGGATCAAAGTATAGGTTGTTTTCGTCCAAAGAAATGCATTATAGATTTACCAATTATGTGCTTACAATCTGAAATAGGCTAACCAGCAGAAAAATTGGTTCAATTATGATATTATTGTTCAATCCAAAGAAATGCATTATAGATTTACCAAGTATGAGTAGTATACTCTCTATAAGTTTGGCACTGCCCATTTTTTGACATTTAAGTGTTCTATAGTGTTATGCTCCTGTAGTAACCATTTGGTTTTGATGGCAGGATAACCATACTCAAGTCTGGTAGTGCGATGGCTCCTGTGGAACTAATCTCTGCACAATTTGTTTCAATGAGCACCCAGGTAATTCAGATGCTCCATTTGATTCTTGGACACTCTCCCTACTGCTCATTTCACAACTACGTCTCCATCATAACTTAAATCTGCTGTTTTCAAATAGTAAGGGAGAACGCTACTGATACAGTATATATTGCACATTGAATTGGTGCTCCATGGAGCCAGGGCACCATGATTTATGCACAAATCCAAACCAAATTTGGGTATAGTTTTTTTGGAAATTTTAGTTTCGAGGTATATAATACCTGATTATTATAGAATTCAAGTACTCTACATCTGGGATATTGCTGTGTATATCTATTTCTGCATACCATACTGCTTGTATATAAAATCAACATATATCTGCAGTCAAACAATCATTAGAAAAAGTAACTGCAATTTGGCTTTAGTACAAATATTTCACATATATGCGCCTTAGTTCTATGTAATGCTTTGTTGTTCTCTAAGGTATCCTCCTATCTTTGATGGAAGTAGTAGCATTTTTCTGGCAGAGCTAATGGCAGTGCTGCTTGTTAATCAATGTAAACCCTAGAGAATCATGTAATTAAGGATAGCCATTGTTATTGTAATCATAGATTGATCCTAATGGGATCCCGTACATCTCGATGTAATCTTGATGATCAAGTTTCGTCCAGTATATATTCATGGCAAGGCCCAAAGGGCAAATCACGGCAAACAATCATGTTTAACTCTGCTTTCTCTTGCCGTCGGCGGCCCCACGTGTGTCGCGCTCGTGGACGCCTCTTGCGTGGGTCCTGATCGTGGTCGGCTCTTGCTGCTATTTTTGTTGTGTGCCGTGTTGCTGCTGCTGTTGATTGCCGGCCGTTGTGCATGTCTTGCTTGTGGCCGACCGTTGCTGCTCATGACCTACAATTTCTGCTATTGTTGGTTTTTGCCTTGCTACTCCTGCTGTTGTTTGTTGTGCTCCAATGAATTTGATATTTTGTGTGCACATGACCGAGCTTCCACCTGCTGCCGGTCCTCAGACCGCCCTGATTGACCAGGCTCAAGGCATGCCGTCGGCTCCTGTGCCCTCCTACTCCGACACCGCAGTGGGCGCGTCAATGGCTGGAGCAGAGGAGGAGATCCAGGCGGAGCGCGCCATCTCCATCGTCGTATCTGTTGCTGCGTCCCTCGATCTATATGTGTTCTTTTCCTGACCATCCCAGTTGTGGTTGCCTGGAGCTCATCCTTGATTTGCTCTTTTTCCCTTGCAGGTTGGTCAGCTGCGGGTGCTGGTGCTTCTGGTCGATTTGTCCTGCTGCGTCGGCCATTGTTCTGTAGGTCAATCCCTTTTCTTCTTCTCTTCTCAGATCTCCAGCCATTTGCTTGCTTGTGGTCTTGTTGGTAGAGGCCTGACATCAAAGAGTATATTATTCCCTTTGTATTTTTATTCTTGCTCGGCTGGGTTGACTAGGAGATGGAATCGTGTTTTTTTGTCACTTATCTAGATTCTGGTGGGGCTTATTATTCTTTTTGTGTGTTTCTGCTATGCCCTACAAGTGAGCTATTGATTTGCTTGTTGGAGCTGCTCACGTCATGTGTGTACCTTAAAAATTGGAGGATTTGTCTTCTGTCCCCATTAATGGTTACTTATCAATTTACTCCTCCTTTACAGATTTTATCTTTATGCTCCAGCCTTATCATGTGCAATGTTTGAATGTTGTGTTGAATTTAGAGCAAACAACAAGAGATAACTTATCTGATGGTACAACTAGAGAAACAGATAGATATGATACGCCTATAATGGTTCTGTAAGGTAGGCACTTATCCCAAGCAGCATAGCCATGTTTAAGTATGAACAAAGAATAGAAGACAAATGCTTCGGTTTTTCTTCTGGGAAATTATGTATAGAATATGTCTTCTGATGTATACAACTTTCTTCTTTAAAAGAAATTAACTAAACAGTATGTGTTTCTACCCTCACCTTTTTTATCTGTTCAAATCCTATTTTACTTGGATTTTATTTGACATTCCGGGTCACTTTATCTGTTGGTGTGGCAGCTTGCATCTGCAGTACATTATCAAAGAAACTGAATCTGGAAGGTTAAGACATTAGACATCTATTGAGAGGTACTAACATGTCATCTTTGTCCGATGTGTACCTGACGTTGATCTGATTTGAAGCTGGTTTATTCAATTCTTTAGTAGTGATGCATACAGACACAATGGAAATACTTGAAAGTAGCACTTGCTTATGTGAGGTTTAGTGTTAGGTATACTTTTATATATATTTTTAATTTTAGTCATTGTCATTTTTTGCTGCTCTAGGATTTCTTTTATATGACAGCAATGATTCATGTACAAATTACATAGGATGATCAATTGTCACCAAAATGAACATGAGTAAAAGGGGAAACATTAACGAACCAGTAATTAGATTGAGAATGAACCAGTAATACAAGGGTAATATGTATTTGTAATTGTCAGGTATTTCTTTGTGTAATTAGATTGAGTTATAGCTGGCGATTAAGTCATAAATAAATTGGTGCTCGAGCTGTATTTCTTCACATGTTCTATAGTTGAGCTTGGGAAATTTGGTGGCTTCTGATAGTTTTTCTAATTTTATCAGTGGTTTCTTGACCTTTTCTATTACTCTTATATCTTCATGCTCCTTAACGTCAGAAAGTATTTTCTTACTTTTTAGTTTATAGTCTATGCACCTTTTCCAGATGGAGCACCACTTTGTCTAGGTATTTATTTGTTTTAAATTCACCATTAGTTATAAATTAGTACTCAACTTATCCCTGTTTTTATTTCCAACATGAGAAGGTAGTTTCAGGGAATGATTTCTGCATTTGGCAAAACGTTGATGGCTATTTTGTTTCAGTCTAAAAAGTGTACCATGCTATCAGCGGAACTTACTTTCAAGTATAGATAGATATGAACAGTGAACAGATCCTCATATACCACACCAGCTTATTCACATTAAATGTTCTTTTCATATTTAATTGATGAGCAGTACGCGTGTGTCTGGCTATGTCAACTCTCTTGCTGAAAGTACTTTCTTTTTTGTTTTGTGGGTTTTGTTTCCCTTTGGAAATGACAGTAGGTTTTTTATTTTGCAACAGTTAATGAAATTTAACACCTGAAGACTGCTGCCCATACAACGATGAAGATGCCATCTCCAACTAGAACAGTATCAGCCTACTTGGACATCGACTGGTCGCCAGTTGAACCAGCAACCAGCAGCCGACATCAGCGATTCAGCCGACATCAAATATATACCAAATCAAATCAAACACTACAAAGATATATTTGATTTGTATGCCCTATATTAAACTCAGCTGTCCTGGGCAGCATCTATCTCTTGCTCTTGATATATCTTTGTAGTGTTTGTGATATATATTGAACACATTTATTTCGAGCGGTTATTCTATTTGTATGTTCTCAAATGCTTTGTTATATTGAAGTTTTAAATGGTGGGTCATCGTGCTCAGCCAGGCAACGCGCGCCAAGGCGCGCTTCTGATCTATTCTTTATTAGTTGAGCGCTTTTCAGCCTAGCTATATGCTTTAAAGAAAGCCTTGCCTCGGACGTAACCCGAAAGTTTTCGAGAGTCTTTTTATTCCTTTGTGCACCTTTAAATTTTCAAAAATAAAAAATAAATAAACAGAGAAACTTAAAATTTTCCAGAAAGGGAACTAATTGAAAAATTGTGCATTTCAAAAGTGGGGGTCGACCTTAAACATTTGCGTTCATGCCCATGGGGACAATGTAAATCTTTATATGGAAGCTTCTCAACAAAAAATATTTTTCCCTTGTACCATACAAATAAAGTGCGAAGGTTTACTTTTAACATGTGGTGGTTTGCAAATTTATGTGTGCTTTGTTGAAACAGATTGTTTGTTGTCACTAAAAAATATATCAATTCAAAAGAAGGTGATAAAAGCATATAATTTAACACAATGCACATATGTGAATTCTCTGTTCCTCCCTCTGTTTCTAAATATAAGACCTTTTAGAGATTTCAATACGGCTATATACGGATTTATATACACATATTTTAGAGTGTAGATTCACTCATTTGCTCTCTATGTACTACCTCCGTCTCGGTGTATAAGTCATTCACGTAGTAATAGGTAATCGTTTGAGGAAATAAATATGTGTTATATGTCATGAAAAGTATATCACTAGATTTCTACACGGATGTAGTTTCTAAACATATATTTTTTGTCACATATAATACGTATTTAAATAGTTAAATTGTCGACCTAGAACCACGCGAATGACTTATACACCGGGACGGAGGAAGTAGTCTGCATTGACATCTCTAAAAAGTCTAATATTTTAGAACAGAGGGAGTGCGTGCTAATATTTATCTAGATGAAGTGGCTAAGAAGTTGGGATTGTCGCCTGTGTGGTTAGCAAGTGGGAGGGATCTGAGTTATTTGATGTGGAGAGAGGGGGAGGGAGAGGGAAAGTGAGATTGAGAGAGAGGGGGAGGGAGTGAGGGGGCGATGTATACCATAAAAAGTTGAAGGACCAAATATGACTTGTGCGATAAATTGAGTGTCAAAAAATGATACTTTATTTATTTTCAATATATCTTATTGAAATGGGAAGGGCGTTTGTTTTTTCACGTAAAAAAGTTTATTTTGCCCTCCCTTTTGGGGCCATAGTTTTCTTGGTTCTTTCGTTCCATTTTTTCTTTTATATGAGTAAAAGGGGTTTCCCCTCGATTTCTATAAGTATAAACGATTAGAAGTTTCATCGAGGCGCTAACCGACCCTTGGTTGGATGGTTTGGATGACAATGGTATCCCCAGCCCACTAAGGTCCAGGTCCTAGACTTTGACATTGGTGCTTGCATTATTCCTGAATTTACTCAGGCTTCCGACGATGTTCGTTCAGTGGGAGGAGACGTCCCCGTCGACCGCCAGGCGTCTGCGGTGACTTCGTAAAATCTCAAGATGTTATGCCGGCACATTCGCTCAGGTGATCGTATGTGAAGGATGTATGTGTCTACGTTCATAGGGGTGAGTGTATGCTCGTGCATGTGAGCGATTTCGATTGTACTGTGTTAAAAAAATCCACCCTGGCAAATTGTACTCCTTTTATTTTATTTTTATCTGCCCTAATAAAACGGGCACAAAATTCGCCTTCGTCATTAAAAATTAATTTTATTTGGAAAAAACCATCCAATCAATGGGTTGGTGAATAAATAATTCTAGCTGTAGTGGAGACACGCAAAGGGAGAAAGCGAGTGGTGAGAGCATCTACAGCTGGGCATAGCAAATATGACCCCTTAATGACCGGGTGTGTCCGTTTTGAGTCCCTATTTATTTGTCCTCGCAGCTACACTGCTAATTTTTCTCCTCATATGTCTGGTCACTTGCACGTGATTTGTGGAGATGAAGAGAGAGAAATAAAAGAATGAATAAAGAAAAAGAAAAGGTGGTTCGGAGTGGGGCCGCATCCTACGTGGCCGAGTGCCCGAGCGCGCCCGGTGCGTCGGCGAGACCTCATATCCTCTCATATTTGAGATGGATATGAGGGTTCGCGGACAGCCCAGACGTATAGGGATGATATGAGGGGTCTGATTGGTTTACTTTTTTCTTCTCTCTCCTGTCCGATCATTGACCGGTGCGTCCGCAGGCGTATGAGAGATGATTTGATGTGTCGGGCTGTAGATGCTCTGAGTGGCCGAGAGATGAATCTAAAAATCCGGGAGTCAGCTTCGTCCACAAATAATTCCGGCGGCTGGGGATAAGTCCCTGGAATTTATACGATAAGACCCTTCGGGTACCATGGGACCAAGAACAGCGATGGATGTGCAAGATTGTGGATCCACCTCGTCAGGGTCCTTAGCAGCGATCTGTAGAGCAACAGTGATCCAACCAATGCAACCCTGCTGCTAATCTTGTCCGGTTGTTTATGTTGTACGTCCACATAATCTATTGACCGTACTACTTCCTTTGCGGATCACTGCCTGTTCTGCTTCTGCAGCCACCATTACTCTGCATGCCTGCATGCTACCACGGCCCGGCTTCGATGTGCATGCGTACCGTACACAGCAGGTAGGAGATCATGTATGATCATGTGCTGTACGTCTTACAGCTCCTGCCAGCGCGTACTGCTTTGTCACTCGCTGTAAGGATGCATGCTGGGGAGATATTGGTCCGATCGATAAATGCGGACGCGAATCCGTCGCGATTCATGGAGCAGGACACGCGGAGGATCGGTGGACAGGGAGATGAACAGTGTCTATTACTCTGTACCCCTCGTCGTGCCACGGCCACGTGATTTGGAAAGGAAAAAAGAAGGATTGGCCGCCGGAAAAGGCAAGCCCCATCGGCCGGTCACCTCCGCCGATGCGGCCACCGGCAGGCAGCGCGCGCTGTCGATACGGACGGCGTCCGCTCACGTGGCAGCCACGGCCCAGCACGCTACAATACCACATTGCACCATCGATCTATCGATCAGAGCACGCCACCAATTATTCGTTCGCGCCTCTCGTCCCGTCCATTCCGCCACCGCGACGCCGGTCGGAACGGCGACACGATAGGGGGCCCGTCGCCGTCAGCTGGACTGGGCGCGCGCGCGCTTCTAATCCAACTTATTATTCGCCGTCGTTGTACGCCGCCGCAAGCAGCCGGCAAGGCGCGAGCGGGGACAGAGACGGACGTGGCCGCGCCCGCTGCTGCCGCGGAAGCAACGGCGCCGCGCGCGGCCGTACGTCGCCATCTCTCGCCACTCCAGTCCGTCGTTGCCATGTGCGGTGGCGGAGACGGAATAATAAAAATGCAGAGGGAGCAGACGGTAGCAGCAGTCGCTGTTCGGATCACAGGAATTTCTAGGATTGCCAGGTGGGACCTACTAGCTATTACCGTTAGGATCTGGCATCGTTATAGCATTTCTATGTCTATTGAATTGAATTCCTACATTCGAAACAGCATATTAGAGCGGTTCCTATATTTTCGAAATGCATCCTAGGGCCGTTTGGTTCCTGGTCACACCTTATCACACTTTACCACACATCATCTTACGTAAGTTTGTACGGTAGGTGGGTGTTTGGTTCTAACCACACCTAAAATGAGAATTTTTAGTGAGCAGTGAACCGCACATGTCATAGACACAAAAAGTATGGCAAGATTTCCTTAGGCAAGCCAAAGTGTGACCAACAATTTGAACAACTCAAGTAAGGCAAGTGTGGCAAAAATAATGTAGCAATATAGGACTAAGATAGTCACAATCCAAACAGCCCCTCTTTTCTTTTCTTCCAATGTTGTTGTGTGTGCAAGCAGTGGAACCATTTGGTTCTACTCCCTCCGTCCCAAGATAGCTTCCGATGACTCCGGCTCCTATGGCTCCTGTGGATTATGCACCTCTGATGGCTCCAATGGTCGAGCTCGCCCCTATCGACGAAGTGTCCAGAGCAGAGGTGCCTATGTCGCCACGTGGAGGCAGCGGCCTCACCCCACTAGTGATGTAGTGGTTCTTAGCGAAGATACTAAAGAAGAAGACTGGTAAGGGCGTCGGCGCTGCCTTTATCCCTTCTCGCTTCACCCTGACGGCGGGTAAAACTATGGTAGCTTCCCAGTCATACGCCGGATCAGCAACGGTGATGAGGTAAAAAAGGCATCATATGGCTTTTATTCGGGTTTGGTTCAATTGAATGTGAGATGGCCATGGAAATTGTTGGCAAATATTGCGGTAATTTTCTGAATTTGGGGGATCGACCCTCAATGACAAAAAATTTCTCTAGTATGATAGGTGATTCTAAGACAATGATGTCGATCTCGAGGTCACGTCGTCCTCACTTTTTATCATGACACCGTCTAAGATGTGGAATTGTAATTTGATGGTTCCGGCTCATCGAAAAAGAAGGCAATACAGAGAAGCAACTTTAAGCCCGATGTGGATGTTGCGCTTGTCCTAGCATGACAAGATATATCTCGATGTGATTGTCGGGAAACATCAATCGACAACAATGTATTGGAAATGCATTGAGGATTGTTTCATATTTCATTTTGCATGAAAAACGATGGTCAAATCTCTCACAGACTAACGGTTTATGATTCAAGGGATGTGCAATCATTGGGTGAGTTGTAATGAGCAAGTGAAGCCCGCTCCTCCTAGGGGTGTAAGCATTTATCCATATGTATGAAAGCTTGTTGTTTTTTGTTGACACAGTTGCATTACTTTGAGAATTCTCATCAATTTGTGCGTTTGTTTGTTTTAGGATGAGATAGCCCAAGTGAAGTACAAACAAATGCCCAAGTCGATTGGGCAAACTGTTTGCCCATGAACATTATAGGGATTTGTTGGAAGAGCACGAGAAGTGTAATTCGAGGAATGATGATGGCAACCCAAAAGCCGAGAACTGGGACAATTCCTCAATGGAGATGGATGATAGTGCAAATAATGTTGATAGAAAGAAATGACAAATGTGGCTAGAAATACCATTCTAGTGTCTAGCATGGGTCGGCCAGATCGGAGGAAGCAGAAGAACTAAGGCTCAAGAGAAAAGAAGAGGTGGGCGCAATGAACAAAGAAGATCGATAAGTTGAAGAGGACAAGAAACGAGTATGCCAAGAAGAGCAAACAAGATAAACTAGAGATGGAGGAGAAGAATAACCAAGAGAAGAGGGCCAGATGGGATGAAAATGCAAGATAGAAGATGGTGTCAGGAAGAGATGAAGGCACGTAGGCACCAAATTCAGCGGGAGATTGAGCTGTGTAGGCTCCAACTTACATAGGACCAGACCAGAAATGAACACACATCCTAGCAGAATCGGTTCATCGTGTTGGATCTCCCAAAAAAAATGGATCAAGTGGCACAAGAGTTTTGGGCGTAGTAGCGAGATTTAAGCATTCGCTTTAGAAAACTCGAAAGAGGGGATGTTTGCAATTGGAAGAAACATGTGATTGGTACATGTTACTGATGAAATGCTTTTATCCATGCAACTTGTCAAAAACAATGCGCACGTTTATTTGATGTAGTAAACAATTAAATTTGGTGGGAATCGGAGTGTTTGAATTATGGAGCCTGAGCGAGTCAGAGTTTGCTCGCCGCCTGCGCAGCCTCCATATATGATGGATGGACATCGCCGATATGGCGAATCTCTAGAGTTGCTCTTACATTCCATTTCACTTGGTTCTTCAACGAAAAATAATAACACCCTAAAAGAACTTTGACTAGTAAAACAAAGAAAAAAAATCCTATTTATATGGATCTCTAGATCCATTTTTTAGTTGAAGCTCGATGTGATGCACTACAAGGGCTATGCAGAAGATTATAAAAGTTCAAACACATGCATGGGCTGAGAGAGGGAGACAGAGGGAACCAAATAATAAAATATTATCATCATTACCCCTTGTCAAGATCTTCATCACCACAATGAATGCACATTCGAGCATAATAGGTTTACCATGTTGAATCTGAACAATCTGGATTAAGTGACAGAGAGTTTTGGGCACATCAGCGAGATTTGAGCATTCACTTAAGAAAACTTGAAAGATGGGACGATGCAAATGGAAGAAACATGTGATTTGTACATGTCACAAATGAAATGCTTTTGTTCATGCAACTGGTCAAAAACTGTGCATGTTTACTTGCTGTAGTAAACATTTAAATTTGGAGGGAATAAACGTGTTTGAATTATGGAGGCTGAAATATTACGAGTCTGAGTTTACTTGTCGCTTGCGTAGTCTCCATAGCAAGTGGATGATGATCGCCGATATGGCGACTCTCAAGAGAAACACTCCCTAAAAGAACGTTAAATAGTAAACAAAGGAAAAAAATCCTATTTCTACGAATCTCTGGAACCATTTTTCTGCTGAATCTCGAAGTGATACACTCCAAGGGCCATGCAGAAGATTATAAAACTTCAAACACGTGCCTGGGCTGAAAGAGAGAGGTATAGGGAAATGTTGATCACACATTTGAAAAATGTTGGTCACGCATTTGAAAAATGTTCAATTTGTATAGAAATATGTTGACCATGTACTAAAAAAATGATGAAACATTTTCATAATGTATATAAAATATGTTCAAAAAGAATTTGAAAAAAGGTTGAACAAAGCATTTAGAAAATGTTAAATGTGTATAGCAAAAATGTTGACCAAGTGTTCAATTTTTTATATATTTCATTTCGAAAATATTTAACAAGCATTTGAAAAAAATGTAAATGAGCATATCAAATATGTTAATCCTTGTATTTCAAAAATCTTGATCAATCATTTGAAAAATGTCACGTTGTCTATAGTAACAATGTTGACAATGTATTAAAAAGGTTAAACCAACATTAAAAAATGTTAAACGTGTATTTGAAAAATGTTTTTGAATATACAAAAAATGTTGAATAAAAACAAAAGACACAAGGAAAACCAAGAAATGGAACTAATAAAGAAAAACGTGAACTAAAAATAAAAAACGAAAAAACAAATGTAGAAAGAATAAAAAGTGAAAACAAAACAAAAACCAAAAAAGAAAAAACAAAAGAAAATGAAAAGGCATTTAAAACTAAAGAAAGAAATGGAAAAAATGGAGAAGGAAAAAGAAAAAGAACAAAAAAGCCAAAAAGGAAGAAAAACGGAATAACACATAAGAAAATGGAGAAAGAGAAAAAAAACTAGAAAACCAGTTGGGCGCGCCCAGCTACTTTAACATGAAGTCGAGTGAGCTGAGTGGGTAAGAGCGTAACACCCTGGAGACCAGGGATTGATCCCCGGGTTCCCTCATTTTCTTCTATCTTTTTTAAGACTGCACGCTCGTAACGGACCGACCCGACATTGTAGCGCTTGACGTGAGGGTTTCCCCTCGCTTAATGCGAGATATAGACGGCGCGTGTTGGCTGTGAGTTAGACGGCTGCCTGGCCTACTGGGTGCCAGTGTTGGGCTGGCCCAGTAGGACGTGGATCGTTATGCTAACGTCACTCAATTATCTTTTTTTATCTCTTTTAAGTTTATTTATATTTTTAATGTGCATCATCAGTATTTCTTAAAAAACTTAAAACCACTAATTTGAAAACAATATTAGCATCGTATGAAAAATTGGTTAGCGTAGTTTAAAAAAGTGTTGATAACTTAAAAAATGTTTGTGACAATGAAATAATGTTCCATGTGTCTATAATATGTATTAATTTTTTTAAATGAGTATGAAATGTAAACAAGTTTGCGTCACATAAATATTTTGGTACTATTAAAAAATTTGCATGACATTTTATGGAAATATTTCCGCATTCCAAAAAAAATCTGTTTCATTTCAAAAAAGTTATACAGAATGTAAAAAATATTCACTTAGGCTAAAAAAATGTTTCTTTCCATTAAAAGGATATGTGTAATTTTATAGAAATAATCATGTGTGTCCAAAATTGTGTACGAATATTTAAAAAATGTTTATGCAATGTAAAAAAATTGTAGCATAGTTTATAAAATATTTATTTCCATTAAAAATGTACAACATGTATTTGGAATATTTTACCATGTATTCAAAACTTGTTCAAAACATGTATTTTAAAAAAGTACATCATGTATTTGAACAAAGTCCAACGCTTGTCAGACAAATATTTCACGTGTGCTCCAAAAATGTGCATTGTGTATCTATACAATATAAAAAGACCCAAAGGGGCAGATCCAATTAATCTCGGTCATCAAATCATGTCAATCCAACGACCTAGACTGCTTCAATATCAAGCGCTCAACACGTTTAGCGTGCAGTTAATTTCATGCCAAATATAGTGCTAATCACATAATAACACGCAAATAATATCCTACTTAATATCCACATGCACTTAATATACTTCCAAATCAACGTGCATTGCACGTACACATTGACTAGTTGAGAAAAAGTAGACATGTGCTGCAAAACCAAAAACTGGTCTCTGCTTCCTTTTCTTAGCAAGAAAATTCTCACTCCACTACGGAGTAGCAAGATTTCGTGCATTTTGCACTATGGGAGTGCATGCATGCCACGGCCTTCGATCTATAGTTCTTACACGAACCAACCTGTTGTTGGGATGATTAGGTGGGCAGTGGTATCCCCAGCCCACCAGGATTCAAATCCTGGTGCTCGCATTTATCCTGGATTTATTTCAGGATTTCCGGCGATACGCTTTCAGTGGGAGGAGACGTTCCCGTCGACTACGAGGCGCCCATGATGACTTCGTAAAATCTCAAAATGATATGCCGGCTCAGTCTCTGGGAGGTGCTCATAGGGGTAGAGTGTGCGTGTGTGCGTTCATAGGGTGACTGTATGCGCGTTTATATGAGCGCTTGCGTCTACTGTGTTAAAAAAAAATTCTATAGTTCTTACTAGCTCTGAATCGTGAGAGCATCTCGGAATCTTTGCTTTATTGACGTTTGGTTGCGCCCTCAAAAGCGGTGGCTTCAGCACTCAAAAGGAAAGCCAGCAAAGCGGCAGCCATGCCATACGCATTGCATGCAATGCATAACCTGGGAAACACCCATGGCCTTTTTCGCTTTGTACCTCGCTTTACTTTTTTGCCCTTTGCCGCCATGGTTGCATACTTGCATGCATGTACCAGTAGTACTCTTATCCTGCCGATCGAAGCTGGCAATCACAGGGTGTCCCGCAGTTAAGGCCATGGATCCGCTGCTGCATGCTCAGAGCTCACCGTGGAGATCGGTCCTTGAGTCGGTGCCGGCCGCTGCCGTTGATCGTATTAATATATGCATGTACGCCTTTGAATAATCTGACCTGGTACTCCTAGATCCACCATATCTGCACTGCATGGAGACACCCAGCAGAATCTACTCGTCTTAAAGTGCGCTCCTTCAAAGTAAGCCGTTTGTTCCGTGGTGAGCGAGCGAGCGAGAGAGATACGGAGGAAAGCTCGGATAGAGAACATGCAAAGCTGTACGTGGAAAGAAGATCACTTGATCTACCACCCCCTAAACAAACGAATCATCCAGGGGGCTCGAACAGAATCAAGCAAATGGACCTAATAATTAATGAAAACCTCGTGCGATCCACGCAGGAGGAAGGATACGGTCTTGCTCGCTGCTTGCTCCACATAAAGCCGACGCACTGTGCACTGGCTTTTTTGCAAGATTCTGTCTAAGCAAATACCTTTACGTCCCTAGTTATTATCTTAGCAGCAGCGTGATTCTGCCTAAGCCAGTACCTTTCGAGATTTCTTCCCTAGTTATCTTAGCAGCAGCGTGATTCCGCATTGCCCAATAGCAATGGCGCCATTGTCTCTCTGTCTCTCTAGTACTACTATCTACTTGTCTCTTTTCGTTGTCAAAGTTGAAAGCAAAGGGGATGCCTAAGCCTTGGGAACCTTGCGTGCGTGCATGGCATGCAATATGGCCTCGGCATGGCGGAGCATGCAGCAGCCGAGATAGATCCGCCTCGTGGCAAGAGCAGCCAAGCCAAGTGTTGGTCGAGCCCAAAAGAATTACCAATACTACTACTCCTTTTAAGCACTTGGAGGATACTGTTGCATTGCAGTGTGACGTTGGGAAGTGAAACCATGGGGTATAGTTGCGGCCATGAGAATCCAATGCACAGGGGTTTCTTCCTTTTTGCAGCAATCCTGCCTGCTCACCCCTCCTTTTAAGGAGAGGATCTCCTCTGTTTGGACTTGTTCTAGTACTGTACTTCTTTTGCATCCTATGCTTGCATACGCAGCATCACAATCTGCCTCCACGCTTGGTCCAAATATTCCCGGTAGGGCTGCTTGCTTTTGTTGCTTGCTTTTGTTGTTGACTCAGAACAAAGCATTAAGAAGATACTACAAACACAATGAGCACACACCCGGCCTCTGCATAACTACGATGAACACAGTCAACACCAGCGCACACACAAATAAAAACGTCGGTAATAAACAAAGTCGTACAAGGCCAAAGCGGCCTCTGCATAACTAGGATGAACACAGTCAACACCAACGCACATACAAATAAACACACCAGTAATAAATAAAGTCGTAAAGGCCAAAGCCGTGCCTAAGCAAAAAAAAAAAAAAAGAGAAAAGGATCCTAAAGCGATCAACAACGATCGACAAACTACAACAACGGCCATATCCGCACTAATCATCTTTTGAGGTCAAAAGCACAATGAAGTTCTTCAATAGCACCGCCTTCGGGAAGAAAACGACGCTCAAGCGTCATCCTCACCGGATCCAACCATTAAAGGCCAGATTCTAGGTTTTCACCCTGAAGAACAAATCCGAGTATATCCGAGCAGTGCCTTCAATAAGGTAACGAAAACACATCGCCATTACCAGATGCAATCAACTTGAGTCAGTCCTAGGATTTTCACCGCGGTGCTCGAGGTTCACATCTCGAGAAGCACTACCAAACCAAAGTCAATCATGTGTTGTCGCCAACACTTTTCCCCGACCCCAGCGGCTATATGCTAGGCTAGAAAAACCAGCGCCGCAGCTGTACACCATACCCTCTGCATCGAGTGTCGCCCATAGACTGCATCTCATCCTCGAAAGCAACTGGTCGGAGTAAGAGCCCCAAGAACCCACAAAGGAGCCATTGGCCGCATCCTACAACGCCGCCAACACGAGATGTTGGCAAGAGCCATCAGATCTGAAGAGCACTTTCGCTTCGGTACAACCCCCTAAACACATCAAGGGACAAGATTTCTTCATACCTCTTCATAATAAAGGGTAGGATCGTCTTTTCTAGAAAATACATCGTGCTGCCTGGCATACTCTTTTTTTAGGAAAGGGCCACCCGCCGATTGGGCCGGCCCATTGGCTGCGCTGTCCAAGCACGCCTTGGTGGGAATAAAAAGTCGGAAAAAAACAGATGGCCGAGAATCAAACCCCAAACCTCACGCATGTTGAAGAGAGTTCAAAGCCAGTGGAGCTAGAAAGTCTGACTAATTAATTACTTGCGCGAAATTATAAGAATTAATGGCAGATCTGATTTTAAAAAAATATTTTCTGTTTTTTCGAAATTCAATCACTTTTTATTTTTCTGAAAATGCAAACATTTTTTGGGATTCCCATTTTTTCGTGTTTTCCAAAAAGTTTGGATTTTCAAAATTTGCTCCTCCGAACAATTTTACAGAAAAGTTTCAGAATTCAATTATCTCATTTTTTAATGTATACATAATTTCTAAACGCGTTCCAATTTTTCAAAGATTATTCATGGTTTCAAAAATAACGTTCTTATTTGAAAATATTGTTCACAGATTCAAAAATATGTCCGTGTATTAAAAAAAAATCCATGGATTCCAAAAAATATTCGTGTTTTCAAATTTTGTTTTAGAATTTTGAAAAAGATTTTGTTTTCGAAAATTGTTCACGGAGTCTTAAATATATTCGATGTGTGTAGTCATAAATGACTCGCGCTACAATTAATCAAAAGCAGCTGGTAGACGATGGCCACGAAAAAACATAGCAAGGGCGCCGGCGCTTTAGAAGGATACGGTCCACGCAGGAGGAAGGATACGGTCTGGCTCGCTGCTTGCTCCACATAAAGCCGACGCACTGTGCACTGGCTTTCTGCAAGATTCTGCCTAAGCCAATGCCTTTACGTCCCTAGTTGTTATCTTAGCAGCTATCAGCGTGATTCTGCCTAAGCCAATACCTTTTGAGATTTCTTCCCTAGTTATCTTGGCAGCAGCGTGATTCTGCATTGCCCAATAGCAATGGCGCCGTCGTCGCTCTCTATTATCTGCTTGTCTCTTTTCATTGTCAAAGTTGCCTTACAGAAAGCAAAGGGGCAGCCTAAGCCTTGGGAACCTTGCGTGCGATGCGTGCATGGCAATATGGCCTCGGCATGGCGGAGCATGCAGGAGCCGAGATAGATCCGCCTCATGGCAAGAGCAACCAAGCCAAGTGTTGGTCGAACCCATGTTGGCATAATAAACAAGTAAAAGAATTAACACTCCTCCTTTTAAGCACTTGTAGGATACTGTTGCATTGCAGTGTGTTGTTGGGAAGTGAAACCATGGGGCTATAGCTGCATGGGAACCAGCTGAGACCTGAGAGAATCCAACGCACAGGGGTTTCTTCCTATTTTCACCAACCCTGCCTGGTCACCCCTCCTTTTAGGGAGAAGATCTCTGTTTGGACTTGTTCTAGCAGTAATAATTTACGTCCCTAGTCTACTTCTTTCGCAGCCTATGCCTGCATACGGAGCATTACAATCTGCCTCCACCCTTACTGTAGCAGTAGAATTGCTCCCAATGAAATTGTACCTTCGTGATGTGGTCCAAATATTACGGCTGCCTATGTCTGCTCACAAAGTTTTGAAGCAGGTTATAACGACGCAATAAGGGCACTATAACATTATTAACAGGCTTACAGCCTCTGTAACTTAATGTAAAAAGTGTTTGAAGTTTAAAATAAGCTGCAAAAACATCTTACATTAAGTTACAGAGGGAGTACAATTTAGGGAATTTACCAGGATATAGCGTGATTTAACAGTGTTATAGCACCAATTAATTTAATCTATTAACATAGTTCAGTACTTATACTATTATCGTTCATGTATCTGTACTGTTTGTGATCGGTCAACTTTTACTTCTCAACTAGCAAATTGTCCATATTAGAGGTGGCCTACCTAAATCTTAAGCGGGCCTCAGACACTGCAGTTTCCAAAAATTAATCAGGGGCTTAAAATATATTCTCTACTTGGAATTATTCTATAGTTTAACAATTTACACACCTAGCAGCCTATGTCTTCATGTGGAGTACTGCAATCTTCCTCCATCTTACTGTAGTAGTAGAACTGCTCTTGGTGAAAGTGTACCTTCGTAATGTGGTCCAAATATTATGGCTGGCTACTAACTATATTACATCTGGCTACTTGCTTTGTCTGCATTCCTCACAAAGTTTGAATAGTAGGCTATAATGATGCCATAAGGGTACTATAGCGATTTTAACAGGGTCCCAATAAATCTCATTTATATAGTACAACCTCTGTAACTTACATAGTAGGTTATAACGAGCCATAAGGGTACTACAACGTTTTTAACAGGGTCTCAATATATAGTACAACCTCTGTAACTCAATGTAAAAAGTGTTCTAAGATTAAATTAAACTGCAAAAACAGCTTACATTCAGTTACATAGGGAGTACAATTTAGGGATTTTAGTAGGATATAGCGTGATTTAACGGTGCAATAGCAGCAATTAATTTATACTATTACCGTAGTTCAGTACTTATACTTTCGTTGTTCATCTATCCAAATGGTTTCTGATTGGTCAGCTTTTCACTTCTTAACTAGCAAAATTTCCATATTATTAGAGGTGCCCTATCTAAATCTTAGGCGGACCTCAAACATTGCAGTCTCCAAAAAGTAATCATGGGCATACAATATATCCTCTATTTGGAATTGTTCTATAGTTTAACAATTTACATCCCTAGCCACTGGTAGAAAAAAGCCCTTTAGTCCCGGTTCGCAAAGGCCTTTAGTCCCGGCTGTGCAACCGGGACTAAATATGCGCGACTAAAGACCTCCCCCCCTTTAGTCGCGCCTCTTACGAACCGCGACTAAAGGCTTTAGTCCCGGTTCTCGTGGCTAACCGGGACTAAAGGCCCGTCCACGTGGGCGCCAGGGGTTCGTCGGGGCGGAGGACCTTTAGTCCCGGTTCTCGTGGCTAACCGGGACTAAAGGCCTCCTCCGCAGGTTTAGGGTTTTAGCCCCCCTAAACCCGGTTTCTTTTTAATTTGTAGTGTTTTATTTCTTTTATATTTTATTTTGTGTTTTATTTTAATTTTGATGAAGTTTCAGTACACATATTCTACGCTACTATATACATGCATATGAAATTTCAAACAAGAAGAATTCAAGAGGAATATATAATATATATTCAATCTCGGGTGACCATATACAACTTCGAACAAGTTTCCATACACAATTAGGATGGATGACCATATACAACTTCGAACAAGTTTCAATCTCGGGTATGCATATAAATTTCTTCGTCCTCGGTATAGTATTCTCCTTTAGGATTGATGACTTCCCTCATGAAAAATCCTGCTAATTCTTCTTGAATTGGTCGGAAGCGAGCTTCTGGACTAAGCCTCCTCCGCAAGTTATCCGTCGCGTTCCGCACGCTATCCGATGCCTTCCGCTCAGAGGTGTGTCTCCGGGTGTTCTCACAAACATAGTATCCACATAGATTGGTCCCCGGTGGCTGCTTATCCACATTAACTAACCTTCTAAAATCTAGCTCATGTTTGAATTCACCGACAATTTCTTCTGAGAACCGTCTCCAAACCCTACAGGGCAAAGAAAATTAAATGAACAAGGGAGTTATTAGTTACTTGATATTAGGAAATGAACGAAAGAGACCGATCGATATAGAGCTCAAATGATTGAAAATAATTACTTTTGCAGCATTTTTCTCATGTCGGCCCAACGCTTTGGATCCGAATCCATAGAGTCCATGATTAGAACTCTGGAGGTGTGAAGTTCAATATTTAGCAGAATCCAGTGGAACCTGCGGACACGTTACATGCACAGTCATGCATAACTCATCGATTAGACATACCATGCATGGAGTAAACAAAAGAGAATGGGCACAAGAGAGAAACACTCACCCAAAATGGTAAGGAAATAGAATATGACTTTTGAGTTGATGCTTTCTAAGAAACTTGTACAAGTCTTTCTCCACGTCTTCGGGGTGATTTTGTAACACATGTCCATTAACGATATGTGGGTCAATGAACCCAACATCATGGATGTTTCTTATTTTGCATTCCCAAATCTTCAACCTGCATAATAGCGTACACAACAATATAGTTAGGACGCAAAATAAGAAACATCCATGATTTGTCCTAACTATATATATATAGTGCAGGCAATGAAGAACGAGATGAGGTAGAAATAAATCACTTACAGAACGTAGCAACTCAGCATAGATTTGTCGAGGTCGCGCAGATTGAACAGCTGGAACAATTCACTCATATGAACTTGTACAGAGTACCGTTTGGTGTGATGCTCCTCTGTAACATCCGCATAAACATATTCTTTGTCGGCCCATGTTATGAATTGCTTGTACCAACGTAGCAGATTTCGCATTTGTGGTGGTAGACTCTCTTCCCGCGCAGGCTCGACGAGAGGCCCATTCCGCACATATTGTAATGCTATCTCACATACTGGCGCATCCTCAACGCCTAAGAAGGCACGAAGAGTCAAACCCATCTCGGACGCTTGTTTCATGGCACTCGCTACAGTCAATCCAAGTGCTGCCGCAGCTGCTATGATCTCGGGGTCCTCTTCCGGACCGGCTTTCACTATGAGCGGGGGGATCGATTGTTTCTTCTGCATCCCGAGCTGGTCAACTTGTTTCCCGCTTTTTTTACGTTCTTCTTTCTCCTCCTTCAATATTTTTGCTTGCCTACGAAGTTCATGTCCATAGTCGTCAGGCATATTCAGCTCGGCTTGGGACGGTGTCGTCAAAAAATCCTTAGCCCACTTCTTTTGCTTCTCAGTGAATACTTGCTTGGGCTCAGGCTCTTTTATCGCCTTCGTATCCGCCTTCCATTTCTCATAATCAGCAGACGCGGCCAATTTGGTTTCAGCTTCACTAAGTTCCCAAGGCCTTGGGAGGAGAGGCTTCGGTGATGGCTCCGGTACCCTTGTGGTCTTAGGTACATAAGGGTCCGGGTTAATAGTCCAGGAGCGGGTTTCCTTGCTGTCCGCCTGCTTCTGCTTCTTCGCCGGAGGTGGATTGGGGGGCGTCGTAGGAGGATTGGGGGGCGTCGTACCCGCCGGAGGTTGTGGATCGGGGGACGACGTCGAATGGAGTGAAGGAGGTGTAGGTGAACCACCACGACCACCACCACCGCCACCACCGCCACCACCGCCACCACCACCACCACCACCACCATCGGAGGGGGGTGGACTTGCTAGCCTTGGCGCCTCGCCTGGAAACACTATGTACTTCTTTTTCCATAGAATGATCTGGCGCTTGACATCTCCAAGTCTTCTCTCCCCTTCGGGTGTAGGTTTGTCAATCTCCAGGTCCTCAAACCCTTGGACTATGTCTTCCACCGTGACACGAGCATAGCCATATGCAATGGGGTTGTTGTGGTGGAGTGCTCCAGGTGTACAGGGTAAAGCACTGCCGCTAGCTACCTTTGTGGAAACGTTCCCCACGGGATAATGCAGATCACATTCTTTCATCTCCTTTACATCATCCACGGGGTAGTGAGGCTCCGGTGCACGAATCTCGATCATCGGTGCACTAGCACCAGGCGGGGCATCCGTGGAAGCCATGCTGCTTCTCCGCTGCTGGCTTCCGCGATCCGCTTCATGATCTTCATGCGGCCCTGCAGCCGATTTTTCTTTTACTAGTTCATGCACGGTCTGCTTCAACTCATGGAGTTCCGATGCAAACTTCGCCATAAGATCTGCATCCCGGTCCGTCTTTCTCTTACGGCTTCTGTAACAGTACGGGTCATTGTCCTGGGAAAACCCTACTTTCCACGGAACTTTGCCTTTGCCTCGTACACGTCCTCCGTGTTCATCATTCCCGAGGGCTGTTGTCAGTGCGTCTTTCTCTCTGTTGAACTTGATCAAGCCCTCTTGAGCTTGGGTCATTGCGTCAATAAGGGCTTGGGTGGGAGCAAACTTTTTCTGCCGGTGAACACACACCCCTGTCTCCGGGTCTAGCGATCCCCCATGCCCGTACCACCAGGTTTTGGCCCTTGGGTCCCATCCCTCTGTACCTAGAGGGATTCCTCGCACCCTCAGGTCCTCCTCCATCTTCTGCCACCTAGGCTCCGAAAGGCGGTATCCTCCTGGCCCCATAATATGATGGAACTTTTTCTTACTCGCATTATCCTTATTTTTTTTCGATATTTCCTTGAAATGCTCCGATTGCTTTTGCCTCACAAATTCTGGCCAATCATCTTTCAGTTTCTCATGTTGTCCATTGAAATCCGGAGTCTTGCCCTTGTTGACATAGTCACGGGTTAATTTTTTCTTGAAGTTCCGGAATGCTTCGCCCATCTTCTGAAGAGCGAACTATTTAACTAGCCTCCTCCTCTCACGTCCACCCGGAACCTCGTTACCGAATTCATCGACTTTGTTGTATTCCGGAGGTAGAATGAAATGTTCCATAATCTTTCTCCAGCAATCCTTTTTCGTTCTCTTGTTGACAAAACTGAAACCAAGACGTGCCTTCTTTGGCTCCTTCCATTCCTGGACGGTGATCGGGACGTTGTCTCTAACAACGACTCCGCATTGGTTGATAAACTTTGAGGTGTGCTGTAGGGGCTTGCCGGTTTCATTGACAAACTCAATGGCATATGTTTCTCCTGTTTTCATCGCCTTGGATTTGCCACGCTTTGTCGTACTCGATCCGGCCGAGGGCTAAAAAAAGAAAGAGAGTCGCGCGCGTTAATACATATGTATTCACATTTCAGTAAGTTTGTATCACGAGAGGCTCAATGCATATATATACCTCGCCGGAGGTGGTTGCTACTTGCAATTCGAGATCGTCGTTTGTTGACGGTTGACCTCCGTCGACAATGTCCGTTCCTTCACCTTCTTGATCATCGACAATGTCTGTTCCACCGTCAAGGTTCAGAAAAGAAGAGACTACATCCTCTTCTTGCTCATATTCTGAGCCCAGCACATAAGAAATCTCGTTGTTGATGATGCCCATTAAATAACGTTCAGCCTCCGGATCCCTAAGCGGCTCGGCTCTATCGTCCGCCATATGTCACTCCTGCATGTAGTAAAAATTCTTTAAGTATAAAGGAATTAAAAAATAAGATTAAGGGGACATAGAGGAGGAGGAATTAAAAAATAAGATTATTGAGCACTCCTTTTCTTCTTCCTTTTCTTTTTCCTTTTCTTATTTTGTTTTTTCCTTTTGTTCTTCCTTTTCTTTTTTCCTTTTCTTCTTCCTTTTCTTTTTCCTTTTCTTCTTCCTTTTCTTCTTCCTTTTCTTTTTCCTTTTTCTTATTTTGTTTTTTCCTTTTGTTCTTCCTTTTCTTCTTCCTTTTCTTTTTCCTTTTCTTCTTCCTTTTCTTCTTCCTTTTCTTCTTCCTTTTCTTCTTCATTTTCTTCTTCCTTTTCTTTTTCCTTCTCTTCTTCCTTTTCTTCTTCCTTTTCTTCTTCCTTTTCTTTTTCCTTTTCTTATTTTGTTTTTCCTTTTCTTCTGTTTTGGTTTCTTTTGCATTGGTTTCTTTTGTTTTGTTTTCTTTGTTTTTCTTTTTAGTTTTCATTAGGTTTCTTTCTTCTTCCTTTTTTCTTCTTTTTTCTTCATTTAACATTTAACATTTAACATTTTCTTCCTTTTTTCTTTCTTTTTCCTTTTTTGTTTCTTCTTCCTTTTTTCTTCCTTTTTTCTTCATTTAACATTTAACATTTTCATTTGGTTTCTTTCTTCTTCTTCCTTTTTCTTTTTGGTTTCTTTCTTCATTTAACATTTAACATTAACATTTTCCTTCTTCCTTTTTCTTTCTTCTTCTTCCTTTTTCTTTCTTCTTCTTCCTTTTTCTTTTTGGTTTCTTTCTTCATTTAACATTTAACATTAACATTTTCCTTCTTCTTCCTTTTTCTTTCTTCTTCTTACTTTTTCTTTCTTCTTCTTCCTTTTTCTTTCTTCTTCTTCCTTTTCCGGCGGCGGGAGGCGGAGGACGGCAGGCAGGGGCAGCGGGCGGCGGGCAGGGGCAGGGCCAGGGGCGGCGGGCGGCGGCAGGGCAGGGCAGGGGCGGCGGCGGCGGCGCGCTAGGGCAGGGCAGGGGCGGCGGCGGCGCTCACTGGGGGCGGGGGCGGCGGCGCGCAGGGCAGGGGAAGTGGGGGGCGGCGGAGCTCACTGGGGACAGGGCGTCGGCGTCGGGGCAGGGCGTCGGCGTCGGCGTCGATCGGCGTCGGGGCAGGGCTTCGGCGTCGATCGGCGTCGGGGCAGGGCTTCGGCGTCAAGAGGAGAATGGGAGGTGGCGGAAACTGCTAAGTGCTGTATATATAGACAGAGCTTTAGTCCCGGTTGGGGAGGCGGACCGCGACTAAAGGTACCCTACACCAACCGCGACTAAAGGGTACCTTTAGTCGCGGTCCGCCTCCCCAACCGGGACTAAAGGTTTTTGGCGCCGCTTTCGTTCCCGCGCAGAAAGAGCCTTTAGTCGCGGTTGCGGACACCAACCGCGACTAAAGGGTACCTTTAGTCGCGGTCCGCCTCCCCAACCGCGACTAAAGGTCCTTAAATAAAACTAATTCATTTTAAAATCTTAAAAATACAATTATATATCAAAAAAATCAGAAAAATAAAACTAATTCATTTTAAAATCTTAAAAATACAATTATATATCAAAAAAATCAGAAAAATAAAACTAATTCATTTTAAAATCTTGAAAATACAAATAATATATCAAAAAAATCAGAAAAATAAAACTAATTCATCTTAAAATCTTAAAAATACAATTATATATCAAAAAATCAGAAAAATAAAACTAATTCATTTGAAAATCTTAAAAATACAATTATATATTAAAAAAATCAGAAAAATAAAACTAATTCATTTTAAAATCTTGAAAATACAAATAATATATCAAAAAAATCAGAAAAATAAAACTAATTCATTTTAAAATCTTAAAAATACAATTATATATCAAAAAAAATCAGAAAAATAAAACTAATTCATTTTAAAATCTTAAAAATACAATTATATATCAAAAAAATCAGAAAAATAAAAGTAATTCATTTTAAAATCTTGAAAATACAAATAATATATCAAAAAAAAATCAGAAAAATAAAACTAATTCATTTTAAAATCTTAAAAATACAATTATATATCAAAAAAATCAGAAAAATAAAACTAATTCATTTTAAAATCTTAAAAGTACAAATAATATATCAAAAAAATTCACATGATCCATTCAACAAAGTTTGGTACAATAAATTATTACACATCAATTCTTTCCTTGTGTCCCTCCTTGCTTACGATTGTGCCGTATCCATGGAGCATCCTCATCATTTAACTTAATGCTTGGGTCAGTGTTCACTTTGAAGGGCGGAATTTCACCAAACATATTATAATCTTCTGACATGTCTGTCTTGTCCTCCACTCCCACGATGTTTCTTTTCCCTGAAAGAACAATGTGGCGCTTTGGATCATCGCATGATGTACTGATCGTTTTCTTATCTTTCCGTTTCCTCGGTTTGCTACTCATGTCCTTCAAATAAAAAACCTGAGCGACATCTTTGGAAAGGACGAATGGTTCGTCAAGGTAACCAAGATTGTTGAAATCCACCATTGTCATTCCGTATTGCTCGTCCACCTTTACCCCACCTCCTGTTAGCTTGAACCATTTGCACCGGAACAAAGGGACCTTAAAGGAGGGTCCATAGTCAAGTTCCCATATCTCCTCTATGTAACCATAATATGTGACCTTTTGCCCATTCTCGGTTGCTGCATCAAAGCGGACACCACTGTTTTGGTTGGTGCTCTTTTTATCTTGGGCGATGGTGTAAAATGTATTCCCATTTATCTCGTACCCTTGGAAAGTCGTTATAGTCGAAGATGGTTTCTTGGCCAACATGTACAGCTGATCTCCAACAGCATTGTCATTCATTAAATGTTTTCGCAACCAACTGCCGAAAGTCTCCATGTGGGCCTTTCTAATCCAGGATTCAGGCTTCCCCGGGTTGTCCGAGCGTAAAATATTCTTGTGTTGCTCGAAGTACGGAGCCACCAAGCTGGAATTTTGCAGAACTGTGTGGTGTGCTTCAGTCATAGAATGACCGTCCGTACATATCGTTGATTTCCTTCCGATCGTGCCTTTTCCACTTAGTCTCCCCTCGTGCCGCGATTGAGGAATACCAATCGGCTTAAGGTCAGGAACATAGTCAATACAGAACTCAATTACCTCCTCATTTCCATAGCCCTTGACGATGCTTCCTTCTGGCCTAGCACGGTTACGAACATATTTCTTTAATACTCCCATGAACCTCTCAAAGGGGAACATATTGTGTAGAAATATAGGACCGAGAATGGAAATCTCTTCGACTAGGTGGAGCAGGAGGTGCGTCATAATATCGAAGAAGGATGGTGGGAACACCAACTCGAAACTGACAAGGCATTGGACCACATCGTTCTATAACCGTGGTAGATCTTCTGGATTGATTACCTTCTGAGAGATTGCATTGAGGAATGCACATAGCTTCACAATGGCTACTCGAACATTTTCCGGTAGGAGCCCCCTCAAAGCAATCGGAAGCAATTGCGTCATAATCACGTGGCAGTCGTGAGACTTCAGGTTTTGGAACTTTTTCTCCGCCATGTTTATTATTCCCTTTATATTCGACGAGAAGCCAGACGGGACCTTCATACTGCTCAGGCATTCAAAAAAAATGACCTTCTCTTCTTTGGTAAGAGCGTAGCTGGCATGACCTTGAAACCATTCCGGATGCCGGTCATCTGGGTCTTTCAAAAGTTGCTGGTCCTGCCGTGCTTCCTTTGTATCATTTGTCTTCCCATACACGCCCAAGAAGCTTAGCAGGTTCACGCAAATATTCTTCGTAACATGCATCACGTCGATTGCAGAGCGGACATCTAGGACTTTCCAATATTCTAGCTCCCAAAATATAGATTTCTTCTTCCACATGGGTGCGTGCCCGTCAACTCCCCGCGGAACTGATTGTCCGCCAGGACCCTTTCCAAAGATGACTTTCAAATCCTTGACCATAACAAATATCTCAGCACCAGTACGTTCTGCAGGCTTCGGCCGGTGATCTGCCTTGCCGTTGAAATGCTTGCCTTTCTTTCTTACGTTATGATTTCGGGGAAGAAATCGACGATGACCCAGGTACACGTTCTTCTTACAATTAACCAAACGTACACTTTCAGTCTCATGTAAGCAGTGCGTGCATGCATTGTATCCCTTATTTGTTTGTCCCGAAAGGTTACTGAGAGCAGGCCAATCGTTGATGGTTACAAAAAGCAACGCTCGTAGGTCAAATTCCTCTCCTTTGTGCTCATCCTAGACACGTACACCAGGTCTGGCCCACAACTATAAAAGTTCATCAACTAATGGCCTTAGGTACACATCGATGTCGTTCCCGGGTTGCTTTGGACCTTGGATGAGCACTGGCATCATAATGAACTTCCGCTTCATGCACAACCAAGGAGGAAGGTTGTAGATGCATAGAGTCACGGGCCAGGTGCTATGGCTGGAGCTCTGCTCGCTAAAAGGATTCATGCCATCAGTACTTAGACCAAATCTTATGTTCCTTGCGTCAGCTGCAAAATCTTTGAACACTCTGTCAATCTTTCTCCATTGCGTTCCATCAGCGGTGTGTCTCAACTCCCCGTCGGACTTACGGTCCTCTTTGTGCCATCGCAACGACTTGGCATGCTTTTTGTTCCTGAACAGACGTTTCAACCGTGGTATTATAGGAGCATACCACATCACCTTGGCGGGAACCCTCTTCCTGGGTTTCTCGCCCTCAACATCGTCACCAGGGTCATCGCCTCTGATCTTATAACGCAATGCAGTGCATACAGGGCATTCATTCAAATTCTCGTATTCACCGCGGTAGAGGATGCAGTCGTTAATGCATGCATGTATCTTCAGAACCTCTAAACCTAGAGGGCAGACAACCTTCTTTGCTTCGTATGTACTGGCGGGCAACTCGTTATTCTTCGGAAACATATTCTTTAACATTTTCAGCAAATTTTCAAATGATGAGTCACCTACACCTTCCTGTGCCTTCCATTTTAGCAAATCCAGTGTGCAGCCCAGCTTTTTCAGACTATTATCGCATCCTGGATACAACGACTTTTTGTGATCCTCTAACATGCGATCCAAATTCTCCCTATCCTTGTCAGTTTCGCAGCGTCTCCGTGCATCAGCAATGGTCCGACCAAGATCATCAGCGGGCTCATCATGTGCCTCTTCTTCACCTTCACCTAACCCTTCCCCACCTTCAGCATCATCCTCCATGAAAGTATCACCGAAATGATCATGATAGTTGTCATCGATATCATCCCCTTCTTCATCTTCTTCCATTCTAACCCCTCTTTCTCCATGCTTGGTCCAACAATTATAGCTTCGCATGAAACCGTGCCGAAGCAGATGCATGTGAACGTCTCTTGAGGAGGAGTAACCCTTCTGATTCTTACAGACAGCACATGGACAGATAATAAAACCTTGCTGCTTGTTCGCATTTGCCACTACGAGGAAATCTTTCAAACCCGTAGTGAACTCGCCGGAGAGTCGGGGACCGTACATCCATTGCCGATTCATCTGCATTATTATAATATAAAGTATATAATTAACCATCATGCATTTGTTAAACTAACTAGCTAGAAATAATACAAATTAAACAATGAACTACACACATGCATATTTTATCAATGACACATGAAAGGTTCAAGTTGCTAACCGCGATCGCGGAGGAAAAATAAATGAGAAAGCTCAAGTGTGGCTCGGACACTTCATATCATGTTTGTTTCAGGCTCTCGGGCATTTCATCGAACACCTTGTGTGCATAGGAGGAACCAAAAGCAAACCCACCACCCCCTTCTGAAAATTGTGAAGTGAGCTGAGTGAAGTGAAGTGAGCTGAGTCCTATATATAGGGATGGGCCTTTAGTCCCAGTTGGCCTGGTCAACCGCGACTAAAGGCCTTCGAGGACCTTTAGTCCCAGTTGGCCAGGCCAACCGGGACTAAAGCCCCTCCCGTCCGCCAGCTGGATGGGCCTTTAGTCCCGGTTGGCCTGGCCAACCGCGACTAAAGGCCTTCGGGGACCTTTAGTCCCGGTTGGCCAGGCCAACCGGGACTAAAGCCCCTCCCGTCCGCCAGCTGTCGACCGAGCGCGCTGGGCCCAGATAGTTGGTCGCGGGTCTCCTCCCGAACCGCGACTAAAGACCCCTTTTGTCGTGGTTCGATTGTTTTGGGGACTAATGGGGGCGTATGGAAGCCTCTTTTTCTACTAGTGAGCAGCCAATGTCTCCATATGGAGTATTACAATCACCCCCCACTCTTACTGTAGTAGTAAAACTGCTCCTGGTGAAAGTCTACCTTCGTGATGTGGTACAAATATTACTCCTGGCTACTTGCTATGTCTGCATTCCTAACAAAGTCCTAGATAGTAGGCCATAATGATATCATAAGGGAACTACGTACATTGTTTTTAACAGGGTCCCAACAAATGACATGTATATAGTACAACCTTTGTAACTTAATGTAAGACTTTTTTGTAGTTTAAATTAAGCAGCAAAAATGTCTTGCATTAAGTTACAGACGGGGCTAAAATTAGGGATTTTAGCGGCATATACAAGGATTTAACAGTGCTGTAGCTAATTTATTATGGTACCATAGTTCAGTACATAGACTTTCATTTTTCCCGCATCTGTATGGTTGGTGATTAGTCAGCTTTTCACTTCTCAACTAGCAAATTGTCCATATCAGAGGTAACCTATCTAAATCTTAGCCGGTGTTGAAACATCATAGTCTCCAAAAAAATAATCATGGGCGTAGATGATATCCTCTATTTGCAAAAAAATTATAGTTTATCAATTTATACCCCAAGCAACTTATGTCTCCATATGGAGTACCACATCTTCTTCCACTCTTACCTTGGTAGTAGAAATCCTCCCAGTGAGAGTATACCTACATGATGTGGTCCAAATATTACCGTTGGATACTTTCTATGTGCGCATTGCTCACAAAGTTTTGAATAGTATGCTATAACGACACCATAATGATGGTATAGCGTTTTTAGCCGGGTCCCAATAAAGGAAATCTATATATTACAGCCTTCGTAACTTAATGTAAGATGTTTTTATAGCTTATAAACTTCAAAACCTATTACATTAAGGTAGGGGGTGGTACAATTTAGGGATTTTAGCAGGATATAGCTTGATTTAACGGTGCTATGACGTAAATTAATTTATTATTTTACCATAGTCACTACCTATACTTTCATTGTTCATGTATCCAAACGGCTGGTGATTGGTCAACTTTTCATTTCTCTACTAGTAAATTTTCATATTAGAGGTGACCTATCTAAATCTTTGATGGAGATTAGACTTCGCAGTTTCCAAAAAGTATGGGCGTAGAATATATCCTCTATTTGGAATTTTTCTATACTTTACCAATTTACACCCCTAGCAGCCTATGTCTCCATATGGATTATTACATTCTTCCTCCACTCTTACTATAGTAGAAGAACTGCTCCCGGTGAAGAAAGTTTTGAATGTCAGACTATAATGACGCCATAGGGGTACTATAGCATTTTCAATAGGGTATCAATAAAGAACATCTATATAGTCCAACCTCCATATCTTAATGTAGCAAAACCATCTTGCATTATGTTACAAAGGGAGTGCAATTAGGGATTTCAGCGGGATATAGCAGCATTTAACCATGCTCACTAATTAGACGTTCATTGTTCATGTATCTGTATGGTTGGTGATTGGTTAGCTTTGCACTTCTCAACTAGCAAATTATCCATATGAGAGGTGAGCTATCTAAATCTTAGGCGAAGATCCAACGTCACAGTTTGCACAAAAATCACGGGCACAGAGGATATCCTCTATCTGTAATTGTTCTATATTTTCAATATTTACACCCCTTGCAGCCTATGTCTCCATATGGAGTATTACAATCTTCCTCCACTCTCACTATAGCAGTATAACTGCTCCCGGTGAAAGTGTACCTTTGTGACCTGGTCCAAAAATTACCACTCTCTACTTGCTATGTTTGAATTGCTCCCAGAGTTTTAAATAGCATGTTATAAGGGTACTATAGCATTTTTAATAGGGTCCAATAATTACATCTATATAGTACATTCTCTATAACATAATGTGACCTTTTTGCAGTTATTCTTACATGGCGAGTACAATTTAGGGATTTTAGTGGGATATTGTGTGATTTAACGATTCTATAGTGCCAATTAATTTGTTATGTTACCATAGTTGACTACTTAGACTTGCATCGTTAATCTATCTGCATGGTTGGTGATTGGACTACTTTTCACTACTCAATATATAGTACACCATTTGTAAAATTGTCCGTCTTAGAGGTGACCTATCTAAATCTTAGGCGGAGTAAAGACATCGTAGTTCCCAAAATATAATCATGGGCATAGACGAAAGCCCCTATTTGCAAATGTTATATAGTTTAAAACTTTACGCCACTAGAACTCTATGTCACTACATGGAGAGTATTACAATCATCTCCACTCTCATATTAGTAGTAGAATAACCCCTAATGCAAGTGTACTTTTGTGATGTGGTCCAAATATTACTGCTGGCCATGTCTGGTCACAAAGTATCGAAGTAGGTTATAACAAGCCATAAGGGTACTACAACATTTTTAATAGGGTCTGAATATATAGTACAACCTCTGTAACTCAATGTAAAAAGTGTTTTAAGATTAAATTTAAACTGCAAAAACATCTTACATTAAGTTACATAGGGAGTACAATTTAGGTATATTAGCGGGACATAGCGTGATTTGACGGTGCTACACCACCAATTAATTTATACTATTACCGTAGTTCCATACTTATACTTTCATTGTTCATCTATCCATACGGTTTTTGATTGGTTAGATTTTCACTTTTTAACTAGCAAATTGTCCATATTGGAGGTGACCTATCTAAATCTTAGGCGGAGCTCAAACATTGCAATGTCCAAAAAGTAATCATCGGCATACAATATATCCTTTATTTGGAATTGTTCTATAGTTTAACAATTTATATCCCTAGTAGCCTATGTCTCCATATGGAGTATTACAATCTTCCTCCACTCTTACTTTAGTAGTAAAATTTCTCCTGGTGAAAGTTGTACCTTCGTGATGTGGTCCAAATATTACTGTTGGCTACTTACTATGTCTGCATTCCTCACAACGTCTTGGATAGTAGGACATAATGACATCATAAGGGAGCTATAGTGTTTGTAACAGGGTCCCAACAAATGACATGTATATAGTACAACCTCTGTAACTTAATGTAAGACTTTTTTGTAGTTTAAATTAAACTGCAAAAATTTCTTGCATTAAGTTATAGAGGGGGCTTAATTAGGGATTATAGCGGCATATACAAGGATTTAACAGTACTATAGCTAATTTATTCTGTTACCATAGTTCAGTACACACACTTTCATTTTTCATGCATCTGTATGGTTGGTAATTAGTCAACTTTTCACTTCTCAACTAGCAAATTGTCCATATGAGAAGTGACCTTTCTAAATCTTAGCCGGTGTGCATACATTGCAGTTTCCAAAAAATTAATATTACCGTTGGCTACTTCCTATGTGCGCCTTGCTCACAAAGTTTTGAATAGCATGCTATAATGACACCATAATGGTACTATAGCATTTTTAGCCGGGTCCCAATAAAGGAAATCTATATATTACAACCTCTGTAACTTAATGTAAGATGTTTTCACAGTTTATAAACTGTAAAATTGTATTATATTAAGGTAAGCGGGATACAATTTTGGGATTTTAGCGCGATATAGTTTATTTAAGGGTGCTATGACGCAAATTAGTTTATTCTTTTACCGTAATCACTACCTCTACTTTCATGGCTCATGTATCCATACAATTGGTGATTGGTCAACTTTTCACTATCTCTATGAGTAAATTTTCATATTGGAGGTGACTATTCTAAATCTTTGATGGATATTAGACTTCGCAGTTTCCAAAAAGTATGGGCATCGAATGTATTCTCTATTTAAAAATTTTCTATACTTCACCAATTTACACCCCTAGCAGCCTATGTCTCCATATGGAGTATTACATTCTTCCTCCACTCTTACTGTTGTAGTAGAACTGCTCCCGGTGAAGAATGTTTTGAATATTAGCACTAGTAGAAAACATGGCTTTGGTTGAGGCCAGGATAAGGGAATTAATCCCGGTTCACTCACGAACCGGGACCAAAGGGTGCATCAGTCCCGGTTCGGGAGGCCAGGGCGCAGCCGGGCCTCGGGGGCCATTGGTCCCCTTTCGTCTAACACTTTTGGTCCCAGTTCCAGACACGAACTGGGACCAATGGGCCTCGCTCTTGGCCCAACACCTTTAGTCCCGGTTGGTGGCTAGAATCGGGACCGAATGTCAGTCTTTTGTCCCGGTTCTAGCCACCAACCGGGACTAAAGAGAAGCCTATATATACCCCCGCCCCTGCCCACGAACAGAGCCACTGCTTTGTTTTTTTGGCCGGCCGTGGGAGAGGTGTGTGTTGCTCTAGCTCACCTCCTTTGCACATGAGGTGTTCGATGAAATGCCCGAGCCACACTTAAGCTTTCTCCTCTCCAAGCTCCTTGTCCAAGCTCCATTATCCTCAAGATTTGTCTAAGATTGGCAGTCCGTCCTGTCCCGTCCCTGTCCTCACCGCCGTCGATCGCCCGCGCCGATCTCGTCGTCGGCTCCACCGTGGTGAGCCTCTTGTTCTTATCTTCTTTCTAAAAGAAAAAAAGTTCTTACTTGTATGATTTCGATAGATACTTTTATAATTTTCTTACTTTTATTATTGTTTGTTATTATATAGTGTGATGGTTTTGGTATCCGCCCCCGTCGGCCCTTGTCCTGTCTATGATTCGGATGTGGTATATATTATCTCTTATAACTATTTGTATCATTTAGTGTTTATGACAATTATGCCGACCAACGTGACATAGATGTTTTTATCTAGGAGGTATGTGAACCGGAAATTCCAATCGGCCCTGTTGTCAAGAGGTTAAATTTAGTTGAAAAAGAAAACAATTACTTGAATAAAAAATTGAAAAGAATTGAGGAGGAGAAGATGAAATTGGAGTTGCATGTTGCGGATGTCGTCGATGATCACAAGATCAAGATGGATGCAATGCGCTTGAAGATTAGAAAGATTAGAAAACATGCCATTCATACTGAGGCTTGGTATCATTATGCCGTTGGATCAATTGTTACCTTAGTTGAGATTATGATCGCATTTGTTGTTGCATTGAAATGTTTTACATAGTTTCAATGTATGGTTTAATTAGGTGCTCTAGAGACCTATATGTTGTTCAATGAGAACTACGTATGAACTTTATGTATTTATTTTTTCAGTAATAACATTTGATCACTACTGTACTTTGGTTTTAATGTGATGATGAACTTCTATTAATTTGGTCACTTCTCTATTCATGATGTTCTGTAATGGTTTTTGTCACACTTAATTATATATAATGCACGCGGATGAACCGACAATGGATGTACGGCGACACACGCACCTCCGAGTACATTAAGGGCGTGCATAATTTTCTCGAAGTGGCTGAGGCAAACAAGCAGAATGGTTTTATGTGTTGTCCATGCCCTGTCTGTGGGAATATGAAGTCTTACTCTGACTCGAAAACCCTTCACATCCACCTGCTTGAGAAGGGTTTCATGCCACACTATAATGTTTGGACCAAGCATGGAGAAAGAGGGGTTATGATGGAAGACAACGAAGAAGAAGAGGATGATGACAACTATCCGCTCGCTAAATACGGTGATGCTACAATGGGGGAAGCTGAGGATCAAGAGGAACCAGACGATGTGCCCGATGATGATCTTCATCGGGTCATTGTTGATGCAAAGAGATAATGCCAAAGTGAAAGGGAGAAGTTGAAGTTCGATTGCATGTTAGTGGATCACAAAAAAGGGTTGTACCCAAATTTCGAAGATGGCAACACAAAGCTCGGTACCACACTGGAATTGCTGCAATGGAAGGCGGACAATGGTGTATCTGACAACGGATTTGAGAAGCTACTGAAAATATTGAAGAAGAAGCTTCCAAAGGATAACAAATTGCTCGACAGTATGTACGGAGCAAAGAAGGTTCTATGCCCTTTAGGATTGGAGGTGCAGGATACATGCATGCCCTAATGACTGCATCCTCTACTGCGGTGCGTATGAGGATTTGAACGCATGCCCGGTATGCGGTGCATTGCGGTATAAGACCAAACGAGATGACCCTGGTGATGTAGAGGGCGAGCGCCCTAGGAAGACGGTTCCTGCCAAGTTGATGTGGTATGCTCCTATAATACCACGGTTGAAACGACTGTTCAGAAACAAAGAGCATGCCAAGTTGATGCGATGGCACAAAGTGGACCGTAAGAAAGACAGAAGTTGAGAGCACCCCCTGATGGGTCGCAGTGGAGAAAAATCGAGAGAACGTGGGGGGACTTTGCTGGTGACGCACGGAACGTATGGTTTGGTTTAAGCGCGGATGGCATCAATCCTTTTGGGGAGAAGAGCAGCAATCATAGCACCCGGCCCGTAACTCTATGTATCTATAACCTTCCTCCTTGGTTGTCCATGAAGCGGAAGTTCATTATGATGCCAGTGCTCATCCAAGGCCCTAAGCAACCCGGCAACGACATTGATGTGTACCTAAGGCCATTAGTTGAAGAACTTTTATAGCTGTGGAATGGAAAAGGTGTACGTGTGTGGGGTGAGTACGACTAGGAGGAATTTGACCTACATGCGTTGTTGTTTTTAACCATCAATGATTGTCCTGCTCTCAGTAATCTTTCAGGACAGACAAACAAGGGATACCACGCATGCACACACTGTTTAGATGACACCGAAAGTATATTTTGGAAAAATGCAGGAAGAATGTGTACCAGGGACATCATTGATTTCTTCCGACCAACCATCAATGTCGAAAGAAAGGCAAGCATTTCAAAGGTGAGGCAGATCACTGGAAGAAGCCTGCCGTCCGTACTTGATCACATACTTGATATGGTCAATGATTTACAACTAATCTTTGGAAAGGGTCCCGACGGACTATCTATTTTGAATGACGCTGAGGGACGCGCACCCATGTGGAAGAAGAAATCTATATTTTGGGACCTACCCTATTGGGAAGACCTAGAGGTCCGCTCTGCAATCGATGTGATGCACGTGATGAAGAATCTTTGTGTGAACCTCCTAGGCTTCTTGGGCGTGTATGGGAAGACAAAAGATACGTCGGAGGCACGGCAGGACCAACAACGTGTGCATGAAAAAGACGGCATGCATTCAAAGCAGTATTAAGGTCCTGCCAGCTATGCTCTTACCAAAGAAGAGAATGAAATCTTCTTTGAATGCCTGCTCAGTATGAAGGTCCCGTATGGCTTCTCGTCAAATATAAAGGGAATAATAAATATGGCAGAGAAAAAGTTTCAGAACCTAAAGTCTCATGACTGCCACGTGGTTATGACGCAACTGCTTCCGATTGCATTGAGGGGGCTCCTATCGGAAAACGATCGATTAGCTATTGTGAAGCTATGTGCATTCCTCAATGCAATCCCTCAGAAGGTAATCGATCCAGAAATCCTACCATGGTTAAGGAGTGATTTGGTGCAATGTCTTGTCAGTTTAGAGCTGGTGTTCCCACCATCCTTCTTCAATATCATAACGCACATCCTCGACGAGATTGCCATTTTGGGCCCTGTATTTCTACACAATATGTTCCCCTTAAAGAGGTTCATGGGAGTCTTAAAGAAATTGTTCTTAACCGTGCTAGGCTAGAAGGAAGCACCTCCACGGGCCATCAAACAGAGGAGGTCATTGGACTTCATTCCTGACCTTAAGAAGATTTGTCACCCTCAATCGCGGTATGAGGGGAGACTGACTACAAAAGGCACGCTAGGAGCGGACTCAATAATATGTAGGGACAAGCATTCTTGGTCTGAAGCACACTACACAGTTCTACAGAATTCTACCTTGGTGACCACGTATGTCAATGAACACAAGAATATTCTACGCTCCAAACACTCGGAGCAGTGTGACGACTGGATTACATGTGAACACATCAGGACTTCCGGTAGTTGGTTGCAAACACATCCCATGGGTGACAACACTGTTGCAGATGAGCTGTACTCATTGGCCAGGGGACCATCTTCAACTGTATTGACTTACAAAGGGTACTAGATAAATGGGAATACATTTTACACGATCGCCCAAGATCAAAAGAGCACCAACCAAAACAATGTTGTCCACTTTGATGCAGCAACCAACAGGGGAAAGGACACATATTATGGTTACATAGTGGACATATGGGAACCTGACTATGGACATGATTTTAAGGTCCCTTTCTTTCGGTGCAAATGGGTCAATCTGTCTGGAGGCAGGGTACAGGTGACCCGCAGTATAGAATGAAAATAGTCGATTTGAACAATCTTGTTTACACAAACAAACCATTCGTCCTTGCCAATGATGTGGCGCAGATTTTCTATGTGAAGGACATGTCTACCAAACCGAGAAAAAGAAAAGATAAGGAAGCGAATACATCATACGATGAGCCAAAGCGCCACATAGTTCTTTCAGGGAAAAGAGACGTCGTGGGAGTGGAGGGCAAGATAGACATGTCTGAAGATTATGAAAAGTTTTATGAAATTCCTCCCTTCAAAGTCAAGGCTGACCCAAGCACCCTGTTAAACAATGTAGATTATCCATGGTTACGGCGCAATAAGCAAGGGACACACGCGAAGAAAAAGTGAAGACTTTATCTCCACAACTATTCTGATGATGCCTTTGATCTAGAATATCACTGCAGTTACATGTCAAGAAATGAAATGCCTTTTGTAACAGATGAGTTTTCGTCTGAAACTCTGATACTTCAAAAGAGATTGTCTATTTTGTACACGAAGTGCATCCAGTTTTTGCCGTAACCCTCTCAAATTCTTAGCACATGCTATGTGGGTGAAATGATGATACCATGCCAACTTTCAACCTTTTCAGAGTTCATTTGTAGTGCTTTTCAATTTCAGGGTCATTTAGCTCAAAAAATTAGTAAATGCATCAAAAATACCAAATGAAGTCAGAAAGGGTTGAAAATTTATGATGTGGCTTTGAATGGTGCATTTTGAACACACAAAAAGTCTGGAGTTCAAATAAGTTCAAAAAAAATGAAATCCCTTTGTAACAGATGAGTTTTCGTCCCACACCCTGATACTTCGAAAGAGATTGTCCATTTTGTACACGAAGTGCATCCAGTTTTTGCCGTAACCCTCTCAACTTTTTAGCACATGCTATGTGGGTGAAATGAGGATACCATGCCAACTTTCAACCTTTTCAGAGTTCATTTATAGTGCTTTTCAATTTCAGGGTCATTTAGCTCAAAAAAATCAGTAAATGCATTATAAATACCAAATGAAGTCAGAAAGGGTTGAAAATTGATGTGTCTTTGAATGGTGCATTTTGAACAAACAAAAAGTCTGGAGTGCAAATAAGTTAAAAAAATGAAATCCCTTTGTAACAGTTGAATTTTCGTCTGATACCGTGATACTTCGAAAGAGATTGTCCATTTTGTACACGAAGTGCATCCAGTTTTTGCCGTAACCCTCTCAACTTTTTAGCACATGCTATGTGGGTGAAATGAGGATACCATGCCAACTTTCAACCTTTTCAGAGTTCATTTGTAGTGTTTTTCAATTTCAAGGTCATTTAGCTCAAAAAAAATCTGTAAATGCATGAAAAATACCAAATGAAGTCAGAAAGGTTTGAAAATGGATGATGTGGATTTCAATGGTGCATTTTGAACAAACAAAAGTCTGGAGTTTAAATAATTTCAAAAAAATGAAATCCCTTTGTAACAGATGAGTTTTCGTCCGAAACCCTGATACTTCGAAAGAGATTGTCCATTTTGTACACGAAGTCCATCCAGTTTTTGCCGTAACCCTCTCAACTTTTTAGCACATGCTATGTGGGTGAAATGATGATACCATGCCAACTTTCAACCTTTTCAGAGTTCATTTGTAGTGCTTTTCAATTTCAGGGTCATTTAGCTCAAAGAATGAACTAATAGCAAAAAGAATGAACTAGAAAACTTTTATAAAACCCTAATAGCAAAAAGAATGAACTAAAAAGATTCAATTAAAATATTCTATTATGATCGACTAAAACAAAACTATAATATTCTTCAATAGCAAAAAGAATCAACTAAAAAGCTTTTATAAAACTCTAATATCAAAAGGAATCAACTAAAAAGAGTCAATAAAAAATAAAATTTATGCAACTGAATTTATACAAAATTTATGCAACTAAAAAGAATCATTTTTTGTTATGATCAACTAAAACAAAACTATAATATTCTTCAACAGCAAAAAGAATCAACTAAAAAGCTTTTATAAACCTCTAGTATTTCTGAAACTAAAATTATATAAAATTTAGGCAACTAAAATTATCAAAGTATTTTTTGTTCAAAACGTTAATAGCAAAAAGAATTTTCGTAAAGTATTTTTTTGTTAGAAACTTTAATAGCAAACTAAAATAACAAAATCTGTTTTTGATTAAAACACCCATTTAAAACATGCTAATATTAAATAGCAGAAAAAGAATCACTCGAAAATCTATTTTTAAAGTAAAGTTATTCACAAACTAGTGATTCACACAAATTTCAAAGAATTCAAATTTAAACTATTCAAATTTGAAAACTAATGGCACTAACAGAAAGTTGATAATTTTTGTGACCTAAAGCAAAAAGAATCACTCAAAAACTCAAGTATTTAGCTGTAAGTAGAAACGAAAGAAAAATACTGGAAAAAAAATAAACTTTCTGGGCCACCACGGCCTGCATACGACTAGAAACCCAACCCGCTAGGTGGGCCATGATGTAGGCCCGCAGTAGGCATAGTAGGCCCGGTAGGCCTGCATTAGACAGGAGCTCGAAAGGGTTGGTGCAACCGCGCTTATAAACCACTCTCGACGCCTCTCAGCTAGCGAGGTTGGACTAAACATCCACCCGCCCGACGCCATGCCAGCCGTAGCCTTTTCATCCCGGTTGGTGGCACCAACCGGGACCAATGCCAACCTTTCATCCCGGTTGGTGGCACCAACCACACCAACCTGGACCAATGCACCCCTTTCGTCCCGGTTGGTGCCACCATCCGGGATCAAAGGGCTCTGCTTCCCGCCCTTTGGGCAGCTGGAAATTGACCTTTAGTCCCTATTTGTGGCAACAACCGGGACTAAAGGGGGCCTTTCGTCCCGGCTGGTGCCACAAACCGGGACTAAAGGGGTGGCCATATAAGCCAGCACTTAGGAAATTTCCCCCACCTCCCATTCTCCTCTCGACGCCGACGCCCTGCCCCGACCCCACACGCTCCCTCATCGGCGCCCCCTAGTGAGCTCCGCCCCCTTTCCCCTGCGCTGCCGCTGCCGCCGCACCTGCCCCGCGCGCCGCCGCCGCCGTCGCCCCTGCCCCTACTGCTAAGAAACTTTTAGCTTCATAGATTTTTTTTAATTTTTTAATATATATATATATATATGGATGGATCGATGTATGTATATATATGGATGGATGGATTGATGTGTATAGATTTTTTTTAGGTTCATAGAATTTTTTTTCTTATTTTTTCATATATATAGATGGATGCATTGATGTATGTATATATGGATGGATTGATGTTATAATGATGATGATATATAGATGATTTTCATTATGGTGATATATAAGCTATTTTCATTATGGTGATATAGAGATTATTTTTTCTTTAGAATTTTTCTGTAGATGATATGATGATGACGACTTTTAGATGATGACGATGATATATAGAGTTCTTTGATTGTGATGATAGATGATGATGATTTTTCTGTAGTAACTTGGTCAATTTTTTGTCTTTAGAATTTATTCAGAGTTCATTCTGATGTTCATTGTGATGTATGAAAACTTGGTCAATTTTTTTCTGTAGCTCCTCGTCACCGCCCCCGACGCCGAGCCCCCGACGCCGGCTGCCGCTCCCTACCCTGACGCCGCTCCCTGCCCCGACGCTGGCCGCCGCTCCCTGCCATGATGCTGAGCCCCCGACGCCGAGCCCGCCGATCTTTAGCTCATTTGAACATATTCCCATTGGTTTTTTGTTCATAGAAATTAGTGCGATATTCTTGTTCATACAAAGTTTTTTCATGATGATCTTGCTAAAACTCATACTAAGTTTGATATTGTTTTTCTATAGACTTTTGGTTAAAATTTACTAAGGTTAATTATGGAGAAAGGGAGTAAGAACTCATATATTCAAAATTTACTCCCGATCCGCTCGCCCAACCAACTCTCGAGGCCACCCAAACCCTAGTAGAAAGAGCCTTGTCGATCTCCTTCGCCCTCCCGCACCTACCCATTTGTCGAAGGTGGCGGGTGGGGTCTTATATTTAACGCTACAACAATAATATCGATTTATTCGGTAGGCTGCATAGGTCATGAGGGGGGGGGGTCCGCAATGTATCCTCGACGACCACTAATCCATCTCTCATGTTTGTATATCCCCATGTTTGCCACTAACCCATCTCTCATATCTGTATATTGCCATGTTGTAATATTTGCCAAAACTATGGTAAGAGACTTAGAACAAGAACAGTTGGTGGGGGATATAATCCTCGCCGGAGGTGATCCCTTGTCGTTTCTCCGCGACACCAATGGTCAGGAAGGAGAGGATGACGGCTCTGGTGATCCCACAATGGAGGAGGAAGGAGATCATGATGGCTCCGGTGACCGAATGGCGGAGGAAGGAGATCATGATGACGGCTCCGGTGACCGAACGAAGGAGGGAGCTGTTGCAAAGTCCGGCGAGGTATATACATTAATTAAGCCTGTGCCGACTTGATGCATTAATTGTTTTGGTATGTACATTTATTAACGCTTCTTTCTTCTTTTAGCCCTCTGGATCGAGCCAAACTTCCATAAGGAGACGAGGCCCAAAGAAAAGGCTGCGCCAGGATGAAAGGTTCATGATCACAAAAGTCGTGAAAGATGGCCAACCGATTGCTCCCAAGCGGACCAAAGACACATTCGTACATTAGTGCGGAGTTTTTGTTAGGGACATCGTCCAAGAATGGAATAAGCCGAAGGACCCTGAAGCTTCTTATGTCCAAGATAGACAGAAAGATGATCCTTGCACCTTGCAGATGACAAATTTCAGCATACCGCCAGAGGAGGTGCCGAATAACCCAGTTATAGAGCGAAAGGTCAAGGCGTTTGCTCTTAAGAAGATGGCAGAACTATTCAGGAACTGGAAGAAAGAGTTGAACACAAAGTTTGTCGACAAAGGGAAGACTCCAGAATTCATCGGTCGATATGAGAAGATAAGACATCACTAGCCCGCTTTTGTGGCCTACAAGAAATCAGAGAAGGGTAAGAAAAGGTCACTCACAAACAAGCAAAATGTTGCAAAGAAGAAGTATCACCATCACACGGGGTTAGGTGGCTACTAGAAAGCCTGGCTGTTGTGGGACAAAGCTGAGCAAGACCTGCTTAAAGGGGTCCAACCATGGACATTATACTGCCAGATCGTTCAAGGACTTGGTTCTTCGGGGTTGGGGGAACTTTGGACCCAGAAACAGGGGAGTGTGTTTGGACGAACGAGCAACTTGCAATAACCATCAAGAAGCTTCAGGCAGTAATCACGGCAGCGCAGGAAGGGACGTTCATTCCCGACGGAGAGAAGGATGAGCTAACAGAGGCCCTCGGGAATCCTGAGCACCGATACGTCCATTTTGCATCATGCTTTTATATCAATATTTATTGCATTATGGGTTGTTATTACACATTATGTCACAATACTTATGCCTATTCTCTCATATTTTACAAGGTTTACATAAGGAGGGAGAATGCCGGCAGCTGGAATTCTGGGCTGGAAAAGGAGCAAATATTAGAGACCTATTCTGCACAACTCCAAAAGTCCTGAAACTCTACGAAAGTTATTTTTGGAAATAATAAAAAATACTCAGCGGAAGAAATACCAGAGGGGGCCCACACCCTGGCCACGAGGGTGGGGGCGCGCCCTACCCCCCTGGGCGTGCCCCCCTGCCTCGTGGGCCCCCTGCTGGCCCTCCGGTGGCCATCTTCTGCTATATGAAGTCTTTCGTCCGAAGAAAAATCATAAGCAAGCTTTCGGGACGAGACTCCGCCGCCACGAGGCGGAACCTTGGCGGAACCAATCTAGGGCTCCGGCAGAGCTGTTCTGCCGGGGACACTTCCCTCCGGCAGGGGGAAATCATCGCCATCGTCATCACCAACGCTCCTCTCATCGGGAGAGGGCAATCTCCATCAACATCTTCACCAGCACCATCTCCTCTCAAACCCTAGTTCATCTCTTGTATCCAATTCTTGTCTCTAAGTCTGGGATTGGTACCTGTAGGTTGCTAGTAGTGTTGATTACTCCTTGTAGTTGATGCTAGTTGGTTTATTTGGTGGAAGATCATATGTTCAGATCCTATATGCATATTAATACTCCTCTGATTATGAACATGAATATGCTTTGTGAGTAGTTACATTTGTTCCCGAGGACATGGGAGAAGTCTTGCTATTAGTAGTCATGTGAATTTGGTATTCGTTCGATATTTTGTTGAGATGTATGTTGTCTATCCTCTAGTGGTGTTATGTGAGCGTCGACTACATGAAAATTCACCATTATTTGGGCCTAGAGGAAGGCATTGGGAAGTAATAAGTAGATGATGGGTTGCTAGAGTGACAGAAGCTTAAACCCTAGTTTATGCGTTGCTTCGTAAGGGGCTGATTTGGATCCACATGTTTCATGCTATGGTTAGGTTTACCTTAATACTTCTTTTGTAGTTGCGGATGCTTGCAATAGGGGTTAATCATAAGTGGGATGCTTGTTCAAGTAAGGACAGCACCCAAGCACCGGTCCACCCACATATCAAATTATCAAAGTACCGAACACGAATCATATGAACGTGATGAAAACTAGCTTGACGATAATTCCCATGTGTCCTTGGGAGCGCTTTTCTTTATATAAGAGTTTGTCCAGGCTTGTCCTTTGTTACAAAAAGGATTGGGCCACCTTGCTGCACTTTGTTTACTTTTGTTACTTGTTGCTCGTTACAAATTATCCTATCACAAAACTATCTGTTACCTATAATTTCAGTGCTTGCAGAGAATACCTTGCTGAAAACCGCTTATCATTTCCTTCTGCTCCTCGTTGGGTTCGACACTCTTACTTATCGAAAGGACTACGATAGATCCCCTATACTTGTGGGTCATCAAGACTCTTTTCTGGCGCCGTTGCCGGGGAGTGAAGCGCCTTTGGTAGGTGGAATTTGGTAAGGAAAAATTTATATAGTGTGCTGAAATTTACTGTCACTTGTTACTATGGAAAGTATTCCTCTGAGGGGCTTGTTCGGGGTATCTTCACCCGGACCAGTAGAGCAAAGATTTGCTCCTCAACCTACTAAACCTACTGAAAATGAAAATGTCTACTTTGAAATTCCTTCGGGCATGTTAGAAAAACTGCTAGCTAATCCTTTTGCAGGAGACGGAAAAATGCATCCTGATGAGCACCTAATATATGTGGATGAAGTTTGTGGATTATTTAGGCTTGCAAGTGTGCCCGATGATGTTATTAAGAAGAAGGTCTTCCCTTTATCTTTGAAGGGAGATGCATTGACATGGTATAGGCTATGTGATGATATGGGATCATGGAACTACAAACGATTGAAATTGGAATTTCATCAGAAGTTTTATCCTATGCATCTTGTTCATCGTGATCGCAATTATATATATAATTTCTTTCCTCACGAAGGAGAAAGCATCGCTCAAGCTTGGGGGAGGCTTAAATCAATGTTATATTCATGCCCCAATCATGAGCTCCCAAGAGAGATAATTATTCAAAAAAATTATGCTCGGGTTTCTGAGAACAATCGCACCATGCTCGATACTTCTTGTGCTGGCGCTTTTATGATGAAGACTATTGAATTCAAATGGGATTTATTGGAAAGAATTAAACGCAACTCTGAAGATTGGGATCTCGACGAAGGTAAGGAGTCAGGTATGACACCTAAGTTTGATTGTGTTAGATCTTTTATGGATACCAATGTTTTCCGTAAATTTAGCACTAAATATGGACTTGACTCTGAGATAGTAGCTTCTTTCTGTGAATCTTTTTCTGCTCAGGTTGATCTCCCTAAGGAGAAGTGTCTTAAATATCATCCTCCCATAGAAGTAAAAGTAGCTGCACCTATTAAAGTTGAAGAAAAGACTATCACTTATAATGATCCTATTGTTCCTACTACTTATGTTGAGAAACCACCTTTTCCTGTTAGGATAAAAGATCATGCTAAAGCTTCAACTGTGGTTCGTAAAAGCAATATTAGAACCTATACACCTCCTGAGCAAGTTAAAGTTGAACCTAATATTGCTATTGTTAAAGATCTCTTGGCTGATAATATTGATGGGCATGTTATTTATTTCTATGATGAAACTGCTAGAATTGCTAAACCTTGTGCTAAAGATAAACATAGACCTGTGGTAGGCATGCCTGTTATTTCTGTTAAAATAGGAGATCATTGTTTTCATGGCTTATGTGATATGGGTGCCACTGCTAGTGCTATACCTCATGACTTATACAAAGAAATTATGCATGATATTGCACCTGCTGAGATAGAAGATATTGATGTTACCATTAAGCTTGCCAATAGAGATACCATATCACCCATTGGCATTGTTAGAGATGTTGAAGTCTTGTGTGGGAAAACTAATATCCTGCTGATTTTCTTGTTCTTGGTTCCCCACAAGATAGCTTTTGTCCCATTATATTTGGTAGACCCTTCTTGAACACTGTTAATGCTAAGATAGACTGCAAAAAGGATGTTGGTACCATTGGTCTAGGTGATATGTCTCATGAGTTTAATTTCTGTAAATTTCGTAGACAACACCGTGAAGAGGAATTGCCTAGTAAGGATGAAATTATTGGTCTTGCTTCTATTGCCGTACCTCCTAATGATCCTTTGGAACAATATTTTCTAGACCATGAAAATGATATGTTTACGAATGAAAGAAGGGAAATAGATGAAGTATTCTTTAAACAAGAACCCATCCTGAAACACAATTTGCCTGCTGAAATCCTAGGGGATCCTCCTCCACCCAAGGCTGATCCCGTGTTTGAGCTTAAACCGTTACCTGATACTCTTAAATATGCTTATCTTGATGAGACAAAGATATATCCTGTTATTATTAGTGCTAACCTTTCAGAGCATGAAGAAGAGAGATTATTGAAAACTCTGAAGAAGCACTATGCTGCTATTGGATATACTCTTGATAATCTTAAGGGCATTAGTCCCACTCTATGTCAACACAGAATAAATTTGAAGAAAGATGCCAAACAAGTTCGTGATCAGAAACGACGACTGAATCCTAAGATTAAAGAAGTGGAAAGAAAGGAAATACTAAAGCTTCTTGAGGCAGGTATTATTTATCCCGTTGCTGATAGTCAGTGGGTAAGTCCTGTCCATTGTGTCCCTAAGAAGGGAGGTATTACTGTCGTTCCTAATGATAAAGATGAATTGATCCCGCAAAGAATTATTACAGGCTATAGGATGGTAATTGATTTCTGCAAATTAAATAAGGCTACTAAAAAAGATCATTACCCCTTACCTTTTATTGATCAAATGCTAGAAAGATTATCCAAACATACACATTTTTGCTTTCTAGATGGTTATTCTGGTTTCTCTCAAATACCTGTGTCAGCCGATGATCAATCAAAGACCACTTTTACTTGCCCTTTCGGTACTTTTTCTTATAGACGTATGCCTTTTGGTTTATGTAATGCACCTGCTACCTTTCAAAGTTGCATGATGGCTATATTCTCTGACTTTTGTGAAAAGATTTGTGAGGTTTTCATGGACGATTTCTCCGTCTATGGATCCTCTTTTGATGATTGCTTGAGCAACCTTGATCGAGTTTTGCAGAGATGTGAAGAAACTAATCTTGTCTTGAATTGGGAAAAGTGCCACTTTATGGTTAATGAAGGTATTGTCGTGGGGCATAAAATTTCTGAAATAGGTATTGAAGTTGATAAAGCCAAGGTTGATGCTATTGAAAAGATGCCATGTCCCAAGGACATTAAAGGTATAAGAAGTTTCGTTGGTCATGCCGGTTTTCATAGGAGGTTCATTAAGGACTTCTCAAAAATTTCTCGGCCTCTGACTAATTTATTACAAAAGGATATACCATTTGTCTTTGATGATGATTGTGTAGAAGCATTTGAAATACTTAAGAAAGCATTGATCTCTGCACCTATTGTTCAGCCACCTGATTGGAATTTACCCTTTGAATTATGTGTGATGCTAGTGATTATGCTGTAGGTGTTGTTCTAGGGCAAAGAGTTGATAAGAAATTAAATGTTATTCAATATGCTAGTAAAACTCTAGACAATGCTCAGAGAAATTATGCTACTACTGAAAAAGAATTCTTAGCAGTTGTATTTGCTTGTGATAAGTTCAGGCCTTATATTGTTGATTCTAAAGTAACTATTCACACTGATCATGCTGCTATTAAATATCTTATGGAAAAGAAAGATGCTAAACCTAGACTTATTAGATGGGTTCTCCTGTTACAAGAATTTGATTTGCATATTATTGATAGAAAGGGAGCTGAGAACCCCGTTGCAGACAACTTGTCTAGGTTAGAAAATGTTCATGATGACCCACTACCTATTGATGATAGCTTCCCTGATGAACAATTAAATGTCATAAATGCTTCTCGTACTACTCCTTGGTATGCTGATTATGATAATTACATCGTTGCTAAATTTATACCACCTAGTTTCACATACCAACAAAAGAATTTTTTTTCTATGATTTAGGACATTACTTCTGGGATGACCCACATCTTTATAAAGAAGGAGTAGATGGTGTTATTAGACATTGTGTACCTGAGCATGAACAGGAACAGATCCTACGCAAGTGTCACTCCGAGGCTTATGGAGGACACCACGCTGGAGAAAGAACTGGACATAAGGTATTGAAATCCGGTTTTTATTGGCCTACTCTCTTCAAGGATGCCCGTAAGTTTGTTTTATCTTGTGATGAATGCCAAAGAATTGGTAATATTAGTAGATGTCAAGAAATGCCTATGAATTATTCACTTGTTATTGAACCTTTTGATGTTTGGGGCTTTGATTATATGGGACCTTTTCCTGCCTCCAATGGATACACACATATTTTAGTTGCTGTTGATTACGTTACTAAGTGGGTAGAAGCTATTCCAACTAGTAGTGCTGATCATAACACTTCTATTAAGATGCTAAAAGAAGTTATTTTTCCGAGGTTTGGAGTCCCTAGATATTTAATGACTGGTGGTGGTTCACATTTTATTCATGGTGCTTTTCGTAAAATGCTCGCTAAGTATGAGGTTAATCATAGAATTGCATCTCCTTATCACCCGCAGTCTAGTGGTCAAGTAGAATTGAGTAATAGAGAACTCAAATTAATTTTGCAAAAGACTGTTAATAGATCTAGAAAGAATTGGTCCAAGAAACTTGATGATGCATTATGGGCTTATAGAACTGCATATAAAAATCCTATGGGTATGTCTCCGTATAAAATGGTTTATGGAAAAGCATGTCACTTACCTCTCGAACTAGAACATAAGGCATATTGGGCCATTAAAGAGCTTAACTATGATTTCAAACTTGCCGGTGAGAAGAGGTTATTTGACATTAGCTCACTTGATGAATGGAGAACCCAAGCCTATGAGAATGCCAAATTGTTTAAAGAAAATGTTAAAAGATGGCATGACAAAAGGATACAAAAGCGTGAGTTTAATGTAGGTGATTATGTATTGCTATACAACTCTCGTTTAAGATTTTTTGCAGGGAAACTTCTCTCTAAATGGGAAGGCCCTTACGTTATCGAGGAGGTCTATCGTTCCAGTGCCATAAAAATCAATAATTTCGAAGGCACAAATCCGAAGGTGGTGAACGGTTAAAGAATCAAACGTTACATCTCAGGTAATCCTATAAATTTTGAAACCAATGTTATTGAAACCGTAAGCCCGGAGGAATACATAAGGGACACTTTCCAGAACGTTTCAGACTCCGAAAAGGAATAGGTATGTGCTAGGGTAAGTAAACCGACTCCAAAAACAGTTCTAATGGCAATTTTTCTTTGTTTTGGAATCTATTTATATATAAAAAGTATTTGATGGGTTAACAAGAGAGAAGAGAAATAGGTTAGAATTACCACAAAAAATAGAATTATCCAACCGTTAATTTAATAGACTAATTTTTATAGCCTTTAGATTGTAGTTGTAATTGTAAGTCAGAAAAATTACCCACCATTGCCATTACAATAAAACGTTTCGATCAGCTATGTGTACCATTGGAAAAAGAAGTAGCGTGGGACTCATTCCCTCAAAAGAAAAACTTGCGTGGGACTCTTCAACTTAAAAAAAAACTGCGCCTGCCAAACAAAACCTTGCGTGGGATTCCCTCAACCAAGAAAAAACTGTGCCTGCCAAACAAAAACTTACGTGGGACTCCCTCAACCAAGAAAAAAAACTAGCCTGGACTCTCAACTTTGCCAAACAAAAACTTGCGTGGGACTCCCTCAACCAACAAAAAAAAACTAGCCTGGGCCTCTCAACTTTTATTTATTTTTTATAATTCCCTGGGACTCTCAACTTAAAAAGACTAGCGTCGCAGCCACAAAAAGACTAGCGTGTGACTCTCAACTTAAAAAAAAACTGGCTGCCAAGAGAAATAGCATGGGACTCCCTACAAAAATAGTGTGGGACTTCATGTAACAAAAATAAAACAACATCATACTACACCTTTTTTTTGAAACCTTTCCTTACACAGTGGAAAAATAAATTAGTATGGGACTCTGACTAAAATATAGACCAGCGTGAGACTCCATTGAAAAAAATAGTATGGGCTAGGACGTGCTGGTCAATTTATAAATAAAAAAATTAGTGTGGGACTTCATGTAAAAAAATAAAACAACATCAGGCTACACCTTTTTTTGAAACCTTTCCTTATACGGTAGAAAAATAAATTAGTATGGGACTCTGACTAAAATATAGACCAGCGTCAGACTCCATTGAAAAAAAAGCATGGGCTAGGACGTGCTGGTCAATTTCCAAATAACACTAGCATAATGCATGGGATGATGCCTCCCTATATGCAAGCATTTATCCTCTCTTCAAATATGAACACATGAAAAAAGAGTTAGCGCCCATACTATTCCACCATTCCTCGGACCATGTTGCCTACTACATGTTTCCAGAACGACCAAAGGAGGAGCAGGCTCTCAAGGATCAAGGACCAAACCGAAGGGGTATTTGTTTTGTTGCGCAGCTTCCTCTAACACACCTTGCCTCGACCGATTCCTTTTATCGCAAAGCGAGACAAATTGACTCTAACCAAACTCTAGGCATGCTTGTGACGACTATGTTTGAGGCGTTTCTGCTCCACTCTGCTATTTCAGGTCCCGCCGCTGCTTTTTACCATCGTTGTTTACTTCTATATACGGGTTCATAGGTTGTGTGTCGTACAACCTCCGTTGGTACTTTGTTGTGCCACTACCACGGCATGCAAGCATTTTTCTTCTCTTCAAATATGAAAGCATGAAAAAAAATTACCACCCATCCTGTTGCACTATTCCTCGGACCCTGTTGCCTATTGCATGTTTCCAGAACGACAAAAGGAGGAGTAGGTGCTCAAGGATCAAGGGACAAATCGAATACATCCACGACAAGGCTAAAACTCATACAGGCCGATTTTTTAGTTTCTTTAACAATATCCATGTTGTAACATATAAATCTACAGATATATGCCATTTTGGTCATGTGACTTTCTATACATAAGTACACGGATTCTATTAATTAGCCCCATGCCATTTCTCCTCACTACATATTCAGTGCAATGGAAAACATCAAGCAAACAAGGCTGCAATACATAGCTCGGCCCTAGGTGGCTCGAAACGCAAACTATCAAGTGCCAGCAACAACAGGTTGTTGAGGCTGGTGGTTGACAATTCTGAAGTCATTCAGGTCTCCGGTCAGTGTATCTTCTCCTTGCAGGAATGTGCATTCTTTTTATTTTATTTTTTTCAATAGGACACATGGTAAAAGGTTGATAGGCTATGCCTACTCAAATCACATGGTTTTGCACCAATAGAAACATCGCCTTCAGAGATAATTAAATCAACGCCATCGTAAGTAAAATAAATCGTTTTAGAGGTAAAAATGTTGCTTTTTACCACCGTTGTTTACTTCTATATACGGGTTCATAGGTTGTGTGTCGTACAACCTCGGTACTTTGTTGTGCCACTACCATGGCATGCAAGCATTTTTCTCCTCTTCAAATATGAAAGCATGAAAAAAATTTAGCACACATCCTGTTGCACTATTCCTTGGACTCTGTTGCTTATTGCATGTTTCCAGAACGACAAAAGGAGGAGTAGGTGCTTAAGGATCAAGGGACAAATCGAATACATCCACGACAAGGCCAAAACTCATACAGGTCGATTTTTTAGTTTCTTTAACCATATCCATGTTGTAACATATAAATCTAAAGATATATGCCATTTTGGTCATGTGACTTTCTATACATAAGTACACAGATTCTATTAATTAGCCCCATGCCATTTCTCCTCACTACATATTCAGTGCAATGGAAAACATCAAGCAAACAAGGCTGCAATACATAGCTTGGCCCTAGGTGGCTCGAAACGCAAACTATCAAGTGCCAGCAGCAACAGGTTGTTGAGGCTGGTGGTTGACCAATTTTGAAGTCATTCAGGTCTCCGGTCAGTGTATCTTCTCCTTGCAGGAATGTGCATTCTTTTTAGTTTTTTTTTGTCAATAGGACACATGGTAAAAGGTTGATAGGCTATGCCTACTCGAATCACATTGTTTTGCACCAATAGAAACTTCGCCTTCAAAGATAATTAAATCAACGCCATCACAAGTAAAATAAATCATTTTTAGAGGTAAAAAATGTTGTTTGCTACCACATGGTATCCAGAAAATGAGATGACGGGAGAATGAGCATGATCCATCAAATATTGGTTCCTGCTAGAGTACTTATGGACTTACCAACCCTAAGTTTATTTGTTCCACAAATATTTATTATAAATAACCTCTTTGGTTTTATCCCACTGCAGATGGCAGTCAGCTAGGGTGGCTCATGCTATGGATAAGAATAACGGGACACATGCAGATTAAGTGAAACAGGGATGAATCATGGAGGAGGCTGATATAGTGAGTATTTCCATCAGTCGCACCTTACTCAATTGTAATGTTTCAACCTTATTGCTTCAACGCCGCCGCCATGGTGCGAACCCTGGATGAAAGAAGTCGGCGTTCTCTCTTGGCATGGTGACTTTAGGTGATGGATGCCAGAGCCAACAAATCTATCTTAGCCTTTGTTTCAAGTGAGTGACGACAGTAAAGAGATTGTTGGTGTTCATATCCGACTTGATGATCGAGGTTTCTTGATCTGATGGAACTAGAGGTAGAGAATTCACATCCTTAATAATGGAAACCAAGTATTAGCATATGTGCGTACTATTAGTTCTGTAATTTACTCTGTGCGTCCTATTTGTAGATTTGCATAACTCATATAAATCATGGCGAGAAATTGCACATAAGTCTTTAACATGGATTGTTTCCCCTTCCTATTGTGTACAACTTCATGTATTTGTTTCATTTCCTATGTTTGCCTATCCACTCTATTTGTGTTTTGTAAATGACTAATCCTTTTCGAGTATCTTGATTGTTTGCCTCCATGCTACTGGACATCTCATTGAGCGACAACTCCTAATATTACCAATCATGTACAAATAAACAATCTACCAACAACATGTGCATAGCAACATGCCATGTAGATGCCCCTACATAAAAGGATTAAAAAAAGCACAACTTGCCCTTGTTGGCATGGTTGATATTGCATACGTTTTGCTCTAGGTGATAAAACCAATTTTGATAAACTCTTCTAATCTTATGTTTGGCTAGACTAACCACATGGGTCTCTATGGTTGATCTTCGTAGATGTTTATGATTGATTCTTCCTGTTTCATTGAATTTTTATGTGGTTTAATATAGGAGAGTTATCAAATTCTTTATTTTACACCTTTCTTATTAACGACTCTATACTGTCTTTTAAATTCTATTACCCATGAATGAAATATTCAAGTAGGAATGGTCTCTTACTATGTTACTAATATGGTCATTGTCCTGCAAGTCAAGAAAAACATCTTATTCTTTTTCTTCTGTTCTTACATCCCCCTTCCATAAAATTAGGCCATATAACTTTGTTTAAGATTTCCAAATTAAAATACCAAATCAGATATAGGTGGCGAATATTACAGGAAGTCAATCTTACACAACATTAGCAAATATACATGTGTCTACCTTTGTTTCAATAGAAAACCTTCAAACAAGCCAACATGGAAGCCAAAATAATGATACAAATATAAACTGCACAATAGGACTTATTATGTATAGTTAATATAGTGTATAGTCCCCCGCAAAAAATAGTGTATAGTCACCATAACAAGAAAGCACATGAATACTTCGTAACATACATATTTATATATTAATGAGAAAACAAAAATTACCTCACACAAAACTATGTTTGCAAAGGCTTATTTTTCTAAACGTGATCACATTTGGTAACAATTTTCTGTAGAAAAAAAAACAAATAATGCACTTGAGAATTCTAGCCCGCACATCGGGCGGGCCACTCTACTAGTATTTAGAAAAATAGAAAAATAAGAAGCAGTCCGGGAAGGACACGAGGCCTCCACGAGGGTGGAGGGGGCGCCCTACCCTACTGGGCGCGCCCCCCTACCTCGTGGGCACCTCGTGTGCTCTCCGGACTCCATTTTCTTGCACGATACGTATTTTGGTCGGTAAAAATTCATTATTTAATCTCCCGAAGGTTTTGACTCCCGTATCACGCAATTATCCTCTGTTTGTGTTTTGAGCTGTTGTTGCTGTAGATTAGAGCAAGATGTCTTCTCAAGAGTCAGTCGGGGAGAGCCGGGTGTCTCATCCGGCATCGAGATCCAGGACAAACAGCAATGCTGACCACTTTGGGCCAGCAACGGAGGAAGAGAAGGAGGCTGATTTGAAGAGGATAGATGCCATGGAGGAGGATCAAGAAGTCACTTATCGCTTCCGAGCTGGATTCACAATGGGGGAACTACAGAGCTCGGCTGTTCCAAACTCGGTTATCCCTTCCAATGTTAGATATCTTTCTTATGAAAATATGAAGAAGAGTGTCACTTGTTCTCCCGCAGCTATGCAACAAGCTTCGAAAGGAAATAATGGACCTCAAGCATCAAGTCAATAAGCTCGAGGAGGAGAATCGTATCCTGAGTATCATCGCCAAGAATATCACACCATCACCTCCAAAGAAGGAAATATAATCATATGGGTATGGGCACTCCCCTTGGCAACTGCCAAGCTTGGGGGAGATTCCCCGGTATCGTATCACCACCACACTCCTATCTTTACCGTTTTTCTTAGTTCGATCCTATTAGTATTATCTTGATCTAGTAGAATAAAGTTTTGGTATGATCTAGTTTTGAGTTTTGCTTTATGATCCCTCTATGTAATCGAGTCCGTGAGCTATATATAATAAAGATTAGTGTTGAGTCAAGGGCTTGATTATCTTGCTATGATCTTGAGGGAATAAAAGAAACATAAACGAATAAAAAGAAACAAAGAGATCATATTGATCTTATGGAGAGTAATAACTTCACATAGAAAGAGTGTGATGATTAAAAGTTGTTGAGAGTTGGCAAACATAGCTTTGGTCATCGTTGCAATTAATAGGAAGTAATAAAGAAAGAGAGGTTTCACATATAAATATACTATCTTGGGCATCTTTTATGATTGGGAGCACTCATTAAAATATGACATGCTAAAGAGTTGATGTTGGACAAGGAAGACAACGTAATGGGTTATGTTTTCTTATATATGAAATAAAGTATATTGTCATTGATCATCCAACATGTTGAGATTAACTTTCCCCCTCATGCTAGCCAAATTCTTTGCACCAACTAGAGATACTACTTGTGCTTCCCAATACCCTTAACCAGTTTTTCCATGAGAGTCCACCATATCTACCTATGGATTGAGTAAGATCGTTCAAGTAAGTTGTCATCGGTGCAAGCAATAAAAATTGCTCTCTAAATATGTATGATTGATTGGTGTAGAGGAAATAAGCTTTATACGATCTTGTGATGTGGAAGAAATAAAAGCGACGGACTGCATAATAAAGGTTCATATCACAAGTGGCAATATAAAGTGACGTTCTTTCGCATTAAGATTTTGTGCATCCAACCTTGAAAGCGCATGGCAACCTCTGCTTCCCTCTGCGAAGGGCCTATCTTTTATTATCTTCTACTTTATGCAAGAGTCATGGTGATCTTCACCTTTCCTTTTTACATTTTATCCTTTGGCAAGCATAGTATGTTGGGAAGATCCTGATATATATATCTAATTGGATGTAAGTTAGCATGAACTATTATTGTTGACATTACCCTTGAGGTAAAAGGTTGGGAGGCGAAACTATAAGCCCCTATCTTTCTCTGTGTCCGATTAAAACTTCGTAACCACAAGTATTGCATGAGTGTTAGTAATTGTGAAAGACTAAATGATAGTTGAGTATGTGGACTTGCTAAAAGGCTCTGACATAGACTCTTTTTATGTTATGATAAATTGCAATTGCTTCAATAAATGAGATTATAGTTTGTTAGTTCTCAATAGAGTTTCTGATTCATACTTTGCATTGTGAATAGATTATTACTTAAGCATAAGAAATCATATGACAATATCCATATATGTTGCTGTTATTAGAATAATCATGATGCCCTCATGTCCATATTTTATTTTATCGACACCTCTATCTCTAAACATGTGGATATATTTATCGTTATCGGCTTCCGCTTGAGGACAAGCGAGGTCTAAGCTTGGGGGAGTTGATACGTCCATTTTGCATCATGCTTTTATATCAATATTTATTGCATTATGGGTTGTTATTACACATTATGTCACAATACTTATGCCTATTCTCTCTTATTTTACAAGGTTTACATAAGGAGGGAGAATGCCGGCAGCTGGAATTCTGGGCTGGAAAAGGAGCAAATATTAGAGACCTATTCTGCACAACTCCAAAAGTCCTGAAACTCCACGAAAGTCATTTTTGGAAATAATAAAAAATACTGAGCGAAAGAAATACCAGAGGGGGCCCACACCCTGGCCACGAGGGTGGGGGGCACGCCCCCCTGCCTCGTGGGCCCCCTGTTGGCCCTCCGGTGCCCATCTTCTGCTATATGAAGTCTTTCGTCCGAAGAAAAATCATAAGCAAGCTTTCGGGACGAGACTCCGCCGCCACGAGGCGGAACCTTGGCGGAACCAATCTAGGGCTCCGGCAGAGCTGTCCTGCCGGGGACACTTCCCTCCGGGAGGGGAAAATCATCGCCATCGTCATCACCAACGCTCCTCTCATCGGGAGAGGGCAATCTCCATCAACATCTTCACCAGCACCATCTCCTCTCAAACCCTAGTTCATCTCTTGTATCCAATTCTTGTCTCTAAGTCTGGGATTGGTACCTGTAGGTTGCTAGTAGTGTTGATTACTCCTTGTAGTTGATGCTAGTTGGTTTATTTGGTGGAAGATCATATATTCAGATCCTATAAGCATATTAATACTCCTCTGATTATGAACATGAATATGCTTTGTGAGTAGTTACGTTTGTTCCTGTGGACATGGGAGAAGTCCTGCTATTAGTAGTCATGTGAATTTGGTATTCGTTCGATATTTTGTTGAGATGTATGTTGTCTATCCTCTAGTGGTGTTATGTGAACGTCGACTACATGACACTTCACCATTATTTGGGCCTAGAGGAAGGCATTGGGAAGTAATAAGTAGATGATGGGTTGCTAGAGTGACAGAAGCTTAAACCCTAGTTTATGCGTTGCTTCGTAAGGGGCTGATTTGGATCCACATGTTTCATGCTATGGTTAGGTTTACCTTAATACTTCTTTAGTAGTTGCGGATGCTTGCAATAGGGGTTAATCATAAGTGGGATGCTTGTTCAAGTAAGGACAGCACCCAAGCACCGGTCCACCCACATATCAAATTATCAAAGTACCGGACGCGAATCATATGAACGTGATGAAAACTAGCTTGATGATAATTCCCATGTGTCCTCGGGAGCACTTTTCTTTATATAAGAGTTTGTCCAGGCTTGTCCTTTGTTACAAAAAGGATTGGGCCACCTTGCTGCACTTTATTTACTTTTGTTACTTGTTGCTCGTTACAAATTATCCTATCACAAAACTATCTGTTACCTATAATTTCAGTGCTTGCAGAGAATACCTTGCTGAAAACCGCTTATCATTTCCTTCTACTCCTCGTTGGGTTCGACACTCTTACTTATCGAAAGGACTACGATAGATCCCCTATACTTGTGGGTCATCAAGCACCCTGGACAAACACGAGGCACATCAGGCTCCGTTCCGTGGGTGCATGGGTTTCCCGACACTGCCTCAGAAGCTACCCCACCATCTTAGCGGAGAAGCAGCATGGCTTCCATGGAGCTCCTTCAGCCTGATTTCACGGCTCCTCGCTACCCTGTGGATAGTATCATGGAGGCTGAACATTGCGAGCTAATGACGAAATGCCAGAACCTGACTTTGAAGGCGGCGGTCGGCTCTGTTGTACCTCCTCAAGCTGAGGGAACTTTTCATTGCCGTCCGATTCCGCATGGCTATGCTGTTGTGATGTTGGATGAAATAATGGAGGGATTTGAGGAGCTGCAGCTTGACTACCCTACAGGTGAAGGGGAGATTCATCTGGAAAATGCTTTAAGGAGTACCTGTCTATGGAAAAAGGAGTGCATCAAGCTTCCAAACTAGACGCCTCCTCCTCCTCCTCCGCCACCGCGTCAGGGCACTCCGCCTCCTCCTCCTCCTCCTCCGGTGAGCGATCAGTGCAATCTGCCTCCTCCTCTGCCTCCTTCGGTGTGTGAGGGCACTCCGCCTCCTCCTCCGCCTCCTCCGGCGTGTCAGCGGACTCCGCTGCGTCAGCAACGGCGGAAGAGAGACGCCGGCGCTCCGGCGCCCAGCAGTACAAGAGGCGAGAAGAACTACAGATTTGGTCCAAACCTGAAGCGTCTTCCAAAGTTACCAAATGAGAGGACTGACCAGGAAACCAATGAAATCGTGGAAGCCGAAGTGCAGGCCCATTTTGAACGGAAACCTCCACCTCCGAAGGAAACGGTAGATCCGATGAAAGCGAAGCACACTCTGCATGCCCTTAAGCGACCACCACCGCCTCCGCCGGATTCCAACTATGAGCGTTGTATTACAAAGACATATGATGAAGCGCGGTAGTCGGGAAGTACTTCCAGTGATGCAAGATTAGCACAACGAAGAAGTGGGAAAACAATTCCCCAGCTCGGCGAATAGGCGAAGCAATCGTACCCCCCGCTCAAGGTGTCTAGCAGTATCATCGCTAATCATCCGGGGCTAGTGCCCGGTACCAATATTGGTGATTACCTGAGCGATGATGTATAGTTCGAAACGTTAGAGGTACTAGAGATCTTCATATACGAGCACGGGAAGCCTCTCGTCAAACCTGATCATCCTCCTCTAACAACGATGATGCAAAGATTGCATGAATGGTACATGGATACCTGCAGGAAGTCTGGGACCGATAGTATGTCACTAGCAATTATAGAAGAGCACGACCTCATTGGAGTCGACCTGCTGCCTGTTGAATTTGTTGAAATATTTCAGTTATTCAATCAACAGGCCCTCGAAAAACAACTCATGACTTGCTACTGTCTGTAAGTATTACTTCTATAATTAAGTCTCTAGCTCAGCTCATTCATTGCATGTATATATAATTATTGTCTCTATATTATACAGATTGAAGATCGTCGAATGCAAAAAAGGACAAATCTATAACATTGGGTTCATTAGCCCAAATACCGGAAATGAATGGTCGGTAAAAGAGAGAGCCGAACTTACTGAGGAAAACTTGCTAAAATCGTTCCTTCGACATCAAAACAAAGGGAAAATAATCTTTCCTTACAACTTCAAGTGAGTGTTACTGTCTTGTGCATATTCGCTTTCGTTTACTCGAGGTTAAGTAACGTAATTGATGAGTTATGCATGCGCATGTTCCACTTTATTCTGATAGAGATTAAGTTTGACCGGGGAGTAGTAATTGTCTTAGACTCGAGACGTAAAGATCCCCAGGAGTATGCGGACATGACTGCAATGCTCCAGTAGTAAGTTTAATCATTATCGCACCATATCAGCAACTTTCGTTCATTTCCTGATATCAAGTAATCATTTTCTTTGCCTGGCAGGGTTTGGGAAGAGTTCACCGGAATGGTTCTGGGTTTGCAGAGGGAGCTGCGATTTACACACCCGAAAGTAAGTAGTACTAGCTAGTTCCGCGCATCTCTCATTGATTCTAGTTTCATCAATCCCATTTATCATGCTTGATTATCAGTTTTATTGAACTCTATTTCTCGCAAAGTGCTTGTGGCAGGAAGGCGGGAATAATTTATGTGGATACTACGTTTGCGAGTTCATCCACCACTCGACCTCTGAGCGGGGCTACTCTGACAAACAATATGTAGTACGTAAACAATATTCATAATATTATTTTATTACCGTCAATTGTGTTGAGTTTCATTCATATGTATGTATGTATTGACCCCCTTCTTTAAATTAGATCTGGCAGATGCGGGATGAACTCCTACCACATGATCACATACGAGCAATTCAAGAGGAATTGGCGGGATTCTTTCTTGACCACGTCATACATAAAGATGGAGAATACCATGTGGAAATTGAAGCTGATTATCGGTAGATGATGTCAGGGATCATAAGAGATGTTATATTGTATATATGTAGTAGCGTCAGATAGAAATACAAAAACTTGTTGTCCGACCAATCTCGGAGAAAGAGAGGTCACTTCTCTCCGTATATGTTCATGACGATCTTGTGTAATTATAATGGTTCCTTCATTTGCATACTAGCGTCGAGTTCTCTATATATTTAGTAGCTAGCGTCGACCAAGCACGGATAAAGAGAGGTTACTTCTCTCTATATGTAGTAGCTATAGCTAACACAATATGAAACCCCTAATTAAACCATCCAAAACCCCTAATAACCACCCTTTCAAACAAACAAAAACCCCAGCGCCTAGGAGCTGCTGACGCGTGGCTACCCTTTAGTCCCGGTTGGTGTTACCAATCGGGACTAAAGGTCCTCCACCCTCGGCGCCCTAGAGCGGCCACATGGACGTCCTTTGCTCCCGGTTCATAAGCAAACCGGGACTAAAGGTATTGGGCATTAGTCCCGTCTGTTTTGTCCCGGTTCTAGAACCGGGACTAAAGGCCCTCTGGAACTAAGACTAGTACCCCGTTTTCTACTAGTGCAGGTTATAACGACGCCATAGGGGTACTATAGCATTTTCAATAGGGTATCAATAACGTACGTCTATATAGTACAACCTCCATAACTAAATGTAGAAAAAACATCTTGCATTATATTACAGAGGTAGTGCAATTAGGGATTTCAGCGGGATATAGAATGATTTAACGGTGCTCACTACTTAGACTTTCATTGTTCATGTGTATCCGTATGGTTGGCGATTGTTCAACTTTTCACTTCTCAAATAGCAAATTATCCATATGAGAGGTGACCTATCTAATCTTAGGTGAAGTTCCAACATCGCAGTTGCTAAAAAATAATCATGGGCATAAAGGATATCCTCTGTGTGTAATTGTTCTATAGTTTAATTATTTACACCCCTTGCAGCCTATGTTTACATATGGAGTGTTAAAATCTTCCCCCACTCTTACTGTAGTAGTAGAACTACTCCCAGTGAAAGTGTACCTTTGTGATGTGGCCCAAATATAACTACTCGTTACTTGATATGTTTGCATTGCTCCCCTAGTTTTAAATAGCGTGTTATAAGGTTACTATAGCATTTTTAACAGGGTCCCAATAATTACATTTATATAGTACATTCCCAATAACTTAATGTGACGTTTTTGCAGTTATTGTCAGAGAGGGAGTACAATTTAGAGATTTTAGTGGGATGCAGCGTGATTTAACGTTTCTATAGTGCCAATTAATTTGTTATGTTAGCATAGTTGACTACTTAGACTTTCATTGTTCATGTATCTGCATGGTTGGTGATTGGACAAATATTCGCTACTCAGTATATAGTACAACCTCTGTAAAATTGTCCGTCTTAGAGGTGACCTATCTAAATCTTAGGCGGAGTTAAGACATCGTAGTTCCTAAAATATAATCATGGGCATAATCGAAAGCCCCTATTTGGAATTGTTCTATAGTATAAAACTTTATGCCACTAGAACCCTATGTCACTACATGGAGTATTACAATCATCTCCACTCTCATTGTAGTAGTAGAACAACCCCTAATGCAAGTGTACTTTTGTGATGTGGTCCAAATATTACTGCTGGCTATGTCTGCTTGCAAAGATTTGAAGTATGTTATACGCGCCATAAGGCACTAAAACATTTTTAACTGGGTCTCAATATATAGTACAATCTCTGTAACACAATGTAAATAGTGTTTGAGGATTAAATTAAACAGTAAAAACATCTTACATTAAGTTACATAGGGAGTACAATTTAGGAAAGTTAGCGGAATATAGCGTGATTTAACGGTGCTATAGCACCAATTAACTTATACTATTGCCACAGTTCAGTACTTATACTTTCGTTGTTCATCTATCCATATTGTTTCTGATTGGTCAGCTTTTCACTTCTTAACTAGTAAATTGTCCATATTAGAGGTGACCTATCTAAATCTTAGGCTAAGCTCAAACATCACAGTTTCCAAAAAGTAATCATGGTCAGCTTTTCACTTCTTAACTAGTAAATTGTCCATATTGTAATTGTTCTATAGTTTACCAATTTACATCCCTAGCAGCCTATGTCTCCATATGGAGTATTACAATATTCCTCCACTGTTACTGTAGTAGTAAAATTTCTCCTAGTGAAAGTGTACCTTCATGATGTGGTCCAAATATTACTGCTGGCTACTTGCTACGCCTGCATTCCTCACAAAGTCTTGGATAGTAGGCCATAATGACGTCATAAGGGAACTAAAGTGTTTTCAACATGGTCCCAACAAATGACTTGTTTATAGTACAACCTCTATAACTTAATGTAAGACTTTTTTGAAGTTTAAATTAAACTACAAAAATGTCTTGCATTAAGTTATAGAGGGGGCTTAATTACGGATTATAGCGGCATATACAAGGATTTAACAGTACTATAGCTAATTTATTCTGTTACCATTGTTCAAGACATACACTTTCATTTTTCATGCATATGTATTGTTGGTGATTAGTCACCTTTTCACTTCTCAACTAGCAAATTGTCCATATGAGAGGTAACCTATCTAAATATTAGCCGGTGTTTAGACATCGCAGTTTCCAAAAAAATAATCATGGGCGTAGATGATATCATCTATTTGCAATTTTCTATAGTTTATCAAGTTACGCCCAGAGGAACCGATGTCTCCCTATGGAGTAATGCATCTTCTTCCAGTCTTACTTTGGTAGTAGAACTGCTCCCAGTGAAAGTATACCTTCGTGATGTGGTCCAAATATCACCGTTTACTACTTTCTATGTGCGCATTGCTCACAAAGTTTTGAATAGCATGCTATAACGACATCATAATGGTACTATAGCGTTTTTACCGGGTCCCAATAAAGGAAATCTATATATTACAACCTCTATAACTTAATGTAAGATGTTTTTACAGTTTATAAACTACAAAACCGTATTACATTAAGGTACATGGGGTACAATTTAGGGATTTTAGCGGGATATAGCTTCATTAAACGGTGCTATGAAGCAAATTAGTTTATTCTTTTACCATAATCACTAGCTATACTTTCATGGTTCATGTATCCATACGGTTGGTGATTGGTCAACTTTTCACATCTCTACTAGTAAATTTTCATATTAGAGGTGACCTATCTAAATCTTTGACGGAGATTAGACTTCGCAGTTTCCAAAAAGTATGGCGTAGAATATATCCTCTATTTGGAATTTTTCTATACTTTACCAATTTACACCCCTAGCAGCCTATGTCCCCCATATGGAGTATTACATTCTTTCTCCACTCTTACTATAGTAGTAGAACTGCTCCCAGTGAAGAAAGTTTTTAATATCAGGCTATAACGACGCCATAGGGGTACTCACTACTGGAATTTGCTTATTTGCCATCTGCCTATTCTTTGCCGTCCGCTGGCGGGCGGCAAAGAAGGTCTTTGCCGTCAACTTGCAAAAAACGGACGGCAAAGAACTGGCTCATGGTAAAGAATGTCTTTGCCATCAGCCAATTCTTTGCCGTCTGCTGGCGGACGGCAAAGAATCTTTGTCGTCAGCTGGCGGACGGCAAAGAGAGAGGTGGGCCCCACTAACGAGCTGCTTAGAGAGCAGACGGCAAAGAGCAAAAAAGCGGACGACAAAGGGGGGCGGACGGCAAAGAGATAACCTAACTAACGGCCGTCCCCCACCCCGCTTCCTCACTCTCTCTCTCTCTTTCTGTCCTCCCCACCCCGACGACCACCGCTACCTGCCGACGCCCCCGCCACCAGCCACCCGCCGCCACCCCCACCACCCGCCGCCGCCACCCGCCCACCCACCGCCTCTCGCCCCGTCGCCCCGACCACCCGCCGCCCCCCTTGCCCCGTCGCCCCACCGCCCGCCGCCGCCCCCTCGCCCTGCACCCCTCCCCTGCGGCGCCCGTTCCACGCCGGCCAGCCGCCCCCTCCCCTCCCCTGCGTGGCCGTCCCCGCCCCGTCCCGCCGCGGCCTCCCACTCCACTTGGCCGCCGCCGCCCCCAGCCGCCGCGGCCTCCCCCTCCACCAGGAAGCTGCTGCCCCCACCTGCCACGGACTCCCCTCCACCGGGTCGCCGCCGCCCCCACCCGCCGCGGCCTCCCCCTCCACCGGGCCGCCGCCTCCCCCTCCACCGGCGATCCCCTGCGCAGGTGAGTGATCTTCCCCCCTTTTTTTAGTTTAGTTTGTTTTAGCTTAGTTTCCTTTAGTTACTTTTAGTTAATTTAGTTTCTGTTTTAGTTATAGTTTTACTTTAGTTTTAGTTTCAGTTTAGTTTTAGTTTTATTTTTAGTTTAGTTTATTTTAGATTAGTTTTAGTTTTAGTTTAGAAGAATAAGAAGAGTAGAAGGAGGAGGAGGAGGGAGGAAGAGGTGGAGGGAGAAGAAGAAGATGAAAGAAGAAGAAGATGAAGAAGAAGAAGAAGAAGAAGAAGAAGAAGAAGAGGAAGAAAGAAGAGGAAGAGGAGGAGGGAGGAAGAGGAGGAGAAGAAAAAGAAGAAGAGAAGAAGAAGAAGAAGAAGAAGAAGAAGAAGAAGAGGAAAAAGGAGAAGAGGAAGAAGAAGAAGAAGAAGAAGAAGAAGAAGAAGAAGAAGAAGAACAAGAAGAAAAGAAGAAGAAGAGAAGAAGAAGAAGAAAAGGAAAAGGAAAAAACAGGAAAAAAGAAGAAGAAGAAGAAGAAGAGAAAGATACCCTGACACCCCGACCCCGACACCCCGACACCCCGACACCCTGACACCCCGACCCCGACACCCTGACAGCCTGACACCACACCCCGACCCACACCCCGACCCCGACCCCGACACCCTGACACCCCGACCCCGACACGCCACCCCAACACCCTGGCACGACACCCCGACCCCCGACCCCTGACACCCTGACACCACACCCCGACCCCGACCCCGACCACCCCGACCCCGAAACAGCACCCCGACCCCGACACGGCACCCTGACCCCGACACGACACCCACGACACCAGAGGCCGACGAGGTCATATATTTGTGAATTATGAGTTAGGTCATATATTTGATGCCACTGAACCCTATGAGCCCGTCATTGATTATAGTGATGATGATGATTATGCATTTATTGATGATAGTGATCGAGATTATTAGTAGTGTCAGGTATTCAATTTTTTTATGTTGTACTTGATGATGATACATAAGTGATATACATATTATTATTCATGTCGGTATTTTTTTATATTGTACTAATTTCATTTACTCTTTGGCATGGCAGGTGTTGAAAGATGGTGGGCGCTGGTCGGGAGCGCTCCGAGGCCCCTTCTTCGTCGGCGCGTGGTGGGAGGTCTTCCATTCCACACGCACCTCTCCGCCGAGCGTTGCTGGACAGTATGGCGACACCGCCCGGCCCTTCTTCGTCGACAGCGGTGCCCAGCAGGGGACGAGGTAAGGGAGGGAAGAAGAGACGACTTGGAGCACGTGGTCGCGGGAGAAGAGGTAGGGTGACTGTTAGGGCGCCTTCCTCGCCGCCACCCCTAGTTGTTTCACCCGAGCACGTGACTGCTAGGGTGGACTCGTCCGAGGAGGAAGCTACACGGACTCCGGTCCATGAGCCTCGGGTCGACGGGCCTTCGGCCCACGAGCCTTCAGTCCACGAGCCTTGGGTCGACGCGCCTTCGACCCACGAGACCCCAGAGGAGCACACGTCTGGATGGGGTACCTGGCCGGATGAGCCTGAGGGGCCGAGTGGCCATGCTGATGATGGCGGGGAGCCGACTGATATTGAGGAGGAGGGGGCACCGTCTACCAGCGTGGTTGTACACGGCTCCCGTCCGTGCCGGTGACCCGCGAGCAGAGGTGGTTGATTTTCCCTGATGGGGAGAGGTAAGTGCATTTAATCCTTTTGTACCTTCTGCATTCACATTTCTTCAAATATCTAATGCGTTGGCCTTGTCATGTTGTAGGGGTTGGGACCACCATCATAGTGTCCGCCGGCCCAACTCCGTCCTTGTAGTGCTTTGCCGGCAAAACTTCCCGGGGTTTGTCACGTTGCCTGGTGAGGGTCGGCTTCCAGAGCTTGGATTGAGCTGGGAGCACTACTTGGCTGCCCCGGCCCCACCGGGTGAGATTATCGACGGTGTCTTGTGCGACACGAGGGCAGATGTGGTAATCAGAAAGTTCTGGGTAATTTCTCCTTTACACATTTAAAAATCTTCAACTAGCTAGTTATTAATTGTACTAATCAATATTGTCTCATTTGATTGCAGACATTCTACAGGTGTGAGGAGGGATACGAGGAGGAGGCGGCAAATGTTATCGAGAACGTCTGCAAGCGCCTACTACAGAACTTACGGCACGAGGCTCGGGTGCAGGCTGTTCGAGAGTACTACGCCTTGCGTGGTATTAAGAAGCCCAAGCCGGCGTGCCGCGATAAGTTCCTGAGTAAGGAGCAGTACATGAAGGTAATTCTGAAGGCCTTGTACTTACTTCCTTCATTTAGTAATTCATAGCCATAGTGCTCAAGTTTCTATTTGCTAACTTAGGCGCCTCCGAGATGGTGTGCGGATTGGATGGATTGTTGGGAGGTGTTGGTCAATGAGTGGTGCTCAAAAGAATGGCTAGCCGTCCACAACGCGGCCAAGGACAAACGTGCCCAAATGGAAGGTGTGCCACACCATCAAGGCAGCTCCAACTTATATCAGTTCGGGCGGAACTGGGTATGTGGTTTGCTTCATGATTCATGCAATTCATTCATCATGCTAGCTTGAGCCCTTTAATTACTAATTTACTTTGTTTCTCTCTTTCAGGCACGCTACAATAAGGCGGATAAGGTGCCAGAGGTGTACGACGTGTATGCCATGGCCCACACTGCCTCTTTCAAGAAAGTCAAGGCATTCTCTCCGTTTGACCTCGATGATGCAAACAACTTCACCAACACCTCCTCCCACGACAAGCTCGTGAAATATAGAGATGAGGGGAAGGCGAGGAAAGGGGAGGACTTTAACCCGAGCCAGGGTCCCATTGATCCAGAGCTGGTGATGATATCTGGTGGCGGGAGGTCCCATGGCTCCATAGCCATTGGAGATGGACTTATCCGTTGTCCTAGCACTCTCCCGGAGATCAAGGCGCGCCAGTCGAGCTCCGCTCCTGAGATAAGGCCTCGTGAACGGCCAGTCCAACTCGCCATCAAGGTTAGTTATACGTACTCAGTTATCTTTCTCCATTACATTGTCTATGCTTCCATCAATGATTACAAATGGTAACGAGGAGTGGTGTTGCAGGCTGCTATACAGAGTGAGAGAGATAGAACGGAGAAACTTCTGGCGGACGTGGCGGAGAGGCAGCGGGAGTTGGAGGAGAGGACAACAACGATGTTGGAGGAGGAGAGGGCACGGAATGACATGCAGGCAAGGGCCATGTACGAGCTCCTTGTGGTAAGTTTCTTCTGCAGATTAGCCAAAACATTCATGTAGTGTTTGTCTCATTACTAACTAGTATGACTGAGTCGTCAAAACCAAATGTGCAGTCTGTGTGCGAGAAGACAAGTCAGACCGCTCCGCCGATGCCAGTGATTGCTCCTGGGACCACGGTGAGTTTAATTTGAATGGACATTACTTGCTAGTCTTAACATTTGAGTGTAATCATGCCAACGAGACATTGGAAATGATCTTTGGTGCAGCGTAACTCCAGACAAGCATCGCACGATCCTTCTCCAGCTACCGGCACGAGCCTGCCCGCTCCTACACCTCCATGATCATGGTAAGTTTCTCTAGTGTTTTGCTTAACAAATGCATAAAGACCTAGACTTAGCCTTATTTCCTCCAAGATGCTTACCACAATGACCTAGACTTAGCTTTATTTCCTCCAAAATGACTTAATAAGCTTACTGACCTCCAAAACCATCCATTTTACCTAAGTTAGCTCTAAAACGATCTATACTTAGCTTTGTTTCCTCCAAAATGACCAAAGTTAGCTCTAATATGCTTAGTTAACTAGGTTTGCTCAATAATGACATGTACTTACACTAGTGCAGAACCGGCCTTTATCACCGGTTTGTAAGGGCCTTTAGTGCCGGTTCTGCAACCGGCACTATGGAGTGGAGACTAAAGGCCCCCCCCTTTAGTACCGGTTTGGCACGAACCGGCGCTAACGTGCCACCACGTGGCACGAGCCAGGCCTGGGTGCGTGTAGGACATTAGTACTGGTTGGTAACATCAACTGGTACTAAATGTTTGGGTGTGTTTTGGTTTTAATTTTTATTTTGCCTTTAGTTTTGTGTTTTCAATTTAATTTATTGATTGTTTTACATTATAATGAGTTGTTAAATCATCAGGTGAAAGTACAGCGGATTAGTTTCGATTGGATGCATGTGGATCCTAGCTAAGTGATCAAGTATATGCCATATCCATATTACTTGATCACTTAGTGATCTAAGTAATATGGATATGGCATATACTTGATCACTTAGCTAGGATCCATCCAGTTGAAACTAATATGCGGTTTCTTTCATAAATGATATAATAACTCATCATCATCATCATCATCATCATCATCATCATATTATAAGTGTTCATAACACCACAAAAGCAAATCACTCTTTGAGATTAAGTTCAGGACGAAGAACACGGACACGCATGAGAGGACAACAAGTACTAAGAGCATCATAACTAGCTAAATCACTCCTGCTGCTCTCTCTCAGGTAAAATAGCATAGAACATGTATAGCTCTCCTGATTCATCATATTGGAGCATGCAGATGAACCTGTCTCCTAATCGTGAGCTGCGCTTCTGATTGCTGCCCCCTAGTACTTCTTTACGATCGTTAACAATTTTGCTCCAATCTTTCACTATTAAGCATTCATCGCTTTCAGAAATCCTGAATGCACTCATGTGCACTGTAGGATATCTTAGCCGTAAGCTAACAATTGACATGTGACCTTTAGTCTCGATCCACTGAGGCACAACTGTCATCGGGAGTCCCTGTTGAAGAACATCGTATAGTAATTAATATACTTAGCAATGAAAGTTTTGCTTGAAAAATAATGTATGCAAAAGATGCACTGAGGACTAATAGTAAAAATCTTACCATCTTTCCTAAATACATGTGACCGTAGTTTAATACGATCACTATTGGTCGCACGTTTTGAGTACTAAGATTTTCAAATTCAGGAAAATCATTTCTCTTAACAGCATCAAGATCCTCAAGCCATGAAACATAATGACTTATCTCCTCGTAGTTTAGTTCAGCTCCAGGACAGTAGTAGGTCCTGTCTACCAAGCGCCAGACATGTTTGCTTGAATGAAAATAAGCTGTCAATAGAAATTAGTTGTCAACTATTTTTGAATAAACAATATCAAAGACATAAATATGGTTGAGGAACTCACATAATGGTAGAACTGGAGGCGTCTGCACATCGACCCAGATGTCTCTATTACCTTCAATATCATCTTCCGGACGAATATCAAAGGTGATAACCACATCAGGCTCAAATGCATAAGCCTTGCATAGTGCTTGCCAAGTTTTGCATTCAAAATAGGTGTACGTGTCTTCATTGTATAATTTGACGTTAAAAGTATAACCAGCATGCTCGGTCTTCAGGTAAACCCTCTTTACCTCCATAGTTTCCATAGCACTGAAACCTATCTTATCCAAGACAAAAATTCTTGCATGGCAGGGGATGCGCTAGTAGAATAGTGAAAATTTAAAATTATAAGTTGAAGCAAATGAAGCATATATAAGTAATGCTTAATTACGAAAAAAAGACTTGTCGTTGTGACTTACTGTATCCACTTCGAAGGTCTCATCCAGCTTGATGCTGAAGCGCCTATCATCAACAAGTAAATTTCTGTCGCACAGGCCGCGCTGGTCTTCACAGAATTCGCACTTAATGAAATCTTTTTCGTCGTCAGACGACATTTCCTACGTTCATATAGGTGAAACATTAAACACTTACTAGTTCTATTAATTCAACTAATTCAACTACTTCTATTAGTTCAACTAGTTCTATTAATTCAACTAATTCAACTAAGCATTTAATAAAAATAAACGTGTTCTATTAATTTTCTTACTAAAATAAAGTAGCTAGTTCCATATAGTAATATTTTAATTAGATCATCAAATCTCAGATATCTAAATTTTCTTACTAAAACTAAACTAGTTCTATTAATTCAACTAATTCAACTAAGAATTTACTAAAAATAAACTAGTTCTATTAATTTTCTTACTAAAATATATAAAGTAGCTATATATATAGTAATATTTTAATTAGATCATGAAATCTGATATACCTAAATTTTCTTACTAAAAATAAACTAGTTCTACTAATTCAACTAGTTCAACTAAGCATTTACTAAAAATAAACTAGTTATATTAATTCAACTAGTTTAAATAATCTCATATACCTAAATTTTCTTACTAAAAATAAACTTGTTCTATTAATTTTCATACTAAAAATAAACTAGTTATATTAATTCAACTAGTTCAAATCTTATGTATATACCTAATTAATATCTAGCTAATTCATCTAAAATTGACATTAATATTTAACATCTTTTCCATATAATTCATCTAACATTAACATTCTAACATTCTTATCTACGTAATTTATCTAACATTAATCTAAACAACAGAAAACAGAAAATAAGTAAAAACAATATGTGTGTGTGTGTGTGTGTGTGTATGTGTGTGTGTATGTGTGTGTGTACGAGCGGGGGCGGCGGCATACGGGCGGCGGCGCGAGACGGCGATGCGACGGGGACGGCGCGACGACGAGCGGCAGGCCGGGGGCGACGGCGCGATCGAGACGGCGACGTGGTACGGGGCGGCGGCGACGGGCGACGGTGGTGACGGCGACGACGGGCGGTGAGGGCGACGGCGGTGACGGCGACGACGGGCGGTGATGGCGACGGCGGTGATGGCGACGACGGGCGGCGGCGGCGATGGCGTGCGGCGGGGGCGGCGAGGGCGGCGGCGATGTCGCGCCAAGTAGTTGGAGAAGAAGTGGTGGTCGATGAAACTGAATTTTTCGGAAGTGCCATATATATAGGAGGGGCCTTTAGTACCGGTTGGAGCCTCCAACCGGTACTAAAGGCCAATTTTCGCCAGGCCAAGGGGCGGGAAACTGCCCCTTTAGTACCTGTTCGTGGCTCCAACCGGTACTAAAGGCCCCCTGATACTTCGAAAGAGATTGTCCAGTTTGTACACGAGGTGCGTCCAGTTTTCACGGTGACCCTCTCTACTCTTTTGCACATGCTATGCGGGCGAAATGATGATACCATGCCGGTTGGAGCCACGACCCGGTACTAAAGGTGTGCGCTGCCGCAGGAGCGGTGCGGGCAAGTTTAGTCCCACCATGCTAGCCGAGGGGCACCCGCACTAGTTTAAAAGCCTGGCGCGGCTGCTGTCTCGAACTCCTCTCTATAGCAGGCTTCTGGGCATAACTTTGGCGCGCTGCCCGTTGAGCCTGCTGGCCCTTCTGGGCGTGTATTTGCAAACCCTAGGGTTGGCAGGCCCAGCGGGCAGCGCCCCAACAATTTTTTATATAATTTACTTCCATTTATTTCCGATTTTTTTGCTGTATTTAGTTTCTTTGTGAATATAAAAAAAATTATATAGTTTTTTTCTTTTCTGCATTATTTATTTTCTGCTATTCATTTTGTAGTGATTTTCAATTTCGCCGTCATTTAGCTCTCTAAACAAATCGGTAAATGACTGAAAAACAGCAAATGATGTCAGAACGTGTTGGAAATTGATGACGTCGCTTTGAAAGATGCATACTGAACGCAAAAATAGGCTGGAGTTCAAATAAGTTTAAAAAACATTGAAGTGCCCGTGTAACAGATGAGTTCTCGTCCGAAACCCTGATACTCCGAAAGAGATTGTCCAGTTTGTACAAGAGGTGCGTCCAGTTTTCGCCGTGACCCTCTCTACTCTTTTGCACATGCTATGCGGGCGAAATGATGATACCATGCCAAGTTCCAACATTTTCAGAGTTCATTTTGTAGTGATTTTCAATTTCACCGTCATTTAGCTCTCTAAACAAATCGGTAAATGACTGAAAAACAGCAAATGATGTCAGAACGTGTTGGAAATTGATGACGTCGCTTTGAAAGATGCATACTGAATGTAAATATAGGCTGGAGTTCAAATAAGTTTAAAAAACATTGAAGTGCCCGTGTAACAGATGAGTTCTCGTCCGAAACCCTAATACTCTGAAAGAGATTGTCCAGTTTGTACACGAGGTGCGTCCAGTTTTCGCCGTGACCCTCTGTATTCTTTTGCACATGCTATGCGGGAGAAATGATGATACCATGCCAAGTTCCAACATTTTCAGAGTTCATGTTGTAGTGATTTTCAATTTCACCGTCATTTAGCTCTCTAAACAAATCGGTAAATGGCTCAAAAACAGCAAATGATGTCAGAACGTGTTGGAAATTGATGACGTCGGTTTGAAAGATGCATACTGAACGCAAAAATAGGCTGGAGTTCAAATAAGTTTAAAAAACATTGAAGTGCCAGTGTAACAGATGAGTTCTCGTCCGAAACCCTGATACTCCGAAAGAGATTGTCCAGTTTATACACGAGGTGCGTCCAGTTTTCGCCGTGACCCTCTCTACTCTTTTGCACATGCTATGCGGGCGAAATGATGATACCATGCAAAGTTCTAACATTTTCAGAGTTCATTTTGTAGTGATTTTCAATTTCACCGTCATTTAGCTCTCTAAACAAATCGGTAAATGGCTGAAAAACAGCAAATGATGTCAGAACATGTTGGAAATTGATGACGTCACTTTTAAAGATGCATACTGAACGCAGAAATAGGCCGGAGTTCAAATAAGTTTAAAAAACATTGAAGTGCCCGTGTAACAGATGAGTTCTCGTCCGAAACCCTAATACTCCGAAAGAGATTGTCCAGTTTGTACACGAGGTGCGTCCAGTTTTCGCCGTGACCCTCTCTACTCTTTTGCACATGCTATGCGGGCGAAATGATGATACCATGCCAAGTTCCAACATTTTCAGAGTTCATTTTGTAGTGATTTTCAATTTCCCCGTCATTTAGCTCTCTAAACAAATCGGTAAATGACTGAAAAACAACAAATGATGTAAGAACATGTTGGAAATTGATGACGTCGCTTTGAAAGATGCATACTGAACGCAGAAATAGGCCGGAGTTATAATAAGTTTAAAAAACATTGAAGTGGCCGTGTAACAGATGAGTTCTCGTCCGAAACCCTAATACTCCGAAAGAGATTGTCCAGTTTGTACACGAGGTGCGTCCAGTTTTCGCCGTGACCCTCTCTACTCTTTTGCACGTGCTATGCGGGCGAAATGATGATACAATGCCAAGTTCCAACATTTTCAGAGTTCATTTTGTAGTGATTTTCAATTTCACCGTCATTTAGCTTTCTAAACAAATCGGTAAAAGACTGAAAAACAGCAAATGATGTAAGAACGTGTTGGAAATTGATGACGTCGCTTTGAAAGATGCATACTGAACGCAGAAATAGGCCGGAGTTCAAATAAGTTTAAAAAACATTGAAGTGCCCGTGTAACAGATGAGTTCTCGTCCGAAACCCTAATACTCCGAAAGAGATTGTCCAGTTTGTACACGAGGTGCGTCCAGTTTTCGCCGTGACCCTCTCTACTCTTTTGCACATGCTATGCGGGCGAAATGATGATACCATGCCAAGTTCCAACATTTTCAGAGTTCATTTTGTAGTGATTTTCAATTTCACCGTCATTTAGCTCTCTAAACAAATCGGTAAATGACTGAAAACTGCAAATGATGTCAGAACGTGTTGGAAATTGATGACGTCGCTTTGAAAGATGCATACTGAACGCAAAAATTGGCCGGAGTTCAAAGAAGTTTAAAAAACATTGAAGTGCCCGTGTAACAGATGAGTTCTCGTCCGAAACCCTAATACTCCGAAAGAGATTGTCCAGTTTGTACACGAGGTGCGTCCAGTTTTCGCCGTGACCCTCTCTACTCTTTTGCACATGCTGTGCGGGAGAAATGATGATACCATGCCAAGTTCCAACATTTTCAGAGTTCATTTTGTAGTGATTTTCAATTTCACCGTCATTTAGCTCTCTAAACAAATCGGTAAATGGCTGAAAAACAGCAAATGATGTCAGAACGTGTTGGAAATTGATGATGTCGCTTTGAAAGATGCATACTGAACGCAAAAATAGGCCGGAGTTCAAATAAGTTTAAAAAACATTGAAGAGCCCGTGTAACAGATGAGTTCTCGTCCGAAACCCTTATACTCCGAAAGAGATTGTCCAGTTTGTACACGAGGTGCGTCCAGTTTTCGCCGTGACCCTCTCTACTCTTTTGCACATGCTATGCGGGCGAAATGATGATACCATGCCAAGTTCCAACATTTTCAGAGTTCATTTTGTAGTGATTTTCAATTTCACCATCATTTAGCTCTCTAAACAAATCGGTAAATGACTGAAAAACAGCAAGTGATGTCAGAACGTGTTGGAAATTAATGACGTCGCTTTGAAAGATGCATACTGAACTCAAAAATAGGCTGGAGTTCAATTAAGTTTAAAAAACATTGAAGTGCCCGTGTAACAGATGAGTTCTCGTCCGAAACCCTGATACTTCGAAAGAGATTGTCCAGTTTGTACACGAGGTGCGTCCAGTTTTCGCCATGACCCTCTCTACTCTTTTGCACATGCTATGCGGGCGAAATGATGATACCATGCCGGTTGGAGCCACGACCCGGTACTAAAGGTGTGCGCTGCCGCAGGAGCGGTGCGGGCAAGTTTAGTCCCACCTCGCTAGCCGAGGGGCGCCCGTACCCGTTTAAAAGCCCCGGCGCGGCTGCTGTCTTGAACTCCTCTCGATAGCAGGCTTCTGGGCCTAACTTTGGCGCGCTGCCCGTTGAGCCTGCTGGCCCTTCTGGGCCTGTATTTGAAAACCCTAGGGTTGGCAGGCCCAGCGGGCAGCGCCCCAACAATTTTTTATATAATTTTCTTCTACTTATTTCCGAGTATTTTTTTGCTGTATTTAGTTTCTTTGTGAATATAAAAAATTATATAGTTTTTTTTATTTTATGCATTATTTATTTTCTGCTATTCATTTTGTAGTGATTTTCAATTTCAGCATCATTTAGCTCTCTAAACAAATCGGTAAATGACTGAAAAACAGCAAATGATGTCAGAACGTGTTGGAAATTGATGACGTCACTTTGAAAGATGCATACTGAACGCAAAAATAAGCTGGAGTTCAAGTAAGTTTAAAAAACATTGAACCGTGTAACAGATGAGTTCTCGTCCGAAACCCTAATACTCCGAAAGAGATTGTCCAGTTTGTACACGAGGTGCGTCCAGTTTTCGCCGTGACCCTCTCTACTCTTTTGCACATGCTATGCGGGCGAAATGATGATACCATCCCAAGTTCCAACATTTTCAGAGTTCATTTTATAGTGATTTTCAATTTCACCGTCATTTAGCTCTCTAAAGAAATCGGTAAATGACTGAAAAACAGCAAATTATGTCAGAACGTGTTGGAAATTGATGACATCGCTTCGAAAGATGCATACTGAACGCAAAAATAGGCTGGAGTTCAAATAAGTTTAAAAAACATTGAAGTGCCCGTGTAACAGATGAGTTCTCGTCCGAAACCTGATACTCCGAAAGAGATTGTCCAGTTTGTACACGAGGTGCGTCCAGGTTTCGCCGTGACCCTCTCTACTCTTTTGCACATGCTATGCGGGCGAAATGATGATACCATGCCAAGTTCCAACAATTTCAGAGTTCATTTTGTAGTGATTTTCAATTTCACCGTCATTTAGCTCTCTAAACAAATCGGTAAATGACTGAAAAACAGCAAATGATGTCAGAACATGTTGGACATTTATGACGTTGCTTTGAAAGATGCATACTGAATGCAAAAAGAGGCCGGAGTTCAAATAAGTTTAAAAAACATTGAAGTGCCCGTGTAACAGATGAGTTCTCGTCCGAAACCCTAATACTCCGAAAGAGATTGTCCAGTTTGTACACGAGGTGCGTCCAGTTTTCGCCGTGACCCTCTCTACTCTTTTGAACATGCTATGCGGGCGAAATGATGATACCATGCCAAGTTCCAACATTTTCAGAGTTCATTTTGTAGTGATTTTCAATTTCACCGTCATTTAGCTCTCTAAACAAATCGGTAAATGACTGAAAACTGCAAATGATGTCAGAACGTGTTGGAAATTGATGACGTCGCTTTGAAAGATGCATACTGAACGCAAAAATAGGCCGGAGTTAAAAGAAGTTTAAAAAACATTGAAGTGCCCGTGTAACAGATGAGTTCTCGTCCGAAACCCTAATACTCCGAAAGAGATTGTCCAGTTTGTACACGAGGTGCGTCCAGTTTTCGCCGTGACCCTCTCTACTCTTTTGCACATGCTATGCGGGCGAAATGATGATACCATGCCAAGTTCCAACATTTTCAGAGTTCATTTTGTAGTGATTTTCAATTTCACCGTCATTTAGCTCTCTAAACAAATCGGTAAATGATTGAAAACTGCAAATGATGTCAGAACGTGTTGGAAATTGATGACGTCGCTTTGAAAGATGCATACCGAACGCAAAAATAGGCCGGAGTTCAAAGAAGTTTAAAAAACATTGAAGTGCCCGTGTAACAGATGAGTTCTCGTCCGAAACCCTAATACTCCGAAAGAGATTGTCCAGTTTGTGCACGAGGTGCGTCCAGTTTTCGCCGTGACCCTCTCTACTCTTTTGCACATGCTATGCGGGCGAAATGATGATACCATGCCAAGTTCCAACATTTTCAGAGTTCATTTTGTAGTGATTTTTAATTTCACCGTCATTTAGCTCTCTAAACAAATCGGTAAATGGCTGAAAAACAGCAAATGATGTCAGAACGTGTTGGAAATTGATGATGTCGCTTTGAAAGATGCATACTGAACGCAAAAATAGGCCGGAGTTCAAATAAGTTTAAAAAACATTGAAGTGCCCGTGTAACAGATGAGTTCTCGTCCGAAACCCTTATACTCCGAAAGAGATTGTCCAGTTTGTACACGAGGTGCGTCCAGTTTTCGCCGTGACCCTCTCTACTCTTTTGCACATGCTATGCGGGCGAAATGATGATACCATGCCAAGTTCCAACATTTTCAGAGTTCATTTTGTAGTGATTTTCAATTTCACCATCATTTAGCTCTCTAAACAAATCGGTAAATGACTGAAAAACAGCAAGTGATGTCAGAACGTGTTGGAAATTAATGACGTCGCTTTGAAAGATGCATACTGAACTCAAAAATAGGCTGGAGTTCAATTAAGTTTAAAAAACATTGAAGTGCCCGTGTAACAGATGAGTTCTCGTCCGAAACCCTGATACTTTGAAAGAGATTGTCCAGTTTGTACACGAGGTGCGTCCAGTTTTCGCTGTGACCCTCTCTACTCTTTTGCACATGCTATGCGGGCGAAATGATGATACCATGCCGGTTGGAGCCACGACCCGGTACTAAAGGTGTGCGCTGCCGCAGGAGCGGTGCGGGCAAGTTTAGTCCCACCTCGCTAGCCGAGGGTCGCCCGTACCCGTTTAAAAGCCCCGGCGCGGCTGCTGTCTTGAACTCCTCTCGATAGCAGGCTTCTGGGCCTAACTTTGGCGCGCTGCCCGTTGAGCCTGCTGGCCCTTTTGGGCCTGTATTTGCAAACCCTAGGGTTGGCAGGCCCAGCGGGCAGCGCCCCAACAATTTTTTATATAATTTTCTTCTAGTTATTTCCGAGTATTTTTTTTGCTGTATTTAGTTTCTTTGTGAATATAAAAAATTATATAGTTTTTTTTATTTTATGCATTATTTATTTTCTGCTATTCATTTTGTAGTGATTTTCAATTTCAGCATCATTTAGCTCTCTAAACAAATCGGTAAATGACTGAAAAACAGCAAATGATGTCAGAACGTGTTGGAAATTGATGACGTCACTTTGAAAGATGCATACTGAACGCAAAAATAAGCTGGAGTTCAAGTAAGTTTAAAAAACATTGAAGTGCCCGTGTAACAGATGAGTTCTCGTCCGAAACCCTAATACTCCGAAAGAGATTGTCCAGTTTGTACACGAGGTGCGTCCAGTTTTCGCCGTGACCCTCTCTACTCTTTTGCTAATGCTATGCGGGCGAAATGATGATACCATGCCAAGTTCCAACATTTTCAGAGTTCATTTTATAGTGATTTTCAATTTCACCGTCATTTAGCTCTCTAAAGAAATCGGTAAATGACTGAAAAACAGCAAATTATGTCAGAACGTGTTGGAAATTGATGACGTCGCTTTGAAAGATGCATACTGAACGCAAAAATAGGCTGGAGTTCAAATAAGTTTAAAAAACATTGAAGTGCCCGTGTAACAGATGAGTTCTCGTCCGAAACCTGATACTCCGAAAGAGATTGTCCAGTTTGTACACGAGGTGCGTCCAGTTTTCGCCGTGACCCTCTCTACTCTTTTGCACATGCTATGCGGGCAAAATGATGATACCATGCCAAGTTCCAACAATTTCAGAGTTCATTTTGTAGTGATTTTCAATTTCACCGTCATTTAGCTCTCTAAACAAATCGGTAAATGACTGAAAAACAGCAAATGATGTCAGAACATGTTGGAAATTGATGACGTCGCTTTGAAAGATGCATACTGAACGCAAAAATAGGCCGGAGTTCAAATAAGTTTAAAAAACATTGAAGTGCCCGTGTAACAGATGAGTTCTCGTCCGAAACCCTAATACTCCGAAAGAGATTGTCCAGTTTGTACACGAGGTGCGTCCAGTTTTCGCCGTGACCCTCTCTACTCTTTTGAACATGCTATGCGGGCGAAATGATGATACCATGCCAAGTTCCAACATTTTCAGAGTTCATTTTGTAGTGATTTTCAATTTCACCGTCATTTAGCTCTCTAAACAAATCGGTAAATGACTGAAAACTGCAAATGATGTCAGAACGTGTTGGAAATTGATGACGTCGCTTTGAAAGATGCATACTGAACGCAAAAATAGGCCGGAGTTCAAAGAAGTTTAAAAAACATTGAAGTGCCCGTGTAACAGATGAGTTCTCGTCCGAAACCCTAATACTCCGAAAGAGATTGTCCAGTTTGTGCACGAGGTGCGTCCAGTTTTCGCCGTGACCCTCTCTACTCTTTTGCACATGCTATGCGGGCGAAATGATGATACCATGCCAAGTTCCAACATTTTCAGAGTTCATTTTGTAGTGATTTTCAATTTCACCGTCATTTAGCTCTCTAAACAAATCGGTAAATGACTGAAAACTGCAAATGATGTCAGAACGTGTTGGAAATTGATGACGTCGCTTTGAAAGATGCATACTGAACGCAAAAATAGGCTGGAGTTCAAAGAAGTTTAAAAAACATTGAAGTGCCCGTGTAACAGATGAGTTCTCGTCCGAAACCCTAATACTCCGAAAGAGATTGTCCAGTTTGTGCACGAGGTGCGTCCAGTTTTCGCCGTGACCCTCTCTACTCTTTTGCACATGCTATGCGGGCGAAATGATGATACCATGCCAAGTTCCAACATTTTCAGAGTTCATTTTGTAGTGATTTTCAATTTCACCGTCATTTAGCTCTCTAAACAAATCGGTAAATGGCTGAAAAACAGCAAATGATGTCAGAACGTGTTGGAAATTGATGATGTCGCTTTGAAAGATGCATACTGAACGCAAAAATAGGCCGGAGTTCAAATAAGTTTAAAAAACATTGAAGTGCCCGTGTAACAGATGAGTTCTCGTCCGAAACCCTTATACTCCGAAAGAGATTGTCCAGTTTGTACACGAGGTGCGTCCAGTTTTCGCCGTGACCCTCTCTACTCTTTTGCACATGCTATGCGGGCGAAATGATGATACCATGCCGGTTGGAGCCACGACCCGGTACTAAAGGTGTGCGCTGCCGCAGGAGCGGTGCGGGCAAGTTTAGTCCCACCTCGCTAGCCGAGGGTCGCCCGTACCCGTTTAAAAGCCCCGGCGCGGCTGCTGTCTTGAACTCCTCTCGATAGCAGGCTTCTGGGCCTAACTTTGGCGCACTGCCCGTTGAGCCTGCTGGCCCTTCTGGGCCTGTATTTGCAAACCCTAGGGTTGGCAGGCCCAGCAGGCAGCGCCCCAACAATTTTTTATATAATTTTCTTCTACTTATTTCCGAGTATTTTTTTTGCTGTATTTAGTTTCTTTGTGAATATAAAAAATTATATAGTTTTTTTTACTTTATGCATTATTTATTTTCTGCTATTCATTTTGTAGTGATTTTCAATTTTAGCATCATTTAGCTCTCTAAACAAATCGGTAAATGACTGAAAAACAGCAAATGATGTCAGAACGTGTTGGAAATTGATGACGTCACTTTGAAAGATGCATACTGAACGCAAAAATAAGCTGGAGTTCAAGTAAGTTTAAAAAACATTGAAGTGCCCGTGTCACAGATGAGTTCTCGTCCGAAACCCTAATACTCCGAAAGAGATTGTCCAGTTTGTACACGAGGTGCGTCCAGTTTTCGCCGTGACCCTCTCTACTCTTTTGCTAATGCTATGCGGGCGAAATGATGATACCATGCCAAGTTCCAACATTTTCAGAGTTCATTTTATGGTGATTTTCAATTTCACCGTCATTTAGCTCTCTAAAGAAATCGGTAAATGACTGAAAAACAGCAAATGATGTCAGAACGTGTTGGAAATTGATGACGTCGCTTTGAAAGATGCATACTGAACGCAAAAATAGGCTGGAGTTCAAATAAGTTTAAAAAACATTGAAGTGCCCGTGTAACAGATGAGTTCTCGTCCGAAACCTGATACTCCGAAAGAGATTGTCCAGTTTGTACACGAGGTGCGTCCAGTTTTCGCCGTGACCCTCTCTACTCTTTTGCACATGCTATGCGGGCGAAATGATGATACCATGCCAAGTTCCAACAATTTCAGAGTTCATTTTGTAGTGATTTTCAATTTCACCGTCATTTAGCTCTCTAAACAAATCGGTAAATGACTGAAAAACAGCAAATGATGTCAGAACATGTTGGAAATTTATGACGTTGCTTTGAAAGATGCATACTGAATGCAAAAATAGGCCGGAGTTCAAATAAGTTTAAAAAACATTGAAGTGCCCGTGTAACAGATGAGTTCTCGTCCGAAACCCTAATACTCCGAAAGAGATTGTCCAGTTTGTACACGAGGTGCGTCCAGTTTTCGCCGTGACCCTCTCTACTCTTTTGAACATGCTATGCGGGCGAAATGATGATACCATGCCAAGTTCCAACATTTTCAGAGTTCATTTTGTAGTGATTTTCAATTTCACCGTCATTTAGCTCTCTAAAGATATCGGTACATGACTGAAAAACAGCAAATGATGTCAGAACGTGTTGGAAATTGATGACGTCGCTTTGAAAGATGCATACTGAACGCAAAAATAGGCTGGAGTTCAAATAAGTTTAAAAAACATTGAAGTGCCCGTGTAACAGATGAGTTCTCGTCCGAAACCTGATACTCCGAAAGAGATTGTCCAGTTTGTACACGAGGTGCGTCCAGTTTTCGCCGTGACCCTCTCTACTCTTTTGCACATGCTATGCGGGCGAAATGATGATACCATGCCAAGTTCCAACAATTTCAGAGTTCATTTTGTAGTGATTTTCAATTTCACCGTCATTTAGCTCTCTAAACAAATCGGTAAATGACTGAAAAACAGCAAATGATGTCAGAACATGTTGGAAATTGATGACGTCGCTTTGAAATATGCATACTGAACGCAAAAATAGGCCGGAGTTCAAATAAGTTTAAAAAACATTGAAGTGCCCGTGTAACAGATGAGTTCTCGTCGGAAACCTGACACTCCGAAAGAGATTGTCCAGTTTGTACACGAGGTGCGTCCAGTTTTCGCCGTGACCCTCTCTACTCTTTTGCACACGCTATGCGGGCGAAATGATGATACCATGCCAAGTTCCAACATTTTCAGAGTTCATTTTGTAGTGATTTTCAATTTCACCGTCATTTAGCTCTCTAAACAAATCGGTAAATGGCTGAAAAACAGCAAATGATGTCAGAACATGTTGGAAATTGATGAAGTCACTTTTAAAGATGCATACTGAACGCAGAAATAGGCCGGAGTTCAAATAAGTTTAAAAAACATTGAAGTGCCCGTGTTACAGATGAGTTCTCGTCCGAAACCCTAATACTCCGAAAGAGATTGTCCAGTTTGTACACGAGGTGCGTCCAGTTTTCGCCGTGACCCTCTCTACTCTTTTGCACATGCTATGCGGGCGAAATGATGATACCATGCCAAGTTCCAACATTTTCAGAGTTCATTTTGTAGTGATTTTCAATTTCACCGTCATTTAGCTCTCTAAACAAATCGGTAAATGGCTGAAAAACAGCAAATGATGTCAGAACATGTTGGAAATTGATGATGTCGCTTTGAAAGATGCATACTGAACGCAAAAAAAGGCCGGAGTTCAAATAAGTTTAAAAAACATTGAAGTGGCCGTGTAACAGATGAGTTCTCGTCCGAAACCCTAATACTCCGAAAGAGATTGTCCAGTTTGTACACGAGGTGCGTCCAGTTTTCGCCGTGACCCTCTCTACTCTTTTGCACGTGCTATGCGGGCGAAATGATGATACAATGCCAAGTTCCAACATTTGCAGAGTTCATTTTGTAGTGATTTTCAATTTCACCGTCATTTAGCTTTCTAAACAAATCGGTCAAAGACTGAAAAACAACAAATGATGTCAGAACGTGTTGGAAATTGATGACGTCGCTTTGAAAGATGCATACTGAACGCAGAAATAGGCCGGAGTTCAAATAAGTTTAAAAAACATTGAAGTGCCCGTGTAACATATGAGTTCTCGTCCGAAACCCTGATACTCCGAAAGAGATTGTCCAGTTTGTACACGAGGTGCGTCCAGTTTTCGCCGTGACCCTCTCTACTCTTTTGCACATGCTATGCGGGCGAAATGATGATACCATGCCAAGTTCCAACATTTTCAGAGTTCATTTTGTAGTGATTATCAATTTCACCGTCATTTAGCTCTCTAAACAAATCGGTAAATGACTGAAAACAGCAAATGATGTCATAACGTGTTGGAAATTGATGACGTCGCTTTGAAAGATGCATACTGAACGCAAAAATAGGCTGGAGTTCAAATAAGTTTAAAAATCATTGAAGTGCCTGTGTAACAGATGAGTTCTCGTCCGAAACCTGATACTCCGAAAGAGATTGTCCAGTTTGTACACGAGGTGCGTCCAGTTTTCGCCGTGACCCTCTCTACTCTTTTGCACATGCTATGCGGGCGAAATGATGATACCATGGCAAGTTCCAACAATTTCAGAGTTCATTTTGTAGTGATTTTCAATTTCACCGTCATTTAGCTCTCTAAACAAATCGGTAAATGACTGAAAAATAGCAAATGATGTCAGAACATGTTGGAAATTGATGGCGTCGCTTTGAAAGATGCATACTGAACGCAAAAATAGGCCGGAGTTCAAATAAGTTTAAAAACCATTGAAGTGCCCGTGTAACAGATGAGTTCTCGTCGGAAACCTGACACTCCGAAAGAGATTGTCCAGTTTGTACACGAGGTGCGTCCAGTTTTCGCCGTGACCCTCTCTACTCTTTTGCACATGCTATGCGGGCGAAATGATGATACCATGCCAAGTTCCAACATTTTCAGAGTTCATTTTGTAGTGATTTTCAATTTCACCGTCATTTAGCTCTCTAAACAAATCGGTAAATGACTGAAAAACAGCAAATGATGTCAGAACGTGTTGGAAATTGATGACTTCACATTGAAAGATGCATACTGAATGCAAAAATAGGCTGGAGTTCAAATAAGTTTAAAAAACATTGAAGTGCCCGTGTAACAGATGAGTTCTCATCCGAAACCCTAACACTCCGAAAGAGATTGTCCAGTTTGTACATGAGGTACGTCCAGTTTTCGCCGTGACCCTCTCTACTCTTTTGCACATGCTATGCGGGCGAAATGATGATACCATGCCAAGTTCCAACAATTTCAGAGTTCATTTTGTAGTGATTTTCAATTTCACCGTCATTTAGCTCTCTAAACAAATCGGTAAATGACTGAAAAACAGCAAATGATGTCAGAACATGTTGGAAATTGATGACGTCGCTTTGAAAGATGCATACTGAACGCAAAAATAGGCCGGAGTTCAAATAAGTTTAAAAAACATTGAAGTGCCTGTGTAACAGATGAGTTCTCGTCCGAAACCCTAATACTCCGAAAGAGATTGTCCAGTTTGTACACGAGGTGCGTCCAGTTTTTGGCGTGACCCTCTCTACTCTTTTGCACATGCTATGCGGGCGAAATGATGATACCATGCCAAGTTCCAACATTTTCAGAGTTCATTTTGTAGTGATTTGAAATTTCACCGTCATTTAGCTCTCTAAACAAATCGGTAAATGACTGAAAAACAGCAAATGATGTAAGAACGTGTTGGAAATTGATGACGTCGGTTTGAAAGATGCATACTGAACGCAAAAATAGGCTGGAGTTCAAATAAGTTTAAAAAACATTGAAGTGCCAGTGTAACAGATGAGTTCTTGTCCGAAACCCTGATACTCCGAAAGAGATTGTCCAGTTTATACACGAGGTGCGTCCAGTTTTCGCCGTGACCCTCTCTACTCTTTTGCACATGCTATGCGGGCGAAATGATGATACCATGCAAAGTTCTAACATTTTCAGAGTTCATTTTGTAGTGATTTTCAATTTCACCGTCATTTAGCTCTCTAAACAAATCGGTAAATGGCTGAAAAACAACAAATGATGTCAGAACATGTTGGAAATTGATGACGTCACTTTTAAAGATGCATACTGAACGCAGAAATAGGCCGGAGTTCAAATAAGTTTAAAAAACATTGAAGTGCCCGTGTAACAGATGAGTTCTCGTCCGAAACCCTAATACTCCGAAAGAGATTGTCCAGTTTGTACACGAGGTGCGTCCAGTTTTCGCCGTGACCCTCTCTACTCTTTTGCACATGCTATGCGGGCAAAATGATGATACCATGCCAAGTTCCAACATTTTCAGAGTTCATTTTGTAGTGATTTTCAATTTCACCGTCATTTAGCTCTCTAAACAAATCGGTAAATGACTGAAAAACAACAAATGATGTAAGAACATGTTGGAAATTGATGTCGTCGCTTTGAAAGATACATACTGAACGCAGAAATAGGCCGGAGTTATAATAAGTTTAAAAAACATTGAAGTGGCCGTGTAACAGATGAGTTCTCGTCCGAAACCCTAATACTCCGAAAGAGATTGTCCAGTTTGTACACGAGGTGCGTCCAGTTTTCGCCGTGACCCTCTCTACTCTTTTGCACGTGCTATGCGGGCGAAATGATGATACAATGCCAAGTTCCAACATTTTCAGAGTTCATTTTGTAGTGATTTTCAATTTCACCGTCATTTAGCTTTCTAAACAAATCGGTAAAAGACTGAAAAACAGCAAATGATGTCAGAACGTGTTGGAAATTGATGACGTCGCTTTGAAAGATGCATACTGAACGCAGAAATAGGCCGGAGTTCAAATAAGTTTAAAAAACATTGAAGTGCCCGTGTAACAGATGAGTTCTCGTCCGAAACCCTAATACTCCGAAAGAGATTGTCCAGTTTGTACACGAGGTGCGTCCAGTTTTCGCCGTGACCCTCTCTACTCTTTTGCACATGCTATGCGGGCGAAATGATGATACCATGCCAAGTTCCAACATTTTCAGAGTTCATTTTGTAGTGATTTTCAATTTCACCGTCATTTAGCTCTCTAAAGAAATCGGTAAATGACTGAAAACAGCAAATGATGTCAGATCGTGTTGGAAATTGATGGCGTCGGTTTGAAAGACGCATACTGAACGCAAAAATAGGCTGGAGTTCAAATAAGTTTAAAAAACATTGAAGTGCCCGTGTAACAGATGAGTTCTCGTCCGAAACCCTAATACTCCGAAAGAGATTGTCCAGTTTGTACACGAGGTGCGTCCAGTTTTCGCCGTGACCCTCTCTACTCTTTTGCACATGCTATGCGGGCGAAATGATGATACCATGCCAAGTTCCAACAATTTCAGAGTTCATTTTGTAGTGATTTTCAATTTCACCGTCATTTAGCTCTCTAAACAAATCGGTAAATGACTGAAAAACAGCAAATGATGTCAGAACATGTTGGAAATTGATGACGTCGCTTTGAAAGATGCATACTGAACGCAAAAATAGGCCGGAGTTCAAATAAGTTTAAAAAACATTGAAGTGCCTGTGTAACAGATGAGTTCTCGTCCGAAACCCTAATACTCCGAAAGAGATTGTCCAGTTTGTACACGAGGTGCGTCCAGTTTTTGGCGTGACCCTCTCTACTCTTTTGCACATGCTATGCGGGCGAAATGATGATACCATGCCAAGTTCCAACATTTTCAGAGTTCATTTTGTAGTGATTTTCAATTTCACCGTCATTTAGCTCTCTAAACAAATCGGTAAATGACTGAAAAACAGCAAATGATGTAAGAACGTGTTGGAAATTGATGACGTCGGTTTGAAAGATGCATACTGAACGCAAAAATAGGCTGGAGTTCAAATAAGTTTAAAAAACATTGAAGTGCCAGTGTAACAGATGAGTTCTCGTCCGAAACCCTGATACTCCGAAAGAGATTGTCCAGTTTATACACGAGGTGCGTCCAGTTTTCGCCGTGACCCTCTCTACTCTTTTGCACATGCTATGCGGGCGAAATGATGATACCATGCAAAGTTCTAACATTTTCAGAGTTCATTTTGTAGTGATTTTCAATTTCACCGTCATTTAGCTCTCTAAACAAATCGGTAAATGGCTGAAAAACAACAAATGATGTCAGAACATGTTGGAAATTGATGACGTCACTTTTAAAGATGCATACTGAACGCAGAAATAGGCCGGAGTTCAAATAAGTTTAAAAAACATTGAAGTGCCCGTGTAACAGATGAGTTCTCGTCCGAAACCCTAATACTCCGAAAGAGATTGTCCAGTTTGTACACGAGGTGCGTCCAGTTTTCGCCGTGACCCTCTCTACTCTTTTGCACATGCTATGCGGGCGAAATGATGATACCATGCCAAGTTCCAACATTTTCAGAGTTCATTTTGTACTGATTTTCAATTTCACCGTCATTTAGCTCTCTAAACAAATCGGTAAATGACTGAAAAACAACAAATGATGTAAGAACATGTTGGAAATTGATGTCGTCGCTTTGAAAGATACATACTGAACGCAGAAATAGGTCGGAGTTATAATAAGTTTAAAAAACATTGAAGTGGCCGTGTAACAGATGAGTTCTCGTCCGAAACCCTAATACTCCGAAAGAGATTGTCCAGTTTGTACACGAGGTGCGTCCAGTTTTCGCCGTGACCCTCTCTACTCTTTTGCACATGCTATGCGGGCGAAATGATGATACAATGCCAAGTTCCAACATTTTCAGAGTTCATTTTGTAGTGATTTTCAATTTCACCGTCATTTAGCTTTCTAAACAAATCGGTAAAAGACTGAAAAACAGCAAATGATGTCAAAACGTGTTGGAAATTGATGACGTCGCTTTGAAAGATGCATACTGAACGCAGAAATAGGCCGGAGTTCAAATAAGTTTAAAAAACATTGAAGTGCCCGTGTAACAGATGAGTTCTCGTCCGAAACCCTAATACTCCGAAAGAGATTGTCCAGTTTGTACACGAGGTGCGTCCAGTTTTCGCCGTGACCCTCTCTACTCTTTTGCACATGCTATGCGGGCGAAATGATGATACCATGCCAAGTTCCAACATTTTCAGAGTTCATTTTGTAGTGATTTCCAATTTCACCATCATTTAGCTCTCTAAACAAATCGGTAAATGACTGAAAACTGCAAATGATGTCAGAACGTGTTGGAAATTGATGACGTCGCTTTGAAAGATGCATACTGAACGCAAAAATAGGCCGGAGTTCAAATAAGTTTAAAAAACATTGAAGTGCCCGTGTAACAGATGAGTTCTCGTCCGAAACCCTAATACTCCGAAAGAGATTGTCCAGTTTGTACAGGAGGTGCGTCCAGTTTTCGCCGTGACCCTCTCTACTCTTTTGCACATGCTATGTGGGCGAAATGATGATACCATGCCAAGTTCCAACATTTTCAGAGTTCATTTTGTAGTGATTTTCAATTTCACCGTCATTTAGCTCTCTAAACAAATCGGTAAATGGCTGAAAAACAGCAAATGATGTCAGAACGTGTTGGAAATTGATGATGTCGCTTTGAAAGATGCATACTGAACGCAAAAATAGGCCGGAGTTCAAATAAGTTTAAAAAACATTGAAGTGCCCGTGTAACAGATGAGTTCTCGTCCGAAACCCTTATACTCCGAAAGAGATTGTCCAGTTTGTACACGAGGTGCGTCCAGTTTTCGCCGTGACCCTCTCTACTCTTTTGCACATGCTATGCGGGCGAAATGATGATACCATGCCAAGTTCCAACATTTTCGGAGTTCATTTTGTAGTGATTTTCAATTTCACCGTCATTTAGCTCTCTAAACAAATCGGTAAATGACTGAAAAACAGCAAGTGATGTCAGAACGTGTTGGAAATTAATGACGTCGCTTTGAAAGATGCATACTGAACTCAAAAATAGGCTGGAGTTCAATTAAGTTTAAAAAACATTGAAGTGCCCGTGTAACAGATGAGTTCTCGTCCGAAACCCTGATACTTCGAAAGAGATTGTCCAGTTTGTACACGAGGTGCGTCCAGTTTTCGCTGTGACCCTCTCTACTCTTTTGCACATGCTATGCGGGCGAAATGATGATACCATGCCGGTTGGAGCCACGACCCGGTACTAAAGGTGTGAGCTGCCGCAGGAGCGGTGCGGGCAAGTTTAGTCCCACCTCGCTAGCCGAGGGGCGCCCGTACCCGTTTAAAAGCCCCGGCGCGGCTGCTGTCTTGAACTCCTCTCGATAGCAGGCTTCTGGGCCTAACTTTGGCGCGCTGCCCGTTGAGCCTGCTGGCCCTTCTGGGCCTGTATTTGCAAACCCTAGGGTTGGCAGGCCCAGCGGGCAGCGCCCCAACAATTTTTTATATAATTTTCTTCTACTTATTTCCGAGTATTTTTTTGCTGTATTTAGTTTCTTTGTGAATATAAAAAATTATATAGTTTTTTTATTTTATGCATTATTTATTTTCTGCTATTCATTTTGTAGTGATTTTGAATTTCAGCATCATTTAGCTCTCTAAACAAATCGGTAAATGACTGAAAAACAGCAAATGATGTCAGAACGTGTTTGAAATTGATGATGTCACTTTGAAAGATGCATACTGAACGCAAAAATAAGCTGGAGTTCAAGTAAGTTTAAAAAACATTGAAGTGCCCGTGTAACAGATGAGTTCTCGTCCGAAACCCTAATACTCCGAAAGAGATTGTCCAGTTTGTACACGAGGTGCGTCCAGTTTTCGCCGTGACCCTCTCTACTCTCTTGCTAATGCTATGCGGGCGAAATGATGATACCATGCCAAGTTCCAACATTTTCAGAGTTCATTTTGTAGTGATTTTCAATTTCACCGTCATTTAGCTCTCTAAACAAATCGGTAAATGACTGAAAAACAGCAAATGATGTCAGAACGTGTTGGAAATTGATGACGTCGCTTTGAAAGATGCATACTGAACGCAAAAATAGGCTGCAGTTCAAATAAGTTTAAAAAACATTGAAGTGCCCGTGTAACAGATGAGTTCTCGTCCGAAACCTGATACTCCGAAAGGGATTGTCTAGTTTGTACACGAGGTGCGTCCAGTTTTCGCCGTGACCCTCTCTACTCTTTTGCACATGCTATGCGGGCGAAATGATGATACCATGCCAAGTTCCAACAATTTCAGAGTTCATTTTGTAGTGATTTTCAATTTCACCGTCATTTAGCTCTCTAAACAAATCGGTAAATGACTGACAAACAGCAAATGATGTCAGAACATGTTGGAAATTTATGACGTTGCTTTGAAAGATGCATACTGAATGCAAAAATAGGCCGGAGTTCAAATAAGTTTAAAAAACATTGAAGTGCCCGTGTAACAGATGAGTTCTCGTCCGAAACCCTAATACTCCGAAAGAGATTGTCCAGTTTGTACACGAGGTGCGTCCATTTTTCGCCGTGACCCTCTCTACTCTTTTGAACATGCTATGCGGGCGAAATGATGATACCATGCCAAGTTCCAACATTTTCAGAGTTCATTTTGTAGTGATTTTCAATTTCACCGTCATTTAGCTCTCTAAAGATATCGGTAAATGACTGAAAAACAGCAAATGATGTCAGAACGTGTTGGAAATTGATGACGTCGCTTTGAAAGATGCATACTGAACGCAAAAATAGGCTGGAGTTCAAATAAGTTTAAAAAACATTGAAGTGCCCGTGTAACAGATGAGTTCTCGTCCGAAACCTGATACTCCGAAAGAGATTGTCCAGTTTGTACACGAGGTGCGTCCAGTTTTCGCCGTGACCCTCTCTACTCTTTTGCACATGCTATGCGGGCGAAATGATGATACCATGCCAAGTTCCAACAATTTCAGAGTTCATTTTGTAGTGATTTTCAATTTCACCGTCATTTAGCTCTCTAAACAAATCGGTAAATGACTGAAAAACAGCAAATGATGTCAGAACATGTTGGAAATTGATGACGTCGCTTTGAAAGATGCATACTGAACGCAAAAATAGGTCGGAGTTCAAATAAGTTTAAAAAACATTGAAGTGCCCGTGTAACCGATGAGTTCTCGTCCGAAACCCTGATACTCCGAAAAAGATTGTCCAGTTTGTACACGAGGTGCGTCCAGTTTTTGCCGTGACCCTCTCTACTCTTTTGCACATGCTATGCGGGCGAAATGATGATACCATGCCAAGTTCCAACATTTTCAGAGTTCATTTTGTAGTGATTTTCAATTTCACCGTCATTTAGCTCTCTAAACAAATCAGTAAATGACTGAAAAACCGCAAATGATGTCAGAACGTGTTGGAAATTGATGATGTCGCATTGAAAGATGCATACTGAACGCAAAAATAGGCTAGGGTTCAAATAAGTTTTTAAAACATTGAAGTGCCCGTGTAACAGATGAGTTCTCGTCCGAAACCCTGATACTCCGAAAGAGATTGTCCTGTTTGTACACGAGGTGCGTCCAGTTTTCGCCGTGACCCTCTCTACTCTTTTGCACAAGCTATGCGGGCGAAATGATGATACCATGCCAAGTTCCAACATTTTCAGAGTTCATTTTGTAGTGATTTTCAATTCCACCGTCATTTAGCTCTCTAAACAAATCGGTAAATGACTGAAAAACAGCAAATGATGTCAGAACATGTTGGAAATTGATGACGTCGTTTTGAAAGATGCATACTGAACGCAAAAATAGGCTGGAGTTCAAATAAGTTTAAAAAACATTGAAGTGCCCGTGTAACAGATGAGTTCTTGTCCGAAACCCTGATACTCCGAAAGAGATTGTCCAGTTTGTACACGAGGTGCGTCCTGTTTTCGCCGTGACCCTCTCTACTCTTTTGCACATGCTATGCGGGCGAAATGATGATACCATGCCAAGTTCCAACATTTTCAGAGTTCATTTTGTAGTGATTATCAATTTCACCGTCATTTAGCTCTCTAAACAAATCGGTAAATGACTGAAAAACAGCAAATGATGTCATAACGTGTTGGAAATTGATGACGTCGCTTTGAAAGATGCATACTGAACGCAAAAATAGGCTGGAGTTCAAATAAGTTTAAATAACATTGAAGTGCCCGTGTAACAGATGAGTTCTCATCCGAAACCTGATACTCCGAAAGAGATTGTCCAGTTTGTACACGAGGTGCGTCCAGTTTTCGCCGTGACCCTCTCTACTCTTTTGCACATGCTATGCGGGCGAAATGATGATACCATGGCAAGTTCCAACAATTACAGAGTTCATTTTGTAGTGATTTTCGATTTCATCGTCATTTAGCTATCTAAACAAATCGGTAAATGACTGAAAACAGCAAATGATGTCAGAACAAGTTGGAAATTGATGACGTCGCTTTGAAAGATGCATACTGAACGCAAAAATAGGCCGGAGTTCAAATAAGTTTAAAAACCATTGAAGTGCCCGTGTAACAGATGAGTTCTCGTCGGAAACCTGACACTCCGAAAGAGATTGTCCAGTTTGTACACGAGGTGCGTCCAGTTTTTGCCGTGACCCTCTCTACTCTTTTGCACATGCTATGCGGGCGAAATGATGATACCATGCCAAGTTCCAACATTTTCAGAGTTCATTTTGTAGTGATTTTCAATTTCACCGTCATTTAGCTCTCTAAACAAATCGGTAAATGACTGAAAAACAGCAAATGATGTCAGAACGTGTTGGAAATTGATGACGTCGCTTTGAAAGATGCATACTGAACGCAAAAATAGGCTGGAGTTCAAATAAGTTTAAAAAACATTGAAGTGCCCGTGTAACAGATGAGTTCTCGTCCGAAACCTGATACTCCGAAAGAGATTGTCCAGTTTGTACACGAGGTGCGTCCAGTTTTCGCCGTGACCCTCTCTACTCTTTTGCACATGCTATGCGGGCGAAACGATGATACCATGGCAAGTTCCAACAATTTCAGAGTTCATTTTGTAGTGATTTTCAATTTCACCGTCATTTAGCTCTCTAAACAAATCGGTAAATGACTGAAAAACAACAAATGATGTCAGAACATGTTGGAAATTGATGACGTCGCTTTGAAAGATGTATACTGAACGCAAAAATAGGCCGGAGTTCAAATAAGTTTAAAAAACATTGAAGTGCCCGTGTAACAGATGAGTTCTCGTCGGAAACCTGACACTCCGAGAGAGATTGTCCAGTTTGTACACGAGGTGCGTCCAGTTTTCGCCGTGACCCTCTCTACTCTTTTGCACATGCTATGCGGGCGAAATGATGATACCATTCCAAGTTCCAACATTTTCAGAGTTCATTTTGTAGTGATTTTCAATTTCACCTTCATTTAGCTCTCTAAACAAATCGGTAAATGACTGAAAAACAGCAAATGATGTCAGAACGTGTTGGAAATTGATGACGTCGCTTTGAAAGATGCATACTGAACGCAAAAATAGGCTGGAGTTCAAATAAGTTTAAAAAACATTGAAGTGCCCCTGTAACAGATGAGTTCTCGTCCGAAACCTGATACTCCGAAAGGGATTGTCCAGTTTGTACACGAGGTGCGTCCAGTTTTCGCCGTGACCCTCTCTACTCTTTTGCACATGCTATATGGGCGAAATGATGATACCATGCCAAGTTCCAACAATTTTAGAGTTCATTTTGTAGTGATTTTCAATTTCACCGTCATTTAGCTCTCTAAACAAATCGGTAAATGACTGAAAAACAGCAAATGATGTCAGAACATGTTGGAAATTTATGACGTTGCTTTGAAAGATGCATACTGAATGCAAAAATAGGCCGGAGTTCAAATAAGTTTAAAAAACATTGAAGTGCCCGTGTAACAGATGAGTTCTCGTCCGAAACCCTGATACTCCGAAAGAGATTGTCCTGTTTGTACACGAGGTGCGTCCAGTTTTCGCCGTGACCCTCTCTACTCTTTTGAACATGCTATGCGGGCAAAATGATGATACCATGCCAAGTTCCAACATTTTCAGAGTTCATTTTGTAGTGATTTTCAATTTCACCGTCATTTAGCTCTCTAAAGATATCGGTAAATGACTGAAAAACAGCAAATGATGTCAGAACGTGTTGGAAATTGATGACGTCGCTTTGAAAGATGCATACTGAACGCAAAAATAGGCTGGAGTTCAAATAAGTTTAAAAAACATTGAAGTGCCCGTGTAACAGATGAGTTCTCGTCCGAAACCTGATACTCCGAAAGAGATTGTCCAGTTTGTACACGAGGTGCGTCCAGTTTTCGCCGTGACCCTCTCTACTCTTTTGCACATGCTATGCGGGCGAAATGATGATACCATGCCAAGTTCCAACAATTTCAGAGTTCATTTTGTAGTGATTTTCAATTTCACCGTCATTTAGCTCTCTAAACAAATCGGTAAATGACTGAAAAACAGCAAATGATGTCAGAACATGTTGGAAATTGATGACGTCGCTTTGAAAGATGCATACTGAACGCAAAAATAGGCCGGAGTTCAAATAAGTTTAAAAAACATTGAAGTGCCCGTGTAACCGATGAGTTCTCGTCCGAAACCCTGATACTCCGAAAAAGATTGTCCAGTTTGTACACGAGGTGCGTCCAGTTTTTGCCGTGACCCTCTCTACTCTTTTGCACATGCTATGCGGGCGAAATGATGATACCATGCCAAGTTCCAACATTTTCAGAGTTCATTTTGTAGTGATTTTCAATTTCACCGTCATTTAGCTCTCTAAACAAATCAGTAAATGACTGAAAAACCGCAAATGATGTCAGAACGTGTTGGAAATTGATGATGTCGCATTGAAAGATGCATACTCAACGCAAAAATAGGCTAGGGTTCAAATAAGTTTTTAAAACATTGAAGTGCCCGTGTAACAGATGAGTTCTCGTCCGAAACCCTGATACTCCGAAAGAGATTGTCCTGTTTGTACACGAGGTGCGTCCAGTTTTCGCCGTGACCCTCTCTACTCTTTTGCACAAGCTATGCGGGCGAAATGATGATACCATGCCAAGTTCCAACATTTTCAGAGTTCATTTTGTAGTGATTTTCAATTCCACCGTCATTTAGCTCTCTAAACAAATCGGTAAATGACTGAAAAACAGCAAATGATGTCAGAACATGTTGGAAATTGATGACGTCGTTTTGAAAGATGCATACTGAACGCAAAAATAGGCTGGAGTTCAAATAATTTTAAAAAACATTGAAGTGCCCGTGTAACAGATGAGTTCTCGTCCGAAACCCTGATACTCCGAAAGAGATTGTCCAGTTTGTACACGAGGTGCGTCCTGTTTTCGCCGTGACCCTCTCTACTCTTTTGCACATGCTATGCGGGCGAAATGATGATACCATGCCAAGTTCCAACATTTTCAGAGTTCATTTTGTAGTGATTATCAATTTCACCGTCATTTAGCTCTCTAAACAAATCGGTAAATGACTGAAAAACAGCAAATGATGTCATAACGTGTTGGAAATTGATGACGTCGCTTCGAAAGATGCATACTGAACGCAAAAATAGGCTGGAGTTCAAATAAGTTTAAAAAACATTGAAGTGCCCGTGTAACAGATGAGTTCTCGTCCGAAACCTGATACTCCGAAAGAGATTGTCCAGTTTTCGCCGTGACCCTCTCTACTCTTTTGCACATGCTATGCGGGCGAAATGATGATACCATGGCAAGTTCCAACAATTTCAGAGTTCATTTTGTAGTGATTTTCAATTTCACCGTCATTTAGCTCTCTGAACAAATCGGTAAATGACTGAAAACAGCAAATGATGTCAGAACATGTTGGAAATTGATGACGTCGCTTTGAAAGATGCATACTGAACGCAAAAATAGGCCGGAGTTCAAATAAGTTTAAAAACCATTGAAGTGCCCGTGTAACAGATGAGTTCTCGTCGGAAACCTGACACTCCGAAAGAGATTGTCCAGTTTGTACACGAGGTGCGTCCAGTTTTCGCCGTGACCCTCTCTACTCTTTTGCACATGCTATGCGGGCGAAATGATGATACCATGCTAAGTTCCAACATTTTCAGAGTTCATTTTGTAGTGATTTTCAATTTCACCGTCATTTAGCTCTCTAAACAAATCGGTAAATGACTGAAAAACAGCAAATGAAGTCAGAACGTGTTGGAAATTGATGACGTCGCTTTGAAAGATGCATACTGATTGCAAAAATAGGCTGGAGTTCAAATAAGTTTAAAAACCATTAAAGTGCCCATGTAACAGATGAGTTCTCGTCGGAAACCTGACACTCCGAAAGAGATTGTCCAGTTTGTACACGAGGTGCGTCCAGTTTTCGCCGTGACCCTCTCTACTCTTTTGCACATGCTATGCGGGCGAAATGATGATACCATGCCAAGTTCCAACATTTTCAGAGTTCATTTTGTAGTGATTTTCAATTTCACCGTCATTTAGCTCTCTAAACAAATCGGTAAATGACTGAAAAACAGCAAATGATGTCAGAACGTGTTGGAAATTGATGACTTCACTTTGAAAGATGCATACTGAATGCAAAAATAGGCTGGAGTTCAAATAAGTTTAAAAAACATTGAAGTGCCCGTGTAACAGATGAGTTCTCGTCCGAAACCCTAACACTCCGAAAGAGATTGTCCAGTTTGTACATGAGGTACGTCCAGTTTTCGCCGTGACCCTCTCTACTCTATTGCACATGCTATGCGGGCGAAATGATGATACCATGCCAAGTTCCAACATTTTCAGAGTTCATTTTGTAGTGATTTTCAATTTCACCGTCATTTAGCTCTGTAAACAAATCAGTAAATGACTAAAAAACCGCAAATGATGTCAGAACGTGTTGGAAATTGATGATGTCGCATTGAAAGATGCATACTGAACGCAAAAATAGGCTAGGGTTCAAATAAGTTTTTAAAACATTGAAGTGCCCGTGTAACAGATGAGTTCTCGTCCGAAACCCTGATACTCCGAAAGAGATTGTCCTGTTTGTACACGAGGTGCGTCCAGTTTTCGCCGTGACCCTCTCTACTCTTTTGCACAAGCTATGCGGGCGAAATGATGATACCATGCCAAGTTCCAACATTTTCAGAGTTCATTTTGTAGTGATTTTCAATTCCACCGTCATTTAGCTCTCTAAACAAATCGGTAAATGACTGAAAAACAGCAAATGATGTCAGAACATGTTGGAAATTGATGACGTCGTTTTGAAAGATGCATACTGAACGCAAAAATAGGCTGGAGTTCAAATAAGTTTAAAAAACATTGAAGTGCCCGTGTAACAGATGAGTTCTCGTCCGAAACCCTGATACTCCGAAAGAGATTGTCCAGTTTGTACACGAGGTGCGTCCTGTTTTTGCCGTGACCCTCTCTACTCTTTTGCACATACTATGCGGGCGAAATGATGATACCATGCCAAGTTCCAACATTTTCAGAGTTCATTTTGTAGTGATTATCAATTTCACCGTCATTTAGCTCTCTAAACAAATCGGTAAATGACTGAAAAATCGCAAATGATGTCAGAACGTGTTGGAAATTGATGATGTCGCTTTGAAAGATGCATACTGAACGCAAAAATAGGCTGGAGTTCAAATAAGTTTAAAAAACATTGAAGTGCCCGTGTAACAGATGAGTTCTCGTCCGAAACCTGATACTCCGAAAGAGATTGTCCAGTTTGTACACGAGGTGCGTCCAGTTTTCGCCGTGACCCTCTCTACTCTTTTGCACATGCTATGCGGGCGAAACGATGATACCATGGCAAGTTCCAACAATTTCAGAGTTCATTTTGTAGTGATTTTCAATTTCACCGTCATTTAGCTCTCTAAACAAATCGGTAAATGACTGAAAAACAACAAATGATGTCAGAACATGTTGGAAATTGATGACGTCGCTTTGAAAGATGCATACTGAACGCAAAAATAGGCCGGAGTTCAAATAAGTTTAAAAACCATTGAAGTGCCCGTGTAACAGATGTGTTCTCGTCGGAAACCTGACACTCCGAAAGAGATTGTCCAGTTTGTACACGAGGTGCGTCCAGTTTTCGCCGTGACCCTCTATACTCTTTTGCACATGCTATGCGGGCGAAATGATGATACCATGCCAAGTTCCAACATTTTCAGAGTTCATTTTGTAGTGATTTTCAATTTCGCCGTCATTTAGCTCTCTAAACAAATCGGTAAATGACTGAAAAACAGCAAATGATGTCAGAACGTGTTGGAAATTGATGACGTCGCTTTGAAAGATGCATACTGAATGCAAAAATAGGCTGGAGTTCAAATAAGTTTAAAAACCATTGAAGTGCCCGTGTAACAGATGAGTTCTCGTCGGAAACCTGACACTCCGAAAGAGATTGTCCAGTTTGTACACGAGGTGCGTCCAGTTTTCGCCGTGACCCTCTCTACTCTTTTGCACATGCTATGCGGGCGAAATGATGATACCATGCCAAGTTCCAACATTTTCAGAGTTCATTTTGTAGTGATTTTCAATTTCACCGTCATTTAGCTCTCTAAACAAATCGGTAAATGACTGAAAAACAACAAATGATGTCAGAACGTGTTGGAAATTGATGACGTCACTTTGAAAGATGCATACTGAATGCAAAAATAGGCTGGAGTTCAAATAAGTTTAAAAATCATTGAAGTGCCCGTGTAACAGATGAGTTCTCGTCCGAAACCTGATACTCCGAAAGAGATTGTCCAGTTTGTACACGAGGTGCGTCCAGTTTTCGCCGTGACCCTCTCTACTCTTTTGCACATGCTATGCGGGCGAAACGATGATACCATGGCAAGTTCCAACAATTTCAGAGTTCATTTTGTAGTGATTTTCAATTTCACCGTCATTTAGCTCTCTAAACAAATCGGTAAATGACTGAAAAACAACAAATGATGTCAGAACATGTTGGAAATTGATGACGTCGCTTTGAAAGATGTATACTGAACGCAAAAATAGGCCGGAGTTCAAATAAGTTTAAAAACCATTGAAGTGCCCGTGTAACAGATGTGTTCTCTTCGGAAACCTGACACTCCGAAAGAGATTGTCCAGTTTGTACACGAGGTGCGTCCAGTTTTCGCCGTGACCCTCTATACTCTTTTGCACATGCTATGCGGGCGAAATGATGATACCATGCCAAGTTCCAACATTTTCAGAGTTCATTTTGTAGTGATTTTCAATTTCGCCGTCATTTAGCTCTCTAAACAAATCGGTAAATGACTGAAAAACAGCAAATGATGTCAGAACGTGTTGGAAATTGATGACGTCGCTTTGAAAGATGCATACTGAATGCAAAAATAGGCTGGAGTTCAAATAAGTTTAAAAACCATTGAAGTGCCCGTGTAACAGATGAGTTCTCGTCGGAAACCTGACACTCCGAAAGAGATTGTCCAGTTTGTACACGAGGTGCGTCCAGTTTTCGCCGTGACCCTCTCTACTCTTTTGCACATGCTATGCGGGCGAAATGATGATACCATGCCAAGTTCCAACATTTTCAGAGTTCATTTTGTAGTGATTTTCAATTTCACCGTCATTTAGCTCTCTAAACAAATCGGTAAATGACTGAAAAACAACAAATGATGTCAGAACGTGTTGGAAATTGATGACGTCACTTGGAAAGATGCATACTGAATGCAAAAATAGGCTGGAGTTCAAATAAGTTTAAAAAACATTGAAGTGCCCGTGTAACAGATGAGTTCTCGTCCGAAACCCTAACACTCCGAAAGAGATTGTCCAGTTTGTACATGAGGTACGTCCAGTTTTCGCCGTGACCCTCTCTACTCTTTTGCACATGCTATGCGGGCGAAATGATGATACCATGCCAAGGTCCAACATTTTCAGAGTTCATTTTGTAGTGATTTTCAATTTCACTGTCATTTAGCTCTCTAAACAAATCAGTAAATGACTGAAAAACCGCAAATAATGTCAGAACGTGTTGGAAATTGATGATGTCGCATTGAAAGATGCATACTGAACGCAAAAATAGGCTAGGGTTCAAATAAGTTTTTAAAATATTGAAGTGCCCGTGTAACAGATGAGTTCTCGTCCGAAACCCTGATACTCCGAAAGAGATTGTCCTGTTTGTACACGAGGTGCGTCCAGTTTTCGCTGTGACCCTGTCTACTCTTTTGCACAAGCTATGCGGGCGAAATGATGATACCATGCCAAGTTCCAACATTTCAGAGTTCATTTTGTAGTGATTTTCAATTCCACCGTCATTTAGCTCTCTAAACAAATCGGTAAATGACTGAAAAACAGCAAATGATATCAGAACATGTTGGAAATTGATGACGTCGCTTTGAAAGATGCATACTAAACGCAAAAATAGGCTGGAGTTCAAATAAGTTTAAAAAACATTGAAGTGCCCGTGTAACAGATGAGTTCTCGTCCGAAACCCTGATACTCCGAAAGAGATTGTCCAGTTTGTACACGAGGTGCGTCCTGTTTTCGCCGTGACCCTCTCTACTCTTTTGCACATGCTATGCGGGCGAAATGATGATACCATGCCAAGTTCCAACATTTTCAGAGTTCATTTTGTTGTGATTATCAATTTCACCGTCATTTAGCTCTCTAAACAAATCGGTAAATGACTGAAAAACAACAAATGATGTCAGAAAGTGTTGGAAATTGATGACGTCGCTTTGAAAGATGCATACTGAACACAAAAATAGGCTGGAGTTCAAATAAGTTTAAAAAACATTGAAGTGCCCGTGTGACAGATGAGTTCTCGTCCGAAACCTGATACTCCGAAAGAGATTGTCCAGTTTGTACACGAGGTGCGTCCAGTTTTCGCCGTGACCCTCTCTACTCTTTTGCACATGCTATGCGGGCGAAATGATGATACCATTCCAAGTTCCAACAATTTCAAAGTTCATTTTGTAGTGATTTTCGATTTCACCGTCATTTAGCTCTCTAAACAAATCGGTAAATGACTAAAAAACAGCAAATGATGTCAGAACATGTTGGAAATTGATGACGTCGCTTTGAAAGATGCATACTGAACGCAAAAATAGGCCGGAGTTCAAATAAGTTTAAAAACCATTGAAGTGCCCGTGTAACAGATGAGTTCTCGTCGGAAACCTGACACTCCGAAAGAGATTGTCCAGTTTGTACACGAGGTGCGTCCAGTTTTCGCCGTGACCCTCTCTACTCTTTTGCACATGCTATGCGGGCGAAATGATGATACCATGCTAAGTTCCAACATTTTCAGAGTTCATTTTGTAGTGATTTTCAATTTCACCGTCATTTAGCTCTCTAAACAAATCGGTAAATGACTGAAAAACAGCAAATGATGTCAGAACGTGTTGGAAATTGATGACGTCGCTTTGAAAGATGCATACTAAACGCAAAAATAGGCTGGAGTTCAAATAAGTTTAAAAAACATTGAAGTGCCCGTGTAACAGATGAGTTCTCGTCCGAAACCCTGATACTCCGAAAGAGATTGTCCAGTTTGTACACGAGGTGCGTCCTGTTTTCGCCGTGACCCTCTCTACTCTTTTGCACATGCTATGCGGGCGAAATGATGATACCATGCCAAGTTCCAACATTTTCAGAGTTCATTTTGTTGTGATTATCAATTTCACCGTCATTTAGCTCTCTAAACAAATCGGTAAATGACTGAAAAACAGCAAATGATGTCAGAAAGTGTTGGAAATTGATGACGTCGCTTTGAAAGATGCATACTGAACACAAAAATAGGCTGGAGTTCAAATAAGTTTAAAAAACATTGAAGTGCCCGTGTGACAGATGAGTTCTCGTCCGAAACCTGATACTCCGAAAGAGATTGTCCAGTTTGTACACGAGGTGCGTCCAGTTTTCGCCGTGACCCTCTCTACTCTTTTGCACATGCTATGCGGGCGAAATGATGATACCATGGCAAGTTCCAACAATTTCAGAGTTCATTTTGTAGTGATTTTCAATTTCACCGTCATTTAGCTCTCTGAACAAATCGGTAAATGACTGAAAACAGCAAATGATGTCAGAACATGTTGGAAATTGATGACGTCGCTTTGAAAGATGCATACTGAACGCAAAAATAGGCTAGGGTTCAAATAAGTTTAAAAAACATTGAAGTGCCCGTGTAACAGATGAGTTCTCGTCCGAAACCCTGATACTCCGAAAGAGATTGTCCTGTTTGTACACGAGGTGCGTCCAGTTTTCGCCGTGACCCTGTCTACTCTTTTGCACATGCTATGCGGGCGAAATGATGATACCATGCCAAGTTCCAACATTTTCAGAGTTCATTTTGTAGTGATTATCAATTTCACCATCATTTAGCTCTCTAAACAAATCGGTAAATGACTGAAAAACAGCAAATGATGTCAGAACGTGTTGGAAATTGATGACGTCGCTTTGAAAGATGCATACTGAACGCAAAACTAGAATGGAGTTCAAATAAGTTTAAAAAACATTGAAGTGCCCGTGTAACAGATGAGTTCTCGTCCAAAACTCTGATACTCCGAAAGAGATTGTCCAGTTTGTACACGAGGTGCGTCCAGTTTTCGCCGTGACCCTCTCTACTCTTTTGCACATGCTATGCGGGCGAAATGATGAAACCATGCCAAGTTCCAACATTTTCAGAGTTCATTTTGTAGTGATTTTCAATTTCACCGTCATTTAGCTCTCTAAACAAATCGGTAAATGACTGAAAAACAGCGAATGATGTCAGAACATGTTGGAAATTGATGATGTCGCTTTGAAAGATGCATACTGAACGCAAAAATAGGCTGGAGTTCAAATAAGTTTAAAAAACATTGAAGTGCCCGTGTAACAGATGAGTTCTCGTCCGAAACCTTGATACTCCGAAAGAGATTGTCATGTTTGTAAACGAGGTGCGTCCAGTTTTCGCCGTGACCCTCTCTACTCTTTTGGACATGCAATGCGGGCGAAATGATGATACCATGCCAAGTTCCAACATTTTCGGAGTTCATTTTGTAGTGATTTTCAATTTCACCGTCATTTAGCTCCCTAAACAAATCGGTAAATGACTGAAAACAGCAAATGATGTCAGAACGTGTTGGAAATTGATGACGCCTCTTTGAAAGATGCATACTGAACGCAAAAATAGGCCAGAGTTCAAATAAGTTTAAAAAACATTGAAGTGCCCGTGTAACCGATGAGTTCTCGTCCGAAACCCTGATACTCCGAAAAAGATTGTCCAGTTTGTACACGAGGTGCGTCCAGTTTTTGCCGTGACCCTCTCTACTCTTTTGCACATGCTATGCGGGCGAAATGATGATACCATGCCAAGTTCCAACATTTTCAGAGTTCATTTTGTAGTGATTTTCAATTTCACCGTCATTTAGCTCTCTAAACAAATCGGTAAATGACTGAAAAACAGCAAATGATGTCAGAACGTGTTGGAAATTGATGACGTCGCTTTGAAAGATGCATACTGAACGCAAAAATAGGCTGGTGTTCAAATAAGTTTAAAAACATTGAAGTTCCTGTGTAACAGATGAGTTCTCGTCCGAAACCCTGATACTCCGAAAGAGATTGTCCAGTTTGTACACGAGGTGCGTCCAATTTTTGCCGTGACCCTCTCTACTATTTTGCACATGCTATGCAGGCGAAATAATGATACCATGCCAAGTTCCAACATTTTCAGAGTTCATTTTGCAGTGATTTTCAATTTCACTGTCATTAAGCTCTCTAATCAAATCAGTAAATGACTGAAAAACAGCGAATGATGTCAGAACATGTTGGAAATTGATGACGTCCCTTTGAAAGATGCATACTGAACGCAAAAATAGGCTGGAGTTCAAATAAGTTTAAAAAACATTGAAGTGCCCGTGTACCCGATGAGTTCTCGTCCGAAACCCTGATACTCCGAAAGAGATTGTCCTGTTTGTACACGAGGTGCGTCCAGTTTTCGCCGTGACCCACTCTACTCTTTTGCATATGCTATGCGGGCGAAATGATGATACCATGGCGGTTGGAGCCATGACCTGGTACTAAAGGTGTGCGCTGGCGCAGCAGCGGTGCGGGCAAGTTTAGTCCCACCTCGCTAGCCGAGGGGCGCCCGTACCAGTTTAAAAGCCCTGGCGCGGTTGCTGTCTCGAACTCCTCTCTATAGCAGGCATCTGGGCCTAACTTTGGCGCGCTACCCGTTGAGCCTACTGGCCCTTCTGGGCGTGTATTTGCAAACCCTAGGGTTGGCAGGCCCAGCGGGCAGCGCCCCAACAATTTTTTACATAATTTTCTTCTATTTATTCCTGAGTAATTTTTTTGCTGTATTTAGTTTCTTTGTGAATATAAAAAATTATATAGTGTTTTTTCTTTTCTGCATTATTTATTTTCTGCTATTCATTTTGTAGTTATTTTCAATTTCACCGTCATTTAGCTCTCTAAACAAATTGGTAAATGACTGAAAAACAACAAATGATGTCAGAACATGTTGGAAATTGATGACGTCGCTTTGAAAGATGCATACTGAACGCAAAAATAGGCTGGAGTTCAAATAAGTTTAAAAAACATTGAAGTGCCCGTGTAACCGATGAGTTCTCGTCCGAAACCCTGATACTCCGAAAGAGATTGTCCAGTTTGTACACGAGGTGCGTCCTGTTTTTGCCGTGACCCTCTCTACTCTTTTGCACATGCTATGCGGGCGAAATGATGATACCATGCCAAGTTCCAACATTTTCAGAGTTAATTTTGTAGTGATTTTCAATTTCACCGTCATTTAGCTCTCTAAACAAATCGGTAAATGACTGAAAAACAGCAAATGATGTCAGAACGTGTTGGAAATTGATGGCGTCGGTTTGAAAGATGCATACTGAACGCAAAAATAGGCTGGAGTTCAAATAAGTTTAAAAAACATTGAAGTGCCCGTGTAACAGATGAGTTCTCGTCCGAAACCCTGATACTCCGAAAGAGATTGTCCAATTTGTACACGAGGTGCGTCCAGTTTTCGCCGTGACCCTCTCTACTATTTTGCACATGCTATGCAGGCGAAACGATGATACCATGCCAAGTTCCAACATTTTCAGAGTTCATTTTGCAGTGATTTTCAATTTCACCGTCAGTTAGCTCTCCAAAGAAATCGGTAAATGACTGAAAAACAGCGAATGATGTCAGAACATGTTGGAAATTGATGATGTCGCTTTGAAAGATGCATACTGAACGCAAAAATAGGTTGTAGTTCAAATAAGTTTAAAAAACATTGAAGTGTCCGTGTAACAGATAAGTTCTCGTCCGAAACCCTGATACTCCGAAAGAGATTGTCAAGTTTGTACACGAGGTTCGTCCAGTTTTCGCCGTGACCCTCTCTACTCTTTTGCACATGCTATGCGGGCGAAATGATGATAGCATGCCAAGTTCCAACATTGTCAGAGTTCATTTTGTAGTGATTTTCAATTTCACCGTCATTTAGCTCCCTAAACAAATCGGTAAATGACTGAAAAACAGCAAATGATGTCAGAACGTGTTGGAAATTGATGACGCCTCTTTGAAAGATGCATACTGAACGCAAAAATAGGCTGGAGTTCAAATAAGTTTAAAAAACATTGAAGTGCCCGTGTAACAGATGAGTTCTCGTCCGAAACCCTGATACTCCGAAAGAGATTGTCCAGTTTGTACACGAGGTGCGTCCTGTTTTCGCCGCGACCCTCTCTACTCTTTTGCACATGCTATGCGGGCGAAATGATGATACCATGCCAAGTTCCAACATTTTCAGAGTTCATTTTGTTGTGATTATCAATTTCACCGTCATTTAGCTCTCTAAACAAATCGGTAAATGACTGAAAAACAGCAAATGATGTCAGAAAGTGTTGGAAATTGATGACGTCGCTTTGAAAGATGCATACTGAACGCAAAAATAGGCTAGAGTTCAAATAAGTTTAAAAAACATTGAAGTGCCCGTGTGACAGATGAGTTCTCGTCCGAAACCTGATACTCCGAAAGAGATTGTCCAGTTTGTACACGAGGTGCGTCCAGTTTTCGCCGTGACCCTCTCTACTCTTTTGCACATGCTATGCGGGCGAAATGATGATACCATGCCTAGTTCCAACAATTTCAGAGTTCATTTTGTAGTGATTTTCGATTTCACCGTCATTTAGCTCTCTAAACAAATCGGTAAATGACTAAAAAACAGCAAATGATGTCAGAACATGTTGGAAATTGATGGCGTCGCTTTGAAAGATGCATACTGAACGCAAAAATAGGCCGGAGTTCAAATAAGTTTAAAAACCATTGAAGTGCCCGTGTAACAGATGAGTTCTCGTCGGAAATCTGACACTCCGAAAGAGATTGTCCAGTTTGTACACGAGGTGCGTCCAGTTTTCGCCGTGACCCTCTCTACTCTTTTGCACATGCTATGCGGGCGAAATGATGATACCATGCCAAGTTCCAACATTTTCAGAGTTCATTTTGTAGTCATTTTCAATTTCACCGTCATTTACCTCTCTAAACAAATCGGTAAATGGCTGAAAAACAGCAAATGATGTCAGAACGTGTTGGAAATTGATGACGTCACTTTGACAGATGCATACTGAATGCAAAAATAGGCTGGAGTTCAAATAAGTTTAAAAAACATTGAAGTGCCCGTGTAACAGATGAGTTCTCGTCCGAAACCCTAACACTCCGAAAGAGATTGTCCAGTTTGTACATGAGGTACGTCCAGTTTTCGCCGTGACCCTCTCTACTCTTTTGCACACGCTATGCGGGCGAAATGATGATACCATGCCAATTTCCAACATTTTCAGAGTTCATTTTGTAGTGATTTTAAATTTCACCGTCATTTAGCTCTCTAAACAAATCAGTAAATGACTGAAAAACCGCAAATGATATCAGAACGTGTTGGAAATTGATGATGTCGCTTTGAAAGATGCATACTGAACGCAAAAATAGGCTAGGGTTCAAATAAGTTTTTAAAACATTGAAGTGCCCGTGTAACAGATGAGTTCTCGTCCGAAACCCAGATACTCCGAAAGAGATTGTCCTATTTGTACACGAAGTGCGTCCAGTTTTCGTCGTGACCCTCTCTACTCTTTTGCACAAGCTATGCGGGCGAAATGATGATACCATGCCAAGTTCCAACATTTTCAGAGTTCATTTTGTAGTGATTTTCAATTCCACCGTCATTTAGCTCTCTAAACAAATCGGAAAATGACTGAAAAACAGCAAATGATGTCAGAACATGTTGGAAATTGATGACGTCGCTTTGAAAGATGCATACTGAACACAAAAATAGGCTGGAGTTCAAATAAGTTTAAAAAACATTGAAGTGCCCGTGTAACAGATGAGTTCTCGTCCGAAACCCTGATACTCCGAAAGAGATTGTCCAGTTTGTACACGAGGTGCGTCATGTTTTCGCCGTGACCCTATCTACTCTTTTGCACATGCTATGCGGGCGAAATGATGATACCATGCCAAGTTCCAACATTTTCAGAGTTCATTTTGTAGTGATTATCAATTTCACCGTCATTTAGCTCTCTAAACAAATCGGTAAATGACTGAAAAACAGCAAATGATGTCAGAACGTGTTGGAAATTGATGACGTCGCTTTGAAAGATGCATATTGAACGCAAAACTAGAATGGAGTTCAAATAAGTTTAAAAAACATTGAAGTGCCCGTGTAACAGATGAGTTCTCGTCCAAAACTCTGATACTCCGAAAGAGATTGTCCAGTTTGTACACGAGGTGCGTCCAGTTTTCGCCGTGACCCTCTCTACTCTTTTGCACATGCTATGCGGGCGAAATGATGAAACAATGCCAAGTTCCAACATTTTCAGAGTTCATTTTGTAGTGATTTTCAATTTCACCGTCATTTAGCTCTCTAAACAAATCGGTAAATGACTGAAAAACAGCGAATGATGTCAGAACATGTTGGAAATTGATGATGTCGCTTTGAAAGATGCATACTGAACGCAAAAATACGCTGGAGTTCAAATAAGTTTAAAAAATATTGAAGTGCCCGTGTAACAGATGAGTTCTCGTCCGAAACCTTGATACTCCGAAAGAGATTGTCAAGTTTGTACACGAGGTGCGTCCAGTTTTCGCCGTGACCCTCTCTACTCTTTTGGACATGCAATGCGGGCGAAATGATGATACCATGCCAAGTTCCAACATTTTCGGAGTTCATTTTGTAGTGATTTTCAATTTCACCGTCATTTAGCTCCCTAAACAAATCGGTTAATGACTGAAAACAGCAAATGATGTCAGAACGTGTTGGAAATTGATGACGCCTCTTTGAAAGATGCATACTGAACGCAAAAATAGGCCGGAGTTAAAATAAGTTTAAAAAACATTGAAGTGCCCGTGTAACCGATGAGTTCTCGTCCGAAACCCTGATACTCCGAAAAAGATTGTCCAGTTTGTACACGAGGTGCGTCCAGTTTTTGCCGTGACCCTCTCTACTCTTTTGCACATGCTATGCGGGCGAAATGACGATACCATGCCAAGTTCCAACATTTTCAGAGTTCATTTTGTAGTGATTTTCAATTTCACCGTCATTTAGCTCTCTAAACAAATCGGTAAATGACTGAAAAACAGCAAATGATGTCAGAACGTGTTGGAAATTGATTACGTCTCTTTGAAAGATGCATACTGAACGCAAAAATAGGCTGGAGTTCAAATAAGTTTAAAAACATTGAAGTGCCTGTGTAACAGATGAGTTCTCGTCCGAAACCCTGATACTCCGAAAGAGATTGTCCAGTTTGTACACGAGGTGCGTCCAATTTTTGCCGTGACCCTCTCTACTATTTTGCACATGCTATGCAGGCGAAATAATGATACCATGCCAAGTTCCAACATTTTCAGAGTTCATTTTGCAGTGATTTTCAATTTCACTGTCATTAAGCTCTCTAATCAAATCAGTAAATGACTGAAAAACAGCGAATGATGTCAGAACATGTTGGAAATTGATGACGTCCCTTTGAAAGATGCATACTGAACGCAAAAATAGGCTGGAGTTCAAATAAGTTTAAAAACATTGAAGTGGCTGTGTAACAGATGAGTTCTCGTCCGAAACCCTGATACTCCGAAAGAGATTGTCCAGTTTGTACACGAGGTGCGTCCAATTTTTGCCGTGACCCTCTCTACTATTTTGCACATGCTATGCAGGCGAAATAATGATACCATGCCAAGTTCCAACATTTTCAGAGTTCATTTTGCAGTGATTTTCAATTTCACTGTCATTAAGCTCTCTAATCAAATCAGTAAATGACTGAAAAACAGCGAATGATGTCAGAACATGTTGGAAATTGATGACGTCCCTTTGAAAGATGCATACTGAACGCAAAAATAGGCTGGAGTTCAAATAAGTTTAAAAAACATTGAAGTGCCCGTGTAACCGATGAGTTCTCGTCCGAAACCCTGATACTCCGAAAGAGATTGTCCTGTTTGTACACGAGGTGCGTCCAGTTTTCGCCGTGACCCACTCTACTCTTTTGCACATGCTATGCGGGCGAAATGATGATACCATGGCGGTTGGAGCCATGACCCGGTACTAAAGGTGTGCGCTGGCGCAGCAGCGGTGCGGGCAAGTTTAGTCCCACCTCGCTAGCCGAGGGGCGCCCGTACCAGTTTAAAAGCCCTGGCGCGGTTGCGGTCTCGAACTCCTCTCTATAGCAGGCATCTGGGCCTAACTTTGGCGCGCTGCCCGTTGAGCCTACTGGCCCTTCTGGGCGTGTATTTGGAAACCCTAGGGTTGGCAGGCCCAGCGGGCAGTGCCCCAACAATTTTTTATATAATTTTCTTCTATTTATTACTGAGTAATTTTTTTGCTGTATTTAGTTTCTTTGTGAATATAAAAAATCATATAGTGTTTTTTCTTTTCTGCATTATTTATTTTCTGCTATTCATTTTGTAGTTATTTTCAATTTCACCGTCATTTAGCTCTCTAAACAAATTGGTAAATGACTGAAAAACAACAAATGATGTCAGAACATGTTGGAAATTGATGACGCCTCTTTGAAAGATGCATACTGAACGCAAAAATAGGCTGGAGTTCAAATAAGTTTAAAAAACATTGAAGTGCCCGTGTAACAGATTAGTTCTCGTCCGAAACCCTGATACTCCGAAAGAGATTGTCCAGTTTGTACACGAGGTGCGTCCTGTTTTTGCCGTGACCCTCTCTACTCTTTTGCACATGCTATGCGGGCGAAATGATGATACCATGCCATGTTCCAACATTTTCAGAGTTAATTTTTTAGTGATTTTCAATTTCACCGTCATTTAGCTCTCTAAACAAATCGGTAAATGACTGAAAAACAGCAAATGATGTCAGAACGTGTTGGAAATTGATGGCGTCGGTTTGAAAGATGCATACTGAACGCAAAAATAGGCTGGAGTTCAAATAAGTTTAAAAAACATTGAAGTGCCCGTGTAACAGATGAGTTCTCGTCCGAAACCCTGATACTCCGAAAGTGATTGTCCAATTTGTACACGAGGTGCGTCCAGTTTTCGTCGTGACCCTCTCTACTCTTTTGCACATGCTATGCGGGCGAAATGATGATACCATGCCAAGTTCCAACATTTTCAGAGTTCATTTTGTAGTGATTTTCAATTTCACCGTCAGTTAGCTCTCCAAAGAAATCGGTAAATGACTGAAAAACAGCGAATGATGTCAGAACATGTTGGAAAGTGATGATGTCGCTTTGAAAGATGCATACTGAACGCAAAAATAGGCTGGAGTTCAAATAAGTTTAAAAAACATTGAAGTGTCCGTGTAACAGATAAGTTCTCGTCCGAAACCCTGATACTCCGAAAGAGATTGTCAAGTTTGTACACGAGGTTCGTCCAGTTTTCGCCGTGACCCTCTCTACTCTTTTGCACATGCTATGCGGGCGAAATGATGATAGCATGCCAAGTTCCAACATTTTCAGAGCTCATTTTGTAGTGATTTTCAATTTCACCGTCATTTAGCTCCCTAAACAAATCGGTAAATGACTGAAAAACAGCAAATGATGTCAGAACGTGTTGGAAATTGATGACGCCTCTTTGAAAGATGCATACTGAACGCAAAAATAGGCTGGAGTTCAAATAAGTTTAAAAAACATTGAAGTGCCCGTGTAACAGATGAGTTCTCGTCCGAAACCCGGATACTCCAAAAAAGATTGTCCAGTTTGTACACGAGGTGCGTCCAGTTTTCGTCGTGACCCTCTCTACTCTTTTGCACATGCTATGCGGGCGAAATGATGATACCATGCCAAGTTCCAACATTTTCAGAGTTCATTTTGTAGTGATTTTCAATTTCACCGTCATTTAGCTCTCTAAACAAATCGGTAAATGACTGAAAAACAGCAAATGATGTCAGAACGTGTTGGAAATTGATGATGTCGCTTTGAAAGATGCATACTGAACGCAAAAATAGGCTGGAGTTCAAATAAGTTTAAAAAACATTGAAGTGCCCGTGTAACAGATGAGTTCTCATCCGAAACCCTGATACTCCGAAAGAGATTGTCCAGTTTGTACACGAGGTGCGTCCAGTTTTTGCCGTGACCCTCTCTACTCTTTTGCATATGCTATGCGGGTGAAATGATGATACCATGCCAAGTTCCACCATTTTCAGAGTTCATTTTGTAGTGATTTTCAATTTCACCGTCATTTAGCTCTCTAAACAAATCGGTAAATGACTGAAAAACAGCAAATGATGTCAGAACGTGTTGGAAATTGGTGGTGTCGGTTTGAAAGATGCATACTGAACACAAAAATAGGCTGGGGTTCAAATAAGTTTAAAAAACATTGAAGTGCCCGTGTAACAGATGAGTTCTCGTCCGAAACCCTGATACTCCGAAAGCGACTGTCCAGTTTGTACACGAGGTGCGTCCAGTTTTCGCCATGACCCTCTCTACTCTTTTGCACATGCTATGCGGGCGAAATGATGATAGCATGCCAAGTTCCAACATTTTCAGAGTTCATTTTGTAGTGATTTTCAGTTTCACCGTCATTTAGCTCCCTAAACAAATCGGTAAATGACTGAAAAACAGCAAATGATATCAAAACTTGTTGGAAATTGATGACGCCTCTTTGAAAGATGCATACTGAACGCAAAAATAGGCTGGAGTTCAAATAAGTTTAATAAACATTGAAGTGCCCGTGTATCCGATGAGTTCTCGTCCGAAACCCTGATACTCGAAAAAAGATTGTCCAGTTTGTACACGAGGTGCGTCAAGTTTTTGCCGTGACCCTCTCTACTCTTTTGCACATGCTATGCGGGCCAAATGATGATACCATGCCAAGTTCCAACATTTTCAGAGTTCATTTTGTAGTGATTTTCAATTTCACCGTCATTTAGCTCTCTAAACAAATCGGTAAATGACTTAAAAACAGCAAATGATGTCAGAACGTGTTGGAAATTGATGACGTCGCTTTGAAAGATGCATACTGAACTCAAAACTATAATGGAGTTTGAATAAGTTTAAAAAACATTGAAGTGCCCGTGTAACAGATGAGTTCTTGTCCGAAACCCTGATACTCCGAAAGAGATTGTCCAGTTTGTACACGAGGTGCGTCCAGTTTTCGCCGTGACCCTCTCTACTCTTTTGCACATGCTATGCGGGCGAAATGATGATACCACGCCAAGTTCCAACATTTTCAGAGTTCATTTTGTAGTGATTTTCAATTTCACCATCATTTAGCTCTCTAAACAAATCGGTAAATGACTGAAAAACAGCGAATGATGTCAGAACATGTTGGAAATTGATGATGTGGCTTTGAAAGATGCATACTGAACGCAAAAATAGGCTGGAGTTCAAATAAGTTTAAAAAACATTGAAGTGCCCGTGTAACAGATGAGTTCTCGTCCAAAACCTTGATACTCCGAAAGAGATTGTCAAGTTTGTACACGAGGTGCGCCAGTTTTCGCCGTGACCCTCTCTACTCTTTTGGACATGCTATGCGGGCGAAATGATGATACCATGCCAAGTTCCAATATTTTCAGAGTTCATTTTGTAGTGATTTTCAATTTCACCGTCATTTAGCTCCCTCAACAAATCGGTAAATGACTGAAAAACAGCAAATGATGTCAGAACGTGTTGGAAATTGATGATGTCGCTTTGAAAGATGCATACTGAACGCAAAAATAGGCTGGAGTTCAAATATGTTTAAAAAACATTGAAGTGCCCGTGTAACAGATAAGTTCTCGTCCGAAACCCTGATACTCCGAAAGAGATTGTCAAGTTTGTACACGAGGTGCGTCCAGTTTTCGCCGTGACCCTCTCTACTCTTTTGCACATGCTATGCGGGCGAAATGATGATAGCATGCCAAGTTCCAAAATTTTCAGAGTTCATTTTGTAGTGATTTTTAATTTCACCGTCATTTAGCTCCCTAAACAAATCGGTAAATGACTGAAAAACAGCAAATGATATCAGAACGTGTTTGAAATTGATGACGCCTCTTTGAAAGATGCATACTGAACGCAAAAATAGGCTGGAGTTCAAATAAGTTTAAAAAACATTGAAGTGCCCGTGTATCCGATGAGTTCTCGTCCGAAACCCTGATACTCCAAAAAAGATTGTTCAGTTTGTACACGAGGTGCGTCAAGTTTTTGCCGTGACCCTCTCTACTCTTTTGCACATGCTATACAGGCGAAATGATGATACCATGCCAAGTTCCAACATTTTCAGAGTTCATTTTGTAGTGATTTTCAATTTCACCGTCATTTAGCTCTCTAAACAAATCGGTAAATGACTGAAAAACGGCAAATGATGTCAGAACGTGTTGGAAATTGATGACGTCGCTTTGAAAGATGCATACTGAACTCAAAACTAGAATGGAGTTCAAATAAGTTTAAAAAACATTGAAGTGCCCGTGTAACAGATGAGTTCTCGTCCGAAACCCTGATACTCCGAAAGCGACTGTCCAGTTTGTACACGAGGTGCGTCCAGTTTTCGCCGTGACCCTCTCTACTCTTTTGCACATGCTATGCGGGCGAAATGATGATACCACGCCAAGTTCCAACATTTTCAGAGTTCATTTTGTAGTGATTTTCAATTTCACCATCATTTAGCTCTCTAAACAAATCGGTAAATGACTGAAAAACAGCGAATGATGTCAGAACATGTTGGAAATTGATGATGTCGCTTTGAAAGATGCATACTGAACGCAAAAATAGGCTGGAGTTCAAAAACGTTTAAAAAACATTGAAGTGCCCGTGTAACAGATGAGTTCTCGTCCGAAACCTTGATACTCCGAAAGAGATTGTCAAGTTTGTACACGAGGTGCGCCAGTTTTCGCCGTGACCCTCTCTACTCTTTTGGACATGCTATGCGGGCGAAATGATGATACCATGCCAAGTTCCAACATTTTCAGAGTTCATTTTGTAGTGATTTTCAATTTCACCGTTATTTAGCTCCCTAAACAAATCGGTAAATGACTGAAAAATAGCAAATGATGTCAGAACGTGTTGGAAATTGATGACGTCGCTTTGAAAGATGCATACCGAACGCAAAAACAGGCTGGAGTTCAAATAAGTTTAAAAAACATTGAAGTGCCTGTGTAACAGATGAGTTCTCATCCGAAACCCTGATACTCCGAAAGAGATTGTCCAGTTTGTACACGAGGTGCGTCCAATTTTTGCCGTGACCCTCTCTACTATTTTGCACATGCTATGTGGGCGAAATGATGATACTATGCCAAGTTCCAACATTTTCAGAGTTCATTTTCTAGTGATTTTCAATTTCACCGTCATTTAGCTCTCGAAACAAATCGGTAAATGACTGAAAAACAGCGAATGATGTCAGAACGTGTTGGCAATTGATGACGTCACTTTGAAAGATGCATATTGAACGGAAAAAATAGGCCGGAGTTCAAATAAGTTTAAAAAACATTGAAGTGCCCGTGTAACAGATGAGTTCTCGTCTGAAACCCTGATACTTCGAAATAGATTGTCCAGTTTGTACACGAGGTGCGTCCAGTTTTCGCCGTGACCCACTCTACTCTTTTGCACATGCAATGCGGGCGAAATGATGATACCATGGCGGTTGGAGCCACGACCCGGTACTAAAGGTGTGCGCTGGCGCAGGAGCGGTGCGGGCAAGTTTAGTCCCACCTTGCTAGCCGAGGGGCGCCGTACCAGTTTAAAAGCCCCGGCGCGGCTGCTGTCTCGAACTCCTCTCTATAGGAGGCTTCTGGGCCTAACTTTGGCGCGCTGCCCGTTGAGCCTACTGGCCCTTCTGGAACTGTATTTGCAAACCCTAGGGTTGGCAGGCCCAGCGGGCAGCGCCCAAACAATTTTTTATATTATTTTCTTCTATTTATTTTCGAGTAATTTTTTTGCTATATTTAGTTTCTTTGTGAATATAAAAAAATTATATAGTTTTTTTCTTTTCTGCATTATTTATTTTCTGCTATTCATTTTGTAGTTATTATTTTCAATTTCACCGTCATTTAGCTCTCTAAACAAATCGGTAAATGACTGAAAAACAACAAATGATGTCAGAACGTGTTGGAAATTGATGACGTCGCTTTGAAAGATGCATACTGAACGCAACAATAGGCTGGACTTCAAATAAGTTTAAAAAACATTGAAGTGCCCATGTAACAGATGAGTTCTCGTCCGAAACCCTGATACTCCGAAAGAGATTGTCCAGTTTGTACACGAGGTGTGTCCATTTTTTGCCGTGACCCTCTCTACTCTGTTGCACATGCTATGCAGGTGAAATGATGATACCATGCCAAGTTCCAACATTTTCAGAGTTCATTTTGTAGTGATTTTCAATTTCGCCGTCATTTAGCTCTCTAAACAAATTGGTAAATGAGTGAGAAACAGCAAATGATGTCGGAACGTGTTGGAAATTGATGGCGTCGGTTTGAAAGATACATACTGAACGCAAAAATAGGCTAGGGTTCAAATAAGTTTAAAAAACATTGAAGTACCCGTGTAACAGATGAGTTCTCGTCCGAAACCCTGATACTCCGAAAGAGATGGTCCAGTTTGTACACGAGGTGCGTCCAGTTTTCGCCGTGACCCTCTCTACTCTTTTGCACATGCTATGCGGGCGAAATGATGATACCATGCCAAGTTCCAACATTTTCAGAGTTCATTTTGTTGTGATTTTCAATTTCACCGTCATTTAGCTCTCTGAACAAATCGGTAAATGACTGAAAAACAACAAATGATGTCAGAACGTGTTGGAAATTTATGACGTCGCTTTGAAAGATGCATACTGAATGCAAAAATAGGCTGGAGTTCAAATAAGTTTAAAAAAATTGAAGTGCCCATGTAACAGATGAGTTCTCGTCCGAAACCCTGATACTCCAAAAGAGATTATCCAGTTTGTACACGAGGTGCGTCCAGTTTTCGCCGTGAGCCTCTCTACTCTTTTGCACATGCTATGCGGGCGAAATGATGATACCATGCCAAGTTCCAATATTTTCAGAGTTCATTTTGTAGTGATTTTCAATTTCACCATCATTTAGCTCCCTAACCAAATCGGTAAATGACTGAAAAACAGCAAATGATGTCAGAATGTGTTGGAAATTGATGACGCCGCTTTGAAAGATGCATACTGAACGCAAAAATAGGCTGAAGTTCAAATAAGTTTCAAAAACATTGAAGTGCCCGTGTAACCGATGAGTTCTCGTCCGAAACCCTGATACTCCGAAAGAGATTGTCCAGTTTGTACACGAGGTGCGTCCAGTTTTCCCCATGACCCTCTCTACTCTTTTGCACATGCTATGCGGGCGAAATGATGATACCATGCCAAGTTCCAACATTTTCAGATTTCATTTTGTAGTGATTTTCAATTTCACCGTCATTTAGCTCTCTAAACAAATCGGTAAATGACTGAAAAACAGCAAATGATGTCAGATCGTGTTGGAAATTGATGGCGTCGGTTTGAAAGACGCATACTAAACGCAAAAATAGGCTGGAGTTCAAATAAGTTTAAAAAACATTGAAGTGCCCGTGTAACAGATGAGTTCTCGTCCGAAACCTTGATACTCCGAAAGAGATTGTCCAGTTTGTACACGAGGTGCGTCCAGTTTTCACCGTGACCCTCTCTACTCTTTTGCACATGCTATGCGGCGAAATGATGATAACATGCCAAGTTCCAACATTTTCAGAGTTCATTTTGTAGTGATTTTCAATTTCACCGTCATTTAGCTCTCTAAACAAATCGGTAAATGACTGAAAAACAGCAAATGATGTCAGATCGTGTTGGAAATTGATGGCGTCGGTTTGAAAGACGCATACTGAGCGCAAAAATAGGCTGGAGTTCAAATAATTTTAAAAAACATTGAAGTGCCCGTGTAACAGATGAGTTCTCGTCCGAAACCCTAATACTCCGAAAGAGATTGTCCAGTTTGTACACGAGGTGCGTCCAGTTTTCGCCGTGACCCTCTCTACTCTTTTGCACATGCTATGCGGGCGAAATGATGATACCATGCCAAGTTCCAACATTTTCAGAGTTCATTTTGTAGTGATTTTCAATTTCACCGTCATTTAGCTCTCTAAAGAAATCGGTAAATGACTGAAAACAGCAAATGATGTCAGATCGTGTTGGAAATTGATGGCGTCGGTTTGAAAGACGCATACTGAACGCAAAAATAGGCTGGAGTTCAAATAAGTTTAAAAAACATTGAAGTGCCCGTGTAACAGATGAGTTCTCGTCCGAAACCCTAATACTCCGAAAGAGATTGTCCAGTTTGTACACGAGGTGCGTCCAGTTTTCGCCGTGACCCTCTCTACTCTTTTGCACATGCTATGCGGGCGAAATGATGATACCATGCCAAGTTCCAACATTTTCAGAGTTCATTTTGTAGTGATTTTCAATTTCACCGTCATTTAGCTCTCTAAAGAAATCGGTAAATGACTGAAAAACAGCGAATGATGTCAGAACATGTTGGAAATGGATGATGTCGTATTGAAAGATGCATACTGAACGCAAAAATAGGCTGGAGTTCGAATAAGTTTAAAAAACATTGAAGTGCCCGTGTAATAGATGAGTTCTCGTCCGAAACCCTGATACTCCGAAAGAGATTGTCATGTTTGTACACGAGGTGCGTCCAGTTTTCGCCGTGACCCTCTCTACTCTTTTGCACATGCTATGCGGGCAAAATGATGATACCATGCCAAGTTCCACCATTTTCAGAGTTCATTTTGTAGTGATTTTCAATTTCACTGTCATTTAGCTCCCTAAACAAATCGGTAAATGACTGAAAAACAGCAAATGATGTCAGAACCTGTTGGAAATTGATGACGCCTCTTTGAAAGATGCATACTGAACGAAAAAATAGGCTGGAGTTCAAATAAGTTGAAAAAACATTGAAGTGCCCGTTTAACCGATGAGTTCTCGTCCGAAACCCTGATACTCCAAAAAAATTTGTCCAGTTTGTACACGAGGTGCGTCCAGTGTTTGCCGTGACCCTCTCTACTCTTTTGCACATGCTATGCGGGCGAAATGATGATACCATGCCAAGTTCCAACATTTTCAGAGTTCATTTTGTAGTGATTTTCAATTTCACCGTCATTTAGCTCCCTAAACAAATCGGTAAATGACTGAAAAACAGCAAATGATATCAGAACGTGTTGGAAATTGATGACGCCTCTTTGAAAGATGCATACTGAACGCAAAAATAGGCTGGAGTTCAAATAAGTTTAAAAAACATTGAAGTGCCCGTGTATCCGATGAGTTCTCGTCCGAAACCCTGATACTCCAAAAAAGATTGTCCAGTTTGTACACGAGGTGCGTCAAGTTTTTGCCGTGACCCTCTCTACTCTTTTGCACATGCTATGCGGGCGAAATGATGATACCATGCCAAGTTCCAACATTTTCAGAGTTCATTTTGTAGTGATTTTCAATTTCACCGTCATTTAGCTCTCTAAACAAATCGGTAAATGACTGAAAAACAGCAAATGACGTCAGAACGTGTTGGAAATTGATGACGTCGCTTTGAAAGATGCATACTGAACTCAAAACTAGAATGGAGTTCAAATAAGTTTAAAAAACATTGAAGTGCCCGTGTAACAGATGAGTTCTCGTCCGAAACCCTGATACTCCGAAAGCGACTGTCCAGTTTGTACACGAGGTGCGTCCAGTTTTCGCCGTGAACCTCTCTACTCTTTTGCACATGCTATGCGGGCGAAATGATGATACCACGCCAAGTTCCAAGATTTTCAGAGTTCATTTTGTAGTGATTTTCAATTTCACCATCATTTAGCTCTCTAAAGAAATCGGTAAATGACTGAAAAACAGCGAATGATGTCAGAACATGTTGGAAATTGATGATGTCGCTTTGAAAGATGCATACTGAACGCAAAAATAGGCTGGAGTTCAAATAAGTTTAAAAAACATTGAAGTGCCCGTGTATCCGATGAGTTCTCGTCCGAAACCCTGATACTCCAAAAAAGATTGTCCAGTTTGTACACGAGGTGCGTCAAGTTTTTGCCGTGACCCTCTCTACTCTTTTGCACATGCTATGCGGGCGAAATGATGATACCATGCCAAGTTCCAACATTTTCAGAGTTCATTTTGTTGTGATTTTCAATTTCACCGTCATTTAGCTCTCTGAACAAATCGGTAAATGACTGAAAAACAACAAATGATGTCAGAACGTGTTGGAAATTTATGACGTCGCTTTAAAAGATGCATACTGAATGCAAAAATAGGCTGGAGTTCAAAAACGTTTAAAAAACATTGAAGTGCCCGTGTAACAGATGAGTTCTCGTCCGAAACCCTGATACTCCAAAAGAGATTATCCAGTTTGTACACGAGGTGCGTCCAGTTTTCGCCGTGAGCCTCTCTACTCTTTTGCACATGCTATGCGGGCGAAATGATGATACCATGCCAAGTTCCAACATTTTCAGAGTTCATTTTGTAGTGATTTTCAATTTCACCATCATTTAGCTCCCTAACCAAATCGGTAAATGACTGAAAAACAGCAAATGATGTCAGAATGTGTTGGAAATTGATGACGCCGCTTTGAAAGATGCATACTGAACGCAAAAATAGGCTGAAGTTCAAATAAGTTTCAAAAACATTGAAGTGCCCGTGTAACCGATGAGTTCTCGTCCGAAACCCTAATACTCCGAAAGAGATTGTCCAGTTTGTACACGAGGTGCGTCCAGTTTTCGCCGTGACCCTCTCTACTCTTTTGCACATGCTATGCGGGCGAAATGATGATACCATGCCAAGTTCCAACATTTTCAGAGTTCATTTTGTTGTGATTTTCAATTTCACCGTCATTTAGCTCTCTGAACAAATCGGTAAATGACTGAAAAACAGCAAATATATGTCAGAACTTGTTGGAAATTGATGACGTCGCTTTGAAAGATGCATACTGAATGCAAAAATAGGCTGGAGTTCAAATAAGTTTAAAAAACATTGAAGTGCCCATGTAACAGATGAGTTCTCGTCCGAAACCCTGATACTCCGAAAGAGATTATCCAGTTTGTACACGAGGTGCGTCCAGTTTTCGCCGTGAGCCTCTCTACTCTATTGCACATTCTATGCGGGCGAAATGATGATACCATGCCAAGTTCCAACATTTTCAGAGTTCATTTTGTAGTGATTTTCAATTTCACCGTCATTTAGCTCCCTAACCAAATCGGTAAATGACTGAAAAACAGCAAATGATGTCAGAATGTGTTGGAAATTGATGACGCCGCTTTGAAAGATGCATACTGAACGCAAAAATAGGCTGAAGTTCAAATAAGTTTAAAAAACATTGAAGTGCCCGTGTAACCGATGAGTTCTCGTCCGAAACCCTGATACTCTGAAAGAGATTGTCCAGTTTGTACACGAGGTGCGTCCAGTTTTCCTCATGACCCTCTCTACTCTTTTGCACATGCTATGCGGGCGGAATGATGATACCATGCCAAGTTCCAACATTTTCAGATTTCATTTTGTAGTGATTTTCAATTTCACCGTCATTTAGCTCTGTAAACAAATCGGTAAATGACTGAAAAATAGCAAATGATGTCAGAACGTGTTGGAAATTGATGACGTCGCTTTGCAAGATGCATATTGAACGCAAAAATAGGCTGGAGTTCGAATAAGTTTAAAAAACATTAAAGTGCCTGTGTAACAGATGAGTTCTCGTCCGAAACCATGATACTCCGAAAGAGATTGTCCAGTTTGTACACGAGGTGCGTCCAGTTTTTGCCGTGACCCTCTCTACTCTTTTGCATATGCTATGTGGGCGAAATGATGATACCATGCCAAGTTCTAACATTTTCATAGTCCATTTTGTAGTGATTTTCAATTTCACCGTCATTTAGCTCTCTAAACAAATCGGTAAATGACTGAAAAATAGCGAATGATGTCAGAACGTGTTGGAAATTGATGACGTCGCTTTGAAAGATGCATACTGAACGCAAAAATAGGCTGGAGTTCAAATAAGTTTAAAAAATATTGAAGTGCCCGTGTAACAGATGAGTTCTCGTCCGAAACCTTGATACTCCGAAAGAGATTATCCAGTTTGTACACGAGGTGCGTCCAGTTTTCGCCGTGAGCCTCTCTACTCTATTGCACATTCTATGCGGGCGAAATGATGATACCATGCCAAGTTCCAACATTTTCAGAGTTCATTTTGTAGTGATTTTCAATTTCACCGTCATTTAGCTCTCTAAACAAATCGGTAAATGACCGAAAAACAGCAAATCATGTCAGAACGTGTTGGAAATTGATGGCGTCGGTTTGAAAGAAACATACTGAACGCAAAAATAGGCTGGAGTTCAAATAAGTTTAAAAAACATTGAAGTGCCCGTGTAACAGATGAGTTCTCGTCCGAAACCCTGATACTCCGAAAGAGATTGTCTAGTTTGTACACGAGGTGCGTCCAGTTTTCGCCGTGACCCTCTCTACTCTTTTGCACATGCTATGCGGGCAAAATGATGATACCATGCCAAGTTCCAACATTTTTAGAGTTCATTTTGTAGTGATTTTCAATTTCACTGTCATTTAGCTCTCTAAAGAAATCGGTAAATGACTGAAAAACAGCGAATGACGTCGGAACATGTTGGAAATTGATGATGTCGCTTTGAAAGATGCATACTGAACGCAAAAATAGGCTGGAGTTCAAATAAGTTTATAAAACATTGAAGTGCCCGTGTAACAGATGAGTTCTCGTCCGAAACCCTGATACTCCGAAAGAGATTGTCAAGTTTGTACACGAGGTGCGTCCAGTTTTCGCCGTGACCCTCTCTACTCTTTTGCCCATGCTATGCGGGCAAAATGATGATACCATGCCAAGTTCCAACATTTTCAGAGTTCATTTTGTAGTGAGTTTCAATTTCACCGTCATTTAGGTCCCTAAACAAATCGGTAAATGACTGAAAAACAGCAAATGATGTCAGAACGTGTTGGAAATTGATGGCGCCTCTTTGAGAGATGCATACTGAACGCAAAAATAGGCTGGAGTTAAAATAAGTTTTAAAAACATTAAAGTGCCCGTGTAATCGATGAGTTGTCGTCCGAAACCCTGATACTCCAAAAAAGATTGTCCAGTTTGTACACGAGGTGCGTCTAGTTTTTGCCGTGACCCTCTCTACTCTTTTGCACATGCTATGCGGGCGAAATGATGATACCATGCCAAGTTCCAACATTTTCAGATTTCATTTTGTAGTGATTTTCAATTTCACCGTCATTTAGCTCTCTAAACAAATCGGTAAATGACTGAAAAACAGCAAATGATGTCAGAACGTGTTGGAAATTGATGACGTCGCTTTGAAAGATGCATACTGAACGCAAAAATAGGCTGGAGTTCAAATAAGTTTAAAAAACATTGAAGTGCCTGTGTAACAGATGAGTTCTCGTCCGAAACCCTGATACTCCGAAAGAGATTGTCCAGTTTGTACACGAGGTGCGTCCAATTTTTGCCGTGACCCTCTCTACTATTTTGCACATGCTATGCGGGCCAAATGATGATACCATGCCAAGTTCCAACATTTTCAGAGTTCATTTTGTAGTGATTTTCAATTTCACCGTCATTTAGCTCCCTAAACAAATCGGTAAATGACTGAAAAACAGCAAATGATATCAGAACGTGTTGGAAATTGATAACGCCTCTTTGAAAGATGCATACTGAACGCAAAAATAGGCTGGAGTTCAAATAAGTTTAAAAAACATTGAAGTGCCCGTGTAACCGATGAGTTCTCGTCCGAAACCCTGATACTCCAAAAAAGATTGTCCAGTTTGTACACGAGGTGCGTCCAGTTTTCCCCATGACCCTCTCTACTCTTTTGCACATGCTATGCGGGCGAACTGATGATACCATGCCAAGTTCCAACATTTTCAGATTTCATTTTGTAGTGATTTTCAATTTCACCGTCATTTAGCTCTCTAAACAAATCGGTAAATGACTGAAAAACAGCAAATGATGTCAGATCATGTTGGAAATTGATGGCGTCGGTTTGAAAGACGCATACTGAAAGCAAAAATAGGCTGGAGTTCAAATAAGTTTAAAAAACATTGAAGTGCCCGTGTAACAGATGAGTTCTCGTCCGAAACCTTGATACTCCGAAAGAGATTGTCCAGTTTGTACACGAGGTGCGTCCAGTTTTCACCGTGACCCTCTCTACTCTTTTGCACATGCTATGCGGGCGAAATGATGATAACATGCCAAGTTCCAACATTTTCAGAGTTCATTTTGTAGTGATTTTCAATTTCACCGTCATTTAGCTCTGTAAACAAATCGGTAAATGACTGAAAAACAGCAAATGATGTCAGATCGTGTTGGAAATTGATGGCGTCGGTTTGAAAGACGCATACTGAGCGCAAAAATAGGCTGGAGTTCAAATAAGTTTAAAAAACATTGAAGTGCCCGTGTAACAGATGAGCTCTCGTCCGAAACATTAATACTCCGAAAGAGATTGTCGAGTTTGTACACGAGGTGCGTCCAGTTTTTGCCGTGACCCTCTCTACTCTTTTGCACATGCTATGCGGGCGAAATGATGATACCATGCCAAGTTCCAACATTTTCAGAGTTCATTTTGTAGTGATTTTCAATTTCACTGTCATTTAGCTCTCTAAAGAAATCGGTAAATGACTGAAAACAGCAAATGATGTCAGATCGTGTTGGAAATTGATGGCGTCGGTTTGAAAGACGCATACTGAACGCAAAAATAGGCTGGAGTTCAAATAAGTTTAAAAAACATTGAAGTGCCCGTGTAACAGATGAGTTCTCGTCCGAAACCCTAATACTCCGAAAGAGATTGTCCAGTTTGTACACGAGGTGCGTCCAGTTTTCGCCGTGACCCTCTCTACTCTTTTGCACATGCTATGCGGGCGAAATGATGATACCATTCCAAGTTCCAACATTTTCAGAGTTCATTTTGTAGTGATTTTCAATTTCACCGTCATTTAGCTCTCTAAAGAAATCGGTAAATGACTGTAAAACAGCGAATGATGTCAGAACATGTTGGAAATGGATGATGTCGTTTTGAAAGATGCATACTGAATGCAAAAATAGGCTGGAGTTCGAATAAGTTTAAAAAACATTGAAGTGCCCGTGTAACAGATGAGTTCTCGTCCGAAACCCTGATACTCCGAAAGAGATTGTCATGTTTGTACACGAGGTGCGTCCAGTTTTTGCCGTGACCCTCTCTACTCTTTTGCACATGCTATGCGGGCGAAATGATGATACCATGCCAAGTTCCAACATTTTCAGAGTTCATTTTGTAGTGATTTTTAATTTCACTGTCATTTAGCTCCCTAAACAAATCGGTAAATAACTGAAAAACAACAAATGATGTCAGAACATGTTGGAAATTGATGACGCCTCTTTGAAAGATGCATACTGAATGCAAAAATAGGCTGGAGTTCAAATAAGTTTAAAAAACATTGAAGTGCCCGTGTAACCGATGAGTTCTCGTCCGAAACCCTGATACTCCAAAAAAATTTGTCCAGTTTGTACACGAGGTGCGTCCAGTGTTTGCCGTGACCCTCTCTACTCTTTTGCACATGCTATGCGGGCGAAATGATGATACCATGCCAAGTTCCAACATCTTTAGAGTTCATTTTGTAGTGATTTTCAATTTCACCGTCATTTAGCTCTCTAAACAAATCGGTAATTGACTGAAAAACAGAAAATGATGTCAGAACGTGTTGGAAATTGATGACGTCGTTTTGAAAGATGCATACTGAAAGCAAAAATAGGCTGGAGTTCAAATAAGTTTAAAAAACATTGAAGTGCCCGTGTAACAGATGAGTTCTCGTCTGAAACCCTGATACTTCGAAAGAGATTGTCCAGTTTGTACACGAGGTGCGTCCAGTTTTCGCCATGACCCACTCTACTCTTTTGCACATGCTATGCGGACGAAATGATGATACCATGGCGGTTGGAGCCACGACCCGGTACTAAAGGTGTGCGCTGGCGCAGGAGCGGTGCGGGCAAGTTTAGTCCCACCTCGCTAGCCGAGGGGCGCCGTACCAGTTTAAAAGCCCCGTCGCGGCTGCTGTCTCGAACTCCTCTCTATAGCAGGCTTCTGGGCCTAACTTTGGCGTGCTGCCCGTTGAGCCTACTGGGCCTTCTGGGCCTGAATTTGCAAACCCTAGGGTTGGCAGGCCTAGCGGGCAGCGCCCCAACAATTTTTTATATAATTTTCTTCTATTTATTTTCGAGTAATTTTTTTGCTATATTTAGTTTCTTTGTGAATATAAAAAAATTATATAGTTTTTTTCTTTTCTGCATTATTTATTTTCTGCTATTCATTTTGTAGTTATTTTCAATTTCACCGTCATTTAGCTCTGTAAACAAATCGGTAAATGACTGAAAAATAGCAAATGATGTCAGAACGTGTTGGAAATTGATGACGTCGCTTTGCAAGATGCATATTGAACGCAAAAATAGGCTGGAGTTAAAATAAGTTTTAAAAACATTGAAGTGCCTGTGTAACAGATGAGTTCTCGTCCGAAACCGTGATACTCCGAAAGAGATTGTCCAGTTTGTACACGAGGTGCGTCCAGTTTTCGCCGTGACCCTCTCTACTCTTTTGCATATGCTATGTGGGCGAAATGATGATACCATTCCAAGTTCTAACATTTTCAGAGTCCATTTTGTAGTGATTTTCAATTTCACCGTCATTTAGCTCTCTAAACAAATCGGTAAATGACTGAAAAATAGCGAATGATGTCAGAACGTGTTGGAAATTGATGACGTCGCTTTGAAAGATGCATACTGAACGCAAAAATAGGCTGGAGTTCAAATAAGTTTAAAAAATATTGAAGTGCCCGTGTAACAGATGAGTTCTCGTCCGAAACCTTGATACTCCGAAAGAGATTGTCCTGTTTGTACACGAGGTGCGTCCAGTTTTCACCGTGACCCTCTCTACTCTTTTGCACATGCTATGCGGGCGAAATGATGATACCATGCAAAGTTCCAACATTTTCAGAGTTCATTTTGTAGTGATTTTCAATTTCACCGTCATTTAGCTCTCTAAACAAATCGGTAAATGACTGAAAAATAGCAAATCATGTCAGAACGTGTTGGAAATTGATGGCGTCGGTTTGAAAGAAACATACTGAACGCAAAAATAGGCTGGAGTTCAAATAAGTTTAAAAAACATTGAAGTGCCCGTGTAACAGATGAGTTCTCGTCCGAAACCCTGATACTCCGAAAGAGATTGTCCAGTTTGTACACGAGGTGCGTCCAGTTTTCGCCGTGACCCTCTCTACTCTTTTGCACATGCTATGCGGGCGAAATGATGATACCATGCCAAGTTCCAACATTTTTAGAGTTCATTTTGTAGTGATTTTCAATTTCACTGTCATTTAGCTCTCTAAAGAAATCGGTAAATGACTGAAAAACAGCGAATGACGTCAGAACATGTTGGAAATTGATGATGTCGCTTTGAAAGATGCATACTGAACGCAACAATAGGCTGGAGTTCAAATAAGTTTATAAAACATTGAAGTGCCCGTGTAACAGATGAGTTCTCGTCCGGAACCCTGATACTACGAAAGAGATTGTCAAGTTTGTACACGAGGTGCGTCCAGTTTTCGCCGTGACCCTCTCTACTCTTTTGCCCATGCTATGCGGGCAAAATGATGATACCATGCCAAGTTCCAACATTTTCAGAGTTCATTTTGTAGTGATTTTCAATTTCACCGTCATTTAGGTCCCTAAACAAATCGGTAAATGACTGAAAAACAGCAAATGATGTCAGAACGTGTTGGAAATTGATGACGCCTCTTTGAGAGATGCATACTGAACGCAAAAATAGGCTGGAGTTCAAATAAGTTTAAAAAACATTAAAGTGCCCGTGTAATCGATGAGTTGTCGTCCGAAACCCTGATACTCCAAAAAAGATTGTCCAGTTTGTACACGAGGTGCATCCAGTTTTTTCCGTGACCCTCTCTACTCTTTTGCACATGCTATGCAGGCGAAATGATGATACCATGCCAACTTCCAACATTTTCAGATTTCATTTTGTAGTGATTTTCAATTTCTCCGTCATTTAGCTCTCTAAACAAATCAGTAAATGACTGAAAAACAGCAAATGATGTCAGAATGTGTTGGAAATTGATGACGTCGCTTTGAAAGATGCATACTGAACGCAAAAATAGGCTGGAGTTCAAATAATTTTAAAAAACATTGAAGTGCCTGTGTAACAGATGAGTTCTCGTCCGAAACCCTGATACTCCGAAAGAGATTGTCCAGTTTGTACACGAGGTGTGTCCAATTTTTGCCGTGACCCTCTCTACTATTTTGCACATGCTATGCGGGTGAAATAATGATACCATGGCGGTTGGAGCCACGACCCGGTACTAAAGGTGTGCGCTGGCGCAGGAGCGGTGCGGGAAAGTTTAGTCCCACCTCGCTAGCCGAGGGGCGCCGTACCAGTTTAAAAGCCCCGGCGCGGCTGCTGTCTCGAACTCCTCTCTATAGCAGGCTTCTGGGCCTAACTTTGGCGCGCTGCCCGTTGAGCCTACTGGCCCTTCTGGGCCTGTATTTGCAAACCCTAGGGTTGGCAGGCCCAGCGGGCAGCGCCCTAACTATTTTTTATATAATTTTCTTCTATTTATTTCGAGTATTTTTTTGCTATATTTAGTTTCTTTGTGAATATAAAAAAAATATATAGTTTTTTTCTTTTCTGCATTATTTATTTTCTGCTATTCATTTTGTAGTTATTTTCAATTTCACCGTCATTTAGCACTCTAAACAAATCGGTAAATGACTGAAAAAACAACAAATGATGTCAGAACGTGTTGGAAATTGATGACGTCGGTTTGAAAGATGCATATTGAATGCAAAAATAGGCTGGAGTTCAAATAAGTTTAAAAAACATTGAAGTGCCCGTGTAACAGATGAGTTCTCATCCGAAACCCTGATACTCCGAAAGAGATTGTCCAGTTTGTACACGAGGTTCGTCCAGTTTTTGCCGTGACCCTCTCTACTCTTTTGCACATGCTATGCGGGTGAAATGATGATACCATGCCAAGTTCCAACATTTTCATAGTTCATTTTGTAGTGATTTTCAATTTCATCGTCATTTAGCTCTCTAAACAAATCGGTAAATGACTGAAAAACAGCAAATGATGTCAGAACGTGTTGGAAATTGATGGCGTCGGTTTGAAAGATGCATACTGAACACAAAAATAGGCTGGGGTTCAAATAAGTTTAAAAAACATTGAAGTGCCCGTGTAACAGATGAGTTCTCGTCCGAAACCCTGATACTCCGAAAGAGATTGTCCAGTTTGTAAACGAGGTGCGTCCAGTTTTCGGCGTGACCCTCTCTACTCTTTTGCACATGCTATGCGGGCGAAATGATGATACCATGCCATGTTCCAACATTTTCAGAGTTCATTTTGTAGTGATTTTCAATTTCACCGTCATTTAGCTCTCCGAACAAATCGGTAAATGACTGAAAAACAACAAATGATGTCAGAACGTGTTGGAAATTGATGACGTCGCTTTGAAAGATGCATACTGAATGCAAAAATAGGCTGGAGTTCAAATAAGTTTAAAAAACATTGAAGTGCCCGTGTAACAGATGAGTTCTCGTCCGAAACCCTGATACTCCGAAAGAGATTGTCCAGTTTGTACACAAGGTGCGTCCAGTTTTCGCCGTGACCCTCTCTACTCTTTTGCACATGCTATGCGGGCGAAATGATGATACCGTGCCAAGTTCCATCATTTTCAGAGTTCATTTTGTAGTGATTTTCAATTTCACCGTCATTTAGCTCCCTAACCAAATCGGTAAATGACTGAAAAACAGCAAATGATGTCAGAACGTGTTGGAAATTGATGACGCCGCTTTGAAAGATGCATACTGAATGCAAAAATAGGCTGAAGTTCAAATAAGTTTAAAAAACATTGAAGTGCCCGTGTAACCGATGAGTTCTCGTCCGAAACCCTGATACTCCGAAAGAGATTGTCCAGTATGTACACGAGGTGCGTCCAGTTTTCGCCATGACCCTCTCTACTCTTTTGCACATGCTATGCGGGCGAAATTATGATACCCTGCCAAGTTCCAACATTTTCAGAGTTCATTTTCTAGTGATTTTCAATTTCACCGCCATTTAGCTCCCTAAACAAATCGGTAAATGACTGAAAAACAGCAAATGATGTCGGAATGTGTTGGAAATTGATGACGTCGCTCTGAATGATGCATACTGAACGCAAAAATAGGCTGGAGTTCAAATAACTTTAGAAAAACATTGAAGTGCCCGTGTAACCGATGAGTTCTCGTCCGAAACCCTGATACTCCGAAAGAGATTGTCCAGTTTGTACACGAGGTGCGTCCAGTTTTCGCCATGACCCTCTCTACTCGTTTGCACATGCTATGCGGGCGAAATGATGATACCGTGCCAAGTTCCATCATTTTCAGAGTTCATTTTGTAGTGATTTTCAATTTCACCGTCATTTAGCTCCCTAACCAAATCGGTAAATGACTGAAAAACAGCAAATGATGTCAGAACGTGTTGGAAATTGATGACGCCGCTTTGAAAGATGCATACTGAACGCAAAAATAGGCTGAAGTTCAAATAAGTTTAAAAAACATTGAAGTGCCCGTGTAACCGATGAGTTCTCGTCCGAAACCCTGATACTCCGAAAGAGATTGTCGAGTTTGTACACGAGGTGCGTCCAGTTTTCGCCATGACCCTCTCTACTCTTTTGCACATGCTATGCGGGCGAAATTATGATACCCTGCCAAGTTCCAACATTTTCAGAGTTCATTTTCTAGTGATTTTCAATTTCACCGCCATTTAGCTCCCTAAACAAATCGGTAAATGACTGAAAAACAGCAAATGATGTCGGAATGTGTTGGAAATTGATGACGTCGCTCTGAATGATGCATACTGAACGCAAAAATAGGCTGGAGTTCAAATAACTTTAGAAAAACATTGAAGTGCCCGTGTAACCGATGAGTTCTCGTCCGAAACCCTGATACTCCGAAAGAGATTGTCCAGTTTGTACACGAGGTGCGTCCAGTTTTCGCCATGACCCTCTCTACTCGTTTGCACATGCTATGCGGGCGAAATGATGATACCGTGCCAAGTTCCATCATTTTCAGAGTTCATTTTGTAGTGATTTTCAATTTCACCGTCATTTAGCTCCCTAACCAAATCGGTAAATGACTGAAAAACAGCAAATGATGTCAGAACGTGTTGGAAATTGATGACGCCGCTTTGAAAGATGCATACTGAATGCAAAAATAGGCTGAAGTTCAAATAAGTTTAAAAAACATTGAAGTGCCCGTGTAACCGATGAGTTCTCGTCCGAAACCCTGATACTCCGAAAGAGATTGTCGAGTTTGTACACGAGGTGCGTCCAGTTTTCGCCATGACCCTCTCTACTCTTTTGCACATGCTATGCGGGCGAAATTATGATACCCTGCCAAGTTCCAACATTTTCAGAGTTCATTTTCTAGTGATTTTCAATTTCACCGCCATTTAGCTCCCTAAACAAATCGGTAAATGACTGAAAAACAGCAAATGATGTCGGAATGTGTTGGAAATTGATGACGTCGCTCTGAATGATGCATACTGAACGCAAAAATAGGCTGGAGTTCAAATAACTTTTGAAAAACATTGAAGTGCCCGTGTAACCGATGAGTTCTCGTCCGAAACCCTGATACTCCGAAAGAGATTGTCCAGTTTGTACACGAGGTGCGTCCAGTTTTCGCCATGACCCTCTCTACTCGTTTGCACATGCTATGCGGGCGAAATGATGATACCGTGCCAAGTTCCATCATTTTCAGAGTTCATTTTGTAGTGATTTTCAATTTCACCGTCATTTAGCTCCCTAACCAAATCGGTAAATGACTGAAAAACAGCAAATGATGTCAGAACGTGTTGGAAATTGATGACGCCGCTTTGAAAGATGCATACTGAACGCAAAAATAGTCTGAAGTTCAAATAAGTTTAAAAAACATTGAAGTGCCCGTGTAACCGATGAGTTCTCGTCCGAAACCCTGATACTCCGAAAGAGATTATCGAGTTTGTACACGAGGTGCGTCCAGTTTTCGCCATGACCCTCTCTACTCTTTTGCACATGCTATGCGGGCGAAATTATGATACCATGCCAAGTTCCAACATTTTCAGAGTTCATTTTGTTGTGATTTTCAATTTCACCGTCATTTAGCTCTCTAAACAAATCGGTAAATGACTGAAAAACAGCAAATGATGTCAGAACGTGTTGGAAATTGATGACGTCGCTTTGAAAGATGCATACTAAATGCAAAAATAGGCTGGAGTTCAAATAAGTTTAAAAAACATTGAAGTGCCTGTGTAACAGATGAGTTCTCGTCCGAAACCGTGATACTCCGAAAGAGATTGTCCAGTTTGTACACGAGGTGCGTCCAGTTTTCGTCGTGACCCTCTGTACTCTTTTGGACATGCTATGCGGGCGAGATGATGATACCATGCCAAGTTCCAACATTTTCAGAGTTCATTTTGTAGTGATTTTAAATTTCACCCTCATTTAGCTCTCTAAACAAATCGGTAAATGACTGAAAAACAGCAAATGACTTCAGAACGTGTTGGAAATTGATGACGTCGCTTTGAAAGATGCATACTGAATGCAAAAATAGGCTGGAGTTCAAATAAGTTTTAAAAACATTGAAGTGCCCGTGTAATAGATGAGTTTTCGTCTGAAACCCTGATACTTCGAAAGAGATTGTCCAGTTTGTACACGAGGTGCGTCCAGTTTTCGCCGTGACCCACTCTACTCTTTTGCACATGCTATGCGGGTGAAATGATGATACCATGGCTGTTGGAGCCACGACCCGGTACCAAAGGTGTGCGCTGGCGCAGGAGCGGTGCGGGCAAGTTTAGTCCCACCTCGCTAGCCGAGGGGCGCCGTACCAGTTTAAAAGCCCCGGCGCGTCTACTGTCTCGAACTCCTCTCTATAGCAGGCTTCTGGGCCTAACTTTGGCGCGCTGCCCGTTGAGCCTACTGGCCCTTCTGGGCCTGTATTTGAAAACCCTAGGGTTGGCAGGCCCAGCGGGCAGCGCCCTACCAATTTTTTATATAGTTTTCTTCTATTTATTTCTGAGTAATTTTTTTGCTATATTTAGTTTCTTTGTGAATATAAAAAAATTATATAGTTTTTTCTTTTCTGCATTATTTATTTTCTGCTATTCATTTTGTAGTTATTTTCAATTTCACCGTCATTTAGCTCTCTAAACAAATCGGTAAATGACTGAAAAACAACAAATGATGTCAGAACGTGTTGGAAATTGATGACGTCACTTTGAAAGATGCATACTGAACGCAAAAATAGGCTGGAGTTCAAATAAGTTTAAAAAACATTGAAGTGCCCGTGTAACAGATGAGTTCTCATCCGAAACCCTGATACTCCGAATGAGATTGTCCAATTTGTACACGAGGTGCGTCCAGTTTTTGCCGTGACCCTCTCTACTCTTTTGCATATGCTATGCGGGTGAAATGATGATACCATGCCAAGTTCCAACATTTTCGGAGTTCATTTTGTAGTGATTTTCAATTTCACCGTCATTTAGCTCTCTAAACAAATCGGTAAATGAATGAAAAACAGCAAATGATGTCAGAACGTGTTGGAAATAGATGGCGTCGGTTTGAAAGATGCATACTGAACACAAAAATAGGCTGGGGTTCAAATAAGTTTAAAACACATTGAGGTGCCCGTGTAACAGATGAGTTCTCGTCCGAAACCCTGATACTCCGAAAGAGATTGTCCAGTTTGTACACGAGGTGCGTCCAGGTTTCGCCGTGACCCTCTCTACTCTTTTGCACATGCTATGCGGGCGAAATGATGATACCATGCCAAGTTCCATGATTTTCAGAGTTCATTTTGTAGTGATTTTCAATTTCACCGTCATTTAGCTCCCTAACCAAATCGGTAAATGACTGAAAAACAGCAAATGATGTCAGAACGTGTTGGAAATTGATGACGCCGCTTTGAAAGATGCATTCTGAACGCAAAAATAGGCTGAAGTTCAAATAAGTTTAAAAAACATTGAAGTGCCCGTGTAACCGATGAGTTCTCGTCCGAAACCCTGATACTCCGAAAGAGATTGTCCAGTTTGTACACGATGTGCGTCCAGTTTTCGCCATGACCCTCTCTACTCTTTTGCACATGCTATGCGGGCGAAATTATGATACCATGCCAAGTTCCAACATTTCTGGAGTTCATTTTGTAGTGATTTTCAATTTCACCGTCATTTAGCTCTCTAAACAAATCGGTAAATGACTGAAAAACAGCAAATGATGTCAGAACGTGTTGGAAATTGATGACGTCGCTTTGAAAGATGCATATTGAATGCAAAAATAGGCTGGAGTTCAAATAAGTTTAAAAAACATTGAAGTGCATGTGTAACAAATGAGTTCTCGTCCGAAACCGTGATACTCCGAAAGAGATTGTCCAGTTTGTACATGAGGTGCGTCCAGTTTTCGTCGTGACCCTCTCTACTCTTTTGGACATGCTATGCGGGCGAAATGATGATACCATGCCAAGTTCCAACATTTTCAGAGTTCATTTTGTAGTGATTTACAATTTCACCCTCATTTAGCTCTGTAAACAAATCGGTAAATGACTGAAAAACAACGAATGATGTCAGAACGTGTTGGAAATTGATGACGTCGCTTTGAAAGATGCATACTGAACGCAAAAATAGGCTGGAGTTCAAATAAGTTTAAGAAACATTGAAGTGCCTGTGTAACAGATGAGTTCTCGTCCGAAACCTTGATACTCCGAAAGAGATTGTCCAGTTTGTACACGAGGTGCGTCCAGTTTTCACCGTGACCCTCTCTACTCTTTTGCACATGCTATGCGGGCGAAATGATGATACCATGCCAAGTTCCAACATTTTCAGAGTTCATTTTGTAGTGATTTTCAATTTCACCGTCATTTAGCCCCCTAAACAAATCGGTAAATGACTGAAAAATAGCAAATGATGTCAGAACGTGTTGCAAATTGATGACGTCGCTTTGAAAGATGCATACTGAACGCAAAAATAGGCTGGAGTTCAAATAAGTTTAAAAAACATTGAAGTGCCCGTGTAACAGATGAGTTCTCGTCCGAAACCCTGATACTCCGAAAGAGATTGTCCAGTTTGTACACGAGGTGTGTCCAGTTTTCTCCGTGACCCTCTGTACTCTGTTGCACATGATATGCGGGCGAAATAATGATACCATGCCAAGTTCCAACATTTTCATAGTTCATTTTGTAGTGATTTTAAATTTCACCGTCATTTAGCTCCCTAAACAAATCGGTAAATGACTGAAAAATAGCAAATGATGTCAGAATGTGTTGGAAATAGATGACGTCGCTTTGAAAGATGCATACTGAACGCAAAAATAGGTTGGAGTTCAAATAAGTTTTAAAAACATTGAAGTGCCCGTGTAACAGATGAGTTCTCGTCCGAAACCCTGATACTCCGAAAGAGATTGTCCTGTTTGTACACGAGGCGCGTCCAGTTTTCGCCGTGACCCTCTCTACTCTTTTGCACATGCTATGCGGGCGAAATGATGATACCATGCCAAGTTCCAACATTTTCAGAGTTCATTTTGTAGTGATTTTCAATTTCACCGTCATTTAGCTCTCAAAACAAATCGGTAAATGACTGAAAACCAGCAACTGATGTCAGAACGTGTTGGAAATTGATGACGTCGCTTTGAATGATGCATACTGAACGCAAAAATAGGCTGGAGTTCAAATAAGTTTAAAAAACATGGAAGTGCCCGTGTAACAGATGAGTTCTCGTCCGAAACCCAGATACTCCGAAAGAGATTGTCCAGTTTGTACACGAGGTGCGTCCAGTTTTCGCCGTGACCCTCTCTACTCTTTTGCACATGCTATGCGGGCGAAATGATGATACCATGCCAAGTTCCAACATTTTCAGAGTTCATTTTGTAGTGATTTTCAATTTCACCGTCTTTTAATTCCTAAACAAATCGGTAAATGACTGAAAAACAGCGAATGATGTCAGAACATGTTGGAAATTGATGATGTCGCTTTGAATGATGCATACTGAACACAAAAATAGGTTGGAGTTCAAATAAGTTTAAAAAACATTGAAGTGCCCATGTAACAGATGAGTTCTCGTCCGAAACCCTGATACTCCGAAAGAGATTGTCAAGTTTGTACACGAGGTGCGTCCAGTTTTTGCCGTGACCCTCTCTACTCTTTTGCACATGCCATGCGGGCGAAATGATGATACCATGCCAAGTTCCAACATTTTGAGAGTTCATTTGTAGTGATTTTTAATTTCACCGTCATTTAGCTCCCTAAACATATCGGTAAATGACTGAAAAACAGCAAATGATGTCAGAACGTGTTGGAAATTGATGAGGCCGCTTTGAAAGATGCATATTGTACGCAAAAATTGGCTGGAGTTCAAATAAGTTTAAAAAACATTGAAGTGCCCGTGTAACGGATGAGTTCTCGCCCGAAACCCTGATACTCCGAAAAAGATTGTCCAGTTTGTACACGAGGTGCGTCCAGTTTTCGCCGTGACCCTCTCTACTCTTTTGCACATGCTATGCGGGCGAAATGATGATACCATGCCAAGTTCCAACATTTTCAGAGTTCATTTTGTAGTGATTTTCAATTTCACCGTCATTTAGCTCTCTAAACAAATCGGTAAATAACTGAAAAACAGCAAATGATGTCAGAACGTGTTGGAAATTGATGACGTCACTTTGAAAGATGCATACTGAACGCAAAAATAGGCTGGAGTTCAAATAAGTTTACAAAAACATTGAAGTGCCTGTGTAACAGATGAGTTCTCGTCCGAAACCCTGATACTCCGAAAGAGATTGTCCAGTTTGTACACGAGGTGCGTCCAATTTTTGCCGTGACCCTCTATACTATTTTGCACGTGCTATGCGGGCGAAATGATGATACCATGCCAAGTTCCAACATTTTCAGAGTTCATTTTGTAGTGATTTTCAATTTCACCGTCATTTAGCTCTCTAAACAAATCGGTAAATGACTGAAAACCAGCGAATGATGTCAGAACGTGTTGGAAATTGATGACGTCACTTTGAAAGATGCATACTGAACGCAAAAATAGGCTGGAGTTCAAATAAGTTTAAGAAACATTGAAGTGCCTGTGTAACAGATGAGTTCTCGTCCGAAACCTTGATACTCCGAAAGAGATTGTCCAGTTTGTACACGAGATGCGTCCAGTTTTCACCGTGACCCTCTCTACTCTTTTGCACATGCTATGCGGGCGAAATGATGATACCATGCCAAGTTCCAACACTTTCAGAGTTCATTTTGTAGTGATTTTCAATTTCATCGTCATTTAGCCCCCTAAACAAATCGGTAAATGACTGAAAAATAGCAAATGATGTCAGAACGTGTTGCAAATTGATGACGTCGCTTTGAAAGATGCATACTGAACGCAAAAATAGGCTGGAGTTCAAATAAGTTTAAAAAACATTGAAGTGCCCGTGTAACAGATGAGTTCTCGTCCGAAACCCTGATACTACGAAAGAGATTGTCCAGTTTGTACACGAGGTGTGTCCAGTTTTCGCCGTGACCCTCTGTACTCTTTTGCACATGATATGCGGGCGAAATAATGATACCATGCCATTTCCAACATTTTCAGAGTTCATTTTGTAGTGATTTTCAATTTCACCGTCATTTAGCTCCCTAAACAAATCGGTAAATGACTGAAAAACAGCAAATGATGTCAGAATGTGTTGGAAATAGATGACGTCGCTTTGAAAGATGCATACTGAACGCAAAAATAGGTTGGAGTTCAAATAAGTTTTAAAAACATTGAAGTGCCCGTGTAACAGATGAGTTCTCGTCCGAAACCCTGATACTCCGAAAGAGATTGTCCTGTTTGTACACGAGGCGCGTCCAGTTTTCGCCGTGACCCTCTCTACTCTTTTGCACATGCTATGCGGGCGAAATGATGATACCATGCCAAGTTCCAACATTTTCAGAGTTCATTTTGTAGTGATTTTCAATTTCACCGTCATTTAGCTCTCTAAACAAATCGGTAAATGACTGAAAACCAGCAACTGATGTCAGAACGTGTTGGAAATTGATGACGTCACTTTGAATGATGCATACTGAACGCAAAAATAGGCTGGAGTTCAAATAAGTTTTAAAAACATTGAAGTGCCCGTGTAACAGATGAGTTCTCGTCCGAAACCCAGATACTCCGAAAGAGATTGTCCAGTTTGTACACGAGGTGCGTCCAGTTTTCGCCGTGACCCTCTCTACTCTTTTGCACATGCTATGCGGGCGAAATGATGATACCATGCCAAGTTCCAACATTTTCAGAGTTCATTTTGTAGTGATTTTCAATTTCACCGTCATTTAGCTCTCTAAACAAATCGGTAAATGACTGAAAAACAGCGAATGATGTCAGAACATGTTGGAAATTGATGATGTCGCTTTGAATGATGCATACTGAACACAAAAATAGGTTGGAGTTCAAATAAGTTTAAAAAACATTGAAGTGCCCATGTAACAGATGAGTTCTCGTCCGAAACCCTGATACTCCGAAAGAGATTGTCAAGTTTGTACACGAGGTGCGTCCAGTTTTTGCCGTGACCCTCTCTACTCTTTTGCACATGCTATGCGGGCGAAATGATGATACCATGCCAAGTTCCAACATTTTGAGAGTTCATTTGTAGTGATTTTTAATTTCACCGTCATTTAGCTCCCTAAACATATCGGTAAATGACTGAAAAACAGCAAATGATGTCAGAACGTGTTGGAAATTGATGACGCCGCTTTGAAAGATGCATATTGTACGCAAAAATTGGCTGGAGTTCAAATAAGTTTAAAAAACATTGAAGTGCCCGTGTAACGGATGAGTTCTCGTCCGAAACCCTGATACTCCGAAAAAGATTGTCCAGTTTGTACACGAGGTGCGTCCAGTTTTCGCCGTGACCCTCTCTACTCTTTTGCACATGCTATGCGGGCGAAATGATGATACCATGCCAAGTTCCAACATTTTCAGAGTTCATTTTGTAGTGATTTTCAATTTCACCGTCATTTAGCTCTCTAAAATAATCGGTAAATAACTGAAAAACAGCAAATGATGTCAGAACGTGTTGGAAATTGATGACGTCGCTTTGAAAGATGCATACTGAATGCAAAAATAGGCTGGAGTTCAAATAAGTTTACAAAAACATTGAAGTGCCTGTGTAACAGATGAGTTCTCGTCCGAAACCCTGATACTTCGAAAGAGATTGTCCAGTTTGTACACGAGGTGCGTCCAATTTTTGCCGTGACCCTCTATACTATTTTGCACGTGCTATGCGGGCGAAATGATGATACCATGCCAAGTTCCAACATTTTCAGAGTTCATTTTGTAGTGATTTTCAATTTCACCGTCATTTAGCTCTCTAAACAAATCGGTAAATGACTGAAAACCGGCGAATGATGTCAGAACGTGTTGGAAATTGATGACGTCACTTTGAAAGATGCATACTGAACGCAAAAATAGGCTGGAGTTCAAATAAGTTTAAAAAACATTGAAGTTCCCGTGTAACAGATGAGTTCTCGTCTGAAACCCTGATACTTCGAAAGAGATTGTCCAGTTTGTACACGAGGTGCGTCCAGTTTTCGCCGTGACCCACTCTACTCTTTTGCACATGCTATGCGGGCGAAATGATGATACCATGGCAGTTGGAGCCACGACCCGGTACTAAAGGTGTGCGCTGGCGCAGGAGCGGTGCGGGCAAGTTTAGTCCCACCTCGCTAGCCGAGGGGCGTCCGTACCAGTTTAAATGCCCCGACGCGGCTGCTGTCTCGAACTCCTCTCTATAGCAGGCTTCTGGGCCTAACTTTGGCGCGCTGCCCGTTGAGCCTGCTGGCCCTTCTGGGCCTGTATTTGCAAACCCTAGGGTTGGTAGGACCAGCGGGCAGCGCCCCAACAATTTTTTATATAATTTTCTTCTATTTATTTCCAAGTAATTTTTTTGCTGTATTTAGTTTCTTTGTGAATATAAAAATATTATATAGTTTTTTTTCTTTTCTGCATTATTTATTTTCTGCTATTCATTTTGTAGTTATTTTCAATTTCACCGTCATTTAGCTCTCTAAACAAATCGGTAAATGACTGAAAAACAACAAATGATGTCAGAACGTGTTGGAAATTGATGACGTCGGTTTGAAAGATGCATACTGAACGCAAAAATAGGCTGGAGTTCAGATAAGTTTAAAAAACATTGCAGTGCCCGTGTAACAGATGAGTTCTCGTCCGAAACCCTGATACTTCGAAAGAGATTGTCCAGTTTGTACACAAGGTGCGTCCAGTTTTTGCCGTGACCCTCTCTACTCTTTTGCACATGCTATGCGGGCGAAATGATGATACCATGCCAAGTTTCAACATTTTCAGAGTTCATTTTGTAGTGATTTTCAATTTCACCGTCATTTAGCTCTCTAAACAAATTGGTAAATGACTGAAAAACAGCAAATGATGTCAGAACGTGTTGGAAATTGATGACGTCGCTTTGAATGATGCATACTGAACGCAAAAATAGGCTGGAGTTCAGATAAGTTTAAAAAACATTGCAGTGCCCGTGTAACAGATGAGTTCTCGTCCGAAACCCTGATACTCCGAAAGAGATTGTCAAGTTTGTACACGAGGTGCGTCCAGTTTTTGCCGTGACCCTCTCTACTCTTTTGCACATGCTATGCGGGCGAAATGATGATACCATGCCAAGTTCCAACATTTTGAGAGTTCATTTGTAGTGATTTTTAATTTCACCGTCATTTAGCTCCCTAAACATATCGGTAAATGACTGAAAAACAGCAAATGATGTCAGAACGTGTTGGAAATTGATGACGCCGCTTTGAAAGATGCATATTGTACGCAAAAATTGGCTGGAGTTCAAATAAGTTTAAAAAACATTGAAGTGCCCGTGTAACGGATGAGTTCTCGTCCGAAACCCTGATACTCCGAAAAAGATTGTCCAGTTTGTACACGAGGTGCGTCCAGTTTTCGCCGTGACCCTCTCTACTCTTTTGCACATGCTATGCGGGCGAAATGATGATACCATGCCAAGTTCCAACATTTTCAGAGTTCATTTTGTAGTGATTTTCAATTTCACCGTCATTTAGCTCTCTAAACAAATCGGTAAATGACTGAAAAACAGCAAATGATGTCAGAACGTGTTGGAAATTGATGACGTCGCTTTGAAAGATGCATACTGAATGCAAAAATAGGCTGGAGTTCAAATAAGTTTACAAAAACATTGAAGTGCCTGTGTAACAGATGAGTTCTCGTCCGAAACCCTGATACTTCGAAAGAGATTGTCCAGTTTGTACACGAGGTGCGTCCAATTTTTGCCGTGACCCTCTATACTATTTTGCACGTGCTATGCGGGCGAAATGATGATACCATGCCAAGTTCCAAAATTTTCAGAGTTTATTTTGTAGTGATTTTCAATTTCACCGTCATTTAGCTCTCTAAACAAATCGGTAAATGACTGAAAACCGGCGAATGATGTCAGAACGTGTTGGAAATTGATGACGTCACTTTGAAAGATGCATACTGAACGCAAAAATAGGCTGGAGTTCAAATAAGTTTAAAAAACATTGAAGTTCCCGTGTAACAGATGAGTTCTCGTCTGAAACCCTGATACTTCGAAAGAGATTGTCCAGTTTGTACACGAGGTGCGTCCAGTTTTCGCCGTGACCCACTCTACTCTTTTGCACATGCTATGCGGGCGAAATGATGATACCATGGCAGTTGGAGCCACGACCCGGTACTAAAGGTGTGCGCTGGCGCAGGAGCGGTGCGGGCAAGTTTAGTCCCACCTCGCTAGCCGAGGGGCGTCCGTACCAGTTTAAATGCCCCGACGCGGCTGCTGTCTCGAACTCCTCTCTATAGCAGGCTTCTGGGCCTAACTTTGGCGCGCTGCCCGTTGAGCCTGCTGGCCCTTCTGGGCCTGTATTTGCAAACCCTAGGGTTGGTAGGACCAGCGGGCAGCGCCCCAACAATTTTTTATATAATTTTCTTCTATTTATTTCCAAGTAATTTTTTTGCTGTATTTAGTTTCTTTGTGAATATAAAAATATTATATAGTTTTTTTTCTTTTCTGCATTATTTATTTTCTGCTATTCATTTTGTAGTTATTTTCAATTTCACCGTCATTTAGCTCTCTAAACAAATCGGTAAATGACTGAAAAACAACAAATGATGTCAGAACGTGTTGGAAATTGATGACGTCGGTTTGAAAGATGCATACTGAACGCAAAAATAGGCTGGAGTTCAGATAAGTTTAAAAAACATTGCAGTGCCCGTGTAACAGATGAGTTCTCGTCCGAAACCCTGATACTTCGAAAGAGATTGTCCAGTTTGTACACAAGGTGCGTCCAGTTTTTGCCGTGACCCTCTCTACTCTTTTGCACATGCTATGCGGGCGAAATGATGATACCATGCCAAGTTTCAACATTTTCAGAGTTCATTTTGTAGTGATTTTCAATTTCACCGTCATTTAGCTCTCTAAACAAATTGGTAAATGACTGAAAAACAGCAAATGATGTCAGAACGTGTTGGAAATTGATGACGTCGCTTTGAATGATGCATACTGAACGCAAAAATAGGCTGGAGTTCAGATAAGTTTAAAAAACATTGCAGTGCCCGTGTAACAGATGAGTTCTCGTCCGAAACCCTGATACTCCGAAAGAGATTGTCAAGTTTGTACACGAGGTGCGTCCAGTTTTTGCCGTGACCCTCTCTACTCTTTTTCACATGCTATGCGGGCGAAATGATGATACCATGCCAAGTTCCAACATTTTGAGAGTTCATTTGTAGTGATTTTTAATTTCACCGTCATTTAGCTCCCTAAACATATCGGTAAATGACTGAAAAACAGCAAATGATGTCAGAACGTGTTGGAAATTGATGACGCCGCTTTGAAAGATGCATATTGTACGCAAAAATTGGCTGGAGTTCAAATAAGTTTAAAAAACATTGAAGTGCCCGTGTAACGGATGAGTTCTCGTCCGAAACCCTGATACTCCGAAAAAGATTGTCCAGTTTGTACACGAGGTGCGTCCAGTTTTCGCCGTGACCCTCTCTACTCTTTTGCACATGCTATGCGGGCGAAATGATGATACCATGCCAAGTTCCAACATTTTCAGAGTTCATTTTGTAGTGATTTTCAATTTCACCGTCATTTAGCTCTCTAAACAAATCGGTAAATGACTGAAAAACAGCAAATGATGTCAGAACGTGTTGGAAATTGATGACGTCGCTTTGAAAGATGCATACTGAATGCAAAAATAGGCTGGAGTTCAAATAAGTTTACAAAAACATTGAAGTGCCTGTGTAACAGATGAGTTCTCGTCCGAAACCCTGATACTTCGAAAGAGATTGTCCAGTTTGTACACGAGGTGCGTCCAATTTTTGCCGTGACCCTCTATACTATTTTGCACGTGCTATGCGGGCGAAATGATGATACCATGCCAAGTTCCAACATTTTCAGAGTTCATTTTGTAGTGATTTTCAATTTCACCGACATTTAGCTCTCTAAACAAATCGGTAAATGACTGAAAACCGGCGAATGATGTCAGAACGTGTTGGAAATTGATGATGTCGCTTTGAAAGATGCATACTGAACGCAAAAATAGGCTGGAGTTCAAATAAGTTTAAAAAACATTGAAGTTCCCGTGTAACAGATGAGTTCTCGTCTGAAACCCTGATACTTCGAAAGAGATTGTCCAGTTTGTACACGAGGTGCGTCCAGTTTTCGCCGTGACCCACTCTACTCTTTTGCACATGCTATGCGGGCGAAATGATGATACCATGGCAGTTGGAGCCACGACCCGGTACTAAAGGTGTGCGCTGGCGCAGGAGCGGTGCGGGCAAGTTTAGTCCCACCTCGCTAGCCGAGGGGCGTCCGTACCAGTTTAAATGCCCCGACGCGGCTGCTGTCTCGAACTCCTCTCTATAGCAGGCTTCTGGGCCTAACTTTGGCGCGCTGCCCGTTGAGCCTGCTGGCCCTTCTGGGCCTGTATTTGCAAATCCTAGGGTTGGTAGGACCAGCGGGCAGCGCCCCAACAATTTTTTATATAATTTTCTTCTATTTATTTCCAAGTAATTTTTTTGCTGTATTTAGTTTCTTTGTGAATATAAAAATATTATATAGTTTTTTTTCTTTTCTGCATTATTTATTTTCTGCTATTCATTTTGTAGTTATTTTCAATTTCACCGTCATTTAGCTCTCTAAACAAATCGGTAAATGACTGAAAAACAACAAATGATGTCAGAACGTGTTGGAAATTGATGACGTCGGTTTGAAAGATGCATACTGAACGCAAAAATAGGCTGGAGTTCAGATAAGTTTAAAAAACATTGCAGTGCCCGTGTAACAGATGAGTTCTCGTCCGAAACCCTGATACTTCGAAAGAGATTGTCCAGTTTGTACACAAGGTGCGTCCAGTTTTTGCCGTGACCCTCTCTACTCTTTTGCACATGCTATGCGGGCGAAATGATGATACCATGCCAAGTTTCAACATTTTCAGAGTTCATTTTGTAGTGATTTTCAATTTCACCGTCATTTAGCTCTCTAAACAAATTGGTAAATGACTGAAAAACAGCAAATGATGTCAGAACGTGTTGGAAATTGATGACGTCGCTTTGAATGATGCATACTGAACGCAAAAATAGGCTGGAGTTCAGATAAGTTTAAAAAACATTGCAGTGCCCGTGTAACAGATGAGTTCTCGTCCGAAACCCTGATACTCCGAAAGAGATTGTCAAGTTTGTACACGAGGTGCGTCCAGTTTTTGCCGTGACCCTCTCTACTCTTTTTCACATGCTATGCGGGCGAAATGATGATACCATGCCAAGTTCCAACATTTTGAGAGTTCATTTGTAGTGATTTTTAATTTCACCGTCATTTAGCTCCCTAAACATATCGGTAAATGACTGAAAAACAGCAAATGATGTCAGAACGTGTTGGAAATTGATGACGCCGCTTTGAAAGATGCATATTGTACGCAAAAATTGGCTGGAGTTCAAATAAGTTTAAAAAACATTGAAGTGCCCGTGTAACGGATGAGTTCTCGTCCGAAACCCTGATACTCCGAAAAAGATTGTCCAGTTTGTACACGAGGTGCGTCCAGTTTTCGCCGTGACCCTCTCTACTCTTTTGCACATGCTATGCGGGCGAAATGATGATACCATGCCAAGTTCCAACATTTTCAGAGTTCATTTTGTAGTGATTTTCAATTTCACCGTCATTTAGCTCTCTAAACAAATCGGTAAATGACTGAAAAACAGCAAATGATGTCAGAACGTGTTGGAAATTGATGACGTCGCTTTGAAAGATGCATACTGAATGCAAAAATAGGCTGGAGTTCAAATAAGTTTACAAAAACATTGAAGTGCCTGTGTAACAGATGAGTTCTCGTCCGAAACCCTGATACTTCGAAAGAGATTGTCCAGTTTGTACACGAGGTGCGTCCAATTTTTGCCGTGACCCTCTATACTATTTTGCACGTGCTATGCGGGCGAAATGATGATACCATGCCAAGTTCCAACATTTTCAGAGTTCATTTTGTAGTGATTTTCAATTTCACCGACATTTAGCTCTCTAAACAAATCGGTAAATGACTGAAAACCGGCGAATGATGTCAGAACGTGTTGGAAATTGATGATGTCGCTTTGAAAGATGCATACTGAACGCAAAAATAGGCTGGAGTTCAAATAAGTTTAAAAAACATTGAAGTTCCCGTGTAACAGATGAGTTCTCGTCTGAAACCCTGATACTTCGAAAGAGATTGTCCAGTTTGTACACGAGGTGCGTCCAGTTTTCGCCGTGACCCACTCTACTCTTTTGCACATGCTATGCGGGCGAAATGATGATACCATGGCAGTTGGAGCCACGACCCGGTACTAAAGGTGTGCGCTGGCGCAGGAGCGGTGCGGGCAAGTTTAGTCCCACCTCGCTAGCCGAGGGGCGTCCGTACCAGTTTAAATGCCCCGACGCGGCTGCTGTCTCGAACTCCTCTCTATAGCAGGCTTCTGGGCCTAACTTTGGCGCGCTGCCCGTTGAGCCTGCTGGCCCTTCTGGGCCTGTATTTGCAAACCCTAGGGTTGGTAGGACCAGCGGGCAGCGCCCCAACAATTTTTTATATAATTTTCTTCTATTTATTTCTAAGTAATTTTTTTGCTGTATTTAGTTTCTTTGTGAATATAAAAATATTATATAGTTTTTTTTCTTTTCTGCATTATTTATTTTCTGCTATTCATTTTGTAGTTATTTTCAATTTCACCGTCATTTAGCTCTCTAAACAAATCGGTAAATGACTGAAAAACAACAAATGATGTCAGAACGTGTTGGAAATTGATGACGTCGGTTTGAAAGATGCATACTGAACGCAAAAATAGGCTGGAGTTCAGATAAGTTTAAAAAACATTGCAGTGCCCGTGTAACAGATGAGTTCTCGTCCGAAACCCTGATACTTCGAAAGAGATTGTCCAGTTTGTACACAAGGTGCGTCCAGTTTTTGCCGTGACCCTCTCTACTCTTTTGCACATGCTATGCGGGCGAAATGATGATACCATGCCAAGTTTCAACATTTTCAGAGTTCATTTTGTAGTGATTTTCAATTTCACCGTCATTTAGCTCTCTAAACAAATTGGTAAATGACTGAAAAACAGCAAATGATGTCAGAACGTGTTGGAAATTGATGACGTCGCTTTGAATGATGCATACTGAACGCAAAAATAGGCTGGAGTTCAAATAAGTTTAAAAAACATTGAAGTGCCCGTGTAACAGATGAGTTCTCATCCAAAACCCTGAAACTCCGAAAGAGATTGTCCAGTTTGTACATGAGGTGCGTCAAGTTTTCGCCGTGACCCTCTCTACTCTTTTGCACATGCTATGCGGGCAAAATGATGATACCGTGCCAAGTTCCAACATTTTCAGAGTTCATTTCGTAGTGATTTTCAATTTCACCGTCATTTAGCTCCCTAAACAAATCGGTAAATGACTGAAAAATAGCAAATGATGTCAGAACGTGTTGCAAATTGATGACATCGCTTTGAAAGATGCATAGTGAACGCAAAAATAGGCTGGAGTTCAAATAAGTTTATAAAACATTGAAGAGCCCGTGTAACAGATGAGTTCTCGTCCGAAACCCTGATACTCCGAAAGAGATTGTCCAGTTTGTACGCGAGGTGTGTCTAGTTTTCGCCGTGACCCTCTCTACTCTTTTGCACATGCTATGCGGGCGAAATAATGATACCATGCCAAGTTCCAACATTTTCAGAGTTCATTTTGTAGTGTTTTTCAATTTCACCGTCATTTAGTTCCCTAAACAAATCCGTAAATGACTAAAAAACAGCAAATGATGTCAGAAGAGTGTTGGAAATTGATGACGTCGCTTTGAAAGATGCATACTGAACGCAAAAATAGGCTGGAGTTCAAATAAGTTTAAAAAACATTGAAGTGCCCGTGTAACAGATGAGTTCTCGTCCGAAACCCTGATACTCCGAAAGAGATTGTCCAGTTTGTACACGAGGTGCGTCCAGTTTTCGCCGTGACCCTCTCTACTCTTTGGCACATGCTATGCGGGCGAAATGATGATACCATGCCAAGTTCCAACATTTTCAGAGTTTATTTTGTAGTGATTTTCAATTTCACCGTCATTTAGCTCTCTAAACAAATTGGTAAATGACTGAAAAACAGCAAATGATGTCAGAACGTGTTGGAAATTGATGACGTCGCTTTGAATGATGCATACTGAACGCAAAAATAGGCTGGAGTTCAAATAAGTTTAAAAAACATTGAAGTGCCCGTGTAACAGATGAGTTCTCATCCAAAACCCTGAAACTCCGAAAGAGATTGTCCAGTTTGTACACGAGGTGCGTCAAGTTTTCGCCGTGACCCTCTCTACTCTTTTGCACATGCTATGCGGGCGAAATGATGATACCATGCCAAGTTCCAACATTTTCAGAGTTCATTTTGTAGTGATTTTCAATTTCACCGTCATTTAGCTCTCTACCCAAATCGGTAAATGACTGAAAAACAGCAAATGATGTCAGAACATGTTGGATATTGATGACGTCGCTTTGAATGATGCATACTAAACGCAAAAATAGGCTGGAGTTCAAATAAGTTTAAAAAACATTGAAGTGCCCGTGTAACAGATGAGTTCTTGTCCGAAACCCTGATACTCCGAAAGAGATTGTCCAGTTTGTACACGAGGTGCGTCCAGTTTTCGCCGTGACCCTCTCTACTCTTTTGCACATGCTATGGGGGCGAAATGATGATACCATGCCAAGTTCCAACATTTCCAGAGTTCATTTTGTAGTGATTTTCAATTTCACCGTCATTTAGCTCCCTAAACAAATCGGTAAATGACTGAAAAACAGCAAATGATGTCAGAACGTGTTGGAAATTGATGACGTCGCTTTGAATAATGCATATTGAACGCAAAAATATGCTGGAGTTCAAATAAGTTTAAAAAACATTGAAGTGCCCGTGTAACAGATGAGTTCTCGTCTGAAACCCTGATACTCCGAAAGAGATTGTCCAGTTTGTACACGAGGTGCGTCCAGTTTTCGCCGTGACCCTCTCTACTCTTTTGCACATGATATGCGGGCGAAATGATGATACCATGCCAAGTTCCAACATTTTCAGAGTTCATTTTGTAGTGATTTTCAATTTCACCGTCATTTAGCTCCCTAAACAAATCGGTAAATGACTGAAAAACAGCAAATGATGTCGGAATGTGTTAGAAATTGATGACGTCGCTCTGAATGATGCATACTGAACGCAAAAATAGGCTGGAGTTCAAATAAGTTTAGAAAAACATTGAAGTGCCCATGTAACAGATGAGTTCTCGTCCGAAACCCTGATACTCTTAAAGAGATTGTCCAGTTTGTACACGAGGTGCGTCCAGTTTTCGCCGTGACCCTCTCTACTCTTTTGCACATGCTATGCGGGCGAAATGATGATACCTTGCCAAGTTCCAACATTTTCAGAGTTCATTTTGTAGTGATTTTCAATTTCACTGTCCTTTAGCTCTCTAAACAAATCGGTAAATGACTGAAAAACAGCTAATGATGTTAGAACGTGTTGGAAATTGATGATGTCGCTTTGAATGATGCTTACTGAATGCAAAAATAGGCTGGAGTTCAAATGACTGAAAAACAACAAATGATGTCAGAACGTGTTGGAAATTGATGACGTCACTTTGAATGGTGTGTACGGAACGCAAAAAAGTCTGGAGTTGTAATAAGTTTTAAAAAATGAAGTGCCCATGTAACAGATGAGTTCTCGTCAGAAACCTTGATACTTCGAAAGAGATTGTCCAGTTTGTACACGAAGTGCGTCCAGTGATGAGTTCTCGTCAGAAACCCTGATACTTCGAAAGAGATTGTCTAGTTTGTACACGAAGTGCGTCCAGTTTTTGCCGTAACACAAGAAGTCCGGAGTGGTAATAAGTTATTAAAGATAAAAACGAGGCACAATGCTCGTTAATTAGCTTCAAGCCTTTCGGAATAGTGCAAACTGCACTACACATAGCTCCGTGAAGTCTACACTATTCCTCAAGGCTTAAAGCTAAGCAACGTGCAGATGAGCATTGCGCCTCTCCTTCATCGTCTCTGCACTCAGGGCTTATAAACCGCTCCTACTGCCTCTCTCTTCGCGAGGTGGGACTAAAAAACAGCTTACTAAGAAACTATAGTACCGGTTCATGGCACGAACCGGTACTAAAGGTGCCCGTAGGGCCCCAGCCTGACCACAGCCTGACGCAACATCATTAGTACCGGTTCGTGACACGAACCGGTACAAAAGGTTCCTCATGAACCGGTACTAATGATCTCCGCCCGCCAAGCCATTGGAACCGGCACTAATGGACACATTAGTGCCGGCTCAAAATCAAACCGGCACTAATGTGCTTCACATTTGACCCTTTTTCTACTAGTGTTAGCTTACTTATGTCAAAAATGGCATAATTAGCTTAGTTAGCTCATAAACGATCCATTTTACCGAAGTTAGTTCTAAAATGATCCATTTTACCTTAGTTAGATCATAAACGATCCATTTTACCCAAGTTAGCTCTAAAATGACCCATTTTACCTTACTTAGCTCATAAATGATCCATTTTACCCAAGTTAGCTCTAAAATGACCCATTTTACCTTACTTAGCTCATAAATGATCCATCTTACCTAGGTTAGCTCTAAAATGATGCATTTTACCTAAGTTAGCTCCTAAGCGATCCATTTCACCTAGGTTAGCTCATAAACGATCCATTTCACCTAAGTTAGCTCACAAACGATCAATTTCACCTAAATTAGCTCATAAATGTCATATATTCTTCTTCTTCTTCATTTTCTTCTTCTTCTTCTTTTAACTTTCTTATTTCCCATTTTGCAGAATTCATTCGCTTCACGGAAGCTAGCATAGATGGAGTGCTTGTTTGGATGAACTATGTTTCTTTTGTATCGATGAACTATGCATGTATGGTAGGATGACACTATTGTAATATGTATGGTTGGATGCATGTATGTGGAACTTGCTATGTATGGTTGATGGAACTATGCATGTATGATGAAATTATATGTGTTGGATATCTCATATGTTTGCTATGAACTTGCCATGTGAAAAATATATATGTATCATCTATTTGCTGTGAAAATGGTTGGGTATAAGAAAAAACAGAAAAAAGAGGCAATGCAGGCTCTTTGCCGTCTGCCACCGACGGCAACGGGCTCTTTGCCGTCCGCGGCGGACGGCAAAGAAGCCACGTGGCAACCACATGTGCTTCCTGGCAGCTGACCCATTTGGTCAGTTTGCCTACAGTGGCAGACGGCAAAGGCTTGATGCTCTTTGCCATCAGCCACGGACGGCAAAGACTGCCGTTAGCCACCTAACGAACTTACAGCGAATTTATTGCCGTCGGCTTTCTTTGCCGTCCGCCGCTGATGGCAAAGAAGCTCTTTACCGATGCCTACTTGGCCGGAGCCTTTTGCCGTCCGCGGCAGACGGCAAAGGCCTTTGCCGTCCGCCATCCTTGCCTTTGCCGCCTGTCATGGCAGATGGCAAAGTAGCTGATTCCTGTAGTGACTATAGCATTTTTAATAGGGTATCAATAAAGGATGTCTATATAGTACAACCTCCATAACTTAATGTAGCAAAAACGTATTCCATTATTTTACAGTGGGAGTGCAATTTGGGATTTCAGCGCGATATAGCATGATTTAGCGATGCTCACTACTTAGACTTTCATTGTTCATCTATCTGTATGGTTGGTGATTGGTCTTCTTTTCACTTCTCAACTAGCAAATTATCCATATGAGAGGTGACCTATCTAAATATTAGGCTAAGTTCCAACCTAGCAGTTTCCAAAAAATAATCATGGGCATACAGGATATCCTCTATATGTAATTTTTCTATATTTTCAATATTTACACCCCTTGTAGCCTATGTCTGCATATGGAGTATTACAGTCTTCCTTCACTCTTACTGTAGTAGTAGAACTGCTCCCAGTGAAAGTGTACCTTTCTGATGTGGCCTATACGTTTCAGTACTTGTACCGTATTTCAGTACTATTACCGTAGTTCAGTACTTGTACTTTCATTGTTCATCTATCCATAGGGTTTCTGTCTGGTCAGGTTTTCACTTCTTAACTAGCAAATTGTCAATTTTAGAGGTGACCTATCTAAATCTTAGGCGGAGCTCAAACATTGCAGTCTCCAAAAAGTAATCATGAGCATACAATATATCCTCTATTTGGAATTGTTCTATAGTTTAACAATTTACATCCCTAGCAACCTATGTCTCCATATGGAGTATTACAATCTTCCTCCACTCTTACTTTGGTAGTAAAAGTGCTCCTAGTGAAAGGTTACCTTTGTGATGTGGTCCAAATATTGTTGATGACTACTTGCTATGTGTGCATTCCTCACAAAGTCTTAGATAGTAGGCCATAATGACTCCATAAGGGAACTACAGTGTTTTTACCAGGGTCCCAACAAAAGACATGTATATAGTACAACCTCTGTAACTTAATGTAAGACTTTTTTGAAGTTTAAATTAAACTCCATAAATGTCTTGCATTAAGTTATAGATGTGGTACAGTTAGGGGTTTTAGCGGGATATAGCAGGATTTAATGGAGCTATAGTTAATTTATTTGGTTACCATAGTTCAATACTTACACTTTCATTGTTCATGTATCTGCATGGTTGGCGGTTGGTCAGCTTTTCATGTCTCGGCTAGAAAATTGACCAAATGAGAGTTGACATATATAAATCTTAGCCGAAGGTCAGACATCGCAGCCTATGTCTCCATATGGAGTATTAAAATCTTCTTCCACTCTTACTGTAGTAGTCGAACTACTCCCGATGAATGTGTACCTTCATGATGTGGTCAAAATATTAACGTTGGCTACTTGCTATGTCCGCATTGCTCACGAGGTTTTGAATATCAGGCTATAACGACGTCATAATTGTACTGATACGTCTCCAACGTATCTTTAATTTATGAAGTATTCATGCCATGTTGATACGTCTCGAACGTATCTATAATTTATGAAGTATTCATGCTGTTATATTATCATTCTTGGATGTTTTACATTTATTTTATAGCAACTTTATATCATTTTTTGGGACTAACCTATTGACATAGTGCCCAGTGCCAGTTGCTATTTGTTGCTTGTTTTTTAGATCGCAGAAAATCAATACCCAACTGAGTCCAAACGTAGCGAAACTTTTTGGAGATTTTTTACAGACCAGAACACCCAGGATGGGCAAGAGAAGTACCAGAGGGGTGCACCGAGGGGGGCACAATCCACCTGGGCGCGCCTAGGGGTCCAGGCGCGCCTTGGTGGGTTGTGCCCACCTCGGTGGCCTCCGCACCCCCTCTTCGCCCTATAAATTGTCAAATATTCCAAAAACCCTCGGGGTAACACTAGATCAGAAGTTCCGCCACCGCAAGCCTCTGTAGCCACGAAAAACCAATCTAAACCCCGTTCCGCCACTCTGTCGGAGAGGGAAATCATCACCGGTGGCCATCTTCATCATCCCGGCGGCCACCATGATGAGGAGGGAGTAGTCGACCCTCAGGGTTGAGGGTTTCTACCAGTAGCTATGTGTTTAATCTCTCTCTTTCTCGTGTTCTTGAGATGTCACGATCTTGATGTATCACAGGCTTTGTTAATATAGTCAGATCCTATGGTGTTTTCCCCTCTCTATCTTGTGATGAATTGAGTTTTCCCTTTGAGATTTCGTTTTATCGGATTGAATACTTTTATGGATTTGAGAACACTTGATGTATGTCTTGCTATGAATACGCGTGGTGACAATGGGGTATCATATTGACTCACTTGATATGTGTTTTGGCACTCAACTCGCGGATTGCCGAGGTGACATTGCGGTAATCTACGCAGACGGGATGATGCACGTTCTCGTCTTTTGTTTCTCCAGTAGAAATCTTGGGGCACTCTTTGAGGTTCTTTGTGTTGGATTGAGTATTATGAATCTGAATTTTTTTGATGCATATTCCATAATCAACTCACGGATACTCGTGGTGACATTGGAGTATCTAGGTGACATTAGGGTTGGTTGATGTGTATCATATGGTGTTATTTTAGTACGAACTCATGGTTAGATCGATCGGAAAGAATAGCTTCGTGTTATTTTAGTAGGAACTCTAGGATAGATTGATCGGAAAGAATAGCTTTGAGGTGGTTTCATATCCTACAAACGATTTCTTCTTATGTTCTCCACTAGATAAGAACTTTGGAGTGATTCTTCATCGCACGTGAGGGATGGTTATATGATCCAATTATATTAGCATTGTTGAGAGATTGCACTAGCGAAAGTACGAACCCTACGCCTCATGTTCAAGCATTGCAATACCGTTTGTGCTCCGTTTTATCAATTGCTACCTTGCTGTTTTTATTGTTATTATTACAAAAATCAATATATACTGTCATTACTACACTTTTATCACCATCTCTTCGCCGAACTAGTGCACCTATACGAATTACCATTGTATTTGGTGTGTTGGGGACACAAGAGACTCTTTGTTATTTTGTTGTAGGGTTGTTCGAGAGAGACTATCTTCATCCTACGCCTCCCACGGATTGATAAACCTTAGTCCATCCACTTGAGGAAAATTTACTACTGTCCTACAAAACTCTGCTCTTGGAGGACCAACACGAGTCTAGAAGAACAAGTTGTGTAGTAGACATCAAGCTCTTTTCTGGCGCCGTTGCCGGGGAGGTGAGTGCTTGAAGGTATATCTTTAGGTCTTGCAATCGAATCTTTTAGTTTCTTGTTTTATCACTAATTTGGTTTATAAAAGAAAACTAAAAAAATGGAATTGAGGTTGCATCGTATTATTCATCTTTATAATGTAATTCGTGAAAATGATGGAAAGGAAAATTGTCCTCAATACATAGAAGAAGAATTCAATAGAATGTTTGGTTTAAATGATGAGCATGATTGCAATGTTGTTAGTATGAACTGTTTGAATATCCATGATGCTAATGATATGCAAATCCATAAGCTTGGGGATGCTATGTTTGATGAAGATGATATTTTTAGTCCCCCAAGATTTGATGTGCAAATTTGTTATTATGATTGCATGCCTCCTATTTATGATGATTCTAATGACGATAGTGGATTTGGAGAGGTCGTGACTTTGTTTAGTGATGAATCCACCATTTTGGATGAGGCTTCAATTAACTATGATAACAAATTGCAACCTGTGATGATTATGGTGATGACATGTGTGCTATGAAGAATAATGATAACCATGAAACTTGTCATCATGATTTTAATTTTCACTCTCTTGAAAATCTTGAAATTTTGCTTGCTTTGCCTTCCTATGCTAGTTGATTCTTGTTCCCATAAGTTGTTTGCTCACAAAATCCCTATGCATAGGAAGTGGGTTAGACTTAAATGTGCTATTCATATGCTTCATGATGCCCTCTTTGTGTTTCAATTCTTATCTTTGATTTGAGCGTCATTGAAATCATCATGCCTAGCTAAAAGGCATTAAAGAAAAGCGCTTGTTGGCAGACAACTCAACACTTTTACCTACTGTTTTTGTGTGTTCAAATGATTATGCTACTGTAGTAATCATGTTTTATTGCTTTTGTTTCAATAAAGTGCCAAGTAACGCCTTTGGGATAGCGTGGATGATAGTTGACTTGATTCTGTCCAAAAACAGAACCTTTTGCGCTCAGTCTAGGAATTTTGAAAATTCACTGGAACATGCTTTTGATCTGAACTTTTTACAGGTGATAGATATACAAATTTACTACGTTGTGCTAAGTTTTCAGAATTTTTGGAGTAGCAGAAATATGGTTGGGGTACCGATTACTACAGACTGTTCTGTTTTTGACAGATTCTATTTTCAATGCATAGTTTGCTTCTTTTCTAGTTTCTATGGCTTATATTGTTCAATATAAATTGTGGAAATGATATTCTACAGTAGGAATTGTGTGTAAACAATTACGAATCTTGTCTTTGACAGTAACAAAGTGAAATCGTTTGCTCCTTACCATACTAACCTATCTCACGAAGTTCCGTTAAGTTTTGTGTGATTGAAGTTCTCAAGTTTTGGGTGAGATGTCAATATGACGAGAATAGGGAGTGAGAAGACCCTAAGCTTGGGGATTCCCAAGACACCCCAAGTTAATGTCCAAGGAAGATCCAAGCAACTAAGCTTGGGGATGCCCCGGAAGGCATCCCCTCTTTCATCTCCAACATTATCGGTAACCTTACTTGAGGCTATATTTTTATTCGTCACATGATATGTGTTTTGCTGGGGGCATCATTTTATTTTATTTTTATTTTCTTGATGATATTTAGAATAATGTTTTGCATCTTTCATTTCAATAAAAATGTCAAGGATAGCCTTCACCATGCTTATTTTGCAAGTATATGAGTTGCTGTTTCAAAACAGAAAGTTTATCGATGTTGCAAAAATTCCCGAGAAAAGTCAGAATGTGACAAAATGTTTAAAAATTTTGCACAATAAGCTCTGATAAATTTTCTACTGTGTGGTAAATTTTAATAATTTTTGGAGCTAAATAAGTATTGATACTCTTGCATTCTTTACAGACTGTACTGTTTCGGCAGATTGCTGTTATGTTTGCATTGTTTGCATATGTTTGCTTGTTTAATGATTCTATTTGATGATAGGAGTATTAAATATGCAGAGGCATTTAGTATGCAGTGTTAAATAATAATTTTTTTGATTTGTGCAGTAGAGAATGATAAGGTTTTTGCATTGGTTTATACTAACTTATCTCACGAGTTCTTGTTGAGTTTTGTGTGGATGGAGTTTTTAAGATTTAAGGAAACCATGATATGAAAGGAATTAAGGAGACGCAAAAGCTCAAGCTTGGGGATGCCCAACGCACCCCAAGATAATATTTCAAGAAGTCTCAAGCATCTAAGCTTGGGGATGCCCCGGTAGGCATCCCACCTTTCTTCATCAACAATTATCGGTTAGTATCAGTTGAGCCTAAGTTTTTGCTTCTTCACATTAGTTGTGCTATTCTTGGGATGTAATTTTATTTTGTTTTGCTTGTTGTTTTAATAAGATACTTAGATCTGAAAGTTTTTAATTAAAAGAGAGTCCACAATCAGCTACCTATATTTACTTAACTACTCGCTTGATCTTCACTTATATCTTTTTGGAGTAGTTTGTCATTTACTCTCGTGCTTCACTTATATCCTATAAGTAAATTTTTGAATGAATTAAATATCATGAAGTTGAAATTATATGTTCATATCATGCCTAGTAGTAGCTTCACATTGGGTTTAGAAAATGAAATCTTTTGAAGCTTGACAATCACAATATTGGTCATACAAGCAATTCATGAATGATTACTATAAGGAAGAGAACTTCCACATGCAAATATATTATCTTGGACATCTTCTATGATTGTGAATACCCATTAATTATTTTCAAACTTGAGCAAATTAGTTGAAGTTGGACAAGGAAGACAACGTAATGATTTATGTTTGGGTATATTTGCATAGAAGTTATATTGTTATGGATCCTCGAACATGTGGTGTTTGCCTAGGATCTTTTGCTAGCCAAAAATTCGTACTAAGTAGAGATACTACTTGTGCATCCAAAAAACCCTAAAAACCAGTTTCTTGCCATGAGTGTCTACCATGCCTACCTATGGATTGAATAAGATCCTTCAAGTAAGTTGTCATCGGTGCATAAAGCAATAAAAATTGCTCCTAAATATGTTTGATATTTTACTGTAAGGGAAAATTGAGCATTGTACGAACTTGTGATGGCAAAGTAATAAAAGCGACGGATTGCATAATAAAGGTTGCCATCATAAGGGGAAATATAAAGTGATGTTCCTTTGCAGTAAGAGCTTGGGCATCCAAATAAAAAGCACATGGCAACCTCTGCTTCCCTCTGCGAAGGGCCTATCTTTTACTTTTCAGTATTTACTTTTATGCAAAGAGTTAATAGTATAAATTCTCATTTCAACCTCAATTATTCTCTAGTTGGCAAGCATCATGTGGTGGGGAAAGATCTAGGCACATATGACCAGTCAAATATATTTGATCATGATTTATTATTGTTGACAATTATCTCTATGATAAATGAGTTGGGAGGCGAAATATTAAGCCCCTATCTTTCTCTGTGTTCGATGGATGCCCTTTGTTCTAATAATATGCTTTGAGTAATAGCAATCATGGAAGACTATATGATGATTGAGTATGCGGAGCTCTTACTTAAACTTTGTTGAATATGTTGAATTGCTATTGCTTGGTGACCGAGAACATAGGTTGTTGAGTTTCAAGATAATTCATTCTTTGAACCTTAACATGTGGATTGGTTGCTACTTTAACATGAGAAATTTTATAAGAAAGAATTGTTGTTATGATGCTAGGAAAAGTGATTGAAATTGTCATTAATCAAACTTGTGCGCTTTGCTAGTATTCACACTTCATAAATTATTTCTTTTTATCATTTACCTACTCGAGAACGAGTAGGAATTAAGCTTGGGGATGTTGATACGTCTCCAACGTATCTATAATTTACGAAGTATTCATGCTGTTATATTATATTCTTGGATGTCTTAATATCATTTTATAGCAACTTTATATCATTTTTTGGGACTAACCTATTGACATAGTGCCCAGTGCCAGTTGCTGTTTTTTGCTTGTTTTTTACATTGCAGAAAATTAATACCAAACAGAGTCCAAACGCAGCGAACCTTTTTGGACATTTTTTATGGACCAGAACACCCAGGATGGGCCAGAGAAGTACCACAGGGGTCCCCCGAGGGGAGACAACCCACCTGGGCGCGCTTGGCCGACCAGGCGCGCCCTGGTGGGTTGTGCCCACCTCGGTGGCCTCCCGCACCCCCTCTTCTCCCTATAAATTGTCAAATATTCCAAAAACCCTCGTGGTAACCCTAGATCCAAAGTTCCGCCACCGCAAGCCTCTGTAGCCACAAAAAACCAATCTAGACCCCGTTCCGGCACTCCGCCGGAGGGGGAAATCATCACCGGTGGCCATCTTCATCATCCCGGCGGCCACCATGATGAGGAGGGAGTAGTCCAGCCTCGGGGCTGAGGGTTTGTACTAGTAGCTATGTGTTTAATCTCTCTCTCTCTCTCGTGTTCTTGAGATGTCACGATCTTGATGTATCGCGGGCTTTGTAAATATAGTCAGATCATATGGTGTTTTCCCCTCTCTATCTTCTGATGAATTGAGTTTTCCTTTTTAGATTTTGTTTTATCGGATTGAATACTTTTATGGATTTGAGAACACTTGATGTATGTCTTGCTATGAATACCTGTGGTGACAATGGGGTATCATTTTGATTCACTTTATATGTGTTTTGGCACTCAACTCGCGGATTGCCGAGGTGACATTGGGGTAATCTATGCATAGGGGTTGATGCACGTTCTCGTCTTTTGTTTCTCCGGTAGAAATCTTGGGGCACTCTTTGAGGTTCTTTGTGTTGGATTGAGTATTATGAATCTGAAATTGTTTGATGCATATCGTATAATCAATTCACGGATACTCGCGGTGACATTGGAGTATCTAGGTGACATTGGAGTTGGTTGATGTGATTCATATGGTGTTATTTTAGTATGAACTCTTGGTTAGATCGATCGGAAAGAATAGCTTTGTTTTATTTTAGTAGGAACTCTAGGATAGATTGATCGGAAAAAATAGCTTTGAGGTGGTTACGTACCCTACAAACAATTTCTTTTTATGTTCTCCACTAGATAAGAAATTTGGAGTGATTCTTCATCACACGTGAGGGATGGTTATATGATCCAATTATATTAGCATTGTTGAGAGATTGCACTAGCAAAAGTACGGACATAGGCCTCATGTTCAAGCATTGCAATAACGTTTGTGTTCCGTTTTATCAATTGCTACCTTGCTGTTTTCTATTGTTCTTATTACAAAAATCAATATCTACTGTCATTACTACGCTTTTATCACCATGTCTTCGCCGAACTAGTGCACCTATACAAATTACCATTGTATTTGGTGTGTTGGGGACACAAGAGACTCTTTGTTATTTGGTTGCAGGGTTGTTCGAGAGAGACTATCTTCATCCTATGCCTCCCACGGATTGATAAACCTTAGGTCATCCACTTGAGGGAAATTTGCTACTGTCCTACAAAAGTCTGCGCTTGGAGGCCCAACACGAGTCTACAAGAACAAGTTGTGTAGTAGACATCACATGTATATTATAGTTTTGTATGATTTTGGTGCACTTTTATATGGCTTTTATATGATTTTAATGGACTAACATATTGACCTAGTGCCCAGTGCCAATTGTTGTTTTCTGCTTGTTTTTGGTTTTCCAGAAAATCCATATCAAATGAAGTCCAAATGTAGTGAAACTTTTTGACAATTTTTTTGAACAAAAGAGACCCCCGGAGCTTCGTGGGAGGACCATAAGAGCCACGAGGTGGCCACTACCCATCAGGGTGCGCCAGGTGCCAAAGTGGTGGGCTGGTGGGTAGTGGGCACCTCGTGGCCCATCTTCGCGTGATTCCAACGCCAAAAATTCTTATAAATACAAAAAAACCCAGAAAAAAACCTAGAACTTGGAATCTGCTGTCGCGAGCCTCTACACCTCCACGATCCAATCTAGAGCCATTTTTTGGCACTCTGCCGTAGGAGGAAATCATCACCGGAGGTCATCTTCAACATCCCGGCGGTCTCCATGATGAGGATGGAGTTGTTCACCCTCAGGGCTGAGCGTTTTTACTAGCAGCTATGTTTTTGATCTCTCTCTCTCTCTCTCGTGTTCTTGATTTGGCACGATCTTGATGTACCACAAGCTTTGTTATAATATAGTTGGATCATATGGTTTTTCCGCTTTCTATCTTGTTGCGATGAATTGAATTTTTATCTTTGAGGTTTTACTTTTATCGGATTGAATACTTTGTTGGATTTGAGAACACTTGATGTATGTCTTGCATATGAATACCCGTGGTGACAATGGGATATTATATTGATCCACTTGATGTATGTTTGGGCACTCAACTCGCGAATTCCCGAGGTGACATTGGGGTAATCTATGCATAGGGGTTGTTGCACGTTTTCGTCCTACTTTCTCCGGTAGAAATCTTGGGGCACTCTTTGAAGTTCTTTGTGTTGGATCGGATATTTTGAATCTGAAGTTTTTTTATGCATATCGTATCATCAACTCACGGATAATTGTGGTGACATTGGAGTATCTAGGTGATATTAGAGTTGGTTGATGTCTATCATATCGTGTTATTTTAGTACGAACTCTAGGGTTGTTTGTGATACTTATAGGAATAGCTCACTAAATGGATCGGAAAGGATAACTTTGAGGTGGTTTCGTACCCTGCAAACAATTTTATTTTATGTTCTTTGCTAGATAAGAACTTTGGAGTGGCGAACGGGCCTGTAGCCTAGTGGTTGCAGCGACCTTAGTAGCACCCCAGGTCCTGGGTTCGACTCCCGGTGGGAGCGGATTTAAACAGGCCTGGGCAAAAATTTCTGTAATAAAAGGACTGTGGGGCTGTTGCTCTACAGTAAATAGTCAAAAAAAGAACTTTGGAGTGATTCTTTATTGCACGTTGAGGGATTGTTATATGATTCAACTATGTTAGCATTGTTGAGAGATTGTACTAGTGAAAGTATGAACCCTAGGCCTTGTTTCCAAGCATTGCAATACCATTTGTGCTCAATTTTGTTACTTGCTACCTTGCTGGTTTTTATTGTTCCTATTACAAAAATCAATATCTACTATTCGTATTACACTTGTATCACCATCTCTTTGCCGAACTAGTGCACCTATACAATTTACCATTGTATTTGATGTGTTGGGGACACAAAAGACTCTTTGTTATTCGGTTGCATGGTTGTTTGAGAGAGACCATCTTCATCCTACGCCTCCCACGAATTGATAAACCTTAGGTCATCCACTTGAGGGAAAATTACTACTGTCCTACAAAACTCTGCGCTTGGAGGCCCAACACGAGTCTACAAGAATAAAGTTGCGTAGCGGACATCATGTACTATAGCATTTTTAATAGGGTATCAATATAGGACACCTTTATAGTCTAAGATCTATAACTTAATGTATCAAAAACATATTGCATTAACCGAGGGAGGACAATTAGGGATTTAGCGGGATATAGTGTGATTTAACAGTGCTATAGCCCTAATAAATTTATTCTATTACCAGTTCACTACTTAGAAATTCATTGTTCATGTATCTTTATGGTTGGTGATTGGTCACCATTTCACTTCTCAACTCGAAAATTGCCCATATAAGAGGTGACCTATCTAATTCTTAAGCGGAGTACAGACATCGCAGTTTCCAAAAAATAATCATGGGCGTAGACAATATCCTATATTTGGAATTGTTCTATAGTTTATCAATTTACAACCATAGCAGCCTATGTCTCTATATGGAGTATTGCAATCTTCTTCCACCCTTACTGTAGTAGTAGAGCTGCTCCAAGTGAAAGTGTACCGTCATGATGTGGAACAAATATTACCGCTGGCTACTTGTTATGTGTGCATTGCTGACAAAGTTTTGAATAGAAGGCTATAACGGCACCATAAGGGTACTATAGCGGTTTTAATAGGGTCCCAATAAAGGTCATCTATATAGTACAACCTGTGTAACTTGATTTAAGACTTTTTTCCAATTTAAATTAACTGCAAAAACGTCTAGCATGAAGTTACAGAGGGACTAGAATTCGGGATTTTAGCTGGAGTTAGCGTGATTTAACGGTGCTATAGCACAATTTATTTTGTTACCATAGTTCACTACTTAGACTTTCATTGTTCATGTATCTGTACAATTGGTGATTGGTCAGCTTTTCATTTCCCAACTAGATAATTGTCCATAAGAAGGTACCTATCTAAATCTTAGGCAGAGTTCACAAATCACTGTTTCCAAAAATAATCATGGGCATAGACGATATCCTCCATCTGGAATTGTTCTATATTTAAAAAATTTACACCCCTAGCATTCTATGTCTCCATATGGAGTATTAGATTCTTCCTCGACTCTACTGTAGTAGTAGAAATGTTCCCAGTGAAAGTGTACCTTCGTGTTATGGTCCAAATATTACCGCTGGCTACTTGCTATGTCTACATTGCTCACAAAGTTATGAATAGCATGTTATAACGACGCCATAAGGTCTCAATAAAGGACATCTATGTAGTACAATTTTGTGATTTTAGTGGGATATAACGTAATTTAACGACGCTATGGCGCCAACTAATTTATTCTGTTGCCACAATGTACTATTTTAGACTTTGGTTGTTGATGTAGCTGTACCATCGGTGTTTGGTCAACTTTGCACGTCTCAACTAGAAATTTTTCCATATTAGAGGTAACCTATCTAAACCTTAGGCGGAGCTCAGACATTGTTGTTTCCAAAAAAATAATCATAGGTGTCGAGAATGCAAATGGAACCTACTACAAGTATGTGTGCCAAGAAAAAAAGGTAGTTCAAATGTTTCTATGAACCATAGTAGGTTAGAAAAATACTTTGGGCGTACATTAGTTTTCACTTCTTAGTTTTGAAGAAATGTGAAACAATTCATGGACGTACTAGGTAGGGACTAGCGGATTGCTGTGAAATGATAACTTGCAAGAATTTATCCAATCATGTTACTGCAAGCTGCTCCCTGCAGGAAAGTACATGAACAATTCAAAGTGTATTTGTTTTCTTCTTTCTAGTGGGTTTGTGTTCTCATTTTATTGCATTCTCTATCAGTGTTATTTTCATTTTTGTATCGAAAACTATAAATCTCATAGCCACCATCCATGAGGTCCTGGATTTGTTCATAGTCAAACTTTCTTAAGTTTGACCATCTACATAGAAAAATATTAACATCTAGAAAACCAAAATAGTAACATTCTCTAGTACATATATTTCCGTACTATGCTATCTTGTGTTGTACATCTTACCATATTTATCTATAGAGTTGATCAAATATAAGCAAGTTTTTGACGTAGGATTCAGATCGGGAGAAATCCCTAGCCAGCACTGGTCGGCCGTGATGGCGGCGATCGAGGGCACGTTTTTTATCCATGGAGACATTCGTCATATCTGCTTCCACCTCCATCATGCCATTTGTCTCTCGGGTGAAAACCCTAATTGCATTGGGCTCCGGTGGTGTCTTTGGCGTTGTTCCTTTTGTAAAGGCACCGCCTTGGAAGATAGTTGGCTGGTGAATACTGTTGGGTTGTTGTTGGCAGCGATCTGGATTAGGAGGTGGTGTGGTGTGGCATCTACCGCGTCGGCGCCAGCGGGTCTTGGCGGCGTACTGTAGCGGGGTCTCGATGATGGACGTGTGTTGATGGAAGCGCGCGGGATGGTGACGTTGTCTAGCATCGTGGTGGTGTTGACGGCAGTTGGGCCTAGCAAGGTCAATACGTGGATCTCTCCTGAAGTTGGGACGGTGGAAGATGGCAGAAGAAGATTGTGGAGGAAGCGCATGCAGTGCACGCTAAGGGTCGGCAAGACCGCTTGGTGATCTCGGCTAGCCGTGGGGCGGCTTGGTGTGGCCATCAGATTAGATGGTGTGTTAGTGCGTGGTTAGGGCACATCATTAAGTTAGTAGGTGTAGCAATATAGATCATCACGAAGATGGCTTTGAGCTGATCCATATATTTGTTTTTGTCGGACTCTATTGAATAATATAATAAAGATGCTTGCGTGCATTGTTCGATGTAGCAGACGGGGTTACCCTCCTTTTCTAAAAAAATTAAGTTTGACTTAGGATGAACCTAGAACCTCAATTATTTCGGTACCGAAGAAGTAGTGTTTAGCACAAACAGTCAAAAAAAGACCATAATATATGGTTTTTACATTTGACGGTTTAGTGGGAGCAAGCGCCATAGTTGAGGACTCATGATCTACCTCTTCCTCTACAGAAAGCTCACTGTGGTGAATAATGAACCAATTTGGAACCCACACGTCTAATCCATCTGTCCACGATGAGTTGCACATCTACTTTCCACGTCCCACTTATGAGCTAGCTAGCTAGCTAATTGACAAAACGATCGACAAGGTGCTTTGATATTCCCAAAACAGTTTATGTCCTCTCAGAAAAAAGGAAGAGAATAGAAAGTTTTCTTGCAAAAATCATGATACTATTTCCCGAATTATATTGCGCCCTGCCAGAATTATGCTTTATGGGATGCCCAAGAGGAGTGGTCAACCCAAGAAAAAGGCCAGCTGCCCCTCTCACGTAGGATTATAGGTGCCAAATTATGCGTGGATAGCTTTAGTCTTGTCGTAAGTCAACTTGTGCGTGTTCATGCATGCATGATTCATGATTATATTGTCATTGTAAAAAGCTTGCTAGGTGGTAACTAGAGGCAAATAGGGCCACAAATTTCCACCAGAAAAGGTCGCACTTTCTTACAAAGAAATGATATTTGAGGCGCTTTTAAATTTCATTTTATGTTGTAAAAACATGTGCACCAATTATGAGTGACACTATCACAAGACAAAAAAAGAATAAAAATGGCAGGGCAGTCATGATCTCCCTTTTGTCCCTGTCACTCAACCCAGGGCTCTGAAGCTGAGATAGCAATCTATAGTACGTAGGGGCCAAGACAATGCTTCCTTGCTTATCGAACAAGTGTTAACAGTTTATTGATGTGATGGAGGTAGAACTGCTACTAGTGAAAGTGCACCTTTGTGATCATGTGGTCCATATATTCCCACTAGCTACTCGGTTCACATGGCAGGTAAATATTTCCTGGAGAACTCTATGCTAGCTGCTACTAGGGGGGATGGAAAACCCTTAAAATCATGAAGAAAACGACGTAACTATAACCTGAAGGTGATAACTGATTAGGTTTATAGTATAATACTTTATGTGCCTGTCAAGCTAATCTCCTTTTGATGTTATCCAGAACCGTTGTTTAGGGGGATCGAATTAGTATCTATATCTTGTAGTCACGCGGCGATATGGTTCAGGAATCATTTTCTTTTTAGCCGTGAGAGGGATGGCAGTGGTGTCCGCAGGCGTTCAAGTGTTTTTCAAGAGAGCAGAGAGATTGATAGATGGTAGCTTCATGCCGAAGCTCGCCCAGCAACTGAAGGACTGCACGCACGACACGTACGCATGCAGCCTTGGCCATTGCACCGCCATGAGATGAGCACCATGAGAACTGGACAGAGTTGGCAATGTCAGGACATCCACCAAACGGATTCCCACCAAACATGCAATAAAGAAAGAAGGCAAGGAAAAGGTAAGAACTAGTACAAAAAGATCTATGCTGGGTGATTTTGCAACTGGCTCTTCTGAGTGAACTGTGCCGTTTTGTGGCAACAGGGAGTATCCATCCAGTACCCTCAAAACATAAAAGCATCTGCAGCCGGACTTGGCAAATCTAGACCCTCAAACGCCCGTGAACGCGCCCGGACGCGTTCGCGGGCACTAACCAGGCATCCCTCAAATGTTGCGCCGTATATCCACATACAATAAATTCCGATCCTCAAATCCATGCAATCCATGCACGTCGATCATACGGTACAAACTGTTCGAATGCCAAAGTTCCAAACAAAGTAAAGCAAATCATAATTCAACAAACCGGACATGGCAAAATGAAATCAATGTCCGAGCATGACGGATGGCCTCGGATCACTGGCTGGGCGCGTGCTCCGAGCGGAATGCGTCCTACGAGGGTACGTGGACACACTCTCCCCGCTCGTTGCTATGCTTCACCTAGATAGATCTTGCGTAATCATAGGATTTTTTTTTGAATTACTACGTTCCCCAACAGTGGCATCCGAGCCAGGTCTATGCATAGATGATATATGCATGAGTAGAACACAATGAGTTATGAGCGATAATAGTCATACTGCTTACAAACAACGTCTTACTTTGATTCGGTGGTATTGTTGGATGAAGTGGCCCAGACTGACCTTACATGACCGTGTTCATGAGACTGGTTCTACCAACGTGCTTCGCACACAGGTGGCTAGCGGGTGTCTGTTTCTCCAACTTTAGTTGAATCGAGTTTGACAATGGCCGGTCCTTGTTGAAGGTTAAAACAGCACACTTGACGAAAAATCGTTGTGGTTTTGATGCGTAGATAAGAACGGTTCTTGCTAGAAGCCCGTAGTAGCCACGTAAAACTTGCAACAACAAAGTAGAGGACGTCTAACTTGTTTTTGCAGGGCATGTTGTGATGTGATATGGTCAAGACGTGATGAGATATAAATTGAGGTATGAGATGATCATGCTTTTGTAAAAGTTATCGGCAACTGGCAGGAGCCTTATGGTTGCGCTTTATTGTATGAAATGCAATCGCCATGTAATTGCTTTACTTCATCACTAAGCGGTAGCGATAGTCGTAGAAGCAATAGTTGGCGAGACGACAATGATGCTGTGATGGAGATCAAGGTGTCAAGCTGGTGACGATGGAGATCATGACGGTGCTTTGGAGATGGAGATCAAAGGCACAAGATGATGATGGCCATATCATGTCACATATTTTGATTGCATGTGATGTTTATCTTTTATGCATCTTATTTTGCTTAGTACGACGGTAGCATTATAAGATGATCCCTCATTAAATTTCAAGGTATAAGTGTTCTCCCTGAGTATGCACCGTTGCTACAGTTCGTCGTGCCGAGACACCACGTGATGATCGGGTGGGATAAGCTCTACGTTCACATACAACGGGTGCAAGCCAGTTTTGCACGCGTAGAATACTCGGGTTAAACTTGACGAGCGTAGCATATGCAGATATGGCCTCGGAACACTGAGACTGAAAGGTCGAACGTGAATCATATAGTAGATATGATCAACATAGAGATCTTCACCATTGAAAACTACTCCATCTCACGTGATGATCGGACATGGTTTAGTTGATATGGATCACGTGATCATTTTGATGACCAGAGGGATGTCTATCTAAGTGGGAGTTCTTAAGTAATATGATTAATTGAACTTAAATTTATCATGAACTAAGTACCTGATAGTTTTTGCATGTCTATGTTGTTGTAGATCAATGGCCCGTGCTACCGTTCCCTTGAATTTTAATGCGTTCCTAGAGAAAGCTAAGTTGAAAGATGATGGTAGAACTACACGGACTGGGTCTGTAACTTGAAGATTGTCCTCATTGCTGCACAGAAGAATTACGTCCTGGAAGCACCGCTAGGTGCAAGACCCGCTGCAGGAGCAACTCCGGACGTTATGAACGTCTGGCAGAGCAAAGCTGATGAGTACTCGATAGTTCAGTGTGCCATGCTTTACGGCTTAGAATCGGGAGTTCAAACACGTTTTGAACGTCATGGAGCATATGAGATGTTCCAGGAGTTGAAGTTAATATTTCAAGCAAATGCCCGAGTTGAGAGATATGAAGTCTCCAACAAGTTTATAGCCGCAAGATGGAAGAGAATAGTTCTGTCAGTGAACACATACTCAGAATGTCTGGGTACCATAACCACTTGACTCAGCTGGGAGTTAATCTTCCTGATGATAGTGTCATTGACAGAGTTCTTCAATCACTGCCACCAAGCTATAAGGGCTTCGTGATGAACTATAATATGCAAGGGATGGAAAAATCAATTCCCGAGCTCTTCGCAATGCTAAAGGCTGCGGAGGTAGAAATCAAGAAGGAGCATCAAGTGTTGATGGTTAACAAGACCACTAGTTTCAAGAAAAAGGGCAAGGGGAAGAAGGGGAACTTCAAGAAGAATAGCAAGGAAGTTGCTACTCCCGGGAAGAAGCCCAAGTCTGGACCTAAGCCTAAAACTGAGTGCTTCTACTGCAAAGGGACTAGTCACTGGAAGCGGAACTGCCCCAAGTATTTGGCGGATAAGAAGGATGGCAAAGTGAAAGGTATATATGATATACATGTTATTGATGTGTACCTTACTAATGCTCGTAGTAGCGCCTGGGTATTTGATACTGATTCTATTGCTAATATTTGCAACTCGAAAAAGGGGATGCGGATTAAACGAAGATTGGCTAAGGACGAGGTGACGATGCGCGTGGGAAATGGTTCCAAAGTCGATGTGATTGAGGGAGTCCTGGATTAGGGGGTCCTCGGACAGCCGGACTATATCCTTTGGCCGGACTGTTGAACTATGAAGATACAAGATTGAAGACTTCGTCCCGTGTTCGGATGGGACTTTCTTGGCGTGGAAGGCAAGCTTGGCAATACGGATATGTAGATCTCTTCCCTTGTAACCGACTTTGTGTAACCCTAGCCCCCTCCGGTGTCTATATAAACTGGAGGGTTTAGTCCGTAGGACAAGAACAATCATACCATAGGCTAGCTTCTAGGGTTTAGCCTCTATGATCTCGATCAACTCTTGTAATACTCATATAATCAAGATCAATCAAGCAGGAAGTAGGGTATTACCTCCATCGAGAGGGCCCGAACCTGGGTAAACATTGTGTCCCCCGCCTCCTGTTACCATCCGCCTTAGACGCACAGTTTGGGACCCCCTACCCGAGATCTGCCGGTTTTGACACCGACATTTGTGCTTTCATTGAGAGTTCCATTGTGCCGTCACTGTAAGGCTTGATGGCTCCTTCGATCATCGGCAACGACGCGATCCAGGGTGAGGTTTTCCTCCCCGAACAGATCTTCGTGTTCGGCGGCTTCGTACTGCGGGCTAACTCGCTTGGCCATCTGGAGCAGATCGATAGCTACACCCCTGGCCATCAGGTCAGGTTTGGAAACTTGAACTATACTGCCGACATCAGCGGAGACTTGTTCTTCGACGGATTCGAGCCCATGTCAGGTGCGCCGCACAATCACGACGAGCATGATTTAGCTCTGCCATCGGACTGTGTTCGGGAGATCACACCTGCAACTACTCCGGCCCTCAATCCGGAACAAATTGCACCATCTGTGGACAGGTGGATGGACCCCGCCACGGAGGCCGCACACTCAGTGGCGATAGCGCCGAATACTGACCTTACCTCCTAAGAGACCCGTGTTGCCGAACTGTTGGATTCGTCCCCAGCCACGGACTCCAAGCCGCTTGTGTCCGTGCCCATCAAATCCGATTGGGCACCGATCATGGAGTTTACCTCCGCGGATATCTTTCAGCACTCGCCTTTTGGCGACGTACTAAACTCGTTGAAGTCTCTCTCCCTGTCGGGAGACCCTTGGTCGAACTATGTCCGGCTAGAATGGGATGCGGATGACGAAGAAATTCGCGCCCCGCCCACCACCCACTTAGCAGCCACGGTTGACGATTTAACCGACATGCTCGACTTCGTCTCCGAAGACATCGACGGTATGGACGACGATGCAGGAGATGAACAAGAACCACCGCCCATAGGGCGCTGGACGGCCACCTCATCGTATGATATATACATGGTGGACACCCCCAAAGAAGGGGATGGCGACAAGACAACGGAGGATAATCCCTCCAAGAAGCAACCCAAGCACCGACGTCAGCGGCGCCGCTCTAAGTCTCGCCATAGCAAAAGCAGCGATACCGGCACAAGAGACAATAATGCTCCGGATAGTGCTGAAGACTACGATAATCCCCTCCAGGCAGACCTCGAGTGGGAGGATGAACAAGCTAGCTCTCCGGAACAGGCAGCAAACGGAGAATCAGAGGATGACAATTACATGCCTCTCTCCGAAGACGAAGTGAGCCTCGGCGACGAAGAATTTGTCGTGCCTGAGGATCCCGTCGAGCAGGAACGCTTCAAGCGCCGGCTTCTAGCCACGGCAAACAGCCTGAAGAAAAAGCAACAACAGCTTCGAGCTGATCAAGATCTGCTAGCGGATAGATGGACTGAAGTCCTGGCAGCCGAGGAATACGAACTCGAGCGCCCAACCAAGAGTTACCCAAAGCGCAAGTTGCTACCTCGACTCGAGGAGGAAGCATTAAAACATACACCACTAGCGTATGGGGTGGCAGATCGGATACACTAAAAGAGGGACGATGACTGTCACGCCGGATACACTAAAAGCACCAACGCGGGACCATGACCGTCACGCCGGATACACTAAAAGCAAATCCGGCCGGGCCGAATACAGCAGACAAGACTCATATGAACTGCGTCGTGATATAGCCCGGCACAGAGGCGCCGCACACCCCCTATGCTTCACTGATGAAGTAATGGATCACAAATTACCAGAGGGTTTTAAACACATAAACAATGAATCATATGATGGTACAACAGATCCCGCGGTATGGATCGAGGATTTCCTCCTCCACATCCACATGGCTCGCGGTGATGATCTACATGCCATCAAGTACCTCCCACTAAAACTCAAAGGACCAGCTCGGCATTGGCTGAATAGCTTGCCATCAGACTCCATTGGCAGTTGGGAGGATTTGGAAGATGCATTCCTTGACAACTTCCAGGGCACTTATGTGCGACCACCGGATGATGATGACTTGAGCCATATAACTCAGCAGCCAGGGGAATCGGCCAGGCAATTCTGGACACGGTTCCTAACTAAGAAAGACCAAATTGTGGATTGTCCGGATGCAGAGGCCTTAGCGGCATTTAAGCATAACATCCGTGACGAGTGGCTCGCCCGGCACCTCGGCCAGGAGAAGCCAAAGTCTATGGCTGCCCTCACGGCGCTCATGACCCGCTTTTGTGCAGGCAAAGATAGCTGGCTGGCTCGCAGCAACAACACATCAAGAAGTCATGGCATTTCAGATACAAAGGATACTAACGGCAGACCGCGCCGTAACAGACACAAGCGCCGCAACAACGGCGACAACACCGAGGACACGGCAGTCAATGTCGGATTCAGCGGCTCTAAATCCGGTCAGCGGAAGAAACCGTTCAAAAGAAGCAATCCGGGCCCGTCCAGTTTGGACCGCATACTCGATCGCTCGTGTCAAATTCACGGCACCCCTGGTAAGCCAGCCAATCACACCAACAGAGAATGCTGGGTGTTCAAGCAGGCCGGCAAGTTGAATGCCGAAAACAGGGACAAGGGGCTGCATAGCAACGACGAGGAGGAGCCCCGGCCGCCGAACACAGGAGGACAGAAGAGGTTCCCTGCACAAGTGAAAACGGTGAACATGATATACGCAACCCACATTCCCAAGAGGGAACGGAAACGTGCACTAAGGGACGTCTATGCGATGGAGCCAGTCGCCCCAAAGTTCAACCCATGGTCCTCTTGTCCGATCACCTTCGATCGCAGGGACCACCCCACTAGTATCCGTCATGGCGGATCTGCCACACTGGTCCTTGACCCCATCATCGACGGATTTCACCTCACTCGAGTCCTTATGGATGGCGGCAGCAGCCTGAACCTGCTCTATCAGGATACAGTGCGCAAAATGGGTATAGACCCCTCGAGGATTAAACCCACTAAAACCACCTTTAAAGGTGTCATCCCAGGTGTGGAGGCCCATTGCACGGGCTCAATCACACTGGAAATGGTCTTCGGATCTCCGCACAACTTCCGAAGCGAGGAGTTAATCTTTGATATCGTCCCGTTCTGCAGTGGCTATCACGAACTGCTCGGGCGAACCACATTTGCGAGATTCAATGCGGTACCGCATTATGCATACCTCAAGCTCAAAATGCCAGGACCTCGTGGGGTTATAACAGTCAATGGAAACACAGAACGCTCGCTCCGCACAGAGGAGCACACGCGCGGTTATACCAATTCGGCGATAAAGCCCCCGGACACCTTCAAGTGAGTCCGGAGTAACCTGCAACAGGATCGCCTGGGACGTTCAGATCTTGCCTAGCAATTCGGCCCCCGTCCTAGTCCTAGTCAAGCAATGAAATATGTGCCGCGCGTACATAATTATGCACTAAAAATACCATGGGCATAGGCGGGGGCACGACCAGGGCACGTCCCACAATGCGGCTCAACCGCCCCAGGGGCTGTATACCTTTATCATTTCCTCTCTTTCAGGACCTTACTCTCTGGAAGCCCTTTCCGGCAGTCTGATTGCTGGACACATTACGGGAAGGAACAACCAAGGAGGCAAGAAGCTAAGACGTACAAGGGAATCCCCAGGCGGTCTCTGATAACAATCAAAGTACCCATTTTTAATACCCATGCGCAGCTTATCCTTGGATAGGACATGTCAAATGGTCCTATTTTTTGCTTATTGCACTACATATATCAGTACGCTTCGACGTATTATTTAAATAACAATGTGTAGCATTAGTCTATAATTGCATTACCCTTTCTTTTTTCTTGTCTGTTTATTTACGACAACTTGCACCCGTACATTCTGGTACGACCAGTACGCCAGGGGCTTCAGTATACCCCATAATACGACGTGAGAAGTCCGAACACTTTTGACAGTGCGGCACCCCGAACTTATAGCATTATATGCATCAGCTCTGAATCATGTCTTGGGTCAATAGTTGGGTTTGCCCGGCTCCCATGTTTTGGTACCTTACGTTCCGCAATATTGGCTAAGGTAGCGCTGGGAGAACTACTGCGATTGTGTCCCGGTTCTTCCGGACGAGCACCTCAGTAGAGAAAGCCGAAAACTGACTGCATGATAAGGCGAGAGCTGGTCGCTGTTCGAGAGGTCTCAAGTCCTTAAACACTTTTTCCGCTTCGGGCGAGGAGTCGGCCTTGCCCGACTTAGGCGTATATAGCGCCCCAAATTCGGCCTTGCGAATACTAGGGGCTTCGCAAAAATTTAAAATTGTAGACTTCTATGGCTAAGTGAGAGTGTTAAAGCCTTATAGTCCAATTGCCTGGTTCGTTGTGCTGAACACCTCCCTCGAAGGACCCAAAATTGGGATAGAGAGTGCTCAGGTTTATCCCGAACACCTCAGTACTAGTTACATGGGGGCAGAAGCCGACGACTGGACAACTCTCAGATTTTATAAATGGCCGCATAGAAGGTAATATTTTAAATTCACAAGCGTTGCATAGCACAAATGAACTCGTTTCATATTACAGGATCGCATGAGTACATTCATTCGAATATTACATTCTTTGTACATTCCTCCGCCACAAGGCGAGAACCCTTCAGGACACTGTTATAATACATCTCGGGGTGACGATGCTCCTTGCCTTCTGGCGGCCCCTCCTTCACCAGCTTCTCGGCGTCCAGCTTCGCCCAGTGCACCTTTGCTCGGGCAAAAGCCCTGCACGCGCCCTCGATGCAGACGGACCGCTTTATGACTTCAAGCCGTGGGCAGGCATTCACAAGCCGCCTCACCAGGCCGAAGTAGCTATCGGGCAGGGGATCGCCAGGCCACATCCGGACTATAAGACCCCTCATGGCCTGTTCGGCTGCCTTGTGGAGCTCGACCAGTTGCTTCAGCTGGTCGCTCAATGGCATGGGGTGTTCGGTCCCAGTATACTGAGACCAGAACAACTTCTCCATCGAGCTCCCCTCCTCGGCCCGGTAGAACTCTGCGGCATCTGACACACTGTGGGGCAGATCTGCGAACGCTCCTGGAGAGCTCCGAACTCGGGTAAGTAAAAGGAAATTTTCTTTCACATGTTTGCTTTGCATAATGAATGCCTTACCCGCCGCTATCTTCTTAACTGCCTCAATTTCCTGGAGGGCCTTTTGGGCTTCGGCCTTGGCGTGTTGTGCGCTTTCGAGGGCCTTCGCAAGCTCGGACTCGCATCTTAGAGTTAAGCTCCAAGGACTCGTGTTTCTTGACGAGAGCCTGGAGCTCTTGCTGCACCTCGCCCACCCGGGCCTCTTGTTTTTCCCGCTCAATGCACTCCTTGGCCGCCTTGTCCTCAGCCTCAGTCAGCGCCTTCTTCAGGGTCGCCACTTCGGTCGTGGCCCCTGGCAAAATTCAAGACGATCCTATGATCTAAGCAACCACCCTTGTTTTTTCTTATCAACATACAGACGGGGTATAACTTACCTTTGTTCTCTTCGAGCTGCCTTTTGGCAAGGCCGAGCTCTTTCTTGGACCGCTCAAAGGCCCGCTTCAGTGCGGCGACCTCCGCAGTACGTGCGGCAGCGGCTAGCAGTGAAGACTGCATGTGCACATAGACAAATTTCGATTAGACTCCTGCGGTTATTATTTGATCCTCTATTCGGCCTTTCTTCGCAAACGCCGAACAGAGCATCAGGGGCTAGTGTCTATGAGGTAACATTCTCTTATAATCTGGTCACTTACCTCAAAGCCTATTAGGAGGCTGGCATAGGCTTCAGTCAGTCCGCTCTTGGCGGACTGAACCTTCTTGACCACCGCACTCATGATAGTGTGGTGTTCTTCGTTAATGGAAGCGTCGTGAAGCGCTTCCAGCAAGTTGTCCGGTGCCTCTGGATGGACAGAGGCCACCGGCACAGGCGGCTTGCCCCTCTTAACAGGGGGTCGCCTGACAGAGTCCGGAACCACTGGAGGTTCCGGTGCAGTGTTCGGCTGGGGGCCGAATTCGGAGCCCATGGGAGTCTTGCTCCCCTTGCGCCCAGGGTCCGGAACGTCGCCTTGAGGCGCCTCCAGGACTACCTCCCCTCGGCTCGGTGCCCTTTGAGATGACACCTCGACGTTGTCCGTAGGGCGAGCGGTGGAGGCGGTCGGAAGTGAATCACTATTCATATCCGACGGGTCCAAAGAACCATCCGATGAAGATACGTCGATATGGGCTCGGGATGGACTGCATAATCATGTTCGGCGTGATGAGAAGCAGTGCAATAAAACATACCATGAATTACTATGGAATCTGGATACTTACGACTTCGCCAGGGGCTTGTCCCTGGGCAACCACTCGTTGTCGCTGTAGGCGGCCGTCGTGGAGCAGTCCGGGAGGAGGGTCCTTCCCTTCTTGGACCCTTCGGCCTCCCCGGTTGGGGCGGCCTTCCTTTTCTTGTCCCCCCCGGCTGGGGGGAGAACTTTCCTCTTCCTCCTCCTTGTTTTCGTGGGAGGAGTGCGCCTCGGAGTTTTCGGACGATGAGTCCGATATAGCCCAGCGCTGGAGACCCTTTCGGGTCCCCGTAGCCTTCTTCTTGGCCTTCTTCACCGGCACCTCTTAAGGCGCCGGAACCAGCATCTCCATTAGGAGAGCATCTGCATGATCTTCAGGCAGGGGGGCTGGGCAATTGACCTGCTCCGCTGTCTCTACCCAGTCCTGTTAAATAGCATGGAGGCTTAGATCCCGCACATGATTAAACTGGGGAAAATAAACATCCTATGAGATATGAAAAACTCACCGGATTGGCAGGACACTTTGCGCTGAGTCCGCGGTCCTCGGTGAGGGGAGGAGGTACCTCGGCGCCCTTGAACAACACCTTCCAGACGTCCTTGTGCGTCGTGTCGAATAGCTCTCGCAGCGTCTGGTGCTCGGCCGGGTCGAACTCCCACAAATTGAATGCCCGTCGTTGACACGGGAGGATCCGGCGGAAGAGCATGACCTGGACCATGTTGACGAGCTTGATTTTCTTGCTCATCATGTTTCTGATGCATTTCTGGAGTCCGTTCAGCTCTACCGGGGAGCCCCAGGACAGGCCCTTCTCTTTCCAGGAGGTGAGCCGCATGGGGATTCTGGGTCGAAATTTGGGGGCCGCCACCCAGTTGGTGTCGCGCGGCTCGGTGATATAGAACCACCCCGATTGCCACCCCTTTATGGTCTCCACATAGGGGCCTTTGAGCCAGGTGATGTTGGGCATTTTGCCCACCATGGCGCCTCCACACTCCGCTTGCTGGCCGACCACCACCTTCGGTTTAACATTGAAGGTCTTCAGCCACAGGCCGAAATGTGGTTGGATGCAGAGGAAGGCCTCGCACACGACGATAAACGCCGAGATGTTGAGGATGAAATTTGGGGCCAGATCGTGAAAGTCCAGCCCGTAGTAGAACATGAGCCCGCAGACAAATGGGTGGAGGGGAAATCCTAGTCCGCGGATGAAGTGGGTAAGGAAAACCACCATCTCATGGGGTTCTGGAGTAGGGATGATTTGCCCCGCATCTGGCAGCCGGTGCGCGATATCCGTGGCCAGGTATCCGGCTCCCCGCAGCTTTGTGATGTTCTCCTCCATAACGGAGGATACCATCCACTTGCCTCCTGCTCCGGACATGCTTGGAGTGGTTTGAGGAGAAAAACGCGAACTTGGGCGCTGGAGCTCGAGTGCGCAAGAATGGATGAGCTAGGAGGAAGAAGGCATAGGTGAAAAGGGCGAATCCTTGTCCCTTTATAAGGGCGGAAGAGGCTATGCGCCTCCCCACCTACCTGGTAAAATCGCTTATTCCCCAAGCGCCGTAATTGATGGTGCGGCTGGGTTACCCACACCCGTATTGATGAGAATCCCGTGATAAGGGGACACGATCTCTGCTTCGACAAGACGTGCCAAGGAAACTGCCTCGCAATACGTGCTGTGGCTGGTTGTGAAAAATGGTTCGAATAATGACCGGGCCGTGGTGTGATGTCATGCTGCAAACTGTGTCAACAGATTAGATTTGTGGGAATATTATTCTCTCTACGGTGCTATGTGGAATTTTTTTTTTGCAGAGCCGGATACTATCCTTGTGTTCAAAATCTTCTATGGAGTATTCGGAGGAGGAACCCGCCTTGCAATGTCGAAGACAAATCTGCGCGCCGGACTCATCGCCATTGAAGCCTGGTTCAAGGGCTACCGAGGGAGTCCTGGATTAGGGGGTCCTCGGACAGCCGGACTATATCCTTTGGCCGGACTGTTGAACTATGAAGATACAAGATTGAAGACTCCGTCCCGTGTCCGGATGGGACTTTCCTTGGCGTGGAAGGCAAGCTTGGCAATACGGATATGTACATCTCTTCCCTTGTAACCGACTTTGTGTAACCCTAGCCCCCTCCGGTGTCTATATAAACCGGAGGGTTTAGTCCGTAGGACAAGAACAATCATACCATAGGCTAGCTTCTAGGGTTTAGCCTGTATGATCTCGTGGTAGATCAACTCTTGTAATACTCATATCATCAACATCAATCAAGCAGGAAGTAGGGTATTACCTCCATCGAGAGGGCCCGAACCAGGGTAAACATTGTGTCCCCCGCCTCCTGTTACCATCCGCCTTAGACGCACAGTTCGGGACCCCCTACCCGAGATCCGCCGGTTTTGACACCGACAGTGATCGCCGTCGGCACGCTACCTCTACATCTACCGCTGGGATTAGTTTTAGACCTGAATAATTGTTATTTGGTGCCAGCGTTAAGCATGAACATTATATCTGGATCTTTTTTTATGCAAGACGGTTATTCATTTAAAATCAGAGAATAATGGTTGTTCTATTTATATGAGTAATATCTTTTATGGTCATGCACCCTTGATGAGTGGTCTATTTCTGTTGAATCTTGATTGTAGTGATACACATATTCATGATATTGAAGCCAAAAGATGCAAAGTTAATAATGATAGTGCAACTTATTTTTTGGCACTGCCGTTTAGGTCATATTGGTGTAAAGCGCATGAAGAAACTCCATGCTAATGGGTTTTTGGAATCACTTGATTATGAATCACTTGATACTTGCGAACCATGCCTCATGGGCAAGATGACTAACTTCGTTCTCCGGAACAATGGAGCGAGCAACTGACTTATTGGAAATAATACATACCGATGTATGCGGTGCAATGAGTGTTGAGGCTCGCGGCGGGTATCGTTATTTTCTGACCTTCACAGATGATTTGAGAAGATATGGGTATATCTACTTAATGAAACATAAGTCTGAAACATTTGAAAAGTTCAAAGAATTTCAGAATGAAGTGGAAAATCATCGTAACAAGAAAATAAAGTTTCTACGATCTAATCGTGGAGGAGAATATTTGAGTTATGAGTTTGGTCTTCATTTGAAACAGTGTGGAATAGTTTCGCAACTCACGCCACCTGGAACACCACAGCGTAATGGTGTGTCCGAATGTCGTAACCGTACTTTATTAGGTATGGTGCGATCTATGATGTCTCTTACTGATTTACCGCTATCGTTTTGGGGTTATGCTTTAGAGACGGCTGCATTCACGTTAAATAGGGCACCATCTAAATCCGTTGAGACGACACCATGTGAACTGTGGTTTGGCAAGAAACCCAAGTTGTCATTTCTTAAAGTTTGGGGCTGCGATGCTTATGTGAAAAAGCTTCCACCTGATAAGCTCGAACCCAAATCGGAGAAATGTGTCTTCATAGGATACCCAAAGGAGACTGTTGGGTACACCTTCTATCACAGATCCGAAGGCAAGATTTTTGATGCTAAGAATGGATCCTTTCTAGAGAAGGATTTTCTCTCGAAAGAAGTGAGTGGGAGGAAAGTAGAACTTGATGAGGTAATTATATCTTCTCCCAAATTGGAAAGTAGTTCATCACATAAACAGTTCCAGTGATTCCTACACCAATTAGTGAGGAAGTTAATGATGATGATCATGAAACTTCAGATCAAGTTACTACCGAACCTCATAGGTCAACCAGAGTACGTTCCACACCAGAGTGGTACGGTAATCCTGTTATGGAATCATGTTACTAGACCATGATGAACCTACGAACTATGAGGAAGCATGATGAGCCCAGATTCCGCGAAATGGCTTGAGGCCATGAAATCTGAGATGGGATCCATGTATGAGAACAAAGTGTGTACTTTGATTGACATGCCCGATGATCGACAAGCCATAGAAAATAAATGGATCTTCAAGAAGAAGACTGACGCTGACGGTAATGTTACTGTCTACAAAGCTCGACTTGTTGCGAAAGGTTTTCGACAAGTTCAAGGAGTTGACTACGATGAGACCTTCTCACCCGTAGCGCTGCTTAAGTCTGTCCGAATCATGTTAGCTATTGCCGCATTTTATGATTATGAAATTTGGCAACTGGATGTCAAAACTGCATTACTTAATGGATTTATTAAAGAAGAGTTTTGTCGATCCTAAAGGTGCTAACAAAGTGTGCAAGCTCTAGCAATCCATTTATGGACTGGTGCAAGCCTCTCGGAGTTGGAATATACGCTTTGATAGTGTGATCAAAGCATATGGTTTATACAGACTTTTGGAGAAGCCTGTATTTACAAGAAAGTGAGTGGGAGCTCTGTAGCATTTCTAATATTATATGTGGATGACATATTGTTAATTGGAAATGATACAGCATTTCTGGATAGCATAAAAGGATACTTGAATAATAATTTTTCAATGAAATACCTCGGTGAAGCTGCTTATATATTGGGCATCAAGATCTATAGAGATAGATCAAGACGCTTAATTGGACTTTCACAAAGCACATACCTTGATAAAGTTTTGAATAAGTTCAAAATGGATCAGTCAAAGAAAGGGTTCTTGCCTGTGTTACAAGGTGTGAAGTTGAGTCAGACTCAATGCCCGACCACTGCAGAAGATAGAGAGAAAAATGAAAGTCATTACCTATGCCTCAGCCATAGGTTCTATCATCTATGCAATGCTGTGTACCAGACCTGATGTGTGCCTTGCTATAAGTATAGCAGGGAGGTACCAAAGTAATCCAGGAGTGGATCACTGGACAACGGTCAAGAACATCCTAAAATACCTGAAAAGGACTAAGGATATGGTTCTTGTTTATGGATGTGACAAAGAGCTCGTCGTTAATGGTTACGTCGATGCAAGCTTTGACTCTGATCTGGATGACTCTAAGTCGCAAACCGGATACGTATTTATATTAAATGGTGGAGTTGTCAGTTGGTGCGGTTCCAAATAGAGCGTCGTGGCGGGATCTACGTGTGAAGCGGAGTACATAGCTGCTTCGGAAGCAGCAAATGAAGGAGTCTGGATGAAGGAGTTCATATCCAATCTAGGTGTTATACCTAGTGCATCGGGTCCAATGAAAATCTTTTGTGACAATACTGGAGCAATTGCCTTGGTGAAGGAATCCAGATTTCACAAGAGAACCAAGCACATCAAGAGACGCTTCAATTCCATCCGCGATCTAGTCAAGGAGGGAGACATATAAGTTTGCAAAATACATACGGATCTGAATGTTGCAGACCCGTTGACTAAGCCTCTTCCACGAGCAAAACATGATCAGCACCAAGACTCCATGGGTGTTAGAATCATTACTATGTAATCTAGATTATTAACTCTAGTGCAAGTGGGAGACTGAAGAAAATATGCCCTAGAGGCAATAATAAAATTGTTATTTATATTTCCTTATATCATGATAAATGTTTATTATTCATGCTAGAATTGTATTAACCAGAAACTTAGTACATGTGTGAATACATAGACAAACAGAGTGTCCCTAGTATGCCTCTACTTGACTAGCTCGTTAATCAAAGATGGTTAAGTTTCCTAGCCATAGACACGTGTTGTCATTTGATGAATGGGATCACATCATTAGAGAATGATGTGATGGAAAAGACCCATCCGTTAGCTTAGCATTATGATCGTTTAAGTTTTATTGCTATTGATTTCTTCATGACTTATACATGTTCCTCTGACTATGAGATTATGCAACTCCCGAATACCGGAGGAACACCTTGTGTGCTATCAAACGCCACAACGTAAATGGGTGATTATAAAGATGCTCTACAGGTGTCTCCGAAGGTGTTTGTTGGGTTGGCATAGATCAAGATTAGCATTTGTCACTCCGTGTATAGGAGAGGTATCTCTGGGCCCTCTCGGTAATGCACATCACTATAAGCCTTGCAAGCAATGTGACTAATGAGTTAGTTGTGGGATGATGCATTACGGAACGAGCAAAGAGACTTGCCGGTAACGATATTGAACTAGGTATGATGATACCGACGATCGAATCTCGGGCAAGTAACATACCGATGACAAAGGGAACAACGTATGTTGTTATGTGGTTTGACCGATAAAGATCTTCGTAGAATATGTAGGAGCCAATATGAGCATCCAGGTTCCGCTATTGGTTATTGATCGGAGATGTGTCTCGGTCATGTCTACATAGTTCTCGAACCCGTAGGGTCCGCACGCTTAACGTTCGATGACGATTTGTATTATGAGTTATGTGATTTGATGACCGAAGTTCGTTCGGAGTCCCGGATGATATCATGGACATGACGAGGAGTCTCTAAATGGTCGAGAGGTAAACATTGATATATTGGAAGGTTATATTCGGACACCGGAATGGTTCCGGAGTGATACGGGTATTTTTTGGAGTACCGAGAGGTTACCGGAACCCCCCGGGGAAGTATTGGGCCTTAGTGGGCTTTAGTGGAGAATAGGAGGCAGGCCAAGGGGAGGTGGCGCCCCCCCCCCCCCAATGGAGTCTGAATTGGACTAGGGGAGGGGCCGGCGCCCCCCTTGCCCTTTCCTACTCCCTCTCTCTTTCCCTCTTTCCGTCTCTCCTACTCCGGAAAGGAAAGGGGAATCCTACTAGGACTTGGGAGTCCTAGTAGGACTCCCCACACTTGGCGCACCCCTAGGGGGCCGGCCTCTCTCCCTCCCTGCTTTATATACGGAGGCGGGGGTGCACCCCAAAACACAACACACAATCTCTTAGCCGTGTGTGGTGCCCCCCTCCACAGTTTAACACCTCGGTCATATCGTCGTAGTGCTTAGGCGAAGCCCTGCACCCGTAAAGTCATCATCATCATTGCCACGCCGTCGTGCCGACGAAACTCTCCCTCGTCCTCAACTGGATCAAGAGCTGGAGGGACGTCATCGTGCTGAACGTGTGCTGAACACGGAGGTGCCGTACGTTCGGTACTTGGATCGGTTGGATCGTGAAGACGTTTGATACGTCTCCAACGTATCTACAATTTATGAAGTATTCATGCTATTATATTATCCATCTTAGATGTTTTATATGCATTTATATGCTATTTTATATGATTTTTGGGACTAACCTATTAACCTAGAGCCCAGTGCCAGTTTCTATTTTTTCCTTGTTTTTGACTTTTACAGAAAAGGAATACCAAACGGAGTCCAATTGACGTGCCAATTTTTGACGATTTTTTATGGACCAGAAAAAGCCCACGGAGCACCAAAGATGGACCAGAAGAGTCCCGAGCCGTCCACGAGGGTGGAGGGCGCGCCCCCCTATCTCGTGGACGACTCGGACACCCCCTGACGTGAAGCCGACACCAAAAATTCCTATATATACAGAAACCCCAAGAAAATACCCTAGATCGGAAGTTCCGCCATTGCAAGCCTCTGTAGCCATGAGAAATCAATCTAGGCCCTCTCTGGCACCCTGCCAGAGGGGGCCATCATCACCGGAGGCCATGGGGAAGGATCTCGGAGGGGCCATCATCGCCATGAAGGCCAAGGACCAGAGGGGGGACCTATCCCCATCCGGGGGGAGGCCATGGAGGAGGAAGCACAAGGGGGAGAACCTCTCCTCCTCTCTCTCGGTGGCACCAGAGTGCCATCGGGAGAGGAATCATCACCGCGGTGATCGTCTTCATCAACATCACCATCATCATCACCATCCTCATCTCTTTTACGCGGTCCACTCTCCCGCACCCCGCTGTAATCCCTACTTGAACATGGTGCTTTATGCCACATATTATGATCTAATGATGTGTTGCCATCCTATGATGTTTTGAGTAGATATCCTTTGTCTTTGGGTTGATTGATGATCTAGATTGGTATGAGTTGTATGTTTTATTTTGGTGTTGTCCTATTGTGCCCTCCGTGTAGCGCAAGAGTGAGGGATTCCCGCCGTAGGGTGTTGCAATAAGTTCATGATTCGCTTATAGTGGGTTGCTTGAGTGACAGAAGCATAAACCCGAGTAAGGGGGTTGTTGCGTATGGGATAAAGGGGACTTGATATGTTAATGCTATGATTGGGTTTTACCTTAATGATCTTTACTAGTTGCGGATGCTTGCTAGAGTTCCAATCATAAGTGCATATGATCCAAGAAGAGAAAGTATGTTAGCTTATGCCTCTCCCTCATATGAAATTGCAATGACGACTGTCGGTCTTGTTAACAATTGCCTAGGACAATTCCGCACACCGATCCATCATTATTCCACACTCGCTATTTATAATACTTAAGTAATATATTCTAACTTTATGATAACAACACCTACTTTTATATTTTTAGCTCTCCGATATCATGCAAAGTTATCCTCTTAATACCCACAACGTAGTTTTATTCCTCGTTTCTAATCGGAAGCAAATGTTCGGTGTACGTAGAGTCGTATCAGTGGCACATACGACTTGAGAGAATATTGATCTTACCTTTAGCTCCTTGTGGGTTTGACACTCCATACTTATCACTTCCACCTTTGGGAATTGCTACGATGATTCCCTGCACTTGGGGATTATCAAGCTCTTTTCTGGCGCCGTTGCCGGGGAGCAATAGCATGGGGTTGATATTCTCGTGTGTGCTTGTTTGCTTTCTTCACTAAGTAGATTTTGTTTTTTTCCTTTTTGTTTCTGTTTAGTTGTGGGTGAAACATAAAAAAAATAAAGAATGAAAATACAAAAAAAATTACTTGCCTCTCATGCCTAAAAAGTTTTCAATAAGAGAAGTGATTGGAAGGTTATGCATTGAAGAAGTGAGGGTCGACCATGAGCACTTGTGTTCATGCTCATGGAAACAATGTAAAAAAAATCCTGGAAGCTTCTCTGAAAATAATTATCCCCTTGTATATATCCATTGTATTATAAAAATAATGTGCCAAGCTTTGGTTTTAGGATGATTAGATTGCTTGTTTACTATGTGCAGTACAAAAACAGAAACTTTGGCTATAGCGCGTGATTTTACATTTTTTACTGGAGAGTCAAATGGGTCTGAAACTTTTTGCACGTTACTTCTGTACAAATTCTTTAAATTTTCATATTTGTTTAGAATTTTTTGGAGTTACAGAAGTTTACTAAATTTCCAGATTACTACAGACTGTCCTGTTTTTGACAGATTCTGTTTTCTATGTGTTGATCGCTTATTTTGATGAATCTATGGGTAGTATCAGGGGGTATGAACCATGGTGAAATTGGAATACAGTAGATAAATTGCTAATATGAAATTGGAATGAGTTTGCAACAGTACCTAAAGGTAGTGATTTGCTTTAGTATACTAACGGATCTCACAAGTTTTTGTTAGGTTTTTGTGGATGAAGTGTTCGAATAACGAGGAGTTACCGATGTGAGAAGAATAAAGAGAGGCAAGAGTTCAAGATTGGGGATGCCCAAGGCACCCCAAGTAAATATTCCAAGGATACTCAAGCATCTAAGCTTGGGGATGCCCCGGTTGGCATCCCATCTTTCTTCTTCAACAATTATCGGTATACCTCGGTTTTTGGTTTGTTCACATGATTTGTGTCCTTTGTGTTTTTCTTTTTCTTTAAGAACCATGCTAGTATGAGATAGCCCTTCATCAATTTATAGAATGCTTCATGTGCTTCACTTATATCTTTTGAGTAGTACCTTATAGAATGCTCTTTGTGCTTCACTTAAATCTTTTGAGTATGGTTTTATAGAATGCTTAGTGTGCTTCACTTATATATTTTGAGCTTGGATATTGGTTAGTCTATATTAATTGTAAAATGCTCCATGAACTTCACTTATATCTTTTGGAGTATGAATAATACTATCATCTAAAGTGGGTTTGGAAGAGTGTCAACTTTAAGAATTAGTGATCCCACTATTTTGGAGGGTGTTGAATCTTAAGTTTGATATTTATGAAAGTGGATTTGGAAGAGTGTCAACTTTAGTTAGTAATGATTCCACTATTTCGGAAGAGGTTCCAATTGATTATGAATACAAAGTTGTTATCTATGATAATTATTGTGATGACATGTATGCTATAAAGAATAATGTTAACCATGAAACTTGTCATCATGATTTTAATTTTCAATTGGATTATGCCTCACATGACAGTTATTTTCTTGAGTTTGCCCCCACTATTCCGAATGAGAAGAATTTTGCTTATGTGGAGAGTAGTAAAATTTCTACGCTTGTAGATCATGAAAAGAATTCTTTATCTGATGGTTATATTGTTGAACTCATTCATGATGCTACTGAAAATTATTATGATGGGGGAATACATGCTTGTAGGAGTTGCAATAATATCAAGTTTCCTCTCTATTTGCTTGAAGTTTTGAAGTTATACTTGTTTTACCTTCCTATGCTAGTTGATTCTTGTTCCCATAAATTGTGTGCTCACAAAATCCCTAGGCATAGGAAGTGGGTTAGATTTAAATGTGCTAGTTATATTCTTCATGATGCTCTCCTTATGTTTCAATTCTTATCTTTTATGAGAGCGTCATTGAAATCATCATGCCTAGCTAAAAGGCATTAAAGAAAAGCGCTTGTTGGGAGACAACCCAATATTTATCCTTACTTTTTTTGTGTGTTTACATGATTATGCTACTGTAGTAATCATGTTTTATAGATTTTGTTTCAATAAAGTGCCAAGTAAGACCTTTGGGAAGACTTGGGTGAAAGTTAATGTGATCTTGCTGTAAAAAACAGAAACTTTGCGCTCACGAGATTAGCTGTCATTTTTTACAGAAGAGTTATTTTGAGTTGATTATTTTTGCAGAAGATTAATAAACACATTCCTCACGTCCACCAATTTATTTCATAATTTTTGGAGTAGCAGAAGTATGGTTTCCGTTCAGCTCATTATAGACTGTTCTGTTTCTGACAGATTCTGTTTTCATTGCATAGTTTGCTTGTTTTCTAGTTTCTATGGCTTATATTTCTCAATATAAATTGTAGAAATAATATGGTACAGTAGGCATTGTATGATAACAATTATGAACCTTGTCTTTGACAGTACCAAAGTGAATGGTTTACTCTTTATCATACTAACCCATCTGACGAAGTTCCGTTAAGTTTTGTGTGATTGAAGTTTTCAAGCTTTGGGTGAGATATCGATATGAGGATAATAAGGAGTGGAAAGATCCTAAGCTTGGGGATGCCCAAGGCACCCCAAGGTAATATTCAAGGAAGACTCAAGCGCCTAAGCTTGGGGATGCCCCGGAAGGCATCCCCTCTTTCGTCTTCAAAACTATCGGTATACCTTACTCGGAGCTATATTTTTATTCGTCACATGATATGTGTTTTGGAGCGTATTTTCAATTTTGCTTGCTGTTTTAATAAAATCATTGGATCTGAAATCTTGAATGACAAAGAATCCTCCCATGGCTAGTTAATTATTTGACTACTCAGTGTTCTTCACTTTTGGAGTAGTTTGTCATTTACTCACGTGCTTCACGTATATCCTATGAGTAAATGGTTGAATGAATTGAATATCATAAATCTGAATTTATATATGTTTCATATGCTTATAACATGGGGAGTGATGACTTCACACATAATGAGTATAGGTAGTAAACTTATTGAAAGCTAGCAAACGCAGAATTGGTCACTTGAACAATTCATGAAATAATATTGAAGGAAGAGAGATTTCAGATATAAATATACTATCTTGGACATCTTTTGTATTGTGAGCACTCATTAAAATATGACATGCTAAAAAGTTGATGTTGGACAAGGAAGACAACTTAATGGGTTATGTTTTCTTATATCTGAAACGTTATATTGTCTTGGATCATCCAGCATGTTGAGCTTGCCTTTCCCTCTCATGCTAGCCAAATTATTTGCACCAAGTAGAGATACTACTTGTGCTTCTAAACATTCCTTAACCCAGTTTTGCCATGAGAGTCCACCATACCTACCTATGGATTGAGTAAGATCCTTCAAGTAAGTTGTCATCACTGCATGCAATAAAAAATTGCTCCTTAAATATGTATGATCTATTAGTGCGAAGAAAATAAGCTTTATACGAACTTGTGATAGGGAAGAAATAAAAGTGACGGACTGCATAATAAAGATCTTTATCACAAGCGGCAATATAAGGTGACGTTCTTTTGCATTAATATTTTGTGCATCCAACCATAAAAGCGCATGACAACCTCTGCTTCCCTCCGCGTAGGGCCTATCTTTTACTTTTACCTTCTACCCTTATACAAGAGTCATGGTGATTTTCACCTTTCCTTTTTACACTTTTTCCTTTGGCAAGCACTTTGTGTTGGAGCGATCCGGATATATATATCTACTTGGATGTACGTTTCCATAAAGTATTATTGTTGACATTACCCTTGAGGTAAAAGGTTGGGAGGCGAAACTATAAGCCCCTATCTTTCTCTGTGTCCGATTAAAATTTTGAACCCATAAATATCACATGAGTGTTACAATTGTGAAAGACTATATGATAGTTGAGTATGTGGGATTTGCTAAATCAAAGCTCTTACATAGACCCTTCCTGAAAATAAGATGAATTGCAATTGTTTGATGACTGAGAACATAGTTTGTTAGTTTTCAACAAAGTTTATGGTCTATGCTTTAACATGTGAATAGCTTGTTACTTGATCATGAGAAGTTTTATGAGATGATCTACTGTTATGACATATAATGATGCTAGAAAAGATGATTGAAATTATCACTGATCAAACTTGTGCACCTGCTAGCATTCACACTTCATAAATTATTTCTTTTATCATTTACCTACTCGAGGACGAGCAGGAATTAAGCTTGGGATGCTTGATACGTCTCCAACGTATCTATAATTTATGAAGTATTCATGCTATTATATTATCCATCTTAGATGTTTTATATGCATTTATATGTTATTTTATATGATTTTTGGGACCAACCTATTAACCTAGAGCCCAGTGCCAGTCTCTGTTTTTTCCTTGTTTTTGAGTTTTACAGAAAAGGAATACCAAACGAAGTCCAATTGACGTGCCAATTTTTTACGATTTGTTATGGACCAGAAGAAGCCCACGGAGCATCAGAGATGGACCAGAAGAGTCCCGAGCCGTCCACGAGGGTGGAGGGCGCGCCCTACCCCCCTGGGCGCGCCCCCCTATCTCGTGGACGGCTCGGAGACCCCCCTGGCGTGAAACTGACGCCAAAAATTCCTATAAATACAGAAACCCCCAGAAGATAACCTAGATCAGAAGTTCCGCCGCCACTAGCCTCTGTAGCCACGAGAAATCAATCTAGGCCCTCTCTGGCACCCTGCCGGAGGGGGCCATCATCACCGGAGGCCATGGGGAAGGATCTCGGAGGGGCCATCATCACCATGAAGGCCAAGGACCAGAGGGGGAACCTCTCCCCATTCAGGGGGGAGGCCATGGAGGAGGAAGCACAAGGGGGAGAACCTCTCCTCCTCTCTCTCGGTGGCGCTGGAGTGCCATCGGGAGAGGAATCATCGCCGCGGTGATCGTCTTCATCAACATCACCATCATCATCACCATCCTCATCTCTTTTACGCGGTCCATTCTCCCGCACCCCGATGTAATCCCTACTTGAACATGGTGCTTTATGCCACATATTATGATCCAATGATGTGTTGCCATCCTATGATGTTTTGAGTAGATATCCTTTGTCTTTGGGTTGATTGATGATCTAGATTGGTATGAGTTGTATGTTTTATTTTGGTGCTGTCCTATTGTGCCCTCCGTGTAGTGCAAGCGTGAGGGATTCCCGCTGTAGGGTGTTGCAATACGTTCATGATTCGCTTATAGTGGGTTGCTTGAGTGACAGAAGCATAAACCCGAGTAAGGGGGTTGTTGCGTATGGGATAAAGGGGACTTGATATGTTAATGCTATGGTTGGGTTTTACCTTAATGATCTTTAGTAGTTGCGGATGTTTGCTAAAGTTCCAATCATAAGTGCATATGATCCAAGAAGAGAAAGTATGTTAGCTTATGCCTATCCCTCGTATGAAATTGCAATGATGACTGCCGGTCTTGTTAACAATTGCCTAGGACAATTCCGCACACCGATCCATCATTATTCCACACTCGCTATTTATAATACTTAAGTAATATATTCTAACTTTATGATAACAGCACCTACTTTTATATTTTAGCTCTCCGATATAATGCAAAGTTATCCTCTTCAGACCCACAACGTAGTTTTATTCCTCGTTTCTAGTCGGAAGCAAACGTTCGGTGTACGTAGAGTCGTATCAGTGGCAGATAGGACTTGAGAGAATATTGATCTTACCTTTAGCTCCTTATGGGTTCGACACTCCATACTTATCACTTCCACCTTTGGGAATTCCTACGAGGATTCCCTGCACTTGGGGATTATCAATGTTCGACTACATCAACCGCGTTACTAAACGCTTCCGCTTTCGGTCTACGAGGGTACGTGGACACACTCTCCCCGCTCGTCGCTATGCTTCTCCTTGATAGATCTTGCGTGATCGTAGGAATTTTTTTGAATTACTATGTTCCCCAACACTAATAAGTCCTAGTCAGTAGGCTATAAGAGTTGCGACGTCATTAAAATTCTACTTGGAGGAGTGCGAAGAGAGGAGAGAGAGTGAAGCGGGCTCTTATTCTACAGCCCGACTATAGCACATAGATCAAGAAAAAGTAGTATGCATGCAACTCTCTTCCAATCATATACATTGCTCATTCAAATACTAAATGCTTAGAGCCAACCTAATGGCCAATCTATGAGCTAACCTAATATATGAATATTTTTTATGAAGGCTTTAAGTGAGGTGGCATCTTCTTATAACCAACAGCCGGCTACATTACTAACCATGCTCTAACCATCCAACCACATCCTGGTTCATTGTTAACTATGATGTTACTTATTCTATGTCTATAAAATTAGTATAAAACATATGAACTAAAATCATATTGCAAGACAAATATGATTATACCATTTATACATGTTCAATCAATGCACAATGGTGTATATTTATATTTAATGTATTTACAAAAAAAAATATTGAATGGTCAAACTCCTGCATTAAAGACCATAAAAGGTCAACCATGCTTTATATGTTGGGAAGGAGGGGTAGTTTTCACTTCAAGGATACCATATGTAATGGATATAAGGTCTACTCTAGACTAATCTCCAAAATTTAGCCCCTTAAACCCCTCCTCAAACCTTAACTCCATAACTTTGATGAGTTATTAAGATGTGAATCTAACCGAACCCTCAAACTTAACACTTCAAGCAAACTAGACCCAACAAATAAGTTTCTCTTCCTCTCCTTCTTACTTATTCATTCCTCCCCGTGCATGACGCAAGCATGCGGTGAAGTAGTCGGGAAGTAGGTGAAATTCGTTCTCAACATACCATGGCTTGGGCGCTTCTTCGGATGAATATGTTCTTCCCTTCATCCTTCTTTTAGTGGTGCGATGGCATGGTCCAATACACAAAGAATCAATGAAATAGGTGATAGCAACCGGCGGCCACTTTTCTTGTATATCTTCGCTCATGGTTGGGGATGATGGGAGGAGCGTCACCAGGCTAGAGACGACGAGGGGGGGTCTGTGGCCGGACAAGATGGAAAAGACAAAAAAAGATCATCGATCTATTGCTGGGCAAGGTGGTTGCTGGAGGTAAGAAACACAGGGGGCGACACCTGGGTGGAGGCAGACGAGCAACAAAGAGACGTGAATGAACGAGAGAGAGTGGGAACCTTTTGCTGAGAAATGGTTTTGCCCGGTCAAATTTAAGGACGAGGGAACACTTCTCCACAAATATTTGAGGAGTTAAAGATTTTCAGAGTTCGTCTAGTTGCTGCTTAATTTCTTAAAAGGTAATCTTATTAAAGAATCTTTTGAGGAGTTAAGCCTTTTAGGGTTCGGCTAGAGTTGTCTTCAGATCTTCGACAATCATTAATTATGAGGCCAATGAGATAGCTCTTGTTATTTGGCCATGCACAAAAATAACACCATGGCAATTCTGCTGAAAACAGCGTCAGTCCGAGTTAGTTCCATTCAAATCATGCAAATTAGAGTCCAAAACAAGGGCAAAAGAGTTTGGAAAAGTAGATACGATGGAGACACATCACTCCTTAAGTCAGTTGAGCCTCTTCATTGGCCGCAAGAAAATCCGAAGAATCTAGAGTACCCTTAAAATTTCAGCCCAATGGGAGGATCCTGGTTACTTAAGAAACGGTGATCTAACGCGGAAAACTACCAAAATCAGAGAGAAACAAAAGGAAGAGGGAGATCCAATCTCGGATGTTCTCTTGCCCTCCGGGAGCCATTAACACCAAAGCCAGTGGGGGACGTCTCCCCACCTGGGGGAGCCCAAGGAAGAAAAGGGTGGCCCCTCTGCCCGTCTCTTTAGGTCGCGCTGGAGTGCTGCTGGGGGAACCATCATCACTACCATCGTCTCTATCGCCTTCATCAATTTCACTGACATCTCCATCTCCTTCCTCCCCCACTATATAGTGGTCCACTCCCGCAAACCTGTGTAGTTACCTACTTGAACATGGTGTTTGATGCTATGAATTATTATCCAATGATTTGTTTCATTGCTATTATGTCTGAGTATTCCTTTTGTCCGATGGTTAATTGGTGATCTTTTATGATTGAATTGACTTGTATGTTGATATGTTGTTGTCATTCAGTCCCCATCATATGAGGGCACATGTATGCGGATCACACTTTAGGGTTAGTAGTATGTTGATATAACTATGGATAAGGTGGTCAGAGTAACATATATTACGGGACCTGCGTATAGGTGTTGATACATATGGGATAAAATGGGACCAATATATTTTAATGCTATGGTTGAGTTTTACATTAATGAATCTTTAGTATATGTGGATGCTTTCTAGGGTCCCTTTCATAAGTACATGTTACCAATGGATTTTGTTGCATGTTAGCAACAATGATTATCAATCGCATAGGGACAATTCCACACCTCCTATCCCGCTACTCCATACTCGCTAAAATTCACTTACTTGTTCCTTTACTTTACATCAAATAACTTTTATTTACAAGTTCTTTATTATCTTGCAAAGTTATATTTTTATACACACAAAATACTTCTACTTTTATTTCATACGTAAAGCAAACATTTGATGTACATAGGGTTTTACCGGTGGTTGGTAGAACCTTAGAGAATACAAATACTACGTTTAGCTCCTCGTTGGGTTTGACACTCTTAGTTATTGGAAAGGCGACAATCGATCCCCTACACTTTGTGTGTTATCAAGACCTTTTCTAGGATAGTTGCCATGGAGCAATTGTGCAGGGTGAATATTCTCATGTGCGTCTGTTGTCTTTATTGCTAAGTAGTATTTTTATCCATGTTCTTTACTTGTTACCTATCTTTAGCTCTGGGTAGGAAACACAAAAATACCCAAAAAAATCATGCACTTGCTCCGAAAAAGGTTGAGGAACCTCGCAAAATCCTCCTATCTGATAAGTTTAACATGATTTTGTTGAATCCGTCTGTGCTTGTGCTGAACACCCAACTAGCATAGTATGGGGAAAAACTTTGGAAGGGCATGATTTTATATAAAAACGCCGCTTGTCTTAAAAAGGGGATTTTTTGAAGGGTTTATTAGACAATTTGGATCCGCATGCTATTGATTTATGTTTTATTAATGTTTAACTTGTTGCCCTAAAATTGCTTTGGATCTCAATGCAAGAATAGAAGCAATTGTTTGTAACCTCTTATGTTAAGAAAGAATATGGTTATCATGACATTGAGCAAATTTAAGAATTTGTGACCTTTATGTTATCTAAGGAAATAGCTGCTAGAGTTGTGCAAGCAGAAAGTTGCAATCTTGTTGTCTATATTAAATTAGAGACTTATTGTATTCTTGATTATTGTTTTCAAAATTTCAGTATTAATATTTATATCACTAATCATGTTGAGGAAGTCTCCGTTTTCCGCAAAGAGCCTAATGTTTTACAAGAACCTTTGGAAGACGAAATTGCTGAAACGGTAAGCTCTTTATATGAAAAAGATGGGTGGGGGGGAGTGAAGAATTAAAGGAGCAAGAGCAGATTCATGACCCGTTCCCACCTTCTAATGAGAATAATTATTTAACTCATATATTGTTTAATCATTCCCTTTTTGATGACTATGATAATTATGGCCATGACGCCCCTCCGAAGTATACTTATGAATATGAAATTGTTATAATTTCTTATCCTAAGAATGAAATTGTTAATTTTGCATCCATACTTGATAGTCCTATCATCTTTTTGAATTCTCCAAATTACACCACACCAGAGAAGTTTGCTTTTATTATGAATTATATTGGTGGTCTCCAAATTACACTACACCAGAGAAGTTTGCTTTTATTACGGATTATATTGGTGGGGTGCGTTTCTCTTATGCTCATTTGGAAAAAAGGCATCCAATCAATGGGTAGGTGAATAAATAATTCTAGCTGCAACGGAGACAGACAGAGGGAGAAAGCGAGTGGTGAGTGGCCGTGAGCTAGTTCCGGGTGAATCTAAAAATCCGGGAGTCACCGTCTTCTACGAATAATTTCGGCGGCTGGGGATAAGTCCATGGAATTTACACGATAAGACCCTTCGGGTACCGTGGGACCAAGCACAGCGATGGATCGTCGATCCGCCTCGACGGGGTCCTTAGCAGCGATCTGTAGAGCAACAGCAATCCAACCAATGCAACCCTGCTCCTAAGCTGATCTGCATCTGATCGACGGAGGGAAGCTTGTCCGGTTGATTATGTAGTACGTACGTCCACATAATCTATTGACCGTACGTCCTTTTCGGGGATCACTGCCTCTTCTGCTTCTGCAGCCACCATTACTCTGCATGCATGCTGCCACGGCCGGGCCCCGATGTGCATGCGTACTGTACGCGGGAGATCCTGTATGATCACGTACGTCTCACAGGTCCTGCCAGGTGCCAGCACATCCTGCCAGGATGCATGCTAGGGATGTTGGTCGAACGTAAATGCGGACGCGAATCCGTCGCGATTCATGGAGCAGGTCACGGGGACGATCGGTGGACCGGGAGATGAACAGTACCTGCCTATCTCTCGTCGTGCCACAGCCACGAAATTTGGAGAGGAAAAAAGAAGGATTTGGCGCCGGAAACGACAGGCCCCATCGGGCGGTCACGTCCGCCGATGCGGCCACCGGCAGCGCGCGCTGTCGATATGGACGCCCCGCCACGACGGCATCGATCGGCGCCTCACGTGGCAGCCACGGCCCAGCACGCTACAATACCACATCGCACCATCGGTCTATCGATCAGAGCACGCCACCAATTATTCGTTCGCTCCTCTCGTCCCGTCCATTCCGCCACCGCGACGCCGATCGGAACGGCGACACGAGCTTATTATTCGCCGTCGTTGTACGCCGCCGCAAGCAGCCGGCAAGGAGCGAGCGGGGACAGAGACGGACGTGGCCGCGCCCGCTGCTGCCGCGGAAGCAACGGCGCCGCGCGCGCCCGTACGTCGCCATCCCTCGCCACTCCAGTCCATCGTTGCCATGTGCGGCAGCAGCAGTCGCTGTTCTTTCACAGGAATTTCTAAGAGTGCCAGGTGGGACCTACTAGCTATTACCGTTAGGATCTGACATCGTTAGCATTCCTATGTCTATAGAATTGAATTCCTACATTCGAAACAGCATATTGGAGCCGTTCCTATGTTTTCCCAAATGCATTCTTTTTTTTTCTTCCAATGTTGTTGTGTGTGCAAGGAGTGGAACCATCCGGTTCTACTCCCTCCGTCCCATAATGCTAGACGTTTTTGCAAGCACAGTATGGGACAGAGGAAGTATCTCATTATTTGTAGCAAACACGAAGATGGAGCCATTCTTCATGTGGAATGGAACCATTAGAGCACTCTTCTAGAGCCATCGTATCGGCCCGATCATCATAATAACCATTATCATAATGATTTTGATCAAAAATGTCATTATCAGAGTCGACATCCTGTCCTTTATCTCCATAATTTATGAAGGTCGCTCCAAAACGAGCCCACGAGTCTTCATATTTGGCGTCTGTGGGGGATATTTGGAAGCCAGTTTGGCGCGAACGATATTCCCCCCTCCCACCATGGGGGGATATTTGGTTGCACTCCATCTGACAATGCCATGGACGACGTCTCGACCCCCACGCCCGAATTCATCTGATTGAAGTCGAATCTGGCAACTTCAACAGTCGTTGCGCCTACTGCGGCTCATGTGGATTATGCACCTCCGATGGCTCTGACGGCCGACCTCCACCTTGCCGACGAAGTGTCCAATGCGGAGGTGCCTATGTCGCCACGTGGAGGCAGGGGCCTCATCCCACTAGTGCTGCAGTGGTTCTTAGCGAAGGCACTGAAGAAGAAGACTGGTAAGAGCGCCGCCGCTGCCTTTAGCCCTCCTCGCTTCACCCTGACGGAGGACAAAACTATGGTGGCTACGCCGGATCAGCAACGGCGATGAGGTAAAAAAAGGCATGATATGGCTTTTCATCGGGTTTTATTCAATCGAATGTGAGATGGCCATGGAAATTGTTGGCAAATATAGCAGCGATTTTCTGAATTTGGGCAATCGGCCCTCAATGATGAAAAAAATTCTCTAGTATGATAGGTGATTCCGAGACAAATGATGTCGATCTCGAGGGCACATCGTTGTCACTTTTTATCATGACTTCGTCTACGATACAAAATTGTAATTTGAGGGTTTCGGATCATCGAAAAAGAAGGCAATACGGAGAAGCAACTCTAAGCCCGATGTGGATGTTGCGCTTGTCCTGGCATGACAGGAAATCTCTCGATGCGATCGCCGGGAAACGTCAATCGACAACAATCTATTGGAAATGCATTGAGGGTTGTTTCAGATTTCATTCTGCATGAAAAAAGATGCTCAAATCTCTCACGGACTGACGTTGTACGATTCAAGGGATGTGTAATCATTGGGGTGAGTTGTAAGGAGCAAGTGAAGCCCGTTTCTCCTAGGGGTGTCACCATTTATCAGTATGTAAGAAAACATGTTGTTTTTTATTGACACATTTGCTTTACTTTGAGAATTCTCATCAATTTGTGCATTTCTTCATTCTAGGATGAGATAGCCCAAGTGAAGTACAAACAAATGCCCAAGTCGAATGGGCAAAATGTTTGGCCTCCAACATTATAGGGATTTGTTGGAAGAGCACGAGAAGTGTAATTCGAGGAATGATTATGGCAACCCAAAAGCCGAGAATTGGGCCAATTCCTCCCCGGAGATGGATGGCGGTGCAAATGATGTTGATAGAAAGAAAGTGACAATTGTGGCTAGAAGTACCATTCTAGCGTCTAGCACGGGTCGGCCAGATGGGAGGAAGCAGAAGAACTAAGGCTCAAGAGAAAAGAAGAGGTGGGGGCAATGGAAAAAAAATCGATAAGTTGGAGAGGACAAGAAACGAGTATGCCGAGAAGAGGAAGCAAGATAAACTAGAGATGGAGGAGAAGAAGAACCACGAGAAGAGGGCCAGATGGAATGAAATGCAAGAAAGAAGATGGTGTTAGGAAGAGATGGAGTTACGTAGGCACCAAATTCAGCAGGAGATTGACCCGCGTAGGCTCAAAATTACAGAGGATCAAGTGAGAAATGAACGCACATCCTAGCAGAATCGGTTCGTTGTGATGGATCCGAACAAAATGGATCAAGTGGCACAAGATTTTTGGGCGCAACAGCGAGATTTAAGCATTCACTTCAGAAAACTCGAAAGAAGGGGAGGTGCAATTGGAAGAAACATGTGACTAGTACATGTCGCCGATGAAATGCTTTTGTTCATGCAACTTGTCAAAAACAATGCACATGTTTACTTGATGTGGTAAACAATTAAATTTGGTGTGAATCAAAGTGTTTGAATTATGGAGGGTGAAATATGGCGAGTCTGAGTTCGCTCGTCGCCTGCGCCGCCTCCATATCTGTTGGATGGACATTGGCGATATCTGTTGGATGGACTTGGTTCTTCAACGAAAAATAATAACTCCCTAAAAAGACTTTGAATAGTGAAACAAAGAAAAAAATCCTATTTATATGGATCTCTAGATCCATTTTTAGCTGAAGCTCGATGTGATGCACTACAAGGGCCATGCAAAAGATTATAAAAGTCCAAACACGTGCATGGGTTGAGAGAGGGAGATAGAGGGAACCAAATAATAATCTATTAGCACCATTGCCCCTTGTCGAGATCTTCATCACCACAATGAATGCACATTCGAGCATAATTGGCTCATCGTGTTGGATCTGAACAAAATGGATCAAGTGGCGGAGATTTTTGGGCACAACCACGAGATTTGAGAATTCACTTCAGAAAAGTCGAAAGAAGGGACGGTGCAAATGGAAGAAACATGTGATTTGTACATGTACGGATGAAATGCTTTTGTTCATGCAACTAGTCAAAAACTGTGCATGTTTACTTGATGTAGTAAACATTTAAATTTGGAGGGAATCAATGTGTTTGAATTGTGGAGGCTGAAATATTATGAGTCTGAGTTTGCACGTCGCTTGCATAGCCTCAATAGCTAGTAGATCACGATCGCCGATATGGCGACTCTCAAGAGAAACACAACCTAAAAGAACTTTGAATAGTAAACAAAGGAAAAAAAATCCTATTTCTATGAATCTCTAGAACCATATTTTCAGCTCAAGATCAAAGTGATGCACTCCAAGGGCCATGCAGAAGATTATAAAAGTTCAAACACGTGCATAGGCTGAGAAAGAGAGGCAGTGGGAGCCAAATAATAAACTATTATCATCATTGCCCCTTGTCGTGATCTTCATCACCACAATGGCCAGAATCAGCAGGGTGATCACCATCATTATCCTCAACAACAGCTATGATCGATTGTCGCCATGATCCCGCGGTTCCTCGCTCGCACGATACCGTGCGACAGTGGACGAGAAAGGGCCCAATCCTGGTGATATTTGGGACCCGGTGCAAAATCTAGAATCAAACTCTAGATATAAAGTCAATTAATAAGAGAAGTCAATGGTTATAACAAAAATGACTTTCATGGAGGAACACGAATAATACTTGAACAATGTCAATTTGAATACCGGGTAGGGAAATTGCAATGTCAATAGATTCGAGGAGGACCGGAGAAGAATTATGGTGGGTATGAGTTCATTTCAGAGGGATTTCCATCCTTCCTTTTTTGATGTGGCTTGTGGGAGGAGAATGGCCAGGAAGATGAAGCGTGTGGACCGGAACGATGAGGCGGGAAATTTCCGAGGAATAACAAAGAGATACGTAGCTCTCGTGAGATACCACTTTGCAAGAGAATTAGAGTTCACGGCTTGATGCACGCTTCCATGAACTAATTACTTAGTTAGTTAGCTGAATTGCTAATTAGGGAGGGCCGGGGCCTGATGAGGAAAAGGTGACATCTTTGGTTTTCTTTGCAACCCCTTCCCTAAGACAACATCCATGGAGCCCCTTTTTGTCCCCTCAATGTGCCTAATGAATAATGACCCTATAATCACCCATCGTCGTCGCCCCCTTGTCGATCGTCGAGATCTTCATCACCATCATCATCATCATCATCATCATCATCCACCACCGTCATCATCACCGCCAACAGCAGCTATGATCGGTCGGTTCGGGAGGAGGGGGTCCTGGCGAAGATCTTCTGGCCCGGGGCGAGGATCGCCAGCGGGTCGTAGCGGGCCTTGCGGTCGACGAAGCGGGCCCACTTGGACCCGAAGTGGCGCGCCCAGTCCGCCTCCGTGCGGTAGTGCGGGAAGTAGGTCTTGAAGTCGTAGCCGCTGCTCCGGCAGGCGTCGACGATGGCGCCGTTCTGCGCCACCAGCTCCTCCACCGCCGCGCCGCGGCCGCGGCCGCCCGGGCAGAACCGCAGCAGCGCCACCAGGTAGAACACCTCGCCCTCCGGCAGCGCCACCGACGTGTTCGGGTCCCACCTGCACCAGCAAGTCGCACGACGCGTCACGATACGACAAAGGAAGGAGAAAGAGAGCTAGCTTATCGTAAACAATGGCGCCGGTGCGTGCACTGCAGTGCATGGCCTGTGGACTGTGGCTGAGTGAGACGTGCATGGTGATAATAATAGTTTTTTCAATCATAGGACCTGAGCTGGTGGCCGCTAATGCGCAATCTGCTCGGGCTAAATCCAAAACGCAACGGGATCGATGGAGAAGCTGGGACGGAGCCCGTCTTATTATAAGTGATCCCGGTCAGGATCACTCACTGCCGTCAGCGAGTGCCCTGCCTGACTGAGCAGGGGAGGCTCACGTGCGCGTGCGTGACGTGAGCGCCCGCCGCAAATGGCAACTCTGCCATGCCACCGAGCGGCGCACGGAAGCAATCCAAGAAGAGGAGAGGTGGTGCGTCATGAGTTGGAGTGTATAAGTGGAATACTCACTTGCTCTTGAGCATGGGGTAGATGAGCATGGGCCCGTCGACGCCGTCGGCGAGCATGCCTTTGAGCACGGCGCGGTCGAAGTCGGCGATGTCGCGCGCGGAGACGAAGAGGTTGAGCCACGGGTGCGGCGCGGCCCAGCTGCCGCTCCGGCGCGCCTCCTCCTCCACCCGGTTCACGCGCGACAGGAACTCCACGTACCCGACGTCCGCCGCGTACTCCAGGCCCCGCACGTACTTGAGCCGCCGCATCATCTCCCCCATCCTCTGCACACAAGCGGAACAAACATACATGAGCACGGGCAGGCGAATCAATATCAACGGGTCTGGCAGCAGAGCAGTAACGAGTAACGACGACGATCGTGTCACGTCGTCACATGCCGGCCTAGTGCGTGCTGCTGCCTGCTGGTGTAGATAGATGGATGGCTGAGCTGTTCCATGGGGACAAAGGAGACGTGAGTGAGGTGAGGTGAGGTGGGGTGGGCTCGGCCCGCATTGCACGCACGCGAGATCGGCCGTGCGCGGCAGCGGCACTGGATTGCTGGATTGCTGGCGCGACCGGTGGGCGTGGCCGTGGGTGGGTGGGGACCGGCGAGTTTGGCGGCGAGCGCGGGGGGCGGATAGGGGTCAAGAATCCAGCGGGAGATAGACGACGACATCCCGCGGGGAAGGGAAGTACAGCGCGGCCTACCTCGTCCACGGCGTCGGGCTGCTGGTGGTGGTGCTGGTACAGGGCCACCTCCAGGCAGTAGAGCAGCGGGCCGGGCTCGCCGGCGGGGAGCAGCGACGGGTCGAAGCGCGCGCCGGCGGGGATGGGCACCGACGGCCAGCCATTCACCGGGTCGTCGCTGCGCACGAACGCGAAGCCCTCCACGTAGTCGAACGCCGACTCGGCCGGCCGCGTCACCAGCCACTCCGCGTCCGCCGCGTACTCCGCGAAGCTCGCGTACACCACGCGCGCCCACTTCACCTGCAGTCAGTCAAGAGCACGCGCAGGCCGGCCGGTCAGCGTCCATCGTTCGACGATGAGGACGGGGATGAGGAGTCGTAGGAGTACCGTTTGTGGCGCCGGGGAGAGCGGGATGCGGGCGCGGGTGATGACGCCGAACTGGCCGAGGCCGCCGAGGACGGCGAAGAAGAGGTCGGGGTGGGCGGAGGGGGAGCAGACGCGGCACTCGCCTTCCCCGGTCACCACCTCGAGCTCCGCCACGTTGGACACCTGCGGGCCGTAGCGGAAGGACTGCCCGCTCACGCCGCCGTTGGAGAGCGTGCCGCCGACGGTGAGCCGGAGGTAGTCCGTCCAGGAGGCGGGGGCGAGGCCGTGGTTCGAGACGGCCCAGTGGAGGACCTCCTCCCAGAGCGCGCCGCCGGGGACGTCGGCGAAGGCCGCCCCACCGCCGGACGAGACGAGCTTCATCTGCTGGCGCCGGGAGGCCGCGCCCGCGCGCATGTCGAGGACAAGCCCGCCCTCGGACATGGCCTGCCCGGCGACCGAGTGGCCGTTGCCGCGGGCGGCCACGGTGAGGAGCGTGGTGCGCGCGGCCGCGCGGATGGCGCTGGCCACGTCGTCCGCGCTCGCCGGCCGGACGACGGCCGCGGGGCGGGCGCTCACGAGGCCGCCGAAGTCCCTCGCCGCCGCGCACTCCGCCGCGTCGGCGGCCACCACGGTCAGCTCGAGCGCGTCCCGCTCCGTGGCGGCGCCGGCGGCGGCGCGGTCCATGTACGCGAGCATCATCTTGGGCAAGCAAGCGCTTCTCGCTGAGCTGAGCAGAGCTCTCTGTTTTGTGATGTCACTCGCGCTGCGCTCGCGCTCTGTGTCCGCCTGACTGTGCTGCGGACGTCGTGTGGGTCGAGGGGTTTATATCGAGAGAGGACACGCGGACGTCGATGGCCATCACACCTTTCAAAAAGAGACAATCTAGTTAAGTACGCAAGTTTGAATTGAAATCTCGGGAATTTTTGGAGGATCATATCCTTTTCTTCCGTGTGAAATCTCACATTAAAATGTCTTTATTTGTCCCCAAAAGTGCGGCTTTGCCATCTAATTTCCCCGAACCCACGAAAAATGGGCATAGCTTTCAATATATCCCTAATGTGGGAACCCAGGCCGCTTAATAAGGATGAGTTTTGGTTCATTGCTAAAGCATATATACAAACAATCTACTATGTGTCAAAAAAAAAATACAAACATTCTACTATTATATGTAGCCTTCATTTCTTACAAATAAAGGTTAGTTTTCGTGTAAAACCAATCTTCTTATGTATAATGATGAAGTGGATGATCGGTTAATGAGAAAAAGGACATACACACAAATCATCACCCATTGACAGCATTAAACACATATTGATATTTGTTCACGTAAGCACGTACTAAACATATAGCAGAAACATCTACTTAAATAGCTAGTACAACTAACGCAGAAATAAATGTTGGCGGGATAAACCAGTTATACCCTCCAGTCGGCCACGTCGAAGCCTCGGCGGCGACGGCCTTCTTCGCAGCAGCAAGCTCTAATAGCATGTGGAAGAGAAACCCTTATAAAAGGGTCTCCACTCACATGCACAAATGAGGTAGTACTAAACTTACCACAACCTTGTCATGGCACCTACATTGGCCCCTTGAGATTTTCTGAAATTGTTATATGGGCCTAGAGCCCATCATGTATTTCAAAAATCTCCTACCAGATCTCGACGGCCCATTGTATCGTGCTCCGTTCAAAAGACTGTTTTGATATATCGGTATTTTCAGTGGAGAACAATTAAGGTTACACTCCTTCACAGCTGAACAATGGACTATTCCTTAAATTGTCAGTTCGGCATAAAGAAGTTTCACCAATACTAGGTTGCTGAAGGCTGACCGCGAGGGCGAAGCATATTAGTCACACTTCTGGCTTATTCATGAGCTTACAAGAGATCACCCTATGTCAGAGACTATGACCAGCAGTCGGGCTTAAAAAGTGGTATGTTTTTTCCAAAGATTGCTTTGTCGGATTGCATATTGCTTATAAAAGCTTCAAATACATTAAGACAAAAGCAGGTTTGCTATACAACTTCCAAGACTATTGTATTGATGACCCACAAGTATAAGGGATCAGTTGTAGCATTTTTATAAGTAAGAGTGTCGAACCCAACGAGGAGCAGAAGAAATTGACAAGTAGTTTTCAGCAAGGCTTCACCAAAAATGTTCTAGAGATAATTTCTTAATTTGTTTGATAGCAAGATAATATTTAGCTGGATAAATAGTAACATAAGTAATAGAGTGCACCAAGTGGCCCCATCCTTATGTATGCCAAGCACAAGTCGGTTGTGTTTCATATAGTAGCTAAAATGCTCTTGAGGACACACAGGAACTTCGTCAAGTTACTTTCACCATGATTCATTAAGTTACCGCTCATTGATTTGATAGGTGATGTGTGGGTAGACCAGAACTAAGGTATTGTTTTTAGTTGAAAAAATACCTACTCAAAACATAGACTAAACATAATTGGGAAATTGTGACAAGAGCTCCAATAGAAAGATATGATCCTGCATTCAAATTTGATGAACACAATTATTTGATTGGACTTATAGAATAAAATAGAGCAAATTTACTCGAATTCATATTTCAGATTTGAATTAAATTTGAAATTTCCAAAATTTAAATAATTTTTTTCTACAATATTCTAGAGATTTCAAGGTGCCCAGGGATACACAAATTATTAAATTTGGATTTACCACTTAGGAGTTATGAATTTTGGAGGTTCAGAAATTTGTTTGGAAAAGAAGTGAATTAAAGGAAACAAGGCTTCCACGTGTCACAATCTGATAGGCCGGTACTGCTTCATTTGTTTTAAAATAGGGCAGCGAGGTGATCTGTTGCATCAAGATCCAACACCGAGAGGCTTGCGTACCGGTTCACTTAAGTGAACACACGTGGGGCGCCAGACCGAAATCGCATGGTTGAGAAAAGAGGGAGGGGTGCTTGCCCAATCTTGGTTGCCGGCGATGAGGAAAATACCGCGGAATCGGCTCGGGTTCGCTCGATCTCGTGATGTGGCGGCCCTATGTGACGTTCGAGCGGTAGACTGAGTAGAGGGCGATGCGGCAAGCTCCGCGGACACGACGGGGATGTTGATTTCTTCCTCGGCGGGTGATGAGAGGTCACCAAGAGTTGGACAGATTGTCCGGTGATTGTGAAGCTCCTTGACGGCACGCTCTAGCTACGATAAACATCAAACCACTGTGTCAAAAGGGTTCGTCTAGGTGGGATATGAAGAAGTAGAGACGAAACGGGGGCGGCTTCCCCTGGACAACATCGTTACCTTCTACAGATGACAACACTTGTGGGTTTCTATAGCGTGGAATTTAGGATGATGGGGAGAGGGAGAGCTCCCGTAGGGAGAGGGCCATGGTCTCTCGGAGAGGCGAGAGTTAGGGCTTTATATAGGGGCGAGGTGGTCGGAACCAAGCAAGCGGTGACGAGGTTAGTGGCGGGCGTTTTCGATGTGCACGGATGGTCGTTTCGGACGCCTTGAAAGCACACTGGAGGAGGATAAATATTCTGAAAGGTGCGGGATAGATTCTGGAAGAAACGGCGAGGTCGGAATGGAAGTAGAGGTGTCGAGGCATGGCCGGTTGAACTTGTTGGTCGCCGGCCTCGTTCGGTCGCGAGGTGGGTGACGACCTGACACATAGGGCCCACCTATCATGGGTGGAGAAAAAGGAAAAGGGGAAGGGAGGCTGTGGGATGGCGCTTTTGCTCGGTTGGGCCGCAATGGGCCGTGTCAGCTCGGTTGTGACGCTGAATAAGAGAGGGAGAGTGGGTCAGCCTAGTAATTAGGATAGTTAGGTTTTATTACTTTCTATTATTTAGTTTAGTTTAACAAAAATGCTCGATAAAAAATATCAGAAAAATGTTTAATATTACAAATTATTAATTGATAACTTCGGAAAAAATTCCAGCAATAAAAAATATTTGTTACATGTAATTGATTTTAATAATGTATTATGGGCTTTTTAAATTCCCCGAAATTATTTGAAGGGTTTTGTAATTCCTATAATTCAATTTGAACTCAACAATGTAAATTGTTGAATATCAATAAAGTTCCCATTTTATATATTTGAGGAAGTCATAGTATCCTCGCTCTTTATTGATTGAATAAAAATCTAAATTCCTTTATACATAATTCAAAACACAAAATGATGATCAAGGGATATGCAAATGGACATGCTTCTATGTATACCATCCCAAATGAAAATTTGGATGCTACAAGGCACCTGATTGTTTTGTTCTCTTAGTTGATTTGCTCGTACATGCAGTTAGTTGTACGATTCGTGCATTCTGCGGTGGTGTGACTGGCTTGTTCTAAGTATATGGGCCAATATATGTTTAGATGGCTGACTACTTTTGTCTCCAAGAATGAGATATGACGGTGTGAGAGAGGCAACTTATTTTTTAAGCCGACTAAAAGAACTGGCCCTATATTGTCTTCTATTTCATTTTAAGAAAGTATGTCCTTTATTTCAATTTTCTAATCATGTTTCTTTCATGAATTTTTTTCCATATTAGACTAATCAGTCATTTTTTGTTATAATAATTTGAAGTTTTATGATTTTTGTTGTTATTGCTGTTGTTGTTGTTGTTCCACACTCCTTTTTTTTTGTTTTTTTTAAGTAACTCTACCCGAAGGATTCTTTCTTACATATAATTATTTTTTCTTTTTTTCTTTAGTTTTTATTTTATTCTTTATTTTTCGTTTCTCTCCTTTTATTCTTTTATTCCTTACAAATAACACAACTCCATGTTGTTATGTCTTCCATAAATCAAATTTATCCATGTACTGTCAATTCATTCATGCTACGTTTTTCTTTTTGTATGATGTGTGTGTCTCTCTCACACACACAGAGATAGGGGAGACAATACAATCAACATGAGATGCAAAGCATTTTCAATTTGTCAAGAGACGGCTAAACTTCAACATTGTTTGTTTTTTCTGTGGATTCTTAGTATGACATGTACGCATACGTGCAATTTTTATCCAATATATGTGCAAAATTATAGTGTTGTCTAAAAATGATAATATTACATGATTTTTCTTACATATTGTGAAACCAGGCAAGTTATATAAAACATGTGTGCTACTTTTTTCATAATTATTTTTATGTTTTTTTTTGTTAACACCAATGCCTTTATTCATTCTACCATAGAATAATGATTTTTTTTGTCTTACTATAGGTGTCTGTTTATCGATAAGTAAAAAGTGATCGAGTACGAAAAATCAATTGTTCTTCTCAGTTGTGTTAATGTTTCTCACCCTTTTCTATCGTTGTTAAGTAGTTTACTTTTTTACCGTTAAACTTTCTCCTATATTTGTGCATCCGACAACGGTTTACAGGTGCAGTCATGTGACACTACTTAATTTTGCACTAAAAATGAAAATAAAATTTAATTCGTAACTGATCTGTCAAAATCATAATATAATTATTAAAGTTGCACTGCTTTATCCTTGTTATTGCATCATACCAAAGGGTGCAAACTTTTGTGTATTTTGTGTGCAAGTTTTCAGTATGCTCTAATCCATGTATACAAGAAAAGTGCTTCCCAACAAGTCATTATGATTCTTTATTAGGCATAGTTGTATAATAATAATTACCTTTTTATTTCTGTTGTCTCTTCCTTTATGGTTAAACCACTCCTGTAATTAATACTTTCTTTGAAAGCAATTTGTTTTTTTTGTTACCACTCCTATAATTATTTATTTCTTATAAATAAACTTGTACTTTGTTTTTTTTGTTATATACTTTAAGATAACACCACTCTCAGATTTTTTTCCTTCCTTGTATATATTTTACAACATTTCTTCTTTCAAGTAGCACCACTCCCATAAAATGAGTCCCATGATTTGTCCAGGAAAAATGACTATTGTCTGAAAGTTACACTACTATATATTTGTTCTTGCATATTGTTGAATAGTACAAATTCTATGAAACATGTGTGCAAGTTTTTGTCTATTTTTAGTTTTGGTTTTATTTTTTCTTTCTTCTTTAGGGTAATAAGAGTAGCCTTAATACGCTCTACCTTAGAATAACATTTGTTTTTTATGTTGTTCTGTATATATCTTTATTTTTTATGCTTTAGTTTGTTTTTAGACGGTTGGGTTTTCTAATTTATTTGTGTATATGGTGGAGGTTTGATGATGCGATCATATGACTTCTACTTAATATTATGTTAGGAAATTTAAAAAAATTCACTTATGTAATTGAACTAATTGAATCATATTTAAAATTAATGTTTCTCATGATGACACTCCACCGGGTGGATGGACAGCGAAAGGGTGAAGTGGTAGCGCGTGCAACGTCCTAAGCGTTGCAGGGATCGGGCGCTTCTTCGGTCTGGGCCGCGGACGATGTCGACCATGAATAGCTTCTTTTTTAGTTGCTTAGCTGTTTTTTTGGTCGTTCCGTTTTCTCCTATATCTGGGCATACGACAGTGGTTTGATTATGCAATCATGTTACATTGCTTATTTTGTTACTAACTAAAAATAGAATTTATTTTTGTAATTGATCTACTTAAGACAATATTATTATTGAAGTTTATTTCATTGAATCGCAAGATTTTTTATCGATCTGTTATCACAGGATAAAACCAGCATTGATATTTTTTCGAGACAAAAAAACCAACATTAATATGTTATAGCTGTGGTTGTTACTTTTTTAACCGGCTTGTGGCATCCGTAGCCCATCAAGCAACCAGCCTGGCTAGTTTCTCTCATTTGAGCTTTTTTTTAACTCCCTCATTTGGGCTATTGCTTTTCCAGGATGGTGAAAAATCAATGAAACAGCAATAAGAACCAGGTATGCATCATCGGGAGTTTTGCATAGGGCATCCGCCGTCCCCGCCGCCGCCAGGGAATTTTCGGTCCCCTGGCCTCCGGCTGCCATCTTGGCGCTGAGAGGTGGGGACCTTGCATCTTCAAGTTCTACGTTTTTCACCATCATGATTATCGTTTTTTGTGAGAATAAATTTACTCTCGTTATTTTGGCGGTTCCAGGAGATTAGATAGTTTTCTATCCTCGCATATCCGATTTTTCGGATCTGATGAGTTTATGTTGGTCTGTCAGACTTTTTTTGTTGGTATGATTATTTGTGGAGCCGAAATCTTTCATCAGCATCGTGGTGAAGATAATGTGATCCGACGGCCTACACTTCTAGGGGATCATCCCTGACCCAAGTACGTTCATCGATCAAGGCTTCTCATCTTTTTGGATGGGCGACTGAAGATGCTTTCAAAAACCATAATTGGTAATGTTCGTGCGGTTGAAAGAATAACAACATCGTTGCTCTAGTCTAATTGCATTCTTTACTGAAGTTTTGGAGTATTTCTTCTAGCAGAGATTGATACCACAACAGAAGGTGTTTCCAAAAGATGCCATTGTAATTTTTAGTCATAGTAGTTACTTTGTATTTTTTTGGATTTTTAAATCCAAATCAGTGTACCTGCAATTATTATGAGTATGAATAAAATTACATGTGTTTCTAAAAAAAGCAAAAAGAACCAGATTGGTGCTCCTGTTAAAGGCAAATCGTACTGCACAAAAATAAAGTGGCTGAAACCACAACAAATTTCAGGCGTGTGACGCCCTTTCCACCCTTTAGATTGCGAAGCGCGCTAGCAAGCCCCGGACCAACGTTGCTGCAAGCCGTTGCCTCGACAAGCACGCGAGCGCGGCCTCCCGGCGCCGGCAGAAGAAGTGCGACCGCCTCCGCCGGTGGCGGCGTGGCTTTCGCCGACGTGGAGGCGCGCCGGAGCGGTAGTTGGGCGGCGCCGCGCCCATGGCTCAACCTTTCTGTCTCCGCCCGACATCGTCGACTTCGACCGCGACGGTGCTCGCCCATGGCATCGACCGGCCCATTACAAGTGAGTATTCTAGTAAGATGTCTCTCCGTTGTACGGAACATTGAAATGCATTGATCAGAGAGTTGTTTATTTAACAAAATATGTGAGGGTCATCTCATGTGTAACAAATATTGATAAGTTTATTTCGATATTCTTCTTCTTTAGAGCTCACAAGCATCTGGATGAATAGTAAATGTAGGCAAAATAGATAAAAAAATATCTTTTGCAAACAAAAGCGTTCAAGTGTTCAACCTGCATCAAAAACTTTTGAAGAAATAACACTTATTGTACTTTGCAAAAAATGAGCTTTAAGAATTATTTTTTAAGTATAGATTTTGTTTATCTGTTCTGAATCACCACGAATGTAACTCGGGATGACTTGTAAGAGCATCTCCAGCCGTTCGGCCTCCTAGGGCGCCGAAAAAGAGCGGCCTGTAGGCGAGCCGGCGCTAGATCGCCCCCTGGGGTTCGGCTTGCTTCCAGTCACGCGCCCACGGTCACCGCTGGTTCGGCGAAGTTCGTTTCAATTTTTTTGCAAACTCGGCGAAGGTCGGCCAATTTTCGACGAAATCTGTACAAAAACTTTAAAACATGCATGAACTAACTTAAAAACGAACTAAAAAGCCTAGCCGCTGCCGCCACCGTCGTCGCCGCCGCCGTCTACATGCCGAGAAGCCTGTAGAAGCGGGTGTAGTCGCCGCCGCCGCCGTTGTCGTCGTCGTCGTCATCGCCGCGCGCCTCACCTGCGGCGTGCCTGCTGCATCCCTCGTCGGGGTCGCCGACAGCGCTTGACGGCCCGGCCTCGCCCTCGTCGTCGCTGTCGATGATGATAACGCCGCCCTCCTCAGCGACGCGGCGACGCTCCTCGGCGCGGCTACAGGCCTGGGTCTCCAGGTACGCCCAACGCTGGCGGCGCACCTGCTCGCGGACGTAGTCCTCCCTCGCCCATTTGAGGGCCGACTCGTCGTCAGGCGCCACCATGCCGGCGTGCTCCGACTTCACGGGGAGCATGTCCGGCTCGGGCTTCGGCCGGACCAGGCGGAGGGAGCGCCTCGTCGGTGCCGTCGCAGGCGAGGGCTCGTTGATGACGAGGGCGCCGCTGCGAGCACGACTCCCGAGCGGTGTCTCCTCCGGCTCGGGCTTGACGGGGCAGAGGGCCGGCGAGCCGGAGCCCGACGACGAGGACGACCCCGGCTCCATTCTCCGCGGCATCCAGGAACTACCGCGTCGGCGAGAGAAGGAGGGCCGTGTCGGGTACTCCAGCCGCGGCACATTGCCGGTCTCGATGTGGTCGAGGGCGGCGTTGAGTCTGCGGTCGGGGACGGCCCACCGCTCGCGCCGTCCTTCGGAGTTGAGGCGGCCGCGGGGGATGATGCCGTTGACGGAGGCGATCTGCTCCTTGCGGCGGCGCTGGAAGTACATCGTCCACAGCGTTTCGCTGTCGGGCGCGTACCTCGGCTCGTTCTGCTGCTCCGCCGTCAACGAGGAGCGGATGCGGGCGATCTCCGCCCGCCGTGCCGCCCCTTCGGGCACCAGTGGCACCGGGACGCCGCCGGCGCTCAGTCTCCACGAGCTAGGCACGCGCATGTCGGGGGGCGCCGGGTACTCGGCCTCGTACAGAAGGCGCGCCTCCGGCTCCTGGAGGTGTCGGCGGCCGAAGCCGTTCGCCGCTGCGCCGTCGCCTGGGTATCTCTCTGCCATCGTTTCGCTCGTCGGCGGACAGGGGAGTGGTGGGAGAGCTCGCCGGCAGGGAAAAGGCTTTCACTGGAGGTAGAGGGGGAGGCTGTGGCGCTCACCGGCGGGGAGGGGCGCCTTTTATAGCCGAAGCGGGGTGGCCGGGGGGCGACATGCGGGCGGACGCATGGCGCATGCGGGCGGGACGCGCGTCGGCGGCGTCTTCACTGCGCCGCCCGTGAGGCATCAATGGGGGGCGACCAGCGCGGCAGCGCGGCAGCCGTCGCATTGATTCCCGCGGGAACCGAGGCAATGAGGTCGACGAAGCGGCTGTCTCGCTGACTCGGCGGGCCCGCGACTGTTTCCCGCCAAAACACTCGCCCCGGCGCGTCAGGTTTGACCTGGATCCGCCGGCGCTGATTTCGGCCCAAGCCGGCGAGAAACGGGCTCCTGGGGGCGCGACTGGGCCGTTTTTTCGGCGCCGGCGCAAAAAAATTGCCTGGGGAGACCGTTCTGGGGGCGCTGTTGGAGATGGTCTAAGGGGGCAGAGGAGATGGCGAGGAGGAGGGGGTCGTGGTGGTGGTCGACAATGCAGCCTGAGAGAAGGCATGAGAGGAGTTGGGGGCAGACGGGCGCCGAAAGTAGCGACCTCTCTAGATCCTTCTTTTTTTTCCTGAGATGGCTAAATGAGGTGAGAGGGAGAGATGGCTGATCAGGAGAGGTAGGGAGTTATCTGCAAACGAGGAATGAAGTATGGGGTCTTTTTGCAAAACTGACATAGTTTATCTCAGATGCATTGAATGTAAATTAAACGGTTGTAAATGAAGAAGGGTAGACACACTATCATTACCAACTCAGCCTGCTTTTTATAGGAGTAGAGATACGATCGATGACGCACCACTTCTTCTCTGCTTAGATTACTTTCCGTGCGCCGCTCCGTGGCATGGCAGAGTTGCCATTTGGGGCGCTCACGTCACGCCCATGTGAGCAAGCGGTGAGCCTCCCCTGCTCAGGGCACTCGCTGACGGCAGTGATTCTGACGAGCAGGTTCCGAGTTTCTCCGTCGATCCCGTTCTGTTTTGGATTTAGCCATGCCAGATTGCGCATCAGCAGGCACCACCGCAGGTCCTATGATTGATAAAACTACTATTATCTCAGCCACAGGCATGATACTCCCTCCGTTCCTAAATATAAGTTTTTTTAAAGATTTCACAATGAACTACATACGGAGTAAAATGATGAATCTACACTCTAAAATGTATCTATATACATCCGTATGTGGTTTAAAGTGGAATCACTGAAAAACTTATATTTAGAAACGGAGGGAGTAGATCGCTGCAGTGCACGCACCGGCGCCATTGTTTACGATAAGCTCTGTTCCTCCTTTCTTTGTCGTGACGCCTCGTGCAACTTGCTGCTGCAGGTGGGATCCGAACACGTCAGTGCTGCTGCCGGAGGGTGAGGTCTTCTACCTGGTGGCGCTGCTGCGGTTCTGCCCGGGCGGCGGCGCGGCGGTGGAGGAGCTGGTGGCGCAGAACGGTGCCATCGTCGACGCCTGCCGGAGCAACGGCTACGACTTCAAGACCTACTTCCCGCACTATGGCACCGAGGCGGACTGGGAGCCACTTCGGCGCTAAGTGGGCCTGTTTCGTCGAGCGCAAGGCCAGAAGATCTTCGCCAGGACACCTTCGTCGTCACGGGTCGATCGATCATAGCTGTTGTTGGCCGTGATGATGCCGGTGGTGGTCATGACGATGATGATGGAGATCTCGATCGACAAGGGATGATAATGATGATGATTAATTATAGGGTTATTACTCATTAGGCACATTGAGGGGATAAAAGGGGCTCCATGGATGTTGTCAGGGGACTGTGATAGGGAAGGGTTGCAAAGAAAACGAAACATGTGAACTTTTCTTAATCAGGCCCCGTCCCCTAATTAGCAATTCAACTAACTAAGTAAATTAGTTCATGGAAGCATGCATCAAGCCGTGAGCTCTAATTCTCTTGCAAAATAGTGTCTCACGAGAGCGACTCCTGCCCCACGTATCTCTTTGTTATTCCTTGGAAATTTCTCACCTCATCATTCCACACGCTTCGCATCTTCCTGGCCATTCTCCTCCCACAAGCCACATCAAAAAAAGGAAGGATGGAAATCCCTCTAAAATGAACTCATACCCACCATGATTCTTCTCCGGTCCTCCTCGAATCTATTGGGATTGCAATTTTCTCCCTGGTATTCAGATTGACATTGTTCAAGTATTATCTGTGTTCCTCCATGAAAGTCATTTTTTTTGTTATATTAATCGACTTCTCTTATTAATTGATTTTATTTAGACCTAAAGCCTGATTCTAGATTAGGCACCGGGTCATAAATATCACCAGATCCCTTTTCTCGTTCGCTGGTTCATGTTATCATGCAAAGGAGGAACTGTGGAATCATGGTGACAATCGATGCAGAGGCCGAGGGTTATTCCTTCTTTTCGGGAAAAATGGCGACAATAGATCATAGCTGTTGTTGACTATAATGATGGTGATCACCCTGCTGATTCTAGCCATGGTGGTGATGAAGATCTCAACAAGGGGGTATAATAATAACAATTTATTGTTTGGCTCCATCTGTGTCCTCGCAGCCCATACACGTGTTTGAACTTTTATAATCTTCTGCATGGACCTTGGAGTGCATCACTTCGAGCTTCAGCTAAAAAACAGGTTCCAGAGATCCGTATACATAGGTATTTTTTCCTTTGTTTTTCTATTCAAAGTTCCTTTAGAGTGTCTTTGGTTGAACAACCAACTGCAATAGAATGTAAGAGCAACTCTAGAGATTCGACATATCGGGCAATCTCCATCCACCAGATATCTATGCAAGTGATGCGCAAACTCAGACTTGCCATATTTCAGCTTCCATACATAATTCAAACACTTTGATTCACTCCAAATTTAAATGTTCACATCAAGTGAATATGCACATATTTTTTGATAAGTTACATGAACGAAAACATTTCATCGGTGACAATTACAAATCACATGTTTCTTTCATTTGCCCCGTCCCCACTTTTGAGTTTTCTAAAGCGAATGGTCAAATCTCGTAGCTGCGCCCAAAAATCTCATGCCACTTGATCCATTTTGTTCGGATCCAACATGATGGACCGATTTTGCTCAGATGTGTGTTCATTTTTTTGCCTGATACTCTATAATTTGGAGACTACGCACGTCGGTCTCTTGCTGAATTTGGAGCCTACGCGCCTCCATCTCTTCCTGAAACCTGTCTTCTCTCTTGCATTTCATCCCATCTCGCCCTCTTCTCCTGGTCCTCGTTCTCCTTCATCTCTAGCTTATCTTGCTTTCTCTTCTCGGCATACTTGTTTCTTGTCCTCATCAACTTATTGATCTTTTCTTTTTTTATCACCTTCACCTCTTTCTTTTCTCTTGAGCCTCAGTTTTTCTTACTTCCTCCCATGGGGCTGACCCATACTAGACGCTGGAGTGGTACTTCTAAGCATTTTTCCCTTTTCTCTCTATCAACATCATTTGCACCATTGTCCATCTCCGAAGAGGAATTGGCCCACTTCTCAGCTTTTGGGTTGCCATCATCATTCCTTGTCTTAAACTTCTTATGCTTTTCTATCAAATCCCTACGATGCTGGTGGCCAAACGTTTTGCCAGTTTGATTTTGGAATTGGTTTGTACCTCTCTTGGGCTATCTCACCCTAAAACAAAAAAATGCACAAACTGGTGAGAATGCTCAAAGTAATGCAAATGTGGCAATCAAAAGTAAGAAGATTGCTTACATTCTCTATAACACTAAGTTTCCTAGTTTTAAAGGGCTCACAATAAATTGAGGTCTCCAATTGAAATTGGGTCACCCGATTATGACCGAGTCAACAATTTCTCAAAGCTCTCTCATTCAATTCTTTTATACTACTCCTAATATGCTTCCTAATTTTTTAAGACCTCACAATTAATTGAGGTGTTCAATTTAAAATTTAGTCACTCAATTTTGACTGGGTCAACAATTTCTCAACAAGCTCTCCCATTCAATTATTTTAAGTTGCTAGTCTTCCCTAATTTTGAAGCTCTTCAATTGGATTGAGGTATTGAATTATGGATTTGGTTTATGATTTTGAGTGGGTCAACAATTTCTCAAGGAGCTATCCCATTCAATTATTTTAGTTCACCATTCTTCCCTAATTTTGATGCTCCTCAATTGGATTGAGGTATTCAATAATGGATTTGGTTTATAATTTTGATTGGGCCAATCATTTTTCAAATCAATCAGTAGCAACCGGCCTATAAAACCATATCAATCCAGCGCACCCTCCCACCGCCTAGAAAAAATAAACGCCACCATGTGATACTGTAGCATCAATATAGTACATACAGCTACCGACGCAGAAATTTTCCCACATAATTATGGTTTTCTTAGCGGATAACACAGATCACATCGAGAAAGGCCCACCAAATCATCAAATGATAAAAATATTAAAACACACTCCATCATCTCCCCGCCCCGCCAAACTAAATATTCCGTCAATTTAAGGGGTATTAGTTTTTTGGAAAGTCAAATTTCTTTAAGTTTGACCAAGTTCAGAGCCAAAAATGTCAACATCCACAATATTAAACAAAAAAAATATGGAAAGCCATTTCACGATGAATCTAATTATACCGATTTGGTATTATGGATTTTGATATATTTCGTTACAAATTTGATCAAAGATAAAAAGTTTTGACTTTTAAAATAAATAATACACCCTATATTTTGAAACAGAGTGGGTAATGTTTGTAGGAAACCCAACAACACCAACAACGCAACAAAGCACGCCCAACCCTTCTAGTATAGATCAATGGCGACACCACTAGGAGGAGTGGGCTTCACTTTCTCCTTACAACTCGCTCAATGATTGCACATGTCTTGAATCGTACCCCATCGGTTCGTGATAGATTTGAGCGTACGATTCATTTTTTGGCGAAAATGAAATTGAAGCAGTCCTCGATGCCCTTCCAATACTTTGTTGTCGATTGCTCTTTCCCGCCGATCGCATCAAGAGAAATATCTTGCCATGCCAGGACAAGCGCAACATCCTCATCGGGCTTGAAGTCGCTTCTCCTAATTTCCTTCTTTTTTGACGAGTCGAAGCTCTCGAATTCCAATTATATATATTAGACGGAGTCATGTTTAAAAAAGTGACAATGATGTGACCTCGAGATCGACATCATTTGTCTCAGAATCACCAATCATACTACTGAGAAATGTCTCATCATTCAGGGTCAAAACCCAAATTCAGAAAGTCATCGCTAAATCACAAACATTGCACATTTGCCAACAATTTGCACGGTTATCTCACATTCAATCGAATAAAAACCGAATACAAGGCATATGATGCATTCTTTTTACCTCATCGCCGTTGCTGACCCGGCATACGACTAGGAAGCCACCATAACTTTGCCTGCCGTCGAGAGGAAATGAGGAGGGGCAAAGCTATCGGGTGGGTTTTCCAATCTTCTTATTCGGTGCCTTCCCTAAGGACTGCCACGACACCAGTGGAGGGAGGCCCCTAATTCCACGTGGCGGTATAGGCACCTCCACATTGGACGCTTCGCTGGCAAGGTGGAGCTCGGCCGTTGGAGCCATCGGAGGTGCAGGATCCCTAGGAGCCTCCGTAGGCGCAACGAACGTTGAAGTCGTCAGATTTGACTTCAATCCGGTGAATTTGCACGCGGGGGTCAAAGCGTCGTCCATGACGTCATTGGATGGAGTGCATCCAAATATCCCCCACAACGGGAGGGTGAAAAATGATGCTCACGGCAAACCGCTTCCAAAATGTACCCCACAGACGCGAAATATGAAGACTCGCGGGATCGTTTTGAAGCGTCCTCCATAAATTATGGCGATTAAGAGCGAGATCTCGACTCTGATAGAGTGATATTTTGGACCAAAATGACCATAATAGCGGTTATTACGATGATCGGGCTGATATGACTACTCTAGCAAAGTTGACGTAATGGTTCCATTCCACTGGAATGGTTCCATCTTGGTGTTTGCTACAAATAATGAGATAATGAAATGGTTCCACACACAACAGCATTGGAGGAAAAGAAAAGAATGCATTTGGAAAGTGCAGTAACGAAAAACATAGGAACCACTCCAAAATATGCTGTCTCGAACGTAGGAATTCAGAAAACATAGGAATGCTAACAATGTCAGACCATAACGGTAAAAGCTAGTATGTCCCACCCGGCACTCTTGGAAATTCCTGTGAACCGAACAGCGACTGCTCCCTCTGCATTTTTATTATTCCGTCCCCGGCGCCGCACATGGCAACGTTTGGTCTCGTGGCGGCGGATCGCGACGTACGGGCGCGCGCGGCCGTTGCTTCCGCGGCCCGGTCTCTCTCCCCGCTCGCCTCCTTGCCGGGTGCTTGTGGCGGCGTACAACGACGGCGAATCAGCCGGAAGCGTGCGCGCCCAGTGCAGCGCGGGTCGTGCTCCGACTGACGGCGACTGCTCCCTATCGTGTCGCCGTTCCGATCGGTGTCGCGGTGGCGGAATGGACTGGACGAGAGGAGCGAACGAATAATTGGTGGCGTCTCCGATCGATCGATGGTGGGATGTGGTATTGTGGCGTGCTGGGCCGTGGCAGCCACGTGAGGCACCGATCGATGCCGTCGTGGCGGGGCCTCCATATCGACAGCGCGCGCTGCCGGTGGCCGCATCGGAAGACGTGACCGGCCGATGGGGTCTGTCTTTTCCGGCGGCCAATCTTTCTTCTCCTCTCCAAATTCCGTGGCCGTGGCACGACGAGAGGTAGATTCTGTTCATTTCCCTGTCGACTAATCCTCCAGTCCTGCTCGATGAATCGCAACGGATTCGCGTCCGCATTTATCGAAGGGACCAACATCCCTAGCATGCATCCTTACATATGTGGTGGCAGGAGCTGTAAGACGTAGTACATGATCATACGTGATCTGCTGCGTAGTGTACGGTACGCATGCACATCGGAGCCCAGCCGTGGTAGCATGCAAATTAATGGTGGCTGCAGAAGCAGAAGAGGCGTGATCCGCAAAAGACGTATGATCAATCGATTATGTCATGTGGACTAAATAATCAACCGAATATCCGTCGATTCGGGTGCAGATCGAGCAGAGCTGTTGCTCTACAGGCCGCTGCTAAGGACCCTGTCGAGGCGGATCGACCATCTTGCACAGCCATCGCTGTGCTTGGTCCCATGGAACCCAAGGGGTCTTATCGTATAAATTCCAGGGACTTATCCCCAGCCGCCGGAATTATTTGTAGATTCAATCGGAGGTACCTCTCGGCTACTCACCACTCGATTTCTCCCTTCGCCTGTCTCCGTTGCAGCTAGAATTATTTATGTTAGAGTTGTATTTTCTATATATACGTATACGTGTTGTATACCTGTTGTATTTTCTTATTGTACAAGTTGACCACTCAATATAAAGATATGCCAGCCGGTTGGGGCTAACCACGGCAAACAATTCCTTTTAACTTGGTATACAGAGCGGGTCGATCCGACCTAGGGTTTCTCTCACTCACGCGCTTCCGCCGCCGCCGTCTCGTTCCCCGTTGCTGCCACCGCCTGCGCGCCGCCGCCGCAGCTCTCCGACGCGATGGGCTCCACCGCCGCGTTGCAGCTTTCCATCTCCTCTTCGAGCACCTCGTCCCAGTCTTCCACACCATCCATCCCCGCCGGCGCCATCGTCTCCGCCCCTACCGGCCAGCACCTCAACACCATCACGGTGCATCTAGATCGCACCAATTTTCTTCTCTGGAAGATGCAGGTCGTCCCCAACATCGCCGGCCAGGGCTGGTACGGCTTCCTCGACGGCTCCTACGGAGCGCCTCCGGCCACGATCACCGAAGGAGACGGTGCCAAAGCCGTGACCAAGCCCAACCCGGAGTACGCCTTGTGGTTCTACACGGATCAGCGTGTTCTCAGCATCCTCGTCAGCTCCATGACAGAGGAGATCCTCGGCCATGTCATCGGCCGCACCAACGCGTCCTCTGTGTGGGCGTGCCTCGAGTCCATGTTCTCAGCGCAGAACAGGGCCGGGGTGCGCCAGATGCGGTGTCAACTCTCGACGCTGAAGAAGAACGACCTCACCGCCGCCGCCTACTTTCACAAGATGAAGGGTTTCGCGGACGCCATGGCCCAGGTGGGGTCGCCTCTCTCGGATGCTGAGGTGATCGACTACATCGTCGTCGGTCTCGTGCCTCAGTACGAGTCCCTCCAGCACTGTCTCACGGTGTTGGCAGCCGCCGGTGCTGACAATCTCAGCCCGTCGGACTTCTACTACATGCTCCTCAATCTCTCAAGGAGCAGAACGCCTTCGCCCCCGAGTTCTCCACCTCCGCTAACGCCGTGGCGCGGCAAGGCGACGGTCGGGGAGGGGGGCGCACCTTCGCCGACACCGCCAACGACGGCCGCTCCGGGGGTCGTCCTACTGGCTCGCAAGGAGGCGGCCAGTACAACGGCGGCCAGCAGGCCTCCCGCGGTAACAACCGCTCCAACCAAGGGGGCGGTGGTGGTAGCAACGGCGGAGGAGGATAGGGCAACGGCGGTGGCAGGCGCAACAACCGGCACGAGCGCCCCCGCTGTCAAGTTTGCCAGTACTGGGGGCATGAGGCTCTCCAGTGCAAACAGCGCTACAACCACGCGTTCCAGTACGACGAAAATCGTGCTGGCAATTCTGCCTCTTACCAACCTGCCCCCAGTCAACCTTGGCTCTTCGACACCGGCGCCACGGATCATCTCACCAACGACATGAGCCGGATGAACATCCAGGAGCGCTACAATGGCACAGATCAAGTGCAAGTCGCCAACGGTGCAGGTTTGTCTATTACACATGTTGGCCACTCTCGTCTACCTGGTTCATCCGCCCCGATTGAACTCAAAAATATTTTTCTTGTCCCTGACCTTAGCACTAATTTGCTCTCCGTCTATCGTCTTGTTTCTGACAATAAGATCTTTGTTGAATTTCATAAATTCTTTTTCTATGTCAAGGACAAGCTCACGAAGAAAATCCTTCTTCGCGGTAGGAGTCGTGGCGGCCTCTACCCTCTTCCGTTCAGTCGCGCTGTCAGTTCTGGACGTCATGCGTCTTCCGGCATTAGGCTGACTACCCAGCAGTGGCATCGGCGTCTTGGTCATCCTTCAAATAAAATAGTTCAGACTATTGTTAGTTCAAATAAATTGTTGTGCTCTCCAAACATTGAGTCTTCCGTATGTGATGCTTGTCAGCGTGTTAAGAGTCACCAGTTACCATATAATTATTCTACTCGTGTTTCTACATCACCACTTGAGCTTATTCATACCGATGTTTGGGGGCCTGCTTTGCCATCTTCCGGGGGTTTTAAGTACTATGTCAGCTTCATTGATGACTATAGTTGTTACTGCTGGATATACTTGATCAAGCATAAATCTGATGTTGAGAGCATTTTTTACACTTTTCAAAACCCTGTTGAGCGTCTCTTAAATGCTAAGGTTCGTTCTGTTCAGTCAGACTTGGGGGGTGAGTATCACCGTCTCCATGCTTATTTTCAGCGCACCAGCATTGCTCATCGTGTGTCTTGTACACATACCTCCCAACAAAATGGTATAGCTGAACGCAAGCACCGTCATCTTGTTGAGACTGGTCTAGCTCTCCTAGCGCACTCCTCACTACCTCTTCGGTTTTGGGATGAGGCGTTTCTCACTGCTTGCTATCTCATCAATAGGATGCCTACGCCCGTTATCAACAATGCCACACCCGTGTTTCGCCTCCTCAACATGCTTCCTGAGTATTCTTTTCTCCGCACTTTTGGTTGTGCGTGTTGGCCTAGTTTGCATAAGTACAACTCGCGTAAACTCGAGTTTCGCTCTAAGATGTGTGTGTTTCTTGGTTATAGTCCCATGCATAAAGGCTACAAGTGCCTTGATCACTCCACTGGTCGTATTTACATCTCCCGTGACGTCGTGTTCGACGAGACGGTATTTCCCTATGCCACTCCCGGTGCCACTGTTGATGTCTCCCAACTCCTTCCCGTGCCGTTTCCGTCCGATGAGCCAGTTACTCAGAGTACCGACAGGCGTAATTATGACATTACCTTGTTACCGGCTAATGCACCTGGTGTTGTTGTTAGTTCTCCTGTGCAGGTTCCCGCGCTGTCCACCTCGCCGCTTGACGTCCCTGCTTCATCACCACCACCGCCTCTGCATGCCTCGGACGGCATGCCAGGGCCCCGCTTGCATGCAGGCACGCAGGCCGCTCCTGGCACGGCACCGCCTCTGCATGCCTCGGCCGGCACGCCCGGGCCCCGCTCGCATGCAGGCACGCCCCGCTTGCCCGGGTCGGCCTCTCGTGCCGCTTCTGGTGCCGACCTCGCCCAGGCCGACACATCAGCCCCGGTCGTCGACCACGGCTTGCGGTCTCGTTCTCCGTCGCCAGCGCGGGCTTGCTTGCCGGCTCCTGATGGGGCTTCTTCGCCTGGCTCGTCTCCGCCTGCCTCTCCGGCCCGTGACGGGGCCGCTTCATCGCCCTCGTCGATGTCCTCTACACCACCAGCGTTGCCACCTCCAGCGCCTCCCGCTGCTGAACCAGCACGGGCCATCGTCACGCGACGGCGCAATGATATATCCCGTCCCAAGGTGTATCGGGATGGCACGGTTTGATATGATCCCTATCGTCGCCGGGCGTTTATGGTCGAGCCTGCATCTCATCGCACTGCTCTCTCTGAGCCAGCTTGGCGTGCTGCTATGGAGGCTGAGTTCGAGGCACTTCAGGCTAACAAAACATGGATATTGGTACCCCGTCCACCTGGCACTAATATTGTTGGCAACAAATGGATTTTAAAACGAAGTTCCGTCCTGATGGTTCTGTTGATAAATACAAGGCGAGGCTTGTGGCTCGAGGTTTCACACAGCAGTACGGTATTGATTATCATGATACTTTCAGTCTTGTGGTTAAACCAGTCACTGTTCGCCTGGTGCTTTCTCTTGCTGTCTCTCGTGGTTGGTGTCTTCGTCAGATTGATGTGAGTAATGCCTTCCTTCATGGTTTTCTGTCTGAGGAAGTGTATATGCAGCAGCCCCCCAGTTTTGAGGATTCACGGTACCCTCGGTATGTTTGCAAGCTACAGTGTGCTCTCTATGGTCTCAAACAGTCACCTCGTGCCTGGTATGCCCGCTTGAGTGACAAGCTTCATCAGCTCGGTTTTGTTGCTAGCAAGGCCGATACCTCTCTGTTCATCTTTGATCATCATGGGGTTATTATATATATGCTTGTCTATGTTGACGACATCGTCTTGGCTGGATCCTCTTCGTCTGCTGTTGAGAAGCTGGTTACCACTCTTTCTGGTTCTTTTCCTGTCAAGGACCTTGGGCGCCTGGAGTATTTCCTTGGTATTGATGCCACTTATAATTCTGAGGGTCTGGTTTTATCACAGCACAAATATGCTCTTGATCTCTTGCATCGGGCCAACATGGAGCAATGTGGGTCTGTTTCTACTCCCATGTCTACTTCCGACAAAATGTCTCGAGATCAAGGACAACCGCTGAGCTCTGAGGATACTTTCAAGTACAAGAGTCTTGTTGGAGGTCTTCAATATCTAACTTTGACACATCCTGACTTGTCCTTTGCTGTTAACAAGGTGTGCCAATACTTGTCGCAGCCTACTACCACTCACTATGAGGCAGTGAAGCGAATTCTTCGATATATCCGAGGCACTGTGTCTACTGGCTTGCGTTTCCGGCGCTCCTCCTCTATGAGCCTGAGTATCTTCACTGATGCAGATTGGGCAGGCTGTCCTGATGATCGTCGGTCTACGGGCGGTTTTGCTATTTTTCTTGGATCCAACCTCGTCTCTTGGAGTTCTCGCAAGCAACCCACAGTTTCTCGTTCTAGTACCGAGGCAGAATACAAGGCTTTGGCCAATGGCACCGCTGAGGCTATATGGATATAGTCGGTGTTGAAGGAGCTTGGTGTGTTTCTTTCTCACCCTCCGGTTTTGTGGTGTGACAATGTTGGCGCCACTTATCTATCTGCCAATCCAGTTTTTCATGCCTGCACGAAGCATATCGAGGTTGATTTTCACTTTGTGCGTGAGCGGGTTGCATTGGGTGCTCTTGATGTTCGGTTCATCTCCACTGGCGATCAGTTGGCTGACATTTTCACGAAGCCTACTCCTCAGCTCACACTTCGTCGTTTTAGTTCCAATCTCAACCTTGTTCACGACGGTTTAGATTGAGGGGGGGGGGGGGTGTTAGAGTTGTATTTTCTATATATACGTATACGTGTTGTATACCTATTGTATTTGCTTGTTGCACAAGTTGACCACTCAATATAAAGATATACCAGCCGGTTGGGGCTAACCACGGCAAACAATTCCTTTTCACTATTTATTCACCAACCCACTGATTGGATGGTTTGTGTTCCAAATAAAATTGATTTTTTAATGAGAAAGGCGGATTTTCTGCCCATTTTATTCCGACAGAGAAAATAAAATAAAAGGAGTACATTTTGGCTGTATGGAACTTCTAATGGTTTATATTTATTGAAATCGAAGGGAAACCCCTTTTACTCATATATAAAATAATATACTCCCTCTATTTTTATATACAAGGCCACAAACTCATTTTACAGGTACCAAGGTAAAATTTAATGCATACTCCCTCCGTCCGGAAATATTTGTCATCAAAATGGATAAAAGGGGATGTATCTAGACGTATTTTAATTCTAGATACATCTCTTTTTATCCATTTTGATGACAAGTATTTTCGGACGGAGGGAGTACTTTGCAGGTCAACCTTTATTTTGTTTACTGGGATGATTAATACGCAACATGTATGCAAGGAAACTAAGTGGAGGAACTAGTTAGTGTCATTATGATGGCATGCATGCAAGCATTAAACAGGTTGCTAGTACAAGGAAATATCATTAATTCTTTTCTTGGTTACTGTTTGTGGCCTTGTATAGATGCAAAACGTATATCCCATAGTGGCCTTGTATAAGTAAATGGAGGGAGTAAATAGAACGGAAGAACCAAGAAAACTATGGCCCATAGAGGGAGGATAAAATAAACCTTTGTCACTCAAGCTATCGCACAAGTCACATTTGGTCCTTTCAACTTTTTAGGGTATCCATCACCCCCCTCCCTCCCCTCCCCCTCTATCTATCTCACTTTCCCTCTCCGTGTCCCTCTCTCTACACCAAATAAACCAGATCCCTCCCACTCGCTAACCACACCGGTGACAATCCCAACTTCTCGGCCACTTCCTCTAGATAAATACTGGGCCCTAATAAGTGCCACACGTGTGGCATGGACACATGGTAACTCCGAACATTTTTCATGGCAAGTTTAGTGATGCGAGGATGACAACTTTAGTTGTCAAGCATGGCAACTTTCTTTTTGGATGACAAGTTTCAGTTTTTGGGGTTTGGTTTTTTTCTTTTCGGATGGCAACTTTAGTTGTAAAATAAGGTCAGGTCCAGATTGCTTCATGCCAGACGTGTGTCACTTATCATTTGGGTAAATATTAACAGAGACTGACATATGTGCATTGTGTTAAAATTATAGGATTTTATCACCTTCTGTTAAATTGATATAACTTTTTAGTTACACCAAACTGTCTATGTTTCAGCAGAGCACACATAAATTTACAAACTACCACATGTTAGAAGTAAATCTTGGGACTTTATTTATATGGTACAGTGGTTTACAAGGGGACAAATATTTTTGGTTGAGAACCTTCCATGTAAAGATTTACATTGTCCCCATGGGCATGAACGCAAATGTTTAAGCTCGACCCCCACTTCTTTCAATGCAAACTTTTTCAATTAGTTCCCTTTCTGAAAAAGTTTTATTTTTCTCTATTTATTTTTTATATATTTTTTCAAAAATTTAAAGGCACAGAAAAGAATGAAAAAAATTCTCTAAAACATCCGGGTTACCTCCCGGGCAACTCTTTCTTTAAAGCCATATAGCTAGGCTGAAAAGCGCTCAATTAATAAAGATTTGGATCTTAGTAGTGATCGCAAATTTATATAGATCTTGTAACAACAAAGTCTAACCCTCTTCCTGTGCATTGGTGAAAGATCGTGGATGTTGCCTAGAGGGGGGGGGGGGTTAATAGGCGCTTTAAAATAATTACGGTTTAGGCTTGAACAAATGCTGAATAAACCTAGCGGTTAATTTGTCAAGCACAAAACCTAAAACAACTAGGCTCACCTATGTGCACCAACAACTTATGCTAAGCAAGATAAACAACTATGTGATAGCAAGATATATGACAAAGAACAATATGCCTATCACAAAGTAAAGTGCATAAGTAAAGGGCTCGGGTAAGAGATAATCGAGGCATGTGGAGACGACGATGTATCCCGAAGTTCACACCCTTGCGGATGCTAATCTCCGTTTGGAGCGGCGTGGAGGCACAATGCTCCCCAAGAAGCCACTAGGGCCACCGTAATCTCCTCACGCCCTCGCACAATGCAAGATGCCGTGATTCCACTAAGGGACCCTCGAGGGCGGTCACCGAACCCGTACAAATGGCAACCCTTGGGGGCGGTCACCGAACCTGTATACTTTGGCAACCCTTGGGGGCGGTCACCGGTACCAGTCAAATTGCTCGGGGCGATCTCCACAACCTAATTGGAGACCCCGACGCTTATCCGGAGCTTTACACCACAATGATTGAGCTCTGAACACCACCAACCGTCTAGGGCGCCCAAGCACCCAAGAGGAACAAGCTCAAGGGTACCAAGCACCCAAGAGTAATAAGCTTCTCAACTTGTAACTTCCACGTATCACGTGGAGAACTCAAACCGATGCACCAAATGCAATGGCAAGGGCACACGGAGTGCCCAAGTCCTTCTCTCTCAAATCCCACCGAAGCAACTAATGCTAGGGATGAAAATGAGAGGAAGAACAAGAAGGAGAACACCAAGAACTCCAAGATCTAGATCCAAGGGGTTCCCCTCACATAGAGGAGAAAGTGATTGGTGGAAATGTGGATCTAGATCTCCTCTCTCTTTTCCCCCCAAAACTAGCAAGAATCCATGGAGGGATTGAGAGATAGCAAGCTCGAAGAAGGTCAACAATGGGGGAAGAACACGAGCTCAAAGGATAAGGTTCAATGGGGAAGAAGACCCCCTTTTATAGGACCTCCCGAATCCAACCGTTATGTGCTCAGGTCGTGCACAAGCAGTACTACCGCTTAGCACGGTCAAAACAGCCCAACGAGAGAGAAAACACGAGTTGAAGTTCTCCCAGAGAGGTAGTACCGCTCTGGGGAGAGGTAGTACCGCTTACCACTTATAAGAGGTACTACCGCTCGGGAGGAGAGGTAGTACCGCTTACCACTTATAAGAGGTACTACCGCTCGGGTGGAGAGGTAGTACCGCTTACCACTTATAAGAGCTACTACCCCTCTACTACCGCGAAACCCGACATGAAAAGACGCATCCCCAGAAGCAGCGGTACTACGCGCGGCACAGGGCCACGGTACTGCCGCTTACAAGTGGTACTACCGCTCTAGAGAGCAGTACTACCGCTCTAGAGAGCAGTACTACCGCTCTAGAGAGCAGTACTACCGCTTGAGGCTTTCAGGAACACAACAGAGAAAACAGAGGATGCAATAAAGCCTAAACTGCCACAACTTCTGCATATGAGCTCCGAATTGAGAAAACTCAAGCTTGTTGGATAGAAGACGACGAGTAGCATCCAACAACGGCTGATTATAGTAAGAAGTGGCAGGGGAGGTATTCCTAACAAATAGAGGAGAGAAACCTCCAACAGAGAAGAATCGGCATAACCTCCAACATCAAAAACATCATAGAAGATGCACATGAACTCCGTTTTCGGTGAACTCGAGCATGTCAAGAAGAAGACCACAAGCTCTAAAACTCACAAAGAGAAACACCAAACACGAACCAAGAAAGATGATGCAAGGATGCAATGGTTTGAGCTCTCTACGAACAATGCGATCAAGCTACTCATCGAGAGCCCCCCTGATAGTACGACAATCGATCCTATAACCCGGTCTCCCCACTACCACCATGAGACTGGTAAAATAGAAAATCTATCAAGGGCAAACCTTTGCCTTGCACATGGTCCACTTGAGCTAGATGATGACGATCTTGACTCCCTCAAGTTGGACCACCTTTCTTGATTGCGTTGGCTCGATGAAGACTAGTTGATTGCTCCCCCATACTCCACTATGGGTGAGCCACTCTTCTGAACATCTTCACAAGTCCATTGTCACCACAATGGACGGCAAGCATCAAGCATTTGATCTCTTTGTGATGCTCCACTTAAACTTACACACCGCAACCTAACCTCACAAAGAACTCTCACGAATACCATGGGTTAGTACACAAAGCGTAATCGACAATGCTTACCATACCATGGGATAACTTGATCCCTCTCGGTACATCTTCTACGCTTTGTGTGTTGATCAACTTGATTCACTCTTTGACTTAGTCTTGATCAACCTCTCACAAGACCAATCTTTAAGTAATTCCTTGAATAACACCTTGGTCGACACAAACTCTCCTTGAAACCAACACATGTACTCCAAGAAAAGCCTATGGACAAAACCTTCAAATATAACTCAAGGCAACCGTTAGTCCATAGAGATTGGCATCAATTACCAAAACCAAACATGGGGGCACCGCATGTTCTTTCAATTGGCTTGTCATAATAGAACAAATCATGAACACGAAGTAAAGGTCAATACATAGTGTAGGGAGTTTCTTGCAATTTTTAGTGGACTAGATACATAGGGAGGGAGAGATGGGGTCCCTCTCTCATAATAATTGCAAGTAGGAGCAGTTAGAACATGAATATAATTTTTATTAAAAGCATCATGAGCATAAGAGAAACACATCCCATCAATATAATCCTTAATAAGAGCACACTTATCTACTAAAGTGTTACTGGGAGAATTCAAATAGATGATAGGACTATCAAGTATGGATGCAACATTAACAATTCATTCTTAACATAAGCAGTTATAGCAATTTCATATTCATAAGTATCCTTTAGAGGGGTATCATGGCCATAAGTATCATTTAGAGGGGCATCATGGCCATAAGTATCATAGTCTTCAAAAAGGAAATAATTAAACAATGTAAGAATTAAAGAGTTACTCTGATTAGAAGGTGGGAATAGGTCATGAATCTGCTCTTCCTCCTTTAATTCTTCACTCTCCTCCCCATCTTTTCCATCTAAAGAGCTTGCAGTTTCTGCAATTTCGTCTTTCAAAGGTTCCTGCAAAACAGTAGCCTCTTTGTGGACAACGGAGACTTCCTCAACATGATTAGTGATATAAATATTAATACTGAAATTTTGAAAACAATTATCAAGGATACATTAATTCTCAAATTTAATACACACAACAAGGTTGCAACTTTCTTCTGGCACAACTCTAGAAGCTATTTCCTTAGCTAGCATAAAGATAACAAACTCTTCAATTTGCTCAATATCATGATAACCATATTCTTTTTTTAGGGGAAGGACATCATGGCTAGCTTTCTTAAATCAAATTGCACTTAAATCATCCGCTAAAAAGCTAGAAATAAAAGGAGGAGGTGCACACAAACGGTGGATCAACACGACCTTGTTGTGCTAGCACATAAGCTACCATATTAGATTCACGATTACAATCCTCAAGCACAACATTCCTGAAATCATGCCTAAGAGCTTGACAATTGTTTTTCGGGAATTTGAATACACCCATCGCATAGGTAGGGATGGCTTGGGCTACCGCCTTGATCAATGCCTCTTTCCACCACAAGATAAAGTTTTGTCTTTCCAACCATTTACCAAATTTTGAATCCTCTCAATAAGTTGTTTGAAACAATCTAGCCTATCATAGAGGGAAGCCCCAAGTACTTGCTAGACAAGGATTCATTCATTATATCTAGAGTTTGGCATATCTCCACCTTTTCATCCACGCTGGTGCTTGGGCTATAAAAGATGCTCCCTCCATTCCCTTATAAAAGGCCACTGCATATTTTTATGTCTAACTTTGACCATTAATTTTACCAACAAAAAAATAGTTATATGCCACAAAAAGTATTTCATTGGATGCACCTTTCGAAGGAATTTTTGATGATAGATTATTGATGACATATAATTCATATTGTTTTGGCCAAAATCATAAGTCAAAGTTTGACACAGAAAATGAAGTGGCCTTGTATAAGGGAACGAAGAGAGTAGAAGATTTGGTAGAACTAATCAACTGTCCTGATGTAGCACAGTAATCACCCAATACTTTCTCTAGGGCATTAGCATTTGTATTATATGCTCTCATTAGAATCAAAGAATCCTCAGCGAAAAGTATGTTGGAACTATAGGGAGAATGACGACACACCTGTTATTTCATATGAGGTTAAAAACAATTGTTTTCTATTCTTGCATTGAGAACCAAAGCATTTTTAAAGTAACAACTTAAACCTTTAAAAACAGAAATCAATAGCATGACGATCCAAATTGTCTAATAAACCCTTCAAGAGTTTGATTTTTGAGAAAAGCTATGTTTTACATAAAATCATGCTCTTCCAAAGTTTTCCCCCATACTATGCTAGTTGGGTGTTCAACACAAGCACTGACGGATTCAACAAAATCAATGCAAAACTTATCAAATAGGAGGATTTTAGGAGGTTCCTCAACCTTTTTGGGAGCAAGTACATGATTTGTTTGGTATTTTGTGTTACCTACCCATAACTAAAGATAGGAAACAAGTAAAGAACATGAATAGAAAATACTACCTAGAGATAAAGACAACAAATGCACGCGAGAATATTCACCCTGCACTGTTGCTCCCCGGCAACGAGCCAGAAAAGGTCTTGATAACCCACAAGTGTAGGGGATCAATTCTCCCCTTTCCAATAGCTAAGAGTGTTGAACCCAACGAGGTGCTAAATGTAGGATTTGTATTCTCTAAGGTTTTACCAAGCACTACGTACATAAAATGTTTTATTTACCTTTAAAATAAAACTAGAAGTATTTTGTTAGTATAAAAAGATAGTTTTGCAAGATGATAAAGAACTTGCAAGTAAAAGTTATTTGATGTAAAGTAAAGGAACAAGTAAGTGAAATTTAGGAGTATGGAGTAGCGAGATAGGAGATGTGGAACTGTCCCTAGGCAATTGGCTATGATACTACATTGATAATGAATGTTGCTGACATGCAACAAAGTCCATTGGTAACATGTACTTATCATAGGACCCTAGCAAGCATCCGCCAATACGAAAGATTCATTATGGTAATACTCAACCATAGCATTAAAATATATTGGTCCCATTTTATCCCATACGTGTATCAATTCTTATACGCAAGTCTGGTAATATATGTCACTCCGATCACCTTGTGCGTACTTATCTGAACATACTACGAACCCTAAAGTTTGATTCGCATCCATGTCTGCTCATATGATGGGGACTGAGGGACAAATGATGGCAATGTGTAGGGTATGGCAGGGTAGACCAATACCATACCCATACCCGTATGGTCAGTGGGTACAAAAATTTACCCATACCTGTACCCATGGGTATGAAACTTTACCCATGCCCATACCCAACGGTACCCGCACCAACTGGGTACCCAGCGGCTAGAACAAATAGTACACAAGTTGTTCATAATTTTATGCTCATTGATAGCACATTTGACAAAAACAAATCAATTATCTCAGCTCAATAACATGTAGATGAGTAAATGACCACTACCAAAATTTAGAAATCATCATACTCATAAGTCAATAGGAGTGGACGAGTCACATGACAAATTAATGGTTAATTGACGATAACTTAATATTAGTTCACAAACGGGCAGGGTATGGGTATACCCGCGGTTACAAGGCTATAGCCGTACCCCACCCTCGACTTAATGGGTAGGGTATGAGTACTACCCATGGGCATAAATGTGTGCCCATACACTGCCCATGCGGGTATGGTACCCGCATGGACTGTCGTTGTCAAAACCGGCCGATCTCGGGTAGGGGGTCCCGAACTGTGCGTCTGAGGATCGAAGGTAACAGGAGGCAGGGGACACGATGTTTACCCAGGTTCGGGCCCTCTTAATGGAGGTAATACCCTACTTCCTGCATGATTGACTTTGATAAGTATAGGGGTTACAAGAGTTGATCTACCTCGAGATTGTAATGGCTAAACCCTAGATGTCTAGCCTGTATGATTGTGATTGCCTCTACGGACTAAACCCTCCGGTTTATATAGACACCGGAGGGGCCTAGGGTTGTACAGAGTCGGTTTACAGAGAAAGGAGTCTTATCCGAACGCCAAACTTGCCATCCACGCAATGGAGAGTCCCATCCGCACACGGGGGAAGGCCTTCTATCTTGTATCTTCACAGCCCATCAGTCTGGCCCATGTCACATAGCCCGGAAGCCCGGGGACCCCCTAATCCAGGACTCCCTCAGTGGTAGCCCCTAAACTAGGCTTCAATGACGATGTGTCCGGCGCGCAGCTTGTCTTCGGCATTGCAAGGCAGGTTCCTCCTCCGAATACTTCAAATCAGTTGATCAAAAGAACTATATCCGGCTCTGTATAATAGTTACAACCCTAAACCACAAGGGAAAAAAACTTAAACAAAGATAGGTTATGTCTTCTGACAGCTTTTCAGGCGAGGCGTTATGTTCTGGCCTTATTATTATTTCGAACCATTTTTAGCCTCCCGCTTCGCGTTTCGAGGCACAGTCTTCATTGACACGTCTTGTCAAAGCAGAGATCGTGTCCCCTTATTGTGGGATTCTCATCAATACGGGTTTGGGTAATCCAACCATGCCGTTTGCACGACCCCTTAGGAATAGGCGAGTTTTAAGGCTCGTGGGGGGACACTCGATATTCACTGCCTTTATAAGAAGATAAGGATCCATCTTTTTACCCCACGCCTTCTTTCTCCTCAGCCCATCCGCCCTCAAGCTCCAGCGCCCAAGTTTCAATCCTTTCCGTCCCCAGCAAACACTCCAGCCATGTCTGGATCTGGAGCGTAGGGTAAGTGGATGGCCTCCTCCGTCACGGAGGGGAACATCAAGGAACTCCGGGAAGCGGGGTATTTAGCCGCGGAAATCGCCCACCGGCTCCCTGCCAAAAAGCCGATCATCCCCACTTCGGAGTCCAATGAGAGGGTAGTATTTATCCCCCACTTTCTTCGCACACTAGGGTTTCCTCTCCACCCTTTCGTCCGCGGGCTCATGTTCTATTACGGGCTAGATTTCCACGATCTAGCCCCGAATTCCTTCCTCAACTTTTCGGCGTTCATCGTCGTGTGTGAGGCGTTCCTCCGCATCCCCCCGCCACTTCGGTTTGGGGCTCAAGGTCTTCAACGTGAAGCCGAAAGTGGTCGATGGTCAACACGCGGAGTGTGGCGGCGCCATGGTGAGCAAGCTCCGCAACGTCACCTGGCCCAAGGGGACCTTCATAGGACCATCAAGGGATGGCAACAGGACTGGTTCTACATCAGGGAACCCCGTGACGCCACATGGGCCGCCACTCCTGAGTTCAAATCCGGTCCTCCAATGTGGCTTGCATCATGGATTAACAAGGGCCTGGATTGGGCATCGTCCGATGAGGTGATGACGCTGCAGAAGCGTGTCAAGAGCATGATGGAGAAGAACACCAGTCTTGCCAACGTGATCTGGGTGATGCTTTTTCGCTGGATTCTCCCCTGCCAACGCCGGACTCTCCATATGTGGGAGTTCAATAGGGAAGAAGACCCCCTTTTATAGGACCTCCCAAATCCAACCGTTATGTGCTCAGGTCATGCACAAGCGGTACTACCGCTTGGAGGAGCGGTACTACCGCTTAGCACGGTCAAAACAGCCCAACAAGAGAGAAAACACGAGTTGATGTTCTGCCAGAGAGGTTGTACCACTCTGGGGAGAGGTAGTACTGCTTACCACTTATAAGAGGTACTACCGCTCGGTAGGAGAGGTACTCCCTCTTACCACTAATAAGAGGTACTACCGCTCAGGTGGAGAGGTAGTACCGCTTACCGCTTATAAGGGGTACTACCGCTCTACTACCGCTCTACTACTGCGAAACCAGACACGAAAAGACGCATCCCCAGAAGCAGCGGTACTACGCGCGGCACAGGGCCGCGGTACTGCCGCTTACAAGCGGTACTACCGCTCTAGAGAGTAGTACTACCGTTTCAGCAGTTATCCTCTCCGCACTTGGCTACCCAGCGTTTACCGTAGGCACGATAACTGGTACACCAGAGGTGCGTCCTTCCCGGTCCTCTCGTACTAGGGAAAGGTCCTCTCAATGCTCTAACGTTGAGGCTTTCAGGAACACAACAGAGAAAACAGAGGATGCAATAAATCCTAAACTGCCACAACTTCTGCATATGAGCTCCGAAAAGAGCAAACTCAAGCTTGTTGGATAGAAGATGACGAGTAGCATCCAACAGCGGCTGATTATAGTAAGAAGTGGCAGGGGAGGTATGCCTAACAAATAGAGGAGAGAAACCTCCAACAGAGAAGAACCAGCATAACCTCCAACATCGAAAACATCATAGAAGATGCATATGAACTCCGTTTTCGATGAACTCGAGCTTGTCAAGAAGAAGACCACAAGCTCTAAAACTCACAAAGAGAAAAACCAAACACGAACCAAGAAAGATGATGCAAGGATGCAATGGTTTGAGCTCTCTACGAACAATACGATCAAGCTACTCATCGAGAGCCCCCCTTGATAGTACGACAATCGATCCTATAACCCGGTCTCCCAACTACCACCATGAGACCAGTAAAATAGAAAATCTATCAAGGGCAAACCTTTGCCTTGCACATGGTCCACTTGAGCTAGATGATGACGATCTTGACTCCCTCAAGTTGGACCACCTTTCTTGATTGCGTTGGATCGATGAAGACTAGTTGATTGCTCCCCCATACAACACTACGGGTGAGCCACTCTTCCGAACATCTTCACAAGTCCATTGTCACCACAATGGACGGCAAGCATCAAGCATTTGATCTCTTCGTGATGCTCCACTTGAACTTACACACCGCAACCTAACCCCACAAAGAACTCTCACGAATACCATGGGTTAGTACACAAAGCGTAATCGACAATGCTTACCATACCATGGGATCACTTGATCCCTCTCGGTACATCTTCTACGCTTTGTGTGTTGATCAACTTGATTCACTCTTTGACTTAGTCTTGATCAACCTCTCACAAGACCAATCTTTAGGTAATTCCTTTAATAGCACCTTGGTCGACTCAAACTCTCCTTGAAACCAACACATGTACTCCAAGAAAAGCCTATGGACAAAACCTTCAAATATAACTCAAGGCAACCGTTAGTCCATAGAGATTGGCATCAATTACCAAAACCAAACATGGGGGCACCGCGTGTTCTTTCAATCTCCCCCATTTTGGTAATTAATGACAATCACTTTCAAGAGAGTTTATACAAGGAATTATGCATCACCATGCAATGCAACAACCAATAATGCATGCATATGAGGTGCAAATGCTTAGGAACACAACCAAAGCAAGAAAAGATGACTCTCTAAACTTCTCCACAAAACTCTCTGAAACTTCCCCCCCATTGGCATCGATTGCCAAAATGGGAGAAAAGCTTAGGCCAATATAAATTGTGTTTCTCCATAAATTGTGTATTTCTCCACAAGAGAGTGGAATGCAATACACATATCCAACGGTAAATAATTGGAGGAAGACAAACTATATTGAGGCCCAAAGATTGCAAAAGAATGATATGCCACAAAGATATAACGACGAGAGAAACAAGCAATCAAGCAGTCAAAAGATACCAATTGAAGCAAGCACTCAAAGGACATCAATTGAAACAACTAGACCAAGGATCCTATGAGCCACATGAATAAAGGATGTTCTAAAGAAACTAAAGAAGCTCCCCATGATTTGTGCACACATAAGAATTTTTGTATTTGGATACACAGTACATAAAATAGGATCATAGCTCGAAATCAATAGAAACTCACAACAAGTGCAAGTGAGCATATAGGAAACAAAGCCTAGCACTTGCAACAAACAAATGGTTGAGCAACATGTAAAATACGCAACTTAAGAATAGGCTCAACCAAAAAGATGTGTGTGAGTCATGGCAAAGCACTTGAGAAGACTAATATAAGGATGAGCATTAAGCATCAACATAGTCTTGGATAAATGAGATACAAGGTGCAAGACATGTCCTCCCCCCCCCCCACACACACACAACAAGCAAATGGATACACAAGCTTACTAAAAAGAGAAATAACAACCAAGCTTGTGACAACCCATGGTGAAGATAGAAAGCGAAAGCCTCATCAAGACGAGGGATGCCAATTAACATGGCAAAAAGCCTCGTCAAGACGAGCATGAGGAAAATGATCTTCACCACACAAGAGTGCAACAAGATGCAAAGAAATAAGGTCCGCACTCAAGACAAATCCTTTCACGGAGCCACCTAGGAAAAGGTGGATGTGAAAGAATAAGGATATAACCTAGAGATGTAACTTCTCTCAAGTGTAAAAGATTCTAGGTAGATGAAAATCATGATGATATCAATCCACAAAGAAGGATGTACACACGAAATGGTTACCCAAGGAAAGAACAAGATATCCCCAAGGAAGTCATAAATATACCAATAAAATATTTGCTTTAAAGCATAGCACATGGCTTGATATGGTCTTATTGTATATAAATGAAATCCTAACACACGAACATCAAAGACATCACAACTAGCAACAAGAGATCATTGTTGGGATGCTTTTAGAAAGGAAACATGTATCACAAGAAAGAATGAATTACATGCCATGATGCAACCTACACATGGTTGATGCAAGAAATGTGGGCATGAAGAAGATGATGATACTTGTTCCCGAGATATCAATGGAAATGATGTAGTAGATACCAATCAAAGGTAGATAGTAGTTCATTGATCATCCTAGCTTGACTCCAATAAGCACATGGTAACACCACCTTTCTTGTGAGTGAGCCGAGCATCCAATGCATCTCCAATTGTTCCTAGAGCAACAATACAAACAAAATGGTACCCAAACTCATTGGGACCAAAGAGTTAGAAACACCAATACATAGGACAAACTCCACATAAATATGTGCACATAGATATGAAATATAATTTCATGCACATCTCATCCAATTTCAGACTTGGTGGAGTTTCCCCTATATAATGGGTCAAAGAAAGAAAGCATGCCAAAGAAAATACATGAAGTAAATATGCATGCTCAAGACTTTCAAGGACCGAAACTGAATGAAAAAGAAATACCAAGTGAAAATAGAATACCAAATGGAGAAATCATCACTTGGAAGATATCATTAAAAGATACATCAACGAATGAGATATCCATTCAACACGCAAAAAAAGGTGTCAAACCCCCAAAAGAGAGGTTGGTTCCAAACAAACCAAGCTCTCTACAAAGTTTCATGATGGCACGAAAGTACCAAAAAGAAACGGCCTGCCTTCCACCAACACACTTGATAAGGATCACAAGAAGAGTGTTCTATAGAAAATACGATAGCTCCCCCAAGAGTAGTGCATTATAGAGAATTTCCATTTGAATACAAAACGCACAAGGTGGGATCACCACTTTCACTATATCTAGAAAACACTAGACAAGAACAAGAAATTAACAAGATCCACAAGTGATATGGAAGACAACGGGAGTTGACACAAACCTTGGCAAGAGATACGGCAAATAAAAGCAAAAGCCAATGTAAAGATGATCAATAAATTCTACCACACATAAGTGAGTACCAATTGTCAAAAGACAGGAAGTATTTGGAAATAATTCCAGGTGGTAGATAACAAGGATATCCAACATCATCTTCACAACAAACACAAGCAAATTGCACCTTGTAGAGCTAACATGTCACCTAGGAACAAGATAATTGATAAAATCAACTCTAAGTGACAATATCTCAAATGTACACATTTTCTAGGCTTGTAATATGCACATAGCATATTACTCTGCCATAATGTGATACCAATGAAAACTTAACAAGAGGCAATAAGAGGATCCAATCAAGAGATAATCAATGGACTTTTTAGAATTTGAATTTCTCATGAGAGATATAACACCTAGCGACTAGATAATCTTGAAATATCAATACTAGATGGTATTCCTCATGTACACACATTTATAGGATTGTGAGGTGCACAAAGTACATCACTCCCCCAAAATGGGATGTTCTATTAATCTCTCACACGAGCCAACTAGGATACAAACAAGAAGCATAAAGGCTCAATGCACGACACACACGTACATGATGTGCAAACCAACACACATACTTGATTGCTCAAGATAGTCAAGCTGGAAGCACAACATATACAAACACATGCAAGGAACAAAACCAAACATGCAAAGGGGCAAGTAACTTTCAATGTAAACAATTAAGCACGAGTTACCGCAAGGAGGAACATTGGATATAAGATAGAAACTTGATAATCCGAATAACTTGGCTTGAGACAATATGAATGATGAAAATCCCCTTAATTCTTCATAATGTAGCCAAGTCTCCAATGCCCTCCGTAGACACCTATTAATCAAGTTTGAGCTAGTTGGTTCCGAACCAAGTTGGGTCCTAAGAGGTTAGTCACAATAGGCTTGGCTACCCAAATGGTTCTTTGCTTGACACCACTTTGAGTACCAACAAACTTGGCAAACACATTGCCAACCTTATCCTTCCCAAGAGAATAGATATCATCAATAATAATTGGGTTGGATGAGTTACCACTAGTGCATGAAGAAGCGAGGTGACCTTTCTCACGACATAAGTAGCAACGTCTACTCTTCACTTTCTTCTCACTTCATTTCTCAACTTGAGAAGCATTAGCTTGAGTATTCTTGGGAAGTGGCCTTTCTTCAACTTGTGGTTGAGCATGAGATTGAACTTGTGGCCGCTTCCCTTGTTGCTTGTCACTAATGGCCTTCTTCTTCAATGGGCAAGATCTAACATGATGCCCTTCAATTTTGCACTTGAAGCAAACAATCTTGGCCGAATTCTTGACTTGTTCTTGGCACTTCTTCCTGTTCATCTTGGACTTCTTCTTCTTATTGGAGTTGAATCCAAGTCCACCTTTGTCATTGGGGAATTTTTGAACACTCAAGATATTGTTGAGTGTGGATTTCCCTTCATGACATTTTTCCAAGTCTTTCTTCAAGGAAGTGACTTGGGCCTTGAGCTCTTTGATTTCCTTTACATGGTTAGTCTCAACACAAGCACTAGAGGAAGTATAAGCTTCATCATTAGAGCAACAAGGTGTTGGAAATATGCCGTAGAGGCAATAATAAAATGGTTATTATTATATTTCCTTGTTCATGATAATTGTCTATTGTTCATGCTATAATTGTGTTATCCGGAAATCGTAATACAGGTGTGAATACATAGACCACAACATGTCCCTAGTGAGCCTCTAGTTGACTAGCTCGTTGATCAACAGATAGTCATGGTTTCCTGACTATGGATATTGGATGTCATTGATAACGGGATCACATCATTAGGAGAATGATGTGATGGACAAGACCCAATCCTAAGCATAGCACAAAGATCATGTAGTTCGTTTGCTAGAGCTTTTCCAATGTCAAGTATCATTTCCTTAGACCATGAGGCCGTGTAACTCCCGGATGCCGTAGGAGTGCTTTGGGTGTACCAAACGTCACAACGTAACTGGGTGACTATAAAGGTACACTACGGGTATCTCTGAAAGTGTCTGTTGGGTTGACACGGATCGAGACTGGGATTTTTCACTCCGTATGACGGAGAGGTATCTCTGGGCCCACTCGGTAATGCATCATCATAATGAGCTCAAAGTGACCAAGTGGTTGGTCACGGGATCATGCATTACGGTACGAGTAAAGTGACTTGCCAGTAACGAGATTGAACGAGGTATTGGGATACCGACGATCGAATCTCGGGCAAGTAACGTACCGATTGACAAAGGGAATTGTATACGGGATTGATTGAATCCTTGACATCATGGTTCATCCGATGAGATCATCGTGGAACATGTGGGAGCCAACATGGGTATCCAGATCCCGCTGTTGGTTATTGACCGGAGAGTCATCTCGGTCATGTCTGCATGTCTCCCGAACCCGTAGGGTCTACACACTTAAGGTTCGGTGACAGTGGGGTTGTAGAGATATTAGTATGCGGAAATCAGAAAGTTGTTCGGAGTCCCGGATGAGATCCCGTACGTCACGAGGAGTTCCGGAATGGTTCGGAGGTGAAGAATTATACATTGGAAGTCCAGTTTCGGCCACCGGGAAAGTTTCGGGGGTCACCGGTATTGTACCGGGACCACCGGAAGGGTCCCGGGGGTCCACTGGGTGGGGCCACCTATCCCGGAGGTCCCCATGGGCTGAAGTGGGAGGGAAACCAGCCCCTGGTGGGCTGGTGCGCCCCCCTTGGGCCTCCCTCTGCGCCTAGGGTTGGAAACCCTAGGGGTGGGGGCGCCCCCCACTTGGCTTGGGGGGGAAGCCACCCCCTTGGCCGCCGCCCCCCTTGTGTAGGGTAACGTAGCAGAAAACAAAAAAAATTCTGACCTACGCACCAGCCCAGGACCACTATGGAGACTGCATACAAGGTTTGATCTTTTTCGTTACCGACTTGTAGCGCAGCGGGAAGTAGAGTCGATGACGATCGGCGGTGCAGATCCCCGCAGCTAGGATTTACAACCTCCCAACCGCGAGGATGAATACCCTCATCCGCCATACGGACAGCCCTCCGGGAGGCGGTCGAACCGTCCCCCGGACGGTGTCGCGGACAGCCCTTCGGGAGGACCTTCGAAACTCGAACGGTCACTCAGACAGCCCTCCGGGAGGACCCACAGAACTCGGACCGTCACTTGGACAGCCCTTCGGGAGGCACTCTCGAACAGCCCCTCAGGGCACTAAGATCGAAACTACGACCTCTCTACAGAGTTGCACACATACGGTGTCAGCTATCCGGCAGGGCTTCGCCGTCCAGAACTAGTTCCTGCCGGAACCCAGACAGCCTTTCGGCTCTACGAAACTATTTCGCTGGGAGGGAGAGAAGAAGCCAGATCATTGCAATGGCATGTATGTGAGAAGGGATGATCCTTTAGGCAGCCCCCTCCACCCCTATTTATAGGCCAAGCCCAAGGGTGGCTTCTCCAAGAAGCCAAGGGGGGAAATACCAAAAAGGCCCTCAAGGTGGCTTCTCCAAGAAGCCAAGCAAAAAGCACTTTCACTATTCATGACGACATTTTTCAGCGTCCGTTCGAATTGAAAATATTTATGTGGGCTCAGAACATTTCCAGTACCCACTAAAATAATTTTCAACGCGTTCCGAAACAATTTCGGTTTAGTGATTTTCATCTGCGAAAAGCAAACAAGAATGCGTTTTCACTATTCATGAAGACAATTTTTCGCGTCCACTAAATCCGAAAATATTTCTGTGGGTCTTAGAATAATTCCAGTACCCACTAAAATGATTTTGGATTCGTTCTGAAACAATTTCAGATTAGTGAATTTCATCTGCGAAAAACAGCCAAAGCGGTACCGGCAGCTCCGAAACATTTTCGGTTTTTATTTCTGAAAATTCCAAAAAGTTTCCATAATGATTCTGGCACCCTCCAAGAATTATCAGGCATGTGCCGAAACCATTTTGACTTAATGGCATACCCCGAAACAACTTTTTCGGTTTCACCGAAACTCATCCGGTGACCTCTCTCTGCGGTACGATTCCGCTGTCCGAAACTTTTCGGTGTCCGAAACTTTTTCGGTGATTTTCTCTCAGACTCCCTGTCTAGTATTCAGCAGATAGATGACCCTTAAGCGTGTGACCCTATAGGTTCGGTGAAGTATAGACATGACCTGGAACCCCTTCCGATCAATGATCAACATCGGAGCCGTGGACACCCATATTGACCCCTATACCCACACGAATGAATATTCGAGTGAACCTCCAGTTGAGGTGAGCTATTCCTGTTGCTTCACGATATATCACAAACACCTGAGGTGAGATTTATTGCATCCCCGTGGGCCAACACTTTGTCCACTATGCAAGTTACCTCGTTACCGGTTTTGTTCTCTTTTCTCGTTTCGTGTTCCGGCATCCCCGTGATCAAATCACAAAGTGTCTGGCCAGACGATGATGGACACCGTAACACCGAGTGGGCCCGAGTATATCTCTCCATCGTCGGAGGAGCAAATCCCAATCTCGAGCTATCAAGTTACTTAACATACTTTCCCATGAACCCGTAAGCCGCCGTAATAGCCATCCAGTTACGGATGACGTTTAACAAACCCCAAAGTTCATGAAGCAAGCATGAAGAAACTCGATACTCTCATGGTCTAAGGAATTATGCAAACATTAACTATCTCTGTGTTATAAACCATTAACTTGTGACGAATGTATCTCATAGCATAACATCAATTCGGGTCGATTCAACACAAATGTCCTTCCTGACATTGTGCCCTCAAAGTTGCTTGGCATAGACATGCCCATGATTGGGAAAACATAATCATGATGCAACACTTGAGCTAGTCTTAGAGGCACGACTAGGAATACATTTTACCGTTTATTATTCCACACGTGCATATGGGTTCTCCCCAGAGCCTTTATGGATATACGGGCTCGGGAACCACAACAGTTATAGCATGGAACATAAACATAATTATGAACAAGGAGATAATCAATAACATTTATTATTGCCTCTAGGGCATATCTCCTACAGACTCCCACTTGCACTAGAGACAATAATCTAGCTTATGCTAATGCACTTCACACCTGTGGCACACCGGTGTAAATATGCTTCGCTTGTGGTATAGCCTGATGTCCAACGGATCTGACGACTTCAGTTCCGTGTGTATCTTTGCATGTCCTCGCGTTTTCACAAAATTCATATTTTGTGTGGACTTGGCTTTGTATGTATGTGAATCACAGGTCGAACCTGGATTCCTCAGACTGAGTTATGGAGCAACTACCTGCAGTAGTGTCCCATTGTCAAAAGCCATCTTGGAACTATACTAAGTTCATGAATGAACTATATGATTCAACATCTTCTTTGCCGCTTCTAAAGCGTCAACATACTTAGCCCTTGTTATAGAATTCGCCACAGTAACTAGTTTGAACAAATTCCAACTAACTGTGCCACCACATTGTGTGTTACACAAAACCCTTAATTTAAATCGAAAATCGCATGGAGAAAAGATGAAGACTGTATCGATGTAACATTTTACAACGAACTCTTCATGATCTCTGCTTGCGAGAAAACCATGTCATCAGTACTTACTCTAGTACTCTGTGACATCTTTCACTGTTGTCCCATGATCAGTAGTTTGATCACTTTGGTATCCATACTCACAACACCTTGGGAGTATCGGACATATCTGGTTGTTTTACATACCATGGAATACATGATTAATCCAAACACAAAAGTGTGTGGAATCTGCATCATGTATTTTACTCATCAGTGTTTTGGGACACCGAGTCTTGCAAAAACTCTTTCCATGTGACTTTGGCAAGAATCACTCCTTGGCGTTTTAAATGCTAAAAGGTTTTAGCATCTTGTCAATATGTATTCATTGCTTAGCCCCATTAGGTAAATCTATCTCCATAGATCATCATGCCTAATATTGAGGCTATTTAGCCTAAGCACTTCATCGAAAAACTATTTTCAAATGAAGTCCTAATTTGTGTCAAGAAATTTATTTCCAATTACCAATGTGCCAAGCACATAAGGTTTTTAGAAATATTATTACGCTCCCACTTTCTTGAATTACAAGCATCTTCGTTACCCATTGATGAAGTCAAAACCGCTTTGACAATTTCATCAAAACACGAAGATTCCAACTCCATTTTGCTCTCTTCTGTCCATAGCTGGAACTCTGAAGTTTGCATACCTACTAGCATCCTCTGGATCGACAAATTACTTTGGAATGTATCATATACAAGTCCTAGCTTTCATTTCCATCAGATGGAAATCCTTTTATCATCCATGTTTCATATCTCATGATTGAAATATGTATTAATTGCTAGTTCAACCCGAACCGACTTTAAGCATCGCTACGATGAAAACAACCTCATCGTAATCAACTCTTGAACTCGTTATTTCGACAAGTCGAGCTTTATGGATAAAGCATTTTTATCCGTATCAGTTTTAAGTTCCATAAATGTTCATTAGACTCTAAGTCTTCCGAAAGGTGTATCAAGGTTTTAATCTTGAATCACTTATATGGAAACTAACTCGGGTTGTATTGGCATTTAGCCAATTCTGGAGTCAGGGCCCATCAACGCTTCCTTGTGTATCGTAGGTATAATGTTGTCTAACAACAATATCTCGTTTGCGCACCTGAGAGGTTTGCACGAGCCTTGCCTACGTGGTTTAGCTGCAAGTTCGACCGAAGTTCATACATTTTATTGTAGAGACTTCCGTATCAGTCGCAGTAGGAAACTCTGGAATTACTTCCAAGGTCTCTTTCCTTTGATCTGATGAAGATACTGTTTATCTCGTCGAGTTGCACTATTCTCCCACTCACTTAATAGAAAGAACCATTCTCTTTAAAAGCATACCGTTCTTTGTGGCAAACCTATTTGCCTCGGTATAGTGAGGGAGGAATACCCAATGACTTGGGATAACCTACAAAGTAGCAATTGTCTGATTTGGAATAGGTTTGTAACCTTTTACACAAGCCCCATATTCCAAATGTTAAGAAAAAATACAACATGGTTGGGCGTACCATACCATGGCTTCATTTCAACAGACCCGATGTAGCTCTTTTCAGTGTAAAAGCCGCAGTCTCTAAAGCATCACTTTAAAAAGGATAATGGCAAATTTATTTATGTCATCTTTGACCTTACCATGTCATAAATGGTTAGATTACATCTCCACGGACTTTTCACTTGCAGTGGTGTTCCGGGAGGTGCAAGTTATGAAACCCCTTTCACAACTCATCAGACATTCGCTAAACATGTAACTCAAATATTCCTTTGTGCAATCAAATTGCAGAAACATAATTTTCTTGTTACAATAACTTCTACTTCATTTTTGAAAACCTTTCGAATGATTTCAAAAGATCCAGACTTACGTCTCATCAAGTAAATATCCATATATCTACTTGAGTCATTTCTGAAGATAAATAAATCCACCACTAACAACACTTATCGGACTACACACATCAAATGTGTGATCACTAATAAGTTTGTTGTTCGTTCCTTATGGCCCGTGAACGGTATTTTAGTCACTTCACTTTTCGGAGGAAAGTTGCAAGTGTCAGATGATTCAAAATCAAAAAGACTTCAAAATCCATCATAATGGAATTTTCCATGCGGGTTTCTCCAATGTGACCAAATGTAGTGCCACACTTGTGTGGTATTCTTTTAGTCTTGCGACATTTAGCGTCAGTGTTATGGATGTATCATATTACCCTCAATATTCATAACATACGTCCCATCTTGGATGGAAGCATGGCCCTTCATGTTATTCATAATACTTAACAACAATTGTTGTTTTTATGAACAACTCTTTTGCAACAAACATTGTGCAATGGGCTAGAGTGTATGAAACTCTAAAATGAATTATGAAAGTAAACCCAGAGGTATTGTATTATTATCAATATTCATAACATACATCTCATTCATAATGAAAGTATGGCCCTTGTGTTATTCATAACATCGAACATAAAAGGTTCTCTTATGAACAACCTTCTTGCAAGATACCTTATGCAATGGGCTAGAGTTTTTAAAACTCTAAAGGAATTATGAAAATAAATACAGACGGCAATACACCGATGGAAGGTATAGTAACATTTACTATGTTCCCTGTGTATACCTTAACCTCATTTCTGGCTAGTCTTTTTAGGCCACAGTAGCTCTTACAGTGATTCGCAATTGAATGCAATCGAGCGGGTATCTTTGTGATTAACTTACAATACCCAAGAATTAGTGATTAACATGTTTAACCATAATTCCCAAGAACTATCTCTTTGAACAGCCTACTATACATCAAAAACTTGTATGACATTCATACATGAGCTGGATATTCCAGTCATCTTTCTTTCTGCCTTGATACTTCTAACAGTTTAACTTTTAGTATTTCTCCTACTCGCAAAAGAAGCACCCAACTTAAGAGTGGCGTTAGCCCCGAACTTCCTAGGCGTGTAAGTCATACTAACACCCTTTGGACACTTCCTTTCTCTTTAAGTTGTTGTTTTATTCACCTTTCATTATATGACAGGCGTTCTTCTGGATCCCTTTCCCAACAGTCAAATGCATAGTAAACACTTTTACTAATACTTGCAAACAAACATTGCTTTGTTTGTATCTGAAAATAATTTTCAGTTCCATGAATATCATATAACTATCCCAACTTTCGAAGTTTGGGTTTCATGGAAGCAAACATATTGCACTTGAATGAAACGGAATTATAGCTTTTGGATCGAAGGACGAGAGTCACATGATCCATAGCATTAGCGGGAGGATACGGAAAGCATGCGATAGGACAAAGTCCTTCTCGGCACTTTTGAGGACAATCCTCATATTACGTTACCAATCGTAAAGTTTTAACCAGATATTTAACAGCTATTCAATTTTAATAGGGAAGGTGGAAACGCGAGCCATTATTCTACAACTATTTTGCAAGAAACACTTAGACAGTGTTCGTAATTAATTGCACTAAGAATTAAACATGTTAATTCAACAGTGCGCTCCCACTCAAATCAATATCTCTCAAAATTGATTGTGAGTGATACAAGACCCACATTTCAATTGTTCGCCATTGGTGTAACACCACTGATGATGAAAAATCTCAACCGGTAGGCCAACTTGCCAATCACATCTCTATGTGACTCTTGTTCATCTTTCGATGCATGTGTTCCGAGCTCATGACGGTCATGCCTGAACGTCAAGACAACCAAGTGATCTCGCTGCGAGGTCTCAACTCACCCGCCTCACACTTCTCTAATCGTTCGTACCCGTGTGACACGGCGCACCTCGAAAAGATAGGTGCCGTGACGGTGCTACACTTGGGAGAACACTAACTACTTGGTATTTTTGTGAGAGATCACCCTAATAAAAAGCGACTACCGCGCAATCAAGAAGGGTGCAACATAAGGGATAAACATCTCAGGCAATTCATAATAGCATGATATGGTATAGCCCTTTCTGACGGAGAAGTATTTCATTTCTTCGTCTTCGGCATTCGTGTTGGTATTCACCTTCGCGAAGATTGCCACCACCTTGTCGATGCACCAGATAATATTGCTATCTCCATAGCGTATAAAATTAATGCATTACTTAAGGTTGACACGCAGGTCATTAAAGTGCAATCATATGGCTCCAGCCATCATGCCGAACCATGACACGCAGGTCATGTTAATCAAATTACATCATATAGTCATCTCATACATAATCGAATTAGTATGAGCACTGCTATACCACATCACATGCACATCCTGCAAAACCAAGTTAGACACCTCTAATCGGTTTATGCAAAATTTTATTTTACGTGGCTTCTAAGGTTTTGACTTAAACCGCAGCTACCAACGTTTTATCATAAAGTATGATTATTCAAGTTGCTAGATTAACATCTCGGGGTGTATGAAACACGAGATAATTAAATCTCGAGCCCCATACTAAACTTTGTCATACGCATGACCCCCGTGCAGATAATATCTGCAATGCCCTTTCATCTGCGAATTTCATCTTTCTTTTGACTACGGCAGAACCCAAAGAACTGATAGCACTTCCATGATCAATCAGGATCACGGATTGCCAGAACTTTGTCAAATTCCACCATGCTGTCTCGAGATTGAGCAAACGCAAATTCTAGGGAAGCAACAAGAACGTCGGGTAACAGATTTCATCTGTCACCCCCATAAATAATTTTCAGCAATAGATCTCATCTACTGCCTAATTATATTATGCAATACCCATACATCTCCATGTATTCTAGATCGAAACCTGCATCTACGCATAGCACGGCTCTTGATGCCACTGTAGGGTAACGTAGCAGAAAACAAAAAATTTCTGACCTACGCACCAGCCCAGGACCACTATGGAGACTGCATACAAGGTTTGATCTTTTTCGTTACCGACTTGTAGCGCAGCGGGAAGTAGAGTCGATGACGATCGGCGGTGCAGATCCCCGCAGCTAGGATTTACAACCTCCCAACCGCGAGGATGAATACCCTCATCCGCCATACGGACAGCCCTCCGGGAGGCGGTCGAACCGTCCCCCGGACGGTGTCGCGGACAGCCCTTCGGGAGGACCTTCGAAACTCGAACGGTCACTCAGACAGCCCTCCGGGAGGACCCACAGAACTCGGACCGTCACTTGGACAGCCCTTCGGGAGGCACTCTCGAACAGCCCCTCAGGGCACTAAGATCGAAACTACGACCTCTCTACAGAGTTGCACACATACGGTGTCAGCTATCCGGCAGGGCTTCGCCGTCCAGAACTAGTTCCTGCCGGAACCCAGACAGCCTTTCGGCTCTACGAAACTATTTCGCTGGGAGGGAGAGAAGAAGCCAGATCATTGCAATGGCATGTATGTGAAAAGGGATGATCCTTTAGGCAGCCCCCTCCACCCCTATTTATAGGCCAAGCCCAAGGGTGGCTTCTCCAAGAAGCCAAGGGGGGAAATACCAAAAAGGCCCTCAAGGTGGCTTCTCCAAGAAGCCAAGCAAAAAGCACTTTCACTATTCATGACGACATTTTTCAGCGTCCGTTCGAATTGAAAATATTTATGTGGGCTCAGAACATTTCCAGTACCCACTAAAATAATTTTCAACGCGTTCCGAAACAATTTCGGTTTAGTGATTTTCATCTGCGAAAAGCAAACAAGAATGCGTTTTCACTATTCATGAAGACAATTTTTCGCGTCCACTAAATCCGAAAATATTTCTGTGGGTCTTAGAATAATTCCAGTACCCACTAAAATGATTTTGGATTCGTTCTGAAACAATTTCAGATTAGTGAATTTCATCTGCGAAAAACAGCCAAAGCGGTACCGGCAGCTCCGAAACATTTTCGGTTTTTATTTCTGAAAATTCCAAAAAGTTTCCATAATGATTCTGGCACCCTCCAAGAATTATCAGGCATGTGCCGAAACCATTTTGACTTAATGGCATACCCCGAAACAACTTTTTCGGTTTCACCGAAACTCATCCGGTGACCTCTCTCTGCGGTACGATTCCGCTGTCCGAAACTTTTCGGTGTCCGAAACTTTTTCGGTGATTTTCTCTCAGACTCCCTGTCTAGTATTCAGCAGATAGATGACCCTTAAGCGTGTGACCCTATAGGTTCGGTGAAGTATAGACATGACCTGGAACCCCTTCCGATCAATGATCAACATCGGAGCCGTGGACACCCATATTGACCCCTATACCCACACGAATGAATATTCGAGTGAACCTCCAGTTGAGGTGAGCTATTCCTGTTGCTTCACGATATATCACAAACACCTGAGGTGAGATTTATTGCATCCCCGTGGGCCAACACTTTGTCCACTATGCAAGTTACCTCGTTACCGGTTTTGTTCTCTTTTCTCGTTTCGTGTTCCGGCATCCCCGTGATCAAATCACAAAGTGTCTGGCCAGACGATGATGGACACCGTAACACCGAGTGGGCCCGAGTATATCTCTCCATCGTCGGAGGAGCAAATCCCAATCTCGAGCTATCAAGTTACTTAACATACTTTCCCATGAACCCGTAAGCCGCCGTAATAGCCATCCAGTTACGGATGACGTTTAACAAACCCCAAAGTTCATGAAGCAAGCATGAAGAAACTCGATACTCTCATGGTCTAAGGAATTATGCAAACATTAACTATCTCTGTGTTATAAACCATTAACTTGTGACGAATGTATCTCATAGCATAACATCAATTCGGGTCGATTCAACACAAATGTCCTTCCTGACATTGTGCCCTCAAAGTTGCTTGGCATAGACATGCCCATGATTGGGAAAACATAATCATGATGCAACACTTGAGCTAGTCTTAGAGGCACGACTAGGAATACATTTTACCGTTTATTATTCCACACGTGCATATGGGTTCTCCCCAGAGCCTTTATGGATATACGGGCTCGGGAACCACAACAGTTATAGCATGGAACATAAACATAATTATGAACAAGGAGATAATCAATAACATTTATTATTGCCTCTAGGGCATATCTCCTACAGACTCCCACTTGCACTAGAGACAATAATCTAGCTTATGCTAATGCACTTCACACCTGTGGCACACCGGTGTAAATATGCTTCGCTTGTGGTATAGCCTGATGTCCAACGGATCTGACGACTTCAGTTCCGTGTGTATCTTTGCATGTCCTCGCGTTTTCACAAAATTCATATTTTGTGTGGACTTGGCTTTGTATGTATGTGAATCACAGGTCGAACCTGGATTCCTCAGACTGAGTTATGGAGCAACTACCTGCAGTAGTGTCCCATTGTCAAAAGCCATCTTGGAACTATACTAAGTTCATGAATGAACTATATGATTCAACATCTTCTTTGCCGCTTCTAAAGCGTCAACATACTTAGCCCTTGTTATAGAATTCGCCACAGTAACTAGTTTGAACAAATTCCAACTAACTGTGCCACCACATTGTGTGTTACACAAAACCCTTAATTTAAATCGAAAATCGCATGGAGAAAAGATGAAGACTGTATCGATGTAACATTTTACAACGAACTCTTCATGATCTCTGCTTGCGAGAAAACCATGTCATCAGTACTTACTCTAGTACTCTGTGACATCTTTCACTGTTGTCCCATGATCAGTAGTTTGATCACTTTGGTATCCATACTCACAACACCTTGGGAGTATCGGACATATCTGGTTGTTTTACATACCATGGAATACATGATTAATCCAAACACAAAAGTGTGTGGAATCTGCATCATGTATTTTACTCATCAGTGTTTTGGGACACCGAGTCTTGCAAAAACTCTTTCCATGTGACTTTGGCAAGAATCACTCCTTGGCGTTTTAAATGCTAAAAGGTTTTAGCATCTTGTCAATATGTATTCATTGCTTAGCCCCATTAGGTAAATCTATCTCCATAGATCATCATGCCTAATATTGAGGCTATTTAGCCTAAGCACTTCATCGAAAAACTATTTTCAAATGAAGTCCTAATTTGTGTCAAGAAATTTATTTCCAATTACCAATGTGCCAAGCACATAAGGTTTTTAGAAATATTATTACGCTCCCACTTTCTTGAATTACAAGCATCTTCGTTACCCATTGATGAAGTCAAAACCGCTTTGACAATTTCATCAAAACACGAAGATTCCAACTCCATTTTGCTCTCTTCTGTCCATAGCTGGAACTCTGAAGTTTGCATACCTACTAGCATCCTCTGGATCGACAAATTACTTTGGAATGTATCATATACAAGTCCTAGCTTTCATTTCCATCAGATGGAAATCCTTTTATCATCCATGTTTCATATCTCATGATTGAAATATGTATTAATTGCTAGTTCAACCCGAACCGACTTTAAGCATCGCTACGATGAAAACAACCTCATCGTAATCAACTCTTGAACTCGTTATTTCGACAAGTCGAGCTTTATGGATAAAGCATTTTTATCCGTATCAGTTTTAAGTTCCATAAATGTTCATTAGACTCTAAGTCTTCCGAAAGGTGTATCAAGGTTTTAATCTTGAATCACTTATATGGAAACTAACTCGGGTTGTATTGGCATTTAGCCAATTCTGGAGTCAGGGCCCATCAACGCTTCCTTGTGTATCGTAGGTATAATGTTGTCTAACAACAATATCTCGTTTGCGCACCTGAGAGGTTTGCACGAGCCTTGCCTACGTGGTTTAGCTGCAAGTTCGACCGAAGTTCATACATTTTATTGTAGAGACTTCCGTATCAGTCGCAGTAGGAAACTCTGGAATTACTTCCAAGGTCTCTTTCCTTTGATCTGATGAAGATACTGTTTATCTCGTCGAGTTGCACTATTCTCCCACTCACTTAATAGAAAGAACCATTCTCTTTAAAAGCATACCGTTCTTTGTGGCAAACCTATTTGCCTCGGTATAGTGAGGGAGGAATACCCAATGACTTGGGATAACCTACAAAGTAGCAATTGTCTGATTTGGAATAGGTTTGTAACCTTTTACACAAGCCCCATATTCCAAATGTTAAGAAAAAATACAACATGGTTGGGCGTACCATACCATGGCTTCATTTCAACAGACCCGATGTAGCTCTTTTCAGTGTAAAAGCCGCAGTCTCTAAAGCATCACTTTAAAAAGGATAATGGCAAATTTATTTATGTCATCTTTGACCTTACCATGTCATAAATGGTTAGATTACATCTCCACGGACTTTTCACTTGCAGTGGTGTTCCGGGAGGTGCAAGTTATGAAACCCCTTTCACAACTCATCAGACATTCGCTAAACATGTAACTCAAATATTCCTTTGTGCAATCAAATTGCAGAAACATAATTTTCTTGTTACAATAACTTCTACTTCATTTTTGAAAACCTTTCGAATGATTTCAAAAGATCCAGACTTACGTCTCATCAAGTAAATATCCATATATCTACTTGAGTCATTTCTGAAGATAAATAAATCCACCACTAACAACACTTATCGGACTACACACATCAAATGTGTGATCACTAATAAGTTTGTTGTTCGTTCCTTATGGCCCGTGAACGGTATTTTAGTCACTTCACTTTTCGGAGGAAAGTTGCAAGTGTCAGATGATTCAAAATCAAAAAGACTTCAAAATCCATCATAATGGAATTTTCCATGCGGGTTTCTCCAATGTGACCAAATGTAGTGCCACACTTGTGTGGTATTCTTTTAGTCTTGCGACATTTAGCGTCAGTGTTATGGATGTATCATATTACCCTCAATATTCATAACATACGTCCCATCTTGGATGGAAGCATGGCCCTTCATGTTATTCATAATACTTAACAACAATTGTTGTTTTTATGAACAACTCTTTTGCAACAAACATTGTGCAATGGGCTAGAGTGTATGAAACTCTAAAATGAATTATGAAAGTAAACCCAGAGGTATTGTATTATTATCAATATTCATAACATACATCTCATTCATAATGAAAGTATGGCCCTTGTGTTATTCATAACATCGAACATAAAAGGTTCTCTTATGAACAACCTTCTTGCAAGATACCTTATGCAATGGGCTAGAGTTTTTAAAACTCTAAAGGAATTATGAAAATAAATACAGACGGCAATACACCGATGGAAGGTATAGTAACATTTACTATGTTCCCTGTGTATACCTTAACCTCATTTCTGGCTAGTCTTTTTAGGCCACAGTAGCTCTTACAGTGATTCGCAATTGAATGCAATCGAGCGGGTATCTTTGTGATTAACTTACAATACCCAAGAATTAGTGATTAACATGTTTAACCATAATTCCCAAGAACTATCTCTTTGAACAGCCTACTATACATCAAAAACTTGTATGACATTCATACATGAGCTGGATATTCCAGTCATCTTTCTTTCTGCCTTGATACTTCTAACAGTTTAACTTTTAGTATTTCTCCTACTCGCAAAAGAAGCACCCAACTTAAGAGTGGCGTTAGCCCCGAACTTCCTAGGCGTGTAAGTCATACTAACACCCTTTGGACACTTCCTTTCTCTTTAAGTTGTTGTTTTATTCACCTTTCATTATATGACAGGCGTTCTTCTGGATCCCTTTCCCAACAGTCAAATGCATAGTAAACACTTTTACTAATACTTGCAAACAAACATTGCTTTGTTTGTATCTGAAAATAATTTTCAGTTCCATGAATATCATATAACTATCCCAACTTTCGAAGTTTGGGTTTCATGGAAGCAAACATATTGCACTTGAATGAAACGGAATTATAGCTTTTGGATCGAAGGACGAGAGTCACATGATCCATAGCATTAGCGGGAGGATACGGAAAGCATGCGATAGGACAAAGTCCTTCTCGGCACTTTTGAGGACAATCCTCATATTACGTTACCAATCGTAAAGTTTTAACCAGATATTTAACAGCTATTCAATTTTAATAGGGAAGGTGGAAACGCGAGCCATTATTCTACAACTATTTTGCAAGAAACACTTAGACAGTGTTCGTAATTAATTGCACTAAGAATTAAACATGTTAATTCAACAGTGCGCTCCCACTCAAATCAATATCTCTCAAAATTGATTGTGAGTGATACAAGACCCACATTTCAATTGTTCGCCATTGGTGTAACACCACTGATGATGAAAAATCTCAACCGGTAGGCCAACTTGCCAATCACATCTCTATGTGACTCTTGTTCATCTTTCGATGCATGTGTTCCGAGCTCATGACGGTCATGCCTGAACGTCAAGACAACCAAGTGATCTCGCTGCGAGGTCTCAACTCACCCGCCTCACACTTCTCTAATCGTTCGTACCCGTGTGACACGGCGCACCTCGAAAAGATAGGTGCCGTGACGGTGCTACACTTGGGAGAACACTAACTACTTGGTATTTTTGTGAGAGATCACCCTAATAAAAAGCGACTACCGCGCAATCAAGAAGGGTGCAACATAAGGGATAAACATCTCAGGCAATTCATAATAGCATGATATGGTATAGCCCTTTCTGACGGAGAAGTATTTCATTTCTTCGTCTTCGGCATTCGTGTTGGTATTCACCTTCGCGAAGATTGCCACCACCTTGTCGATGCACCAGATAATATTGCTATCTCCATAGCGTATAAAATTAATGCATTACTTAAGGTTGACACGCAGGTCATTAAAGTGCAATCATATGGCTCCAGCCATCATGCCGAACCATGACACGCAGGTCATGTTAATCAAATTACATCATATAGTCATCTCATACATAATCGAATTAGTATGAGCACTGCTATACCACATCACATGCACATCCTGCAAAACCAAGTTAGACACCTCTAATCGGTTTATGCAAAATTTTATTTTACGTGGCTTCTAAGGTTTTGACTTAAACCGCAGCTACCAACGTTTTATCATAAAGTATGATTATTCAAGTTGCTAGATTAACATCTCGGGGTGTATGAAACACGAGATAATTAAATCTCGAGCCCCATACTAAACTTTGTCATACGCATGACCCCCGTGCAGATAATATCTGCAATGCCCTTTCATCTGCGAATTTCATCTTTCTTTTGACTACGGCAGAACCCAAAGAACTGATAGCACTTCCATGATCAATCAGGATCACGGATTGCCAGAACTTTGTCAAATTCCACCATGCTGTCTCGAGATTGAGCAAACGCAAATTCTAGGGAAGCAACAAGAACGTCGGGTAACAGATTTCATCTGTCACCCCCATAAATAATTTTCAGCAATAGATCTCATCTACTGCCTAATTATATTATGCAATACCCATACATCTCCATGTATTCTAGATCGAAACCTGCATCTACGCATAGCACGGCTCTTGATGCCACTGTAGGGTAACGTAGCAGAAAACAAAAAATTTCTGACCTACGCACCAGCCCAGGACCACTATGGAGACTGCATACAAGGTTTGATCTTTTTCGTTACCGACTTGTAGCGCAGCGGGAAGTAGAGTCGATGACGATCGGCGGTGCAGATCCCCGCAGCTAGGATTTACAACCTCCCAACCGCGAGGATGAATACCCTCATCCGCCATACGGACAGCCCTCCGGGAGGCGGTCGAACCGTCCCCCGGACGGTGTCGCGGACAGCCCTTCGGGAGGACCTTCGAAACTCGAACGGTCACTCAGACAGCCCTCCGGGAGGACCCACAGAACTCGGACCGTCACTTGGACAGCCCTTCGGGAGGCACTCTCGAACAGCCCCTCAGGGCACTAAGATCGAAACTACGACCTCTCTACAGAGTTGCACACATACGGTGTCAGCTATCCGGCAGGGCTTCGCCGTCCAGAACTAGTTCCTGCCGGAACCCAGACAGCCTTTCGGCTCTACGAAACTATTTCGCTGGGAGGGAGAGAAGAAGCCAGATCATTGCAATGGCATGTATGTGAAAAGGGATGATCCTTTAGGCAGCCCCCTCCACCCCTATTTATAGGCCAAGCCCAAGGGTGGCTTCTCCAAGAAGCCAAGGGGGGAAATACCAAAAAGGCCCTCAAGGTGGCTTCTCCAAGAAGCCAAGCAAAAAGCACTTTCACTATTCATGACGACATTTTTCAGCGTCCGTTCGAATTGAAAATATTTATGTGGGCTCAGAACATTTCCAGTACCCACTAAAATAATTTTCAACGCGTTCCGAAACAATTTCGGTTTAGTGATTTTCATCTGCGAAAAGCAAACAAGAATGCGTTTTCACTATTCATGAAGACAATTTTTCGCGTCCACTAAATCCGAAAATATTTCTGTGGGTCTTAGAATAATTCCAGTACCCACTAAAATGATTTTGGATTCGTTCTGAAACAATTTCAGATTAGTGAATTTCATCTGCGAAAAACAGCCAAAGCGGTACCGGCAGCTCCGAAACATTTTCGGTTTTTATTTCTGAAAATTCCAAAAAGTTTCCATAATGATTCTGGCACCCTCCAAGAATTATCAGGCATGTGCCGAAACCATTTTGACTTAATGGCATACCCCGAAACAACTTTTTCGGTTTCACCGAAACTCATCCGGTGACCTCTCTCTGCGGTACGATTCCGCTGTCCGAAACTTTTCGGTGTCCGAAACTTTTTCGGTGATTTTCTCTCAGACTCCCTGTCTAGTATTCAGCAGATAGATGACCCTTAAGCGTGTGACCCTATAGGTTCGGTGAAGTATAGACATGACCTGGAACCCCTTCCGATCAATGATCAACATCGGAGCCGTGGACACCCATATTGACCCCTATACCCACACGAATGAATATTCGAGTGAACCTCCAGTTGAGGTGAGCTATTCCTGTTGCTTCACGATATATCACAAACACCTGAGGTGAGATTTATTGCATCCCCGTGGGCCAACACTTTGTCCACTATGCAAGTTACCTCGTTACCGGTTTTGTTCTCTTTTCTCGTTTCGTGTTCCGGCATCCCCGTGATCAAATCACAAAGTGTCTGGCCAGACGATGATGGACACCGTAACACCGAGTGGGCCCGAGTATATCTCTCCATCGTCGGAGGAGCAAATCCCAATCTCGAGCTATCAAGTTACTTAACATACTTTCCCATGAACCCGTAAGCCGCCGTAATAGCCATCCAGTTACGGATGACGTTTAACAAACCCCAAAGTTCATGAAGCAAGCATGAAGAAACTCGATACTCTCATGGTCTAAGGAATTATGCAAACATTAACTATCTCTGTGTTATAAACCATTAACTTGTGACGAATGTATCTCATAGCATAACATCAATTCGGGTCGATTCAACACAAATGTCCTTCCTGACATTGTGCCCTCAAAGTTGCTTGGCATAGACATGCCCATAATTGGGAAAACATAATCATCATGCAACACTTGAGCTAGTCTTAGAGGCATGACTAGGAATACATTTTACCGTTTATTATTCCACACGTGCATATGGGTTCTCCCCAGAGCCTTTATGGATATACGGGCTCGGGAACCACAACAGTTATAGCATGGAACATAAACATAATTATGAACAAGGAGATAATCAATAACATTTATTATTGCCTCTAGGGCATATCTCCTACACCTTGGAGATTGCATCTCCCAGGGCCGGCGCCCCCCAGGGCCCCTATATATAGTGGGGGGGAGGGAGGGCAGCCGCACCACAGCCTGGCGCCTCCCTCTCCCTCCCGTGACACCTCTCCCTCTCGCTGAGCCTGGCGAAGCCCTGCCGAGATCCCGCTACTTCCACCACCACGCCGTCGTGCTGCTGGATCTCCATCAACCTCTCCTTCCCCCTTGCTGGATCAAGTAGGAGGAGACGTCGCTGCTCCGTACGTGTGTTGAACGCGGAGGTGCCGTCCGTTCGGCGCTCGGTCATCGGTGATTTGGATCACGACGAGTACGACTCCATCAACCCCGTTCACTTGAACGCTTCCGCTCGCGATCTACAAGGGTATGTAGATGCACTCCTTCCCTCTCGTTGCTAGTAAACTCCATATATGGATCTTGGTGATGCATAGAAAATTTTAAAATTCTGCTACGATCCCCAACAGTGGCATCATGAGCCAGGTTTATGCGTAGTTACTATGCACGAGTAGAACACAAGATTGTTGTGGGCGTAGATCATCTCAATTTACTTGCCGCTACTAGTCTTATCTTGATTCGGCGGCATCGTGGGATGAAGCGGCCCGGACCGACCTTACACGTACGCTTACGTGAGACAGGTTCCACCACCTGACATGCACTAGTTGCATAAGGTGGCTAGCGGGTGTATGTCTCTCCCACTTTAGTCGGATCGGATTCGATGAAAAGGGTCCTTATGAAGGGTAAATAGTAATTGGCATATCACGTTGTGGTTTTACGTAGGTAAGAAACGTTCTTGCTAGAAACCTATAGAAGCCACGTAAAAACATGCAACAACAATTAGAGGACGTCTAACTTCTTTTTGCAGCAATTGTCTTGTGATGTGATATGGCCAGAAGATGTGATGAATGATATATGTGATGTATGATATTGATCATGTTCTTGTAATAGGAATCACGACTTGCATGTCGATGAGTATGACAACCGGCAGGAGCCATCGGAGTTGTCTTTATTTTTTGTATGACCTGCGTGTCATTTAATAACGCCATGTAAATTACTTTACTTTATTTCTAAACACGTTAGCCGTAGAAGTAGAAGTAATCGTTGGCGTGACAACTTCATGAAGACACGATGATGGAGATCATGGTGTCATGCCGGTGACGAAGATGATCATGGCGCCCCGAAGATGGAGATCAAAAGGAGCAAAATGATATTGGCCATATCATGTCACTAATTGATTGCATGTGATGTTTATCATGTTTTACTTTTTATTTGCTTAGAACGACGGTAGCTTAAATAAGATGATCCCTTATAATAATTTCAAGAAAGTGTTCCCCCTAACTATGCACCGTTGCGAAGGTTCGTTGTTTCGAAGCACCACGTGATGATCGGGTGTGATAGATTCTAACGTTCGAATACAACGGGTGTAAGCGAGATTTACACACGCAATACACTTAGGTTGACTTGATGAGCCTAGCATGTACAGACATGGCCTTGGAACACGGAAGACCGAAAGGTCGAGCATGAGTCGTATAGAAGATACAATCAACATGAAGATGTTCACCGATGTTGACTAGTCCGTCTCACGTGATGATCGGACACGGCCTAGTTGACTCGGATCATGTTTCACTTAGATGACTAGAGGGATGTCTATCTGAGTGGGAGTTCATTGAATAATTTGATTAGATGAACTTAATTATCATGAACTTAGTCTAAAATCTTTACAATATGTCTTGTAGATCAAATGGCCCACATTGCCCTCAACTTCAACGCGTTCCTAGAGAAAACTAAGCTGAAAGATGATGGCAGCAACTATACGGACTGGGTCCGGAACCTAAGGATCATCCTCATAGCTGCCAAGAAAGATTATGTCCTAGAAGCACCGCTAGGTGATGCACCAATCCCAGAGAACCAAGACGTTATGAACGCTTGGCAGTCACGTGCTGATGATTACTCCCTCGTTCAGTGTGGCATGCTTTACAGCTTAGAACCGGGGCTCCAAAAGTGTTTTGAGCAACACGGAGCATATGAGATGTTCGAAGAGCTGAAAATGGTTTTCCAAGCTCATGCCCGGGTCGAGAGATATGAAGTCTCCGACAAGTTCTTCAGTTGTAAGATGGAGGAAAATAGTTCTGCCAGTGAGCACATACTCAAAATGTCTGGGTTACACAACCGCTTGACTCAGCTGGGAGTTAATCTCCCGGATGACGCGGTCATTGACAGAATCCTTCAGTCGCTTCCACCGAGCTACAAGAGCTTTTTGATGAACTTCAATATGCAGGGGATGGAAAAGACCATTCCTGAGGTATATTCAATGCTGAAATCAGCGGAGGTGGAGATCAGAAAGGAACATCAAGTGTCGATGGTGAATAAAACCACTAAGTTCAAGAAAGGCAAGGGAAAGAAGAACTTCAAGAAGGACGACAAGGGATTTGCCGCGCCCGGTAAGCCAGTTGCCGGGAAGAAGCCAAAGAATGGACCCAAGCCTGAGACTGAGTGCTTTTATTGCAAGGGAAGTGGTCACTAGAAGCGGAACTGCCCCAAATACTTAGCGGACAAGAAGGCCGGCAACACTAAAGGTATATGTGATATACATGTAAATGATGTGTACCTTACCAGTACTCGTAGTTGCTCCTGGGTATTTGATACCGGTGCGGTTGCTCATATTTGTAACTCAAAGCAGGAGCTGCGGAATAAGCGGAGACTGGCGAAGGACAAGGTGACGATGCACGTCGGGAATGGTTCCAAGGTCGATGTGATCGCCGTCGGCACGCTACCTCTACATTTACCTACGGGATTAGTTTTAAACCTCAATTATTGTTATTTAGTGCCAGCTTTGAGCATGAACATTGTATGTGGATCTCGTTTAATGCGAGATGGCTACTCATTTAAACCGAGAATAATGGTTGTTCTATTTATATGAGAGATATGTTTTATGGTCATGCCCCGCTGGTTAATGGTTTATTCTTAATGAATCTCGAGCGCGATGTTACACATATTCATAGTGTGAATACCAAAAGATGTAAAGTTGATAACGATAGTCCCACATACTTGTGGCACTGCCGCCTTGGTCACATTGGTGTCAAGCGCATGATGAAGCTCCATGCTGATGGACTTTTAGAGTCTCTCGATTATGAATCATTTGACACATGCGAACCATGCCTTATGGGCAAAATGACCAAGACTCCATTTTCCGGAACAATGGAGCGAGCAACCAACTTATTAGAAATCATACATACTGATGTGTGCGGTCCAATGAGTGTTGAGGCTCGCGGTGGCTATCGTTATGTTCTCACTCTCACTGATGACTTGAGTAGATATGGGTATGTCTACTTGATGAAACACAAGTCTGAGACCTTTGAAAAGTTCAAGGAATTTCAGAATGAGGTGGAGAATCAATGTGACCGAAAGATAAAGTTCTTACGATCAAATCGTGGGGGAGAATATTTAAGTCCCGAATTTGGTACGCACTTAAGGAAATGTGGAATCGTTTCACAACTCACGCCGCCTGGAACACCTCAGCGTAACGGTGTGTCCGAACGTCGTAATCGCACTCTATTGGATATGGTGCGATCTATGATGTCTCTTACCGATCTACCGCTCTCATTTTGGGGCTATGCTTTAGAGACTGCCGCATTCACTTTAAATAGGGCTCCGTCGAAATCCGTTGAGACGACACCGTATGAGTTATGGTTTGGAAAGAAACCTAAGCTGTCGTTTCTAAAAGTTTGGGGATGCGATGCTTATGTCAAGAAACTTCAACCTGAAAAGCTCGAACCCAAGTCGGAGAAATGCGTGTTCATATGATACCCTAAGGAAACCATTGGGTATACCTTCTACCTCATATCCGAAGGCAAGATCTTTGTTGCCAAGAACGGGTCCTTTCTGGAGAAAGAGTTTCTCTCGAAAGAAATAAGTGGGAGGAAAGTGGAACTTGATGAAGTACTACCTCTTGAAGCGGAAAGTAGCGCAGCTCAGGAAAATGTTCCTGTGGTGCATGCACCGATTAGAGAGGAAGTTAATGATGATGATGATCAAGGTACTTCGGATCAAGCTCCTACTGAACTTCGTAGGTCCACAAGGACACGTTCCGCGCCAGAGTGGTACGGCAACCCTGTCTTGGAAATCATGTTGTTAGACAACGGTGAACCTTCGAACTATGAAGAAGCAATGGCGGGCCCAGATTCCAACAAATGGCTAGAAGCCATGAAATCCGAGATAGGATCCATGCATGAAAACGAAGTATGGACTTTGACTGACTTGCCCGATGATCGGCGAGCCATAGAAAATAAATGGATCTTTAAGAAGAAGAGAGACGCGGATGGTAATGTGACCATCTATAAGGCTCGACTTGTCGCTAAGTGTTATCGACAAGTTCAAGGGGTTGACTACGATGAGACTTTCTCACCCGTAGCAAAGCTGAAGTCCGTCCAAATCATGTTAGCAATTGCCGCATTCTATGATTATTAGATATGGCAAATGGACGTCAAAACGGCATTCCTTAACGGCTTTCTTAAGGAAGAATTGTATATGATGCAGCCGGAAGGTTTTGTCGATCCTAAGAATGCTAACAAAGTATGCAAGCTCCAGCGCTCAATCTATGGGCTGGTGCAAGCATCTCGGAGTTGGAACATTCGATTTGATGAGATGATCAAAGCGTTTGAGTTTACACAGACTTATGGAGAAGCCTGTGTTTACAAGAAAGTGAGTGGGAGCTCTGTAGCATTTCTCATATTATATGTGGATGACATACTGTTGATGGGAAATGATATAGAATTCTTGGAAAGTATAAAGGCCTATTTGAATAAGTGTTTTTCAATGAAGGACCTTGCAGAAGCTGCTTATATATTAGGCATCAAGATCTATACAGATAGATCAGGACGCCTCATTGGTCTTTCACAAAGTACGTACCTTGACAAGATATTGAAAAAGTTCAATATGGATCAGTCCAAGAAGGGGTTCTTGCCTGTATTGCAAGGTGTGCAATTGAGCACGGCTCAATGCCCGACCACGGTACAAGATAGAGAAAAGATGAGTGTCGTCCTCTATGCCTCGGCCGTAGGGTCTATTATGTATGCCATGTTGTGTACCAGACCTGATGTAAACCTTGCTGTAAGTTTGGTAGGAAGGTACCAAAGTAATCCCGGCATGGAACACTGGACAGCGGTCAAGAACATCCTGAAGTACCTGAAAAGGACTAAGGATATGTTTCTCGTTTATGGAGGTGACGAAGAGCTCGTCGTAAAGGGTTACGTCGATGCTAGCTTCGACATAGATCTGGATGACTCTAAGTCACAAACCGGATACATGTATATTTTCAATGGTGGGGCAGTAAGCTGGTGCAGTTGCAAGCAAAGCGTCGTGGCGGGATCTACATGTGAAGCGGAGTACATGGCGGCCTCAGAGGCAGCACAAGAAGCAATCTGGATAAAGGAGTTCATTACCGACCTAGGGGTGATTCCCAATGCGTCGGGCCCGATGAATCTCTTCTGTGACAACACTGGAGCTATTGCCCTTGCTAAGGAGCCCAGGTTTCACAGGAAGACCGGGCATATCAAGCGTCGCTTCAACTCCATTCGTGAAAATGTTCAAAATGGAGACATAGATATTTGTAAAGTACATACGGACCTGAATGTAGCAGATCCGTTGACAAAACCTCTCCCTAGAGCAAAACATGATCAACACCAGAACTCTATGGGTGTTCAATTCATCACAATGTAACTAGATTATTGACTCTAGTGCAAGTGGGAGACTGTTGGAAATATGCCCTAGAGGCAATAATAAAATGGTTATTATTATATTTCCTTGTTCATGATAATTGTCTATTGTTCATGCTATAATTGTGTTATCCGGAAATCGTAATACATGTGTGAATACATAGACCACAACATGTCCCTAGTGATCCTCTAGTTGACTAGCTCGTTGATCAACAGATAGTCATGGTTTCCTGACTATGGATATTGGATGTCATTGATAACGGGATCACATCATTAGGAGAATGATGTGATGGACAAGACCCAATCCTAAGCATAGCACAAAGATCGTGTAGTTCGTTTGCTAGAGCTTTTCCAATGTCAAGTATCATTTCCTTAGACCATGAGGTCGTGTAACTCCCGGATGCCGTAGGAGTGCTTTGGGTGTACCAAACGTCACAACGTAACTGGGTGACTATAAAGGTACACTACGGGTATCTCTGAAAGTGTCTGTTGGGTTGACACGGATCGAGACTGGGATTTGTCACTCCGTATGACAGAGAGGTATCTCTGGGCCCACTCGGTAATGCATCATCATAATGAGCTCAAAGTGACCAAGTGGTTGGTCACGGGATCATGCATTACGGTACGAGTAAAGTGACTTGCCAGTAACGAGATTGAACGAGGTATTGGGATACCGACAATCGAATCTCGGGCAAGTAACGTACCAATTGACAAAGGGAATTGTATACGGGATTGATTGAATCCTCGACATCGTGGTTCATCCGATGAGATCATCGTGGAACATGTGGGAGCCAACATGGGTATCCATATCCTGCTGTTGGTTATTGACCGGAGAGTCGTCTCGGTCATGTCTGCATGTCTCCCGAACCCGTAGGGTCTACACACTTAAGGTTCGGTGACGCTGGGGTTGTAGAGATATTAGTATGCGGAAATCCGAAAGTTGTTCGGAGTCCCGGATGAGATCCCGGACGTCACGAGGAGTTCCGGAATGGTCCGGAGGTGAAGAATTATATATAGGAAGTCCAGTTTCGGCCACCAGGAAAGTTTCGGGGGTCACCGGTATTGTACCGGGACCACCGGAAGGGTCCCGGGGGTCCACCGGGTGGGGCCACCTATCCCGGAGGGCCCCATGGGCTGAAGTGGGAGGGGAACCAGCCCCTGGTGGGCTGGTGCGCCCCCCTTGGGCCTCCCCCTGCGCCTAGGGTTGGAAACCCTAGGGGTGGGGGCGCCCCCACTTGGCTTGGGGGGGAAGCCACCCCCTTGGCCGCCGCCCCCCTTGGAGATTGCATCTCCCAGGGCCGTCGCCCCCCAGGGTCCCCTATATATAGTGGGGGGGAGGGAGGGCAGCCGCACCACAGCCCCTGGCGCCTCCCTCACCCTCCCGTGACACTTCTCCCTCTCGGTGAGCCTGGCGAAGCCCTGCCGAGATCCCGCTACTTCCACCACCACGCCGTCGTGCTGCTGGATCTCTATCAACCTCTCCTTCCCTCTTGCTGGATCAAGTAGGAGGAGACGTCGCTGCTCCGTACGTGTGTTGAACGCGGAGGTGCTGTCCGTTCGGCGCTCGGTAATCGGTGATTTGTATCACGACGAGTAAGACTCCATCAACCCCGTTCACTTGAACGCTTCCGCTCGTGATCTACAAGGGTATGTAGATGCACTCCTTCCCTCTCGTTGCTAGTAAACTCCATAGATGGAGCTTGGTGATGCGTAGAAAATTTTAAAATTCTGCTACGATCCCCAACACAAGGCAAGGAAAGCAATTCATCACCGGATGTACCAATGTTATGCATGGATGAATCCTGAGGACTAGCACAAGGCAATATAGCATTTTGACTAAAAGTAGTGCTAGTATCCACATGATGCTCACTAGATGTTACCTTAGCAATCATGGCCTCATGAGCTATCTTTAGCACATTATGGGATACTATAAGATCATCATGAGAGCTTGAGAGCTTTTCATGGCTTTCTTCCAATTTCCCATAATTGCTAGATAGCAACTCAAGTTGAGCCTGAAGCTCAACATTATCCTTCAAAATGGATGCTTCACTAGTAATAGAGTTAGTAGCACAAGCATCATCAATAATAACAAGAGGAGAATGCAACTTGGCAAGCTCTTTTGAATATGAAGCTTTAAGTTGTGCATGAGACTCAGTGAGTTTGATGAGCTCACTCTTAATGGCCCTTGAGCCATTTTCGAGGTGCCCAAAGTCCTCAAGAAGTTTAGCATGCGCAACTTCAAGCTTCTCATTTTTAGTTTCAAAATCATTGGCCACCTCAAGAGCTCTATCATGAGATTCCTTCACTCTAGAAAATTCTAGAGCAAAAGTCTCCTCAAGCGATTCCTTGGTGGTTTGTTCAAGTTCAAGAGCTTGAGAGAGGTCCGCAATCTCATTAGCGTAATCACGCTCATGACCTTCCATTTTTTCAATGGTGACGTCATGCTCCTCGAGATGAGATTCCAACTCCTCAATATATTTCTTTCCCTCAATGGCAATGGACATGATTTCCATGAAGTTGGAACGAGCAATTTTATTTTTATGAAGAGCTTTAAAAATCAGTTCCCCTTAATTTTTAAGGAGGCAACATTATCATTCTCTTCATCATTATCCTCATCATCATTAGCATTAACATCATCATCAAGAGACATATTGGGGTTCAAAGTAGGAGATACCTTTGAAGCCTTAGCCATAAGGCATAAAGCAATAGATGATGATGTAGGATACCTTGAAGCACCATTTGAGACCACATCTTGTTCCGTGGAGTGTTGGGTTTCCTCTACATTGTTAGCACAACAACTAGAGGAAATACATGCATTTTTATCATGCCAACAAGATATAGGAAGCACATCATTATGAGATTTAGTCAAGCAATTTATACATGATATGCATGGACTATCGACACAAGCATGTGAACCATGTAAGGTGCACGAAGTGTTAAAGTCCAAAGATGGAGCATTGCAACAAGATAATGATGAAGAGTCATCAACAATAAGCACACTATCATCATTGCAATGACCAACACTACTCACCATAACATTACCTTGTGGCACCCCACATGTAGGTGAAGTAGAAGAAGTTGAGAAGGAAACACGGCCGGAGGTGGAGGGAGAACAATCATCCCCACAAATCTTGGACACACCATATTTATCTTGAAGTTTTGTCCACAACTCATGAGCATCCCGGAACGACATGAGTTGAAATATAAGTACATTGCTCAAAGCATTGAAAATCACATTAGAATCTTGAGCATTGAGATAAGAGTTTTTCTCATCCTCTAAAGATAATCTGTGGGATCCTTTGGAGGAGAAAAACCCATATCTACAATTCGCTCTAAATTTGGGTCCATAACCCTAAAGATATTAAGTATGTGAATTACCCAAACATCAAAATTTGTGCCATCGAAACTAAGAGTGTCAGAGAATCCTAATCCCCTAGTCGACATCTTTACTCTCTAGGCGGTAAAGCCTAATAAAGAGAGACGAGGCTCTGATACCAATTGAAAGATCGTGAAAGTCGCCTAGAGGGGGGGTGGTGAATAGGCGCTTTAAAATAATTACGGTTTAGGCTTGAACAAATGCTGAATAAACCTAGCGGTTAATTTGTCAAGCACAAAACCTAAAACAACTAGGCTCACCTATGTGCACGAACAACTTATGCTAAGCAAGATAAGCAACTATGTGATAGCAAGATATATGACAAAGAACAATATGGCTATCACAAAGTAAAGTGCATAAGTAAAGGGCTCGGGTAAGAGATAACCGAGGCACGCAGAGACGATGATGTATCCCGAAGTTCACACCCTTGCGGATGCTAATCTCTGTTTGGAGCGGTGTGGAGGCACAATGCTCCCCAAGAAGCCACTAGGGCCACCGTAATCTCCTCACGCCCTCACACAATGCAAGATGCCGCGATTCCACTAAGGGACCCTTGAGGGCGGTCATCGAACCCGTACAAATGGCAACCCTTGGGGGCGGTCACCGAACGCATACACTTTGGCAACCCTTGGGGGCGGTCACCGGTACCCGTCAAATTGCTCGGGGCGATCTCCACAACCTAATTGGAGACCCCGATGCTTGTCCGGAGCTTTACACCACAATGATTGAGCTCCGAACACCACCAACCGTCTAGGGCGCCCAAGCACCCAAGAAGAATAAGCTCAAGGGTACCAAGCACCCAAGAGTAATAAGCTTCTCAACTTGTAACTTCCATGTATCACGTGGAGAACTCAAACCGATGCACCAAATGCAATGGCAAGGGCACACGGAGTGCCCAAGTCCTTCTCTCTCAAAGCCCACCGAAGCAACTAATGCTAGGGAGGAAAATGAGAGGAAGAACAAGAAGGAGAACACCAAGAACTCCAAGATTTAGATCCAAGGGGTTCCCCTCACATAGAGGAGAAAGTGATTGGTGGAAATGTGGATCTAGGTCTCCTCTCTCTTTTCCCCCCAAAACTAGCAAGAATCCATGGAGGGATTGAGAGATAGCAAGCTCGAAGAAGGTCAACAATGGGGGAAGAACACGAGCTCAAAGGATAAGGTTCAGGGGAAGAAGACCCCCTTTATAGGACCTCCCGAATCCAACCGTTATGTGCTTAAGTCGTGCACAAGCGGTACTACCGCTTGGAGGAGCGGTACTACCGCTTAGCACGGTCAAAACAGCCCAACGAGAGAGAAAACACGAGTTGAAGTTCTGCCAGAGAGGTAGTACCGCTCTGGGGAGAGGTAGTACCGCTACGAAGACGACGAGTAGCATCCAACAGCGGCTGATTATAGTAAGAAGTGTCAGGGGAGATATGCCTAACAAATAGAGGAGAGAAACCTCCAACAGAGAAGAACCGGCATAACCTCCAACATCGAAAACATCATAGAAGATGCACATGAACTCCATTTTCGATGAACTCGAGCTTGTCAAGTAGAAGAGGACAAGCTCTAAAACTCACAAAGAGAAACACCAAACACGAACCAAGAAAGATGATTCAAGGATGCAATGGTTTGAGCTCGCTACGAACAATACGATCAAGCTACTCAGCGAGAGCCCCCCTTGATAATACGGCAATCGATCCTATAACCCGGTCTCCCAACTACCACCATGAGACTGGTAAAATAGAAAATCTATCAAGGGCAAACCTTTGCCTTGCACATGGTCCACTTGAGCTAGATGATGACGATCTTGACTCCCTCAAGTTGGACCACCTTTCTTGATTGCGTTGGATCGATGAAGACTAGTTGATTGCTCCCCCATACTCCACTATGGGTGAGCCACTCTTCTGAACATCTTCACAAGTCCACTGTCACCACAATGGACGGCAAGCATCAAGCATTTGATCTCTTTGTGATGCTCCACTTAAACTTACACACCGCAACCTAACCTCACAAAGAACTCTCACGAATACCATGGGTTAGTACACAAAGTGTAATCGACAATGCTTACCATACCATGGGATAACTTGATCCCTCTCGGTACATCTTCTACGCTTTGTGTGTTGATAAACTTGATTCACTCTTTGACTTAGTCTTGATCAACCTATCACAAGACCAATCTTTAAGTAATTCCTTGAATAGCACCTTGGTCGACACAAACTCTCCTTGAAACCAAGACATGTACTCCAAGAAAAGCCTATGGACAAAACCTTCAAATATAACTCAAGGCAACTGTTAGTCCAAAGAGATTGGCATCAATTACCAAAACCAAACATGGGGGCACCGCATGTTCTTTCAATTGGCTTGTCATAATAGAACAAATCATGAACACGAAGTAAAGGTCAATACATAGTGTAGGCAGTTTCTTGCAATTTTTAGTTTACTAGATACATAGGGAGGGAGAGATGGGGTCCCTCTTGTTGGGGAACGTAGTAATTTCAAAAAATTTCCTACACACACGCAAGATCATGGTGATGCATAGCAACGAGAGGGGAGAGTGTTGTCCACGTATCCTCGTAGACCGAAAGGGGAAGCGTTAACACAACGCGGTTGATGTAGTCGTACGTCTTCACGATCCAACCGATCAAGTACCGAACGTACGGCACCTCCGAGTTCAGCACACGTTCAGCTCGATGACGTCCCTCGAACTCCGATCCAGCCGAGTGTTGAGGGAGAGTTTCGTCAGCATGACGGCGTGGTGACGATGATGATGTTCTACCGACGCAGGGCTTCGCCTAAGCACCGCTACGATATTATCGAGGTGTAATATGGTGGAGGGGGGCACCGCACACGGCTAAGAGATCAATAGATCAATTGTTGTGTTATTGGGGTGCCCCCTGCCCCCGTATATAAAGGAGCAAAGGGGGAGAGGTGCGGCCAGCCTTGGGGCGCGCTAGGAGGAGTCCTAATCCTACCGGGAGTAGGACTCCCCCCCTTTTCCATGTTGGACTAGGAGAGAGGGGGGGAAGAGGTGGAGGGGAGGAAGGAAAGGGGGGGCGCCGCCCCATTCTCCTTGTCCTATTCGGACTGGGGGGGAAGGGGCGTGCGGCCCTGCCCTGGCCTCCTCTCCTCTCTTCCACCTAGGCCCACTAAGGCCCATTATGTTGCCGGGGGGTTCCGGTAACCTCCCGGTACTCCGGTAAAATCCCGATTTCACCCGGAACACTTCCGATATCCAAACATAGGCTTCCAATATATCAATCTTTATGTCTCGACCATTTCGAGACTCCTCGTCATGTCCGTGATCACATCCGGGACTCCGAACAACCTTCAGTACATCAAAACATATAAACTCATAATGAAACTATCATCGTAACGTTAAGCGTGCGGACCCTACGGGTTCGAGAACTATGTAGACATGACCGAGACACGTCTCCGGTCAATAACCAATAGCGGAACCTGGATGCTCATACTGGCTCCCAAAATATTCTACGAAGATCTTTATCGGTCAGACCGCATAACAACATACGTTGTTCCCTTTGTCATCGGTATGTTACTTGCCCGAGATTCGATCGTCGGTATCTTAATACCTAGTTCAATCTCGTTACCGGCAAGTCTCTTTACTCGTTTCGTAATACATCATCTCGCAACAAACTCATTAGTTGCAATGCTTGCAAGGCTTTAAGTGATGTGCATTACCGAGAGGGCCCAGAGATACCTCTCCGACAATCGGAGTGGCAAATCCTAATCTCGAAATACGCCAACCCAACAAGTACCTTCGGAGACACCTGTAGAGCACCTTTATAATCACCCAGTTACGTTGTGACATTTGGTAGCACACAAAGTGTTCCTCCGGTAAACGGGAGTTGCATAATCTCATAGTCATAGGAACATGTATAAGTCATGAAGAAAGCAATAGCAACATACTAAACGATCGAGTGCTAAGCTAACGAAATGGGTCAAGTCAATCACATCATTCTCCTAATGATGTGATCCCGTTAATCAAATGAAAACTCATGTCTATGGCTAGGAAACATAACCATCTTTGATCAAGGAGCTAGTCTAGTAGAGGCATACTAGTGACACTTTGTTTGTCTATGTATTCACACAAGTATTATGTTTCCGGTTAATACAATTCTAGCATGAATAATAAACATTTATCATGATATAAGGAAATAAATAATAACTTTATTATTGCCTCTAGGGCATATTTCCTTCAGTCTCCCACTTGCGCTAGAGTCAATAATCTAGATTACACAGTAATGATTCTTACACCCATGGAGCCTTGGTGCTGATCATGTTTTGCTCGTGGAAGAGGCTTAGTCAACGGGTCTGCAATATTCAGATCCGTATGTATCTTGCAAATTTCTATGTCTCCCACCTGGATAAAATCCCGGATGGAATTGAAGCGTCTTTTGATGTGCTTGGTTCTCTTGTGAAATGGATTCCTTTGCTAAGGCAATTGCACCAGTATTGTCACAAAGATTTTCATCGGACCCGATGCACTAGGTATGACACCTAGATCGGATATGAACTCCTTCATCCAGACTCCTTCATTTGCTGCTTCTGAAGCAGCTATGTACTCCGCTTCACACGTAGATCCCGCCACGACACTTTGTTTAGAACTGCACCAACTGACAGCTCCACCGTTCAATGTAAACACATATCCGGTTTGCGATTTAGAATCGTCCGGATCAGTGTCAAAGCTTGCATCAACGTAACCATTTACAATGAGCTCTTTGTCACCTCCATAAACGAGAAACATATCCTTAGTCCTTTTTAGGTATTTCAGGATGTTCTTGACCGCTGTCCAGTGATCCACTCCTGGATTACTTTGGTACCTTCCTGCTAGACTTATAGCAAGGCATACATCAGGTCTGGTACATAGCATTGCATACATGATAGAGCCTATGGCTGAAGCATAGGGAACATCTTTCATCTTCTCTCTATCTTCTGCAGTGGTCGGGCATTGAGTCTTACTCAACTTCACACCTTGTAACACAGGCAAGAACCCTTTCTTTGCTTGATCCATTTTGAACTTTTTCAAAACTTTGTCAAGGTATGTGCTTTGTGAAAGTCCAATTAAGCGTCTTGATCTATCTCTATAGATCTTGATGCCCAATATATATGCAGCTTCACCAAGGTCTTTCATTGAAAAACTCTTATTCAAGTATCCCTTTATGCTATCCAGAAATTCTATATCATTTCCAATCAGCAATATGTCATCTACATATAATATCAGAAATGCTACACAGCTCCCACTGACTTTCTTGTAAATACAGGCTTCTCCAAAAGTCTGTACAAAACCAAATGCTTTGATCACACTATCAAAGCGTTTATTCCAACTCCGAGAGGCTTGCACCAGTCCATAAATGGATCGCTGGAGCTTGCACACTTTGTTAGCTCCCTTTGGATCGACAAAACCTTTCGGTTGCATCATATACAACTCTTCTTCCAGAAATCCATTCAGGAATGCAGTTTTGACATCCATTTGCCAAATTTCATAATCATAAAATGCGGGAATTGCTAACATGATTCGGACAGACTTAAGCATCGCTACGGGTGAGAAGGTCTCATCGTAGTCAATCACTTGAACTTGTCGAAAACCTTTCGCAACAAGTCGAGCTTTATAGACAGTAACATTACCATCAGCGTCAGTCTTCTTCTTGAGGATCCATTTATTTTATATGGCTTGCCGATCATCGGGCAAGTCAACCAAAGTCCATACTTTGTTATCATACATGGATCCCATCTCGGATTTCATGGCCTCAAGCCATTTTGTGGAATCTGGGATCACCATCGCTTCTTCATAGTTCGTAGGTTCGTCCTGGTCTAGTAACATAACCTCCAGAACAGGATTACCGTACCACTCTGGTGCGGATCTTACTCTGGTTGACCTACATGGTTCAGTAATAACTTGATCTGAAGTTTCATGATCATCATCATTAACTTCCTCACTAATTGGTGTAGGTGTCGCAGAAACCGGTTTCTGTGATGAACTACTTTCCAATAAGGGAGCAGGTACAGTTACCTCATCAAGTTCTACTTTCCTCCCACTCACTTCTTTCGAGAGAAACTCCTTCTCCAGAAAAATTCCGAATTTAGCAACAAAAGTTTTGCCTTCGGATCTGTGATAGAAGGTGTACCCAACAGTCTCCTTTGGGTATCCTATGAAGACACATTTCTTCGATTTGCGTTCGAGCTTATCAGGTTGAAGTTTTTTCACATAAGCATCGCAGCCCCAAACTTTAAGAAACGACAACTTTGGTTTCTTGCCAAACCACAGTTCATAAGGCGTCGTCTCAACGGATTTTGATGGTGCCCTATTTAGAATGAATGCAACCGTCTCTAAAGCATAACCCCAAAACGATAGCGGTAAATCAGTAAGAGACATCATAGATCGCACCTTATCTAGTAAAGTATGATTACGACATCCGGACACACCATTACGCTGTGGTGTTCCGGGTGGCGTGAGTTGCGAAACTATTCCGCATTGTTTCAAATGAAGACCAAACTCATAACTCAAATATTCTCCTCCACGATCAGATCGTAGAAATTTTATTTTCTTGTTACGATGATTTTCAACTTCACTCTGAAATTCTTTGAACTTTTCAAATGTTTCAGACTTATGTTTCATTAAGTAGATATACCCATATCTGCTCAAATCATCTGTGAAGGTGAGAAAATAACGATATCCGCCACGAGCCTCAATATTCATCGGACCACATACATCTGTATGTATGATTTCCAACAAATCTGTTGCTCTCTCCATAGTTCCGGAGAACGGTGTTTTAGTCATCTTGCCCATGAGGCACGGTTCACAAGTACCAAGTGATTCATAATCAAGTGGTTCCAAAAGTCCATCAGTATGGAGTTTCTTCATGCGCTTTACACCGATATGACCTAAACGGGAGTGCCACAAATAAGTTGCACTATCATTATCAACTCTGCATCTTTTGGCTTCAATATTATGAATATGTGTATCACTACTATCGAGATTCAACAAAAATAGACCGCTCTTCAAGGGTGCATGACCATAAAAGATATTACTCATATAAATAGAACAACCATTATTCTCTGATTTAAATGAATAACCGTCTCGCATCAAACAAGATCCAGATATAATGTTCATGCTTAATGCTGGCACCAAATAACAATTATTTAGGTGTAAAACTAATCCCGAAGGTAGATGTAGAGGTAGCGTGCCGACTGCGATCACATCGACTTTGGAACCATTTCCCACGCGCATCGTCACCTCGTCCTCAGCCAATCTTCGCTTAATCCGTAGCCCCTGTTTCGAGTTGCAAATATTAGCAACAGAACCAGTATCAAATACCCAGGTGCTACTGCGAGCATTAGTAAGGTACACATCAATAACATGTATATCACATATACCTTTGTTCACCTTGCCATCCTTCTTATCCGCCAAATACTTGGGGCAGTTCCGCTTCCAGTGACCAGTCTGCTTGCAGTAGAAGCACTCAGTCTCAGGCTTAGGTCCAGACTTGGGTTTCTTCTCCTGAACAGCAACTTGCTTGCTATTTTTCTGGAAGTTCCCCTTCTTCTTCCCTTTGCCCTTTTTCTTGAAACTAGTGGTCTTATTGACCATCAACACTTGATGCTCCTTTTTGATTTCTACCTCCGCAGCCTTTAGCATTGCGAAGAGCTCGGGAATCGTCTTATTCATCCCTTGCATATTATAGTTCATCACAAAGCTCTTGTAGCTTGGTGGCAGTGATTGAAGAATTCTGTCAATGACGCTATCATCCGGAAGATTAACTCCCAGTTGAATCAAGTGATTATTATACCCAGACATTTTGAGTATATGCTCACTGACAGAACTATTCTCTTCCATCTTGCAGCTATAGAACTTATTGGAGACTTCATATCTCTCAATCCGGGCATTTGCTTGAAATATTAACTTCAAATCCTGGAACATCTCATATGCTCCATGACGTTCAAAACATTGTTGAAGACCCGGTTCTAAGCCGTAAAGCATGGCACACTGAACTATCGAGTAGTACTCAGCTTTGCTCTGCCAGATGTTCATAACATCTGGTGTTGCTCCTGCAGCAGGCCTGGCACCCAGCGGTGCTTCCAGGACGTAATTCTTCTGTGCAGCAATGAGGATAATCCTCAAGTTACGGACCCTGTCCGTGTAATTGCTACCATCATCTTTCAACTTTGCTTTCTCAAGGAACGCATTAAAATTCAACGGAACAACAACACGGGCCATCTATCTACAATTAACATAGACATAGCAAGATACTATCAGGTACTAAGTTCATGATAAATTCAAGTTCAATTAATCATATTACTTAAGAACTCCCACTTAGATAGACATCCCTCTAATCCTCTAAGTGATCACGTGATCCATATCAACTAAACCATGTCCAATCATCACGTGAGATGGAGTAGTTTCAACGGTGAACATCACTATGTTGGTCATATCTACTATATGATTCACGCTCGACCTTTCGGTCTCCATGTTCCTAGGCCATATCTGTTATATGCTAGGCTCGTCAAGTTTAACTTGAGTATTCCGCGTGTGCAACTGTTTTGCACCCGTTGTATTTCAACGTAGAGCCTATCACACCCGATCATCACGTGGTGTCTCAGCACGAAGAACTTTCACAACGGTGCATACTCAGGGAGAACACTTATACTTTGATAATTTAGTGAGGGATCATCTTATAATGCTACCGTCAATCAAAGCAAGATAAGATGCATAAAAAGATAAACATCACATGCAATCAATATAAGTGATATGATATGGCCATCATCATCTTGTGCTTGTGATCTCCATCTCCGAAGCACCGTCATGATCACCATCTTCACCGGCGCGACACCTTGATCTCCATTGTAGCATCGTTGTCATCTCGCCAATCTTATGCTTCTACGACTATCGCTACCGCTTAGTGATAAAGTAAAGCATTACAGGGCGATTGCATTGCATACAATAAAGCGACAACCATATGGCTCCTGCCAGTTGCCGATAACTCGGTTACAAAACATGATCATCTCATACAATAAAATTCAGCATCATGTCTTGACCATATCACATCACAACATGCCCCTGCAAAAACAAGTTAGCCGTCCTCTACTTTGTTGTTGCAAGTTTTTACGTGGCTGCTACGGGCTTAGCAAGAACCGTTCTTACCTACGCATCAAAACCACAACGATAGTTTGTCAGGTTGGTGCTGTTTTAACCTTCGCAAGGACCGGGCGTAGCCACACTCGGTTCAACTAAAGTGAGAGAGACAGACACCCGCCAGTCACCTTTAAGCAACGAGTGCTCGCAACGGTGAAACCAGTTTCGCGTAAGCGTACGCGTAATGTCGGTCCGGGCCGCTTCATCTCACAATACCGCTGAACCAAAGTATGACATGCTGGTAAGCAGTATGACTTATATCGCCCACAACTCACTTGTGTTCTACTCGTGCATATGACATCTACGCATAAAACCAGGCTCGGATGCCACTATTGGGGAACGTAGTAATTTCAAAAAATTTCCTACGCACACGCAAGATCATGGTGATGCATAGCAACGAGAGGGGAGAGTGTTGTCCGCGTACCCTCGTAGACCGAAAGCAGAAGCGTTAACACAACGTGGTTGATGTAGTCGTACGTCTTCACGATCCAACCGATCAAGTACCGAACGTACGGCACCTCCGAGTTCAGCACACGTTCAGCTCGATGATGTCCCTCGAACTCCGATCCAGCCGAGTGTTGAGGGAGAGTTTCGTCAGCACAACGGCATGGTGACAATGATGATGTTCTACCGACGCAGGGCTTCTCCTAAGCACCGCTACGATATTATCGAGGTGTAATATGGTGGAGGGGGGCACCGCACACGGCTAAGAGATCAATAGATCAATTGTTGTGTTATTGGGGTTCCCCCTGCCCCCGTATATAAAGGAGCAAAGGGGGAGAGGTGCGGCCAGCCTTGGGGCGCGCCAGGAGGAGTCCTACTCCTACCGGGAGTAGGACTCCCCCCTTTTCCATGTTGGACTAGGAGAGAGAGGGGGAAGAGGTGCAGGGGAGGAAGGAAAGGGGGAGGGGGGCGCCACCCCCTTCTCCTTGTCCTATTCGGACTGGGGGGAAGGGGCGTGTGGCCCTGCCCTGGCCTCCTCTCCTCTCTTCCACCTAGGCCCACTAAGGCCCATTATGTTGCCGGGGGGTTCCGGTAACCTCCCGGTACTCCGGTAAAATCCCGATTTCACCCGGAACACTTCCGATATCCAAACATAGGCTTCCAATATATCAACCTTTATGTCTCGACCATTTCGAGACTCCTCGTCATGTCCGTGATCACATCCGAGACTCCGAACAACCTTTGGTACATCAAAACATATAAACTCATAATGAAACTGTCATCGTAACGTTAAGCGTGCGGACGCTACGGGTTCGAGAACTATGTAGACATGACCGAGACACGTCTCCGGTCAATAACCAATAGCGGAACCTGGATGCTCATACTGGCTCCCAAAATATTCTACGAAGATCTTTATCGGTCAGACCGCATAACAACATACGTTGTTCCCTTTGTCATCGGTATGTTACTTGCCCGAGATTCGATCGTCGGTATCTTAATACCTAGTTCAATCTCGTTACCGGCAAGTCTCTTTACTCGTTTCGTAATACATCATCTCGCAACAAACTCATTAGTTGCAATGCTTGCAAGGCTTTAAGTGATGTGCATTACCGAGAGGGCCCAGAGATACCTCTCCGACAATCGGAGTGACAAATCCTAATCTCGAAATACGCCAACCCAACAAGTACCTTCGGAGACACCTGTAGAGCACCTTTATAATCACCCAGTTACGTTGTGACGTTTGGTAGCACACAAAGTGTTCCTCCGGTAAACGGGAGTTGCATAATCTCATAGTCATAGGAACATGTATAAGTCATGAAGAAAACAATAGCAACATACTAAACGATCGAGTGCTAAGCTAACGAAATGGGTCAAGTCAATCACATCATTCTCCTAATGATGTGATCCCGTTAATCAAATGACAACTCATGTCTATGGCTAGGAAACATAACCATCTTTGATCAACGAGCTAGTCTAGTAGAGGCATATTAGTGACACTTTGTTTGTCTATGTATTCACACAAGTATTATGTTTCCGGTTAATACAATTCTAGCATGAATAATAAACATTTATCATGATATAAGGAAATAAATAATAACTTTATTATTGCCTCTAGGGCATATTTCCTTCACCTCTCTCATAATAATTGCAAGTAGGAGCAGTTAGAACATGAATATAATTTTTATTAAAAGTATCATGAGCATAAGAGAAACACATCCCATCAATATAATCCTTAATAAGAGCACACTTATCTACTAAAGTGTTACTGGGAGAATTCAAATAGATGATAGGACTATCAAGTATGGATGCAACATTAACAATTCATTCTTAACATAAGCAGTTATAGCAATTTCATATTCATAAGTATCCTTTAGTGGGGTATCATGGCCATAAGTATCATTTAGAGGGGCATCATGGCCATAAGTATCATAGTCTTCAAAAAGGAAATAATTAAACAATGAATGAATTAAAGAGTTACTCTGATTAGAAGGTGGGAATAGGTCATGAATCTGCTCTTCCTCCTTTAATTCTTCACTCTCCTCCCCATCTTTTCCATCTAAAGAGCTTGCAATTTCTGCGATTTCTTCTTTCAAAGGTTCCTGCAAAACATTAGCCTCTTTGTGGACAACGGAGACTTCCTCAACATCATTAGTGATATAAATATTAATACTGAAATTTTGAAAACAATTATCAAGGATACATTAATTCTCAAATTTAATACACACAACAAGGTTGCAACTTTCTTCTGGCACAACTGTAGCAGCTATTTCCTTAGCTAGCATAAATATAACAAATTCTTCAATTTGCTCAATATCATGATAACCATATTATTTTTTTAGGGGAAGGACATCATGGCTAGCTTTGTTAAATCAAATTGCACTTAAATCATGCGCTAAAAAGCTAGAAATAAAAGAAGGAGGTGCACACAAACGGTGGATCAACACGACCTTGTTGTGCTAGCACATGAGCTACCATATTAGATTCACGATTACAATCCTCAAGCACAACCTTCCAGAAATCATGCCTAAGAGCTTGACAATTTTTTTTCAAGAATTTGAATACACCCATCGCATAGGTAGGGATGGCTTGGGGTACCGCCTTGATCAATGCCTCTTTCCACCAAAAGATAAAGTTTTGTCTTTCCAGCCATTTACCAAATTTTGAATCCTCTCAATAAGTTGTTTGAAACAATCTACCCTATCATAGAGGGAAGCCCCAAGTACTTGCTAGACAAGGATTCATTCATTATATCTAGAGTTTGGCATATCTCCACCTTTTCATCCACGCTAGTGCTTGGGCTGTAAAAGATGCTCCCTCCATTCCCTTATAAAAGGCCACTGCATATTTTTACGTCTAACTTTGACCATTAATTTTACCAACAAAAAATGAGTTATATGCCACAAAAAGTATTTCATTGGATGCACCTTTCGAAGGAATTTTTGAGGATAGATTATTGATGACATATAATTCATATTGTTTTGGCCGAAATCATAAGTCAAAGTTTGACACGGAAAATGAAGTGGCCTTGTATAAGGGAATGAAGGGAGTAGAAGATTTGGTAGAACGAATCAACTGTCCTGAAGCAGCACAGTAATCACCCAATACTTTCTTTAGGGCATTAGCATTTGTATTATATGCTCTCATTAGAATCAAAGAATCCTCAGCGAAAAGTAGGTTGGAAATATACGGAGAATGACGACACACCTGTTCTTTCATAAGAGGTTAAAAACAATTGTTTTCTATTCTTGCATTGAGATCCAAAGCATTTTTAAGGTAACAACTTAAACCTTCAAAAACAAAAATCAATAGCATGACGATCCAGATTGTCTAAAAAACCCTTCAAGAGTTTGATTTTTGAGAAAAGCTATGTTTTACATAAAATCATGCTCTTCCAAAGTTTTCCCCCATGCTATGCTAGTTGGGTGTTCAACACAAGCACTGACGGATTCAACAAAATCAATGCAAAACTTATCAAACAGCAGGATTTTAGGAGGTTCCTCAACCTTTTTGGGAGCAAGTAGATGGTTTGTTTGGTATTTTGTGTTACCTACCCATAACTAAAGATAGGAAACAAGTAAAGAACATGAATAGAAAATACTACCTAGAGATAAAGAAAACAAATGCACATGAGAATATTCACCCTACACTGTTGCTCCCCGGCAACGAGCCAGAAAAGGTCTTGATAACCCACAAGTGTAGGGGATCAATTCTCCCCTATCCAATAGCTAAGAGTGTTGAACCCAACGAGGAGCTAAATGTAGGATTTGTATTCTCTAAGGTTTTACCAACCACTACGTACATAAAATGTTTTATTTACCTTTAAAATAAAACTAGAAGTATTTTGTTAGTATATAAAAAAATAGTTTTGCAAGATGACAAAGAACTTGCAAGTAAAAGTTATTTGATGTAAAGTAAAGGAGCAAGTAAGTGAAATTTAGGAGTAAGGAGTAGCGAGATAGGAGTTGTGGAATTTTCCCTAGGCAATTGGCTATGATACTACATTGATAATGAATGTTGTTGACATGCAACATAGTCCATTGTAACATGTACTTGTCGTTAGGGCCCTAGCAAGCATCCGCAAATACGAAAGATTCATTATGGTAATACTCAACCATCGCATTAAAATATATTGGTCCCATTTTATCCCATACGTGTATCAATTCTTATACGCAAGTCTGGTAATATATGTCACTTTGATCACCTTATGCATACTTATCTGAACATACTAGTAACCCTAAAGTTTGATTCGCATCCGTGTCTGCTCATATGATGGGGACTGAAGGACAAATGATTGGAATGTGTAGGGTATGGCAGGGTAGACCAATACCATACCCATACCCGTATGGTCAGTGGGTACAAAAATTCACCAATACCTGTACCCATGGGTATGAAACTTTACCCATACCCATACCCAACGGTACCCATACCCACGGGGTACCCAGTGGCTAGAACAAATAGTACACAAGTTGTTCACAATTTTACGCTCATTGATAGCACATTTGACAAAAAAAAATCAATTATCTCAGCTCAATAACAGGTAGATGAGTAAATAACCACTACCAAAATTTAGAAATCATCATACTCATAAGTGAATAGGAGCAGACGAGTCACATGACAATAATGATTAATTGACGATAACTTAATATTAGTTCACAAATGGGCAGGCTATGGGTATACCCGCGGTTACAAGGCTATACCGTACCCCACCCTTGACTTAATGGGTAGGGTATGAGTACTACCCATGAGCATAAATGTGTGCCCATACACTGACCATGCGGGTATGGTACCCGCGTGGACTGTCGTTGTCAAAACCGACCGATCTCGGGTAGGGGGTCCTGAACTGTGCGTCTGAGGATCGAAGGTAACAGGAGGCAGGGGACACGATGTTTACCCAGGTTCGGGCCCTCTTAATGGAGGTAATACCCTACTTCCTACTTGATTGACTTTGATAAGTATAGGGGTTACAAGAGTTGATCTACCTCGAGATTGTAATGGCTAAACCCTAGATGTCTAGCCTGTATGATTGTGATTGCCTCTACGTACTAAACCCTCCGGTTTATATAGACACCAGAGGGGCCTAGGGTTGTACAGAGTCGGTTTACAAAGAAAGGAATCTTCACATCCGAACGCCAAACTTGCCATCCATGCAAAGGAGAGTCCCATCCGGACATGGGGGAAGGCCTTCTATCTTGTATCTTCGCGGCCCATCAGTCTGGCCCATGTCACATAGCCCGGACACTCGGGGACCCCCTAATCCAGGACTCCCTCAGTAGCCCCTGAACCAGGCTTCAATGACGATGTGTCCGGTGCGCAGATTGTCTTCGGCATTGCAAGGCGGGTTCCTTCTCCGAATACTTCAAAGCAGTTGATCAAAAGAACTCTATCTGGCTCTGTATAATAGTTACAACCCTGAACCACAAGGGAAAAATACTTAAACAAAGATAGGTTATGTCTTCTGACAGCTTTTTCACCGAGGCGTTATGTTCTGGCCTTATTATTATTTCGAACCGTTTTTAGCCTCCCACTTCGCGTTTCGAGGCGCCTCTCTTCATTGACACATCTTGTCAAAGCAGAGATTGTGTCCCCTTATTGTGGAATTCTCATCAATACGGGTTTGGGTAATCCAACCGTGCCGTTTCCACGACCCATAGGAATAGGCGAGTTTTAAGGCTCGTGGGGGGACACTCGATATTCACTGCGTTTATAAGAAGATAAGGATCCATCTTTTTACCCCATGCCTTCTTTCTCCTCAGCCCATCCGCCCTCGAGCTCCAGCGCCCAAGTTTCAATCCTTTCCGTCCCCAGCAAACACTCCAGCCATGTCCGGATCTGGAGCACAGGGCAATTGGATGGCCTCCTCCGTCACGGAGGGGAACATCAAGGAACTCCGGGAAGCGGGGTATTAAGCCGCGGAAATCGCCCACCAGCTCCCTGCCAAAAAGCAAATCATCCCCACTTCGGAGTCCAATGAGAGGGTAGTATTTATCCCCCACTTTCTTCGCAGACTAGGGTTTCCTCTCCACCCTTTCGTCTGCGGGCTCATTTTCTATTACGGGCTAGATTTCCACGATCTAGCCCCGAATTCCTTCCTCAACATTTCGGCGTTCATCGTCGTGTGTGAGGCGTTCCTCCGCATCCCCCCCCCACTTCGGTCTGGGGCTCAAGGTCTTCAACGTGAAGCCGAAAGTGGTCGATGGTCAACACGCGGAGTGTGGCGGCACCATGGTGAGCAACCTCCCCAACGTCACCTGGCCCAAGGGGACCTTCGTAGAGACCGTGAAGGGATGGCAACAGGAGTGGTTCTACATCACGGAACCCTGTGACACCACATGGGCCGCCACTCCTGAGTTCAAATCCGGTCCTCCAATGCGGCTTGCATCATGTATTAACAAGGGCCGGGATTGGGCATCGTCCGACGAGGTGATGGCGCTGCAGAAGCGCGTCAAGAGCATGATGGAGAAGAACACCAGTCTTGCCAACGTGACCTGGTGATGCTTTTTCGCCGGATTCTCCCCTGCCAACGCCAGACTCTCCATATGTGGGAGTTTGATCCGGCCAGTCCCCGGACCTTGCAGTGGTTCTTCAGCACAACGCACGAAGATATATGGAAGCTGTTGGGGATCGTTGCAGAAATTAAAAAATTTCTACGCATCACCAAGATCAATCTATGGAGAGACTAGCAACGAGAGAGAGGGGAGTGCATCTTCATACCCTTGAAGATCGCGATGCGGAAGCATTGCAAGAATGCGGTTGGTGGAGTCGTACACGCAGCGATTCAGATCGCAGTCGATTCCGATCTAAGCGCCGAACAACGGCGCCTCCGTGTTCAACACACGTACAGCCCGGGGACGTCTCCTCCTTCTAGATCCAGCAAGGGGAGAGGAGAAGTTGACGGAGAGCTCCGGCAGCACGGCGGCGTGGTGGTGGAGCTTGCAGTTCTCCGGCAGGGCTTCGCCAAGCACTACGGAGGAGGAGGAGATGTTGGAGAGGGGGAAGGGCTGCGCCAGGGGAAGGGTGCGGCTGCCCTCCCACCCCCTCACTATATATAGGGGCAAGGGAGAGGGGGGCCGGCCCCCTCAGATCCCATCTATGGGAGGGACGGCGGCCAGCGAGGGGAAACTTGCCCCCCAAGCCAAGGGGGGCGCCCCCTTTAGGGTTTCCCCTCAACCCTAGGTGCATGGGCCCTAGGGGGGAATGGTGCCCAGCCCACTTAGGGGCTGGTTCCCCTCCACATACAGACCATAGGGCCCTCCGGGGCAGGTGGACCCTCCCGGTGGACCCCCGGAACCCTTTCGGTGGTCCCGGTACAATACCAGCAAACCCCCGAACACTTCCGGTGACCGTATGAGGACTCCCCATATATAAATCTTCACCTCCGAACCATTCCGGAACTCCTTGTGACGTCCGGGATCTCATCCGGGACTCCGAACAACCTTCGGTAACCATATACTATTTCCCATAACAACTCTAGCATCACCGAACCTTAAGTGTGTAGACCCTACGGGTTCGGGAACCATGTAAACATGACCGAGACTTCTCTCCGGCTAATAACCAACAGCGGGATCTGGATACCATGTTGGCTCCCACATGTTCCACGATGATCTCATCGAATGAACCACGATGTCGAGGATTCAATCAATCCCGTATACAATTCCCTTTGTCCATCGGTATGTTACTTGCCCGAGATTCGATCGTCGGTATTCCCATACCTCGTTCAATCTAGTTACTGGCAAGTCTCTTTACTCGTTCCGTAACACATGATCCCGTGGCTAACTCCTTAGTTACATTGAGCTCATTATGATGATGCATTACCAAGTGGGCCCAGAGATACCTCTCTGTCATACGGAGTGACAAATCCCAGTCTCGATTCGTACCAACCCGACAGACACTTTCGGAGATACCTGTATGCACCTTTATAGCCACCCAGTTACGTTGTGACGTTGGTACACACAAAGCATTCCTACGGTATCCGGGAGTTGCACAATCTCATGGTCTAAGGAAATGATACTTGACATTAGAAAAGCTTTAGCAAACGAACTACACGATCTTGTGCTATGCTTAAGTGGGTCTTGTCCATCACATCATTCTCCTAATGATGTGATCCCGTTATCAATGACATCGAATGTCCATGGTCAAGAAACCGTAACCATCTATTGATCAACGACCTAGTCAACTAGAGGTTCACTAGGGACATGTTGAGGTCTATGTATTCACACATGTATTAAGATTTCCGGATAACACAATTATAGCATGAACAATAGACAATTATCATGAACAAGGAAATATAATAATAACCACTTTATTATTGCCTCTAGGGCATATTTCCAACAGTCTCCCACTTGCACTAGAGTCAATAATCTAGTTACATTGTGATGAATCGAACACCCATAGAGTTCTGGTGTTGATCATGTTTTGCTCGTGGAAGAGGTTTAGTCAACGGATCTGCGAAATTCAGATCCGTATGCACTTTACAAATATCTATGTCTCTATCTTGAATATGTTCATGAATGGATTTGAAGCGACGCTTGATATGCCTGGTCTTCTTGTGAAACCTGGGCTCCTTGGCAAGGGCAATAGCTCCGGTGTTGTCACAGAAGAGAGTCATTGGGCCCGACGCATTGGGAATTACTCCTAGGTCGGTGATGAAATCCTTCATCCAGACTGCTTCCTGTGCTGCCTCCGAGGCTGTTATGTACTTCGCTTCACATGTAGATCCCGCCACGATGCTTTGCTTGCAACTACACCAGCTGACTGCCCCACCATTCAAAATATACACGTATCCGGTTTGTGACTTGGAGTCATCCGGATCTGTGTCAAAGCTAGCATCGACGTAACCCTTTACGACGAGCTCTTCGCCACCTCCATAAACGAGAAACATATCCTTAGTCCTTTTCAGGTACTTCAGGATGTTCTTGATCGCTGTCCAGTGTTCTATGCCGGGATTACTTTGGTACCTCCCTACCAAACTTACGGCAAGGTTCACATCAGGTCTGGTACACAGCATGGCATACATAATAGACCCTATGGCTGAGGCATAGGGGATGACACTCATCTTTTCTCTATCTTCTGCCGAGGTCGGGCATTGAGCCGTGCTCAATCTCACACCCTGTAACACAGGCAAGAACCCCTTCTTGGACTGATCCATATTGAACTTCTTCAATATCTTGTCAAGGTATGTGCTTTGTGAAAGACCAATGAGGCGTCTCGATCTACCTCTATAGATCTTGATGCCTAATATGTAAGCAGCTTCTCCAAGGTCCTTCATTGAAAAACACTTATTCAAGTATGCCTTTATGCTTTCCAAAAAATTCTATATCATTTCCCATCAATAGTATGTCATCCACATATAATATGAGAAACGCTACAGAGCTCCCACTCACTTTCTTGTAAACACGGGCTTCTCCATAAGTCTGTGTAAACCCAAATGGTTTGATCATCTCATCAAAGCAAATGTTCCAACTCCGAGATGCTTACACCAGCCCATAGATTGAGCGCTGGAGCTTGCATACCTTGTCAGCATTCTTAGGATCGACAAAACCTACCGGCTGCATCATATACAGTTCTTCCTTAAGGAAACCATTGAGGAATGCCGTTTTGACGTCCATTTGCCGTATCTCATAGTCATAGAATGCGGCAATTGCTAACATGATTCGGACGGACTTCAGCTTTGCTACGAGTGAGAAGGTCTCATCGTAGTCAACCCCTTGAACTTGTCGATAACCCTTAGCGACAAGCCAAGCCTTATAGATGGTCACATTACCATCCGCGTCAGTCTTCTTCTTAAAGATCCATTTATTCTCTATGGCTTGCTGATCATCGGGCAAGTCTGTCAAAGTCCATACTTCGTTTTCATACATGGATCCTATCTCGGACTTCATGGCTTCAAGACATTTGTTGGAATCCGGGCCCGCCATCGCTTCTTCATAGTTCGAAGGTTCACCGTTGTCTAACAACATGATTTCCAAGACAGGGTTGCCGTACCACTTTGGTGCGGAACGTATCCTCGTGGACCTACGAAGTTCAGTAGTATCTTGATCCGAAGTTTCATGATCATCATCATTAACTTCCTCTCTAGTCGGTGCAGGCACCACAGAAACATCTTCCTGAGCTGCGCTACTCTCCGGTTCAAGAGGTAATACCTCATCAAGTTCTACTTTCCACCCACTTACTTCTTTCGAGAGAAACTATTTCTCTAGAAAGGATCCATTCTTGGCAACAAAGATTTTGCCTTCGGATCTGTGGTAGAAGGTATACCCAATAGTTTCCTTAGGGTATCCTATGAAGACGCATTTTTCTGACTTGGGTGCGAGCTTTTCAGCTTGAAGTTTCTTGACATAACCATCGCATCACCAAACTTTCAGAAACGACAGCTTAGGTTTCTTCCCAAACCATAATTCATACGGTGTCGTCTCAACGGATTTCGATGGAACCCTATTTAAAGTGAATGCGGCAGTCTCTAAAGCATAACCCCAAAATGATAGCGGTTGATCGGTAAGAGACATCATAGATCGCACCATATCCAATAGAGTGCGATTACAACGTTCAGACACACCATTACGCTGAGGTGTTCCAGGCGGTGTGAGTTGTGAAACAATTCCACATTTCCTTAAGTGTGTGCCAAATTCGTGACTCAAATATTCTCCCCCACGATCTGATCGCAAGAATTTTAGTTTCCTGTCACATTGATTCTCAACCTCACTCTAAAATTCCTTGAACTTTTCAAAGGTCTCAGACTTGTGTTTTATTAAGTAGACATACCCATATCTACTTAAGTCATCAGTGAGGGTGGGAACATAACGATAACCACCGCGAGCCTCAACGCTCATTGGATCGCACACATCAGTATGTATGATTTCCAATAAGTTGGTTGCTCACTCCATTGTTCTAGAGAACGGAGTCTTGGTCATTTTGCCCATGAGGCATGGTTCGCACGTGTCAAATGATTCATAATCAAGAAAATCCAAAAGTCTATCTGCATGGAGTTTGTTCATGCGTTTGACACCAATGTGACCAAGGCGTCAGTGCCACAAGTCTGTGGGACTATCATTATCAACCTTACATCTTTTGGCATTCACACTATGAATATGTGTAATATCACGTTCGAGATTCAATAAGAATAAACCATTGACCAGCGGGGCATGACCATAAAACATATCTCTCATATAAATAGAACAACCATTATTCTCAGATTTAAATGAGTAGCCATCTCGCATTAAACAAGATCCAGATACAAAGTTCATGCTCAAAGCTGGCACTAAATAACAATTATTGAGGTTTAAAACTAATCCCGTAGGTAAATGTAGAGGTGGCGTGCCGACGGCGATCACATCGACCTTGGAACCATTCCCGACGCACATCGTCACCTCGTCCTTCGCCAGTCTCCGCTTATTCCGCGGCTCCTGTTTTGAGTTACAAATATGAGCAACCGCACCGATGTCAAATACCCAGGAGCTACTACCAGTGCTGGTAAGGTACACATCAATAACATGTATATCATACATACCTTTGGTATTGCCGGCCTTCTTATCCGCTAAGTACTTGGGGTAGTTCCGCTTTGAGTGACCATTTCTCTTGCAATAAAAGCACTGAGTCTCGGGCTTGGGTCCATTCTTTGGCTTCTTCCCGGCAACTGATTTACCGGGCGCGGCAACTCCCTTGCCGTCCTTCTTGCAGTTCTTCTTACCCTTACCCTTCTTGAAACTAGTGGTCTTACAAGAGTTGATCTACCTCGAGATTGTAATGGCTAAACCCTAGATGTCTAGCCTGTATGATTGTGATTGCCTCTACGGACTAAACCCTCTGGTTTATATAGACACCGGAGGGGCCTAGGGTTGTACAGAGTCGGTTTACAGAGAAAGGAATCTTCACATCTGAACGCCAAACTTGCCATCCACGCAAAGGAGAGTCCCATCCGGACACAGGGGAAGGCCTTCTATCTTGTATCTTCACAGCCCATCAGTCCGGCCCATGTCACATAGCCCGGACGCCCGGGGACCCCCTAATCCAGGACTCCCTCATGGACAACAGCATATCAACATACAAGTCAAATCAATCATAATAGATCACCAAATAACTATAAGACAAAAGGGATACTCAGCCATAATAACAATGACACAAATCATTGGATAATAATTCATAGCATCAAACACCATGTTCAAGTAGGGAACTATAGACGTTTGCGGGACTGGACCACTATATAGAGAGGGAGGAAGGTGACGGAGATGATGGTGATGATGATTGTTCCCTTGGCAGCACTTCAGCGCCACCGGAAGAGATGGGGAGAGAGGCCCCTCTTCTTCTTCCTTTGCCTCCCCAGGTGGGGAGAGGTTCCCCCACCGGTCCTTGGTGTTCATGGCTCCCGGAGAGCAAGAGCCCCTTCGAGATTGGATCTCTCTCATCTCTCTGTTTCTCTCTGTTTTCGGTACTTTCCTGCGTCAGATCATCGTTTTTAAATAAACAGCGATCTTGCCATGGGGCTGAAATTTTAAGGGTACTCTAATTTCTTCAGATCTTTCTTGCGGCCAAAGAAGAGGGTCAACCAACTTAAGGAGCTCCCACGCAACCCTACCACACGCCTCCTGGCCTTATGAAGGGAATGCGTGGCCACCTGGTGGATCACCTAGGGCCCATCTTCTGGTTGGGCGAGTGTTTTGGCGTAAAAACAAATTCATGAATTTTCCAAATTTCTCCAGCCGGCTCTGAAAGTTGTTCAACTGAAAATAATAATAAAAAACCTAGAAGTAGGAACTAGCCTTTGTTATGGGGTCAATATGTAGTCCAAATAAAAATGATATAAATTGTACCAAAAGCATATATATGATGTAAATATAGCATGAACGTATCAGCCACCGCCAACCACCTCCCACCCAATATCACTTCCCTCACTGCTGCTAAATGGTGCCTCCGGGCAAAGCCCGCGTATTGTCTTGAAGGGCCATTTCATACTAAAACAAGGTTTGAGAGGCATGGAGCGGCTCGGCTTCACGGAGAAATGGAGCTCGGCATGGCGGATTGTGGAGGTGTCGGGTAAAACAGAGGGCAGAGGCACAACGGGCCGGCGTGGATATGGCTTTCAATCCTATGGGTGGAGAGGAGGAGTGGAGCTCAACACATAGCTGATGGCCTCCTGGCCGGAGCAACAACGTCGACATGTGTGGACACACAAATGCGGGGTCGGCCGACGCACGGCTGGTTCTGGCTACCAGAGTATGGATGCAGTTGGTCCGGGTGGTGGACTGTGTGTGCGGGAGTGGTCTGGTCGGAAGCTGTCCATGGGAGTTGCTGCTCGGTCTGATGAGATGGTGGGGTACGGTGCATAATTCATGGGGTCTTCTCGATGTTCTTCGACAGAGGGCTTGGCAGTAGCATCTTGTCTTGTGCTGCTGCGTGGTGGTGGTTCTGCCAAACGCATGGTGTCGCGGAGCAAGGGAAGCATCATGATAGGCACAGCAGTGCCATGGATCTAGAAAGGCTTTGATGATGGTGCATGACAATTTGGTGGTCCGTCCCATCCCATGACTCGGGAGGGCAGAGGGTATGGAACATCCCATGACGTGAACCTTGCATAGTTCACCTCGTAACTCTTTGTCAAAATCGGAGCTGCATTGTCCACATCGAGGGTGGCTGTGTGATTGGCATGTAGTGGTGGAACCATGAATCTTGACGGATGGGGGGTCAACATGCGAGGTAAAAGGTTGGAGGGGCCAAATATATAGAAATCTAGAGCATCCTGAGTTAACAATACATGAGTCTTTTTTAAATACCAAGGGGAGCCATGGCCTTTGCTTGCCCACCCCCTGGCTCCATCCCCGCTGGCATGGATTTTCATGTGGCTCCATACGACTTCTACAGAGTAAGCTGGCTCGCCTCGTTATCTATGACTAAGTCGGAGTTGCTTGCTCATGGAGAAAGGATGCGATGATACTTGTTCGGGGAGAAGTGTTGACCATATGACGTCTTTTGTACTATGTCAACAAAGCTTTCTTCATTATAGTGTGTGAGGCATCTTAATTGTGCCGCCCAACGAAGTATGGCAATTTTTATTTAGTTTCCCATTTATTAACCAGACAACGCTCTTATTCTTAAAAATTCTATGCCTTACCTTTAAAGGATAGCTGGGGTACCAAGTAGCTAGAACATGGCACATATTCTATGATTTTTAGCTTCTTGATTCACTTAGTCGTATTGTAACCGTGCGTACACCCAATCTTTCTACCGGTTTCTTGTTGCCAAATGGCAAGAACTATCTCATTGACCTCAAAATTAACGATTGCCGAAACTCTGAAGACAAACCTAGCCTAGCCCTAAAAGGCTTAACTCCTGAAAAGATTCTTTAATAAGATTAGCTTTTAAGGAGTTAAGCTGCAACTAGCCGAACTGTGGAAATCTTGAACTCCTAAAATATTTGAGGAGAAGTGTTCCCTCTTCCTCAAGTTTGAGCATTCAATACCATTTCTCAGCAAAAGATTCCCACTTCTCTCGTGCGTCCGCTTCTCCCTATTGCTCGTCCGCCTCCACCCTGGTGTCGCCCCCCGTTGTGTTTCTTGCCTCCAGCAACCACCCTGCCAAGCGATAGAGATCGTGATTTATTTTGTCTTTGCCTTCATGTTCGGCCACGGGACCACTCCTCCTTGTCATCCCTATCCCGGCGACGCTCCTCCCGTCATCCCCAATCACGAGCAAAGACAAACAAGAAAAGTGGCAGCCAGTCGCCATCACCGATTTTGATGATTCTTTGCGCATTGGACCATGCCATCGCTCCACTAGAAGAAGGATGAGGGGAAGAACCTATTCAGCCGAAGAAGCACCCAAGCCATGGTATTTTGAAAACGAATTTCACCTACTTTCCGGACTATTTTGTCGCACGCTTGCGTCATGCATGCAGAGGAATGAAGAAGTAATTAAGAAGAAAATGAAGAGAGACTTCTATGTGGGGTCTAGTTTGTTTGAAGTGTTAAGTTTGAGGGTTCGGTTAGATTCGCCTCTTAATAACTCCTCAAAGTTAACGAGTTAATGTTTGAGGAGGTGTTTAAGGGGCTAAATTTTGGAGATTAGTCTAGAGACGCCCTTATATCTATGAGATATACTATCCTTGATGTGAAAACTACTCCCTCCTTCCGAAAATATGAAGCATGATTGACTTTTTACGATCTTTAATTAATGCATGACTTTAACCATTAAATATTAATATGTACCACAGTGCATTGATTGAACATGTATGAATGGTATCACCGTATTTGTTGTGCAATGTAATTTTAGTTCATATGTTTTATATTAATTTTGTAGACACGCAATAAGTAATATCATAGTTAGCATTGTGTGATGAAGATAAAAGAAATCGAACGCACCTTCTGTTTTTGAAAAGACAGAGTACTAAAATACTTATATTTTGGGAAGGAGGCAGTACTCGATGGATACTCTCTCTCTCTCTCTCGCCACAAAACGACACGGATCACTCAGAAGAGCCAGTTGCAAAATCAGCAAGGAAAGATCTTTTGGTATGAGCTCTTAGAGCATCTACATCGGCAAATCCGGCCCCTCAAACACACGCGGACGTACCTGGGCGCGTCCGCGGGCATTGAGCGTGCACGTCTTCAATAAATGCAATCCACATCCGAATACTTCAAATTAGAAACCTCAAATCCATATTATTAAATGCAACGTGAAACCTTGTCTAAGCGGAGCTCATCCGTCCCCGCCGTGCCCATGTCCGGCGACCGGTTATGCTCCCCAAAGTGTTGGCCCGGTCGCCGGCAAGGTAGAGTAGGGCATGGGACACGAACCGGCTCACGGGACTCAAGACGATGTCATCTCCCATGCCTTACTCTTTCTTATCAGAGCCCGGAAGCCTGATTGTGTCGGTGGACGTCAGATAGATGACGGATCCATCCTGGGATGAGCCGACATCCACCACGACGCGGTTGCGGCGCCCGGACTGGTGCGCCATACGGGGTGGCCGAGAATGCGACTCCGCCTCGCCGACGTCCACCACCACGAGGGCTGCCGCCGCGTGCCGTGCCCGCTGCCTCACACACCGGGCATACCGCGCCATGTTCTCGTCGAATGACGCCCATGGTGCATCCCGATGGTCGGCGCTCCAACGGACGCGTCCGTCACCATGTTCGGACGCCAGACGGACCGCACCGCTAGTGAGGCAGCGATCGCTGGCCCTAGCGCCGGACCCATGCGCCATTTGGGCGGATGCAATGGAATTCCAACGGAAGGAGTCCGAGCGCTCTCGTGCACGGGCCACCTCCCGGGAGCGGCGGAGCGCAAGCCGGACGGCCATCTCCTCCTGGGGGCCGCGTGGGATGAGCTCGGGGTCGATGGATCTAGAGGTGAAGGACTCGGATCCGCTGCCAGCCATGCCGGAGACCGCCAGAGGTGAGCTCGGGCGGCGAAGGAGAGTGGAGTGAAGTGGCTAGGGTTTGGTTCGGTAAACGGATGAGGACGAATATATGTGGGGTCAGGTGGGCCAGCGTGGGCCGGATTCGACGTGACGGGCATGCCCGGGTGCCCCCTATCCGTCCTATATTTGGATTGGATATGAGAAATGATGGTCAGTCTGGGTGTTTGAGACCTGTTTGAGAGGCCGCGTGGGTCAAATATTCGTGACAGGTCACTAGTCAGATCGGCTGCACGGATGTATGAGGAGGGTTTGATGCACCCGCTCTTACCTTTTCCTTGCCTTCTTTCTTTATGTTATGATTGGTGGGAATCCGTTTGGTGGATGTCCTGACATTGCCAACTCTGTCCAGTTCTCGTCTGATGGCGGTGGAATGGCCAAGGCTGCATGCGTACGTGTCGTGCAGTCCTTCAGTTGCTGGGCGAGCTTCAGCATGAAGCTACCATCACTGTTCTGGATAATAACATCAAGGGGAGATTACCCTGACAGGCACATAAAGTATTACAATAAACCCAATGGATTATCAACTTCAGGTTATAGTTATGTCGTTTTCTTCAGGATTTTAAAGGTTTTTCACCCCCCCCCCCCCCCCCCCCCCCCTAGCAGCAGCTAGCATAAAGTTCTCCAGGAAAATTTACCTGGCATGTGAACCAAGTGTCTAGTGGGAATATTTGGACCACATGATCACAAAGGTACACTTTCACTAGCAGCAGTTCTACCTCCATCACATCAATCAACTATTAACACTTGTTCGATAAGCATGGAAGCATTGCCTTGCCCCCTACAAAGGCTAGTATCTCACCTTCAGAGCCCTGGGCTCAGTGACAGGGACAAAAGGGAGATCCATCATAATTGGTGCACATATGACATTCATAATTGGTGCACATATAGTGTCACTCATAATTGGTGCACATATTTTCTCCAACACAGAATAACATTTAAAAGCGCCTCAAATACCATTTCTTTGTAATATAAAGTGCCACATCTTCGGGAGGAAATTGGTGACCCTATTTACCTCTACTTATCACGTAGCCACCTTTTTAGCAATGACAATGTAATCATGCATGAATCATGCATGCATATATGCATAGTAGTATGGCACGAACACGAAGAAGATGACTTAGGACAAGACCACTAAAGCCACACGCATAATTTGGCACCTGTAGTCCTACGTGAAGGGGGCAGCTGGCCTCTTTTTCTTGAGTTGACCACTGCTCTAGTGCTCTTGGGCATTGCATAAAGAATAATTCTGGCAGGGGCAATATCCCAGAAATAGTCGCCGGATTTGCAAGAAAACTTTTTTATTGTTTTGAGAGGACATAAACTGTTATGAGAATATCCAAGCACCTTGTCGTTTTGTCCATGGGCTAGCTTAGCTAGCTCATAAGTGGGACGTGGAAAGCAGATGTGCAACTCATCGCAGACAGATGGATTAGACGTGTGGGTTCCAATTTGGTTCGTGATTCACCACACTGAGCTTTCTCCGTGAAAGGTAGAGTAAGAGGTCCATCATGAATCCTCAACCAGCGCTTCCTGCCACTAAGACCAACTCCAACCGGCCACCCGAACGGATGGGCAAATTTAACAATTTTGACCTCTGAATGAAATCATTTAACAAAATGAACTGTCCCTAAAAGAATTTCACTCAGCTGATCTTTTTGAGTGGCGCCCGACACGAAGGCGCCACACTACACTGTGCAACGCCTGACTGACAGGCGCTATACGTCTGGCCAGCGTCGCACCCCGAACTGCCTAAAAATTACTAAGTCAATGTGCAACGCCTGCAACCACTAATGCAACGCCTAGGAGATAGGCGCGACACTGTATAGTGTGGCGCCTAGCTCTTAGGCGTTGCACACTGACTTAGTAATTTTTCGGATCACCCGGGTGCGACGCTGGCTAGGCGTGCAGCGCCTATCAGTCAGGCGCTGCACAGTGTAGTGTGGCGCCTTCGTGTCGGGCGCCACTCAAAAAGTCAGCCGAGTGAAATTTTTTTAGGAGCAGTTCATTTTATGAAATGATTTCATCGACAGGTCAAAATTATCAATTTTGCCAATCAGATGCACGTTTCGTTCGCTTTTTGTCCGTTTAGGTTGGCGCACGGAAGTCCGTGTCCTTTTTTATTTGGGTCAATGCGTGCACCTAACTTGGTCAGACGTTTTTATTAAACAAGGACAAAAAAAGAACCAACAATCCCGTTCAAAGTTAACATAACTAAACATTCAAAGCCGGTCAACCGCCGGTCAAAGTCCACATAAACATTTATTAAACATAATTAAAAAAATATTGTGCCTCCGCGCACTGCTCTAGGCATCCTCATCGTACGACCCGGGGCCAGTGAGGTCGAACAGCTCTGGCACCGGGCCCGCCCAGGGGAATGCCGCCTCCCAGGCCCTGGCCACGTCGCCCTGCTGCGACGGCTGCACTGTCGTCTGGGCTGCTCCATCACGGGCACGACGCTCCTCCTCCTCCTCGTGCTCGATCTGCATGAGTTGCTCGCTGTCGGTGCGCTCGACCGCCAGCGTGCACTGCCTCCACTGCTCGAGGTACGCCGCCTCATGGGCCGGCGTTGCGCCAAGCCACACGGGGGGGGGGGGCACTGACCTAATCGCGCAGCCCACAGGTCCAGACATAGAGCTCCGTCACGGGCTCCGTCGGCGGGAGCTCCGCTAAACGCGTGGGCCCGCGGTAGGTGGCCACAATAAATATGACCACGTGTGGTGGTTGGCCGGCTGACATGTGGGGCCATGGTGGGCACCGAGGGGCGCGCAGTGTGCCCGTTTTGTATGCGCGCTGATGTAAACTCGGTCCAAATTTGGGCCTGAAATGCATCGACACGGACGTCTAGCAGACGCTTTTTGGGTTTGGTCAGGGTGTTGGGTCGCTTTTTTGTCCGCTTCGGCCCAAATGAGCATGCACGGACGAAATGGGTCGGCCGGTTGGAGTTGCTCTAAACCGTCAAATGCGAAGCCATGTACTCTGATCCTGATCTTTGTTTCAATGTTTGTGCTAAACTTAAAATGGTGGGCTAGTTGATTTATCCATAAGTTGTTAAGTTTTGCTACACAAAACTTGAAGTCAACAGGAAGTTAGTGTGGAATGTGCGAAACCAAGTTTCCGAATTGTTGCGCGGATATGCGGCTCACTCTGCCGATTTCTCTCCAAACCAGGAAGAGGTCGATCATGAAACCTCAACTGTGGCGCTTGCTCCTGCTAAATCGGCAAATGTAAAACATATACTCTGATTCTGATCTTTGTTTGACCGTTTGGGCAAAACCCTAGTTCAGTTATGGGTGGTGGTTATGGGTTTTAGGGTTTTCAATAAAAACTAGTAAATAACAAGGGCATAGAGAATGCTATAAAATGAGAATACAAACCAACTCATAAAAAAAAAAGACGCATTGGTAGTAATTCATGTACTTTCATGCACGGGACACCTATGTAGTAAGGCATGCTTGGATAAATTCTTGCAACTTAACATTTCACACCAATTCGCTAGTCCATGAATTGTTTCACATTTCCTCGACACTGAGGAGTGAAAAACTAACGTACGTCCATGTTACAAACATACTGGAGTCATTGAAACATCTGGACTACGATTTTTTTTACTGGGCACACATACTTGTAGGTTCCATTTGCTTTCTCTACGTCCATGATTATTTTTTGGACTGAACTCCGCCTAAGATTTCGATTGGTCGCGTCTAACATGGGCGATTTTCTAGTTAAGAAGTGAAGTTGACCAAACACAAATGGTGCAGATCTATGAACAATCAAAGTCTAAAATAGTGAACTATGGCAAATAGCGGCGGCCATAAACTAAACTAATCAGGGCTATAGCACCTTTAAATCACGCTATATCCCATTAATTAAAATCCCTAAATTGTATACTACATAGTTGTCGCTTCGTGGGAAAATGTTAAAAATGATGTAGTGCCCTTATTTCGTCGTTATAGCCTGCTATTCAAAACTTTTTGAACAAATGCATAGTACTCCCTGTGTAATTAACATCATTTAGATCACTAATATACTACCTCCGTCCTAGTTTATTAGTCCTCATCGTATTTAGGGTCATATTTTGACCATGATTTTAACTAATAAAATATAAGTTGCATGTGGGAAAAATTATATTATCGAAAATTATGTTAAATACGAATGCAACGATATAATTGTCGAGCCATGCATTAATTATTTGTTAGTTAATTTTATGGTCAAAATTTGACAACAAAATATGAAAGGGACCATTAAACCAGGACGAAAGTTTCCCCTGCCCATTTTTTTAAATCTCCTGCACTAGTGATCTAAACTATATTATATATTTATTTTACAGAGGGAGTACATTGCAACTTGTAATATTTGGACCACATCACCAAGGTACACTTTCACTAGGAGCAGTCTACCAAGCATGGTGACGGATTGTGATTATGCAGACATAGGATGCAAAAGAAGTAGAACAGGTCCAAACAGAGGAGATCCTCTCCTTAAAAGGAGGGGTGACCAGACAGGATTGCTGCAAAAAGGAAGAAACCCCTGTGCATCATTGGATTCTCTCAGCTGTTTCCTATGGCCGCAGCTATAGCCCCATCCATGGTTTCACTTCCCAACGACACACTGGAGTGCAAGTGTGCAACAGTATCCTACAAGTGCTTAAAAGGAGCCGTAGTACTGGTAATTCTTTTTCTTGTTTATATCATGCCAACATGGGCTCGACCAACACTTGGCTTGCCTGCTCTTGCCACGAGGCGGATCTATCTCGGCTCCTGCCATGCGGAGGCCATATTGCCATGCATGCATGCAAGGTTCCCAAGGTTTAGGCTGCCCCTTTGCTTTCTGTAAGGTAACTTTGACAACGAAAAGAGACAAGTAGATAGTGGAGAGAGAGAGAGAGAGAGAGAGAGAGAGAGAGAGATGATGGCGCCATTGCCATTGGGCAATGCAGAATCACGCTGCGGCTAAGATAACTAGGGAGAAATCTCAAAAGGTATTTGGCTGAGCCAGAATCACGCTGCTGCTAAGATAACTAGCTAGGGAGGTAAAGGTATTGGCTTAGGCAGAATCTTGCAGAAAGCCAGTGCACAGTGCGCCGGCTTTATTTGGAGCAAGCAGCTAGCGAGACCGTATCCTTCCTCCTGCGTGGATCGCACGAGGTTTTCATTAATTATTAGGTGCATTCGGTTGATTCTGTGCGAGCCCCCAGGATGATTGCTTTGTTTAGGGGGTGGTAAATCGAGTGATCTTCTTTCCACGTCCAGCTTTCGTCAAAACAAAAACCTCTGTCCGAGCTTTCCACCGTATCTCTCTCTCTCTCGCCCTCGCCTTCCGAGGAGATTCGCCATGCATGCTTGCCACTGAAATTTTACTAGGACTACTGTACATGACATGCATGCATGCAGCACCACGGAGCGGATTGCTGGTGTATTATTATACTACTTTATCAGAGGAGCGCACTTTAAGACGAGTAGATTCTGCTGGGTGTCGCCCTGCCATGCGGATATGCGAGATCTAGTACCACTACCAGGTCAGATTATTCAAAGGCGTACATGCATATATTAATACGATCAACGGCAGCGGCCAGCGGCACTGACTCAATGACTGATATGATCTCCACGGCCGGTGAGCTCTGAGCATGCAGCAGCGGATCCATGGCTTTAACTGCGGACACCCTGTGATTGCCAGCTTCCATCGGCAGGATCAGGGTACCACTGGGTACATGCATGCAAATGCAATGCAGCCATGACGGCAAAGGGCAAAGCAAAGCGAGGCACAAAGCGGAAAAGGCCATGGGGGTTTCCCAGGTTATGCATGCAATGCGTATAGCATGGCTGCTGCTTTGCTGGCTTCCCTTTTGAGTGCTGGAGCCACCGCTTTTGAGGGCGCAACCAAACATCAATAAAGCAAAGATTCCCAGATGCTCTCAGGATTCAGAGCTGAGAACTACAGTAGAGATCGAAGGCCATGCCATGCATGCACAGACACAGCAGAAAATACACGAAATCTTGCTACTACGTCGTGGAGTCAGATTTTTCATGCTACTGCGTACTCCCTTCGTTCCTAAATATAAGCAAGTCTTTTTAGACATTTCAATTGGACTACAACATACGGATGTATGTAGACATATTTTAGAGTATAGATTCACTCATTTTGCTCTCTACATAGTCATTTGTTGGAATGTCTAAAAAAACTTATATTTGGGAACGGAGGGACTGGTAAGCACCACCCTCACCTTGCCTACATGCTCGTTGCTGGACTCGTCTATTCGGTCGGCCCACGAACCACACTCATCTATTAATGCACTTGTCGCTTGCCTGCTGCCTCGCCTTTCTATGTTGTAATCTCGTCCCTTTTCTTTAAGACCATGCCCACTTTGCCACTACAGATAACTCACACATTAAAAATCTAGCTTCCGTGTAATTCCAAAATTCTTTGCGCATTTGAAAAATATATTTAGGATATATCTGAATAAACTTTCCACATTCAAAACATTGTTCATGACATTTAAAGGAAATGTTCATACCATAGAAAAATGTCCAGGACATTTACAAAATGTTCACACATATACAAAATGATCACGAAATGTAAAAAGATCATTCAAGCAAATTTTCTGAAAAATTCCCAACATATAAAATTGTTCACCATGTATCAAAAACTATTCATAGTGTATTTATAAAATGTTCAACGTGCATTCTAAAAATGTTAAACATGTATCTAAAAATGTTTAACATGTATCCTTTAAATGGTCGACATGTGTCCAAAAAATGTTCAACGTGTATCTAAAAACCTGTTTAATGAGTATTAAAATAAATTTGCAAAGTGTGTATGAAAAATGATCAAAGTGTGTGTATGAGAAACAACAAATGAAAGAGGAAAATGGAAAAGGAATAGAAAAACCTAATACCAATATTAAAAAAACCGAAACAACCAGTAAAAAAATTACAAAAAATAAAAGTAAAAAACTGACAGAACGTTGCAAAATAGTGTGGAAGGTTCGAGAACCGCACCAAACAGTGTATGCTTCCTCGCTACTGGGCCATGGTCGTATGGCTGGTGCTCTGAAGGTTTCACAATAAGTGGTTTTTAGCATTTGCGAAACTGAGCACACCAGCAGTTGGGCTGTATGGTGCTTCGCGGCAAATCATATACGACACCTTAAGCGCCAGTTTCTTCGTTATTTGCAAACGGTGTACACCTGTCAATTCTCTCGATCTAAATGGGTCTGCAAAAACGCTCATAGGAAGCTCCCCTCTCCCGGTTTTGGGAAGTTTCCAGAAGGCTCCCAGCCGTTGTTTCTTTTGGTTTTTTCCTGGACAGTTTTTTGTGAGATTTCTTCTTTTTATTTTCTTTAATATTTATTATTATTTTCAATTTTCATTACTTTTTTACTTTTTATTACTTTTTCCTTTTTTTGAAATTTCAGAACTTCTCCAAATTCGATGAACTTTTTTTCAATATCAATGAAATATTTTTCATTCCGATGAACTTATGATTAATTAGATGATTTTTTTTAAATCGACGAACTATTTTTTCATATTCGATGATTGTTTTTTCAAATTTGATTAACTTTTTTTCAATGTGATCACCAAATGTAAAAAGATCAATCAAGCATTTTTTTCCGAAAAATTCCCGACATATAAAATTTTCCATCATGTATTAAAACAATATTCACCGTGTATTATAAAATGTTCTGCATGCATACAAAAAAATGTTCAATGTGTATCTGAAAAACTGTTTAACGTGTATTCAGAAAATGCTCAACATGTGTTCGAATGTTTTCTAACGTGTATATGGAAAACTGTTTATTGAGTATAAATATAAATTGTCAAAGTGCGTAAAAAATAGATTATTTTTTTGAAAACTGGACGAAACCTTCAAAAGCAGTGTGGAAATTTCCAAAACCGCACCAAACATTGTACGCTTCCTCACTAGTGGGCCATTGCCCGTATGGCTAGTTCTAAGAAGGGATCACAATAAGCGGGTTTTAGCATTCGCGAAACCGAGCACGCCCCCCTCTATTCTCTTGAATTAAATGGGCCGGCCCGAACGCCCATAGGCAGCTCCCCTCTCCCGTAGCTTCCCAGCCATTTTTTCTTTTGCAAGAGAGGCAGACGAAAACCAGGATGGGTAGCTTGGGATGTGATGATTAGACCGAAATACATGGGAGGCCTCGGTTTCAGAGATTTGGAGCTTTTTAACTTGGCTCTCCTTGCCTGGCAAGCGTGGAGAATTATGACGGATGCTGATTCGTTGAGTGCAGGAATCCTGAAGTCAGTCTATTACCCGGATGTCTCATTATTAGATGCGGTTCTTGGGTCACACCCATCTCAGATTTGGAGGGCGATACTTGACGGACGTGATGTTATGTCTCGCGGCATTATACACAGAATTGGAGATGGCGAATCCACCAATATCTGGCTACATAACTGGACCCCGAGGGCAAGCTTTAAACGCCCCATTATGTCCCTGGTGCAAAACCCACCGCAACCGTTGGCTGAGCTCATTGAGGCCACCACGGCATCTTGGCGGGAGGACCTGGTGAGATCTGTGTTTACTCCTTTTGATGCGGAAGAAATCTTGAAGATTCCCTTATGCACTAGACGTGTGGAAGATTTTTGGGCATGGAGCGAGGAGCCTCGAGGCAATTTTACAGTGATGTCAGCTTACAAAATGATGATCAGTACTAAGGTTGGGATGGAAAATTGGTTGGAAGGAGTAGAAGGATCTTCCAATACCAACACTGAAAGAAAGGAGTGGAACTCGATTTGGGGAATGCAAGTACCGTCCAAGATTAAGTTGTTCATATGGCGCCTCGCTAGGCACTCGATCCCGGCGGGAGAGGTTCTTCATCATCGAAACATGGCGACTAAAACAGCCTGTCAGTTATGTGGTGTGCATGACACGTGGAAACATGCGTTACTGGTCTGTCCCATGTCGCGTAGCACGTGGGCGCTATCATCTGAAGCAGTTCTGGATCAGCTGAGTATGGTACAACATGAAAGTGCGAAGAGATGGATCTTCACGGTGCAGGAAAAGTTCAAAGCTGATGAGTTTGTCGAGCTAGCGGTGACCCTCTAGGCTATCTGGAGTGGTCGCAGGAAAGCCATACATGAAGGAATTTTTCAGAGCCCCCATGCGATTCATAGCTTCATCGGGTCTTACCTATCGGAGCTCGAGATGATCATGTCAAAAATCTCGAGCCTAGGGGATGCAGTAGCAAGGAGACCACAACGATGGCTGGCACCGCCCCAAGGTTACATGAAAATTAATGTTGATACGGCTGTTGGACGGGGGGGGGGGGGGGGGGGGGGGGGGGGGGAGGGAGGTACGGCTCAGTTGAATTTGCAGAGATCAGGGAGGAGTTTTTCTAGGGTCGTCAGCAATTGTATTCACCAGAATAGGAGATCCTTCAACCCTTGAAGCCTTGGCGATCAGAGAAGCTCTCGCCCTAGCGGATGACCTTAATCTACAAAGCATTCATGTGTCCTCGGACTGCAAGGGGTCGTCGAGGAGATCCAGAAGGGAAGTGCGACCATCTACGGCGCAGTTATTCAGGAAATAAAACTTCATTTAGTTTCTTTTACTTCTTGTAATATAGTCCATGAGTTTAGGAGCTCAAACTTTGGTGCTCACAATCTTGCGAAGCATGCTTTGTCCTTGGGACCCGGCCGCCATGTTTGGTTAGGTCATCCCGGAGGGATTCCCTTCGTCCCTGTAAACATTGTGATGACTTGAATAAAAGCTTCGTGAGATTGCCTAAAAAAGCCATTTATTTTTATTTTTTCCTGGACCGATTTTTGTGTGGTTTATTCTTCCTTTTTCTATTTATTTTCTTTAACCTTTTCTCCTTTTCCTTTTTCTTAACTTGTTTCATCTCTTGTTATTTTTCTTCTTTGAAAAATGCATGAACCTTTTCAAATTCGATGATTTGTTTTTTCAAAATCAATGAACTTTTTTTAAAATTGATTAACTTTGTACAAATTTTATAATTTTTTTTAAATTGAATGAACTCTTTTCAAATTTGATGACATTTTTTCTCAAATGACTATGGAATGTCATAAGATCATTCAAGCAATTTTTTCGAAAAATTCCTGACATATAAAATTGTTCACCATGTTTCAAAAAAATAATCACAATATAATAATCAATGTACATGCCAAAAATGTTCGACACGTGTTCGAAAAATGTTCATCGTGCCAACGAAAATATTTTCTTTCCCTATTTAACATTTTCTTAAATTTTCTTTCCTTATTTTACACTGAAAATATTTCCTTCCTTATCTAGCCCTAAGTCTAAATTTTATGCCCTTTATAACACTTTCGTCCATTTTAGGCTTTAACGGTGTTAAATGTCACCTAAAAAGACCCTTTTACCCATCATGTGGCATGTGCCCAAAATTTGCTACTCCCTCCGTTCCTAAATATAAGTCTTTTTAAAGATTTCAATAAGGGACTATATACGGAGCAAAATGAGTGCCCATATTTAGTTTGTATTGAAATCTTGAAAAGAATTATATTTGGAAACAGGTTAAGTAGATGCTAATATTGAAAAGCAAAAAAGACACGTTTTCAGTGTCAAGCCCCTCATGTGGCACGTGGAACTGGATCCTCCTCCGACAAACGGTACTGGAATGGTGAAACAGCCTGCGTTGCTACCACCAGGTCGTGCCCTGTCACCGTGCCGCGCCATCGCTCCGTTGGCCGTCGTGTAGAGCAGCCAGCCGCCGTAGCCGGCCCCGCGCGCCTGACCGTGCCACAGCTCCGGCGGTCGCCTGCTGCGCACCACGCCACGGGCCGCACGAGAGCCGCTACCACGAGGAGCTCCACCGTAGCTGTTGATGCACGAGCCGCCATCAATTTGTCTGCATCCCGACGTGTACGTGTGTAGCTGGCTAGTGAAAGCATAGCTTCAAGTGCTAGCTAGTTCAGCTAGAATCGATCAAGCCGCTTGGCAACACGAAGCCAGCTTCCTACGTAAGCATCGTTTGTATGTCCAGCCCGGCGTGCTAATTGATACAGGCACCATACACCCGAGGGTAAAAATGTCTTTTTACATGCAATTTAACACCGTTTGAATGAAAAATGAACGGAAGTGTTATAAAGGGCATAAAATTTAGAATCGGTGTTACTTAGGGAAGAAAAAAGTTTCCAGTATCAAATAAGGAAACAAAATTTACTATAGTGCTATATAAGGAATTCTTTCATCTCTAAAAGTGTTTAATGAGTATAAAAATAATTTTCAAAGTGTGTGCATGAAAAACAACAAAGGAAAGAGAAAAAATGAAAAAGAATAGAAAAATGTAATACACAAATAAAAAATCGAAACATCCACTAAATTGTTAAAAAATCGAAAACCGGACGAAACCTTCCAAAGCAATGTGGAAGGTACCAAAACCGCACCAAACAGTGTATGCTTCCTTGCTAGTGGGCCATGGCCCGCATGGCTAGTGCTAAGAAGGGATTGCAGTAAGCGATTTTTAGCATTCGCGAAACTGAGCACCCCAGCAATGAGGAAGGTTCCAAAACCGCACCGAACAGTGTATGCTTCCTCTAATTAGTGACTAATCTAGATATGGGACCTCAACTTAAAAACCACACGGGTTGCCCCTTGAACTTTAAGAACCGGACACATTTAGTCCCTATGCTGACTCAAAGCAGTTTTGTTGATGACGTGTTGTGGTATTGATTAAATATGCCTATTCAACAATCCCATAATTAAACAACTACTTATTATTACTATGTAAAGCAATACTAAACTATGGAAATATACTGCAACTATTTTTTTATGTAATAGACATTTCAATTCCCTGGACTAACTTGCTCAAATACGTGTCCATCTTATGCACGACTTAGTCAAATGTTCTAGCTTGATGAACGTTTCACGTGTTTCAAACGACAACAACAAGACTGTCATTTTCCGATACAACACGAGAAATTTTAACCCTCAACATGCCCGGTGAACTATATAAAGAGACATGAACAATTGAATGAAGCTATAAAATCCAAATACTATAAAAAAATCAAGGTACACACAAAATCAAATACTTAATAGAATCTCAAAATCTTAATATACATATATGTGAACTTGATATATCAAAACTTACACATGAACTCACATATTCAACACAACACCAATATGCAACTACAAACCACTAGATGTATCAAATTGTTATCCATTTTTCTAATTGCACCTCATAGCTACACAAATCAAAACAAATTGCTACATAATACATATTATTTTAGATATATAGTATGCCAGTTGAAGCTCGGATGCTTGTTCTCATGTCCATGTCATGACATACTTGTGTATGTGGATCCTTCGTCTTATAGAATTGTTACACTTACTCCGTGCCTGTGGTAAAATAAAATAAAATTACTTTCAGTATGAAAAAAATCTTTGATGCACTCAACAGTGCATGCAAAATCACAGGGAGACAACCAAGGAAACTTTAGACTGGTCATGCATAAAGAGTTCCATAGGGGGTGTGTGTGGGGGGGGGGGGGATCGAATGAATCCTAGAGCGAAAAATGCAGAGATGAAAGGCAGATGCGACACCAAGTATGCACATGCTGATTGAATCTTCGTATGGACACAATTGTCTATGTCTCTTTCTCGAGAGATGAGGTGTTGGCAAGTACCGCGGCATCGATATGGTAGCTATCATTTCTATGTTATTATTTTTTTCTTCCCGCTCTCATTCTAGACTCTTATTCTCACCAACGCTTCCTCTCCTCTTTTTCTCCAGCAACTCATCCAACCGGAGAAGAAGGGGAGAGGGCCATGGCGCTGCCTCCCACCTTGTTTGTACACCCCTTTTGTTTCCATCCCTAGTCGTTTGAACAAGTGGTCATCATCTGTGGAAGGTGTTTGCCGGTGAGGAGATTGGCCTTACTTCTTTCGCCTCTTATGTCTTGGTAAGATATATCAAAGCTTACGAAACTTGGTAATTTTCTATTGACAAATGCCTATCAACGCTTGTGAACAAACATTCATAATTATGATTGTATCAGTGTGTAAACCATTATCTATTTAAAACATCAAGAATAAAATACTTGAGTGGTCCATGAAGTGAAGAAAGTACCAGAAGGTGCAGGGTTCTCATCGTTCTTTAGTGAAGGCTGTGATCCAGTACTCATCGCTGCATGCCAAAACAAACAAAATTTTCAGAATGATAATATAGAAGTTAAGCAAGTTCATCACGTGCCCTGGTGCGTTGGGTCTAGCTTTGGCGATACAGAAGGTGATGAACTAGCTTTGACGATACAGAAGGAGATGGATCAAACGTGATTAAAAATAAAATACAGCTACAAAGCCATGATAGGTATAATACACGTATATGACAAAACCAGGAGTATGTTTTGAAAACGGGGCATGTTCGAGGGGTGTTGTGTTGGGACCGTTCAGAGTAGATTCATGGAGGTGGAGGCCTCACGGAGTTGGGGACGTGCATGCGCGCATGCATAGCTACCCGTCCACGGGTGGATACAGGCATATGTGCATATCAGCATATGTGTGATCTTGGTTGGTGTGCAATTGTGCATCGCTAGGTACGATGCTCGTTGTTATTCAAAGAAAAACTGCATATGTGTTCACCTACACCTAGCACCGGAGCTTTGGTAGACCACGAACAACTTGTCAACTTCTACACAATTAAAATGGGCCAATGTGGGAAGATTTGGTTGAAAACGGAAGGGGGCCCCACCCAGTGAAACTAGATGAGGGGAGGGGGGCTTGGTTGAGGATGGAGCGGTCCATAACCCAGCTTTGTAATGGAGTAGCATTTTTGCCTGCTACCGTCACAACTGCCGAGGGTACAACGCCCAGGTATTAGAAGGACATGCAAATGATTAGGATCAACTCTTTTATTTGTAACAGATTTATATGACTTTCACGCCTATAGATCCAATGGTGAGATGTGCATGGGGCACCAAATCTCCTCTTGTTTTTTGACAACAATATCATTTTATAAATTAATTGGTTAGGATATACTAACCACCGGCAACCGGTTCTTTATTCGGGGCATTTGGTGGAGGATAAGTTCCCGCTGAGTTGTTCGGGGAAGTCCTATAAAACTGTTGTTGAGGGACGGACTTGGCATGGGTCGCTGCATGGTGCATCGGAGATATAAATAAGTTAGTGAGTACTAGCATGCATGTGATATGGGAGATATGATAATTGAACGCTCTAAGCAGCTCACCTTTGTCCATCGCGTCCTTGTGATCGGAGTCAGCCATATGCTCAATATAACTGTGTCTCGTAAGCTAGGGAGTTTTAGATCGCCAAATGCTTGGGGGAAAATACAGTTCTTATAGTGGCGTACAAGCGGGAAATCATAGAAGTTGCATCAATTTGAATGATCATGACACCTAATGAAGAACTAGTACGCGTATACTATTCCCACAACTTAATTACACTGATGTGGGAGTATATGGACTCCTTTGAGTGAGTGCTAATGTCATTAAATGTTTAATTGGACCCATGTATTTTGCTTTGACAGACAAAATAATACGTGTCATATGCACACGGTTAGAGGTGGACCGAAATCATTGGATGTGCATTCAAATAAATGCCAAGCTCTCTGAACATGACATAAAAAATATTATAAAATATGATTTTACCAAAATATGAAACCGTGCTGACATTTACGTGGATCCACTCATCCACACACATATGTTTCAAACTATATTTATTAATGAACGAAAATATACTAATGAGTTTCTTTTTTGGTTTTCCCAGTAAACGGAGTCTTCTAAAGATGTGAACATGATATCCAGCAAGAAGAGTCTGATCATGTGTAATATGATCTACATGCATAATCTTGGCATCCAAGTTATCACCAGTCTTCTGGGAGTCAATATGTGCGAACATATCTTAGCTAATATTCCACACAATCAGCTATTCAATACACATGGTATAATTCTCATGGATTTTTTCTTGATTTGACATGCTGATGTGTATGTGTGCATATAGTAGATGTTTTCTTGGTCGTCATTCCAAGTCGGAATAAAATTTAATAATTTAATACATGAAGTCAAGTCGTTTTTACTTGTAGATATGTCGATGATATATGTTCCTCCAAGTTTATTAGGTGATAGCAAAATAACTTGTATAAAATAATGTTAGTATTTATGTAAAAAGAAGAATCAGAGAGACAACATTGCGTTGAACAGTTTGCATCATGCATAAATTATGACAGTTGGTTTGGTCGCGCGCTATCTTCGAAGTTTGTACACCATCAAAAATAAGCTTGCTTGACTTATTTGCACAATAAGCCTTTCAAATACACCCATGTAGACTCACCTTATGCACTCAAGCATCACACAATATTCATATGAGCACCTCTGAAGGACGGAGCGGCAAGTCTTGAGATCAGTGAAGTCACTTGTGACACACCCCTTTATAATCATGCACTAATCATACACGCATCATGCATGATCACAAATGCTGACTCCATGTTAATATCACAACACAACTCTACAACACAAATTTAACACAAATCTTTGCATATCAAACCATGGTCACGAGGACCCAAAACACATCAATCAACAAACAAAATAAGTCTGGGTATAGACGAGTTAAATGAGTTTTGCCTAAAGAAGGCTGAGGAAAACAACGACACTAGATCGAAAAGGCAAGGCCTCCTGTCTAGGACCTCTGAACTACTCTTCGGCGTCGGTCTCCACGTAGTAAGCACCATCGGAACTACCTGTATCCGCGGTGCTACCCGCTGTTGCAGCAACCAAGTTGAATGAAAAGATTAGCAAAGCAACGATGAGTACTCATCCAAAGTACTCGTAAGACTTACATCAGATCTATACTAGATATGCATTGGTATCAAAGGAATGGGGCTATATCTTTGGACTAAACTACATAAATGTCAGAATATGGGGGAGAAGCTCAACTTAACTAAGACTAACAACATCTTGTAGCAATAGAAGAGAGGAGCGTATATGGTATTAACTTGTACATACATATAGCAATAACCTGCCCAGAGACCCTCTCCTCATCTCCCTGTGGGAAAGCAATCTCCGGGTATTCCTGTTTGTTATCTGGGTGTGTTCTATCAAGTATCCGGTTTTAGTTGTAAGAGGTCGGGAAACAAGTCCAAGTCATCCTGTTACCGTGTACACGCCTACTCGAATAGTTTAACTTCCCTGCAGGGGTGCACCACATAACCCGATATGCTCGATTACCTCTGGCCAGACAAACATTTCTGGGTAATCCCTATCCTCGGATAATCGACACGTCGAAGTCCTACGTAGGTTCTCCAGAGAGGTCAACACGCTGGTCTACATCCTAAGCGCGCAAGGGTCGTCGGCCAATCACCCTAAGCACTCATGCATGTTGCGTGACTGGCCGTGGACCAAGCACGCCTCTATGTAAACAAGCAGGCAATTCCCGCTCATCCCAACAATCAGCCCGCTCAACTGTAACATTGGACAGAGCTTTCCGGAGGAACTGACGACGCTGAGGGGCCCATAACCAGTATCATGCGTGGCGGTTAGTGTGTATATGCCAGTGGCTATCTCAGATCAAATACACAAATCTCGTTAAAGCGCATTATTATTTAGTAACCACAGACAACGACCAGGGCCCATGCCCACCTCTCTCCTAGATGGTCTCCGCCTGCCTATCGTTTCGCCACAGTGAATCACTGGCGGTGCTCTCCGAGCCAACTTGACTTTAACATATCATGTATATTGTATATCCATGATCATCGCCCAAAGGGATCACGACCCGATAGTGTAGCATGTCAAGCATACAAGGGTGTAGGGCCATTGATGGGACTCTAGCATTCTTATACTAAGCATATAGGATAACAGGTAAGGTATCAACAACAGTTATCAATAACACTATGCATCAGAAATAGGATCTACTGATAAGACACCAACTGAATGGACACTCTAATGCAAGAAGTAGAGGGAAAGAATGGGAGATATCGGAATGATAAAGGGGGTTTGCTTGCCCGGAAGCTCTACTGAGAAGTATGGGTCGTCGGCGATGTTGTCGCACTCAGGGTCAACGGCAGTCTCGGGGTCTACAAAAAAGGAAAGAGAGGAGGGGGGAAACAAATAAATAACGGGCAGGCAAACACAGCACAGATGCATGCCATGCCAAAAGTGTTGATTATGTGCTCTAATGCACTACTACATATTTTAAAAGAGGAGGGAAAATATTTAGGAATATTTTCCCAGCTCCAGATATTATTCTGTTAATTGGTCCTAATGCAAAATGTCAATGTTAATTAAGATAGAAGTATTTTTCATTCATGTGGATGAAATATTCAAATTCTTTATGTTTTTCTGATCAATTTTCATATATAAATTATTTTCATCCGAATTATAGACTATTTTATATGAATTCCAAATTTTAAATGATTTTCTATTTTTTCTGGAATATTATTAATTCAAAAATAAATCTTAATTGCTATAGGTACACATAAGTGTACCCAACAGTGTGCACATGTGACTGACAGTGGGGCTACTGAGCTGAGTCCATAGCCCAATCAGTAGTCAACAGTTTGACTATTGACTGGTCAAACCTGACCAGTGGGTCCCACTAGTTAGTGACAGGGTTTATTAACATGGTTTAATTAGAATTTTTATACTAATTAACTTGTGGGGTCCAGTGGTTAGTGACACATTTAGTTAATAGAGTTTTAATAAAAGTAAATCTAATTTAGGTTACTTAGTGGTTGGGGTCGAGTAGTCAGTGTTGACAGGTTTAATTAGAGTGAACTAATTGCTACAGTGAGCGGGGCCTGCGTGCTGGTGGGGATTAGTGCTGTGTTTATCTGCTAGGGTCTGTCTAGAACACATTTAGATGTGACATAACTATGTCACATCTTATGTCACATCTAAGTTGATGTCCACTCTGTTTGTGGTCTATTTTTTTTTAGTTTTTTGTGTTTTGTTGCTGCATTATATATTTGTGGGAGTTTAGATGTGACACCCTTAAAAAATATTTAGATGTGAATTAGTCAAACTGTATCCACTAACCCAGTTGCTAATGACCTGGGCCCACCATAGTTGCCAATGATGCTCCAGCAACCATCCGAGACAGCGGTGACGTGCGGGATTCGCCGTCCGGCAACGAAATCGCACACAGTTGGTCGCGTTCAAACGCGGGCGTTCAGCCGCGTTCAACGGTGCCACGAGCGTGATCTAAGATGGGCTATAATGACGGCGGCGTCGACGTGCAACGGCGGCCGGAGTCGAGCGTGGATGGTTCCGGCAATGCAGCGCGAGAGTGGGCGAACTAAGGCCATGGGGAGCCCCAGGGGAGACGCCCTGAGCAAGCTGGCATCCTCGGCTGGCTATAAAAGGGGCGGCAGCGACTGCAACAACTATGGTGGCGGCGCTGTGCTTCGGCCATGACGGACACCACAGCTAGGGGGCGCGAGATGCGGCGTAAGGAGAGAGGAAAAAGAGAGGATATCACCGGGGAGGCACAAGGAGTCCCGGCGAGAAGCTACTAGCTGCACTGGCGGCGAATCGACACGGTGGACAACAGCGGCCGAAGGAGGAAGACAAGCTCGATCCCGTCGTTGAACGGTGCCCCGGTCAATATGGACCTTGCAGACGATGTGGACGACGACGGGGAAGCGGATGGACAAGCTCCTAGGCGCCGGGGAGCTCAGTTGGCGCGAGGGCGATAGCGGCAACGGCGACGATGATGTCCGATAAGCGATGTGAAGAGCAGAGTCACGCGAGGGGGGGGGGGGGGGGGGGGGGGGGGGATTAGGGGAGCTAGGGTTCGTTAACGGCGTCGAGGGGGATTGTACGACTACATGGGAGAGCAGAATGCGCGCCGCGTGGCGATCCCCGGCCATGGACGCGCTCTCGCTGCGTCCACGGGGGCGCGGTGAATAGAGGTAGGGGATGAGGGGGTTAAGTAGGCTGGGCCTCACTGTTCTCATAAGGCCCAGTTGCATAGTTTGACTATTTTCTTTCATTCCTTTTCTTTTCCGCCTCTTCATTTTTTCCTGTTTTGCATTTTGTTTTAATACCAAATGATTTTAGATGTTGAAGAAACTTGTCACATAAAAAGTAGGCAATGTTTTGAGCTAGCCGACCAAGTCACAATTTATTTTGAAAAGTTTAAATATTTATTTAATCTGGAAAGGCCCAATTAAATGTTGATGGTTCTATATTAATGATGCTAATGGCATTCTAATAAATTCTAATGATGTTTTTCCTTCAAGAAAATTACTTAGTGAATATTTGCAAGACCCACATCATTTTTGTTTTACTGTTTGAAGGAATAATAATTTGACTTGCAATTTGAATTTGCATTTTGGATTAATTATTAATTGCAATTTAACTATGATAATCATGATGACATGGCACATTATGTAGGATAATGACATGAATAATATCTAGGGGTGTCACATAACTGCAAGAACCTCATGTTGAACGTGAACTTGTCTCCCATAAACGATCATCTATGAAAAAGGCTATAAGAAACCCAATAAATTCAACCATCTGTGCAACTTCTAGTACTTCAAACTTAGGTGGACTCGTTTCACAATGGGTAACCTAACCATTTGAGTATGCTCATTTCACTACAAAAAAGTTAGAACTAACTCCCTACCATTTCCATAACATTTGATTATATTACTTGAAACCCGGGTGGATTGAACATCAAACGATCAAATAGATTTTGATTGCAAGAGGCTTTGGGACTAGATGGCTTATTTGTATGGACATGATCATCTCCTCTGGCTCTTCATCATTTCTTCTTAACACCATTCCTGAGAAATAATTTTTGTGTAAGGGATGGGTTAGACCGGGAGATCATTTATCTACTATGTTGTTTGTGTTGGCTGCTCATCTCTTCCAATCCGCCCTCAATGAAGCTATAAAAAATGAGCTCGTCAAAGCACATATACTCGCTCCCTTGCCCTAATTTTCAAGTAATTCAATATGCAGACGACACTGCAATGATCATGTATGCTTGCCAATCTCAACTGGAGCAAGTTAAAGTCTCCTCATGAATTTTACTATTTACAATGAATTTATATTTAAATTTAGCAAGCCTTTGATGGTTCCAATTAACACTAGCCATGAAAAATGCAAGTACTTGCAAATATTCTTGGATGGAAAATTGTCAGCTTTCCTCTTACCTTCTTGGGTCTTCCACTTTGCGTAACCAAACCAAGAATTTAGGATTTTGTTCCTGTCATGCAACAAATGGAAACATGGTTGACTGGATGTTCCACCATGCTCTTTTCAGGAGATAAGTTGGTTTTGAGCAAGTCTATTTTCTCCAACCTGTAAGTTTTTACATTAGTGCACTTGCTCCCCATGCTAAAGTTTTAGATCAAATCAACACATATCTAAGACATTATTTCAGAGAAAATATGGTATGGAGGACAGGGGTACTACTCTTATTGCTTGGGACAAAGTTTGTTTCCCCAAAGATCAAGGTGTCCTGGGTGTCCAAGATTTATCCACATATAACAAATGCCTACTCATGAAGTACCTCCAGATGTTGTTCAATTTTGTGGATCTACATTCACTACTGCAGGATGCTGCTAACGCGACACTACGATCAGAGACCTTTCGACGAAACTGTGTGCGATGCCATAATCGCAAACGGTGATGTAAAAAACCGTCAAAAAGGTGCAAAACGTTTGCGATGGAGGATGCATCAAACACGGTTCAGATTTTAGTTGCGTGTGCGATGCAGGGCATATGGTTCAGTTCAATTAACTGTTTGCGATGAGGAGGAACAAATGAAATGGGCAGCCAGATGAAGGTGTGTGTGATGTACATCATACAATTCACTCGGATGAACTGTTTGTGATTAGGCAACACAAAAGAAACGGTCAGCCAGATCAAGGTGTGTGCGATGTACAGCATACAATTCACTCGGATGAACTATTTGTGTTTAGGCAACACAAAAGAAACGGTCAGCCAGATCAAGATGTGTGCGATATACGACATGCGGTCACTCCGATGAACTGGTTGCGTTGAGACAAGAGAACAAAAACGGTGCAATATAACAAATACCATAAATATTGCAAGGTTCAAATTCAAAGATTACAACGCGCAAATTCAAACATTGCAATCTGCGTCATTTCTGAAAATGGATCAGCCGCTGACAAGTCATGTATGGGTTTGACACGATGGCTTCCAATTGCTTTGCCATATGCTCTTCCAATACGAAGTTTGGCATTTTTGGAGGCTCTTCCATTTCGCAGTACCTGCCGGCTCTGATAATCATACATTCATCTTTCCTAATTAAATGCGTGTTCAACCTCAGTACCCTCAGCACCTTTGCCCTGGCAAGAAAGAACCTGGCGAGTGTAATCTCCGGTAAGGTCCCTCGGTAGGAGTTCAAAGTAATATTTGAGAGATGCAGATCCAGGCATTCGATGTGATTGTCGTTATAAACATTATCCACCTCCGGGCCTATTATTATCTGCAAAAGAAGAGAACGTGTTAGTGCCTACATGCAATTTTGAACACTGCTACATGCCCATTTGGTTTGCAGGATTTGTAAAATGCACCAACGTGCCATCTTCGATCTGGCATGATTAACATGGGCATTTGATTACAATCTAGAAACATGTAGCCTTCTTCACAAGAGGTTGGGTTGGATGAAAAATTCCCTAAGAAAACTAGTACAGATGAATCCAAACGAGAAATGCTTATGGACGATTGTAACCATATGAATGAAGCAACCAATATGGGGTGGGGGGGTGTATGTCCTAAAATCCTCCAAAATTACTTAAAAAATTGTAGTACATTGTCATTGTAAACTTGGGAAAAGGTGCAAAAAAATTGAACTCTCTTATGGTTAACATTTAACAGGAAAGGAACATCACCTCGATATACAACTTCTTCAGGCACAGAAAGCATCTCAGGCAACTGACAACTTGGTCCAGGTTGGGGCCGACAGATTCTAGTGCCAAGACCTTAACTGTGCCCAGAGTCTGGGTGAAGCTTCGCTGGATGACAGACGAACATACATCTTCAAAACTAGAAATAACGTTGAAATCAAGAAGGAGAGGTATAAGGCGACTGTTGTACCTGAAAGTTGTAGTATTTCACAGACGAGTAGCCCACCACTTTCAATTTTCGTGCAGAAATGACATTGATTCTTGTTGGACCTTGTTGATCAACTACAAGTAATCTCTCAAGTGAAGGTGTGTCCTGGATGACCATATTGTGGTCCACCTTTTGTGATCTCTCGTTGCCGGACCAGCAACACACATAAATAGTCCGGAGAGTCCTGGAGGTGATGTGCAAGGTACTCGACCAATTCATCTCTTGAAGACGAAGGAACTCTAGTGCAGTACAGCCGTGGAGCAGGCGCTCCATGTCATCCGTTGGGATGAGGATGACGACGAGCTCGAGGTGCTTCAGTCGTGGTAGAAAAAGAGCGGGCGCGTCATTAAGGGGGGGATGGCAGTTCATGAACTTGGCGAGGCACAGCGTGGGCGCGAACCGGAGCGCGGACGTTGGTAGAAAGCGCATATGCCCATCATTAAAACTGAGCTTCTCGAGCTGATCTATGGCGGGGGATCGGAACCACTCTGTGACGCCCCCGATTTGACTGTACACTAATCATGCACGCAAATGTGTACGATCAAGATCAGGGACTCACGGGAAGATATCACAACACAACTCTACAACATAAATAAGCCATACAAGCATCATAATACAAGCCAGGGGCCTCGAGGGCTCGAATACAATTGCTCGATCATAGACGAGTCAGCGGAAGCAACAATATCGGAGTACAGACATAAGGTAAACAAGTTTGCCTTAAGAAGGCTAGCACAAAAGTAGCAACGATCAAAAAGGCAAGGCCTCCTGCCTGGGACCTCCTAACTACTCCTCGAAGCCGAACTCCACGTAGAATCATCCTCGGGATCTCTAGCACCTGGAACTCCAGCATCTGGTTGCGACAATCAGGTATAGAAAGGGGAAAAGTGGGAGAAAAGCAACCGTGAGTACTCATCCAAAGTACTCGCAAGCAAGGAGCTACACTACATATGCATGTGTATATGTGTAAAGGGGCCATATCAGTGGACTGAACTGCAGAATGCCAGAATAAAAGGGGGATAGCTACTCCTGTCAAAGACTACGCTTCTAGTCATCTCCATCTTGCAGCATGTAGAAGAGAGTAGATTGAAGTCCTCCAAGTAGCATCGCATAGCATAATCCTACCCGGCGATCCCCTCCTCGTCGCCCTGTTAGAGAGCGATCACCGGGTTGTATCTGGCACTTGGAAGGGTGTATTCTATTCAGTATCCAGTTCTAGTTGTCATAAGGTCAAGGTACAACTCCGGGTCGTCCTTTTACCGAGGGACACGGCTATTCGAATAGATAAACTTCCCTGCAGGGGTGCACCACATAACCCAACACGCTCGATCCCATTTGGACGGACACACTTTTCTGGGTCATGCCCGGCCTCGTAAGATCAACGCGTCGCAGCCCTACCTAAGCACAACAGAGCGGTCAGCACGCCGGTCTAATCCTAAGCACGCAGGGGTCTGGGCCCATCGCCCTATGCACACCTACACGTTGCGAACGCGGCCGCGAGCAGACCTAGAAACCCACACGATCACGGCGGTTACGTCAAAGCGGTCCAACACAGCGCGCGCCACTCAGTCGCTGACGTCACAAAGGCTTCGGCTGATACCACGACGCCGGGATACCCATAACTACTCCCGCGTAGATGGCTAGTGCGTATAGACCAAATGACCAGACTCAGATCAAATACGAAGATCTCGTTAAGCGTGTTAAGTATCCGCGAACGTCGACCAGGGCCAGGCCCACCTCTCACCTAGGCCTGTCTCAACCTGCCCTGTCGCTCCGCCACAAAGATCCACTTGCGGGTACTCCTACGAGCCGACCCGACTTTAGTCATCACATGTGTCATGTATATAGTATATAAGTATATACCCGTGATCACCGCCCAGGTGATCACGGCCCGATAGTATAGCTCAGCAGACGGACAAGAATGTAGGGCCACTGATGGAAAACTAGCATCCTATACTAAGCATGTAGGATTGCAGGTAAAGGTAACAACAGTAGTAGCAAGGATAGGCTATGCATCAGGATAGGATATCGGAAAGCAGTAACATGCTACACTACTCTAATGCAAGCAGTATAGAGAAGAATAGGCGATATCTAGTGATCAAGGGGGGGGCTTGCCTGGTTGCTCTGGCAACTAGGAGGGGTCGTCAACTCCGTAGTCGAACTGGGCAGCAGCAGTGTCGGTCTCGTAGTCTACCAGAGAGAAGAGGGGGAAAGAAACAGTAAATACAATGCAAACATAAGCATGACGATGCGTGACATGACAATGAGCAGTGTTAGGTGTGCCCTAACGCGACAGTAGGTGGTACCGGCGAAGGGGGGAACATCCGGGAAGGTATTCCCGCTGTTTCGCGTTTCGGACAGACGGACTGGAGGGGAAGAGTTGCGAGTTCGATAGGTTAGGGAGGTGTGGTGGACGAACGGACTGCGTATCCGGATTCGTCTCGTCGTTCTGAGCAACTTTGATGTTGAAAATATTTTAATCCGAGTTACGGATTAAAAGATATGATTTTCTAAAGATTTTATTAATTTCTGGAATTTAATTAATTATTTAACTTAATTCGAAAATGGATTTGTGACATCAGCATGATGTCATGCTAACATCAGCAGTCAATTCGGGTTGACTAAGTCAAACTGACATGTGGGTCCAGTGGGACCCACCTGTCATTCTCTATTTAGGTTAATTAGGGTTTAATTAAACTAATTCTGTTTAATTAAACTAACAGGTTAATTAGATTAATTCATTAGGATTAATTAACTTTAATTAATTAATATTAACATGATTAGATAAGTTAATTAATTATCTTAATTAATTAATTAATTAATTTTATTATTTTTATTATTATTATTACTTTTATTTTTTTTAAATCATTTTTTTAATTCGTTCTGGGGCATGGGCCCCGTTCGGCAGTGGCCCAGAGGGGGGGGGGCAGCGGGCGCTAATGGGCGTCGAGCGCAGCCCGATCTGGCGCAGCGGACGCCCGCCTGAACGGGCAAAAATCGGGGCGCGGGCGGGTGGCTCGCCGGAGCCCGGCCACGGACGGCACCGGCGGACGGCGGCGGGTCGGGGAACGGCGGCGATGCTGGGTAGCGCACGGTGGGCGTGCACGGGAAGGAGGCCGCGGGCGTGCCCGCAGGCGAGGCGCAGGGCGCGACCATGCTCGGGGCGCGGACACGGCGAACAGGGGCAGGCCCGTGGCGTGAGGCTTCGCGATGAGCAGGGGGAAGGGGCGGGGGAAGACGGGTACGGCCGGTCGGTGTAGCGCGTGGCCAGGGCGCAGCCGGCCGCGGTGAGCGCGGGGACGGAACGCACGAGGCGCGGCGACAGTCGCGAGGGGGGGGGGGGGAAGGGAGTGCGAGGAGAGGGGGCGGGAGCCCGGGGCCTCACCGCGGGTCCGTAGGGAAAAGGGCAGTGGGCTTGGGGAGGCGGACGTAGACGACGAGCGTGGCGGAGACGGGATGCAGGCCGGCGAGGGAGCGCTCTGGCGAGGACGGCGTCGTGGTGGTGGCGACGTAGCTCGAGGGGGGGGGGGGCAGCGGGGAAGAAGTGATGGGGCGGCGCCAGCGAGGTCTAGCGAGCGCCTGGCGTCGCCGGGGCGGCGGGTAGGTAGCAGGGCGCCGCGGTCGTTGCCCCGATCCAGATGGGATTGGGGAGTGGGGGAGCGAGGGAGTCGGGAGGTGGGGGTTAGGGTTTCTGTTAGGTGGGGATAAGGGGAGTGGGGTGGCCGGTTGGGCCTGGTGGGCCGGTCGGGTGGCCGTGCGGCCTGGAGGCCTGCTGGGCCGGTTGGTCCAGCGTGGGGGGGGGGTTTGTTTCCTTTTTCTTTTTGTAGTTTCTTTTATTTCTTTTTTTTTGTTTTACAAAAATTACCACTAGTGCCTAAATTTGTATTTATCAACAAACTACTGTGAGATTAATCCTTAACCCATAATAAAATAGTTTTGGCATTTTATAAATTCAATAGGCATTTGTTTAATTGTTCTCACTATTGTTTTAATTGTTTTAGAGCCTTTAAATATTTTATCAAAGCTTGGTTTCTCCACCATAATTACTTACGATTTATTTGACACAACCCGAACATTTTAGTTTTTTTTTATTTGAAAATTTTACTGTTTGCCTATATTTTAGATTTTAATTTGAATCATTTTTGAACTAACTCCAGTTATCAACAGTAACCGAGGTGACGTGGCACCATTAGCAGAGGTTTACTGTAGCTTGATTATCCGGGCGTCACAATTCTCCTCCACTACAAGAAATCTCGTCCCGAGATTTAAGAGGGAAGTAAAGGGGGAAGGTTCGGGTTACGAAATTCTATGGAGTGTTCTTGGTCTTGGTTGTTCTTCTCGAAGAGGTTGATCCATTACGTTGATGTCTTCATTCTGCTATTTCAGGTCATCATGATGAAGTTGTCGTCCTTTCTTCGGGAACTCCATCGTACTTACGACAGAGTAAGGGGGTATTCTGGAAGAACGAACCTCTTCAAGGTTTACTATCTGGTCAATATCATCGGGGAAGGTGGCGGAAAGTAACTCTCGAACTAAATCTTAAGAAAAACCGAGAGCAAGTAAGAAAGTACCATGAGAAGTTTCAAACGGGTAGGCAATCGTTCGAAGCCTGAAACAAAGTGTGAAAGGGGTTCAAAGCAATCGGAATAAGTATTATGTCTGATGCCAATATAGGTCAGTAGGAAGATGGTCCGTGAATTACATACGAGGCCACGCGCGATGAATAAATTTGGGAACAGGGGGTGCACAGGAGAGTCAGGTTTCGACCCTGTGGAACTGTGGGTTATGGGCCCACCATGTGGGTTAAAAGTAGGAAGGGCGGTGACATCTTGCACGATCATGATAGCAAGGCATGTCAGAGTGTAGCCTGTTAGTTATATGTCAGCAACATCATCGGTACCAAGGGCGAGGGACGAAGAGAACCATTTTCCTGCTCGTTGAAACGAGGCGGACCATTAGGCAAAGTTCTCGTCCATCGGTGGTTACCGAAATGTCACCAACAATAGTAACAGGGTCTTACTGACAGAGTTGTACACCGAGGTGTTTACATAAGCAGGAGAATATTACTGCTTAGATCATTTAGATCACCAGAAAGGTTAAACCAAACAATGGGAAGGACAATATGATTATCAGGTTAAACAGAAGAATGGAAAGGAAAATGTGTTTAAACACATCTTTCAAGGGTATATCCTTCCCAAGGACAAGCTGAGCATGATATTCATGACAGGACATAATGTAGAAAACTCTTTAGGTAGGGGAGAGAAATTTCATGACATTACCCATACAACGGTGTTTGGATAATTGAGCAGGAAACAATTAGCTTTGGGCTTCAAATGTTCCTGTTGAAATTCAGAGTACCATAGACATGCTTCGAGATAGCATTGACATGGTCAATAGGTATGATCAGGCCATGGATACACAAAGGATCCATAAGGAACAACTTATAGAGTAAGTCTTACAATTTCCTCATGGAAGAATAGTTAACCTTGTTAAAAAGGAAATTATAACAAAAGGTCCTCTGGCTAGGGGTGCTAAGCAAAGACACCACCTTACCGGGTTATGTAGAGACCAATGTTATAACTCTTGGAAATATGTTCCAACCATCATATCTGACTGAGATTCAGATCTGATTGGTGTCACGATACCTCAGACTTAGGATGCCTGAGAAGAAAAAGGTGCGACACAAATTGACGATAAGACATCGTAAGATTTCTCGGGAATGGAACCATGGAAGCTAGTTCTGAAACAAAAGTTCATCATTAATTCAAGGGGAGGGTTAGGAGGTGGCTGATGGACTCAGCTACAATTCATCGAGATTTCCAGAAGATGGATTTCCACAATTATGTAAACAAGGAGATAGCTTTTGTCAGTTCAAATGATAAAATGAGGTATGCTCGAGGAAACATACACGATTAAACATTGGTTGACGGTGCACGCGAGATATGGGCTTAGGTAGCAAGATCAACGTTAGGGTGATGAATCAATAACCCACAGTCTAAGAATGAACTGTCGATCGTTAACTTCAAAGCAATAGGGTTGATAGAAGTACAGAACTCAAACAACATCGTTAGCATATTGGTATCCTGGTTAAAAGCAACACCGGGACCAAGGAAGAATGTTGATGGTGAGAAGTATCATCATATAGAGAATTTCTAAGAGGTGGAGCAACCCCCACAACATTCTCGACAGAAAAGACGGTAATACTTCAAGGCAGAACACAACACTAGCTGGAGAGCAAGTTGTATTCATAATGTGGACAAGTTCGTGATGAAAAGGAAGTCAAGGGTGTTGACGATGATAATAAAAATCATCGAGGGCAAGGAGGGTATTTCTCATCATGAACACAGTTGACATCTCGGAAGAAGTCAAAGTGTTGAAGGTGATCCGACACATTTGCCGGGAGGTTTCAAGAGGATGCATCAATCAGCGACGACATCAAGTCAAAGGAATGATGAAGCAGACGGTTATTGGAACCATGGGTAGGACACAAACTTGAAATCAAGCTTGTTGTTCAAGGTGAAATGGTATGAGAGGAAGATCGGCGTAAGCTTAGCTCATCATCGAAGGTTGTGCTCCGGGGTTAAGGACCAGGTAGCACAGTTAAAATTTAGCACGCTAATGGTATAGCCAATCAGGCTAGGAATGACTTAAATGATTATTAAACTCGTAAGCAACGAAAATTGCTTAGAGTTATTGAATCGGAGTGCGGCCTTGATTCACTATTCGGTGTTCTCGGTTGACAAACAACCCAGAGCCCATGAAGTGACAAAGACAAGATAAGGTAGTACTTCATCAAAGTTTATAAGATGTAGTGCAATGGTAAGATATCCTCGAGATACCAGGGGTAATACTCAAAGGTAGCCCATAATAGAGGTTGGGCAGGCGTATTGACATGCAGAAGACAAGTGATTTAACTTGTCCAAGAAATGGTATTTAAAGGAGAACATGGTTGGAACCACGATTGCAAAAGGCCAGATCCCAGATATAAGATGAACTTAGACCAAGGGAATAATTAATTTAAGATCTACATCGTGTCCATGGGCATGAACACAAAGTTCAAGGTCGACTCCCACTTCTTCAATGCATAACCTTTCATTCACTTCTCGCGTTTGATGAAGTTGCAGTGTTGAAAATTTTTATCTGGCAAAATACCAGAAGAGTATGACTCATGAAAACTTTTGAGTTCACACATATTATGAAAAGCATAGGTTCAACCCATCGGGGCATTTTAGGAACATATACCACAAACTTCGGAGTAAATATTACAAGCTCGAAAGAAGAGCATTGTTTAAAAGCAGATGATACAATTTACCAAAGGCATTATATACCCATGGAAAGGCTCACAAGGTTATTCAATAGGAAGGACACTGTCGGATAAAATCTAACAAAGGAACCGATGGTCCACAAGGGATCTGATGTGAGCATCGGTACTCAACCAGAGGAGGAAGAATGCAAGGAGATCTGATTATAGAAACAACTGACTAACTCAAAGTTCAAATGCAAAAGAATTATGATTTCCAAATCAGGGGGTCAGAAGCAACGCTCTAATCAAGGATGGATAAGTTGAGTAGGCTTAGGGGTACAATCAATGACGATTTGATTGCTCGAGATCCAGCTCATGTTAAAAATGACGTCTGAGCCGGAAGGAGGAATTCTAGGATCTGATTAAGGTGCGAGCATTCGCAACAAATTGAATCAACGGACTCAAAATGATAATGACAAAGGATGCCAATAAGATTATAGACTTATGGGATTAACCATAATGCTAGTAAGCAAGAATTTCAAGAGCAACAGGCTCCTGAAGATTTTCGGAAGATCGAATGATATTTTGAACACTTTTGTGAAATACTTGAATCAACTGGGGATGAGCGGATACTCGGTAAGTGCGAGGATTATCCGTAGGGGTATTCAGGTGTCAATGAACAGCAAGGTAGTAAGCTCAAAGGATTCTCGAAACAACAGAGAGAATTTCGGGGTATCTTGTAATAACAAGATCATCTGGGAAACATTGTAAGAATGGCGAGTATACGTGGTTATTCATAGGAGTTTATCGACGAAAGGGGATTGCAAAAGAGATGAACACAAGTTCTCGGGTTATCAGTGGAGAGTATCTTCAGGGTCTTCACGTGCAGCAGACGATCATCAGTAATAAGGGGCTCTCCGGGTGAAAGTGATAATGAGATCCTAATGTTAGAATTAGCAAAATTCATTTAACCCGAATAGGAGAGAGATCAGATTCCAGAGTATAGACAAGGAGTAAAAGATCCTAATACCACCCAATGGCAACGTGGGCCCGTAAGCCACACAGCCATGTTAGTAAAACAGTTTTCATTGACTAGACTCGACTTCGGCCAAGGAGTTGGAAAGGGGGATTCCTACAGGCAGTGGGATCTGATACCAACTTGTGACGCCCCCGGTTTGACCGTACACTAATCATGCACGCAAATGTGTACGATCAAGATCAGGGACTCACGGGAAGATATCACAACACAACTCTACAACATAAATAAGTCATACAAGCATCATAATACAAGCCAGGGGCCTCGAGGGCTCGAATACAATTGCTCGATCATAGACGAGTCAGCGGAAGCAACAATATCAGAGTACAGACATAAGTTAAACAAGTTTGCCTTAAGAAGGCTAGCACAAAAGTAGCAACGATCAAAAAGGCAAGGCCTCCTGCCTGGGACCACCTAACTACTCCTCGAAGCCGAACTCCATGTAGAATCATCCTCGGGATCTCTAGCACCTGGAACTGCAGCATCTGGTTGCGACAATCAGGTATAGAAAGGGGAAAAGAGGGAGAAAAGCAACCGTGAGTACTCATCCAAAGTACTCGCAAGCAAGGAGCTACACTACATATGCATGTGTATATGTGTAAAGGGGCCATATCAGTGGACTGAACTGCAGAATGCCAGAATAAAAGGGGGATAGCTAGTCCTGTCAAAGACTACGCTTCTGGTCATCTCCATCTTACAGCATGTAGAAGAGAGTAGATTGAAGTCCTCCAAGTAGCATCGCATAGCATAATCCTACCCGGCGATCCCCTCCTCGTCGCCCTGTTAGAGAGCGATCACCGGGTTGTATCTGGCACTTGGAAGGGTGTATTCTATTCAGTATCCAGTTCTAGTTGTCATAAGGTCAAGGTACAACTCCGGGTCGTCCTTTTACCGAGGGACACGGCTATTCGAATAGATAAACTTCCCTGCAGGGGTGCACCACATAACCCAACACGCTCGATCCCATTTGGACAGACACACTTTTCTGGGTCATGCCCGGCCTCGTAAGATCAACGCGTCGCAGCCCTACCTAAGCACAACAGAGCGGTCAGCACGCCGGTATAATCCTAAGTGCGCAGGGGTCTGGGCCCATCGCCCTATGCACACCTGCACGTTGCAAACGCGGCCGCGAGCAGATCTAGCAACCCACACGATCACGGCGGTTACGTCAAAGCGGTCCAACACGGCGCGCGCCACTCAGTCGCTGACGTCACGAAGGCTTCGGCTGATACCACGACGCCGGGATACCCATAACTACTCCCGCGTAGATGGCTAGTGCGTATAGACCAAATGGCCAGACTCAGATCAAATACCAAGATCTCGTTAAGCGTGTTAAGTATCCGCGAACGTCGACCAAGGCCAGGCCCACCTCTCACCTAGGCGGTCTCAACCTGCCCTGTCGCTCCGCCACAAAGATCCACTTGCGGGTACTCCTACGAGCCGACCCGACTTTAGTCATCACATGTGTCATGTATATAGTATATAAGTATATACCCGTGATCACCGCCCAGGTGATCACGGCCCGATAGTATAGCTCAGCAGACGGACAAGAATGTAGGGCCACTGATGGAAAACTAGCATCCTATACTAGGCTATGCATCAGGATAGGATATCGGAAAGCAGTAACATGCTACACTACTCTAATGCAAGCAGTATAGAGAAGAATAGGCGATATCTAGTGATCAAGGGGGGGGGGGCTTGCCTGGTTGCTCTGGCAAGTAGGAGGGGTCGTCAACTCCGTAGTCGAACTGGGCAGCAGCAGTGTCGGTCTCGTAGTCTACCAGAGAAAAGAGGTGGAAAGAAACAGTAAATACAATGCAAACATAAGCATGACGATGCGTGACATCACAATGAGCAGTGTTAGGTGTGCCCTAACGCGACAGTAGGTGGTACCGGCGAAGGGGGGGAACATCCGGGAAGGTATTCCCGCTGTTTCGCGTTTCGGACAGACGGACCGGAGGGGAAGAGTTGCGAGTTTGATAGGTTAGGGAGGTGTGGTGGACGAACGGACTGCGTATCCGGATTTGTCTCGTCGTTCTGAGCAACTTTGATGTTGAAAATATTTTAATCCGAGTTACGGATTAAAAGATATGATTTTCTAAAGATTTTATTAATTTCTGGAATTTAATTAATTATTTAACTTAATTCAAAAATGGATTTGTGACATCAGCATGATGTCATGCTGACATCAGCAGTCAACTGGGGTTGACTAAGTCAAACTGACATGTGGGTCCAGTGGGACCCACCTGTCATTCTCTGTTTAGGTTAATTAGGGTTTAATTAAACTAATTCTATTTAATTAAACTAACAGGTTAATTAGATTAATTCATTAGGATTAATTAACTTTAATTAATTAATATTAACATGATTATATAAGTTAATTAATTATCTTAATTAATTAATTTTATTATTTATTATTATTTTTATTATTATTTTTTTAAATCATTTTTTTAATTCGTTCTGGGGCGTGGGCCCCGTTCGGCAGTGGCCCAGAGGGGGGGCAGCGGGCGCTAATGGGCGTCGAGCGCAGCCCGATCTAGCGCAGCGGACGCCCGCCTGAACCGGCAAAAATCGGGGCGCGGGCGGGTGGCTCGCCGGAGCCCGGCCACGGACGGCACCGGCGGACGGCGGCGGGTCGGCGAACGGCGGTGATGCTGGGTAGCGCACGGTGGGCGCGCACGGGAAGGAGGCCGCGGGCGTGCCCGCAGGCGAGGCGCAGGGCGCGGCCACGCTGCGGGCGTGGACACGGCGAACAGGGGCAGGCCCGTGGCGCGAGGCTTGGGGAGGCGAACGGAGACGACGAGCATGGCGGAGGCGGGATGTAGGCCGGCGAGGGAGCGCTCTGGCGAGGACGGCGTCGTGGTGGTGGCGACGTAGCTCAAGGGGGGGCAGCGGGGAAGAAGCGATGGGGCGGCGCTGGCGAGGTCCAGCGAGCGCCTGGCGTCGCTGGGGCGGCGGGTAGTTAGCGGGGCGCCGCGGTCGTTGCCCCGATCCAGATGGGATCGGGGAGTGGGGGAGCGAGGGAGTGGGGAGGTGGGGGTTAGGGTTTCTGTTAGGTGGGGATAAGGGGAGTGGGGTGGCCGGTTGGGCCTGGTGGGCCGGTCGGGTGGCCGTGCGGCCTGGAGGCCTGCTGGGCCGGTTGGTCCAGCGTGGTGGTGGGGGGGGGGTTGTTTCCTTTTTCTTTTTGTAGTTTCTTTTATTTCTTTTTTTGTTTAACAAAAATTAGCACTAGTGCCTAAATTTGTATTTATCAACAAACTACTGTGAGATTAATCCTTAACCCATAATAAAATAGTTTTGGCATTTTATAAATTCAATAGGCATTTGTTTAATTGTTCTCACTATTGTTTTAATTGTTTTAGAGCCTTTAAATATTTTATCAAAGCTTGGTTTCTCCACCATAATTACTTACGATTTATTTGACACAACCCGAACATTTTAGTTTTTTTTGATTTGAAAATTTTACTGTTTGCCTATATTTTAGATTTTAATTTGAATCATTTTTGAACTAACTCCAGTTATCAACAGTAACCGAGCTGACGTGGCACCATTAGTAGAGGTTTACTGTAGCTTGATTATCCGGGCGTCACACACTCGTCAAGCTTGGCTCGGTCCTTGCCACTGGAACGGAACTTGCTCGTGATAAGGCATTTGATTGGGCCATGGTGACTGCTGAGGATCTATGAGAACGCATCCAAGCTTTGGCGATAGCCATGGCAGAGCTTATGGGCGTCGAGGAGGTCAACAAGGGTGAGGAGCCATAGGGGGCGCCACCGCCGGGAAAGGGCGGCTGTCCTCGCCCGATAATTGATTGGGAGGAGGGATATGATGACTATCAACATATCATTGGGGAGGTTGTTGTGGAAGTCTAGGCCTGCTGGAGTCGCTTGCGGTTCTTTCTCGACCCGCCTCCGCTTGTTGGCAGCCTCGTTCTCCACCTCGTCGGCGGCGACGAAAACCTCTGTCTCCATATTCACACCGTGCTCCAGTGCTTCAGCAGCCCCGGTGTCGCCACTCCCTCCGATGGGGCGCTTCGGCAGTATCCTCGTACACTGACGGGTTTCAGGACTCAGAGCGGCGTCGAGGATGCGGGGGGAGAGAGGATTGTGTGTGTGGCGAGGATGGGGGGTGCGGCTGCTCGGTGGCGCCATTAATATAGACCAGTGGGAGCGAGGCGGGCGGTGGTCCAAGGCTGTCTCGCTTCCCGGTGAGAACGACTGCTTAATCTCTATGAATGAAATCTATGCTTAATTACTGAATTTTAGTTGCAAAAAATAGATAGTGCTATTGATTTTTAGCTGCATATTTTGACAAATCGCAGTGTCTCTTGGCTTAACGCCGAAGTATGGCTTTAATTTGCATACCGTAATATGAACCGTTTGCGTTGAAGAGATGCACATATCCTGCGTTGAACAGCTTGTATGCTTCCCGATGAACCTACGCATCGGACTGCGCTCACACGCCTCCCGTTCAGTCAAGCAGCTGTCCACACGGCACCTCCTATAGCCATTAAAACCAAGACACGTGGCGTCACGTGAATGGTTAACAGAACGCACACGGTTTGAATTATACAAACATTTGAGATATTAAAGTGGCAGCTATTTTTTCAAAATGCCTTTGTTGGCTGTCATTATTCGAGTGCACCTTCGCTCAAAATGGACACGAAAATACCACAGCATGTCGGGTGCCATTCCATGATAGCATGCCAACTTTCATGAATTTCAGACGAGCTTTGGATTTACTAGAATTTAAAAACTAGGTATCTCAACGTTTTGCCGGCAATCAACGGTGCCCTCGTGTTTCAAATTCATTCCCATTTCTTGCATGGGACCTAAGCATGCACCCAAGGACACATATTTGTTTTTTCAACCAATTTATATGCACTGGAGCATGTGCATGTAGTTCAAATTTGAATTATGCACATAAATGCATTGAAAATTCAGTTAATGCATGAAAATGTCCAAACGAACCCCGAAAAATCACAAAAATGACACAACACTCCTGTTGTTCTATGTTGACACGAGAAAAAATTTGAATGCAATAAGAAGCAATGGATATTGTTTCGTCCCCAAAGGTGGGACGTTCCCTATCGAAACCATCATGCTTGTTGTGAGAAGCTCTGGTTTGTGAGAAGCTTATACCCAACCTGCCCCAAATGGGACAAATTTTTTACCACGGCATGTTGATGCCGCTCCATGATACCATGCCAAGCTTCATGAATTTCAGACGAGTTTTGGATTTACTAGAATTAAAAAACTGGGTATCTCAACGTTTTGCCGGCAATCAACGGTGCCCTGGTGTTTGAAATTCATTCTCATCTCTTGCATGGGACCTAAGCATGCACCCAAGGTCACAGATTTGATTTTTCAACCAATTTATGTGCACTGGAGCATGTGCATGTAGTTCAAATTTGAATTATGCACATAAATGCATTGAAAACTCAGTTAATGCATAAAAATGTCCAAACGAACCCCGAAAAATCACAAAAATTGACACAACACTCCTGTTGTTCTATGTTGACATGAGAAAAAAATTGAAAGCAATAAGAGGCAATGGATATCGTTTTGTCCCCAAAGGTGGGTCATCCCCTATCGAAACCATCATGCTTGTTGTGAGAAGCTCTGGTTTGTGAGAAGCTTATACCCAAACCTGCCACAAATGGGACAAATTTTTTACCACGGCATGTTGATGCCGCCCCATGATACCATGCCAAGTTTCATGAATTTCAGACGAGTTTTGGATTTACTAGAATTTAAAAACCAGCTATCTCAACATTTTGCCGGCAATCAACCACTACTGCAGGATGCTGCTAACATGCACTACGATCAGAGACCCTTTGAGAAACTGTGTGTGATGCAATAATTGCAAACGGTGCTGTATGAAAACCGTCAGAAATGATGCAAAACGTTTGCGATGGAGGATGCATCAAACGCGGTTCAGATTTTAGTTGCATGTGCGATTCAGGCCACACAGTTAACTCGTTCGAACTGTTTGCGATGAGGCAGAACAATAGAAATGGGTAGCCATATCAATGTGTGTGCGATATTCGACATGCAGTTCGCTCCGATTAACCGTTGCTATTAGGGAGTGCAACATAAACGATTAGCCAGATCAAGGTGTGTGTGATATAGGGCATACAGTTCACTCGGACGAACTGTTTTCGATTAGCGAACGCAACAGAAACGGTTCAACTTAACAAGATGTGTGTGATACGTGGCAAACAGCCGAATCGGATGAACTGTTTGGGATGAGAAATTACAACACAGACGGTTAATACAGTTAGTTCATGTGCGATTCTGTGTGTACAAAAAACTTTGAAATATGCAAACTAGTTGCTTGCGGTGGCTAGGAATATCGCACACGATGCGTCTGCGAGTACGCATGTGCGATGATTAGTAAGTTACACATACGTTTCCTTATGTTAACACTTGTGTGATAAATAACATGTGGCACCGCATACGGTATTCGGGTTGTGTGTGTGCTCCACTTAGTCTTCCCGCGCTCCAGCGAATGCTTCCCGCGCTCCAGCGAATGCTTCCCGCGCTCCACATGGATGAATTGTAAAATCCATGCCTATTCCCTCACCGGTTTCCCGCCACCAGCTGACGGCTTGCTGCATATAAGCCAGGCGGCAACGCACCACCGCGACACTCTGCGAAGATCTAGTCCTCACCCAGCTACCATTAGTTATTCCAAGCATGCCAGGCAACGACCAAAGCTTCGACGTCGACGCCTACCCGCGTTACATCTTCGGCGAGGAGAACGAGCCGGAGCAGGTCGGGGAGCAAGAGCTTCATCGGCCGGTGCAGGCACCATGGCCCATCGGCAGCGATATCAGCGTCACAGTCCTTGGGAGCACAATCGACATATTGCAGAGGAGGTGTGATGAGCAGTTTGCCATCCACCATGCAAAAGATCCGGAGTTTCTCGGCAGCATGATCGACGACCCATCCCAAGAGCCGCCGTCACCAGTGCACATTGAGAGCGTGATGCCCCACAAGGAATGGGCAGAGGACCTCTGCGATTCAGTCAAGATAAAGGCAGCCTACGGCTTCATCATTGCCCGTGGCGACCGTGTCAACCTCGATCCCGATGATGTGGTGGCCAGGCTCGAGCGCATCCTTGGCGGAGTTGACGTCCCGACGAAGTAGAACATCGCCAACGTGATATCTTGAGGATGCAGGTGATCAACGGAATTTGCTACCAGGCCAAAGACATGGAAATGGAGCAGTTTCGCGGAGTTGTCATGCGCGCGATTGCACGCTGTCAAGCTCTTCTAGAAGAGGCCAGCAGCACCAAGAGCCTCCCAGCGCCAGTAGCTCCGTAGGCGGAGGCAGGTCGGGACACTCGGAGTGAACGGGCGCAAGGGTGCTATGATGATCGTGGAGTCCGAGAAGACCATCGTCGGAAGGCCGCCAGCTCAGCCTTTTATGAGGGAGTCCTGGATTAGGGGGTCCTCGGACAGCCGGACTATATCCTTTAGCCGGACTGTTGGACTATGAAGATACAAGATTGAAGACTTTGTCCCGTGTCCGGGTGGGACTCTCCTTTGCGTGGAAGGCAAGCTTGGCAGTTCGGATATGTAGATCTCCTCCCTTGTAACCGATTCTGTGTAACCCTAGCCCCCTCCGGTGTCTATGTAAACCGGAGGGTTTAGTCCGTAGGACAACAACAATCATAATCATAGGCTAGCTTCTAGGGTTTAGCCTCTACGATCTCGTGGTAGATCGACTCTTGTAATACTCATATCATCAAGATCAATCAAGTAGGAAGTAGGGTATTACCTCCATCGAGAGGGCCCGAACCTGGGTAAACATTGTGCCCCCCGCCTCCTGTTACCATCCGCCTTAGACGCAAAGTTCGGGACCCCCTACCCGAGATCCGCCGGTTTTGACACCGACATTTTTGCTTATATTTTATTATAATTGTATGCATATGTAGGTCGTGAGTGTTCTGGGCCTTGCCGCATTTGGCATTTTAAATTATCATGAATATGTAAGACAATTATTAAGAATTATTAACAGTTGCCATTGTAACTTTGCCTCAACGGCGAGCAGAGCGCGCGCAGGGATGCCAGAGCGGAGCATGCCCCGTCCGCCTCAACGGCGAGCAACCACGTGGTCAACCTTCTGCCATCAATAAATTTTGATCTTGTTTCTCGTCACATTGCTGATTACAACGCAATAAGTATAATTGCAAATTTGTTCACATCTATCAAACTAATATGTGTTCACACTTAGCACCGGGCTATAAAAACTAACCACTCGAAAATTACTTCACAGTTCCTCTCCTCATCACCCACAAAACTGGTTTTCTCTGTCAAGTCGTCCCGCCATGACCGGTAGGAGGAGTTTAGGGTGGACATATAACCAGGCAGCAAAGACCAAGGCCGCGGAAGCACTAGAGAGGTCCCGCCGCGAAGCCGCAGCCATAGCAGAGATGTCCCGGCGCGCCGCGGAGTCCTCGAACGAGCTCTCACGGGCACGCGAGGGCTCTCAGAAGCGCATTCGCGGCGTCGGGCATCGCGATGAGCCGGCGTTCCTGAAGTCCTTCGCCGGCGACGACGACATTCTCGCTGGCGTCACTACACAGCAGGAGCTGGTCGACGGCTTGATGAAGCTGCTCAAGATCAGCGATGCCTCGGTTGACAAGGCAACCGGCCTCGTCGAGCAACACATGGATGACAATGCAAGGCTCTTCAAGTTGGTCGCCGAAAAGGAGGAGGAGGCCGCCGGCTGGAAGATGCTGCATGAGCAGAGTAGTGCCTCGGAGATGACGCTGAAAGCGGTCGTCGAGGAACTGATGGGTGGCTTGAGGAAGCTCCGGATCAAGCGCGAGCAGGAGGTGGAGGAATCTGTGGCTGCTTTCAAGCAAAGTCGTTTGGAATTGAAGAAGGAGCTGCAGGATTTCGCCGCCCGGCGATCCATTGACGAGTAGAGACAGTAGCGACCTAGATCGTTGTCTGCAATTTCCTTCTTCTCTTGCTCCCGTGTCTTCCGGGCTTTGCCGTAAGACAATTACTATGTGCGCCATTGTAAATTTGTCGTCGTATTATCCGTTGCCATTTTATTTGTGGTCGCATTATCCGTTGCCCTATGTGGCAATTTAAATTAGGGCGAAATACTAGTTGAAAACACGAACAAAGAAAATGCTGCCATGGGATCAGAAGCAAACACCCTCCATCCAGGTGCTTTAATTAACCCATTAATGGAGAAGTTGTGAGCAAGGCGGGCGGCGGCTGGTGCATGGAGGTCAAAGAGCTCGCTTCCCGGTGAGCATGGGCGGCCTTGCTGCTCGCACGTGTCCCGTGGAGCCTGCGAGGTGGACAGGATGCACGCGTCCCATCGAGCCTGCACGGCGGACTGCTCGCACACGTCCCGTCGATCCTGCACGGCGGACTTCTCGCGGTCGTCCCGTCTAATCAAACAGGTGCACGCACGCCACCGAGTATGGTTAAATTTCAAGACGGTAAATATAATACAACCGTTTGCGAAATTAATGTGTCAGCGTTTTGTTTCAAAAAGGACTTCGTTGGCTACTAATGTGTGCGCCTCTTCTCAAACTGGACGATTTTTTTACCACGGCATATATGTGCCATGTCATGAAACCATGCCAAGTTTCATGTTTTTTGGGTGACTTTTTTATTTTCTGGGATATAAAAACCAAGATTCTCCGTTTCAGGACGACGACAAGTTTGTAATTCATTCTCATTCCTTAAACGAGACCTAAACATGCACCCAATGACACATGTACGATTTCCCACCCATTTTGCTTCACTGGAGCATGTGGTTGTAGTTCAAATTTGAATTATGGACTACATTAAATGCATAGAAAAATTAGTAATTAGTAATATATATATATATATACAATGGCCAAACGAACTCTGAACAGTTTCAAATTTCAGCCCGACACTCCTGTTATTCTATGTTGCCTGTAGAAAACAAAGTTCAAGGCGAGAAGAGGCATCGATTATCGTTTCGCCCACAAGAGGGGCATGTTTCCATACTGGAACCATGAGGGTTGCGACAGGCTCCGGTTTGTAAAAGGCTTGTAATATAGCTTCGCCCAAATTGGATACTTATATATACCATGTAGTGACACCATGCCATGTTTCATGATTTCCTGGTGAGTTTTGGATTTACAGACATTTAAAAACCGAGATTCGCAATGTTTGTGGCCAGGCCAGGACGGCGAGACGGTTGAATTCGTTACCATTTGTTCCATGGGACCTAAACATGCACCCCATGGAAACATGTACATTTTTTCTAGCCATTTTGGTGCACTGGAGCATGTATTTGTAGTTCGGATTTGAATGATGGACATTAAATGCCTAGAAAACTCAATTAATGAATAAAAAAGGCCAAACGAACCCTGAATAATTTCAAAGTTCAGTTTGAATCTCCACTTGTTCCGTGTCGCGTGTAGAAGAAAGTACGAGGCTAGAAGAGGGAGTGATTATTGTTTGGCCCACAAGGGGACACGTTTCCCTATCGAAACCACGTGGGTTCTTGCGACAGGCACCGGTTTGTAAGAGGTTTGTAGTAAAGCTTGCCCCAAATTGGCAATGTTTTTACCACGACATATATGTTCCATGACATGACACCTTCCCACCTTTGATGACTTTCTGGTGAGTTTAGGATTTATGGGGACTTAAAAACCGAGATTCGAAATGTTTGAGGAAGAGCCAGGACACCGGTACGGTTGTAATTCGTTCCCATTCCTCGCATGAGACCTAAACATGCACCCAAGGACACATGTATAATTTTTCTAGCCATTTTGGTGAACCGGAGCGTGTATTTGTAGTTCAGATTTGAATTATGGACATTAAATGCCTAGGAAACTCAATTAGTGTATAAAAAGGCCAAACAAACCCTGAATAAGTTTAAATTTCAGCACAGATATCCCCTGGTTCCATGTTGCCCGTGGAAGAAAATACAAGGCGAAAAGAGGCAGTGATTACGTTTCGCCCACAAGGGGAACACGTTTCCCTATCAAAACCACGAGGCTTCTTTGAGAGAAGCTCCACTTTTTGTAAGAGGTTTGTAATAAAGCTTGGCCCAAATTGTACATTGTTTTTACCACGACATATATGTGCCATGACGTGACACCATGCCACCTTTGATGACTTTCTGGTGAGTTAAGGATTTATGGGGACTTAAAAACCAAGATTCGGAATGTTTTAGTACGAGCCATGACACCAGTACGGTTGTAATTCATTCCCATTCCTGGCATGGGACCTAAACATGCACCCAAGAACACATGTATAATTTTTCTAGCCATTTTTGTGAACTAGAGCATGTATTTGTAGTTCAGATTTGAATTATGGACATTAAATGCGTAGGGAAATCAATTAGTGTATAAAAAGGCCAAAGGAACCCTGAATAAGTTTAAATTTCAGCACTGATATCCTGTCGTTCCATGTTGCCCGTAGAAGAAAATACAAGTTGAAAAGAGGCAGTGATTACGTTTTGCCCACAAGGGGTACACGTTTCCCTATCAGTACCACGAGGCTTCTTTGAGAGAAGCTCCGGTTTGTAAGAGGCTTGTAATAAAACTTGCGCCACAATGGACGAAAAAAATTCCTCGACATATAAGTGCGATGTCGTGACACCATGCAGGTTTCACGATTTTCAGCTTAGTTTTGGATTTACAGGGATTTAAAAACTGAGATTCTTCTCACGAAATGTTTTCAAATAGCACACGGTTCACTCACGAAAGCCGATATTCAATGAAAACTTCGTGGAAACCATATTTTAAAGTTTCATAAAAATCTGAAAAAATTGTGGGATGTTAAGAAGGTGATGTTTTATTACGACACAAAATTTCAAGTTGAAAAACATTACAAGATGTGAGCTGTGAAAAAGACAAATTTCGCCCTGAATAGTGACTTTACTATTCGGCACTATTCATAGCTCACATCTCTTAATGTGTTTGAACTTGAAATTTTGTGTGCCAATAAAACATCATCCTCTTAACATCCCACATTTTTTGATTTTTTTTGAAACTTCAAAACATCTTTTTCACATCCCCCCCCCCCCGCTGTGCGCGCGATCTGAGTCCCGCGTTCTGACTGGCCAGAACCCAAACCCCACGGATCGTACGTGTGCACCGTTGGATTCTCCCAGATCGAATGGCAACCCTGAGCCCTTTCGACAGCAAATGCAGTACATGTGTAAGCAATGTGCGCATGCGTCGTGTAGCTCACACTTTCTTCTCTACTAGTAGGTTTTCATTCAAAACAGGCTACCGTTTCTCGCCAATCCTCTCATCGGTTTCCCGCCTCTTCTCCCCAGATATGCATGATGTAGATGTTCGTTTAATTCTTATAGTTCATCTCATCCAAAATCAATTAGTTTTGTAAAAAATCTATTTTAAGATTCATGGAATTGTGCATTGTAAAGGTAAAAACAAAAAGTGACAATTCATTAAAAAAAGGTTTGGGAAATTAAGATATGGAAGATTCTAGAGAACAAAGGAGAAGTGCTTGTGTTTTGAGGTTTGTGCATTATGCTTAAGTTCAACCATGGAGTCTTCTAGATTGTACATGTGGCAGAATCTGGTGGAATGTAGATGATATCCAACGGCCAATAGTGCTCGGATTTGCCATCTCTGTACTGTCGGATTGGCTTCATCCAACGAGCAACTTTCACAGTTATTCGCACACTATATATGTGTATAGATGTATATATATATATATAGATGTGTCCCATGCTAGACAAAATAAAGTTTGAGTGCATGCGTGGACCCCCCCCCCCCCCCCCGCTGCCGCCTCGAAGTTGGGAAACTGACATCATAGGTATTGAACCAGACTTGGAGTCGGGTACGGTGTTCGGTTTGTAATGTACTTGGCGTGGCCCATCGAAGCTGTGCATTTGGGATTTAAACACATCATACACCATTGTACCCATACATATTTTCGGGCTGCATGCAGTGTATACGGGGTCTTCTGATCGACCACTTCTCCCTTGTGCGGTTTTTCGTGACGACACGGATATCTGTGGGCTCCCCGAGTGTATATATATATATCATCCCTTTGACCAATAATGAGGGGTATGTGTTGTCCATGAATGGATTCCTCCTAGTTCATGTTAGGGCCGGTCACCGTCAAATGTTGGTCAACCAAAGCTCGAGCTCAGGCGTTGTCAGGATTCCCTCCCAGATGCTCGGATTGCTGGGTTCGACCTACATCAAACCTTGCGTACGTATCTCGTCCTTAACTACCTTGCCTTCATGGTTGTTGTCTGTATCGAAAGGTAGGCACCACATCTAAATTGTACATTATTCTATATTGAAAACACACATCACCCCTTCCCAACGTACATCATTTTGGGCCGCATGCAAGAGGTGCTGGTTTTGTGGTCCCTCTCGTGCGATGTTTATCATGGTTCAATCTATTGGCCCAAGCGGTTTATCGACAACAACAATTGTCATTTGACCAAACGAAAGATTCATTGGTCCGTCTTATGGTAGGTCATGGCGACATGCATGTATGACCAAAGTATCGGTCATTACGTGCATCCGCCCCGCTGACACAAAGTGGGAGGTGGTGGGCCAAGCATCCTAGCTAGGTACGACATTATGTCATTATATATATCCTAGCTAGGTGGTTGTTAGGGTGCTTTCGGGTTTGCGAGGCAGGTGCCACCAAAGTTATGCATTGTGTATTTAAAGTTTTAAACATCCCCAATATTCGTACATATAATTGGCCACTTCCAGGTGGTTCTTGACTTCTAGCCCCTCTCATGGATCTTCAATGACGCGCCCAACCATGGGACCGCGGGGTCAAAGTTGTGCATTGAATTTTGAACATCACATACCACCCTTTTCACTGATATTTATTTGGGCCACATGCTGGTGTGGCTGTCTTTTGACCCTCCCAAATGTTATTTTTTGCTGGAAAGACTCTGGTGATCCTCAACGGACACGGGGTATAATATCTTAACCATGTGCGATACAAGTGCGATGTGAATCAGAACGACCGCGCAAGCGCGAGCAAATTAAGGTGGAGGTACTGGCTCAACTGTGTGCGATGCAAGTGCGCTGAAATCACCACGACCGCACAAGCGCGAGCAAAGGGTGGAGGTACTGTCTTAACCGTGTGCGATGCAAGTGCGCTGTAAAACCATCACCTGTGGAAGCTAAAGGCGGGTACGTTTATTTGGAAGTTAGGACAAACCGTGTGCGATCGACCAGCTAGCTAGAAATATAAAAAACAAACTACCCGCCTTGAGCGTTGCAAAAATCGGAGGATCCGCGCCACTTTTCCTTATTGTCATACACACATATTGTTATTGGACCGTGCGCGATCTTGGGCACTGCCGCCCCGCATCAATTCCTTTACCCAAATTTTAGTAGCCGCCATACTTCAACCATCGCCTACACTCCTCCAGCGCCGACCTTATAGTAAAATTGCAGTAGCCATGGCATTTGAACCGTCGCCCTCCCTCGTCCACCACCATCTCCACCCACCATTACTAAAATTTTCAGTAGCCGCAGCATATCCTCAAACACCCCCCTCCACAGTCCCCCACCCGCCCGCTCCCCCCTTCGAACCCTAGCTCACGGCCGCCGCCGGCTCCTCCTAGCTTAGATAATAAAGTTCAGGTTATCCAGCGATTCCCATACCGTCGCCCCACTCCCCTGAGTTTTTAGATGAGGCCTGCGGTGTCCCTCCCCGCCAGATCCACATCCCCTGCTCCAGAATGTCGCAGCCTAAGCTCGACCACGTATCCCGGGGAGCCCGACGAGCGTTCGACCAAGAAGAGGTTTATCATGGCCTCTCCGGCGGACGTTGGCAAGGTGGCCGCCGTTCGCCCGACCTGTCGATCCCGGAGCAACACGTCGCCGCGGAAGCCGGCGAAGACGTTCACTATGTTGCCATGCCGAAGGCTTCATGTCAGCGGGCTAGCGTATTACTGTATCTCCGGAAAGCTGGCTACGACATCAAGCTCGTCCACACCGACGGCTTCACGCGGGCCATATTACAGGTTAAGTGGTCCATCCCCAACCCCTCTGGTTCAACCGCCGCCGATCTCTTCGATGGCCCTGCCGCTGATCTCCTCCGCCAAGCGGTCAAGGATTTGCGAGCTTTATACGCCATCGAGCCCATTTTGTCACTTCTGAAGGACACGTTCTACGGCGGCGGCTTGGGATCCTCAATTGCCAAGTCAGATCTCATCGACCACGACCACGACCAGGAGGAGGGCACCCACGAAGGTTCTTCCAAGGTGAAATAGCCCATCTGTGACATCACAGAGCGCACCATGGGTTTGTGCTCTTCCAATTGGAAGGATCCCGTCCATGAAATGTGAGGCAACATTCTATCAGCAAATATTACCTTTTCTAGCTTGCCAACCCGTACCCTTTGTTGTATTAGCATTTGCCGTGTGGTGCTTTAACTGTGCCGTGTTTAATTATTTCAGTTATGCAAAAATGTATTGTTCAATAGGTCTATGTGATGTTTAAATATGAATTGTCCACTTTAGTTTCACGAATGGCTATATTTGGTTGTTTGTAGTGAGTAGATGCCTTGTTTATCTATATTTTGTTGTTAGGTTGGTTGGAGTGAGCATTTTTTCAGTTATCGAGCAGATGCCTTGTTTATCTGTATTTGGTTCTTAGTTTGGTTGCAGTGAGTATTTGCCCAGTTATCAAGCAGATGCCTTGTTTATCTGTATTTGGTTGTTAGGTTGCTTTTTTTAGCATTTGTCCAGTTATCAAGCAGATGCCTTATTTATCTGTATTTGGTTGTTAGGTTGCTTTTTTTTAGCATTTCTCCAGTTATCAAGCAGATGCCTTGTTTATCTTTATCTGCTTGTTAGGTTGGTTGCAGTGAGCATTTGTCCAGTTTTCAAGCATATGCCCTGTTTATCTTTATTAGCTTGTTAGGTTGGTTGCAGTGAGACTCTGTCCAGTTTTCAATGGCTATATTTGGTTGTTATACTGGTCATTTATGCCTTGTTTATTTCAGTCATTCACAATGTGTGGTTCATTATGTGCAAGTCGGAACTGTGCTGCTCGACTACATCAATACCAGTTTGAACGGCTATATTTGGTTCTAGTTATTCCTGGTGTAGTTAACACATGCCCTTTATTTCAGTTTTACACATTTATCCAGTGTGATGTTTGAGTATTACCTACGTTCTATTCATTTTCAACAATACCAGTTTGAATTGAAATATTTGATGGCTGTTAAGCCTGCTGTCGGTAACATTGCCTTCCATTTTATATCTGCTTTAACAGCATGCTGAAACCAACACATTCAAGCTATCATTTGGAGATGATGTTGTTTACCTTTGCACTTATCATGCCTTTCCACTACTTATGCAGGACAACAACGGCAGTGGCCACCATTTTCCGTCGAGGTTAGCTTCATCCCTCGGCTTATACTCCCCCGTCGTTTCATAATGTAGTGCATATAGATCCATGCCTGGACACTAGTTAGCTTCTAATGTTGACTTGTTGCTTGTAGGTACATATGCCCTTGGCAAGGATCCACGCATCGACCCTTTTTGCGTATGGGGCAATGAGATATTGATGAACAAGCATCAAGTGAGGAAACTGATAAGGATTATTAGCAAAAAGATATGAATGGTGGCAAGCAAATTATTTGTTTATGCTCTATCCAACACAACAGTGAGCTGTAGGATGGTAACTACAGACTCTACAGCCTTCTCTTTTTACTACCCATAATGAGTTGTTAGACAACAATGTCTGAATCTTTTTCGTTTCCAGTGGTTCCCGAAGCAGTTCACTCACGATTACCTTGCAAAGTACATGATTGGTGGACACGCAACGCAGGTTAAAGTATTTCATCCAGACTACAATGAGCATTGAGAAGTCCTAATGAAGACAGTGAAGGATGGACGGGCAGCCATCACAAGGGGTTGGCCTAGAGTCGTGCGCGCCTTACGCATGGAGGAGGGCACAATATGGGCATTCCGCTTCACCTTCTCCAGCAACCAGAATGTGTTTCGCCTCTCTCTTTACAGTCTTTAGTACAACTGTGGTTCATCATTCTTTACTTCGTGCTTCTGTAGTTCTTCAGTATATGTACATGTGCATTAAATTATGGATTCGTGGTTGAACCTATATTTGTAATAAACATGGTTGGATATGAAATAAGTGATTGCCTACTTTCAAATTCATAACATGTGATTTTTAAATTAGGGATTAATTGGATTAATTATGGATTAAATAGGGATTACACTGCACACGGTTTGCGAAAGCGAAACGTGTGCGATATACGTGGAGATCAGAAACGTTTCTAGGATGCAGTACGTGTGCGATCAATCTCCACTGCACACACGACTTTCTTTTGAAAACTGTTTGCGTTAGGGCACCTTGCGCAAATGTTTATCACATAAAAAGTGTGTGTGATGAACAGCCTTTGCCACACAGTTTCTTTGTACGCACCGTGTGTGATGCATTCAATAACGCAAACGATAATATCGTGTACAATGGCAACGCTATCACAAACGATTTAACGGGAAAAATTGTGTGTGATGTACCTTCGAACGGAGACGTTTTCCTTGGAGCGACTGTGTGGGATGTGCATACGAACGGAAACGTTTAGCGGGGACTGACTTTCTGGGATGTACTTGCTACCGAAAATAATTTCACCGTATAATTGTATTTTTTATCTGTACTGTACGTATTTCCGTATTTGAAAGCTCGCCGGCCGCGCACGACCTCATTTTGCTGAACGTGTGTGCCAGGAGGGCATATCCCCGACGGTTTCTGGGTCGTGTGGGAAGGACCACCTATCGCCCACACTCACTTGGAGACGGTTCCAGATGCCGTCGCGGAAAGGGGTTTTAAACCGTTTGTTTAGGACCAACACGCACCAGTGAACGATGCCCTGGTGTTTGAAATTCATTCCCATTTCTTGCATGCGACGTAAGCATGCACCCAAGGACACAGATTTGATTTTTCGACCAATTTATATGCACTGGAGCATGTGCATGTAGTTCAAATTTGAACTATGCACATAAATGCATTGAAAACTCAGTTAATGCATAAAAATGTCCAAACGAACACCAAAAAATCACAAAAATTGACACAACACTCATGTTGTTCTATGATGACACGAGAAAATTTTTGAAAGCAATAAGAGGCAATGGATATCGTTTCATCCCCAAAGGTGGGACGTTCCCTATCGAAACCATCATGCTTGTTGTGAGAAACTCTGGTTTGTGAGAAGCTTATACCCAAACCTGCCCCAAATGGGACAATTTTTTTACCACGACATGTTGATGCTGCTCCATGATACCATGCCAAGTTTCATGAATTTCAGATGAGTTTTGGATTTACTAGAATTTAAAAACCTGGTATCTCAATGTTTTGCGGGCAATCAACGGTGCCCTGGTGTTTGAAATTCATTCCCATCTCTTGCATGGGACCTAAGCATGCACCCAAGGACACATATTTGATTTTTCAACCAATTTATATGCAATGGAGCATGTGCATGTAGTTCAAATTTGAATTATGCACATAAATGCATTGAAAACTCAGTTAATGCATAAAAGTGTCCAAACGAACCCCGAAAAATCGCAAAACTTAACACAGCACTCATGTTGATCTATGTTGACACGAGAAAACATTTGAAAGCAATAAGAGGCAATGGATATCGTTTCTTCCCCAAAGGTGGGACTTTCCCTATCAAAACCATTATGCTTGTTGTGAGAAGCTTATACCCAAACCTGCCCCAAATGGGACAAATTTTTTACCACAGCATGTTGATGCCACTCCATGATTCTATGCCAAGTTTCATGAATTTCAGATGAGTTTTGGATTTACTATAATTTAAAAACTTGGCATCTCAACATTTTGCAGCAATCAACGATGCCCTAGTGTTTGAATTTCATTCACATCTCTTGCATGGGACCTAAGCATGCACCCAAGGACACTTATTTGATTTTTCAATCAATTTATATGCACTGGAGCGTGTGCATGTAGTTCAAAATTTGAAATATGCACATAAATGCATTAAAACTCAGTTAATCCATAAAAATGTCCGAACGAACCCCGAAAAATCACAAAAATTGACACAACACTCCTGTTGTTCTATGTTGACACGAGAAAAAAATTGAAAGCAATAAGAGGCAATGGATATCATTTCGTCCCCAAAGGTGGGACGTTCCCTATCGAAACCATCATGCTTGTCGTGAGAATCTCTGGTTTGTGAGAAGCTTATACCCAAACCTACCCCAAATGGGACAAATTTTTTACCACGGCATGCTGATGCCGCTCCATGATACCATGCCAAGTTTCATGAATTTCAGACGAGTTTTGGATTTACTAGAATTTAAAAACCAGGCATCTCAACATTTTGCCGGCAATCAACGGTGCCCTGGTGTTTGAATTTCATTCCCATCTCTTGCATGGGACCTAAGCATGCACCCAAGGACACAGATTTGATTTTTCAACCAATTTATATGCACTTGAGCATGTGCATGTAGTTCAAAATTTGAATTATGCACATAAATGCATTGAAAACTCAATTAATGCATAACAATGTCCAAACGAACCCTGGAAAATCAAAAAAATTGACACAACACTCCTGTTGTTCTATGTTGACATGAGAAATTTTTTGAATGTAATAAGAGGCAATGGACATCGTTTTGTCCCCAATGGTGGGACGTTCCCTATCGAAACCATCATGCTTAAGGTGAGAAGCTCTGGTTTGTGAGAAGCTTATACCCAAACCTGCATCAAATGGGACAAATTTTTGAGCACGGCATGTTGATGCCGCTCCATGATAGCATGCCAAGTTTCATGAATTTCAGACGAGTTTAGGGTTTACTAGAATTTAAAAACTAGGCATCTCAACGTTTTGCCAGCAATCAACAGTGCCCTCGTGTTTGAATTTCATTCCCATCTCTTGCATGGGACCTAGAAATTCACCCAAGGAGACACATGTGATTTCTCAACCAACTTTGGTGCATTGGAGCATGCGCTTGTAGTTCAAATTTGAATTATGCACATAAAATGCCTAGAAAACCCAGTTAATGTATAAAAAAAGGCCAAACGAACGCCAAAAATTCCAAGATTAAACACAACACTCCTGTTGTTCTATGTTGATACTAGAAATTTTTTGAAAGCAATAAGAGGCAACGGATATCGTTCCCTCCCCAAAGGTGGCACGTTCCGTACCGAAACTATCACGCTTGTTGTGAGAAGCTCTGGTTTGTGAGAAGCTTATACCCAAACCTGTCCCCAAATGGGACAAATTTTTTACCACGGCATGTTGATGCCGCTCCATGATACCATGCCATGTTTCATGAATTTTAGAGAAGTTTTGGATTTACTAGAATTTAAAACCAGGTATCTGAACGTTTTGCCGGCAATCAACAGTGCCCTGGTGTTTGAAATTAATTCCCATTTCTTGCATGGGACCTAAGAATGCACCCAAGGACACATATTTTGATTTTTCAACCAATTTATATGCACCGGAGCATGTGCATGTAGTTTAATTTTGAATTGTGCACCTGAAATGGCTAGAAAACCAGTTTAATGTATAAAATGTCCAAACGAACCCTGAATAATTCCAATTCTTTTACGACACACATATAGTTGCATGTTCACTCAGATAAAAGGTCTAGCAATTCAAACAGCGTCCATTGCCGCTGTGACCCCATTATGTAATTCAAATCAAGTAGATCCCAAACAGTTTATTATCACCAATTGTGTGAGATGTAGTACAAAATATCTTGGAGCACCGTCGGTGTATAGTACGCCTATGGCTTACGCGAGAAGGTGCGTCGGCTACAGTCCACAGCCGGCGTGTCATGCACACTAGCTCGCTCCCCAAATACTCCCGCATCTGCGTCCCTCGCAATCTCGAAAATATTGCTGCCTCGTAATCTCAAAAATATCTACCGCCTGGAACGTTTTAATGTTTGATAGCACACGATTAGTATGTGCGGACCATGTGGGATGTGTGTTACTCCTGCTCTGCTTCAGTCTCTTGATTCAAATTTTCGGTAGCCCCGGCATTTTACTCCCGCCTCTGCATCCCTCGCAATCTCAAAAATATCTGCTCGCCCTTGATCCAAATTTTCAGTAGCCTCACCTCGTTACTCCCGCCTAGTAAAATTTTCAGTTACGGCAGTATTTCCTCCAACACAACCTTGCCCCCTGCCCCCCGTCCACACACACCCCAAAACCTCTGCTCACACAGACACACACAACCCTCGAAACCGTTGGTAGGTCGCCGCCATCACCGGCGCCTCCATCCTCAACTTCTGCCTGTGTGCCGGGGAGCTCGAGGAGCCAATGGCTAAAAAGAGGTTTATCGCGGCCTTTTCGCCCGACGCCGGCGAGGTGGCCGCCGAGGTGTCCCCGTCGTCCTCCGCGGGCCCGATCCGCCGTCGCCGGTCCCCCGATCCGCCCACCGCCGCGCCCCTACGCCGGTTCGAGGACATCCCCATCGTCCCTCGGACCCGGCAGCCGGCGAGGTCCTACCTCGGGGTCTGGCAGCGGCGGTGGGGGACGTGGGTCGCCAAGATTACAGATCGAGAGACCCACACCCGTAGGTGGCTCGGTAGCTTCCACACGGCCGAGCTCGCGGCCATGGAGTACGACCGCTGGCAGGTCCGCTACCACAGCGCGGCGGCTAGGCTCAATTTCCCCTTCGGCACACGTCCGGTCGACCTCGTTCCGCCAGAGCCAGGGGTGGTGAGCTCGGCTATGGTGCGGGATGACCGCGTGGCGTGGGAGCGCCTCGAGGCCGAGGCCGCCGACGAGGCCTACATGCAAGAGCTTTGCCGGCAACACCCGGAGCTCGTGGAGGCGGAGCGGACGATCTTTGACGGCGCGGAGGGCAGCGAGGTTATCGCGCTCTCCTCCGATGACGAGGTCGAAGGCGGCAAGGACGGCGGCGAGGTTATCGCGCTCTCCTCCGATGACGAGGTCGAAGGCGGCGGCGACGGAGGCACGGAGGGAGTCGAGGTGGGCCCCGAGGATGAGGAGATCGACGTCGACGAGTGCTGGAGTGCCTTCCCCAACGACCCCGACGATGGTACCGGCCCGGACCTGGCTCGCGGCACACCGTACATGACGAGGAAGGATTGGCTCGACCTCTACTTCGACCGAAAGTAGTTTAGCTTAGTTTAAATTTATGTTTTATGTCCGTTTATGCAAAACTATCTATGTTTTTGTTTGAATGCATGCTACTTTCGGTTGAACCTGCTTTGAACTTGGTCAAATTGATGTTTACAACCTTAAGTTTAGGGGATCTACTAGAAAAGGCCAAAAATTGCTGGAGTATATATATATATATATATATATATATATATATATATATATATATATATATATATATATATATATATATATATATCCACTAAGTGTTTTAGTCCTTTAACTTTTTAAGGATCGCCTAGAGATGTCCTTATGACATGTTTATTTCAGTTCTTCACAATGTGATGCTCTATATGTGCAACTATTTGCCGTGCAGTTCAATTTCTTCAATAACAGTTGCAACAATACCACTATGAATTACGATATTTGGTTGCTGTTAAGGATATTGCAGTTAACATGCCTTTTCGTTTTTTTAACAATAACTAGTGTACCGTAGACCTGCACAATACCAGTTTGAATGATTATTTGCTTGTTTTTAAATGTTATGCCTGATGCAGTTAACACACATTTCCACTTCTTGTTTTGCTTAACTAGCGTGCTTAAGCCTGCACACTGAAGCTATCATTTGTAGATTATGTTGTCTACCATGGATATATTTGGTTGATGTTTAGCCTGTTGTGCTTAAGATGCCTTTATATGTACTCATGCAGGACAATATTGAGAACAGTGTTGTTTCCCATCGAGGTTAGTTTCATCGCATTGCTTATATGTACTCATTGTTCAGGATATTGGTAGCTGGTACCATATAGCCTGGGGTTGATAAGGGATTAATCGTCGAATCGGACATTTCACTGAATATATCTGTAACCCATTTATCAGTAGGTTAACTAGGGCCATATTTTATATATCTGAGGCTACATAGTAACATGTATTGTACTGAATGACTAAATATGCAATCCCAGGCTACATAGCAACAAGGAAGAGTGTTACCTTAATGTTCTGATGATGTCTAGATATACATGTAATAAAATCTTATATAATGAGATGGAGGGAGTGTTGTACTACATCATTTTTCAATTGTTGTTTAGCTTCTAATATTAACTTGGTGCTTTTAGGTACATATATCATTGCCAAAGATTCACACTTCGACCCTTTCTGTGTATGGGGCAATGAGATATTCATGAACCAGCATCAAGTGAGGAAACTGATAAAGATTGTTATTAAAATGGGTCAAAAGATGTCAATCGAACTATTTGTTTACACTTTATGCAAGACAACAGTGAACTGCAGGATGGTAAGTAAGAACCATGTACCCTTCTTTTTCTGCCCGTATGAGTTGTGTTAGATGACAATATCTGGATCTTTTTTCTTTTGTAGTGGATCCTGAAGCAGTTTACTCAAGATTACCTCTCAAACTACATGATTGGCGGCCGGCCATCACAAGGGGTTGGACTAGAGTCATGTATGCCTTCTGCATCCAGGAGAGCACAATAGGGCCATTCCGCTTCACCATGTTCAGCAACGGGAATGTATGTCGCCTCTTTCTTTACCATCTGTAATAGTACAAGTATAGAACCCTGGTTCATCATTCTTTATTTGGTGGTTATGTAATTCTTAAACATATGTACTTGTGAACCGAATAATGCATTGGTTGTTTGAACCTGATGGATATGAATAAAGCTATAGCCTACTTTCAAGTTTAAATTAGGTACAATTTTAAATAGCAGCAATTAAATTAAGGCGAAATTACGTTGTGCAGGTCATTACGGCACACACGGTTGGTAAAACACAAACGTTCGCGATATACACCATAATCCGAGATAGTTCACAGAGAGGAAACGTGTGCAAGCATGCACACAGTTGCCGTTTGCAAAACGTGTGTGATGTCAGACACTATCACATACGGTGCGGAAAAACTAAATGTGTGTGATTGTCTACCTATCATACATGGTTTGTAATCTTGAACTGTTTGTGATGTTCCAGGCATCGTAAAACTCCCGTGCCTGGAAAGCTCCCGTGCCTGGAATCTGCCTGGTTTTAGGTAAAACCACAAAACTCCGACTGCGATGGCAATGCAAGCACAAACGAGTAGCAAGGATGAAGCGTTTGGGATATTCGAGATATCGGAAACGGTTATATAGGGACAACTGTATGCATCAAGGCTCCCTATCCCTGACGGTTTCTGGGTCGTGTGGGAAGGACCCCCCTATCGCCCACACTCACTTGGCGACGGTTCCAAATGCCGTCGCGGAAAGGGGTTAAAAACCGTTTGTATAGCACCGACGCGCACCAGTGATTGGGTTAAATTAATATAGGATTCTTATTATTTTGAGATGATGATCAGAGGCCTATGGGCTCATTCTGGTGGGAAGTCATCATCAACTTAATTCACTAATTTAAGATGGTAACTAAAGGAAATGTGTAGCAGGAAAATACCATTTTGATCCGGCAAGATAATTGGAGCAATGGTTCACTGAAAGAAAAATTCCTTGAGTTATTCTATTTTGCCACAAATCGAAGAATCAATGTCAGAGACTTTATTATGGTGTAAAACCCTTCTGAGCATTTTTCATACCCCTCTTTCCACTTAAGCTTTTTTGCACGAGATGAAACCTCTGTAGTCTATCCATCTCTCTAAAAATCATGGCAAATGGCAATATCATTGGAACAAGGTGTACAAGTGTTTCGGGCAAGGAGAGACTGTTGTCCCGATCTCCAGGAAACTTTGGGAGAGTGCCACTATGTTTAGACTCTTGCATGATAGGATCAATTCCAGGAATTTGTTCCATCGGAAAATTTTAATTTTTACAGCTTATGCTTGTGAGATTTGTCCACGGGTGCTGAGTAAACGTTCCTCCGTATTTTTTCCGACTACCCTTTTGCTTTGAATTGCTCAAATTCTATTTTCAACAACAAAACACAGAGGGATTTCATTTCTTGATGAAGTGATGCTTATGCCACAAGCATTCCAACCTAAAGTTGCTTTTGACGTCACAATCACAGGGTGCTCGAATATATGGATACAAAGAAACTAAAAAAAAAAAATTTACAACACAGAGTCCATCCATCATGTCATGGAAAACCTTGTTTAGGAATAACCTCCAGCTTGCCAGGCATACGATAAAGAGCAATTATAAGGATACCGTTAGTAGTTGGGTTGATTAGCACCTCAATTCAAATCCTTATGAATATCCCAGGATTTCCAAAAACTAGAGTTGGTCTCTTTTGACACTCTTGTACATATTTGACCTCTTGCACATTTATAAAGTATATCGTACAACGATTGTTCTACAATCACTGGTTTAAAGAAAATTATATATGACACAAAACATGGCACAATATATACATGTATGCTCTTGTTACCAGCCTTTCTATCCGCTACCACAACTCTGAGATATTTTGAGGGGGGGAGGGCTTTGTAGGCTTATTAAGAATAACACAATAATGCACTGTTGTTTCTCATTGCTCCATGGTAAATCTAGCATGTGGAAAATACTGGATTCACTGTGTAGTACTACACATTATCACAACCTGTAAAACCACTACAGTAAGAATGCCTCAGTGACGGGCGCCAAAAGTCCTGTAGTGGCGGGTGAGGCTCTCAGGGCCGCCCGCCACTAACCTCCTGCCAATGGTAACATGGCATTAGTGGCGGCGGGCACCTGCCACTTGGAATATATCTATCTGTGGCAGACCCCTGTTTGCGCCCGCCAATGATATCTTACGCCCAACAAAAAGAAAAAACGCTGTCGTGGTAGTGTTTTTGGCTGTTGTGGCAACTTTTTTTGTCTAGAAGTAATATTAATATTGTAATGTCATAAATAGCACACTTTACATACACACTTTATTTTGAGAACTCTCTAATGTATAATACTTACACATGATAATAAAGTGCATACAACATATATGTTCAATAAAGTGCTAGTACGATACAAGTCCCCATACGACATTGGGATGGTCACTGAAACTGCTATGGTGACTATGGGACATCGTCCACAGATAGATTTTGTTACCCTTCTCCAATTCGTGAAGAAATAGTAAGAACACCTTCCTATTTTGCATCCCTAATTCTGTGGCAATATGCATCCAACTTGGACCACGCTAATACGTTCTATTGGCTCCATGTTAAACTGAACTGTGCCCTCCACATCGATGGGCATGTTCGCCACAGGCATGAACTTGACCCTTTCCCAACAAGGTATGGGCTGAGCATAATTAGAAGGAAACACCAATTAGACAACTTTGGGCGCAACTTTATGTACGTTACCAAATGATAGTCACAACACTTTACTGAATGAAAGCAGACCATCGACTCCATAAAGTCGTCCTGAAGATCTACGCATATTTCATTGCAAGTGAGGTGAACCTTTTTTTTACGGGAGTGAGGTGAGCCTTGTGGCACGTACCTAGCCTGGTGTCACCACACCAATGGAATGCTTGGTTCGTTGCCTATGTTCATGTTATGCAATAGTTCAATGAGTTAAAGTATAAAACAAGCAGTAAAACTTAAGAATCTAAGAGTGTGGATTGAAGAAAAAACCGGGCAAGACTTGTGCTAAAAAAGGAAAATCGAGTGTCAGAAATGTTGCGAAATAGAAATTAATCAACGTTTCGCCATAATTTTGAGACTCTTTAAAGCCCTGCATGGTTTGGGCACTCCAAATGAATATGCATGTGAGAACTCCATATGAAGAAAAGACAAATAAAATAAAAGGGTACCAATTATTTATATATATATAAATCAACAAACATTAAAGAGTATGGATGGACGGAAAACTTGGGCATGATATGTGCAAAAAAAACATTGAGTGTCAGAAATGTTGCGAAACGGAAGTTAATCAACATTTCCCCACAATTTTGACACTCTTCTAAATCCCTACATGGTTTTAGCACTCCGAAGAAATATGCACGTGATTCTTAACAACTTAACTATTAATCTTAAAAGCTTAACTCTGAGCGAAGTATATGAGTTTCACGATAGATACTGTAGATGGCAATTTCCTATTATATGCTCGGCGCGTGGAATAGTGCTAAATCGCTAGAACACACCCTGCAACTTCAGTTTGCCCACTTAGGCCTTATTTTTCCACATTGGTTTTTCATTCTCTGTGTCGATTTCTTGTGTTTTCCACCATTAATCATCCATTTTTTATTTCCCTTATTCTATATGTTTTATTTTTTGAATGTTTTCAAAATGCATGAATACTATTGAAATTGTCATATTCATGTTTCTTTAGTTGCGAACAATTGTAAATATTGTGACCATTCTAAAAAATTGTGAACATATTTTTCAAAGAAATGAACAGTTTTAATATATGCAAATGTTTTTTCAAAGAAAGCGATTATTATAATATTAGTAAACATTTTTTAAAATTCATGAAACTAAAATAAAATCCTCAAACATTCCTAAAATTTAGGAACATTTCAACATTACATGAGAATTTTTAATTCTTTTGAAGTTTAACAAATTCAGGAGGTTTTATGAAATTAGTGAACACTTTTGAAATATTTGAGCATCATTTAGAACCCACATGTTTCTAAAATTAGCTAATATTTCCTAAAATTAGCTAATATTTCCTAAAATCCATTACCATGAGTATATTCAAATCCATGAACAGTTTTAGAATTTGAGAAAATTGTTTCACAAATTCAAGAACTTTTTTAGAATCTATGAATACGGGCATTGGTAGTGCAAAAAACTTGACTCCTTGAATTGCGGATTAGAATTAGTTGTGGCTAGCTAGATTGTATAATAAAGGAATGAGACCCATATATAGTAGGTGGGTCTCGTTGTTCAAATTTAGTGAACAATTTATAAAAATATAATATTTGTAAATCAACGAATAATAGTTTTTACTACATTTAAAGAAATGCTGATTTTTTTATATGTGTGAACATTTTTAAATTATACCATTTAATTTGTTAGTTCGGGAATAACTTTTATTGCTCGAAACAAATTGTAGCTGATTTTCCCCAAATGAGAGGTGCCGCAGTTTTCGATGCAAATAAAGTCAATTTTTCCTTCAAAGTGAGGGAGCCGTATTAATGCTGGACATCATTCGTCGGCCTGCCCAAAGACCTGCATAGGTGCGTATTTTCGGGCGACTCCATGCATAGCGCTCATGCATCTGATTTTGCGTGAACACGTCTTAGCAGTCGCAGTGAGCACTACCCATGGCTCACCCACATGCTCGATGCTTGCCTCGTTTATTGGGTCGGCTGGCAAACAACACTCATCTAAACACACTTGTTGCTTGCCTTCTGCCTCACCTCGTTGTGTTGAAATCTCGTCACTTCTCTTTAAAATCACACACCTTCGTTACTACGATCAACTCATACATTAAAAGGATCTAACTTCTTTGTCAATTTAAAAGTTGTTTGCGAATTTGAAAAAATGTTTTACTAAATATTGAGATAAATTTCCCTGTTTAAAAAATTGTTCTTGACATTTAAGGAAAATCTTCATACCATTCTGAAAAATGTTCATGACATTAAGAAATGTCCACATGCTTACAAAATTGTTCCTAACAATATTAGAAAAATGTACATGAGATGTAAAATAAGTGTTTGCTTTAAAAAAAATTGTTTTGACTAATAAATTGTTCATCTTTTATTAAAAAAGCTGTTGACTGTGTATTTATAAATGTTCAATATTTATTAAAAAATTGTTCAACAGGTGTAATAAAAATGTTTAATATGTATCTGAAAAATGATTACCTTGTATTAAATAAATGTTCAACATGTTCGAAAAAATTCTAAATTCATATAAGAAACAGTTTAATATGTACTGAAAACCTGTTCATAGTATTTGTCAGAAAACCATTTAACATGTATTAAAAAATGTTCAAAGTATGCTGGAAAAAAAGAAAAAAGAAACAAATTAAAGATTAAAATTTTAAAAAAGGGAAAAAATACCAACATGAAGAGTCCCCAAAAACAAATAAACCGTTAAAAGCATAGAAAAAACCTCGGACGGAACCTTCCAAAACTGTGCGAATGTTTCCAAAAGCACACCAAACTATTTCCGCTTCCTCCCTAACGGGCCATAGCCCGTACAACATCACATGGCTAAAAAGGGATAGCAAAAATGTTGGATGGTGAAACCCTAAGAGGGATCTTTTCACACTTGGAGGAGGAAAAGGGATGAACACCAAGAACACAAAGGGCAAATCACTCCAACAAAACCCAATCACACATCCACTATAATAGCGAACACATAGATCCACAAGAATACAAGCACAATCTTAGGAAACAAGCACAAGGTAAGGTTCTTCCCACTCCAAAGGAGGTGAGGTCTTGATGATAATCTTCTCCAAGAGGAGGTCTTGAAATCCACTAAGGGATCCTTTCCTAAGAGGTCTTGATCTCCAAGTGGAGTGGTAGAAGGAGCAAAGCTCCCTAAATATCTCACATATACTTTGCTAACCCTAAACATAGCCCTAGGTATGAAATATATAGGTATGTGGGAGAGGGTGACGAAGTGGAGGCCCAAACAGCAGGCCTCGGCCGACCATCCTGATGGGTCCGTGCGCATGGGGTAAGTTGGGCCCGTGCGCACGGGGGTCCCATGGGCACGGTACACGCCCGTGCGCACGGGGTGCTACATCGGCCGAGGCCCGTGCGCACGCGGTCTGGAGGCCGTGTGCATAGGGTGGTGCGTCTCATTTCTAGTAGCCTCCTGGGCGGCCCATGCGCATGGGGTCTTGGGGGCCCGTGGGCACGGGGTCGCCTGGGAGTTGCAGACTTGCCCTTCTTGGACTCCTTCTTCTTCCTCGAGGTCTTGGGGTGCTCCTCAGCTGCTTGGTGGCGTTGGTCTTTGTACCTAATGACACATATCACATTTTGGTGAGGTAGTAACCAGGTTCCACTCATGTCCACACTACTAGGGAAAACCCTAGTAGTAGCGTGGGTTTTGAGGCTATCAACAGCGTGGGCAGCCGCGCTACTAATACGGCGCTACAGCTAACTATTAGTTGTAGCGCGGTCTGTGCCCGCGCTACAACTATTGACTATATCAGCAGCACTTTTCCGGAACGCGCTACTATTAATTAGCTGCAGCGGTTTCCTTGCCCCGCGCTACTGCTATATCTTTCATCACCCCCCCCCCCCACTTCCTACCCGTTTCAGTTTCAATAAACTACAATTTCCAGATATTAGGTACTACTAGATATCAATTTCAAAAAGAATTATAGGTACTAGGTAGTACTCCCTCTGTTCCAAATTACTCGTCGTGGTTTTAGTTCAAATTTGAACTAAAACTACGACGAGTAATTTGGAACGGAGGGAGTACTAGATAACAATTTCATATATAGTCAACATGCATCCTCAAGCAGTACTAGGTGATATCGACGACGATCATCATATGTAGTTCTAGATGATATCGACGACGATCATCATATGTAGTTCTAGATGATATTGACGACGATCATCATATGTAGTTCTAGATGATATAGCCACACACATATATGTAGTTCTAGATGATATCGACGACGATCATCATCCTCAAGCCTGGGCGGTGGGTGTTCCTGATAGTAATTAGGATGGCATGTCCAACACGAAGATTCTTGCCAACGAGGAATCTCTTCCACCCAACCGAGTTTAAGTGTGTGCGACCGTCCGTGTCCATGCGGTAAGTACAGGTGGTGACAGAGCCCCTTGCGGTAAAGCGTAGTCCAGCTGAGCCTTCTTCATCAGGCTCGATTTTGAATAAGAAAAATATATCAATTAATAAATACGCTCTTTGGCAATTTCTATTAAGTATAGATTTCGACACTATCAAAAGACACAGTACTACACATTTGTACTAAGCATGAATTCTACTAATAAGTATATATGGATTATCTACACTATTAATAGTTCCTTGGATTCTACACTAATAAGCATGTGATCGGACTCTACACTAAAGCATATCATCGACTAGATTCGACACAACATATCATTGGACTCTACACTAAGCATACCATCGGATAATTTCCATTTGTAAGTATAACATACCATATCATGTCGATCGACCATGGTACTTGTCAGGCGTGTCACGAATGGCACCCCGACAAAGTCATCACGTGGCAGAATTATGTCCCATATGTTGCACATGTCCTCCTCGCTCAGCCTCATTCTTTGAGATACGATGGCTTCATGAAGTGGGTCCTCATCATCTTCATCGAGTGGGTCCTCATTATCTTCATCATCTTCATCATCTTCCACCAGGTTGATATAAATGATAGCCAGCTTGGGTCTTTTTGCTCAGAAGGAGAAGCTGATCAACTCACCACCAGTAAGACGCATGTGGGCGAGGAAACGGGCCCATCCATCTCCCCCAATCTGCGACATATTGCGTCCTTTCTCGACCTCCATAGTGTACGCCCCCCAGGAGCCTCAAATGTCACAGTGTCTCCTGTCTGCTTGTTGAATTTCAACCTCACATTGCATGGGACGATCTGTGTAAGAAAAGCAAAACGACACAATGCAGTAATGCCAACACCAAAAATAAAATAGTTTTTACATTTCATATAATTTCTTACCGCCGCAAGACAAAAACTCGGCTGGAAGTAGATGCCGAACAGCTTGCCTGTTTCAAGGCTGCTGGCGCACCTTGACTTGCACAGTCGACATGGTGGTGGTGGTGGCGCCATTTTCCTAAAGCAATATGAGCAAAGGATTAACGATCCACTTCACAGGAAAGAAAAACAGTAGCATGTGATATTTTTGGTTCTTCTTCAGTTATATTTTCATAGCTTACTAACACCTTCTAGAATAGAACCAACAGCTAGCAGGCAAATGCCAAATCTTGCGTAATAAGATTTGGTTCTTCTTCCGCGAGAAGCAATTTGACTGTCAGAACCCCGATTCCAAGTCACATCGATCTAGCCGGTAACACCTCATATCACTTTGCGGCCTCACGCACGGTATTCCCACGGGTGTCGCCTTACCATGGCCCGGGACCGTTTGCGCCTTTTGGCTCACGTATATGATAGTGTCGCTAGCATCCATATGATAGAGAACCCGGGCCGACATGACTAGTCGTGAACGCAAAGTGGCACTAACTTATGGGGGCATGCATACATGAATCAACATCGAGCATGTCGGTCAGCAGCGTGCGAATCCGGGCTGTAGCACTGAGCTAACAGGACTCCGGTGAACCGGGCTGTAGCAGGCTAGGCAGGACTCCGGATGTCACCGCGTGACATTTCCCCGAAGGGACAGACACAGGAACGAAGTGAATCACATGCCGGCCAGTCAAGTGTTCCGGAGCAGTAGTGCTGGGCTAGCAGGACTCCGGTGAACCGGGCAGTAGCGGACTACTATGGCTCATGGAAGCACAAGACTACATTTCCCCATAAGAGAGGCTACTAAGGATAAACAACTAGGTTGTCGGATCCCACACATACCAAGCATTTCAATCATACACACAATATGCTCGATATGTGTAAATACAACATGGCATCACAACATAACTCTACGACTCAAGTATTTATTCATTAGGCTCCGAGGAGCCAAGTATTACAATCATGGTCTCGTGACCCAACATACAGAGCATACAAGCATCGAGCGGAAGCATAAACATTTCTGAGTACAGACAACTACAAATGAAAAAGGCTGAGAAGCCTGACTATCTACAAGACCCTCCCAAGGGTATAAGATCGTAGCTGAGGTAACAAGCTAAACGTCGAAGTCCACGCGGAACTACTAGCAAGACTGACGTCTCTCTGCAAAACATAAAATAGGCAAACGTGAGTACAAATGTACCCAGCAAGACTTACATCAGAACTAGCTACATATGCATCAGTATCAACAAAGGGGGTGGTGGATTTTGACTGCAGCAAGCCAGCTTTGACTCAGTGGCTATCCTAAACTATGACTGCAAGTAACTCTTTTGAGGTGGTGCACACGAGTCCACATATTCACCATATCAATACAGCACTATGGATCCGCTCCCGTCTCCCTACGGGAAGGCCATCCATAGCACTCACGCTTATCTTGCGAGTTTTAGAGTATCCACTTTCACTTGTCTATGAACTGTACAAGCAACCCAAAAGTCCTTTTCCGCGGACACGGCTATTCGAATAGATGATGTTAACCCTGCAGGGGTGTACTTCTTCACACACACTCTCGCCAGTTACCACCATGTACACGTCGTGTATCTCGGCAACCTTCAATCGGAAGCCTGGCGAGGGAGTCGACCACGACCTGAATAACCACACAAGTCTCTAGTCTAGGTTTGTCGCCTATTCGGGTTCCATCCGCAAGGAGATCCGGCCGGGGTGTCGCTCACGGCCCCAAACGATGTGTGCAGGGTTCCCAAGCCCACCTCGACAGATGGATCTACGCTTGGTACACCGTGCCATGGTGCCTAGTCTGTCCCAAGCCCACCTGTACCGGGTGCCACCTGGTAGACTACTAACACAACCTACAAACACCAGAAACTAGTTGCAACTCCTGGACAGAGATCAGGTTGATTAATAAGTCGAGAGGGGCACTTAAGCATTCCAATGCGGGTAGTAAGTGTTCATGGATCACAAACACAGAACTCAGTTCCTGAGGACGGCTGCAATGAGACAACCCACCATGTACTCCTACATGGCCTCTCACCGCTACCTTTACCAAATCGTGTTCACACACTTAGCTCTCAAAAGTAGGACATGTTCACCACATTCCAATTCATCCCCGATGAATCAGACCTGACTCAACTCTAAGCAATAGCAGGAATGACAAACAAGCATGAATGACTAGGCACATTAGGGCTCAAAGAACTCCTACTCATGCTAGTGGGTTTCATCTATTTAATGTGGCAATGACAGGTCATGCAGAGGAAAGGGGTTCAGCTACCGCAACATGTAACAGTTGAAACGTTGTTGTCCTAATGCAGTAAAAGAGAGCAGGAGCTAGAGAGTGGGATTGTATCGAAATGTAGAACGGGGTTTTGCTTGCCTGGCACTTCTGAAGATAACATTGAGTCTTCATCAGTGTCAACGATCATAACGTCGGAACAACGTCTACTGAGGGGGGGACAACACCGACAAACAGAGAAGAAACATGATCAATGCAATGCACAATATGATGCATGATCATGACATGGCGATATGTTGTGATTTGAGCTAATGCAGCTAAGAACAGAAGGGTTTGAGCTTATTTGAACCAAAAATTCAAATTCAAACTCAAACCATGAATTTATAAAGTGCATTATCATGTTTTGATATGAACAGCAAGGTTAAGTTGTTTAAACATGCATAAAACCAGTGCAGATGGATAGATTGGATTTTTCTGATCATTTTTCATATATAACTTATCTCATTTGGAGTTACGGTTGAATTTCTATGATTTTTAGAAGTTTATTGCATTTTCCGAAATTTCCTGAATAAGTTTAAATCCAGAAAAGTCTTTGCTGCGTCAGCACTACGTCACTGTGACGTCAGCTGGTCAACGGGCGGTCCAGGTCAAACTGACCAGTGGGCCCCGTGTGTCAGTAACTAAACTAAACTAACTAGGTTTAGTTAACACTAATCTAGGTTAGTTAGCAGGGCCAGGCCCACAAGTCATTGACCCTGTGGTCAACTAGGTTAGTGTTAATCCGGTGGTTAGCCGGAGTTACGTCGCCGGCGACGAGCCGAGACGGCGGACGAGCTCGGGATCGCTCCTCCGACGACCAAAACAGCGGCGGGGACTACCTACGCGAAGCCCGGGTCCGTGCGCATCTAAGAGAGCAAACAAGGCGAGCTGGGGTGGCCGTAATCCTCGCCGGCGTCGAGCTCAACAGCTGCCGGACCTCGGACGTTGGCGGAAACGGCGCTACGAAGGACGGGAAGGCGCGGGGTTAGCTCCTACAAGCCCTAAGCGATGCGGTGAGTGCGTTGGACACGGTGGCGAGGCCGTTTCGTGGCCGGAGCCACGTCGGCGGCGAGCTCAGGCGGCGGCGGGTTTCGGTCATCGGCGAAACGGCGGCTAGAGCTAGCAAACGTCACGGAGACAAGGGGAATATGGTGAAGGAGCTCACTGGGAGGTCGAAGAGCAGCTCCATGGGGTCGGGGAGGCGCTCGGGGCGGCGAATCAACGACGACGATCTTCGGTGGCCGACGAGGGAAACGGCGGTGCTGGTGGCGTCCAGGGGCTTCCAGCGTCGTACAGATCAGTGAGGAGGAAGAGGGGGCCGAGGCGGTTCTTCTGGAAAGCTCAGAGGAGAGATGCGACGGCGGTGGGCGCGGTGGTGGTGAGCGGCGTCAACGGCAGCGCTCGGTTGCGCGCGAGAAAGAGGGTTAGAGGAGGGGGCGAGAGCAGAGAGTAACGGGGAGAGGCAGAGAGGGGTCCAGGGCGGCGACGAGGGAAGGATCGGGGCTCCCAGGTGGAATCTGGAGGTGGCCGAAGCCGCACGCACGCGCGCGCGCCACGCCTCTTCTCTGCCTACTGGCTGAAGGAAGAAGACCGGCGTGCCCCTATGGGCAGGGCCCACAGTGTTGGGCCTGGTGGGCTGTGCCAAGTGGGCACTCTCTCTCTCTGTGTGTGTTTTTCTATTTTTCTTCCTCTTTTCTAATTTTTTGTAGTTTGTTTTTGATTTAGTTTTAACACCAAATCAATGTTAAACTTCATGAAAATAATTGTGTGAACTAAATGGACTTATCCAAAGCCACACAATAATTTTCAGAATTATTGAACATATATTTATTATATAATAAATATAGATCCAATTCAAATATTTATTGGATTAATTCAAAGGCCCAAAATAATTGTTTCTGAGACTCTAGAAATATTGGTTTGAATTTTTATCCCTTGCCAATATTTCCAGCAATTAACAGGAACATTTTCTTGGACTTGTTTGAAGAGACTTTTTTTTAGTGTTGATTATTTTTAAAAGATTTCGGAGGCTTTGAACTTCCTCATTTCAATTTTCTTGAATTTAAATATGATGCAACAACCAAGCTAGTCCAAGTGCAAGGTAAGCTAGGGATGTGACAACTCACTCCCACTAAGCAAGAATCTCGTCCCGAGATTCAAGACGTGAGGTAAGAAGACAGAGGGGACACAAAGGTAGCACAATCGTCACGATCCAATTTCCCTTCTCGAAGATGTTGAATCATTGCTTCAGATTGATCTTGACGTCCTTGCTTTCGATATCTTCATCCAACTACGATGACAGAAGAGAGGAAACTCTATATAATTCGATCTTCACAAGGATCAACCGATACACGATCAACTCATGGAATGAGAAGTTGGGGCATCTCTTGAGTTGAAACACGAAACACACTTCGAGTGGGATGGAGGAACATATGACGAAGGTTCAAGTTGGTAAGCAACAATTCCACGTTTAAGAAGATGGTGGACGGTCTCAAGGTAGCGAGGAAGGTAATTGCCCTTTATGCCGTTGGGGAACCTTAGAGAAGGTGATCCATAGAACTATTCCCTTAAGTGGCAAAAGAATTACTTTTGATATTTAGATCATTGGAACTCTTCACACCAGCCTGAGGCAATCACAATCGATCATTTGAAGGAGTTCGAAAGAATGACATACTCAGACTAGAATGGATGATGTGGACTATCTTGTTGAAGACAACGCAATGGATGGTTTTTGCTTATCATCGGGAAATGAATGAAACCCATGGTAAGTCCACTTTTGAAGATGATCCTAGACATCAATTACTGAGAGGGGCAACCCATGGGAAATTGGCACAATGGCGGTGCAAGCTGGGAACAAAATGCAAATGTTGGGGATTTTCCAACCATCATATCTGCCTGAGATTCAGATCTGGTTGGTAATAGGATACTTCAGACTCGGCATGTCTGAAAAGAAAGTTTGCAACACAAACCGACGAGATGACGTTACGAGATTCTCGGGAAATGAACTATGATAGCAAGCTCCAAACATGAGCTAGTTCTGCTACAAACCTGTGAACACGCTGTCCAAGACAAGCATGACCACGTAGTAGTCTTATAATAAAACACTACCGAGTTCAGGTGGGGAACCATCATCGAGGATATCGAAGTCCTTGTATAAGCCCCGGGTCTTAAGAAGGAGCTTCTTTTCCTTGAACAAATCAATCAGTGGCTTGGTGTGCTAGGAAATACATGTGGGATGGAGGTTGCAAATCTACCAGACCATAGTATACTTCGCACGTGCATGACTAACTTGGGATGATTCAAGAGGAAGCAAAACTACTTTCTCGAATTCACGGCGTCAACTTTCACCAAATGCACGTTAATCAGAGGTAGTCACTTTTTTCATCAAGCATAAACTTCATGAGCTAGCACGAAGAAAATGCTTTCAAAAGTTTCCAACACTAACTTGGATGTTCAACATGAATCATGGACAAGATGAAAATGTTGTCAATGGGCTCAACAACAAACCATCCAGGCTTCCATATAGGTGGAATTCCAAAACTATGTGAACAAGGCGATAGTATTGGTCAGACCCAAAAGATATAATGGTGTATGCTCGAGGTTCAACCGCGAGTAAGACAATACGAACATCGTTGGTTCTGATTTGATTTGACGATAGCCCATACGCAAATCAAAGATTTGGGTAAGACAATAGGTCCAACAATTGATCACGAGGACCAATCAATGAAGATATCATATTTCTTCAACACACATACACAAAAATATCCCTTTGGAACGAACTAAGTTAGGCAAACCTTTTATCTTCCAACTCTCCAAGTTGTTGTTTAGCTTAACCAACTAGCTCAGGGGTATCCAACACATATTCTTGGATAAGGGGTGGTTTACAAGAAACCAACTTGATCACGAACTCAACATAACGGCCAGGGATTAATCTAGTAATACTTCCGAGAAGATGTTCGGAAAGTCATGAACCACCGAATGTTACTAAGCTCGAGAGCAATCTTGCTTTTCAAGGCAAGACGATAGGATCAAAAGAGCAAGGAATTAATACAATCCTAACTCATCGATCGAAGAGTGCACCTGAAATAAGGACTAGGTAGCACGATCAATCTTGGAATGATGGTTCAGTAACCAACACGCTATGAATGAATTTATCGTCCATTAACCTCCAAGCAACGGGATTGCTAGGAGTATTGATTTCACACATCATATAGTTCACTTGTCGGCAGTCCGGTTAAAATAACACGGAGACCGAGGAATGAATGATAATGATGAGAGGTATCACTCTATCAAGAGTTCATAAGGGGTTGTGCAATTCCTATGATATTCTTGACATAAAGAGGGTAATACTCCAAGGTAGAACAGAACAAAAGCTGGATTGGCATTTTGATCTGCGGAATACAACTACTTTGACCAGTCCAAGAAATGGATGAGGTGCTGGAGTTTGTTTCTCCTAGTCATTCCGAGATAGAATGGCTTGACGGAACACAAGAATAATAGGCATCAATGAACGAATGCACGCCTACTCTTCACTATCAATTGATAGACAGAGGTCAGAATACAACTAAAGAGAGACAACTCAAAGGAACATATGGTTTTCTGAGTTGCGGATGCATAGATTTAGTATGTCAAACAAGCTCAACATATTTCTTCCAGATAATCCATGCAGAAAGGTAGGACTGGCAGATTCACAATGCAGAATGCAGACTCATCAAGAGCACTCTTATTGTGATGTTTTGGTTCAGGAGAGCTTCTGCCAAGAATGGTTCATGGTATTTGGTAGAAGGAAATACCACAGACCTCGGGGACTATCGCAAAGGTTACTAATATCCTAAGGGAACGAGCAGACACTATCAACATGAAGTAAGTGGAGTGAATCTTGGGTTCAAGAACCCAGAGATAGAATACCTACTACTAAATGGCATCACGGGATGCTTTCGAGAATGACGGCCAGAATCATCACATTGGGAATACAAGACATGGCTAGATTACTAGATGACTCCCTAAAACACCTAGGGTCATAATAATAGCTCCAACATATATGTCGAGGCAACAGAGTACCTCAACTCACCGATTAGTGTGATTAATCTGGCCCAAATGGACATCAGGAACATGGAGGAATGATTGCAAGTGCATCAGACTATCTAGAAACCTGGGATGACTCGGACAGCATAATGTCTGTAAATGCTCAAAAAGATTTGAGACACCTGCAAAATAGTGGTGACCACTCAACATCACAATATCAAGGTTCTGAGGCCAGCTATGAACATACGGAAGTAGTAGAAACTAAACTGAGACTTGAATCCATCAATCCTACAAGTCTATGGATTAGTAACATGTCATCCTGATAGATAGATGAGAAGGCCTAGTTCTTAATCCCCGTAGAAAAGAAGAGGTTGACTCAGATCAGAAGGGCATAAGGTAAAGAAGTAAAAAGAGCCTTACGTTCCCTTCCACAATCAATTCCCTTATATAACTAAAGCATTTCTAGACACGACTTCGACCAGTTTGGCTTGGTAATCCTACAGGCAGTCAGGCTCTGATACCAAAGCTGTCAGGACCCTGATTCCAAGTCACATCAATCTAGCCGGTAACACCTCACATCACTTTGCGGCCTCACGCATGGTATTCCCACGGGTGTCGCCTTACCATGGCCCGGGACCGTTTGCGCCTTTTAGCTCACATATATGATAGTGTCGCTAGCATCCATATGATAGAGAACCCGGGCCTTCATGACTAGTCGTGAACCCAAAGTGGCACTAACTTACGGGGGCATGCATACATGAATCAACATCGAGCATGTCGGTCAGCAGCGTGCGAATCCGGGCTGTAGCACTGAGCTAACAGGACTCCGGTGAACCGGGCTGTAGCAGGCTAGGCAGGACTCCGGATGTCACCGCGTGACATTTCCCCGAAGGGACAGACACAGGAACAAAGTGAATCACATGCCGGCCAGTCAAGTGTTCCGGAGCAGTAGTGCTGGGCTAGCAGGACTCCGGTGAACCGGGCAGTAGCGGACTACTATGGCTCATGGAAGCACAAGACTACATTTCCCCATAAGAGAGGCTACCAAGGATAAACAACTAGGTTGTCGGATCCCACACGTACCAAGCATTTCAATCATACACACAATATGCTCGATATGTGTAAATACAACATGGCATCACAACATAACTCTACGACTCAAGTATTTATTCATTAGGCTCCGAGGAGCCAAGTATTACAATCATGGTCTCATGACCCAACATACAGAGCATACAAGCATCGAGCGGAAGCATAAACATGTCTGAGTACAGACAACTACAAATGAAAAAGGCTGAGAAGCCTGACTATCTACAAGACCCTCCCAAGGGTATAAGATCGTAGCTGAGGTAACAAGCTAAACGTCGAAGTCCACGCGGAACTACTAGCGAGACTGACGTCTCTCTGCAAAACATAAAATAGGCAAACATGAGTACAAATGTACCCAGCAAGACTTACATCAGAACTAGCTACATATGCATCAGTATCAACAAAGGGGGTGGTGGAGTTTGACTGCAGCAAGCCAGCTTTGACTCAGTGGCTATCCTAAACTATGACTGCAAGTAACTCTTTTGAGGTGGTGCACACGAGTCCACATATTCACCATATCAATACACCACTATGGATCCGCTCCCGTCTCCCTACGGGGAGGCCATCCATAGAACTCACGGTTATCTTGCGAGTTTTAGAGTATCCACTTTCACTTGTCTATGAACTGTACAAGCAACCCAAAAGTCCTTTTCCGCGGACACAGCTATTCGAATAGATGATGTTAACCCTGCAGGGGTGTACTTCTTCACACACACTCTCGCCACTTACCACCATGTACACGTCGTGTATCTCAGCAACCTTCAAGCGAAAGCCTGGCGAGGGAGTCGACCACGACCTGACTAACCACACAAGTCTCTAGTCTAGGTTTATCGCCTATTCGGGTTCCATCCGCAAGGAGATCCGGCCGGGGTGTCGCTCACGGCCTCAAACGATGTGTGCAGGGTTCCCAAGCCCACCTCGACGGATGGATCTACGCTTGGTACACTGTGCCATGGTGCCTAGTCTGTCCCAAGCCCACCTGTACCGGGTGCCACCTGGTAGACTACTAACACAACCTACAAACACCAGAAACTAGTTGCAACTCCTGGACAGAGATCGGGTTGATTAATAAGTCGAGAGGGGCACTTAAGCATTCCAATGCGTGGTAGTAACTGTTCATGGATCACAAACACATAACTCAGTTCCCGAGGTCGGCTGCAATGAGACAACCCACCATGTACTCCTACATGGCCTCTCACCGCTACCTTTACCAAATCGTGTTCACACGCTTAGCTCTCAACAATAGGACATGTTCACCACATTCCAATTCATCTCCGATGAATCAGACCTGACTCAACTCTAAGCAATAGCAGGCATGACAAACAAGCATGAATGAGTAGGCACATCAGGGCTCAAACAGCTCCTACTCATGCTAGTGGGTTTCATCTATTTACTGTGGCAATGACAGGTCATGCAGAGGAAAGGGGTTCAGCTACCGCAGCATGTAACAGTTGAAACGTTGTTGTCCTAATGCAGTAAAAGAGAGCAGGAGCGAGAGAGTGGGATTGTATCGAAATGTACAAGGGGGTTTTGCTTGCCTAGCACTTCTGAAGATAGCAGTGAGTCTTCATCAGTGTCAACGATCACAACGTCGGAACAACGTCTACCGAGGGGGGACCAACACCGGCAAATAGAGAAGAAACACGATCAATGCAATGCACAATATGATGCATGATCATGACATGGCGATATGCCGTGATTTGAGCTAATGCAGCGAAGAACAGAAGGGTTTGAGCTTATTTGAACGAAAAATTCAAATTCAAACTCAAACCATGAATTTATAAAGTGCATTATCATGTTTTGATATGAACAGCAAGGTTAAGTTGTTTAAAGATGCATGAAACCAGTGCAGATGGATAGATTGGATTTTTCTGATCATTTTTAATATATAACTTATCTCATTTGGAGTTACGGTTGAATTTCTATGATTTTTAAAAGTTTATAGCATTTTCCGGAATTTCCTGAATAAGTTTTAATCCAGAAAATTCTTTACTACGTCAGCACTACGTCACTGTGACGTCAGCTGGTCAACGGGGCGGTCCAGGTCAAACTGACCAGTGGGCCTCGTGTGTCAGTAACTAAACTGAACTAACTAGGTTTAGTTAACACTAATCTAGGTTAGTTAGCAGGGCCAGGCCCACAAGTCATTGACCCAGTGGTCAACTAGGTTAGTGTTAATCCGGTGGTTAGCCGGAGTTACGTCACCGGCGACGAGCCGAGACGACGGACGAGCTCGGGCTCACTTCTCCGACGACCAAAAGAGCGGCGGGGACTACCTACGCGAAGCCCGGGTCCGTGCGCATCAAACAGAGCAAACAGGGCGAGCTGGGATGGCCATAATCCTCGCCGGCGTTGAGCTCAGCGGCTGCCGGACCTCGGACGTTGGAGGAAACGGCGCTACGAAGGACGGGGAGGCGCAGGGTTAGCTCCTACAAGCCCTAAGCGATGCGGTGAGTGCGTTGGACACGGTGGCGAGGCCGTTTCATGGCCGGAGCCACGTCGGCGGCGAGCTCAGGCGGCGGCGGGTTTCGGTCATCGGCGAAACGGCGGCTAGAGCTAGCAAACGTCGCGGAGACAAGGGGAAGACGGTGAAGGAGCTCACTGGGAGGTCGAAGAGCAGCTCCGTGGGATCGGGAGGCGCTCGGGGCGGCGAATCAACGACGATGATCTTCGATGGCCGATGAGGGAACGGCGGTGCTGGCAGCGTCCAGGGGCTTCCGGCGTCGTACAGATCGGTGAGGAGGAAGAGGGGCCCGAGGCGGTTCTTCTGGACAGCTCAGGGGAGAGATGCGACGGCGGTGGGCGCGGTGGTGGTGAGCGGCGTCGACGGCAGCGCTCGGTTGCGCGCGAGAAAGAGGGTTAGAGGAGGGGGCGAGAGCAGAGAGTAAGGGGTAGAGGCAGAGAGGGGTCCAGGGCGGCGACGGGGAAGGATCGGGGCGCCCAGGTGGAAGCAGGAGGTGGTCGAAGCCGCACGCGCGCGCGCCACTCCTCTCCTCTGCCTACTGACTGAAGGAAGAAGACGGGCGTGCCCCTGTGGGTTGGGCCCACAGTGTTGGGCCTGGTGGGCTGTGAGGTGGGCACTCTCTCTCTCTCTCTGTGTGTGTGTGTGTGTTTTTCTATTTTGTTTCCTCTTTTCTAATTTTTTGCAGTTTGTTTGTGATTTAGTTTTAACACCAAATCAATGTTAAACTTCATGAAAATAATTGTGTGAACTAAATGGACTTATCCAAAGCCACACAATAATTTTCAGAATTATTGAACATATATTTATTATATAATAAATATAGATCCAATTCAAATAATTATTGGATTAATTCAAAGGCCCAAAATAATTGTTTCTGAGACTCTAGAAATATTGGTTTGAATTTTATCCCTTGCCAATATTTCCAGCAATTAACAGGAAAATTTTGTTGGACTTGTTTGAAGATACTTTTTTTAGTGTTGATTATTTTTAAAAGATTTCTGAGGCTTTGAACTTCCTCATTTCAATTTTCTTGAATTTAAATATGATGCAACAACCAAGCTAGTCCAAGTGCAAGGTAAGCTAGGGATGTAACATTGATTCTTCTTCCGCGAGAAGCAATTTGATGGACAATTATAATCCTAAGATCTAGTAGCATATAAGATGACAAGGTACCACCTACCAAAGCATTTCATTGGCACCTATTGCCGAAAAAACTTTTCACAAATATCTACAAATCAGGGTACCACCTACCAAGACATTTCATCTAATTTGGCCCCTATTGCATAAGATATTTGATTAAAAAACAAGTGGCAAATTTAACTAAATTGGCACCTACATTTTGCCAAAAAATAACTTATTACAGAAAAACAAAAGCATCTAGCTATCCATGTACATAAAAAATAACAATAAAATGGTGCATTTCTTTCCAAGCATCTAGCTAGGTGGTGCCAAATCTTCAGAGCTATCAACTAGCGTACTAAATCAACTAAATCAAAATGTTCTATAAATCAACTAGCCTTCTAAATCAACTAAATCAACTAGCCTACTAAATCAACTATATCAAAATTTTCTAAATCAACTAAATCAACTAGCCTACTAAACCAACTAAATCATATCAACTAAATCAAAATGTTGCATATGAACTAGCCTACTAAATCAAAATGTAGCAGGGAGGAGGGGTTGTTGATGGAGGAGGGAGGAGGGAGAAGGAGGGGCGACTGGAGGAGGGAGGAGAGAGTAGGATGGAGGAGGAAGGCGGAGCGAGGAGGGGCCGGCCGGCAACGAGTGGAGGGAGGACGGAGGAGGAGGGCGGTACCGAGTCCAGCGAGGAGGAGGAGGTGACGGCGGCGCAGAGGGAGGAGGGGTAGGCGACGACAGCCGGCGGGGGAGGACCAGCGCGGGAGGTTGAGGGGGAGATCGAGTGAGTGTGAGTGTGAGTGGATCGGATAGAGGAGAGTGGGGGTGGGAGATAGAATGGCTTAGCAGTAGCACGCTATAGGGAAAGGCGCTGCCGCTAAACGACCTAGCAGTAGCGCCTTTCACACAGAACGCGCTACTGCTATGTGATACGTCTCCAACGTATCTATAATTTTTTATTGTTCCATGCTATATTATATTCTGTTTTGGACATTATTGGGCTTTATTATACACTTTTATATTATTTTTGGGACAAACCTATTAACCGGAGGCCCAACCCAGAATTGCTTTTTTTGCCTATTTCAGAGTTTCGCAGAAAAAGAATATCAAACGGAGTCCAAACGGAATGAAAACTTCGGGAACGTGATTTTCGGAACGAACATGATCCAGAGGACTTGGACCCTACGTCAAGACATCAACCAGGAGGGCACGAAGTAGGGGGGCGCGCCTACCCCCCTAGGCGCGCCCTCCACCCTCGTGGACCCCCGGTTGCTCCACCGACGTACTCCTTCCTCCTATATATACCTACGTACCCCCAAACTACCAGAGACGGAGCCAAAAACCTAATTCCACCGCCGCAACCTTCTGTACCCGTGAGTTCCCATCTTGGGGCCTTTTCCGAAGCTCTGCCGGAGGGGGCGTCGATCACGGAGGGCTTGTACATCAACACCATAGCCTCTCCGATGATGTGTGAGTAGTTTATCTCAGACCTTCGGGTCCATAGTTATTAGCTAGATGGCTTCTTCTCTCTTTTTGGATCTCAATACAATGTTCTCCCCCTCTCTTGTGGAGATCTATTTGATGTAATCTTCTTTTGCGGTGTGTTTGTTGAGACCGATGAATTGTGGGTTTATGATCAAGTTTATCTATGAACAATATTTGAATCTTCTCTGAATTCTTTTATGTATGATTGGTTATCTTTGCAAGTCTCTTCGAATTATCAGTTTGGTTTGGCCTACTAGATTGATCTTTATTGCAATGGGAGAAGTTCTTAGCTTTGGGTTCAATCTTGCGGTGTCCTTTCCAGTGACAGTAGGGACAGCAAGGCACGTATTGTATTGTTGCCATCGAGGATAACAAGATGGGGTTTATATCATATTGCATGAGTTTATCCCTCTACATCATGTCATCTTGCTTAAAGCGTTACTCTATTCTTATGAACTTAATACTCTAGATGCATGCTGGACAGCGGTCGATGTGTGGAGTAATAGTAGTAGATGCAGGCAGGAGTCGGTCTACTTGTCTCGGACGTGATGCCTATATACATGATCATACCTAGATATTCTCATAACTATGCTCAATTCTGTCAATTGCTCAACAGTAATTTGTTCACCCACCGTAATACTTATGCTCTTGAGAGAAGCCACTAGTGAAACCTATGGCCCCCGGGTCTATTTTCCATCATATTAATCTCCCGACAACAAGCTATTTCTTGCACCGTTTTTATTTTGTTTTCTTTACTTTGCATCTTTATCATAAAAATACCAAAAATATTATCTTATCATATCTATCAGATCTCACTCTCGTAAGTGACCGTGAAGGGATTGACAACCCCTTTATTGCGTTGGTTGCGAGGTTTGTTTGTGTACGTGCGAGGGACTTGTGTGTGGCCTCCTACTAGATTGATACCTTGGTTCCCAAAAATTGAGGGAAATACTTACGCTATTTTTCTGCATCACCCTTTCCTCTTCAAGGGAAAACCAATGCAGTGCTCAAGAGGTAGCAAGAAGGATTTCTGGCGCCGTTGCCGGGGAGTCTACGCAAAAGTCAACATACCAAGTACCCATCACAAACCATTATCTCCCGCATTACATTATTGGCCATTTGCCTCTCGTTTTCCTCTCCGCCACTTCACCCTTGCCGTTTTATTCGCCCTCTCTTTTTCGTTTGCCTTCTTCATGTATGTATCTTTGTTTGTGTTTCCTTATGCCTTCAATATGCTTGCATCTTCGCTTGCTGAAAATCTATTGATATGGATCCACTTAAGGTGTTCTACTTGGATCATCTTCGATCCTTATGCGCTCGTGCTGAAACCCCAACTAGCCTAGTTGATGGGAAATCTTTAGATGAGCATGCTCATTTTGTGCGACATCGTTTGTCTGAAAAAGGGAAGCTCTTATGGTATCATATAAATAGTTTGCTATGCTATGCTTGGAATCTTTGTGAAATTTGTGATTTTACTTGTTGCTCTAAGAACCCTAAAAAACACCTTCCCTACCTATGTGAGTTCAGTGATAATGAAATCTTATCTTCTTATGCAAAGGGTATTTATAGTTACTATGATATCGAACAAATTGAAGAATTTGTCGTTTTTAAGGGTGCTCATGAAGTTGCTTATTTGATTGAAAAGTATGATTTTACTCTCAACAAATCTGAAAATTCCGTCATACTTAAATATTGCAATGAAAACTTTGCTCATAATGTTTATGTCCAAGAATTTATTGAAAGAATGACCGTTACTTTGGAAGAAAATAATGATATGCATGAATCTATAGATAATGATGATTCCGATGATTCGGTTGAAATATCCCTTGATGAACATGATGCTTGCTATTCTTGTGGCCATGTGCAAATATTCATGAAGACGAATTTGCTATAGTTCCTTATGTTAAAAATGAGATTGTTTCTATTGCACCCATGCTTGATAGTTCCCTCGATGAAAAGCATGATTTCAATGATTTTACTATAAATTCTCTTGATGTCAATTGTGCTAATAATATGCAAAACCCTAAGCTTGGGGTGCTAGTTTTGCTATGTCTACTACTTGTTGCAATGATCATGATTGGGGTGATTCTTCTTATGATCTTGAAAATTTATTTAATCCCCATGATGAATATGAGATTGATAATATTGTTTGCAATAATATTGAAAGTGGGTTTGGAAGAGTGTCAACTTTAGATCCCACATATTTGGAGAATATTCAATCTTATGAAATTTTTGATAAAAGTGGGTTTGGAGAGGTCATGACTTTAGTTAATGTTAATCCCACTATTTTGGAAGAGTGTCAACTTTGCATGCATGTGGATCGTGTTGAAAATATTTTATGTGATAGCTATTTTGCTGAATTTGCTTATGATCCCACATGTAATTATTATGAGAGAGGAAAATATGGTCGTAGAAATTTTCATGATAATAAATTACCTCTCGTTATGTTGAGATTGCTATTGTTTCTTTCCGCTTCCTTGCATATGCTAGTTTTTGCTTGCTATGATAATTTGTTTGCCTATAAGATGCCTATGCATAGGAAGTATGTTATACTTAGATGTGTTTGTCGCATGTTTCAAGATGCTCTCTTTGCGCTTCAATTCTTGTCTTTGATGTGAGCATCGTTAAAATTATCAATGCCTAGCTAGGGGCGTTAAACGATAGCGCTTGTTGGGAGGCAACCCAATTTTATTTTTAGTTTTTTGCTTTTTGCTTCGGTTTAGGAATAAATCTTTGGTATATCCTCTGGTTAGATGTCTTTTTATGTTTTAATTAGAGTTTGTGCCAAGTTAAACCTATAGGATCTTCTTGGATGATAGTTATTTGATCTTGCTGTAAATTCCAGAAACTTTCTGTTCACGAAGATAATTGTTAGAAATCACCAGAACGTGATAAAATATTGATTCCAATTTCTGCTGATCAATAAAAAAATTGTCTAGGTAGTCCTATTTTTTCTGAATTTTTAAGTTTGCGTTAGTTACAGATTACTACAGACTGTTCTGTTTTTGACAGATTCTGTTTTTCGTGTGTTGTTTGGTTATTTTGATGAATCTATGGCTAGTAAAAGAATTTATAAACCATAGAGAAGTTGTAATACAGTAGGTTTAACACCAATATAAATAAAGAATGAGTTCATTACAGTACCTTGAAGTGGTGTTTTGTTTTCTTTCGCTAACGGAGCTCACGAGATTTTCTGCTGAGTTTTGTGTTGTGAAGTTTTCATGTTTTGGGTGAAAGATTTGATGGATTATGGAACAAGGAGTGGCAAGAGCCTAAGCTTGGGTATGCCCATGGCACCCCAAGATAATCTAAGGACACCAAAAAGCCAAAGCTTGGGGATGCCCCGAAAGGCATCCCCTCTTTCGTCTACTTCCATCGGTAACTTTACTTGGAGCTATATTTTTATTCACCACATGATATGTGTTTTGCTTGGAGCGTCTTGTATGATTTGAGTCTTTGCTTTTTAGTTTACCACAATCATCCTTGCTGTACACACCTTTGGAGAGAGACACACATGATTCAGAAATTATTAGAATACTCTATGCGCTTCACTTATATCTTTTGAGTTATATAGTTTTTGCTCTAGTACTTCACTTATATCTTTAAGAGCACGGTGGTAACTTTTGTTTTATAGAAACTATTATTCTCTCATGCTTCACTTAGATTATATTGAGAGTCTTAAAACAGCATGGTAATTTGCTTAAATAATCCTAACATGCTAGGTATTCAAGACTAGTAAAAACTTTCTTATGAGTGTGTTGAATACTAAGAGAAGTTTGATGATTGATGATTGTTTTGAGACATGGAGGTATTGATATCAAAGTTGTGCTAGTTGAGTAGTTGTGAATTTGAGAAATACTTGTGTTGAAGTTTGCAAGTCCCATAGCATGCACGTATGGTAAACGTTATGTAACAAATTTGAAACATGAGGTGTTCTTTGATTGTCCTCCTTATGAGTGGCGGTCGGGAACGAGCGATGGTCTTTTCCTACCAATCTATCCCCCTAGGAGCATGCGCGTAGTGCTTGGCTTTTGATGACTTGTAGATTTTTGCAATAAGTATGTGAGTTCTTTATGACTAATGTTGAGTCCATGGATTATACGCACTCTCACCTTTGCATCATTGCTAGCCTCTTCAGTACCGTGCATTGCCCTTTCTCATATTGAGAGTTGGTGCAAACTTCGCCGGTGCATCCAAACCCCATGATATGATGCGCTCTTTCACACATAAACCTCCTTATATCTTCCTCAAAACAGCCACCATACCTAACTATTATGGCATTTCCATAGCCATTCCCAGATATATTGCCATGCAACTTTCCACCGTTCCGTTTATCATGACACGTTCATCATTGTCATATTGCTTTGCATGATCATGTAGTTGACATAGTATTTGTGGCAAAGCCACCATTCATAATTCTTTCATACATGTCACTCTTGGTTCATTGCATATCTCGGTACACCGCCGGAGGATTTCATATAGAGTCATACTTTGTTCTAGTATCGAGTTGTAATCATTGAGTTGTAAGTAAATAGAAGTGTGATGATCATCATTTTCTAGAGCATTGTCCCAAGTGAGGAAAAAATAGAGAAAGGCCATCAAAAAAAGGAAGAAGGCCCAAAAAAATGAGAGAAAAAGAGAGAAGGGACAATGTTACTATCCTTTTTACCACACTTGTGCTTCAAAGTAGCACCATAATCTTCATGATAGAGAGTCTATTGTTTAGTCACTTTCATATACTAGTGGGAACTTTTCATTATAGAACTTGGCTTGTATATTCCAACAATGGGCTTCCTCAAATGCCCTAGGTCTTCATGAGCAAGCAAGTTGGATGCACACCCACTTAGTTTCTTTTCTTGAGCTTTCATATATTTATAGCTCTAGTGCATCTGTTGCATGGCAATCCCTACTCCTTGCATTAACATCAATCGATGGGAATCTCCATAGCTCATTGATTAGCCTTGTTGATGTGAGACGTTCTCCCTTTTTTTGTCTTCTCCACATAACCCCCATCAATATATTCTATTCCACCCATAGTGCTATATCCATGGCTCACGCTCATGTATTGCGTGAAGGTTGAAAAAGTTTGAGATTACTAAAGTATGAAAAAATTGCTTGGCTTGTCATCGGGGTTGTGCATGATGAGAGCATTCTTGTGTGACAAAAATGGAGCATGACTAAACTATATGATTTTGTAGGGATGTACTTTCTTTGGCCATATTATTTTGAGAGGACATAATTGCTTAGTTAGTATGCTTGAAGTATTATTATTTTTATGTCAATATTGAACTTTTATCTTGAATCTTTCGGATCTGAATATTCATACCACAATTAAGAAGAATTACATTGGAATTATGCCAAGTAGCATTCCACATCAAAAATTCTGTTTTTATCATTTACCTAATCGAGGACGAGCAGGAATTAAGCTTGGGGATGCTTGATACGTCTCCAACGTATCTATAATTTTTGATTGTTCCATGCTATATTATATTCTGTTTTGGACATTATTGGGCTTTATTATACACTTTTATATTATTTTTGGGACTAACCTATTAAGGGGAGGCCCAGCCCAGAATTGCTGCTTTTTGCCTATTTCAGAGTTTCGCAGAAAAAGAATATCAAACGGAGTCCAAACGGAATGAAACTTTCGAGAACGTGATTTTCGGAACAAACGTGATCCAGAGGACTTGGACCGTCCGTCAAGACATCAACTAGGAGGGCCCGAGGTAGGGGGCGCCTACCCCCCCCCCCCCAGGCGGGCCCTCCACCCTCGTGGGCCCCACATTGCTCCACCGACGTACTCCTTCCTCCTATATATACCTACGTATCCCCAAACTACCAGAGACAGAGCCAAAAACATAATTCCACCGCCGCAACCTTCTGTACCCGTGAGATCCCATCTTGGGGCCTTTTCCGGAGCTCCGCCGGAGGGGGCATCGATCACGGAGGGCTTCTACATCAACACCATAGCCTCTCCGATGATGTGTGAGTAGTTTACCTCAGACCTTCGGGTCCATAGTTATTAGCTAGATGGCTTCTTCTCTCTTTTTGGATCTCAATACAATGTTCTCCCCCTCTCTTGTGGAGATCTATTCGATGTAATCTTCTTTTGCGGTGTGTTTGTTGAGACCGATGAATTGTGGGTTTATGATCAAGTTTATCTATGAACAATATTTGAATCTTCTCTGAATTCTTTTATGTATGATTGTTTATCTTTGCAAGTCTCTTCGAATTATCAGTTTGGTTTGGCCTACTAGATTGATCTTTCTTGCAATGGGAGACGTGCTTAGCTTTGGGTTCAATCTTGCGGTGTCCTTTCCCAGTGACAATAGGGGCATCAAGGCATGTATTGTATTGTTGCCATCGAGGATAACAAGATGAGGTTTATATCATATTGCATGAGTTTATCCCTCTACATCATGTCATCTTGCTTAGAGCGTTACTCTATTCTTATGAACTTAATACTCTAGATGCATGCTGGATAGCGGTCGATGTGTGGAGTAATAGTAGTAGATGCAGGTAGGAGTCAGTCTACTTGTCTCAGACGTGATGCCTATATACATGATCATACCTAGATATTCTCATAACTATGCTCAATTCTGTCAATTGCTCAACAGTAATTTGTTCACCCACCGTAATACTTATGCTCTTGAGAGAAGCCAGTAGTGAAACCTATGGCCCCGGGGTCTATTTTCCATCATATTAATCTCCCGACAACAAGCTATTTCTGGCGCCATTTTTATTTTGATTTCTTTACTTTGCATCTTTATCATAAAAATACCAAAAATATTATCTTATCATATCTATCAGATCTCACTCTCGTAAGTGACCGTGAAGGGATTGACAACCCCTTTATTGCGTTGGTTGCGAGGATTTATTTGTTTGTGTAGGTGCGAGGGACTTGCGTGTGGCCTCCTACTGGATTGATACCTTGGTTCTCCAAAACTAGGGGAAATACTTACGCTACTTTGCTGCATCACCCTTTCCTCTTCAAGAGAAAACCAACGCAGTGCTCAGGAGGTAGCACTATGTGTCAGCATGTGAAAATAGACATCAAAAATACATTTATCATCAATGATCTTTTTTTGTACAATTTGATTTGTCAACATGAGTCCTCACCGGTTTAGGAACCGGGGAAGACTCATATTGCGGCCACAAATTTTACACATAGAGTTCAATGAAGACCAAGTGCTTGTGATAGTTTGAGAAGTAACATATTTAAGGTGGTAGAAACCCTCTTCGCGGAGCGACGTGGGACTATTTTTTTAGTAAACTTAGCAGTAGCGGGTATTACGGGAATTGAAGGAAATATGCCCTAGAGGCAATAATAAACTTGTTATTTATATTTCCTTATATCATGATAAATGTTTATTATTCATGCTAGAATTGTATTAACCGGGAACTTAGTACATGTGTGAATACATAGACAAACAGAGTGTCACCAGTATGCCTCTACTTGACTAGCTCGTTAATCAAAGATGGTTAAGTTTCCTAGCCATAGACATGAGTTGTCATTTGATTAATGGGATCACATCATTCGAGAATGATGTGATTGACAAGACCCATCCGTTAGCTTAGCACGATGATCATTTAGTTTGTTGCTATTGCTTTCTTCATGACTTATACATGTTCCTATGACTATGAGATTACGCAACTCCCGAATACCGGAAGAACACTTAGTGTGCTATCAAACGTCACAACATAACTGGGTGATTATAAAGATGCTCTACAGGTGTCTCCGATGGTGTTTGTTGAGTTGGCATAGATTGAGATTAGATTTGTCACTCCGATTGTTGGAGAGGTATCTCTGGGCCCTCTCGGTAATGCACATCACTATAAGCCTTCACTACCAGGGAAAAACTTATACACAGCATCTTAGTAGTAGCGCTGGACAAAATAGTGCGCTACTGCTACTTAGTAGTAGCGTTTTTAAATAAACCGCGCTACTGCTACTACTTTAGCAGTAGCGCGTGCTAGGAAAATGCGCTGCTGCTATGTTTTTACTGGGCGCAGATGGCTAGTCCCAATTAGCAGTAGCGCGTATCTGCAACCAGCGCTACTGCTACGTTCCGTAGCAGTAGCACGTTCCGCGAAACCGCGCTACTCCTACCTTCCCTTATCCTCACCACGCGCCCGACCCTCTCATTCACTCTCCCTCTCACTCACTCTCGCCCGCGCCGAACCCGTCGTCCGCCGCCGCCGCGTTGCTCCTCCACCGAGGTACTCCCTCCGTCCCTCCTCCTCCCTCCTCCTCCGGCCGCCCCTCCTCCCTCCTTCTCCGGCCACCCCTCGTCCCTCCTCCCTCCTCCTCCTCCGGCAGCCCCCTCGCTCCTCCTCCTCCGGCCGCCCATCCCCCTCCTGCCCCTCCCTCCTCCGATCCCACCGGCCTTCTCCCCCTCCTCCTCTCTCCTTCCTCCTCCCTTCCCCTCCTCCCTCCATCTCTTTGTTTCTATTTTTTACTGTAGTTTTTTTACTATTGTATAATGTAGTTTTTTTACTGTTTTTAGTAAGTGTTTAAAATAATTAGTAAGTAAATTAATAAAACTAGTTGAACTAGTTTATTTTTAGTAAGAACTAGTTGAATTAATAGAACTAATGTATTTTTAGTAAGAAAATTAATATAACTAGATGAACTAGTTTATTTTTAGAAAGAACTTGTTTATTTTTATTTATAGTAAGTTTATTTTTAGTAAGAACTAGTTGAATTAATAGAACTAGTTGAACATGTCACATTTGTTGTTATTTTTTTGTTTAAGCAATTATTCCCGCATCGACGTCGACGATGCCTATGCCGCATCCTCGTCGTCGATACCCGTCGTTCGCTAGGGTTTTAGTTGTATTAGTGATGTTATATGTATGATACTATTCGGGATGTATTAGTGATAGCTTATAGGTTTTTTTTGCACAAATCTAGGAGCCCCTTGATGTCTACTACGCAACCTTCTCCTTGTAGACGTTTTTGGGCCTCCAAGTGCAGAGGTTTGTAGGACAGTAGCAAATTTCCCTCAAGTGGATGACCTAAGGTTTATCAATCCGTGGGAGGTGTAGGATGAAGATGGTCTCTCTCAAACAACCCTGCAACCAAATAACAAAGAGTCTCTTGTGTCCCCAACACACCCAATACAATGCTAAGTTGTATATGTGCACTAGTTCGGCGAAGAGATGGTGATACAAGTGCAATACGGATGGTAGATATAGGTTTTTGTAATCTGAAAATATAAAAACAGCAAGGTAGCTAATGATAAAAGTGAGCACAAACAGTATTGCAATGCTAGGAAACAAGGCCTAGGGTTCATACTTTCACTAGGGCAGGTTCTCTCAACAATAATAACATAATTGGATCATATAACTATCCCTCAACATACAACAAAGAGTCACTCCAAAGTCACTAATAGCGGAGAACAAACGAAGAGATTATTGTAGGGTACGAAACCACCTCAAAGTTATCCTTTCTGATCGATCTATTCAAGAGTCCGTAGTAAAATCACATGAAGCTATTCTTTCCATTCGATCTATCATAGACTTCATACTAGAATAACACCTTAAGACACAAATCAACCAAAACCCTAATGTCACCTAGATACTCCAATGTCACCTCAAGTATCCGTGGGTATGATTATACGATATGCATCACACAATCTCAGATTCATCTATTCAACCAACACAAAGAACTTCAAAGTGTGCCCCAAAGTTTCTACCGGAGAGTCAAGACGAAAACGTGTGCCAACCCCTATGCATAAGTTCACGAGGTTACGGAACTCGCAAGTTGATCACCAAAACATACATCAAGCGGATCACATGAATATCCCATTGTCACCACAGATAAGCACAGCAAGACATACATCAAGTGTTCTCAAATCCTTAAAGACTCAATCTGATAAGATAACTTCAAAGGGAAAACTCAATCCACTACAAGAGAGTAGAGGGGGAGAAACATCATAAGATCCAACTATAATAGCAAAGCTCGCGATACATCAAGATCGTGCCAAATCAAGAACACAAGAGAGAGATCAAACACATAGCTACTGGTACATACCCTCAGCCCCGAGGGTGAACTACTCCCACCTCGTCATGGAAAGCACCGGGATGATGAAGATGGCCACCGGTGTGGGATCCCCCCTCGGGCAGGGTGCCGGAACAGGGTCTCGATTGGTTTTTGGTGGCTATAGAGGCTTGCGGCGGCGGAACTCCCGATCTATTGTGTTCCTCGATGTTTTTAGGGTATATGGATATATATAGGCGAAAGAAGTCGGCCAGGGGAGCCACGAGGGGCCCACGAGGGTGGGGGCGCACCCAGGGGGCAGGCGCGCCTCCCTGCCTCGTGGCCACCACGAAGCTTCCCTGACTTCAACTCCAAGTCTCCTGGATCACGTTCGTTCCAAAAATCACGCTCCCGAAGGTTTCATTCCGTTTGGACTCCATTTGATATTCCTTTTCTGCGAAACACTGAAAGAAGGGAAAAGTTGGAACTGGCACTGGGCTCTGGGTTAATAGGTTAGTCCCAAAACTAATATAAAAGTGCATAGTAAATCCCATTAAACATCCAAGATGGATAATATAATAGCATGAATACTTCATAAATTAAAGATACGTTGGAGACGTCTCACCCCTCCATCATCCCCGCCGTCGTCCCCGTCACCGACCCCCTCCGACCTCGAGGTGAGACCACCCAAATCTCCATGTAAATATGAGTCCTATAAGATATGACGTAGATAAAAACATGTATATCTTGTGGTGCTCAAATAGGATATGTGGTTGCCCAAGTGGGCGGTCATGTTTGCAGGTTACACCTCCGAGTGGCCTATGTTTTGCCAGAGTGTTGATAAATTTCCGTTCCAGCAAATTTCAGGCGCTCGATATGTCATGCGGAATTTTTCGTGAATTTTGGCATGACTTGTGCTAGAATATGTAGGGAATATCGAGTGGCCTAGATTTTCTAGAAATATAATTAAACGATATTTCGGGTTGACTTTAAGTCTGTCAAGGCTCCACCATATATGAGAGGACGAAGAATCCCGACTGTTGTCGTGGGGGGCGTTTCTCCTTCTTCTCCTTGTGCTAGACCTTTGTTATGCACTAGGGGAAGGAGGAGTAACGACCATCACCGACGGTCGCAAATGTCAGAGAGGAATCAGTGAGGGAGAGTCTCCACCATATATGAGAGGATGAAGAATCCCGACTGTTGTTGTGGGGGTCACTTCTCCTTGTGCTAGACATTTTGGTGTAATGCACTTGGGAACGACAGGAAGAGCGACCATCACCAACAGTCGAATTTATACACTACGTGAGCTGAGAGTTTTCAAGAAAAGACTCGACATACCGATAGTCAACCCGTGATGAATAATAATGATCTAATTTAGTTTTTGTAGTACATATATTTAATTGTACAAGTTTAATCTTTGAACTATGAACATAGGAAATGTCGTACTCGGGCGACGAAAGTCTCCCGGGGGAGTGCGACTGGTGCAACGATGACCGAGGTCTGTGCGACAGGCCTCACCTGGAGGAAGATCGGCGCTTTAGCAATAAGCTCCAGGAGACCTTCAATTTTGAAACGGTACGCAACAACGACAAGTGTTTTTTTTCGTAATTAAGCACGACTTCAACTATTTCAACGTGTAATTTTCATCTTTTATAATTTGACTATCTTATCCCATGCCATGCAAGACGCTATGTCTTGGAGAGGATGGGTTTTCAAGACCATGAAAGTTTCGAAACAAAGAAAATTCACCTAAGGACCCATCATGGTATGGATTTTGAAGCAAATCTGTACAATTCTCATAGCGTAACCCATTTTGGTTGCCCAAATTGGGAAGCACTTTGCAAGATGTATAGTTTTTATGAGGATATGCTTGTCACCATGGGTCTTGGTGATCTTGACATCGAGCAAGACAATATGGACATTTGGGTCCTTGTTGATACGCTTCCAATTCTTCCGTTATGTGAGTTTCTCAAACATAGTTATTAACTAATTTATATTGTTTATTTCAAAATAGTTGACAGCTTATTTTCATTCTTCAAACAATGTGCGGAAGACGGTAGACAAAACCCACTACACCGATGGCTCCGAATTAACTTATCAGGAGAAAAATCATCTGATCGCATTTTGTACTGAACTTGAGAATTATAATACCTATTATCATACTCCTCCAAATTATGGTCAATACGTGCCACTAGTGCACGTGTTGAACCACAGTAACATCCACGGAGATGCCCTGGTACGATTTTTTTGCTATTACGACATCCGTGCATCTTTTGCATACTTCTAAAACTGAACTACATTGCTAACTACGAAGTTATTACTATGTTTTTCAACAGAAAATCCCGATGGATTGTGTGCCGCATTTGTTGTATCAAAATGGTCGCCTTTATGTTTTGAACATACAACCAGGTCATCCTACGAATCTCACCTGTCCATATCGGATTTCTAAAACCGGTGAACACATGGTAATCAAAGAATGGAAAAAATGTATGGACAGTCGTAAGGAGGTTCTTGGAAGCAACATTGTGCGAAAGGCAAGAATTGGAGACAGGATAATCTACATTCTCCATAATGGAGAGTCAGGGGCTATCTTGTTTTATGCTATTTTACCGACGAAAATATAGTAGGTCCTAAGAGAATGTAGTAGGTCCTATGAGGTACAATATGTTTATTATGTGGTACAATGTGTTAGAGTTGATGATGAGGAGTAGTTGTGATTATGACTAGTGACCAACTTGCTATGTGATGTCTCATTGATGAAAACGATGATCATGAGGAGGTGTTATATGACAATGATGTATTATGATGATAAGTTGTTAATGATATGATGATGATGATGAGCAAAAAAACGAGCAAAAAATGGGCAAAAAAATCGCGATCCAGATCCAAATTCAAAATTCAAAAATAGCAATGGCGCACAGTGGGGGTTAGACGGTGCACCACTACTATTTTCTCGCCTTCTAAATTCAAATATACTAATGGTGCACCGTGGCCTATACTAATGGCGCACTGCCTGGTGTGCCATTAGTATACCAGATACTAATGGCGCACCAGTGGTGCACCATTAGTAAAAAATACTAGTGGCGTGGTACTAGTGGCGCACCAGTAGTGCGCCATTAGTAGGCAAAACTGGTGCGCCACTAGTAGGCCTTTTCCTAGTAGTGTGATGATGATGATATTTATTATATCATTGGGTGAAAGAACCGCGGATTAGTTTCAAGTGGATGTCCATCCACTTGAAACTAGTCCATGGTTCTTTCACCCAGTGATGTAATAACTCATTATGATGTAACAACAATCTCTAAATTGATGATGTATGAAAACTTGTATAAAGGTGTATGAATACAACATGAAATAAAAAAGAAGTAAAATACGGAATATTAGTAGTAGCGCGGGCTGGGAGAAGCGCTACTAGTAATTACCAGTAGCGCTCATTGGAGAAAGCGCTACTACAACTCGAGATAGCAGCAGCGTGGTTTAACCCACGCTACTGCTAACCTTTAGTTGTAGCGCCTTACTAGTAGCGTGTTTCCCTGCGCTACTGATAGGCATTAAACCCGCGCTACTGCTAGGGTTTTCCCTAGTAGTGCTTGCAAGCAATGTGACTAATGAGTTAGTTGCGGGATGATGCATTTCGGAACGAGTAAAGAGACTTGCCGGTAATGAGATTGAACTAGGTATTGAGATACCGACGATCGAATCTCGTGCAAGTAACATACTGATCACAAAGGGAACAACGTATGTTGTTATGCGGTTTGACCGATAAAGATCTTCGTAGAATATGTGGGAGCCAATATGAGCATCCAGGTTCTGCTATTGGTTATTGACCAGAAATGAGTCTCAGTCATGTCTACATAGTTCTTGAACCCATAGGGTCCGCACGCTTAACGTTCGATGATGGTCGGTATTACGAGTTTATGTGTTTTGATGTACCGAAGGGTGTTTGGAGTCCTGGATGTGATCACAGACATGAAGAGGAGTCTCGAAATGGTCGAGACATAAAGATTGATATATTGGAAGGCTATGTTTGGACACCGGAAAGGTTTCGGATGAGTTCGGGCATTTTCCGAAGTACCGGGGGGTTACCGAAACCCCCCGGGGGCTTAATGGGCCTATATGGGCTTTAGTGGAAGAGAGAGGAGGCGGCCAAGAGGAGGGGCGCGCCCCCCAAGCCCAGTCCAAATTGGGAGGGGGGCGGCCCCCCTTTCCTTCTTCTCCTCTTCCCCTTCCTTCCCCCTCCTATTAGGACTAGGAAAGGGGGGAACCTACTCCTAGTAGGAGTAGGATTCCCCCCTTGGGGCGCACCATGAGATTGGCCGGCCCCCTCCTCCCCTCCTTTATATAAGGGGGAGGGGGGCACCCCATTGACACACAAGTTGATTGTTTTAGCCGTGTGCAGTGCCCCCCTCCACAGATTTCCACCTCAGTCATATCGTTGTAGTGCTTAGGCGAAGCCCTGTGTCGGTAACTTCATCATCACCGTCATCACGCCATCATGCTAATGAAACTCTCCCTCGGCCTCAGTTGGATCAAGAGTTTGAGGGACGTCACCGAGCTGAACGTGTGAAGATCGCGGAGGTGCCGTGCGTTCGGTACTTGATCGGTTGGATCGCAAAGACGTTCGACTACATCAACCGCGTTACTTAACTCTTCCGCTTTCGGTCTACGAGGGTACGTGGACACACTCTCCCGCTCGTTGCTATGCATCACATAGATAGATCTTGCGTGATCGTAGGTAATTTTTTTGAAATACTGCGTTCCCCAAGAGTGGCATCCGAGCGAGCCAGGTCTATGCGTAGATGTTATATGCACGAGTAGAACGCAAAGATTTGTGGGCGATAATAGTCATACTGCTTACCAGCATGTCATACTTTGATTCAGCAGTATTGTTGGATGAAGCGGCCCAGACCGACATTACATGACCGCGTTCATGAGACTGGTTCTACCGACGTGCTTCGCACACAGGTGGCTAGTGGGTGTCTGTTTCTCCAACTTCAGTTGAATCGAGTGTGACTACGCCCGGTCCTTGTTGAAGGTTAAAACAGCACACTTGACGAAAAATCGTTGTGGTTTTTGATGCGTAGGTAAGAACGGTTCTTGCTAAGCCCGTAGCAGCCACATAAAACTTGCAACAACAAAGTAGAGGACGTCTAACTTGTTTTTGTAGGGCATGTTGTGATGTGATATGGTCAAGACGTGATTATATATAAATTGTTGTATGAGATGATCATGTTTTGTAACAGTTATCGGCAACTGGCAGGAGCCATATGGTTGTCACTTTATTGTATGAAATGCAATCGGCATGTAATTGCTTTACTTTATCACTAAGCGGTGGCGATAGTCGTAGTAGCAATAGTTGGCGAGATGACAACGATGCTTCGATGGAGATCAAGGTGTCAAGCCGGTGACGATGGTGATCATGACGGTGCTTTGGAGATGGAGATCAAAGGCACAAGATGATGATGGCCATATCATATCACTTATATTTGATTGCATGTGATGTTTATCCTTTATGCATCTTATTTTGCTTAGTTCAACGGTAGCATTATAAGATGACCTCTCACTAAATTTCAAGGTATAAGTGTTCTCCCTGAGTATGCACCGTTGCGACAGTTCGTCGTGCCGACACACCACGTGATGATCGGGTGTGATAAGCTCTACGTTCACATACAACGGGTGCAAGCCAGTTTTGCACACGCAGAATACTCAGGTTAAACTTGACGAGCCTAGCATATGCAGATATGGCCTCGGAACACTGAGACTGAAAGGTCGAGCGTGAATCATATAGTAGATATGATCAACATAGAGATGTTCACCATTGAAAACTACTCCATCTTATGTGATGATCGGACATGGTTTAGTTGATTTGGATCACGTGATCACTTAGATGATTAGAGGGATGTCTATCTAAATGGGAGTTCTTAAGTAATATGATTAATTGAACTTTAATTTATCATGAACTTAGTACCTGATAGTATTTTTCATGTCTATGTTGTTGTAGATCAATGGCCCCTGCTACTGTTCCTTTGAATATTAATGCGTTCCTAGAGAAAGCTAAGTTGAAAGATGATGGTAGTAACTACACGGACTGGGTCCATAACTTGAGGATTATCCTCATTGCTGCACAGAAGAATTACGTCCTGGAAGCACCGCTAGGTGCAAGACCCGCTGCAGGAGCAACGCCGGACTTTGTGAACGCCTAGCAGAGCAAAGGTGATGACTACTCGATAGTTCAGTGTGCCATGCTTTACGGCTTAGAACCGGGACTTCAATGATGTTTTGAACGTCATGGAGCCTATGAGATGTTCCAGGAGTTGAAGTTAATATTTCAAGCAAATGCCCGGATTGAGAGATATGAAGTCTCCAATAAGTTCTACAGCTGTAAAATGGTGGAGAATAGTTCTGTCAGTGAAGATATACTCAAAATGTCTGGGTATCATAATCACTTGACTCAGCTGGGAGTTAATCTTCCGGTTGATAGTGTCATTGACAGAGTTCTTCAATCACTGCCACCAAGCTACAAAAGCTTCGTGATGAACTATAATATGCAAGGGATGGATAAGACAATTCCCGAGCTCTTCGCGATGCTAAAGGCTGCGGAGGTAGAAATCAAGAAGAAGCATCATGTGTTGATGGTCAACAAGATCTGCAGTTTCAAGAAAAAAGGTAAAGGGAAGAAGGGGAACTTCAAAGGAATGGCAAGCAAGTTGCTGCTCAAGTGAAGAAGCCCAGGTCTGGACCTAAGCCTGAGACTAAGTGCATCTACTGCAAAGGGACTGGTCACTGGAAGCGGAACCGCCCCAAGTATTTGGCGGATAAGAAGGATGGCAAAGTGAGCAAAGGTATATGTGATATACATGTTATTGATGTGTACCTTACTAATGCTCGCAGTAGTACCAGGGTATTTGATACTGGTTCTGTTGCTAATATTTGCAACTCGAAACAGGGACTACGAATTAAGCGAAGATTGGCTAAGGATGAGGTGACGATGCGCGTGGGAAATGGTTCCAAAGTCGATGTGATCGCCGTCGGCATGCTACCTCTACATCTACCTTCGGGATTAGTTTTAGACCTGAATAATTGTTATTTATTGCCAGCGTTAAGCATGAACATTATATCTGGATCTTGTTTGACGCGAGACGGTTATTCATTTAAATCTGAGAATAATGGTTGTTCTATTTATATGAGTAATATCTTTTATGGTCATGCACCCTTGAAGAGTGGTCTATTTTTGTTGAATCTCTATAGTAGTGATAAAAATATTCATAATATTGAAGCCAAAAGATGTAGAGTTGATAATGATAGTGCAACTTGTTTGTGGCACTGCCGTTTGGGTCATATTGGTGTAAAGCGCATGAAGAAACTCCATACTGATGGACTTTTGGAATCACTTGATTATGAATCACTTCGTACTTGCGAACCATGCCTCATGGGCAAGATGACTAAAACTCCGTTCTCCGAAACAATGGAGCGAGCAATAGATTTATTGGAAATAATACATACTGATATATGCGGTCCGATGAATATTGAGGCTCGCGGCGGGTATCATTATTTTCTGACCTTCACAGATGATTTAAGCAGATATGGGTATATCTACTTGATGAAACATAAGTCTGAAACATTTGAAAAGTTCAAAGAATTTCAGAGTGAAGTGGAAAATCATCGTAACAAGAAAATAAAGTTTCTGCGATCTGATCTATGATGTCTCTTACTGATTTACCGCTATCGTTTTGGGGTTATGCTTTAGAGACGGCTGCATTCATGATAAATAGGGCACCATCTAAATCTGTTGAGACGACACCTTATGAACTGTGGTTTGGCAAGAAACCCAAGTTGTCGTTTCTTATAGTTTGGGGCTGCGATGCTTATGTGAAAAAGCTTCAACCTGATAAGCTCGAACCCAAATCGGAGAAATGTGTCTTCATAGGATACCCAAAAGAGACTGTCGGGTACACCTTCTATCACAGATCCGAAGGCAAGATATTCGTTGCTAAGAATGGATCCTTTCTAGAGAAGGAGTTTCTCTCAAAAGAAGTGAGTGGGAGGAAAGTAGAACTTGATGAGGTAACTGTACCTGCTCCCTTATTGGAAAGTAGTTCATCACAGAAATCAGTTCCTGTGACTCCTACACCAATTAGTGAGGAAGCTAATGATGATAATCATGTAACTTCAGATCAAGTTACTACCGAACCTCGTAGGTCAACCAGAGAAAGATCCGCACCAGAGTGGTACGGTAATCCTTTTCTGGAGGTCATGTTACACGAACCTACGAACTATGAGGAAGCGATGATGAGCCCAGATTCCGCGAAATGGCTTAAGGCCATGAAATCTGAGATGGGATCCATGTATGAGAACAAAGTGTTGGCTTTGGTTGACTTGCCCGATGATCGGCAAGCCATAGAGAATAAATGGATCTTCAAGAATAAGACTGACGCTGACGGTAATGTTACTATCTACAAAGCTCGACTTGTTGCGAAAGGTTTTCGACAAGTTGAAGGAGTTGACTACGATGAGACCTTCTCACCCGTAGCGATGCTTAAGTCCGTCCGAATCATGTTAGCAACTACCGCATTTTATGATTATGAAATTTGGCAAATCGATGTAAAAACTGCATTCCTGAATGGATTTCTGGAAGAAGAGTTATATATGATGCAACCGGAAGGTTTTATCGATCCAAAGGATGCTAACAAAGTGTGCAAGCTCCAGCGATCCATTTATGGACTGGTGCAAGCATCTCGGAGTTGGAATAAACGTTTTGATAGTGTGATCAAAGCATATGGTTTTATACAGACTTTTGGAGAAGCCTGTATTTACAAGAAAGTGAGTGGGAGCTCTGTAGCATTTCTAATATTATATGTGGATGACATATTGTTGATTGGAAATGATATAGAATTTCTGGATAGCATAAAAGGATACTTGAACAAGAGTTTTTCAATGAAAGACCTCAGTGAAGCTGCTTATATATTGGGCATCAAGATCTATAGAGATAGATCAAGACGCTTAATTGGACTTTCACAAAGCACATACCTTGATAAAGTTTTGAAGCAGGTCAAAATGGAACAAGAAAAGAAAGGGTTCTTGCCTGTGTTACAAGGTGTGAAGTTGAGTCAGACTCAATGCCCGACCACTGCAGAAGATAGAGAGAAAATAAAAGTCATTCCCTATGCTTAAGCCATAGGTTCTATCATGTATGCAATGTTGTGTACCAGACCTGATGTGTGCCTTACTATTAGTTTAGCAGGGAGGTACCAAAGTAATCCAGGAGTGGATCACTGGACAGCGGTCAAGAACATCCTGAAATACGTGAAAAGGACTAAGGATATGTTTCTCATTTATGGAGGTGACAAAGAGCTCGTCGTAAATGGTTACGTCGATGCAAGCTTTGACACTGATCAGGATGACTCTAAGTCACAAACTGGATACGTATTTATATTGAACGGTGGAGCTATAAGTTGGTGCAGTTCTAAGCAAAGCGTTGTGGCGGGATCTACGTGTGAAGCGGAGTACATAGCTGCTTCGGAAGCAGCAAATGAAGGAGTCTGGATGAAGGAGTTCATATCCGATCTAGGTGTCATACCTAGTGCATCGGGTCCAATGAAAATCTTTTGTGACAATACTGGTGCAATTGCCTTGGCAAAGGAATCTAGATTTCACAAGAGAACCAAGCACATAAAGAGACGCTTCAATTCCATCCGCGATCAAGTCAAGGAGGGAGACACAGAGATTTGCAAGATACATACGGATCTGAATGTTGCAGACCCGTTGACTAAGCCTCTCCCACGAGCAAAACATGATCAGCACCAAGACTCCATGGTGTTAGAATCATTACTGTGTAATCTAGATTATTGATTGTAGTGCAAGTGGGAGACTGAAGGAAATATGCCCTAGAGGCAATAATAAATTTGTTATTTATATTTCCTTATATCATGATAAATGTTTATTATTCATGCTAGAATTGTATTAACCGGGAACTTAGTACATGCGTGAATACATAAACAAACAGAGTGTCATTAGTATGCCTCTACTTGACTAGCTCGTTACATGGGTTGTCATTTGATTAATGGGATCACATCATTAGAGAATGATGTGATTGACAAGACCCATCCGTTAGCTTAGCACGATGATCGTTTAGTTTGTTGCTATTGCTTTCTTCATGACTTATACATGTTCCTATGACTATGAGATTATGCAACTCCCGAATACCGGAGGAACACTTAGTGTGCTATCAAACGTCACAACGTAACTAGGTGATTATAAAGATGCTCTACAGGTGTCTCAGATGGTGTTTGTTGAGTTAGCATAGATCGAGATTAGGATTTGTCACTGATTATCGGAGAGGTATCTCTGGTCCCTCTCGGTAATGCACATCACTATAAGCCTTGCAAGCAATGTGACTAATGAGTTAGTTGCGGGATGATGCATTACGGAACAAGTAAAGAGACTTGCCGGTAATGAGATTGAACTAGGTATTGAGATACCGACGATCAAATCTCGGCAAGTAACATACCGATGACAAAGGGAACAACATATGTTGTTATGCGGTTTGACCGATAAAGATCTTCGTAGAATATGTGGGAGCCAATATGAGCATCCAGGTTCCGCTATTGGTTATTGACCGGAAATGAGTCTCGCTCATGTCTACATAGTTCTCGAACCCATAGGGTCCGCACGCTTAACGTTCGATGACGATCGGTATTATGAGTTTATGTGTTTTCATGTACCGAAGGTTGTTTGGAGTCCCGAATGTGATCACGGACATGACAAGGAGTCTCGAAATGGTCGAGACATAAAGATTGATATATTGGAAGGCTATGTTTGGACACCGGAAAGGTTTCGGATGAGTTCGGGCATTTTCTGGAGTACCGGGGGGTTACCGGAACCCCCCGGGGGCTTAATGGGCCTACATGGGCTTTAGTGGAAGAGAGAGGATGCGGCCAAGAGGAGGGGCACGCCCCCCCAAGCCGAGTCTGAATTGGGTGGGGGGCCGGCCCCCCTTTCCTTCTTCTCCTCTTCCCCTTCCTTCCCCCTCCTATTAGGACTAGGAAAGGGGGGGAATCTACTCCTAGTAGGAGTAGGATTCCCCCCCTTGGGGGCGCACCATGAGGCCGGCGGGCCCCCCTCCTCCCCTCCTTTATATATGGGGGAGGGGGGCACCCCATAGACACACAAGTTGATTGTTTTAGCCGTGTGCGGTGCCCCTCTCCATAGATTTCCACCTCGGTCATATCGTTGTAGTGCTTAGGTGAAGCCCTGCGTCGGTAACTTCATCATCACCGTCATCACGACGTCGTGCTGACAAAACTCTTCCTCGGCTTCAGCTGGATCAAGAGTTCGAGGGACGTCACCGAGCTGAACGTGCGCAGATCGCGGAGGTGTCGTGCGTTCGGTACTTGATCGGTTGGATCGCGAAGACGTTCGACTACATCAACCACGTTACTTAACACTTCCGCTTTCTGTCTACGAGGGTACGTGGACACACTCTCCCGCTCGTTGCTATGCATCACATAGATAGATCTTGCGTGATCGTAGGTAAAAAATTTGAAATAGTACGTTCCCCAACAGGAATGCGCTACTGCTATGATCTGTAGCAGTAGCGCTCTTCGTATTAATGCACTGCTGCTAAAACTAGCTTCGCGGCGGGGTCATGGCAATTATAGCAGTAGCGCGGCTTAGAGGAGGCGCGCTACTGCCACTTTCATTTCAGCAGCGTATTCCACTCGAGCGCGTTGCTGCTATATAGCAGCAGCGCCTTATTTTAAAACATGCTGCTGGTAAGATTCTGTGTATAGGCGTTTCCCTAGTAGTGCCATATTGATCTCGAAGGAGTGAGTTCAGTTGTTTTCAGTGGCGCGTGCTCGAGCTCTTGTCATAGGTCCATGTGGTGCTTGCTGCATTGTTGTAGAGTCCATGGGGATGATGGAGGGATGCTGCGTGTGATACGTCTCCAACGTATCTATAATTTTTGAATGCTTCATGCTATATTATATTCTGTTTTGGATGATTAATGGGCTTTGTTATACACTTTTATATTATTTTTGGGACTAACCTATTAACCGGAGGCCCAGCCCAAATTGTTGTTTTTGTCCTATTTAAGAGTTTCGCAGAAAAATAATATCAAACGGAGTCCAAACGGAATGAAACCTTCGGGAACATGATTTTCAGAACAAACGTGATCCATAGGACTTGGAGTCTACGACAAGAAATCAACCAGGAGAGCACGAGGCAGGGGGCGCGCCTACCCCCCTGGGTGCGCCCTCCACCCTCGTAGGGCCCACATTGCTCCACCGACGTACTTCTTCCTCCTATATATACCTACGTACCCCAAGCCAACAGAAGCTTCCACGAAAACCTAATTCCACCGCCGCAACCTTCTGTATCCGTGAGATCCCATCTTGGGGCCTTTTCCGGCGTCCTGCCGTAGGGGCCATTGATCACAGAGGGCTTCTACATCAACACCATAGCCTCTCCGATGATGTGTAGTAGTTTACCTCAGACCTTCGGGTCCATAGTTATTAGCTAGATGGCTTCTTCTCTCTCTTTGGATCTCAATACAAAGTTCTCCATGATTCTCGTGGAGAACTATTCGATGTAATCTTCTTTTGCGGTGTGTTTGTTGAGACTGATGAATTGTGGGTTTATGATCAAGTCTATCTATGAACAATATTTGAATCTTCTCTTAATTCTTTTATGTATGATTGGTTATCTTTGCAAGTCTCTTCGAATTATCAGTTTGGTTTGGCCTACTAGATTTATCTTTCTTGCATTGGGAGAAGTGCTTAGCTTTGGGTTCAATCTTGCGGTGTCCTTTCCCAGTGACAGCAGGGGTAGCAAGGCACGTATTGTATTGTTGCCATCGAGGATAACAAGATGGGGTTTATATCATATTGCATGAATTTATCCCTCTACATCATGTCATCTTACTTAAAGCATTACTCTGTTCTTTTGAACTTAATACTCTAGATGCATGCTGGATAGCGGTCGATGTGTGGAGTAATAGTAGTAGATGCAGGCAAGAGTCGGTCTATTTGTCACGGACGTGATGCCTATATACATGATCATACCTAGATATTCTCATAACTATGCTCAATTCTATCAATTGCTCAACAGTAATTTGTTCACCCACCGTAATACTTATGCTCTTGAGAGAAGCCACTAGTGAAACCTATGGCCCCCGGGTCTATTTTCCATTATATTAATCTTCCAACACTTAGCTATTTTTATTGCCTTTTATTTTACTATGCATCTTTATTATAAAAATACCAAAAATATTATCTTATTATATCTATCATATCTCACTTTCGTAAGTGACTGTGAAGGGATTGACAACCCCTTTATTGCGTTGGTTGCGAGGTTTTCATTTGTTTGTGTAGGTGCGAGGGACTTGAGCGTGGCCTCCTACTGGATTGATACTTTGGTTCTCAAAAACTGGGGGAAATACTTACGCTAGTTTGCTGCATCACCCTTTCCTCTTCAAGGGAAAACCAACGCAGTGCTCAAGAGGTAGCAAGAAGGATTTCTGGCGCCATTGCCGGGGAGTCTACGCAAAAGTCAACATACCAAGTACCCATCACAAACTCTTATCTCCCGCATTACCTTATTTGCCATTTGCCTCGCGTTTTCCTCTCCCCAACTTCACCCTTGCCGTGTTATTCGCCTTCTTCCCGCATGCCTTTCTGTTTGTGTTTCCACGTGCCTTCTATTTGCTTGCATCTTTGCTTGCTAAAAATCTATTGATATGGATCCACTTAAAGTGTTCTACTTGGATCATCTTCGATCCTTATGCGCTCGTGCTGAAACCCCAACTAGCCTAGTTGATGGGAAATCTTTAGATGAGCATGCTCATTTTGTGCGTCACCTTTTGTCTGAAAAAGGGAGACTCTTATCGAATTAAATAAACACATTGTTTGTTATGCTTGGAATCTTTGTGAAATTTGTGATATTACTTGTTGCTCTAAGAACCCTAAAAACCACCTTCCCTACCTATGTGAGTTTAATGAAAATGAAATCTTGTCTTCTTATGCAAAGGGTGTTTACAGTTACTATGATATCAAACAAATTGAAGAATTTGTTGCTTTTAAGGGTGCTTATGAAGTTGCTTCTTTGATTGAAAAGTATGATATTACTCTTTACGAATCTGAAAATTTTGAAATACTTGAATATTGCTATGAAAACTATGCTCATAATGTTTATATCAAAGAATTTATTGAAAGAATGACCATTGCTTCTAAAGAAAATAATGATATGCATGAATCTATAGATAATTATGATTCCGATGATTTGATTGAAATATCCCTTGATGAGCATGATGCTTCTTGTGGCCATGATGCCAATATTTATGAAGATGAATTTGCTATGGTTCCTTATGTTAAACATGAGATTGTTACTATTGCACCCATACTTGATAGTTCCTTTGATGAAAAGCATGATTGCAATGATTTTACTATAAATTCTATTAATGTCAATCATGCTAATAATATGCAAAACCCTAAGCTTGGGGATGCTAGTTTTGCTATGTCTACTACTTGTTGCAATGATCATGATTGGGGTGATTCTTCTTGTGATCTTGAAAATTTATTTAATCCTCATGATGAATATGAGATTGATAATAATGTTTGCAATAATATTGAAAGTGGGTTTGGAGCGGTCATGACTTTAGTTTATGTTAACCCCACTATTTTGGAAGAGTGTCAACTTTGCATACATGTGGATCGTGTTAAGAATATGTTTTGTGATAGCCATATTGTTGAATTTTCTTATGATCCTACATGTAATTATTATGAGAGAGAAAATATGGTCGTAGAAATTTTCATGTTACTAAATTACCTCTCGTTATGTTGAGATTGCTATTGTTTCTTTCCGCTTCCTCGCTTATGCTAGTTTTTGCTTGCCTTGCAAATTTGTTTGCTTATAATATGCCTATGCATAGGAAGTATGTTAGACTTAGATGTGTTTGTCACGTGTTTTATGATGCTCTCTTTGCACTTCAATTCTTGTCTTTCATGTGAGCATCATTAAAATTATCAATGCCTAGCTAGGGGCGTTAAACGATAGCGCTTGTTTGGAGGCAACCCAATTTTATTTTTAGTTTTTTGCTTTTTGCTTATGTTTAGGAATAAATCTTTGGTCTAGCCTCTGGTTAGATTTGTTTTAATGTTTTAATTAGTGTTTGTGCCGAGTTAAACCTATAGGATCTTCTTGGATGATAGTTATTTGATCTTGCTGAAAATTCCAGAATCTTTCTGTTCACGAAAACAATTATTAAAACCACCAGAACGTGATAAAATATTGATTCCAATTGCAGAAAATCAATAAACAAATTTTCTAGGTGTTCCTATTTTGGTAAATTTTTTCGATTTCCAGAAGTTTGCGTTAGTAACAGATTACTACAGACTGTTCTGTTTTTGACAGATTCTGTTTTTCGTGTGTTGTTTGCTTATTTTGATGAATCTATGGCTAGTAAAATATTTAATAAACCATAAAGAAGCTGGAATACAGTAGGTTTAACACCAATATAAATAAAGAATGAGTTCATTACAGTACCTTGAAGTGGTGTTTTGTTTTCTTTCGCTAACGGAGCTCACGAGATTTTCTGTTAAGTTTTGTGTTGTGAAGTTTTAAACTTTTGGGTAAAAGATTTGATGGATTATGGAACAAGGAGTGGAAAGAGCCTAAGCTTGGGGATTCCCATGGCACCCCAAGATAATCTAAGGACACCAAAAAGCCAAAGCTTGGGGATGCCCCGGAAGGCATCCCCTCTTTCGTCTACTTCCATCGGTAACTTTACTTGGAGCTATATTTTTATTCACCACATGATAAGTGTTTTGCTTGGAGCGTCTTGTATGATTTGAGTCTTTGATTTTTAGTTTACCACAATCATCTTTGCTGTACACACCTTTTGAGAGAGACACACATGATTCGGAATTTATTAGAATACTCTATGCGCTTCGCTTATATCTTTTGAGCTATATAGTTTTTGCTCTAGTGCTTCACTTATATCTTTTAGAGCATGGCGGTGGTTTTGTTTTATAGTAACTATATTCTCTCATGCTTCACTATTATTATTTCGAGAGTCTTAAACAGCATGGTAATTTGCTTAAATTGGGAAATTAATCCTAATATGCTAAGTATTCAAGACTAGTAAAAACTTTCTTATGAGTGTGCTGAATACTAAGAGAAGTTTGATGCTTGATGATTGTTTTTAGATATGGAGGTAGTGATATTAAAGTTGTGCTAGTTGAGTAGTTGTGAAATTCAGAAATACTTGTGTTGAAGTTTGCAAGTCCCGTAGCATGCACGTATGGTAAACGTTATGTAACAAATTTGAAACATGAGGTGTTCTTTGATTGTCTTCCTTATGAGTGGCGGTCGGGGACGAGCGATGGTCTTTTCCTACCAATCTATCCCCCTAGGAGCATGCACGTAGTGCTTGGTTTTTGATGACTTGTAGATTTTTGCAATAAGTATGTGATTTCTTTATGACTAATGTTGAGTCCATGGATTACACGCACTCTTACCTTTCCATCATTGCTAGCCTCTTCGGTACCGTGCATTGCCCTTTCTCACATTGAGAGTTGGTGCAAACTTCGCCGGTGCATCCAAACCCCGTGATATGATACGCTCTGTCACACATAAAACTCCTTATATCTTCCTCAAAACAGCCACCATACCTACCTTTTATGGCATTTCCATAGCCATTCCGAGATATATTGCCATGCAACTTTCCACCGTTCCATTTATCATGACACGTTCATCATTGTCATATTGCTTTGCATGATCATGTAGTTGACATCGTATTTGTGGCAAAGCCACCGTTCATAATTTTTCATACATGTCACTCTTGATTCATTGCCTATCCCGGTATACCGCCGGAGGCAGTCATATAGAGTCATACTTTGTTCTAGTATCGAGTTGTAATCATTGAGTTGTAAATAAATAGAAGTGTGATGATAATCATTCATAGAGCATTGTCCCAATAAAAAAAGAGAGAAAGGCCAAATAAAAAAAGGGAGGCCCAAAAAAAAGAGAGAAAATAAAAAGGGACAATGCTACTATCCTTTTTTTCCACACTTGTGCTTCAAAGTAGCAACATGATTTTCATGATATAGAGTCTCTTGTTTTTTCACTTTCATATACAATTGGGAATTTTTCATTATAGAACTTGGCTTGTATATTCCAACAATGGGCTTCCTCAAATGCCCTAGGTCTTCGTGAGCAAGCAAGTTGGATGCACACCCACTTAGTTTCATTTGTTGAGTTTTCATGCATTTATAGCTCTAGTGCATCTGTTGCATGGCAATCCCTACTCCTTGCATTAACATCAATCGATGGGCATCTCCATAGCCCGTTGATTAACCGCGTTGATGTGAGACTTTCTCCTTTTTTGTCTTCTTCACATAACCCCCATCATTATATTCTATTCCACCCATAGTGGTATATCCATGGCTCACGCTCATGTATTGTGTGAAGGTTGAAAAAGTTTGAGATTACTAAAGTATGAAACAATTGCTTGGCTTGTCATGGGGGTTGTGCATGATGAGTGCATTCTTGTGTGACGAAAATGGAGCATGACTAAACTATATGATTTTGTAGGGATGAACTTTCTTTGGCCATGTTATTTTGAGAAGACATAATTGCTTAGTTAGTATGCTTGAAGTATTATTGCTTTTATGTCGATATTAAACTTTTATCTTGAATCTTTCGGATCTGAATATTCGTACCACAATTAAGAGGGTTACATTAAAAATTATGCCAAGTTGAATTCCGCATCAAAATTTCTGTTTTTTTATCATTTACCTACTCGAGGACGAGCATGAATTAAGCTTGGGGATGCTTGATACGTCTCCAACGTATCTATAATTTTTTATAGCTTCATGCTATATTATATTCTGTTTTCGATGATTAATGGGCTTTGTTATACACTTTTATATTATTTTTGGGACTAACCTATTAACCGGAGGCCCATCCCAAATTGCTGTTTTTTTGCCTATTTCAGAGTTTCGCAGAAAAAGAATATCAAACGGAGTCCAAACAGAATGAAACCTTCGGGAACGTGATTTTCGGAACAAACGTGATGCAGAGGACTTGGAGTCTACGTCAAGAAATCAACCAGGAGAGCACGAGGCAGGGGGCGCGCCTACCCCCCCTAGGCGTGCCCTCCACCCTCGTGGGGCCCACGTTGCTCCACCGACGTACTTCTTCCTCCTATATATACCTACGTACCCCCAAACCAACAGAAGCATCCACGAAAACCTAATTCCACCGCCGCAACCTTCTGTACCCGTGAGATCCCATCTTGGGGCCTTTTCCGGCGTCCTGCCGGAGGGGCATTGATCACGGAGGGCTTCTACATCAACACCATAGCCTCTCCGATGATGTGTGAATAGTTTACCTCAGACCTTCGGGTCCATAGTTATTAGCTAGATGGCTTCTTCTCTCTCTTTGGATCTCAATACAAAGTTCTCCACGATTCTCGTGGAGATCTATTCGATGTAATCTTCTCTTGCGGTGTGTTTGTTGAGACCGATGAATTGTGGGTTTATGATCAAGTTTATCTATGAACAATATTTGAATCTTCCCTGAATTCTTTTATGTATGATTGGTTATCTTTGCAAGTCTCTTCGAATTATCAGTTTGGTTTGGCCTACTAGATTGATCTTTCTTGCAATGGGAGAAGTGTTTAGCTTTGGGTTCAATCTTGCGGTGTCCTTTCCCAGTGACAGCTGGGGCAGCAAGTCACGTATTGTATTGTTGCCATCGAGGATAACAAGATGGGGTTTATATCATATTGCATGAGCTTATCGCTCTACATCATGTCATCTTACTTAAAGCATTACTCTGTTCTTTTGAACTTAATACTCTAGATGCATGATGGATAGCGGTCGATGTGTGGAGTAATAGTAGTAGATGCAGGCAGGAGTCGGTCTACTTGTCACGGACGTGATGCCTATATACATGGTCATACCTAGATATTCTCATAACTATGCTCAATTCTATCAATTGCTCAACAGTAATTTGTTCACCCACCGTAATACTTATGCTCTTGAGAGAAGCCACTAGTGAAACCTATGGCCCCCGGGTCTATTTTCCATCATATTAATCTTCCAACACATAGCTATTTTTATTGCCTTTTATTTTACTTTGCATATTTATTATAAAAATAGCAAAAATATTATCTTATCATATCTATCAGATCTCACTTTCGTAAGTGACCGTGAAGGGATTGACAACCCCTTTATTGTGTTGGTTGCGAGGTTTTTATTTGTTTGTGTAGGTGCGAGGGACTTGAGTGTGGCCTCCTACTGGATTGATACCTTGGTTCTCAAAAACTAAGGGAAATACTTACGCTACTTTGCTGCATCACCCTTTCCTCTTCAAGGGAAAACCAACGCAGTGCTCAAGAGGTAGGAGCGTGTGACAGCCTCGTTTTTGCCTTCTCTCTTTTTCCGGATTTCTTTGCCTTTGGTTTTGAAGTTGGAGTTTTTGAATCAACTCACTTGGACTTAAACACTTGCGCATGTCCTTGATTTTCACGCAAGTGACCCATCCCTCTCAAAATCATCATTTCCTCTCTGACAAATCCCAAAATGGCCTTAGGAATATTTTTCATAAATGAAAAATATTATGTTTCTTCTCTGAAAATCGTTTCAGCCACATATGCTCCAAAGCGACCCTCATTTTTCTTGCCCACAAAAATCTGAGAAAATTCCCAAATATTCTTTGAACCTTGGCACACCTCCCTGAGCAAAAATATTGCATAAGTTTTTTGAATATTTTTGCTACAGAAAATCATTTCTATTCAGGCCTGAAAATGCATACAGCAAGTATATTTTTCCTTGATCCAATGAGGCTGATTTTTCTTGAGCTTCATTACCCTCCTAAGAAAACCTTAACCCCAGGAGATTAGCCCTAAACTCCTTCTAGAACCCCTCCAAACACAATGCACAAGTTTCTGTCCAGAAACTTGTTGATGATCTCTTGTTCAATCCGGTCGGCCTGCCACTGTGCCATCTCTTCCCCTAGACTAAACACTGCACGGACAACACGAGGGACATGGTTTGGCATCGCCTGGGCGTCGTTTTTGGCCGAGCGAGTGTGGTGACCGCGTGTGGACACGAGCCCTGGCACGCGTTTGATGCGCTCTGCGCTGCACCCATGCTTCTGTTCAACATGTGCTCGTCTCAATGCTCGCCGCCGACTGCCGCACCATGCCACCAGCATCGTCTCTTCACCCTTAACCTCTCCCTGGTGCTCGCCGACGCCGGAGCCGCCGCAGCGAGCACGGGCACGACGCGACCAAAGCCACAGTGCGCCCGTTCCACTGTCTTCGCCCGCGCCCGTGTTCCTGTGCTCGTCCGCGAGCTCCACGGTTGCCGCGTGATCGCTGAGCCCTCTCCACCCCTCCCTGGCACTTCCCGTCGCCGTGCGCCACCTTCCAGAGAGCTCTGGCGGAGCCGAGAACCCCCACCCCTCCGCCTATAAATACTGAGCCCCAGGCCTCTCCGAGCTCATCAACCCACTCCACCATCACCCACAAGAAACAGAGGAATCGCCTCCCTAGTGGTCCATTGGTGCCTGCTGACCCGATTGGAGCCCCTGGAATCGCCTCCTTCCGCCATCTACTTCGTCTCCGGCGAGACCCGATCGCAGCTGCCGCTTGAGACATTGGTTCCAAGCTGCTCCGGCCACCTCTCGACGAGCCACTGGTATAGGCAGGTGCACTGTGACCTCCTCTACCCATCCCTCCCTCTCGTATCGGCCAACGAGCCCTCATCGCCGGCAAGAGCTCCGGCGGAGCACCGCCACCCCTCTGTTTCTCTCTCCCTCTCCCCACACCCGACAGGCAGGGCATGCTGTCAGCCTGTCCACTCGCACCCGAGGCGGTACGAGTGGAGGCGTATACTCAGAATACGCTTTCGACGTCACCCCCCTGGAATTCTGTTATTTCAAATTTAATTCAATTATTTTGATCAGAAACTTTGACCAGCCATAACTTTTAAACCATAAGTCCAAATGAATTGATTCTTTTTGCATTGTGTTTATTTTGGAAAGTTCTAGCAGCACACCAAATTAGAGATTTTTCTCTGCTGTCTAGAATTTCTGGTGAATTTTAGAATGATTCTTGATATTTACTTTTGCTGTTTTTAAATATTTTCAGAGGGAGAAGCTTGTCTTGAAGATAACCAGGAGGAGTGTGAACCTCCTCTGCACTAAGGCAAGCCACACCAACATTTGCATGGTGTCATTTCAATATTTATGATTTATCCAACTTGAATATGGGTTATTTCATTCATTTAACTATTTAAATGAATATTGCTTATGCTTGTTACTTTGTCATCTTTGAAATGCTTAGTTTACAGTAGTGTTTGAATGCATGGACTAGTTTGAGGTATTACAAGTAGTTTTGATTGTGTGGTTATGCTTTTGTATATGATCGGTAGTATTTTCTTTATGTGAGTTATTGATATGACATAACTAAAAATGATGAGTGTTAAAACCAGTGAAGTAAATCAGTGAAGTTTAAGTGATTACTAGTGCAAGTAGAAAACTTTGATGATGTTGATCTGTTTACTTTTGTGGTATGTGAATTTGATGCATGTCGGATACTTGCATGTTCATGGCATATTGTGACTCGAGTTATTTTCATTCCTTGTTAAACTTGATGTTAATCCAACTTGAACATAATGTTGATCGAGTCATGGTGCCACTGAATCCAGTTTTCCCAGTGCAACCACATTTGCCTTTATGGGAAGGCTGTTTTTTAGCCCGTTGTCATGCCTCTGGTCGGTACCTCCAACGAGGGAAGGTTATGGGCGTGCGGTACCCTGGCCCGATAAGCAGACATAACCTTGTGTGCCCATTGTTGTTTTTTCGACTATGAAGACAGTAGGAAAGGCTCCTACTGCATATATATTACTTTGTAATATGGAATAGAATTACATCTGGGTGTTCCATATAGGTGGAGATGGGGGGGTAGGGGTGGGGGTGTGTGTGATTACACCTCAAAGTTACAAAGTAGTAGCAAGAAACTATTGTATGGAGTCTAAGAGTGCAGTAATGAATTGCACTTTGGAGGGATGCACTCTATATCTAAGGTTGGAAAAATCCACCTTAAACCTCAATTTCCAGGCTTCTAGAGTGGGCTTGATCTTCTTGAAATGGTGATTGTTGCACTCTTTCCATAAACTCCAAGCTAACGTCAGGAAAATGTCCATCCAAAGTTTGCGGGTTGTGTGTTTTCTGATGGCTTATCATTGCAAGTCTGTGATCATGCATGTGCCAATGGAAGCCAAGAGATCTCCAGCATTCTTGACTGAAAGTGCATAGAAAGAATAGATGCTCAACCGTTTCTTCAACGTGCTGGCCACACAAAAGGCAATCAAAATTGGTGCCAATGTTGTAATGCCTCCTTTTGAGCATATTCCTGGTGTTGAGGCGGTCAGCAAACAAGAACCAACCGAAGACCTTAATCTTGGGAGTGCATTTGGCTTTCCACAACCATCCGAAAGCTTCATGGGCGTGTACGTCCCTAAAGTAGAATTTGTAATAGGAAGAGGTTGTGAAGGTATGCCCCCCCCACACGCACTGCCATATGTCATGAGCAGCCACAAGAGTAATCGTGGCCACATCAGTCTGTAATTCTCTTAGTTTATCATGAGCTTGTATAGAGAGGGGGAGGTGAAAAGTTTCATGCAAGTCTGCTGACGTCAGAAGCTCTTGCACGGAGATGTCTTCAGATATGGCGTAAGAGTAGGCTCTTGGAAATGCATCAGCATAAATGGTTTGATTCCAGTTATCCTTCCAGAAGAGAGCAGAAGATCCACTCCCGATTTTGATGCATGTGACACCCCGATAGGTAGGCATAAGCTGGATTAACTCTTTCCACCAGAATGATCCACAAGAATCATGAGCGTGTGGGACTGTGTCGCCGTAGTAAGACTCCCAGATCAAGTGAACCCAAGGGACATCGTGTCTGTTGTAGAACTTGTGAAGGAACTTTAGGAGTAGAGCATCATTTTGTATCTTAAGGTTGATGACACCTAAACCCCAACTCTTCTTGGGTCCACACACCATATCCCAAGCAGCCAGCGAATTGCTCTTGATGCCATCGTCAGTATTTTTTGCCATAAAAAGTGCCTTCTTATTTTGTTGAGTTGGGCCACAACTTTTGGGGGGAGACGAATGGTGCCCATCGATAACATGATTAGAGATGTGATCAACGAGTTCATGAGGGAAAGTTTCCCAGCGTACGACATCAAGGACATGGCAGCCGTGATGTTCCTCTCAGCTTTGCAGATCAACGGGGTCAGATCTTGAACCGATGGTCGAGTGGTGCCCAAAGAGAGTCCTAGGTACGTGAACGGCATGGAGCCCACAGAACAGCCAAAGATGTCAGCCAGATCCTTGCATTTATCAGGCGGGGTGTTGATCGGTACTATGGTAGATTTGTGAAAATTGATCTTGAGGACAATGGACGTGGCGTAGTCCTCTAGTATTTCTTTCATCTTGGTAGCTTGTCGGATGCACGCAGGCATAACAATAATCGTGTCATCCGCATACTGTATAACAGGGTATTCAACATTGTTGTTTTGTGGAATGGGGAAATCCATGAGATTACGATGGAGGGCATCATTAATAGCTATCTGAAGCAAGTTTGTGGCAATGACAAAGATAAGTGGTGATAGGGGGTCACCTTGCCTCACACCACATTTGCACTGAAAGATTTTCCCGGTGTGCCATTAAGCAGGACAGAGGATTTTCCAGAAGTGAATCGGCATTGGATCCACTGAATCCATTTGTTATTGAATCCCACGTTTTTCATTTTGCAACATTGCAGAATGTTGGATTGTGTCAAAGGCTTTGGCAAAGTCTAATTTCAGTAGAATTATCTCTTTCTGCAATGTTTGACATTGGTGTATGTACTCGAAAGCCCATGCCAGACTGTCATGTATCGATCCCCCACGTAGGAGTTCGTACTGGTTGCGGTGAACGATTTGGAGAATGATTTTCTGGAGACGGTTAGCCAAAAGTTTAGTGATCAATTTGAGACAACAATTGAGCAGAGTGATCGGGCGAAAGTCATTAACTATCTCTTTCGAGTTGTTCTTAGGGATCAGAGTAATGTAACCGTAGTTCAAGCATTCCAGATCAAGATCCCCATTATGGAATACAACACGTAAATTATAGAAGTCTTCTTTTATGATTGGCCAGCAGGCTTTCAAGAAGGCTCCATTGAAGCCGTCAGGCCCAGGTGCTCGGTCAGGGGGCATGTCCTTGATTACCGCGTCAATCTCAGCATGTGTGAATGGAGTTGTGAGGCTATCAAAATCAACCTCCTGCCTGAGAAGAGCCGAGAGCTTAAATTTCATATTAGGCTTAGAGCACGTACCCAACCTTTGTTTAAAGGCTTCAAACAGAATGGATTCCTTGCCAGCGTGGTCATCTACAGTTACCCCTTGATCAGATTTTAAAGTAGCGATGCGGTTACGTTTGAATCTTTCTGTGGCCATAGTCTGAAAGAACTTCGAGTTTTCGTCCCCAAATTTAATCCAACGGACGGTGCATCTCTTCTTCCAGTACTCTTTCTGGTAGGTGAGTAATCCAAGTAGGTGGTTTTGAGGATGTTTCTGAAGTTACATTCAGGGATAGAGAGGGCTCTACACTCTTCAATAACATCAAGTTCAAGTAGTGCTTTATTTGAATTGTCAATAGCTACTTTTAGGCGGGAAATCTTTTTGCTCCAGTGACTTAAAGCATGTCGTACAACCTTGAGCTTTTGGCAGAGGATAGACGCCGAGTTTTTATCTTTACCAAATTTGATTGGCCTATTCCAAGCCGATTGTACCACTTCCATAAAGCCGAGATGCGCAATCCAATATGACTCAAATCTGAATATTCTGCTCTTCGCAATGTTTGATTGAATTACCACAGAACAGGGTATATGGTCAGAAACAGGACGTCCCAAAGGGTTTACCATCGTGTTGGGGAAAGAAGTAGTCCAGTTGAGATAAGTGAAGAACCAGTCAAGCTGTTCCAGGAGGGGATTTAGTTGCATATTGGACCACTTGAATGCACGAACTTTAATAGGAAGTTCAGTTAGTTCTTGATCACGTATGAAATCGTTGAAAGTGAACATATCCTGAGTGTTGCCCCTGGCAGGTTGTGGTTATCTGGAGAGCGCATATAATTAAAGTCGCCAAGAAGAAGCCAATCTTCAAAGGAGGGGATATCCTGAGTGTTGCCCCCTGGCAGGTTGCGGTTATCTGGATGGAAAGGTCGAATAGCCATTGTGTAAACGTGGTTCGTTGTTCCCCTTGGCATGGACCATATATATTACCCAGAGTCCAGATATCAGCATTTTGAGTGGAAGTGAAATTGACACCTAAAGCAAATTGCTCCTCAATAGTAACAATACCAGTGAAAATGTTACTATTCCAGATCGTCACAAGACCCCCCAAAGCGCCTATGGATGGAATGTAAGCGTATCTATCGAAACGTTTGGGCAGAGGGATTTGAGAGTTGCGGTATCAAACATCGTCATTTTAGTTTCTTGCAAGCATATAATCCCACAACCACTAGATTGGATAGCATTGGAAAGAGCTAATTGTTTTTTGGCAGAGTTAAGGCCACGAATATTCCAGCATAAGACATTCCAGTTTTGCAAAAGTACCATTTAACTGAAAGGAAATAAAAGCAGCAGCGCTTAAGCCGAAGAAGAGGCACCAGCCCTGTCTTCAGAGAGGGCAGCAGCAGTGAGCTCCTCCTCAGGAATAGCACACGGGTTTGTGCCAATTGCTTGCAGTGTGGTAATTGCAGTGGGTGGAGAAATATCATCATTCTGCACCTGCATGGATGGCTCAACTGTCGAGGGATTGGAAGCTGCAGAAGGAGTGACACGAGGCTTCACTTTGGTTTTGCAAGGACGAGTTTCAGAAAGAGAACTGGTACGAAATCCATCATATTTGTTGGAGCGGTTGCTACGTCTAAGAGTGGAGGTGTCAACTGGGGCTGGCACTTTACCTTTGCGTTTGCGAGCAGCAGAACCAGCAGCAGAGAGAGGTTCAGCTATCACTCCAGAGGCTATCTGAAGCAGACCAGTCTGTGTTTCCGAGTGACGAGCAGCCAAGCCAGTGAGGGAGGAGTTAGTGTCACTAGCAAACGATATTGGTATCATGTCTGCACTAGTCTGGAGAGCAGAAGCACTGTCAGGCACCAACATATTATCAACTGAACTAGCCATATCACCCGGGGGCTCTAGCACAAACTGGGCCCTGCTATTCTGGTCCTCCTCAATGGAATTCAACATATTGTCATTCCACTCCTCAATGACCACTGCAGGATTTGTGCCAGGAGCTGTTGGCGAAGTTTGAATGAGTCCTAGACCATCAGAAGTAGCAGAAACCTGAACCTCAATGTGCAGAACATCCTGTTTGCAACCATAGCCAGCAGCCCAGGGTCCCATTGAAGCAATCATAGGACGAATGGCATGAAAAATGATAGTGTTGAGCTGCTGTCTGGGAATGGTATCAGACGGAAGAATGGCAAGGAAAGAGTCACCCTGAGCAGATAAACCAAAATGCATACCTTGGTCATGAAGATCCACAGAAATGGTTAACACCTCATCAGAATTCTGATCCATCTGAGTGAGTTGTGAAGGTTCAGAGTGTCCATGAGAAAGAGCAGGTACAATGAGCAGATCTGACTGAGTGGATGAAGTATCATCAGAAGTTGTGACAGCATCATGCCAAGCTTGCATTGGGTTTTCAGTAATATTATTTTCAGGTACGACTCCATGCATAACAGTAAGGCCCTGGGAGGCAAGCCAAGCTTGGTAGTTCGTAAGATGAGGCATAGGAGGAGCTGGAGGCTCCTGCCAAGCACCCCACCCCTGGTTTGAAGCATGACCATTATTGGGAGCAGCTTGATTGGGATGAACACCATTGGGGGGCAGCATTTCGAACTAACCAATTATGAAGTTGTTGTTGGTACAGTTGCTCGGCAGTAAGCTCAGGTCCAAATTGCGGGTGAGGATTGCCATCAGGGGGTGGTGGTTCCTCATTGGCACGCAACACTTCAGGAAGTAAACCATTCCAGTCATTGCTGCGTAAGATTGTCACCAGAACATTCCAGCAATCTCTTGCACCTCCTAGCTGCCAAACAATGAAACTCTTGGGCACAAGATTCAGACGGATGACCCATGCTTTGATCAACATAAACCTCCTGCCTTGTCATGGATTATACCACGAAACCAGAGAACCATACCCCCCAAGAGCCTTGGTAATGTAGTAATTCATCTGGTAATCGTAGGGAAAACCAAAAAACATATCCAAATCTCTGTGCCCATTGTTGTTATGGTACCTTGTCCCCGTTTGGGACTGTCTAAGTTTTGCCACAACGGTGGCTGTTGATGTCTTTGGTAGACATGGGGCCACCCATGACTTAGCCCAGAAGGGAGTTGGTCGGAGTGGCCGGGAGAGTGTCATGGCAATGGGGGGGGGTATGTCAGAATGTTGTTGGTCCACCCGAATGGCAGTGCAAGGCCATGGATTCCGTGGTGTGGGTACAGTGTGCTAACCTCTGCAGAGTGTTTATTAAATCTATCGATAGCCGTGTCCTCGTTTACGGACACAGCCCGTAAGTAAGTCACACCATGGATCAACATGATTAAGTAATCTTGCACACTAAAGTTATTTGTTTAGCACTGGTTAAGTGATGAGATTTGTGAGGTCATGAAGATGATCGTTGTGGGAACAAAAGTGTTGGTTTCGTTTGTGATCCAGGCATGATCACCGTTTTGGTTACGAGGTAACCCGATTGGTAAGAGAGTCCGAGGGACTCGGTGCACAAGTTTGATTCACTGCATAAGTAGTATCTTATTGCAATGCATTTAACTTGATTAATTGTCAAAATATTGTTTGCCATTATGCTTATGCTTGTTGTGAGCTTGCAAGTACATTCAATGTACTGACCTGGCATGTCATGCCAGCTTTCAGGAAAGTCTTATTGGATCGGAGTGCTTCCCGTGTCTAGATCATGTCCACATCGGTGTCCCTGTGCTATGGAGTTCCGCTTCGTCGTCGTTCCGCTGCCGAGTAGTTATCGTGATCGAGGCCCCTTCATGTTCATTAAATAATGTACATATTGTTGAGCCGCACCGTGTGTGCCTTTTGGCCTCGCTACATGATGTAATATCGAACCTATGTTTCCGCTAGCATCAATAAAGCGGTTGTTTTCAGTACCAAGTTGTTGTGTGTTGCCAGAAGACTTGATCTCTGGGCTAGCAATGCAAGGTAAACCGGTTGCTCTGAGCCGGGGTGCCACAACGCTTAGTATCAGAGCCGTGCTGACTGTAGGACACGCTAGACCGTCGACGTGCTGGTTGAACGGTAGCTAGTTTAGTTTGAGTGCCAGTAGTAATACAAATTGGTTGCTGCATTGCATGCATTTTAATTATTGTTATTGCTAACCGTCTAATGATTGTGAGAGCAGATGGCTCCGGTTCCATTCCTGTACCAGTCCGAGCCAGCCCCCTACACCTCGCCGCATCTGCTTCAGAACGTGTGGCGTCGACTCTACCCAGAGGGTGCTGATCCAGTGTACCAGGTGTATTGGGAGCATCTGGCCGGCTCACTGTATGAGTATTACGCGGAGGTCACTTTACACCATAGTTCCCCTTCCGGCGCTTACACTCGTTCCTCTGAGGGTGGTTTTGCTTCCATGCCATCTCAGGCCATCATGTTTGCTGCACTCGAGGCTCTTGTAGACCTGCGCTACAACGAGGTCCGCATGCAGGCTCATCCAGGTTCCTACTTCTACCCATCTCTGCACGAGAACGGGCGTATCCGCTTCACTTTTATTGATCCGGTATGCGATCGTCCTTCTAGCCACCTTCTCGCTATATCACCGCCAGTTATCTTTTGATCTATGAGTTGGCCCGAGAGTTAAGCCGAGCCCATATAGCTCTTGCGGCTGCTCGGAATAGGAACCCTCCACCTACTGTCAAATTTACCCCGTTCGTTCCTCCAGCCTCTATTTCCCATGCTACTCCGGTGACCACCTAGGGTACCACGAACCCTTTGGCAGTGACTCCTCGTAGTGCCCCTGCTGCGTGGGCTTCCCTATCGCTACTCCTGCAGCCCCTATGCTCCAGACTCACCCACCACCTGCCCCTGAGTGAGTGTCCTCGAGGCAGCGCCGTCGTGTCACTTTTAACCCGGGGGTTTCCACTATCAGTTCAGGATCTGAGTCCGGCTCAGGAGCGGACCCATTAGAGCCAGCAGAGCACTAGATCGTCAGAGTACCCGCAGTCATCACGAGGTTGATGTATGGTTGTAGTCATACGTGTCATGATGTTTCGTTGCATGTATGTGGGTAATCGAACCCGTCATGATGGTTACCTTTCATGTATGAGTCTATGTATAATTATGTTGGGACTTTTTATTATTTGCCTTGATTTTCGCTGCTTTCTTTCGGGGTTGTTGCTGGATTTTCTTCCCATTTTTGGATGTTGCTCATCTCAGTTGCTTTATATAGGGAAAAACAAACAATAGGATGACGCGGGGAGGCAGCAGCAGTCACGCTTGTGAGGATGTCCCTGTTCATCGCTCTGCAAGGCAGGTAGGGCATTCCCCCGAGCCGTATCCTCCACCACCGCCTCCACCGCCACATCCGCCATCCACTGAACAAATCATGCGCATGTTTGAAGAAAGGAGAAACAATGATCTGATTGAGTTAATGAAAAGTGTGCAAGCTATGGTTGGGCAGAATGGAAATCAGAATGGTCATCACTCCAAGCTGTCAGATTTTCAGAGGACCAAGCCTCCCAGTTTCAATCAAGTTATCGATCCTTTGTAAGCCGATGATTGGTTAAGAACTATTGAGAAAAATCTTGAGATTGCTCGCACTGAAGAAGCTGACAAGGTTCCGTTCGCTACACACTATCTTGAGGGAGCTTCCGCTATATGGTGGGATAATGCTAAAGCTATGTGGCATGCTGATGAAGAAATTACTTGGACTAAATTCAAGGACCATTTCCGCAAGTATCATATTCCCACCGGCATTATGAAGGTCAAGCAGCGCGAATTCCTCGCCCTCACCCAAGGAAGCCTGTCAGTAAGTGAGTACCTGCATAAGTTCAACCATTTGGCCCATTATTCTCTCTATGATGTGGCCACGGAAGAAAGCAAGATCGACAGATTTCTTGGAGGACTGAATCAACACCTCAAATGCACTCTTAGTATGCTCGACTTTCCAGATTTCCAGACATTGGTAAACAAAGCCCTCATTGCAGAAAGGGAACACAAGCTCGTGCACGACAACTGACCCGCTAATAACGATCACAAGCGCAAATTCGAGCCTAAGAAGGATGGACAACCAGTGCAGAAGGCTCGTACCTGGAAGCAAACTCAAGTTGAGTACAAGCCCAATTGGCAGCAGAACGTGAACAAGACCACTACTCAAGTCAAGAATGTCGTGATCATCCTAGTGCGCGAAGAATGTCAGCGCAACAATTCATGCTTCAATTGTGGGCAAACCGGCACTATGCAAGACAGTGCCCCAAGAACGGCAAGCCAAATTCTCCATTCAGGCCAAGTCAACCACATGGGGCCATATCCTGCCCAGAAGTCCATCCAAGGGCAAGTTCACCACCTCTCCGCAGAAGAAACCCAAGAGGACCCGGAAGTCATCATTGGTATGTTTCGTGTTAATAGCAAACCTGCAATAATTTTATTTGACTCTGGAGCTTCCCACTCTTTTATTTCACGGATTTTTGTTGCCCAAAACAAGTTTCCTTGCTTGATTTTGGGAAAAAGTATGCTGGTACAATCCCCGGGATCCATGCTCAGAAGCAATCTGGTCTGCCGGAATTAGGAAATTGGTATCAAGGGGGTCACCTTCCCAACTTATTTGATCGTTATTGAGTCTGCCAAGTTGGATATTATTTTGGGAATGAACTAGTTGACCCAATATCAAGTATGCATCAACTGTGCGACCAGAGAAGTCACTTTGACAAGTCGGGAAGGCCGAACTAGAAAATTCTTTGCTCGAAGAAGCATACCCAAGAAAGACATGGTCTTCACAACTGTAGCTGAAGAATTGGAACTAATTCCTATTGTCAGTGAGTTCCCAGATGTATTCCCTGAGGAATTACCAGGAATGCCTCCAGACCGAGAGCTTGAGTTTGCAATTGATCTTGTGCCCGGGACCGCACCGCTATACAAGAAGTATTATTGGATGCCTTCCTCAGAATTAGTGGAATTAAAGAAACAGCTTGATGAGATGCTTCAGAAAGGATACATTCGTCCGAGCTCTTCACCATGGGGATCACCCGCAATATTCGTGGACAAGAAAGACGGCAGTCTCCGGACGTGTGTGGATTACCGTCAGCTGAATGATGTCACTATCAAGAATAAATATCCACTATCGTGGATTGATGATTTGTTCGATCAACTCAGTGGGGCAAAAGTATTCTCCAAGATTGATTTGAGGACCGGATACCACCAGCTCAAAATCAAGAAGGAAGATATTCCTAAGACCGCGTTCACTACTCACTACGGTCTTTATGACTATACAGTTATGTCTTTCGGCCTCACCAACGCCCCTGCCTTCTTCATGCATATGATGAATAAGGTATTCATGGATTTCTTGGATAAGTTTGTGGTAGTATTCACCGATGGCATCCTCATATACTCAAAAGGTGAAGAAAAGAACAAGGGACATCTCATAGCAGTCTTGCAGAGACTCCGTGACCATCAGCTATATGCAAAATTCAGCAAATGTGAGTTTTGGCTCAAGCAAGTCGGATTTTTGGGGCATGTTCTTTCAGCATAAGGCATATCCATGGATCCAAGTAAGGTGAAGTACGTGCTTGATTGGACGGCACCCATGACAGTATCCGAGATCCGGAGTTTCCTTGGATTAGCCGGATACTACCGCCGCTTCATTGAAGGCTTCTCTAAGATTGCCAACCCAATGGCCGAACTCCTCAAGAAAGATAATAAGTTTGAATTGACTGAGGACTGTGAGAAAAGCTTTAATAAGCTAAAGACCAGACGGACAACAGCACCTGTGTTGACCCTTCCAGACGTCTACCGCAACTATAATGTATACTGTGACGCATCCAGGAGAGGTATTGGATGTGTACTCATGCAAGATGGCAAGGTTGTAGCCTACGCATCTCGACAGCTACGACCTCATGAAGGGAACTATCCTACACATGATTTGGAGTTGGCCGCAGTTGTGCACGCTTTCAAAATTTGGAGACACTACCCCATTGGCAAAAGATGTCAGATATTTACCGACCATAAGAGTCTCAAGTATATATTCACTCAACCAGACTTAAACCTTCGACAATGAAGATGGATCGAGTTGGTCAAGGATTATGACCTTGGAATCAATTACCATCCTGGAAGGCCAATGTTGTTGCGGATGCTCTCAGCCGCAAGCCTGCCAGCTTGAACACCTTGATGGAGTCCTTGCCTCCCGAACTCCAAGAAGAGATCGCTCAGCTTAAGTTGGTTATTGTTGGTGTGGGCCTTGCCAATATATTGGAAGTTATTCCTACCCTCGAGGATGAGATCCGCATGGCCTAGCAAGATGACGCAGCCCTGCAACACCATGCCGAGCGAATGCAAGAAGGCAAGACCCAGGATTTCTCTAAGGATGAGCAAGGTATTCTAAGGTTTCAAGGACGGATTTGCGTACATGAGCAAGCAGGCCTGAGAAAGAAGATCTTAGCAGAAGTGCATGAATCTTCGTACTCAATTCACCCAGGAGGTACCAAAATGTACGAAGACCTTCGACAGATATTTTGGTGGGATGGAATGAAGAAATACATCGCTTATTTTGTTGCTTGCTGCGATGTATGCAACAAAGTGAAGGCAGAACACCAGAAACCCGCCAGACTTCTTCAACCTTTACCCGTTCCACAATGGAAGTGGATGATGTCTGCATGGATTTCATCACAGGCCTACCAAGGACTCACCGAGGCAGTGATGCAGTATGGGTTGTGGTGGACACACTGACAAAGGTAGCTCACTTCATTCCCATATGAACCACCTACCGAGCCGATCAACTCGCACAACTATATGTGTCCAGAATCGTCAGTTTGCATGGAGTGCCAAGAAGAATCACTTCAGACCGAGGTTCTCTCTTTACCTCAGCATTCTGGTCACGTCTCCATCAAGCCTTGGGGACTGCCCTAAAGTACAGCACAGCCTATCATCCTCAGACAGACGGGCAGACTGAGCGAGTAAATCAAATACTTGAAGAGATGCTCCGAGCATGTGCTTTAGCCCAAGGGACCAAGTGGGAAGATTGTTTGTCGTATTCCAGACAAGTCTGAAGATGTCTCCATATGAAGCTTTGTATGGCCGTAAGTGCCGCACTCCGCTAAATTGGTCTCAAACCGGAGATAGTCACATTTTCAGAACTAACTAAATGATGGAGGCTGAAAAGCAAGTCAAGGAGATCCGAGATAGACTGCATTTGGCTAAGTCCCGACAAAAGAGTTATTATGATGCAAAGCACCGTCATATCATATTTGAACCCGGAGAGTATATGTACCTCCAAGTCATGCCGATGAAAGGATTCAAGAGATTTCAGACCCGAGAAAAATCGGCACCCAGATATATTGGTCCATTCGCAGTTATGTCCAGAGCTGGTACAGTTGCTTATCAGTTGGAACTGCCACCGGAATTGTCGGAAGTGCACAATGTGTTCCATGTCTCATAGCTAAGAAGGTGTATCTCGCCACATGAGAAAAGGACTAATGTGGCAGAGATAGAGCTTGCTAAGGATTTAACCTATGAGAAGAGACCGTTCAGAATATTGGATGAAACAGAAAGAGTCACTCGTAGTAAGGTGATAAAGTTTTATATGGTTCAGTGGGAGCATCACACCGAGGAAGAAGCAACCTGGGAAAGAGAGGAATTTTTAAGGGCAGCCTATCCGGAATTGTTTCCCCGAGCAACCAAATCTCGAGGACGAGATTCATCCTAAGTGGGGGAGGTTTGTGAGAGCCTGGCTTTTGCCTTCTCTCTTTTTCCGTATTTCTTTGCCTTTGGTTTTGAAGTTGGAGTTCTTGAAGCAACTCACTTGGACTTAAACACTTGGGCATGTCCTTGCTTTTCACCCAAGTGACCCATCCCTCTCAAAATCATCATTTCCTCTCTGATAAATCCCAAATTGGCCTTAGGAATATTTTTCATAAATGAAAAATATTATGTTTCTTCTCTGAAAATCATTTCAGCCACATATGCTCCAAAGCAACCCTCATTTTTCTTGACCACAAGAATATGAGAAAATTCCCAAATATTCTTTGAACCTTGGCACACCTCCCTGAGCAAAAATATTTCATAAGTTTTTGGAATATTTTTTCTACAGAAAATCATTTCTGTTCTAGCCTTAAAATGAAGTTTCTACAGCAAGTATATTTTTCCTTGATCCAATGAGGCTGATTTTTCTTGAGCTTCATTACCCTCCTAAGAAAACCTTAACCCCAGGAGATTAGCCCTAAACTCCTTCTAGAACCCCTCCAAACACAGTGCACAAGTTTCTGTCTAGAAACTTGCTGATGATCTCTTGTTCAATCTGGTCGGCCTGGCAGTGTGCCATCTCTTCCCCTAAACTAAACACTGCACGGACAACACAAGGGACATGGTTTTGCATCACCCGTCTCTGGGGTGTGGTACCCTCACGGATGGCGCCGCTGCCGGCACCTGGAGGGGGGAAACGACCGCGTTGGGTCTACACGGAGGGGATCTTGCTGTGGGTTTGGCCCGGACGTTGCTCCCAAGTGTTCCTATGGGCTGACCTAACACAACCGGGTGCAGAGGTCCACTGGTCAATGCCCGTCCGTGGAAACTCAAAGGGCTAGATCTCGTGGTCAAATGCTACAGGGTTAGGCGGGACGGGGGCCCTGGGGGGTTGCAATGCCACCGGAGTATCGCACCGGGCCCTCATACATGCCGTACGGTGTGGTGGCATATCGGAAGAGGCGGCACGCATCTCCGGGGTGTGGCCCCCTAACGGACGACGCTGCCGCCAGCACCTGGAGGGGGGAAACGGCCGCGTCGGGTCTACACGGAGGGGATCTAGCTGTCGGTTTGGCCTGGACGTTACTCCCAAGTGTTCGTATGGGCTGACCTAACACAACCAGGTGGAGAGGTCCACTGGTCAAAGCCCGTCCGTGGAAAGTCAAAGGGCTAGATCTCGTGGTAAAATGCTACAGGGTTAGGGGGTGGAGGCCCTGGGGGTTGCAATGCCATCGGAGTGTCGCACTGGGCCCTCATACATGTCGTACGGTGTGGTGGCATGTCTGAAGAGGCAGCACGCATCTCCGGGGCGTGGCCCCCTCACGGACGACGCCGCCGCCGGCACCTGGAGGGGGGAAACGGCTGTGTCGGGTCTACATGGAGGGGGTCTAGCTGTGGGTTTGGCCCTCATACATGCCGTAAGTTGTGGTGGCATGCCTGAAGAGGTGGCAAGCGTCTCCGGGGTGTGCCTCCCTCACGGACAGCGCCGCTACCGGCACCTGGAGGGGGGGAACGGGTAGATCTACGAGTCAATCTTGATAGGGTTAGGCCGCTCGGTGGACGTCGGGGGTATAGGAAGGTGTTGGGGATATTACCACTGGGCGTAAACCGGCCAGGAGAGGCCAGGTTAACTTCATAAGTAGTTCATCTGTATCTGAAGCCCATGAAGACAGACGGTGAAGCTTCATGAAGGCCCAGGGCCCAAAGCCGGTTTAAGGCCTGTAGACACAATCCGGCATTGAGATGTAAACTTGTGTTGTAAGATAGAAGTAGCAGGGACCGAGCCGGACACGATTATCAGCCGGCCTCGGAGTCTGTAAACCGACGGGCGTCAACCCATGTATATAAGGGGACGACCCGGCGGCGGTTCAAGGAGAACAGACAACAACTCGAGACTCAGGCAAAGCGTATTCGCTCCCTGGTCATCGAAACCCCATCAATTCCATCACAACTAGACGTCGGCTTTTACCTTCATCGTAAGGGGCCGAACTAGTATAAAACTCTCTTGCGTCCCTTGTCCGCTTTAACCCTTTAAGCTAACCCGTAGCGATGGCTCCACGACTAAGTCCTTTCTCTAGGACATCTGCCGTGACAAAACCATGACAGTTGGCCCCCACCGTGGGGCTATCGCACGATGGTTTCAAGTTCTTGGAGGGCAGCTTCGAAGGACTCAAGGGTTACGCTGTGGGCCGGATGACCAAGAGTCATCGCGGCAAGCTCTACATCGACGATGCAGGCTGGGGCCCCGAGGCCGGCTCAATCGAGTACGGGTACCGGGTCCCCTTTGGTGGCATACACGTTTTTATTGGCAAGATCGGTGAACCGGGCCCTAAGCCGGACATCTGCACCGACTTCGTCAATACGGCTCAACGTGCGAGATCTGCCTGGGTCAAGCCTGTCATGAAGCGTGCCTTCGTGGGAGTTATCCATGGAGGTGAATCTGAGGATAGATCGGAATCTGGTGGTGAGACCGTCGTTTATTCCGGCGATGAGTCATCGACTGGAGAGACCGAGTCGTTATATCAGTTACAAGATGGCCGAATTGGGGGCTGTTCCGATGGCGACAGTATTCCGGACCCCTTTGATCTGCCAAACCGGGTGGCGATCTTCATGGCCGGCACGCAACCAGCGCTCCACTCTTCGACCGCAGCGGTGATGATTTCTGGATCAGCAGTGGCGGCAGCGGCTGGGGCAGGAGGCCCTGTGCGACCGTCAGCTCAGGTTCTATCTGATTTGTTTGATGTGTTGGCAACGCTGATGGCGGAGGTTAACCCGGCGGATCAGGATGCACACAATGCGGAAATCGTGAAAGTGAAAGATCAGATCACCCAGGCAAAAACCAACTTAGCAGCTGAGGATACCAGGATAGCCGCGGAGCGAGCCGCTTTGGATGCACAAGCTTACCGGATTATGCTGGATCAGAGTGCGTTGAACGAAGTCCTGAAGAGGAGGCACCGATCTCGCCTGCCGCCGGTTTATGACGCTAGAAATCTCTTTAACACCCCTGGGGCAGGGACCAGTAATCCGCCGGTGGTAAACCGGGCAGAGGCACCCGGAGCAGGGGCGCCGGTTCAGCCGCGTTTGGTGGATCCGCCTCGTTAGAACAACATTGTGGTACCTCATGTCCCCACGCCACCGGGTCATTATTCTAACCCAATGGACAACATTGTCGTTGCCGCTTTACGGCTGGCGGCCATCCCGATCGAAGGCGATTCTCCAGCAGCGGTCGAGACGCGTCAGGTTAAGGAGCTTCTTCAGACAGCCTTGGTTCAACACGAGGCTTATTCATATAGCCGCGATCGGATTCATTCCACTCCCCGTCCAAGCCGGAGTTACAGCAGGCGTATGGATGAACCGGCAGTGTCAAGCAATGCGCGGAACCGTGATCCGCCCCGTGGCCATAACCCGGCGGGTGGTGCTGGTGATGCTCAGGAGGTGGTGGACCGGGCTCGGGCACGCAGAGAGGCCGAGTTAGCGGCGCAGCACGATGCCCGTCAGCTTACTCCGGTTCGTCCAACCACATCGGTGGAACCAGGAGTTACCTCTAGTTCCTTGGGAGTGCCATGTCTTGTCCCAGCGTTGCGCAATGTGCGCCTGCCCAAGGATTCCAAGGGCCCGTGCAAGGTGCCGAATTACACCGCCGATTTATCCCCTGAAACATGGGTTGAAAGCTACGAGATGGCCATGGAGATGCTGGACGTGGATGATGCGACATGTGCGAAGTACTTCACCATGATGCTAGAAGGAACGGCCCGCACTTGGCTAAAGAGTTTACCGGCTAATTCTATCAGGTCATGGGCCGAGTTGAGAGCCCGATTTGTTCAGAATTTCAAGGATACATGCAAGCAGCCCATGTCAATTGTGGACTTAGCTGCTTGTGTCCAGGAGGAAGGAGAGTCAACAACACATTGGGTGCGCCGGGTTTCGGAGATTTTGCATTCATCAGACCGCATCAACGCTGACACCGCAGTTTTAACATTGGAAGGCAATTGCCGGTTTCAACCCTTGAAGTTGAAGTTGGGACAGCTCAAACGTCATTGTAATGACATGGGAACCCTCATGGCTGCACTGGTGAAGTATGCCGACTCTGATAGTACCAAGGATCCCGAGTCTTACGATGATAAGATAGGGAAGGGAAAGAAGAGCGGCAACGCCAAGGGGCAGCACCACAACCCGGCGGGTCATGGAAACGGCAGCAAGCGTAAAGCGGACTACGGTTTAGACTTTGTGGCTAACACTAATACACACGACAAGGGCCAGCGGCGTAAGGGTAAACTCCCCCGGCGCAATGGAATGCCGAATCCTAATCCGGACCATTTGTCGTATCTATTGAACCAGCCCTGTCCAAAGCATGGGACGAAGGAGGAACCATCTACACACCTCTGGAAAGATTGTTATATCATGCAAGAGTTCAAAAATTCTGATTCTTTCCGGTATGATCATGGATCAGGAGGCGGTTCGGGCTCTGGCTCTCATGGGCCGGGTTATGGCGGAGGAAATTCCAGTTCAGGATTCCATGGCAATCAGGGTGGACATAACAATCAAAGTAATCAAGGTAACCAAGGTGGCTATAATCATCAGGGCAATCAGCAGCAGCAGCAGCAGTCGGGTTACCAGAGCAACCCGAAGCAGTTGAATAGCGGACAGTATCATGTCTTCACCACTAGCTTGGACAAGCGCGGTCAGAAGCTTCATAAAAGGGTGGTGAATGTCGTTGAACCGGCGGTGCCCCGTTATTTGCGCTGGTCCGAGCAGCCCATTGTGTGGAGTAGAGACGATCATCCACCCCGGGTTGACAATCCGGGTCATCTGGCTCTGGTGGTGGCACCTCAGGTGGGAGGTTATAAGTTTACTAAGGTACTCATGGATGGAGGGAGTAGTATCAATATCCTTTATTATGAAACTTTCCGTCGCATGGGGCTAACAGATAAAAATCTTAAACCGTCCAATACGGTGTTCCATGGTGTGGTGCCTGGTAAGTCAGCATATCCTGTTGGTAAGATAGCTCTGGAGGTGGCTTTTGGAGATGAGCATGACTCGAGATCAAAAACCTTGACCTTTGAAGTGGTGAAAATCAGAAGCCCGTATCATGCCCTATTTGGACGGCCAGCTTATGCTAAGTTTATGGCACGGCCTTGTTATGTCTATCTACAGCTCAAGATGCCGGGTCACAAGGGAACTATAACCGTGCATGGAAGCCGCAAGATTGCTCTGGAGTGTGAGGAAGGTGATGCGGCTTATGCTGAGTCGGTTTGTGCAACAGAGGAGTTGAAGTTTTACAAGGACAATGTTGATCCGGCAGATATGACTTCGTTGAAGAAGCCAACTACGGAGCATGATCCGGCCCTGAAGTTTAAATCGGCTGATGAGACTAAACTTGTTGACTTCGTGCCTGGCGATTCGTCCAAGCAGTTTAGCATCAGCGCTAACTTGGATCTGAAATAGGAAAGCGTGCTCATCGAGTTCATCCGTGAGAATCGGGACATCTTTGCATGGAAGCCTTCTGACATGCCTGGTGTACCGAGAGAACTCGTTGAGCACACTCTCAATGTTGATCCTAAGTATAAACCGGTCAAGCAGTTTCTCCGCCGGTTCAATGAAGAAAGACGCAAAGCTATTGGAGAAGAAGTAGCCAGGCTCTTGGCGGCTGGATTTATCGTTGAAGTATTCCATCCTGAGTGGTTGGCTAATCCGGTGCTGGTCCTCAAGAAGAATGGCACTTGGCATATGTGTGTGGACTACACAGATCTCAACAAAGCTTGTCCAGCAGATCCTTTTGCCCTCCCCCGTATTAATAAAATTATTGATGCTACGGCGGGTTGTGAGCGTTTAAGTTTTTTGGATGCATATTCTGGTTATCATCAGATCAAAATGGCAGTTAAGGACCAAGAGAAGATAGCCTTCATAACTCCCTTTGGAGCCTTATGCTATGTGTCCATGCCCTTTGGACTCAAGAGTGCACAGGCAACTTATCAATGGTGTGTGCAGAATTGTCTTCATAAACAGATCGGCCGCAATGTTCATGCCTATGTGGATGATATTGTGGTAAAATCAAGGAAGAAGGATACATTGATTGATGACTTGAAGGGAACCTTTGATAACCTGCGGGTTTATAAAATGATGCTTAATCCGGCCAAATGTGTCTTTGGTGTACCTGCAGGGAAGCTCCTGGGCTTTTTGGTGTCTAACAGGGGCATTGAAGCTAATCCGGAAAAGATCAAAGCCATCACCTCCTTGGCTAAACCAAAGTGTATCAATGATGTTCAACGCCTGGCAGGCCAGATTGCCGCGTTGAGCCGTTTTGTCAGTCGCCTCGGCGAGAAGGCCATCCCTTTGTATCAGATGCTGAAGAAAATGGATAACTTCGTCTGGAGTGACGCCGCTAATGAAGCATTTGAGGACTTAAAGCGGCAGCTAGCTAATCCGCCGGTTCTCGCTGCTCCGGTTGACAAAAAGCCATTGTTGCTATATGTGGCAACTAACGCTCGGGCTGTTAGTGTGGCTATTGTGGTGGAGCGCAAGGAGGCAGGAAAGGAATATCCGGTTCAGCGGCCGGTTTACTATATTAGTGAGGTACTCATTGAATCCAAGCAGAGGTACCCGCATTGGCAAAAATTGGTGTATAGGGTTTTCATGGCAAGCCGGAAGCTTAAGCAGTATTTCCAAGGTCATCCCGTCACGGTGGTCAGCTCTGCTCCTTTGGGGGATATAATCCAGAATAGGGAGGCAACTGGTCGAATTACCAAGTGGGTTATCGAGCTCGGGCCTCACGGGTTGAAATACATACCCCGAACAGCGATCGAATCTCAGGCACTTGTGGATTTCATCAATGATTGGACAGAATTACAAGCACCAGAAGAGAAGCCAGATCACACTTATTGGACTATTCATTTTGATGGGTCCAGGCAATTGGAGGGCTCGGGGGCTGGAGTCGTGTTAACTTCCCCATGAGGTGATAAGTTTTGTTATGTTCTCCGTTTAATGTTCCCTTGCACTAATAATGCAGCTGAATATGAGGCCTTACTCCATGGTCTTTGGATGGCTAAGGAGATGAATCTCAGCCGAGTTAAGTGTTTCGGTGACTCGGATCTGGTGGCTCAACAAGTGTCCGGCACTTGGGATTCCAAGGACCCACTAATGGCAGCATATCATCGTGAGGTGGATATTGTTGCAGGTCACTTCAAAGGTTATCAGGTGGATCATGTGGACCGGCGGAAGAATGAAGCGGCAGACGCTTTAAGCCGCCTGGGTTCCAAACGTAAACCGGTTCCACCTAATGTCTTCCTGGATGTTTTGCATAATCCGTCCGTCAAGCTCCCTCGTGAAGAGGATTTGGCTGTTCCTGACCTGGAGGCTCAGTTGGTGGCAGCTCTACATGTTATCCCGGATTGGACGGTTCCGTATCTGGCGTATATAAACCGGGGCGAGTTACCAGAGGATGAAATCTTGGCCAGACAGATAACCCGGCGGTCCAAGTCCATGACTATTATCAATGGAGAGTTACATCATTGCAGTGTGACAGGGGCGTTTCAACGCTGTGTATCTCCTGAGGAAAGCCATGAAATTTTGCGTGAGATCCACGAAGGAGATTGTGGACACCACGCCGGTTCAAAATCTTTGGTGGCCAAGGCGTTTCGTCACGGTTTCTATTGGTTAACAGCTCATGCTGATGCCGAGGACTTGGTTAAAAGATGTGATGGCTGTCAGAAATTCTCACGGCGTGCTCATGTACCGGCTCAAGAATTGAGGATGATTCCAATCACCTGGCCGTTTGCAACTTGGGGGCTGGATATGGTTGGGCCTTTCAAGAGGTCCAAGGACAAGAAGACCCACCTTTTGGTGGCAGTTGATAAGTTCACAAAGTGAGTGGAGGCAGAGCCAGTTAGTAAGTGTGACGCAGCCACGGCAGTTCAATTCATCAAAAATGTGATCTTCCGGTTTGGCTTTCCACACAGCATTATAACAGACAATGGTACCAATCTGTCAAAGGGTGCCATGAAGGAGTTTTGTCAACGTGAGCACATCCGGCTTGACTTGTCATCAGTAGCTCACCCCCAGTCCAATGGTCAAGTGGAGAGGGCCAATCAAGAGATCTTGAGAGGCATCAAACCCCGGCTTATGGTTCCTTTGCAATGGACGCCGGGTTGTTGGGTTGAGGAGTTACCTTCGGTGTTATGGAGCATCAATACCACACCCAACAGATCGACAGGCTACACGCCGTTCTTCATGGTTTATGGAGCGGAAGCGGTTCTTCCTAGTGACATCCGTCATGACTCGCCTTGTGTAGCGGCATATGTTGAAGCGGATAACGAGAAGGCACGGCAGGAAGCTCTTGACCTGTTAGATGAGGAGCGTGACATGGCGGCAGCCCGTTCGGTGATTTATCAGCAAGATCTGCGTCGTTATCATAGCCGCCGTGTTAGAACCAGAACCTTTCAAGAAGGATGGTGCTTTGACTCATCCAGGACCAGACGGATATGCACAAGCTATCCCCACCTTGGGAAGGACCTTTTGTGGTCAGCAAGGATCTGCACAATGGGTCATACTACCTAATCGATGTTCGAGAGCGCAAAGACTCACGTAAATCGGAGGAGGAGACCAACCGGCCGTGGAATATTGCTCATCTTTGGCCCTACTATACTTGAGCTACAGGCTCTGCTTATGTACATACTATGACATTGTATATATTATGATCAATATAATAAACCGGAACCTTAGCTAAAGCGGGGTATCTATTGTTTTCTTACATCACGTGTGGTTACATGGAGCTTACAAAGCGGCGTCCGGTTTACCCCTTGATTTAGCTTCTTAAAACTTGATATTAGATCACTTGGGGGCTTGGTCGTATCCGAACCATAGCTACGCCTCTTGATCGGCGCAATGCCACAGCATCACTTGGGGGCTTGGTCGTGTCCGAACCAGAGCTACGCCTCTTGATCGGCGCAATGCCACATCATCACTTGGGGCCTTGGTCGTATCCGAACCATAGCCACGCCTCTTGATCGGTGCAATGCCACAGCATCACTTGGGGGCTTGGTCGTATCCGAACCATAGCCACGCCTCTTGATCGGCGCAATGCCACAGCATCACTTGAGGGCTTGGTCGAACCCGAACCATAGCCACGCCTCCTGATCGTCGTAATGCCACAGCATCACTTGGGGGCTTGGTCGAACCCGAACCATAGCAACACCTCTTGATCGGCGTAATGCCAAAGCATCACTTGGGGGCTTGGTCGAACCCGAACCATAGCAACACCTCTTGATCAAATTTGGGGCCTGGCGGCCCGTGAAAAGCCTCGACTACAACGTTTTTATTTGCCTTTTGCTAAGTTTCTTTTTCTTTTGCTAAGATTTGTGATGTTTTCAAATCAGTGTTTATCAACCCGGTTAGGCTGTCAACTACAAGTTATCAGTACATGACCAAGTTATAATCCGGAGACTATCAGCCCGGTCTGGCTTTGACTCATAGTCACCAGTATGGAATAAACCGGTGTTTATCACAACCCGGAACGGTTTTTGTTGTAAACCGGCATTATATAACAGGAGGTACTTTTACTCCGGATTAAGGTTATTACCCTCATTACAAGGTTGGTCAGCCAACACTATGCCTAAAGGTCGCAGGTATCATATATTTCCATGTTTGGTTATCTTTTACAACCTTGGTTATAAACCTTGGTCATATATATAGTTGGGTATCATGACTCGCCCAGTGGTAAACCGCCAGGGCGCTTTAAGCTTTTTATCTGCAGGAACAACTGGAATAAATAGCTATGGATTATGAACATCATATCTCAAGCATGGCGGATTAACACGCATCAGTTGTAGATAAATATGCACGAAGGCATAACAGACCAAGTATTTAACTAGCCTATTACAAGGCGTTTCAGTGCCTAAAGGAATAATTGTTTCTCAATAAACATTGCAGTATGGAAGATTAAACCGGCCCCCGGGTTATGATCGCTGAGCAGCTTGACCTGACGGTTGCGGATCATCTTGCACCGGTTCATCTTCTTCGTCTCTACCCAGCGGCTGGAAGTCAACAGTTGTCCAGTCGATCCCGGTTAAAGCTTGGAAAACAGCTTCATCGCTTATAAGGGTGGACGGTTCAATGTCAGAGGCATAAGTGTGCTTACGGATTGGAGGGATCAAGTTTTGAGCCTCAGGAGTTGGTGCAGCAACCCGCTTGTTATTGGTATCATAGCTCGCCTGGTAAAATGAAAGATCAGCCTCTTCAGCAAGTTGACAAGCCAGTGGACGTACTTCCCGGTTTATGGCACAGAGATCTTCAGTGCCAAACTCTGATCCGTCTTCTTTTAAGCTTGGGTAGCCTTTAGCCACGTCCATCGGATCAAGATCAGGCACCATGCTTTTGCCCGGGTTAGTGCGGTCAGAGCGCCAGCCCTTGCAGCAGACCGCTTCAGCTCTTCTATCTGGGCAAGCAGCATAGATAGCCTGGCTAAGGTATCCTTGATCAACGTCGGGGGTGGCTTATTGTGAGAAGCGGTGCAGATAATCCGTTGTGCGCCGGTATACAGTTGCTCTATCAGTGTGTAGGCAGCTTTCAACTTCTTCTGCACATCAGAGCCCAGATGGCTAATCCGAGTTCCTGTATCACTACAAACATCAGTAAACCGGCAACGAATGGGAGGATATGTTGAAAGCATAAAGGAAGGATGCTTACCAAACATAGCAGCGGTCATAGCATGCACTTGCCGCTTTACACCAGTCAGCTCGTCAACCACCGATTTAAGAGCGGCTTCTGCGTTTTCAGCCCTTTTTATCAAAGCGGCTTTTTCAGTCTCCCAATCCGCCCGCTTTTTGTTGAAGCCCTCTTTCAGTTTCTCCATAGCGCCTAGAGCGCGGGTCAGCTCTTCCTTCGCTTTGGAGGCTTCAGCTTGCTGGGTTTTGATGTTCTCTTGCAGATCAGCGGTTTGGCGTTCCTTCTGGCTCAGCTCCGCCTGTAAAGGGATAGATGTATCATGAGTTGACATTACATATTTGAAGTACCAAGCCCATAACAAGTTATGCCCTTGATACTTGGGGGCTAATGCATGTTTGCTCTTGATCAGAAATTTCTACAGGTCCCAAGCACAATACAAGTATTAATCTTGGCACTTGGGGGCTAATGTGTATTTGCTCAAAAAGCTGTTGGTATGGGAGTTCTTCTTTAGTCCCGGTTCATCTTTATAAAGTTAAACCGGCCCTTGGGGGCTATACCGGTGAAATAGCAGTATGGAAAATTTTAAAGAAACCGGTTCATCTTAACGAGGTAATCCGGTCCCTGGAGGCTAAATATGCAAAGATAAGTTATGACAAAGTCCCGGTTTAGATCGGTATCATAAACCGTCACTTGGGGGCTACTAGGAATTGATAAACTACAATTGGACAAAAGAGAAAATGATAGTTACCTCATATCGCTCCTTCATCAAGTTTACCAAACTAGCTTCATAATCACGGCTGGTATACAGACGGTTCAAGAAGCCAGAGTGAATGTCTTGAGCATTGAGATGGGCGTAGCTTGGTAAATCGGCATTCCTTTTGCCTTTGCCGATAGCAGAGAGATCATCCTTGGCAGTATGCTTTGACAAAGCTACAGGATTGCCAGGAGTGGTGTGGCCAGTGCCAGTAATCATAATATCATCATCTTCTTCATCAGCGGCCCTCACCGGAGTTGGCGGTTTATCAGTGTCCTTAACTGGACTGGACGGTTTGTCATCAGTTCGGACAGGGCTGGCTGGCCGGTTTGCATGGCTGGTAGTATCAACTTGCACTTGTTCAGCAAGGAAGTCATGGTCCTGAGGCGGCGGATCATGAAGCATGGCGTCAACATCGGTTTCTTCCGCCTCAGGAGTTGTTTCCGGTTCAGCAGCTACATTATCATCAGCCGGTTTGTTTAACCGAGCTTTCTTGCTGGGTCTTGGCTTGGCGCTGAGAAAAGATAGACATAAGGATCAGTACAGTATGTAAATCACATCAAGAGTAAAGACATGTGCATAGCTCACCCATGAACTGTTTTGAGGGGTGGAAGCTGCATGGTCAATGACTCGCCAGAGGATGAGTGAGAAGTACCCTGATAATTTGAATCAGACGGGTTAAGAGCTTGGCAAAAACAACCTGCTTTTGGGCATGAAGTATCAATGGGATAAGAGACCTCTGATCGGCGTTTCCGAACCGGACTGTTCGGTAAACCGGCAGAGGTAACTACCTGGCCGTTGTGCCGGGTTGTACGGCGAGCTTCGTGCTGCTGCGTCTTCAAAAGAAAGTTTGGGTCCAAGTAAGCAAGAGGGTGAGAAAATTTTACTTTCCGGTTTGCTTGACGGATTGTTGGTGTTGGCAGAGGATCTGAATTGGAGGAAAGAATGGTTACCTCTACGTCCTCAGTGTGACTACCTTCAGCATCGTCCTGATAATAATCATTGTCAACGAGATGTACGAAAAATGAACCAAGAGAGTCAAGTTTCTACCTCTGGTTCCGGATTACGCACATCGTCATCAGCGGGTAGATCGAAGGATGCGGTGGTCCTTCTTTTGGCAGGTTTCTTAACAACCTTGGTCTTTGGATGAACTGGCTTGACCGGTTTGTCTTGCAGCTTCGCCGGTTTGTCTTGTGATGGTTTCTTGTTCAAGAACGGATCATCACCCTGTCAGAAAATAATCACACTTTCAGAGAATATTTGGACAGAAGCAAATTCAGATACAAAGGATTATATGATTCTTACAGCTGGTGGTTTGTTGAAGGTGTAGAAAGGGAGTAGTCCGGTTTGGGCACAGACGGCCTCCGGTTCGTTCAGTATTTTCTTTACAGCCTCAGTGACTTCTTCGTCTGTAAGCTGAATGTCAATGTGCCGTTGAGCATCCTTCAAACTCCCCGTGTACTCACACATCAAACCGGGGCGCCGGCTTAAGGGCAGAATGCTCGAGCTTATCCAGCAACGAGCAAGATCAACTTCTGTCAAACCGTTCGCCACGAAGGCTCTAAGCTTTGATAGTTGGGGAGCATAGTTGGCCCGTTCTCTTGCTATCAACCTCTGAGGAAACTGGTGTGTGTTGCTCAGGCGTTCAGGGCGGTAACCCGGCAGGGGGTTTTCGTCAGATGGAGAGGTATCCATGCAGTAAAACCAAGTTTGGTTCCACTCTTTGGGGTGACTGTGGAGTTTAGGATGGGGGAATGACTTCTTTCCTCTTTTGAACCGCCATTCCACCCAGTTCCGTATTGGGTCCATCTGAGAACTCGGTGCAACGGTTTAAGTGAAAGAAATCCCTAAATAGTTCGACTGTAGGTTCCTCTTGCAGATAAACTTCACAGAATACTTGGAAGTGGCAGATGTTGGTAACAGAGATGGGACCGATGTCTTGAGGGCGCAGCTGAAAATTGGCTAGCACATCTCGGAAATTTTGAACCGGGAGGGCTAAAACCTCGTCCGAGATGATCAGCAAACACGACTACTTCTCCCTCCTTGGGTGTAGGAGGATTTTCCGGGCCAGGGACCCTCCAGTGGATGACATCTTTCTTGGCTAAAGCGCCCGTTTTAACAAGGTTGTTTAACTGCTCCTCGGTTACTCGAGAGGGAGCCCAATTGCACTCATAGACTTGTTTAGCCATGACAAGGAAAATCTGAAAAAGGATTATTACCGGTTTAAGATTTACAGTGGACAACTATACAGCGGTATGAGGATACAAGCATATTGGTAAACCGGATTTGGTTATTCGTAAACCGGAGTCTGACCATGGAACGGTATAATGCATTGACGGTTCAACAGGGAACTAATGGTATCTACCGGGTCATCATTTTATCTGTGAAGTTAAACCGGCCAATCTGGTATTCAAAGTCTGTAAGTGAAGGAAGAAACAAGTTTCACATCTTGCTCAGGTAATTTCAGATCTACCGCGCGTAGGAAAACAAAATATATTCTGACTAAATTCCAGCGTACTAAAAGTTCACCAAGTTCAGATGAGTTGGATGTCAAACAGGTGCTGAAACTACTACCGCGCGAGATCTATGTGGCTTAAACTACTACCGCGCGAGATCTACGTGGTTTCTGGATCCAGTCCATGGATATAAGTAAGGAGACAGAAGGGCGGCGATGAACACTGATGAACGACAGAAACCCTAAAGTGCAGATCTATGGTAAGAAAAAGGGGAGACTTACGGATGCTGTTGAACAGCGGCGGCGCACGGAGGTGCTCTGGTACGTTCAGGTCGATGCAGCGGCAAAGGTTGGTGCAGCAGTCGAAGGTTGACGGCGGCGGCCGAGGTCGAAGGGTCGGGCGTCGCGAGGATGAAGATGAAGCGAAGAGGCACGAGGGGGAAAATGGAAAGACCCCCTGGCCCTATTTATAAGGGAGATAAACGACAGATGCGAAAATTGAGGAGCCATATTTTTTGATATAAGGTGATGCTGTCGCCTCAATTATCGGAGGCTCGTTAATGACAGGTGACGTCACGGCGGTTTACCATGATCCTAGAAAATGATATCATGGCAGTTTACAAGATTGTGTGAAGATGTTGAAGAAGAAATTTTCTTAAGTATTGAGGATTGACATGAACCAGTTCAAATCAATCTGGGGCCTAATGTTGGGGATATTACCACTGGGCGTAAACCGGCCAGGAGAGGCCGGGTTAACTTCATAAGTAGTTCATCTGTATCTGAAGCCCATGAAGACAGACTTTGACGCTTCATGAAGGCCCAGGGCCCAAAGCCGGTTTAAGGCCTGTAGACACAAACCGGCATTGAGATGTAAACTTGTGTTGTAAGATAGAAGTAGCAGGGACCGAGACGGACACGATTATGAGCTGGCCTCGGATTCTGTAAACCGACGGGCGTCAACCCATGTACATAAGGGGATGACCCGGCGGCGGTTCAAGGAGAACAGACGACAACTCGAGACTCAGGCAAAGCATATTCACTCCCTGGTCATCGAAACCCCATCAATTCCATCACAACTAGACGTAGACTTTTACCTTCATTGTAAGGGGCCGAACTAGTATAAAACTCTCTTGCGTCCCTTGTCCGCTTTAACCCCTTTAAGCTAACCATAGCGATGGCTCCACGACTAAGTCCTTTCTCTAGGACATCTGCCGGGACAAAACCATGACAGCAGGCTAGTCTATAATTAAAATATTAGTAAGAGAATTTTTTTAAGAAAAAATTTAAGGTGGATGCATAAAAAGAAGTGGAAAAAAAGTTTGTACCTATGCCGACGGCTTAGCCGTCGGCATAGGTTGGCAAGTGCCACGTGTCAACCTATGCCGACGGCTAAGCCGTCGGCATAGTTGGCCTTATCCTTTCGCGTGGCTCCCCCTCCACTCATTCTCGTTCCCCTCCACCCCCCGCGCCTCCAACCGCACTCGCGCCGCCACCGCATCCACCCATCGTCGCCGCCCGGATCTGCTTGCCTCGCCTCCACCCCGACCCAGCCCCGCCCCGGCCTCTCCAACCCCGCGCTGCCTCGATCCCGCCCCAGGCCTCTCCAACCCCGCGCACCCCGACTACCCCGCCGGCCGCACCGCCATCCCGGCCTGCTCCCGACCCCACCTCTTCACCGGCCTCCCCCTCGACCCCACGTAGGCCTCCCCAACCCTGCGCGGCGGCGGTCCCGACGACGGCTGGCCGCCGCTCTTGTCGGCCCGCGTCCTTGCCGTGTTGGCCGGGCCGTCTCCACTACTTCTCCAGCCGGCCCAGCCCCGCCCCGGCCCTCCCGTCCCCTCCACCGCCGGCCCCTGCCTCAGCAGCCTTCAACTCCAACGCCGCGACGCCCCTCTGACCGGTGAGCTAGCATTCCTCTTTTTTTCTTTTTTTTGCATTATTTTGCTACTGTTGGCTGTATGAATGGATGCATGGATGGATGTTGGATGTTGTTTGGTTGCTAGATGGATGAATGTTGTATGTGTCTTAGATGGATGGCTGTTGTGATGTTGTTAGATTGAAAGATGGATTAATGCTGTGATGTAGGTGAAATTCGAGACCCAAAATGAATTATCATAGTTAAAAAAGCAACTTGAGTCACTTAGTTTATAAAATAGTTAATGAAGCTTTTATTTTCAGCTTGTGATGTTGTCAAATAGCTATGTGAGATGTGCTCCAAAATTGGGATATGATAAGTGGTTATTTCATCATGTTGATCTTGCTAAAAAAATTGAAGGACAAAATTTGAGACTTGACAAAATATGATTTTTTTTCATAGTTTAAAGTGTCAATGCTTAATGTGAGGTGATGACCTAATTTTTTTTCACTCGGTGGAATTAACAGAATTTGTGGTGTTCCATCTTCGTGGAGTGATCGTCGACGTTTGAGGTGTTGGTCCACGATCGTCCCTCCTCTGATCGGCTACATCCTGTACATCGGAGGGTGAGCAACAATGCTTAATGTAAGTTCTTTCAATGATGATTGAGGTAGATTACAATAGTATGCTTAATGTGCTCTTCTGTTAGTAATGTTCTTTTCTGTATGCTTGTTTATTTGATATCCTTACTAATTGTTTATTCTCTTCTCAATGCAGGATTGCTAATCATGGGCAAGTCCAACGGCGCCGGTTTCCTCAACAAATTCAAATCACTTACTCGGAGTGGACGAGCCCACAAGGTTCACCCCCGACTACGCGATGATGACACCTCACAGGGAGGCCGAGGGGTCGGGGGAGGAGACCCTAGAGGAGGAGGGGGTGGGGGAGCCCCTAGAGGAGGAGGAGGTGGGGGGAGAGGCACCCGGGTCAAAAAACTCTGGGCCGTGTCTGAAATAGGGGGGTCTTCTTCGATGCCCTCCTATACTGAGGCACCTTCTGAGTCTGAGGAGGAGGAGTATGTTCCTGAGGGTGAGGAGGAGGAGGGTGAGGAGGAGGAGGAGGTCGAGGAGGAGGAGGGTGAGGAGGAGGATGGTGGAGAGGAGGGTTAGGAGGAGGGTGGTGGAGGGGAGGGTGAGGGGGAGGGTGGTGGAGGGGAGGTTGACGCCGAGTTGTGGGGTGACTTGCAGTCGGGTGCTCCGAAGGGGTGGCTGCGTGGTATTGTCGGAGTACCTACACCACCTTCTATCGAGGCGCACAAGTGGCTCATTGAACCCACGGGGACAGAGTAAGTGCCTCTCAATCATATTTTGAACACATGACAACATTTTATTATTGTACACATGCCAATTCTTTGTTTCTTTTGCAGGAACTGGATCCTTCACGGAAAGGGCCGTAAATCGAACGGCCTTATCACTGTCTTGTTGAAGGAGTTTTGGCCGGGCCTATTCTGCCCGCGGTCAGACAGGCGGTGGCGGTCGACCCCAGTCACTCCAAGTTACTCCGATCTGGACTCCTGCTTCGTCGACCCCACTCACTCCGATCTGGCAGAGTGGTGCTGGTCTTGGCGGTGGCTTTCTTGGCTAATGTGTTTCGACGATGCTGATGTTGAGGATCTTTAGATGATGAACTTTAGTATCTTTAGATGATGAACTTGAGTATCTTTAGATGATGATGATGATCTTGAGTATCTCTATGATGATGAACTTGATGATGATCTATAGATCTGTTTTATTTCTGTTCTATGCCGACGTCCTTGCCGTCGGCATAGCCATGTCCAGGAGCGCCCAGCGGCCGCCACGTGGCAGAGGTATGCGGACGGCCAGGCCGTCGACATGCCTCTGCCATGTGGCAGCTTGTGGTTGGTCAGCGTGTTTGATGGCGCCGTCGGTTGCCGTCAGGTGATAATCTCTGCCCACGGTGTAAATATGCCGACGGCCATACGGACGTCGTCGGCATATATGCCTATGCCGACGGCTTTACTATGCCGACGGTCTGACACAAATACACTGACGTGATCTACGTCGACGGGTTTATGCCGACGGTGGCCGTGGGCATAGACCTAAGCTGACGGCAGAGGGCCTATGCCGACGGCGGGAGGCCGTCGGCTTAGGGGGTCAGTCCGGTAGTGTATCCCTTTGTTATTCCTTGGAAATTTCTCACCTCACTATTCCACACGCTTTATCTTCCTGGCCATTTTCCGGAGCCACATCAAGAAAGCAAGTATGGAAATCCCTCTCAAATTAACTCATCCCAGTATTCAAATTGACATTGTTGTAGTATCATCTGTGTTCAAGTATTATCCGTGTTCCTCCATGAAAGTAATTTTTTTGTTATAATAATTGACTTCTCTTATTAATTGACTTAATTTTGACCTAAAGCCTGATTCTAGATTAGGCACCGGGTCCCAAATATCACCAGATCCCTTTTCTCGTTCGCTGGTTCACGTTATCAGGCAAAGGAGGAACCTAGTAATCATGGTGACAATCGATGCAGAGGCCAAGGGGTATTCCCCTCTTTTCGGGAAAAAAATGGCGACAATAGATCATATAGTTGTTGTTGACTATAATGGTGGTGATCACCCTGCTGATTCTAGCCATGGTTGATGAAGATCTCAACAAGGGGGAATGATGATAACAATTTATTATTTGGCTCTGTCTGTCTCCTCTCAGCCCATGCACGTGTTTGAATTTTTATAATCTTCTGCATGGACCTTGGAGTACATCACTTCGAGCTTCAGCTAAAAAAAGATTCCAGAGATCCGTAGAAATACAAAAAAAATTCCTTTATTTTACTATTTAAAGTTCTTTTAGGGTGTGTTTGGTTGAACAACCAAGTGGAATGGAATGTAATAGCAACTCTAGAGATTCGACATATCGGGCGATCACCATCCACCAGATATGGAGGCTACGCAAGCGACGTGCAAACTCAGACTTGGCATATTTTAGCCTCCATACATAATTCAAACACTTTGATTCACTCCAAATTTAAATGTTTACATCAAGTAAACATGCACATATTTTTTGACAAGTTACATTAACAAAAACATTTCATCGGCAACATTTACAAATCACATGTTTCTTCCATTTGCACCGTCCCCTCTTTTGAGTTTTCTGAAGCGAATGTTAAAATCTCGCAGCCGCGCCCAAAACTCTCGCGGCATGATCCATTTTATTCGGATCCGACATGGTGAACCGATTTTGCTCAGATGTGCCTTCATTTCTCGCCTGATACTTTATAATTTGGAGACTACGCACCTCGGTCTCCTGCTCAATTTGGTGCCTACGCGCCTCCATCTCTTCATGACAACCGTCTTCTCTCTTTCATTTCATCCCATCTCGCCCTCTTCTCTTGGTTCTTGTTTTCCTCCATCTCTAACTTATCTTGCTTCCGCTTCTCGGCATACTCGTTTCTTGTCCTCGTCAACTTAACGACCTTTTCTTTTTTAATCACCTTCACCTCTTTCTTTTCTCTTGATCAGCCTCAGTTTTTCTGACTTCCTCCAATGGGGCTGACCTGTGCTAGATTCTAAGCAAATTTTCCCTTTTCTCTCTATCAGCATCATTTGCCCAATCGTCCATCTTTGGAGAGGAATTGGGCCACTTCTTAGCTTTTGGGTTGTCATCATCATTCCTTGCCTTCCACTTCTCGTGCTCTTCCAACAAATCCCTACAATGCTGGAGGCCAACGGTTTGTCTGTTTGACTTCGGAATTTGTTTGTACCTCTCTTGGGCTATCTCATCCAAAAACAAACAAATGCACAAACTGACGAGAATGCTCAAAGTAATGCAAATGTAGCAATAAAAAAGTAACAAGATTGTTTACATATATATCAATGGTGACACCGCTAGGAGGAGTGGGCTTCACTTTCTCCTTACAACAAGCCCAAAGATTACACATCTCTTACGTACCCCATCGGTTTGTGATAGATTTGAGCGTACAATCCATTTTTTCGTCGAAAATGAAATCTGAAACAGTCCTCGATGCGCTTCCAATACTTTGTTGTCGTTTGCTCTATGACGCCGATCGCATCAAGAGAAATATCTTGCCATGCCAGTACAAGAGCAACATCCTCATCGGGCTTGAAGTTGCTTCTCCAAATTTCCTTCCTTTTCGACGAGCCGGTGCTCTCAAATTCCATTTATATATATATTAGACGGAGTCATGATAAAATAAGTGACAATTATGTGACCTCAAGATCGACATCATTTGTCTCAGGATCACCAATCATACCACTGAGAAATGTTTCATCGTTGAGGGTCGATCCCCCAAATTAGAAAGTCATCGCTAAATCACAAACCTTGCACATTTGCCAAAATTTCCACAGTCATCTCGCATTCAATCGAACAAAAACCAAATACAAGGCATATGATGCATTTTTTTACCTCATCACCGTTGCTGATCCAGTTTACGACTAGGAAGCCACCATATTTCCGCCTGCCGTCTAGACGAAATGAGGAGGGGCAAAGGCATTGGTTGAGCTCTTCCAATCTTCTTCTTTGGCGCCTCTGCATTGGACACTTCGTCGGCAAGGTGGAGCTCGGCCGTTGGGGCCATTGGAGGTGCAGGATCCCTAGGAGACCCCGTAGGCGCAGCGACCGTTGAAGTCATTAGATTTGACTTCAATCCGATGAATTTGGGGGCGGGGGTCGAGGCGTCGTCCACGGCGGGAGGGTGGGAATGATGTTCGTGGCAAACCGTTTCCAAAATATACCCCACATACGCCAAATATGAAGACTCGCAGGCTCGTTTTGAAGTGTCCTTCATAAATTACGGCGATTAAGAGCGGGATGTCGACTCCGATAGAGTGACATTTGCGGCCAAAATCACCATAATAGCGGTTACTACGATGATCGAGCTGATACGACGACTCTAGCAAAATTGACGTAATGGTGTCATTCCACACAAATGGAATGGTTCCATCTTCGTGTTTGCTACAAATAATGAGATGAGTGGTTTCACACACAACAGCACTGGAGGAAAAGAAAAAAATGCATTTGGAAAGTGCAGTAAACATAGGAACCACTCCAATATGCTGTTTCGAATGTAGGAATTCAGAAAACATAGGAATGCTAACGATGCCAGACCATAGGAATGCTGCATTCGTTCTTATTATTCCGTCCCCGCCGGTTTGGGCTCGTCCCCGCCACCGCACATGGCAACGTTTGGTCTCGTGGCGGCGGATCGCGACGTACGGGCGCGGGCGGCCGTTGCTTCCGCGGCCGGGTCTCTCTCTCCCCGCTCGCCTCCATGCCGGCTGCTTGCGGCGGCGTACAACGACGGCGAATAACTCGGAAGTGTGCGCCCAGTGCAGCCGGGGTCGCGCTCCGATTGACGGCGACGGCCCCCTGTCGTGTCGCCGTTCCGATCGGTCTCGCGGTGGCAGAATGGACGGGACGGGACAAGAGCGAACGAATAATTGGTGGCGTCTTCTGATCGATCGATGGTGCGATGTGGTATTGTAGCCTGCTGGGCCGTGGCTGCCGATCGATGCCGTCGTGGCGGGGCGTCCATAACGACAGCACGCGCTGCTGGTGGCCGCATCGGCGGACGTGACCGGCCGATGGGGCCTGTCGTTTCCGGCGGCCAATCTTTCTTCTCCTCTCCAAATTCCGTGGCCGTGGCACGGCGAGGGGTAGATACTCTGCTCATCTCCCTGTCCACCGATCATCCCCGAGTCCTGCTCGATGAATCGCGACGGATTCGCGTCCGCATATATCGAATCGACCAACATCCCTAGCATGCATCCAGCATCCTTACAGTACAGATGTGGTGGCAGGAGCTGTAAGACGTAGTACATGATCATACATGATCTCCTGCGTACTGTACGGTACGCATGCGCATCGGAGCCAGCCGTGGTAGCATGCACGTGCATGCAGATTAATGGTGGCTGCAGTGTAAAATTGTTGCTGCAATATTGTGCCAGTACAAGAGGTATATATAAGAGCCAAGCCGCACCTGACCTAGCCCTATTACAAATCGAAATCGAGTAGGAGTCCTAATCCTATTACAAGTTGTATTCTAACATCCCCGCAGTGTCAAAGGTAAGCTCGACGACGTTGAGACTGAAACGAATGTCTTGAAACGGAGTAGTCGCCAGGCCTTTAGTAAAGATATCAGCGAACTGAGCAGAAATAGGCACGTGAAGAACGCGAACTTGACCGAGAGCCACCTTCTCTCGAACAAAATGAATGTCGATCTCAATATGCTTGGTGCGACGGTGTTGAACCGGATTCCCTGACATGTAGACAGCTGAAATATTATCACAGTAAACAATGGTAGTTTGCTTAATAGGACGGTGCAGCTCCGACAGCAACTGGCGCAACCAAACCGTTTCAGCAACCGCATGAGCCACAGCGCGGTACTCAGCTTCAGTAGATGAGCGGGAGACCGTAACCTGCCTTTTTGAAGACCAAGAAACCAAATTGTTACCAAGAAAAGCACAAAATCCGGATGTGGACCTACGAGTATCTGGACAACCAGCCTAGTCTGCATCAGAGTAAGCTGTCAAGGAGGTGGGAGAGGAGTTGTTAATATGAAGACCTAAGTCTAGTGTGCCTTTGAGATACTGAAGAATACGTTTGACATGATTGTAGTGTGGAATATGAGGATCGTGCATGTATAAACAAGCTTGTTGGACAGCAAAAGAAATTTTAGGACGAGTGAGAGAGAGAGATACTGAAGTGCACCAGTAAGACTACGATAAAGAGAAGGATCAGAGAAAGGATCACCATCGGCAGAGAGTTTGGAACCTGTATCAACAGGGGTACGGGAAGTTTGAAAATCAAGCATACCAGCACGAGAAAGAAGATCCAGAGTGTACTGACGTTGAGACAAGAAAAGACCGGAGGAGTCACGGATAACATCAATACCTAAGAAGTGGTGAAGAAGACCTAAATCTGTCATAGAGAATTCGTGGCGAAGAAGAGAGATAATATGATCTAAAAATTGTTGTGAGGAAGCTGTGAGGATAATATCATCAACATATAAAAGAAGGTAAGCAGTGTTGGTGTTGTGATGAAAGGTGAAGAGTGAAGTGTCAGAACGGGACGGGGTAAAACCGATGGTTTGAGCATAAGTAGAAAAGCGTTGGAACCAGGCACGTCATGCTTGTTTAAGACCATAAAGAGATTTGTTAAGAAGACAAACATGATAAGGATAGGAGGAATGTTCGAAGCCAAGAGGTTGTTGACAATAGACTGTTTCTTAAAGAGAGCCATAAAGAAAAGCATTTTTGACATCTAGTTGATGAATTGGCCAGGAACTAGAGACGGCGATGCTAAGGACAGTGTGCATAGTGCTGGGCTTGACAACTGGAGAGAAAGTCTCATCATAATCGATGCCGTGTTGCTGAGAGTAACCACGGCATACCCATCGATCCTTATAACATGCAAGACTCCCATCAAAATTAAATTTATTGCGAAAAACCCATTTGCCCGAAACGATATTTGTATTGGAAGGACGAGGAACTAACTGCCACGTGTTATTCTGCAGAAGGGGATCATATTCATCTTTCATAGCTGCGGCCCAATTAGGATCTAGGAGAGCTGATTTGTAAGATTTGGGTAGAGAGGAAGGAGATATAGATGCATGAAGATTGATACGATCTTTTGCAGGCAAACGAAACCCAGACTTGGCACGTGTGCGCATGGTATGATCGTTAATAGGAGCTCGAATGGGAATAGCATGAGCAGGAGGAGTGGGGGAAGATGTGGTGGACGCGTCTGGCGCAGCGGAGGAAGCAGACGCGGGAGATGGCGGTGAAGACTGCGGCAGCATGAGGTCTGTCGCGTCAGAGTGTAATGTGTTTTCCTCTACCGGGACAGAGGTGATGACAGAAGTGGTGGCGGCAGGATCCGCTACTGCGGCTGGTTTCGCTGGATAGGTCGGCGGGTGAAAGAAGGGAAGATGATTGCGACGAGAGGGACTAGTGGATGGCGTGGGTGAGTTGGGATCTAATTGTTGACGCTCGGAAAAGGAAAAAAATGTTTTCAGCAAATGTTACATGACGAGACACATGAACACGACCACTAACAAGATCTAGACAACGATAACCCTTGTGCTCGTCAGAAAACCCTAGATGGACACACGGGATAGAGCGCGGGGAAAGTTTGTTAGGAGAAGTGGAGTAGGAGTTTGGGAAACAAAGACAACCGAAGACGCGAATGTCAGAGTAATTTGGATAAGAGAGAAATAAAGAGAAGTAAGGAGTAGTTTGCGGGTTAACTTTAGATGGACGAATATTGAGCAAATATGTGGCCATGTGGAGGGCCTCGGCCCAGAACGTCAGAGGCAGAGAAGAGTGAACAAGCAAAGTGCGAATGATGTCATTAAGAGTACGAAGAGAACGCTCGGCTTTGCCGTTTTGAGGGGAGGTGCAAGGACAGGAGAAACGCAAGAGAATTCCATATTGTAGAAAGAAATTTCGATTTTTAAAGTTGTCAAATTCACGATCATTATCACATTGTATAAATCTTATATGGAGGAAAAAGTGGACCAAGACATAGCGCTGAAAGTTAAGGAATATATTATGAACGTCGGATTTGTTGCGTAAAGGAAAAGTCCAAACATAATGAGTAAAATCATCAAGAATCACGAGATAATACTTAAAACCAGATACACATTCTATTGGTGATGTCCAGAGATCACAATGAAGTAATTCAAAAGGAAAAGTACTAGAGGATTGAGAGGAACTAAAGGGAAGGCGAACATGTTTGCCCAATTGACATGATTGACACATAGAAGAATTATGAGTGTCTCTATGACGAGATATTGAAAATTCACTAAGAAGTGTGGATAACACATTTTTATTGGGATGGCCGAGACGTTGGTGTCACAGATCAACAGAGGTCGCCATAGATGTTGGAGGAGCAGCGGCCAGAACACCATGGAGAGAATATAAATCACCGGAGCTATTGAATCGAGCGATCCCAGCCTTGGTCTGGTAGTCTTTCACAGACAAACCAAAGGGGTCAAACTCAATAGAAACAAGATTATCAGTGGTGATTTGGCGAACAGAAATCAAATTTTTAATAAGAGCAGGAGCTACAAGAACATCACGAAGAAGCAAAGGCTTAGTTGGGGATTGGATTTGAGCCTGACCGACACGGTAAATAGGAATAGAAGATCCATCACCGAGAGTAATAGAGGGAAAAGACGAAGGTGTGGAAGAAGAAAGCAAATTACTCGATGCAGACATATGACGAGAAGCACCAGAATCGAAAATCCAATCCGTACCTGAGTTCCCTTGAGCAGCAAAGTTGTTCATGGCTTGTAGAAAAATAGCTTGGTCCCAGCTCGGAGTCAAAGTAGAGGCCGGTGTAGTCATGGGCGCTTGCGGGTGTGGTGGCGTCGGCAGTAGGGCTGGCATCGGCGTAAAGAGAGAGACACCATCATTATACTATTGCATGTAGGGGGACGATGGAGCGCCATATGATGCATAAGGACTGGTGTTGTAGATTGATGGAGCGTAGGAGGGAGCAGTGTGGTACGCGGCCGTCGGTTGTCGGGACGCGAGGATGGGCGCGCCGGTGTGAGGGCGAGCACCGGGCTGCCAGCCACCGGTATAGGCAGGCGGGGCACCATATGGCGTAGGGGCGGACCAGGGCATAGGCCACGCCTGGACTAGCCCTGTCCATGGATCAGGAGATGGGCGCCATCCGGGCGGCGGTGGTGGTGCAGTTGATGGAGCCGGAGGCGGTGGTGGCGCAGTTGGTGGAGCCGGGGGCGGAGCAGGAGTGGGCGCCGTGCCGAACTGCGGCGGTCTAGGGTTTTTACCCCGGCAGTTTGGACTTGGACGCCAGCCGGATGGTTGAGGAGGTGCTGTTGGTGGAGGTAGAGCTAGAGTAGAGGTAGAGGCGGAGGAGGCCGCGGCCGCGGCGACCTGGGCGGCGACGATGGCGGCGTCCCGCTCGGAGTAGCTGGGCGGCGGCGGCGGCGGGGCCGGCGGGTTAGCCATACCCTAGAATCGTAAGTCTGATACCGTGTAAAATTGTATTGAATAATTGTTGATGCAATATTGTACTAGTACAAGAGGTATATATAAGAGTCAAGCCATATCTGACCTAGCCCTATTATAAATCGAGTAAAAGTCCTAATCCTATTACAAGTTGTATTCTAACATGCAAAATAAAAATAGGCCGTGATCCACAAATGACGTACGATCAATCGATTATGTTATGTGGACTAGATAATCAGCCGAACATCCGCCGATCGGGTGCAGATGGAGCAGAGCTGTTGCTCTACAGGCCGCTGCTAAGGGCACTGTCGAGGCGGATTGACCATCCATCGCTGTGCTTAGGGATGTAAGTGGCAAATAAATGGTGTCCACAATTCTGTTTAGTAAGTTTTTGCTATAGCTTGATAGTTCATTTTCCTCAACAAATAAAAACATTTTTAAACTATCATATCATAAATAAATTTTAAACGGGATTAAACGGGGCCCGGTTGACATCCCTATGTGCTTGGTCCCATGGAACCCAAGGGGTCTTATCGTATAAATTTCAGGGATTTATCCCCAGCCGCCGGAATTATTTGTAGATTCAATCGGAATTACCTCTCAGCTACTCACCACTCGATTTCTCCCTTCGCCTGTCTCCGTTGCAGCTAGAATTATTTATTCACCAACCCACTGATTGGATGGTTTGTGTTCCAAATAAAATTGAATTTTTAATGAGAAAGGCGGATTTTCTGCCCATTTTATTCCGACAGAGAAAATAAAATAAAAGGAGTACATTTTGGCTGTATGGAACTTCTAATGGTTTATATTTATTGAAATCGAAGGGAAACCCATTTTGCTCATATATAAAAGAAAATAAATAGAAGCGAAGAACCAAGAAAACTATGGCCCATGGAGGGAGGATAAAATAAACCTTTGTCACTCAATCTATCGCACAAGTCACATTTTGGTCCTTTCAACTTTTTATTGTATCCATCACCCCCCCCCCCCCCTCCCTCCCCTCCCTCTCTATCTATCTCACTTTCCCTCTCCGTCTCCCTCTCTCCACACCAAATAAACCAGATCCCTCCCACTCGCTAACCACATCGGTGACAATCCCAACTTCTTGGCCACTTCCTCTAGATAAATACTGGACCCTAATAAGTGCCACACGTGTGGCATGGACACAAGGTAACTCCAAACATTTTTCATGACAAGTTTAGTGACGCGAGGATGACAAATTTAGTTGTCAAGCATTGCAACTTTCTTTTTGGATGACAAGTTTCAGTTTTTTGGGGTTTGATTTTTTTTTCTTCATGCCAGACGTGCGTCACTTATCATTTGGGTAAATATTAACAGAGACTGACATATGTGCATTGTATTAAAATTATAGGATTTTATCACCTTCCGTTGAATTGATATAACTTTTTAGTTACACCAAACTGTCTGTTTCAGCAGAGCACACATAAATTTACAAAGTACCACATGTTAGAAGTAAATCTTAGCACTTTATCTCTATGGTACAGTGGTTTATACAAGGGGACAAATATTTTGGGTTGAGAACCTTCCATGTAAATATTTGCATTGTCCCCATGGGCATGAACGCAAATGTTTAAGCTCGACCCCCACTTCTCCAATGCAAACTTTTTCAATTAGTTCCCTTTCTGAAAAAGTTTTATGTTTCTCTATTTATTTTTTATATATTTTTTTGAAATATTTAAAGGCACGGAAAGAATGAAAAAAATTCTCTAAAACATCCGGGTTACCACCCAGGCAACGCTTTCTTTAAAGCCATATAGCTAGGCTGAAAAGCGCTCAATTAATAAAGATTTGGATCTTAGTAGTGATCATAAATTTATATAGATCATGTAACAACAAAGTCTAACCCTCTTCCTGTGCATTGGCTTGTCATAATAGAACAAATCATGAACACAAAGTAAAGATCAATACATAGTGTAGGCAGTTTCTTGCAATTTTTAATGGATTAGATACATAGGGAGGGAGAGATGGGGTCCCTCTCTCATAATAATTGCAAATAGGAGCAGTTAGCACATGAATATAATTTTTATTAAAAGCATCATGCGCATAAGAGAAACACATCCCATCAATATATCCTTAATAAGAGCACACTTCTTTCCTTAATCTCTCCTCTCTCCCTAATAATAAAGCACGGATTGAGTTTGTCGGGTTCACCGACACAATACGCTTTCACCCAGTCGTAATACGCTTTTATGATTACGTTTTGGAATTAACCGCCGAACATTTCATTTTTGCGTGGCGGACTTGGGCTTGCTTTAGTCCAGCCCATACACGTATATTAAAAAAACAAGGGAAAAATTGTGACGCTGGGATTTGATCCCTGGTCTACCTGATGTATGCCCACAAAGCAAACCACTCCGGCTAGGCTAACGTTTGTGCTAATGTAGGCGTTCGGCCTTTAAGAATAGAGTATGAGGCGTACACGGGCTGAGGAAATGAGCACGGGCGTGCTGGGCCGGGCCGACTGCTGCGGCGCACGAGACGGACAAAGGGAGCCGGCTTGACCGCTGGAGGCAGTTTTTCATATTTGTTTACTTACTAAATAGTCCCACCTTGCTATTTTACATAATTTTTTATCAGTTTATATACGTTCTTAGGTTGTCTAGCATCAAGGAGCTGCTTTGGAAATTAAGCAAAGAATATGAGTGAATAAGATTTGTCCTTAATGGAACAAATGAGGGGCAGAGCAATAGGAGAGAGAGGAAGGAAATAGACATTGCATGACAAATAAAAAAGGAAGGAGAAAGGAAAGAGAGGGAGAAAGGAAAGAGAGGAAGGAAATAGACGGCGATTATGTAGATCCATAAAGAAAGGCAATAGACATTACATGAAAAATAAAGAAGTAAAGAGAGAGGTAGGAAATAGACGGTAATTATTGTGGGCGCCATATTAATCGCGGGAGTAATTAACGGGCCGACAAATGGGATTCGTCACATGGATATATAAGGAAAGAAAAAGAAATAAAATAGATTTCTTATGAGAAATAAAGAAGGAAAGAGAGGGGAAGTAAAATAGATGGTAATTAAGGACGTGCGGGAATCGATGGCAGGCGGCCCTCATCTTACGAATAAAAATGAAGTGCCATTCTTATATACTATTTTTTATATATTATTGGTCCTGCCCTCCCAACAGGTCCGTGCGACCCGGCCCAACCATCCCATTTAGGAGATGAGTCAAAAATAGTTGACGGTGACTGGAATCAAACGCGCAATCTCCACTGTTTTTGGTGCTGATCATGTTATCCCGCAAAAAAGGTGTTGATCGTTTTCAACTAAAGTTGAATTTGGTGGTTGTTTGTGTCCTTCACGGACTGGTACTAAACTACTACGATGTAAAATCCAGATCACACAAACACAAGGCGCAAGCATTAGATTATGCAGATTTGACCGGGATCTCAAGCGCGACCGTTCGCTTATCTGTCCATGCGGGAGATGCAATTCTTTATTGGATCCAAGTTTAGATGGAACGTTCGCTGTGTAGTGGACATCGTGACCGACATTGATGACAAAGAAAAGAAGAGGTAACAGGTATTTCATTATGATGATGTTCCATACTACTCCTATGGAGCCCCTCTTTGGACTGTTGGATGCGTATATCCAATGAGACTACTTTTCCGGTTGTTGGCTGGAGCTATCACTACCATTTAGGAGATGAGTCAAAAATAGTTGACGGTGACTGGAATCAAACGCGCAATCTCCACTGTTTTTGGTGCTGATCATGTTATCCCGCAAAAAAGGTGTTGATCGTTTTCAACTAAAGTTGAATTTGGTGGTTGTTTGTGTCCTTCACGGACTGGTACTAAACTACTACGATGTAAAATCCAGATCACACAAACACAAGGCGCAAGCATTAGATTATGCAGATTTGACCGGGATCTCAAGCGCGACCGTTCGCTTATCTGTCCATGCGGGGGATGCAATTCTTTATTGGATCCAAGTTTAGATGGAACGTTCGCTGTGTAGTGGACATCGTGACCGACATTGATGACAAAGAAAAGAAGAGGTAACAGGTATTTCATTATGATGATGTTCCATACTACTCCTATGGAGCCCCTCTTTGGACTGTTGGATGCGTATATCCAATGAGACTACTTTTCCGGTTGTTGGCTGGAGCTATCACTATGACTGCAAATTTCTTTTCAGTCAAGTAAATTTATATGCTCACCAGAAACCAACGACAGGTCAACACTTATCAGCAGTTTGCAATCTTTATTAGACTATGCCTAAGCCAAATGTTGATTTTAGTTAGGCAATGTAGAAAACATGGTCGTGATTTATGTAGATTGGACAGTCCCTTCAAAATGCATTTTTCAATCTTGAGTGGACGATTATATGTTTTCTTATAGAAATTGACTATATGTTTGATGGATTGACTAATTATTTTTGCCCCATCAGATTAAACTATGTCTTAATTTGAAGGTACAATTTAGGCTGCCGGTGCTGGTTTGTTTATTGTACTAATTATGCTCTTTAGACAGAGATATGTTGTCTTCCTCATTCCTCAGTCGTTATGAGCTCCGCATAGATCGGTGACCCGGTTAATCCTGATTTATTGCAACATATGTTTTCTCCACACAGGTCTAAATAATGCAACCTCTTCTTAGGCTGTGGAAATATGATTCGGATGGAGGTTGATGGACTAGAGCAATTAAAGGGATGTGATATTTTCTTCTCCCGTTGCAACGCACGGGCATATGTCCTAGTCCTAGTCCTAGTCCTAGTAATAATAAAGCACGGGTTGAGTCTGTCGGGTTCACCGTCATGGCGTTTTTGCAGAGAAGTCCCTGATGTTTTAGGTAATGAACCCGCCGTCTTTTTTAAGTGGATATGGTAGAACACGTAACGATTCGGGTTTTTTCTCGCCCTCCCATAGCCTCGACCGCACACCGGTCGTCCCCATCGAGAAACACACCCCCTCCTGCCCCCACACACCAGTCTCCGGCGAGATCCCATCGATCTCCGGCGTGCGGCGCCGCCTCCCTCATCCGGCAGGAGGAAAGGAACCGTTTGCTGCCCCCGCACGCACCCATACTTGTCGGCTCCGCCGAGTCCCCCTGCGGCACCAATCTCAAGAGCCCCTCCAACTGCTCCGACAGCTCGATTCCGTGCATCCCGGCTCGATTGCTTCAGGAAGGAGCAGGATGACGACGAGGCGGAGCTCCTAGACACTGTTTGAATTTTGAAGTAAACACTTTTTTTAGCTCTTTTACAGTTAAAAATGCATGCTTGCAATATATAGCTGCTAATCTGATGCTCCAATCTTTAATTTGCTAATATGATAGTCACTTTTTTAGCTCTTTTACAGTTAAAAATGCATGCTTGCAATATATAGCTGCTAATCTGATGCTCCAATCTTTAATTTGCTAATCTGATATTCAACTCTTTCAGGGATAAGCTGGTCAATACAGGAAAATCTAAAAGAATGCGACTAAAATCAATATTTGAAGGTACAGCCTGTATTGATTATGTTACTGCAGAAATTAATATTGTGGTCTGTTATTGGGAATCATGAGTTTCCTGACAATGAGACCCATTAGTTAGAATCTATTATGCTGGGATCTTTGCTTCGCATCCCATATGTGCCAAGTTACAGGTAGAACCGTGTATCGAATTTATTGTGCTGGGATCTTTGCTTCGCGTCTCATATGTGCAAGTATGCCAGTGAGACTGGCTCGGCTCTAACCATGATGATTTTCTTTTCTTGGCAGATGTTCAAAATCAAACAGGATGACTACCTGAAGTACGAGCCTCAGAAATCGTAAGAAGCAGAAGTTATTGGTACTTGCTCGCACTCATTTCTCATGTTGATGCTCAGGCATAACCTCACAAAGCTTTGGCACACACTCACTTATAATCAGGGCTCGCTTAATTTTATCTTTCTAATTCTTTTGAGAAATACCATATCAATATTATTTGTGATGACTTGTCAGTCATAATTTCCAGTCATGTAATATCCCATTATATTATTAGTATTAGGCGTTAGCCAGATACTAATCTTCGGTTGGCTGTGAATGTAAGCTTTGTGTTCTCCTTTGTTTTTATCTGATTATGCTATGAAAAGAAGAGTAAATATTTTTTCTGTGATGGTGAGTTGTTAGTTCTGTATGATTTCAGAGCACATTGTCATGGGTTAGCATGAAGAGAGTAATAACCGTGCCTGCTGAAAATAATTCAGCAAGTGGGTGGTTTACATAATTATATGAGTTAGAACCTTGCTATACACACGATAGTACACAGATGATTTCTGAAAGATGCTGAAGATCGCACCATTTGGTGCACGCAGCAGCACTGCTCCACCGTTTGATATAAGTGTTGGCTGCATGTCGTGTCTGTACTGTCGTCTGCACAACAATATCTTATTGGTTATAGGAACTGGATGTAGGTATTAACAGTATTTTGGAAAAAGGGTAGCATAGAATTAGTTAGTGTTGTTCTTGCTTGGATTATGAGAAGATCAGCATGTGCAATAAAATCTATAGCTATCTTGCTCTACTATTCAAACCATATTCTTGCTATAATTTGTTCTGAGCTCCCAGTTTCTGTATAAGTCTATTGGTCCGGATTTTTAGCATTGTGTATGTATAGTGTGCTTTTCTACTCCTTGGGTACATAAATGCACACAAGGTTTTGAGTACTAAACAGAAGCAACAGAAAAGGCGTGATTAAAACTTCTATACGTTCTCATTTGTTTGAATCAAACCTTTACTTTTAGAAACATTTCCAATTTGGTAAATATGGATCTTACCTCACCTTATGCTATGTTTTTTTGGGTAGAATAGAACCTATAGATTCAGTTATTTGGCTCATCTTTAGTGAAATTTGTATGGTTTTATGTGCATCTGTATAGGTTATATAATCCATTTGACTTCAAATGCAGCATGCTTTATGATGGATTTATAATTGATTTCCAATTTACTTAGTTGATCTTCTCATTACCAATGCATATAAGTATTGAACTGTGTATATGGACACATCAATTCAACCTCTCATCTGTGTGAGGCAGTACAACTTAATATGCAATCTGAAGTGCTGCACCACCCGAGCATTACATGTAATAATTTTTCTACTTTCTGTAGAAGTTACAATAAAGCTTCTCTTGAGAAGCTAGATCATAAGGCAGTCATATATTGGGTTTCAGACATAGACAATGCACCTGGGAATATCAATCATATATTGGGTTTTAGACAAAAGCAATGCAGCTAGGTATAAATATAAAGTTAGAACTGTCTTGGAGTTGTTCTCTGGCTGAGGTAGGAAGTAGGAAACGTGCCTATGGTCGCCCCTGCACCTGGAGATCGCGGCCATGGCCGCCCTGAGGCCGGAGTTCATCATTATCTCCTTCCACCTGCCATGTATAAATTAAAAAAATAATACATTGATTTTTTAGAAATAAATAAAATAAGAAATACTCATTGTAACCTTAATTCTGACGTTTGCAAAAATTGAATTAAAAAATGTTGCATAATGACACGTGGAGCAGATTATATTTCATTTTTCGCCCAGTGCAACGCACGGGCATTTGTACTAGCAAACCCATCTTGCTATGTAAACTGTAACTGTTTTTGTCTCTCTATGAATATGAGCAACCTGCTATGTACGACTATCTAGATGACCTTGATGAAAAATATAAACATTATAAATTTGGAGGAAGGAGAACAAACGGTTGCAGAAAGCAAACTGGTACGAAAAGATGAAAATGGGCACCTTTGGCAAATTCGGAAATCAAGAACATAGATATAGTAAACTCAGGTTTAATTTCTTCAAAGTAGATACTTCATGCTTGAGATCTTGTACCATGCAGCGAGAGTGCACATGTACTGTTTACAATTTCAGGGATGGTACCAACCCCATTAGGCCTAATGTGATTCTGTCAAGGACAGATGGCAACAACGCTGCTGTTGCTGCAGGGGCTGGCATATCTGGGAAAGAACCAGTAATCCAAACTAAAACAGTTGACACGAGTCCTAAGCATCCCTTTGTAGAAAAACAATGCAGCCATCCATCCAAGCGCTTCATACTGGTCTAATGACAGATAACTGACGAGATGTTAGCTTATCTGAAGGTACTCATATTCCTCCAAAATCGAAATTCCCAGACCATGAACTCAGAACCCAGCTAGTAGCTGAAGAGGCCTTCTGTAGCAAGATGAAGATATCTGGCAACTTGTCATGTAAAATTCCAACTGTTGTGAGCCTGGACATAGTGGTTGGGCAGGACAAACAGAGGAGCAGTGAGGGACACATGAAGGCGCAGCAGTTAAGGCAGAACCCATGGAGGAGATTATTAGGCTCAACAAAAAAGAAGAAAAGGAAGACCAGGTTTAGACTTGCTCACGCCGTGCAGCTATATGGGACCTCGCGCTAGCCAACTATGCCCCCACCACACTTACTGGACTACAAGCAAAACAAACCTCCTTGTTAGTGACAGGGCCAAACAAATCAAGGATGGCTCCGGATTCTGTATACCTGCAAGTATCAACAAGGGATTTTGGCCTTGTTAATTCATGTATCAACAAAGTATGACACACACAAGATTAGTTTGAATTTAGAAGCAATGAGCGAGACTCAGAGTGCATACATCACGCACAATTGAAAACAAGAAACAAGAAAAATAATATGGAGCCTACAACTCTAATCTGTCTGAAGCCTTGGATTTTCTTTTACGAAATATGAACCTGCTTCAGGGCAACATAGCTAGATAAAAGAAGAGCAGTAACATTCTACCAACATGATAAATCAAGCCCTCAGTTGGGAAATTCACAGTATATATATGTGAGTTGCAACTTAGCTCTCAGTAGACACAGACGCTCAATCTTTCATATCCTATTTGTCTCTTCACTGGTACTGTTGTACATATATTTACCACCTAAAAAACGTGTACGTATAATCGTATATATGGGGCAGGAAGAGGCCCGTCGTCGTCGCGGCCGTCCGCACCCATCGATTGATCTCCTTCAGCCAGTTATTGTTGCCTGTATGTACGTATACCAAGAATCTACCGGCTGATCCTTGTATGGTTATTAAGGAGGTTTGGAGAAAATATTAGTACTACTACTCTAACTTGTACCAGGGCTGCCGGTGGAAGGTAGCGCTGCAGGTCGAGCGGGGCGGCGCTCCGGTGGCGACGACGGCGGGGCCCGGGCGGATCTGGACGGAGTGGATCCATTTCCGGCAGATTTGGCGTGGAGGCGGCCGGATCAGGCGAGATTGTGGGCCGGCGGCGCCATGGAGGTCCCTGTCCAGCAAGAGGAGAGAGGTGAAAGGAGATCGAGAAGAAGGAGGAGAAGGGAGAGGGGCGAGGTGGAGGAGCAGCCGGAGGTCCGGCGTGGAAGTTCGCCGGCGGCAGGGCGTGGCGGAGGTATGGGGTCGCCGGCGAGGCGGCTTGCGGGCGTGAGGGGAGCTGCGGGCGGCGGCGCGGTCTGGTTCAGGCCCGGGCGGGATTAGAGGGGTTTTTTGTAAAACCGAAACGTTTTCCCAGTTTTAACTTAAAAAGGGACTGCGGGTTCTAATTTCAAAAAGCAAAAAGACTTTTCTGTAAACATGCCGCGACGGTGAGAGTGGATGCTAGCTTTCCTACTATGGGATCCAATCCTATAAATTAAAGGACGAACGTAGGAAAAATTTCGAAGGATTTCAATCCTTCGAAAATCCTATAGAATTCCTTTAAATCAAAGGAGCCCTAATATAGGACGTTTTAAAGACTTGCGATCTCTACTTTTTAGAAAACACTTGAACGCATACGGACACAACTGCTATCCCTCTCATGGGGTAAAAAGAAAGATTTCTGAACCGTCGCCTCTTGACCACAAGATATAGATAGTAATTCGATCCTCTTAAACAACGATTCTGGATAACATCAAAAGGAGATTAGCCTGACATGCACATAAAGTATTACTGTAAAACAACAAATTATCAACTTCAGGTTATAGTTACGTCATTTTCTTCAGGATTTTAAAGGTTCTTCATCCCCCTTAGCAGCTAGCACAAAGGTCTCCAGGAAAATTTTATTACCTTAGCAGCTAGTGGGAATATTTGGACCACATGATCACAAAGCTACACTTTCACTAGTAGCAGTTCTACCTCCATCACATCAATCAACTTTTAACACTTGTTCGATAAGCATAGAAGCATTGCCTTGGCCCCTACAGACTATAGACAGCTATCTCACCTTCCGAGTCCTGGGTTGAGTGACAGGGACACAAGGGAGATCGATCATGACTTCCCTGCCCATTTTTATTCTGTTTTTCTCCTATAGTGTCGCTCATAATTGGTGCACATGACCGCATGGGACATGTGGTTAGCAAACTAAAAATTCATATAATTGGTGCACATGTTTTTTCCAACACAAAATAAAATTTAAAAGCGCCTCAAATACCATTTCTTTGTAATATAAAGTGCCACATCTTCTGGTGGAAATTTGTGGCCCTATTTGCCTCTACTTATCACCTAGCCACCTTTTTAGCAATGACAATGTAATCATGCATGCATATATTGAGTAGCATGACACGTGCACGCACAAGTTGACTTAGGACAAGACCACTAAAAAGCCACGCATAATTTGGCACCTATAGTCCTACGTGAAGGGGGGCAGCTGGCCTCTTTTTCTTGAGTTGACCACTGCTCTAGTGCCCTTGGGAATTGCATAAAGAAATATTTCTGGCAGGGGCAATATCCCGGAAATAGTCTCAGGACTTTTGCAAGAGAACTTTTTCGTTTTTGTGAGAATATCAAAGCACCTTGTCGTTTTGTCCATGGGCTAACTTAGCTAGCTCATAAGTGGGATGTGCAACTCATCGTGGACAGATGGATTAGACGTGTGGGTTCCAGTTTGGTTCATGATTCACCACACTGAGCTTTCTCCGTGAAAGGTAGAGGAAGAGGTCCATCATGAATCCTCAACTATGGTGCTGCTTGCTCCCACTAAACTGTCAAATGCAAAACCAGGTACTCTGGTTCTGATCTTTGTTTGAATGTTTGTGCTAAACTTAAAATGGTGGGCTAGTTGATTTATCCATAAGTTATTAAGTTTTGCTACACAAAACTTGAAGTCAACGGGAAGTTAGTGCGGAATGTGCGAAACCAAATTTCTGAATCGTTGCGCCGATATGCGGCTCACTCTGCCAATTTCTCTCCAAACCAGGAAGGTCGATCATGAAACCTCAACTATGGCGCTTGCTCCTGCTAAATCGGCAAATGTAAAACCATATACTTTGATTCTGATCTTTGTTTGATCGTTTGGCTAAACGCTAGTTCAGATATGGGTGGTGGTTATGGGTTTTAGGGTTTCCAGTAAAAACTAAATAACATGGGCATAGAGAATACTATAAAATGAGAATACAGACCAACTCATAAAATAAAGACACATTGAGTAGTAGTTCATGTACTTTCGTGCATGGGACAGCTGCTAGTAAGATATGCTTGGATTATTTCTTGCAAGTTAACATTTCACACCAATCCGGTAGTCCATGAATTGTTTCACATTTCCTCCAAACGAAGGAGTAAAAAACTAACGTACATCCATGTTACAAACATACTGGAGTGAACATCTGGACTACCATTTTTTTTACTGGGCACACATACTTGTAGGCTCCATTTGCTTTCTCTAGGTCCATGATTATTGTTTGGACTGAACTCCGCCTAAGATTTCGATTGTCGCGTCTAATATGGCCGATTTTCTAGTTGAGAAGTGAAGTTGACCAAGCATCAATGGTAAAGATCTATGAACAATCAAATTCTAAAATAGTGAACTATGGCAAATAGCGGCAGCCATAAAATAAACTAATCAGGGCTATAGCACCGTTAAATCACGCAATATCACGTTAAGGTCCCTAAATTGTACTACATAGGTGTCATTTCATGGGACCGTGTTAAAAACGATGTAGTAACCTTATTTCGTCGTTATAGCCTGCTATTCAAAACTTTTTGAACAAATGCATAGTACTACCTCTGTAAATAAATATAATATCGCTTAGATAACTATATTAGTGATCTAAATGATCTTATAATTTTTCTTTTACAGAGGGAGTACATTGCAAGTAGCTACGGGAATATTTGGACTACATCACCAAGGTACACTTTCACTAGGAGCAGTCTACCAAGCGTGGTGACGGATTGTGATGCTGCGTATGCAGGCATAGGATGCAAAAGAAGTAGAACAGGTCCAAACAGAGGAGATCCTCTCCTTAAAAGGAGGGGTGACCATGCAGGATTGCTGAAAAAAAAGGAAGAAACCCCTGTGCATTGGATTCTCTCAGCTGGTTCCCATGCAGATATAGCCCCATAGTACATGCATGGTTTCACTTCCCATCAACACACTGCAATGCAACAGTATCCTACCAGTGTTTAGAGAGACTTGACAAATCCGGGCCCTCAAACGACCGCGGACACGCCCGGGCGCATCCACGGACATTGACCGGGCACTCCTCAAATTGCATCGTCCACATCCGTGTCTCTCATATCCAAACCCTTGTATCCATACTATATCATGCAACGTTGATGAAACTACGTAGATCAGCTCCGGACATAGAAATAGCATAATAGTTCACCAAAAGATCCACCAAAATTCACATAAACAACAGACAACTTTATACTACATCTAAAACTTGACATTAAAATCAACTTCACCACTTCCGGGCCGGCCCTTTCCCCTTCTGGTCGCTGGCATAGTTGTACCCGTCTGCGGCTGGTGGAGGATCATCCGATTCGTCGGAGGAGGAGCCTGTCGGTGTCAAAACCGGCAAATCTCGGGTAGGGGGTCCCGAACTGTGCGTTTGAGGATCGAAGGTAACAGGAGACATGGGACACGATGTTTACCCAGGTTCGGGCCCTCTTAATAGAGGTAATACCCTACTTCCTGCTTGATTGACTTTGATGAATATAGGGGTTACAAGAGTTGATCTACCTCGAGATCGTAATGGCCAAACCCTAGATGTCTAGCCTGTATGTCTTGTGTTCTGTCCTACGGATTAAACCCTCAAGTTTATATAGACACCGGAGGGGCCTAGGGTTGTACAAAGTCGGTTTACAGAGAAAGGAATCTTCATATCCGAGCGCCAAGCTTGCCATCCACGCAAAGGAGAGACCCATCCGGACACGGGTGAAGGCCTTCCATCTTGTATCTTCACGGCCCATCAGTCCGGCCCATGTCACATAGCCCGAACGTCCGGGGACCCCCTAATCCAGGACTCCCTCAGTAGCCCCTGAACCAGGCTTCAATGACGATGTGTCTGGCGCGCAGATTGTCTTCGGCATTGCGAGGTGGGTTCCTCCTCCGAATACTTCAAAGCTGTTGAACAAGAGAACTATATCCGGCTCCGCATAACAGTTACAACCCTTAACCACAAGGGCAAAAATATTTAAACAAAATAGGGCATGTCCACTGACAGCTTTTTCGGCGAGACATCACGTCTGGCCTTATTATTATCTTGAACCGTTTTGTGGCCTCCCGCTGCGTGTTTCGAGACACGGCGCCCAAGTTTCAATCCTTTCCGTCCCCGCCAAACACTCCAGCCATGTCTAGATCTGGCTCTCAAGGCAAGTGGGTGGCCTCCTCCGTGACGGAGAAGGACATCAAGGAGCTCCGGGAGGCGAGGTACTTGACAGCGGAAATCACACACAGGCTCCCTGTCGAAGAGCAAGTTATCACCACTCCCGAGCCCGGTGAAAGGGTTGTGTTCATCCCTCACTTCCTCCGCAGACTAGGGTTTCCCCTCCACCCCTTTGTTCGAGGTCTCATATTCTATTACGGGCTAGATTTTCACAATCTAGCCCCAAACTCCCTCCTCCACATCTTGGCATTCATTGTCGTGTGTGAAGCATTCCTTCGCATCCCCCCACACTTCGGCCTGTGGCTCAAGGCTTTCAACGTAAAGCCGAAGGTGGTCGACGGAGAGCACGCGGATTGCAGCGGCGCCATGGTGAGCAAACTCCCCAACGTCACCTGGCCCCGATGGGCCTTCGTGGAGACCGTCAAGACGTGGCAGCAGGAGTGGTTCTACATCACCGAACCTCGTGGCACCAAGTGGGCGGCCGCCCCTGCTTTCAGATCCTGACCCCCGCTGTGGCTCGCGTCGTGGACCAACAAGGGTCTGGACTGGGGATCATCCACTAGTAGAAAAAGGGCCATTTGTCCCGGTTCATAAGGCCCATCTATCCCGGTTGGGGAACCGGGACTAAAGTGTCGTTACTAATGCCCTAGGCCTTTAGTCCCGGTTCTTATACGAACCGGGATAGATGGGCCTCCACGTGGCCGCTCCGGCGAGCCCAGGCAGGAGGCCCTTTAGTCCTGGTTGGTGGCACCAACCGGGACCAATAGGCATCCACGCGTCAGCTGTTCAGGGGCTAGGGTTTTTGTTTTTTTTCTGAAAGGGGTGGGGTGGATTTGGGGGTTTTGTATGGTTAATTAAGGTGTTTCATATATTGTGTTAGGTAGCTAATTAATTAATAGAGAGAAGTGTCCTCTTTTATCTCCGTGCTTGGTCGACGCTCCATACTATACGTATAGAGAGGCCCTCGACACGCTAGCTAGTAAGAAAATGAAGGAAACCATTAAGTACAGAAGTTCGTCATGCATACCGAGAGAAGTGATCGACCTCTCCTTCTCCGAGAGATTGGTCGAACAACAAGTTTTCGTATTATCTATCCGATGCTACTGGCTACATACATATACAATATGTAAGATCTCTTACAATCCCCTAGCATTTGAACTCAAGTTCCACATGGTATTCTCCGGCTTTATTGATGACGTGGTCAAGAAAGAATCTCGCCAATTCCTCTTGAATTGCTTTCATGCGATCTTGTGGTAGGAGTTCATTCCGCATCTGCCACGTCTAATTTGAAGAAGGGGGTTAATACATATATATGAATGAAACTCAACAGAAATGATGGTGTAATAAAATGAAATTGTGAATATTATTGCTTATGCACTTCATATTGTCTTTTGGAGTAGCCCCGCTTATGTTTGCAAGTCGCGTTGTAGATGAACTCGCACACCTAGTATCCACAGTAATCATTCCCTTGTTCCTGCCACAAGCACTTTACGAGAAATAGAGGTCAATCAAACTGATAATGAAGCATTATAAATGGCATTGATGAAAGTAGCTAGAATCAATGGGAGATGCGCGCAACTAGCTAGCTAGTAGTACTTACTTTCGGGTATGTATATCGCAGCTCCTTCGGCAGTCCCGGAGCTTCTGCGGTGAACTTTTTCCAAACCCTGCAAGACAAAGAAAATAATTATTACTTGAAATATCAGGAAATGAACAAAAAGTTGTCGATATGGTGCGATAATGATCGATTGAACTTACTTGTTGAGAATTTTAGTCATGTCCGCATAGGTCTCGGGATCTTTTCGTCTCGAGTCTAAGACGGTTACTAGTCCCTGCTCAAGCTTAATCTCCAGGAGAATATAGTGGAAGCTCCGCACGCATGCATAACTCATCAATTACATTACTATAACCTCGCTCGAGTAATAAGGGAAACCGAATATGCACACGACAGTAACACTCACTCGAAGTTGTAAGGAAAGAGTATTAAATCTTTGTTTTGATTTATTATCAATGATTTGAGCAAGTTGGCCTCGGCATCTCTGGCGCTCTATTTAACCTGAATTTCATCTATGAGATTTGTGTTAATGAACCCAAATCATACATTTCTGCTTTCCTGCACTCGACGATCTTCAATCTGCATAATATAGTGAGGATAATTATAAATACATGCAATGAAAGAGCTGTGCTATATATAGAGACTTAATGACAGAAGTAGTACTTACAGACAGTAGCAAGTGACCGTTAATTTATCGAGGGCCTTTTGATTGAAGAACTGGAAGAACTCCTCAAATGGAACATACAACAGATCAATTCCAACGAGGTCGTGCTCCTCTTTAACTCTCAGATACAAGTATCCGTCCCCCCAGACTCTCTACAGGTTTTCATGTACCAATCATGGAATCTTCGCATCATCGTTGTTAGAGATTTTTCATCTTTGACGAGAGGCTTCCCGTACTCGTATCTGTGTTCGTCCACCTCCAAGAAATCATAATGTACATAGTCGGGCAGGTAATCTCGAAGATTGCTATAACCGGGCACCATCCCCGGATCATTAGCGACGATGTCGCTAGACACATTGAGTGGGGGCACGATTGGTTCGCTTGTTCGCCGAGCTGGGCAATTTTTGTCCCAGCTACTCATCGTTCTTTTAACCTTTGATCACTGACAGTACTTCCCGACCGCTCCGCTTCGAGATATACCTTTTCAGTAACGTGCTCATAGTTGGTTTTCGGCGGAGACTTTGGTGGTTTCCTCAGTGCATCGATAGTGCGCTTTGCTTTCACCGGATCTACCTTCTCCTACGGAGGTGGATGTCTATTTGCTTTCACCCCTTCAAAGAAGTCCTGAACTTCTTTTTGCACGATCTTCTTGTTTTCTTCCACGGTCCTCTCGTACGGTAACTTCTCTAGAGGCTTGAGAGGTGGACCGTATCTGTATTGCCTCCCGCCTCTGGTTGTACTGCTAGACGCCGGTGCAGACGGAGCGGCTGCGGCTGTCTTCTTTCGTGCTTGCTTACGAGGCGCAGGAGAAGGACTACGACGCGCCGGAGCAGCCGGGGCGGCGGCGGGTCTCTTCCGCCCTTGCTGGCGAGGTGGAGAAGGAGGAGGCTGGTGGCTGCTCGGGCGCGTCGGCGCAGGCGGGGAAGGAGGCGGAGTGCCACCACGCGGCGGAGAAGGAGGCTGAGTGCCCTGATCACTCGTCGGAGGAGGAGGCGGTGGAGGAGGCGGAGTGCCCTGACTCGCCGGAGGAGGAGGAGGAGGCGGAGGCGTCCAGTTCGGAAGGTTGATGAGCTCCTTCCGCCATAGGCATGGAGTCTTCAGACAAGAACCCAGCTGAGTCTCCCCGTCACCCGTAGGGTGGTCAAGCTGGAGGTCCTCAAATCCTTCTGTGATTTCATCCACCATCACCCTAGCATATCCTTCTGGAATCGGCTGGCAGTGAAAAGTTGCGCCAGGTTCAGGAGATGCAACAGAGCCAACAGCCGCCTTAACTTTCAATTCCATCCACTGCGTCATAAGGTGGCAATGCTGAGACTCCGTGATAGCATCCACGGGGTAGCTAGCAGGAGCCGTGAAGACAGGCTCCTGAAGCAGCTCCGTGGAAGCCACGCTGCTTCTCCGCTGAGATGGCGGGGTAGCTTCGGGTGTAGCTTCGGCAGGTCGCGTGCTGCGAACTGCGTCTCATTTCTCTAGCGCTTGTACCCTTGCGTGCAACGCCTGTAGTTGGGTCAACTCCTTTTTCTTCTTCCTCTCCCGGCGTTTGTAACCGCCTGCGTCGGGAAATCCAGCCTTCCATGAAAGGGAGACTGGCGTGCCTCGTGTCCGTCCGGGGTGCTCAGGATTCCCGAGGGCCTCTGTGAGCTCGTCGTTCTCTTTGTCCGGAACGAACGTCCCTTGCTGCGCTTTTTCGATATACTCCTGAAGCTTCTCGATCGGTGTGTTCAGCTGCTCGTTGGTCCAAACGCACTTCCCTGTTACAGGGTCCAATTTTCCCCCAACCCCGAAGAACCAAGTCCTGCAACGGTCTGGCCAGCGTCGCGTCTCTGGTTCGATCCCTTTATCAATGAAGTCATTCTCAGCCTTGTCCCACAATGGCCGGGCTTTCAGGTAGCCACCTGACCCCGTGCGATGGTGATGCTTCTTCTTTGTAGCATTTTTCTTCTTTGTCGCTGACATCTTCGCTGCTCTCTCAGATTTCCTTTTGGTGACAAATGCGGGCCACTGATCTTTGATCTTCTCAAATCGGCCGATGAATTCTGGAGTCTTGTCTTGGTCGACAAACGATGATTTCAGCTCATTCTTCCACCTCCTGAATAGCTCAGCCATCTTCCTAAGAGCATAAGCCTTGATCATTGGCTTTTTAACTGGATTCTCCGGATCTTCCTCTGGCGGGAAGGTGAAATTTTCCTGCAGCGCGGTCCAAAGATCAGCTTTCTGCCTATCGCTGACATAAGACACCTGAGAGTCTATGTCCTTAGGCTTCAACCATTGCTCGATGCTGATCGGGATCATGTCCCTAACTAGAACCCCGCACTGAGCATTAAATTTTTGCTTGGTCCGGAGGGGTTCAATCGGTTGGCCAGCGCGATCAATTTCGATGATCATGTACCTTTCATCCGTGCGCAACTTTCTCTTCGGGCCTCGTCTCATTACCGAACTGTTGCTCGATCCGGAGGGCTAGAAAAGAAGAAAAAGAAGAGAGTTAATATGTGTACAACCAAAAATAATTAATGCATCAATTAGCTATATAGTCAGCACATGCTTAATTAATTAATATATATATACCTGGCCGGACTCCGTTCGGTCACCGGAGCCGTCATCACGGTGTCCTTCCCCCTCCATTCGATCACCGGAGCCGTCATCACGGTGTCCTTCCCCCTCCATTCGGTCACCGGAGCCGTCATCACGGTGTCCTTCCTCCTCCATTGTTTGATCATCGTCGTAGCCTGCTTCTTCATCCTGTCTTTCCAGACCATCGGTGCATGTGTCGTTGAGAAACGACAAGACGGCATCACTTCCGTGTGCGATTATCTCCCCCAACACCGCTTCTTTTTCTTCGTCTCGGAGGTGCGGATCCATAGTTTCTGCAAATATTTACAACATGGCAATTATTATTCAAACATGACAGATGGATATATTAGTGGCAAACATTAAACTAGCTAGCTAAGCACAATAAGGAATCATATTAGTGGCCTGGCCTCGACGCTTCTCTAGGGTTTGGGGTGGCCTCGGCAACGCTTCAAGGGTTTGGGGTGGCCTCAACAACGCTTCAAGAGTTCGGGGTGGCCTCGATGACAACGCTCTTTTAACTTGGTAAGTTTGGGTGTCCTCGAGAGTTTTGGTCGAGCGAGAGGGCCGGGGGTGCTCCCGTGGTATAAGTTATCACGGTCGAGAGGGGGTATATATATCGACCGCCCCTCATGTCGAAGTTATCCGGGAGGGGGTTATATCGACAACGACGACATACATACATGGGAAAATAATGTTATCGGGGAGGGGGTATATCGACCCCCCCCCCTCGTGTTGAAGTTATCGGGATAGAAGAGAAGAAGAAAAAAATAGAATTTTCTTATTTTTTCTTAAATGTAACTTTTACATATATGAACATACATACATAAATTATACATACATGGAAAAAAATTGCTATGAACAAAAAAACGGCATATATGAATATTTTGTATATACATCCATATCCATCCATCCATCCATTCATGCATACATACATGGACAAAAAAATGCTATGAACAAAAACATCAGTAGTAATTATTTTTTTAATGATTTGGCCTCAAAAAAATCTTTTATTTGTATTTTCAAACTCTAGAATGACCTTTTTGCACTAGAACTATTTCAAATAATTCCTTTCAAATGCCACAAAATTTTTGAGAAGTCCTCTGATGCCTATAGACCATTTTTATTCAAAAACCCACTTTGGTCATTTGAAAATTTTGAGCACAACTTCCATTTTTCAATTTTGGTCCAATCTTGGCATTGAACTACAACCCTATTTTTCCTTGCTAAAAAAATTCTGAATTTTTTACATCTTGTAGTCCTTCCTACTAAACCCTTAAGTCCAGAAGGGCAGCCCCAAATTCATCTAGCAAGTCCACCAAAAAAATTCATGTAGTTTCTGTCCAGCACTAGATTTTAATAAAACTTGCACTAACAAGTTTTTCCTTTTATCAAACCAACTTGACCATCTTCATCACTAACATCCAAGGAGACATCATCCTGCCAAGTTTCACATAAAACAAAGTTCCCTAGCTAGCCCTAGCATTTCGTCAAACACCTTGTGGACATGGTTGAAAACATGCAATTCTCTGAAACTATGCACTGAACCAACTTCACCGTCATCACATACATGAAGGAAGGACAAAGGAGAGGGGTGGGAGGGAGGAGGGAGTACCGGCCTGTCCGGCGGGCAGTGGTGCGGCGGCGTTGACGGCAGGGCAGGGGCATGGCGCAGCGTCGCGGTCGAGGAAGGGGCGCATGGCGGCGTCGTCGGGCAGTGGTGCGGCGGCGTTGACGGCAGGGCAGGGGCATGGCGCAGCGTCGCGGTCGAGGAAGGGGCGCATGGCGGCGTCGTCGGGCAGGGTAGGGGCGCGACGGCGTCGGGGCCGGGCAGGGGCGCACGACGTCGGCGTCGGGGCAGGGCAGGGGCGCACGACGTCGGCGTCGGGGCAGGGCAGGGGCGCACGACGTCGGCGTCGGGGCAGGGCAGGGGCACGGCGGCGTCGGGGCAGGCAGGGCGCGGCGACGGCGTCGAGGTCCGGCAGCCTGGCGGCGTCGAGGTGTTCGTCGATGTCGAGGCGTTCGGCGGCAGAGAGGCAGATCGAAGAACTGAATGAAAAATTTGACAAGTGCTGCTTATATACACACAGCATTGGTCCCGGTTCGTGCCACCAACCGGTACTAATGCCACCTTTAGAACCGGTTGGTGCCACCAACCGGGACCAAAGGTCTCTTTTCAGCAGCCCAAAGGGCGGAAAGCGGCGGCCTTTGGTCCCGGTTGGTGGCACCAACCGGTACTAAAGGGGGGGGGATTGGTTCTGGTTGGTGGCAAGAACCGGTACCAATGCCCACCTTTAGTCCCGGTTGGTGCCACCAACCGGGACCAAAGGCCGCGCACAGCCGCGTGGTGGTGGGAGTTTAGTCCCACCTCGCTAGTTGAGAGGGGCGCGTAGTGGTTTATAAGCCCCACTGCCGCACCCCTCTCGAGCTCCTCTCTATTGCAAGCTAACGGGCCTAATTATCACTGCTACGCCAGATGGGCCTACTGGGCCTGAATCCTGGCCCATTGATGGGTTTCTAGTCGTATTCAGGCCGTGGTGGCCCAGTAGGTGGCAAATTTTTTATTTTTTCCCAGTTTTTGGTTTTCTTTTTTGCTTTTTTTGTTTTGTTTCTACTTACAACAAAATACTTATTTTATTTCATTTTATTTTATTTTGTTTCTAATTACTTATTTATTTTATTTTATGATAATTCTTTTTGCTATTAAAGTTTCTAACAAAAAAGTTCTTTATGAAAATTCTATTTGCTTTTAATGATTTTGAACAGAAAATACTTTGATAATTTTAGTTGCATGAATTTTATATAATTTTAGTAGAGGTTGCTTATAATGTTTTGAACAGAAAATACTTTGATAATTTTAGTTTCATAAATTTCATTTATGTTATTAAAGTTTATTTTATTTTATTTTATTTTGTTTCTACTTATATATTTTATTATAATTTATATTATTTTGTTTCTAATTACTTATTTATTTTATTTTATGATAATTCTTTTTGCTATTAAAGTTTGTAACAAAAAAGTTGTTTATGAAAATTCATTTTGCTTTTAATGATTTTGAATAGAAAATACTTTGATAATTCACCATAGTTTGGGATTTCATTTTGTTGAACTTATTTGAACTCCATAGTTTTTCTGTGTTCAAAATGCACCATTCAAAGCCACATCATCAATTTTCAACCCTTTCTAACTTCATTTGTTATTTTTCGTGCATTTACTGATTTTTTCAGCTATAAGACCCTGAAATTGAAAAGCACTACAAATGAACTCTGAAAAGGCTGAAAGTTGGCATGGTATCATCAATTTTTCACCCACATAGCATGTGCAAGAAAGTAGAGAGGCTTATGGAAAAAACTGGATGCACTTCGTGTACAAAACGGACAATCTCTTTCGAAGTATCAGGGTTCATACGGAAACTCGTGTGTTACAAAGGGATTTCTTTTTTTGAACTTATTTGAACTCCATGGTTTTTCTGTGTTCAAAATGCACCATTCAAAGCCACATCATCAATTTTCAACCCTTTCTGACTTCATTTGTTATGTTTCGTGCATTTACTGTTTGTTTCAGCTATAAGACCCTGAAATTGAAAAGCACTACAAATGAACTCTGAAAAGGTTGAAAGTTGGCATGGTATCATCATTTCACCCACATAGCATGTGCAAGAAAGTAGAGAGGCTTACGGCAAAAACTGGATGCACTTCGTGTACAAAATAGACAATCTCTTTCGTAGTATCAGGGTTTCATATGGAAACTCGTCTGTTACAAAGGGATTTCTGTTTTTGAATTTATTTGAACTCCATAGTTTTTCTGTGTTCAAAATGCACCATTCAAAGCCACATCATCAATTTTCAACCCTTTCTGACTTCATTTATTATTTTTCATGCATTTACTGATTTTTTTCAGCTATAAGACCCTGAAATTGAAAAGCACTACAAATGAACTCTGAAAAGGTTGAAAGTTGGCATGGTATCATCATTTCACCCACATAGCATGTGCAAGAAAGTAGAGAGTCTTAGGCAAAAATTGGATGCACTTGTTTACAAAACAGACAATCTCTTTCGAAGTATCAGGGTTTCATACGGAAACTCGTCTGTTACAAAGGGATTTCATTTTTTGAACTTATTTGAAGTCCATAGTTTTTCTGTGTTCAAAATGCACCATTCAAAGCCACATCATCAATTTTCAACCCTTTCTGACTTCATTTGTTATTTTTCATGCATTTACTGATTTTTTCGGCTATAAGACCGTGAAATTGAAAAGCACTACAAATGAACATGGATAGATAAGTGACCAAATTAATAGTAGTTCATCATTACATTAAAACCAAAATACATACATAGTTCAAATTGAACAACATATAACTCTCCAGAGCATCTAGTTAAACCATACATTGAAACTATGTAAAACCTTTCAATGCAACAACAAATGCGATCATAATCACAACTAAGGTAACAATTGATCCAACGGCATAATGATACCAAGCCTCGGTATGAATGGCATATTTTCTAATCTTTCTAATCTTCAACCGCATTGCATCCATCTTGATCTTTTGATCATCGACGACATCCGCAACATGCAACTCCAATATCATCTTCTCCTCCTCAATTTTTTTCATTTTTTTCTTCAAGTAATTGTTTTCTTCTTCAACTAAATTTAACCTCTCAATAATAGGGTCGGTTGGAATTTCCGGTTCAACCACCTCCTACATAAATAAAATCTATGTCACGTTGGTCGGCATAATTGTCATAAACAACAAATGAACCAAATAGTTATAAAAAGATAATATATACCACATCCGAATCATAGAAAGGATGAGGGCCGACGGGGCGGATACCAGAACCACTATATAATAACAAGGAATAATAAAAGTAAGAAAATTACACAAGTATCTATCTGAAGTAAGAATTTTTTTTCTTTCAGAAAGAAGATAAGAACAAGAGGCTCACCACGGTGGTGCCGGCGATGAGATCGGTGCGGGCTATCGACGGTGGTGAAGACGGGGACGGGACGTGACGGACCGCTAAACCTAGAAAAATCTCGGGGAAAATGGAGCTCGGAGGTCGAGTTTCGAGAGAAGAAATATTAACTAGTGTGGCTCGGACATTTCATCGAACACCTCATGTGCAGAGGAGGTGAGCTAGAGCACCCAAATGCCCTCCCCTCGCCAAGGCAGCAAAAAATAGAGCAGTGTGAGTGCTCTGCTCGCCGGCGATGGGATATATATATAGGTAACTCATTTGTCCGGGTTCGTGGCTGGAACCGGGACCAATGGATGTGGGCCAGGAGCGAGGCCCATTGGTCCCGTTTCGTGCCTAGAACCGAGACAAATGGGTCCAGACGAACCGGGACCAAAGCCCATGAGGCCCCGGCCGGCCACCTGGGCTCACGAACCGGGACGAATGCACCCATTGGTCCCGGTTCGTATAAGAACCGGGACTAATGGGCTAGCCAGGCCCGAACGAAAGCCCCTTTTTCTACTAGTGACCCAACGAGGTGTTGAGGCTGCAACAGCGCATCAAAAGTATCATAGAGAAGGACACCAACCTCACTAACATGGTCCAGGTGATGCTCATCCTCCGAACCCTTCACTGCCAACGCCGGCCTCTCCGCATGTGGGAGTTCAATCCGGAAGGGCCGCGGACCCTGCAGAGATTCTTCGGCACAACACATGAAGCAATCTGGAAGCTGCTCTTCAAGACTCAAAAGTCGTGGCCACAGACATCCGAAGACATCGGCCTTGACTGCCATCATCCGGCTTCCCCGGTAAGTGCTATATTTCCGAACATAGCTTAGTTCATCAATCGAAAAGGGTGTACTGAGAATTCCGTCCTATAACAGGGCTGGACAAAGAAGGCGGAGCGGATCAGGTGTCCGGCTCCACTCCCCGAAAACCCAGTTGATCCTCTGTTAATGAGGATGCTGGTCCCGGCGCCCTATCAGGCGCCGGAGAAAAAGGCCAAGAAGAAGAGCAAGGAGACCAAAGATGGCCTCCGCCGTAAGGGTACTTCGGACGCAGTGTCCGGGGAGACCGAAACTCACTCCTCCCACGAGGACGATGAAGATGAAGAGGAGGAGGAGGAAAGCAATCCTCCCCCTAAGGGGAGGAGGAAGAAAAGGGCGGGCTCCGTAGATCCAGAGGCGGAGGTGCCCAAGAGGGGGAAAATATCCCTCCCAAATGGCTCGGATTCGGATGCTGAAGCCATCCCCGAGTGGCGCCCCAGGCCGAAGCCCCTTGCCGCATCGTAAGTACACGAGGGTGACTTTCATATGCCCCATCTTTATGGTTGTAATCTAACACATTTTATGATGTAGTCCGGCCTGCGATCTCCCCCAACAATCATTGGAAGGGAATTCTTTGGATTCGAAGATGATGGAGAGTGAGTCGCCTCCGCGAGCCTCCCCGCCTATCACCACAGACGACACCGAAGTGTTGTCCCGAAGGGCCTCTCCGGGCCACGGAGCGGTACGGGAGGCCGTCAAAATGGCGCCAGAGGGTAACGCCTTGGCCCCCGAGAACACGGGGGGGGGGGGGGGGGCAATCCCCATAGAGACTGACAGCGGGGGCCTTGAGCAGTCAACCCCCAGCCGAACATTATTCCGCAGACCCAAGTGGCTTAGGAATCGAATAAGCGACCCCCTTCAAGGGAGGGGGGAGTGCCAGCTCCGACGGCGACCTCCACTAATCCGGAGGTGCCGAACACACTGATGGAGGCACTGCAACGTGCTTCCGTTGTGGAGGAGCACTGCACCCTGATGGGTGTGGTGGTTGAAAAGATTCAGTCTACCAAGAGCGGATCGAATGAGGCCTTCACTAGCCTGCTAACAGGCTTCGAGGTATGTGATGTAATATTCCTAATTGCTTTTCATATGAAAAATATGCATGTATATAGAAAGTAGCCCCTGACACTCTGTTTGTCTTTTGAAAAAGGGCGAACAGAGGATCAACAAAATTCACAGGAGATAATGTACTTTTATATGTTGAGAAACTGGCTTCACTGTTAGCGGCAACCACCCAGGCCGCCGAAGTATCCGAGCTTAAGCGTAGGCTCGGGCTGGCCGATGAGGATCTTGTCCGCAAGAGATTTGATGAAGCGCAAGGTATGTTTCAGAATATTTCGTTCATGTCTGTATTAATATGCAGATCTTGAGTCAAAGCTCATGCGCTGCTATGTGTATGATTGCAGGCAGTGTTGTTGCGGTCGAGGCCCTTAGGGGTGAACTTGCCCAGGCCAAGGAGCGGGCAAGGGTGGACAAAGCGGCCGCTGATAAAGCGGCCGAGGACTTGAAGTCCGAACAGGTCGTCCGCTGCCAATACGAGGAGCGGGTGGCCGAAGTGGAGCAGGCGCTCAAGGACGCCACCAACAAATGCGAGTCCCTAGAGGATAAGAATAAAGACCAGGCGACCGACCTTGCCAAGGCCCTTAAAGAGGCTGAGGAGGCGCGGGCCGAATCCCGAGCAGCACGCGAGGAGATCAAGCAGGCCGGAAAGATAGCGGCTGGTAAGCCCTTTCTCTTACAGGGTAAATTTGGCAATCAGAATTATATCTTGCTCACGCGAATGTGGAGTTTTCCAGACGCCTTTGCGGATCTTCCGAAGAGTGCCGCCAACGCTGCGCAGTTCTTCCGGGCCCAGGAGGGGCACACGACGGAGAAGCTGTTTTGGTCACAGTTTGCGGCGCAGGAGCGCCCAACGCTGTTGAATGACCAGATGGCGCAGTGGGCCGAGCTGCATAGGATGTCCGAATTGGCCATGAGGGACGTCATAGTCCGGCTGTGGTCGGCTGAACCCGTCCCAAGCAGCTATTTTGGCCTGGTGCAGCGACTCGTCGACGCGTTGTCCCGAATTGACGCAGTCAAGCGGTCGTCATATATAGAAGGTGCGCGGCTGGCATTCGCCCGTTTCAAGATGCACGGGACGAAAATGAAGGCCGTCGTCGTGGCAGTTGAGGGCCCGCCCGGAGGCAAGGACCACCGCAAGCCGGAGCGCTATTTTAAAGACGTCCTAGAGGGTGCCCGCTTGATAGAGGGCGAGTGCTCAAAAGGCATCATGTTCGAGTGAATGTATCCGAACTTTCCCAGACGTTTGTATTATAAATCAAAGCTTTTGTAATGTATTTGTGCTGTTTATCTTAATGTATTTTTCCTCCTGTGCGGCCGTTTTTATCCCTGAGAGTTTGCCAGTCGTCGGCTTTAGCCCCCACGCAGATACTACGGAGGTGTTCGGAATAGCACATAACCACACTTGACCCAACGTCTTGGTCCGTCGAGGAGGTGTTAGTGCGGCGAACCAGGCAATCGGACTATGTGGCTTTATCACTCTCACTTAGCCATAGGAGTTTGACAATGGGACTGTAAGATAGCCCCTAGTGCGTATGCAGCTATCCGAACTTGGATGCCTTAAACGCGTGACCAGGAAGAGCTGGTCCTTCGTGTAATACGGAAAAAAATCGCAAAAGATTTATATTAAGTCGCCGAATAGCCAACTAGCTCTCGCCATACCATGACAGTCAGTTTTCGGCTTTCTCTACTGAGTTGTTTGACCGGACGAACCAGAAACACAATCGCAGTAGTTCTCCCTTTACTACCTTAGCCGAACAAGCGGAACATAAGGTGGTAACCATAGGAGCCGGGCAACCCAACTATTGACCAAAGACAAGATTCAGAGCCGATGCATATAATGCCATATTCGGGACGCCGAAGTATACTATAAAAGTGTTCGGACTTCTTTTTGTTTGAAAAGTATACGTGGCCAGATAGAGCCCCGGCGACTTGAATCGTGCCGAGGTATATGCAACAATCTGACGTAAAGAGGGGATAAAGATTAGGAGAGAAGCTAATACCGCACGGGATTGGGCAAAACTGTTTCCATTATAGTCTGATTGATACGTCAAAACTTATTTTTACAGAGGATGCGATAAGCATCGAGGCTATTTTACATGCCGAACACAAGGGAAAGTTGTATACAGGCCCTAAAAAGAAAAAGATGATCTTGAAGATCCTTTGGACACTCTGCCGCACGTCTGCGCTGTTGTTCTCCTTGGTGTATGATGCTTTGAGAGGATCCATGATCGGGTATACATAGGGAGCCTGGAAAAGGGGCCCTTGGTATCATCGAAAAGTGATGTGGGTCGTAAAGAACCTGAAAAGAAAAAGTAAGAAGAAAAAAGGATGCGAGGGTCCGCATAGGGTCGAGCCGTATTGTGGACCTTGCTTTTGGTGTGCCTCCGTCCTTGCCCATGGTATTTTTAGTGCGTAGTTATGTACGCGCGGTACGTATGCCGCTATAAAGTTCGGGTTTTGACGGAGGCTGGATTGCTAATCTAGCTCTGGATGAGCCGGACTGTCATTCTGCAGGGTAGACCGGACTCGTTTGACAGTGTCCGGGGGCTTGACTGCCGATGTAGTATTCGGCTTAATGAGGCCACCATGTACTTCGGCTGCGAGGGCCGCGGTATGCTCCTCAGTACGGAGGGAGCGCTCCATGTTTCCATTGACTGTTATGACGCTGCGTGGTCCCGGCATCTTGAGCTTTAGATAAGCATAGTGCGGGACCGCATTGAAGCGGGCGAACGCGGTTCGTCCAAGCAGTGCGTGATAGCCACTGCGGAAGGGGATGATGTCAAAGATCAGGTTTTCGCTTCAAAAGTTATCCGGTGAGCCGAAGACAATTTCCAGCGTTATGGACCCAGTACAGCAGGCCTCTACGCTGAGTATTATTCCTTTAAAGGTGGTTTTAGTGGGCTTGATTCTTGACGGATCAATACCCATTTTTCGGACAGTGTCCTGATAAAGCAGGTTAAGGCTGCTACCGCCGTCCATAAGGACTCGCGTGAGATGGAATCCGTCGATTTTTGGATCGAGGACCAGTGCTGCCGAACCTCCGTGACGGATACTGGTCGGATGGTCTCTGCGATCAAAGGTGATCAGGCAAGCCGACCACGAATTGAGTTTTGGGGTGACTGGCTCTATGGCGTAGACGTCCCTGAGTGCGTGCTTGCGCTCCCGCTTGGGGATATGAGTGACATAGATCATGTTCACTATTTTGACCTCGGGGGGAAATTTCTTCTGTCCCCCTGTGTTTGATGGGCGAGGCTCATCATCATCCTTGCTAGGCGGCCCTTTCCCCTTATGTTCGGTGTTTATCTTACCGGCCTGTTTAAAGACCCAACAATTTCTGTTGGTATGATTGGCAGGCTTGTCAGGGGTGCCATGAATCTAGCAAGGTCGATCAAGTATTTTGTCCAAACTGGATGGACCATCTTTGTTTCCTTTGAATGGCTTCTTCCGCTAACCGGGTTTAGTGCCACTGAATCCGGCGTTGACCGTCGTATCTTCACTATCTTCATTGTTGTTTCGACGCTTGTGTTTGTTGCGTCGTGGCTTGCCATTGCCGTCCCTGGCTTCGGAGGTGACAGGGTCGCTGGTGCTATTGTTTCTACGAGCTAGCCAGCTATCTTCTCCCGCGTAGAAGCAGGTCATAAGTGCGGTAAGGGCTACCATGGACTTCGGTTTTTCTTGACCGAGGTGTCGGGCGAGCCACTCGTCCTGAACGCTGTGTTTAAAGGCCGCGAGGGCTTCGGCTTCCGGACAATCCACAATTTGGTTCTTTTTAATTAAGAACCTGGTCCATAGCTCTCGGGTTGATTCTCCGGGTTGCTGGACTATGTGACTGAGGTCATCGCCATCTGGGGGCCGGACATAGGTACCTTGGAAGTTGTCTCTAAAGGCATCTTCCAAATCTTCCCAGCTACCAATAGAATTTCCTGGGAGGCTGTTTAACCAGTGTCGTGCTGGTCCCTTTAGTTTTAGGGGGAGGTACTTGATGGCATGGAGATCGTCACCGCGAGCCATGTGAATGTGGAGAAGAAAATCTTCGATCCATAGTGCGGGATCCGTCGTACCATCATATGATTCAATGTTCACGGGTTTAAACCCTTGTGGGAACTAGTGCTCCATTACTTCATCAGTGAAGCATAAGGGGTGTGCAGCGCCTCTGTATCGGGTGATGTCGCGACACAGTTCGGAAGAAGTCCGTTTGCGGTTTTCAGCCCGGGTGAGGTTGTGCTCACCGCGCCGGGCCTGATGGCCGTCCTCCCACGCTGGAGCACGTCCCCTTGATCCGTAAATTGGTCTGGTCTGACCGGCTCTATTGTCCAGGTCCTTGCGTAAGTCGTAGGTGTAGCCCGGAGCCGCTACCTCCTTGCCTCGACGGCGGGTTGGCGCGGGCTGGTGTTCGGCGTAAGTAGCCGCTCTGTCCCGTCCACGTGGTGGTCGGTCAGGTTCGTCAGCAGGTTTGTACTTTGGCGGTACGGGCTTAAGGACCTCGTCGTCAAATTGTGGTAGTAGTTTGCGCTTCGGGTAGCTCTTAGTTGGGCGCTCGAGGCCGTATTCCTCGGCTGCCAGGACTTTAGTCCATCTGTCATTGAGCGTATCCTGTTCGGCTTGGAGCCGTTGCTGCTGCTTTTTTAGGCTTCTTGCAGTGGCGATTAGTTGGCGCTTAAAGTGCTCCTGCTCGAGGGGTTCCTCTGGCAAGATGAAATCTTCGTCGCCGAGGCTTACATCATCTTCGGAGAGCAGTAAATAATTACTATCTTCCGAGTCCTCGTTTCCAACCGGATCGTCAGGGTTAACTTGCCCCTCCTCCACATCATCTTGTTCGGATGTGGGTTCGACGGGGGCTTCGGGGTTTTCGGCATCCTCTGGAGTATTATCGTCTCCGGTGCCAGTATTACTGTCTTTGCCACGACGCGATTTTGAGCGGCGCCGCTGGCGTCGACATTTTGGAGGTGCTTCAGCAGGCTTGTCCTCAACCGGATCCTTCCTGCCGCTGTAGTCACCCTCTTTGGGTGTGTCCACCATATACACGTCATATGTGGATGTGGCCGTCCAACGTCTGGTAAACGGCGGGTCTTGGCCTTGTTCGTCTCTGGCATCGTCGTCCATGTCGTCGATGTCTTCGGAGGTGTAGTCCAGCATGTCGGTTAAATCTTTGACAGTGGCTATGAAGTGGGTGGTGGGTGGGACGTGAAATTTCCCGCTCTCAGCCCCTAGTCCGGGTTGGGCGCAGTTCGGAAGTGATTCTTCTGTAATAGCGAGGGATCACATTAAGTCCAGAGCCTCGTTTAGGAGTGAGGGTTGGACGGGGAAAAGAGAGTCCGCAGGGCCGACCAGGGCGAAGGTCTCCTGGCCATGCTTGCTTGGCGCGGACCTCAAGAGTTCGGATCTGGAGTCCCGGGGCGAGTCCGGCCCTCCGGCGATAGGAGGAACCTGGTCTAAATCTGAGTTCGCCATGGACTCAATTACCCCCGGGTCTTCGATAGTGCGGTTTACAGCGGAGTCCGATGGGCTCCAAACTCCCATCTTCGAACCTGGCGGTTTGCTCCGGATCTAAGGCCAGAGCGGTGTTCGGCGCCGCAAACCCTTCGAAGATCAAATCTCCTCGGATATCAGCGACATAGTTTAGGTTCCCGAAACTGATCTGATGACCAGGGGCGTAGCTGTCGATTTGTTCGAGGTGGCTAATCGAGTTGGCACGCAGAACGAAACCACCGAATACAAAAATCTGGCCGGGGAGGAAGCTTTCCCAGAGACGGCATCGTTGTAGATGATCGAACGATCCATCGAGCCTTCTGTTGACGACACAGTGGAACTCTCAATGAAAGCACCAATGTCGGTGTCAAAACCGGCATATCTCGGGTAGGGGGCCCCGAACTGTGCGTCTGAGGATCGAAGGTAACAGGAGACAGGGGACACGATGTTTACCCAGGTTCGGGCCCTCTTAATGGAGGTAATACCCTACTTCCTGCTTGATTGACTTTGATAAATATAGGGGTTACAAGAGTTGATCTATCTCGAGATCGTAATGGCTAAACCCTAGATGCCTAGCCTGTATGTCTTGTGTTCTATCCTACGGACTAAATTCTCCGGTTTATATAGACACCGGAGGGGCCTAGGGTTATACACAGTCGGTTTACAGAGAAAGGAATCTTAATATCCGAACGCCAAGCTTGCCATCCACGCAAAGGAGAGTCCCATCCGGACACGGGTGAAGGCCTTCCATCTTGTATCTTCACGGCACATCAGTCCGGCCAATGTCACATAGCCCGGACGCCCGGGGACCCCCTAATCCAGGACTCCCTCAAAGCCGTGGTCGTCGGAGGAGGAGGAGTCGACGATGACGAGGCCATTGAGGCGCTGGACGGCCCGGTCCTGCTGACGCTTGAGCTTGGCCAGCCGAGCCGCCTCCTTCGCCTTCTCCAACGCCTCCCGCTCGGACTGCTCGATGGCAAGCCGAAGAGCCTTGGCGTTCTTCTGGCGTAGCCGCTGAGCGTTCGTCTCCACCGTCGTAAGCAACCGACGGTAGCCCCACGCGAGGAGCCGCTGGGCCTCGTCAGGCTCCGCCGGTAACCCACGCCGGCGGAGGACAGAGCTCTCCACAACCTCCGTCTCCCTTATCGCCTGTCTCTCGCGGCGAGCGGCGCGCGCCTCCGACTCTGGCGTGCGCGTCCGGGCCGGCGGGGCGGGCACAAGCACCCGCCGCTGCCCACGAGGGGGAGCAGCAGCCGACGGGGCGAGGGGACGGCGTGGGGAAGCAGCAGCCGGCGGGGCGAGGGAACGGCGTAGGGGAGGCGCCGATTGCGCTGGCCGCCTGTCGGGGCTGCCCATGGGCCGGGAGGGGTCAGCGCCGGCGTCCGAGATGCGCCGATGGGGAAGCTACGGCTGCGGCGAGGCTGTAGATCCGGAGGTGCCCCCGGTCTCCACCTTGGACCGCTCCAAGGCGATGCGGAGGGCAAGCTCATATTCCAGATCCACCTTGTCGTCGGAGCGGCTGCCGGAGCTCGACATTGCGCCGGATTCGATCGGAATCGATGAGGGGAGAGGAGAGGATGGAGCGAGAGAGGAGGGTGAGTAAGCTAGGGTTTCAGACCGACGAGGCCGATGGGGTTTTTTGTGCGACATCCGTGGGGCCGGTGGTGGGCCGGGCTTATCAGGCGGACGTGCCCGGGTGTGCCCGGGCCACCCCATATCCACCCCATATTTAGACTGGATATGGGGGGTGCCGGTCATTCCGGGCGTTTGAGGCCATTTTGAGGTGCCCATCTGGGTTAAAAAACGTGATCGGGCAGTGACCAGGCAGCCCGCCTGGGCATATGAGACGGCTTTGAGAGGTCCGACTGTAGATGCTCTTAAAAGCAATAGTAGTGGTAATTCTTTTTCTTGTCTATCATGTCAACATGGGCTCGATCAACACTTGGCTTGGTTGCTCTTGCCACGAGGCAGATCTATCTCGGCTCCTGCATGCTCCGCCATGCCGAGGCCATATTGCCATGCATGCATGCAAGGTTCCCAAGGCTGTTTAGGCTACCACCCCCTTTGCTTTCTGTAAGGTAACTTTGACAACGAAAAGAGACAAGTAGATAGGGGAGAGAGAGAGAGAGAGAGAGAGAGAGAGAGAGATATGATGGCGGCATTGCTATCGGGCAAGGCAGAATCACGCTGCTGCTAAGATAAGTAGGGAAGAAATCTCAAAAGGTATTGGCTTAGGCAGAATCACGCTGCTAGCTGCTAAGATAATAACCAAGGATGTAAAGGTGTTGGCTTAGGCAGAATCTTGCAGAAAGCCAGTGCACAGTGCGTCGGCTTTATGTGGAGCAAGCAGCGAGACTATTAATTAGGTCCATTTGGTTGATTCTGTGCGAGTCCCCAGGATGATTGGTTTGTTTAGGGAGTAGTAAATCAGGTGATCTTCTTTCCACGTTCAACTTTCGTCAAAACGAAAACCTCCATGCATGCATGCATCTTCCGGCCAGCCTTCCGAGGAGATTCGCCATGCATGGATGCCACTGAAACTTTACTGCATGACATGCATGCAGCACCACGGACCGGATTGCTGGTGTATATAGTACTTTAAGGGAGCGCACTTTAAGACGAGTAGATTCTGCTGGGTGTCTCCATGCAGTGCAGATATGGTAGATCTAGGAGTACCAGGTCAGATTATTCAAAGGCGTACATGCATATATTAAGGCTGGTCATAGTGGTGAGTAACTTATACTAGTGTCATGCATATGACATTAGTCTAAATTACTATTTTCATAGTGTAAAGTAACATAGTAGTAGTGTCATATATTGTTTCATTTATTAGTTCATAGACTCATTTTGCCTTGGGAAGCGTTATGTTACAGTAACATATTATGTTACCACAAGCACCTCTTTCCTCATTAAATACTTGTCACATAAGCAAAATTGTCTTGGGATGTGTTAAGTTACTGCCTAAGTTAGGCTAGTCATAGTGGAGAGTAACTTAGACTAGTAACATACATATGTTATTAGTTTATGTTACTACCTTCATGATGGATTAGTAACATATAGATAGTAACATGCAAGCCTTCATTAATTGAAATATAGACTCGTTTTATCTCGGGATGTGTTATGTTACAGTAACATATTATGTTACCACAAGCATCTCTTTCCTCATTAATTCCATGCCACATAAGCATTTTTATTTGGGATGTGTTATGTTACTACCTAAGTTACTCCAACTATGGCTAGCCTTACCCCCACTATGACTAGCCTAATACGATCAACGGCTGCGGCACTGACTGAGGACTGATATGATCTCCACGGCCAGTGAGCTCTGAGCATGCAGCAGCGGATCCATGGCTTTAACGGCGGAAACCCTGTGATTGCCAGCTTCGATCGGCAGGATCAGAGTACTACTGGGTACATCAGTGCATGCAATGCAACCAGGGCGGCAAGTTTCCCAGGTTATGCATGCAATGGAACCATTTGAGTGCTGAAGCCACCGCTTTTGAGTACATGCATGCAATTCAACCATGGCGGCAATGGGCAAAGCAAAGCAAGGACAAAGCAGAAAGGGCCATGGGGGTTTCCCTCTTTCCCGGGTTATGCATGCAATGCAAATTTGTAATGCACATAGTAGCATCAGCATAGCAGCATGGCTACCGCTTTGCTGGGTTTCCTTTTGAGTGTTGAAGCCACCGCTTTTGAGGGCGCAACCAAACGTCAATAAAGCAAAGATTCCAAGATGCTCTCACGATTCAGAGCTTAGAACTACTCCCTCCATTCCTAAATGTAAGTCTTTTTAAAGATTTCATTACAAAATACATACGGATGTATATAGACAATTTTAGAGTGTGGATTCACTCATTTTGCTTCGTATGTACTACATAGTGAAATCTCTAAAAAGACTTATATTTAGGAACGGAGGGAGTAAAGTAGAGCGAAGGCCGTCCCATGCATGCACAGCAACAGCACAAAAAACACGAAATCACACTCAAGTTTTTTCCTTTTTTGAGAAGGAACAGCGCACTTTATTCAAACTTCAAGGTTCAAAGGTAACCAAACATGCCGGCCAACCTCACATGTGGCCCAGCCCATTAGAGTGAGATGTCCATGTGTAATTTAAGCCGAAAAAAATTCTCCAACCAAGCACAGAATCCTCCTCAACACATAGTGCAGGCCAACTCAAGCTTTGCTAGATTTTCTTCTTGTTTTTTCAGTTTCCTGTCCAGTTCTTTCTTCATCTTTTGTTTTTCATTTTACTGTTTGTTTCTCTTTTCAGTTTTTTTCTTCTTTGAAATTCATCACCATCTTTTCAATACATGAATATTTTTCAAATTCTCGATAAAAATTCATGAGTAGATTTTAAACTTCATGAATATTTTCTAAACTTCACGAAGATTTTTAATTCATGGGCATTTAAAAACAATATGTGAACACTATTTAATTGTATGAACATCTTTTCAATTTATGAATATTTTCCAAATTCTTGATATAATTTATGAGAAAAAAAATCAAAATTCATGAAATTTTCTAAACTTCACGAAGATTTTTAATTCGTGGGCATTTAAAAAAATGTGAACACTAATTAATTGTATGGACATCTTTTCAATTTATGAATATTTTCCAAATTCTTGATATAATTCATGAGAAAAAAATTCAAAATTCATGAAATTTTCTAAACTTCGCAAAGATTTTTAATTCGTGGGCATTTAAACAAATGTGAACACTAATTAATTGTATGGACTTTTTTTTCAATTTATGAACATTTTCGAAATTCATGAAAACAAAACGAAAATTCATGACGATTTTCTAAACTTGATGAAAATTTTTAATTCGTGGGAATTTAAAAAATTGTGAACACTAATTAATTGTATGGACATCTTTTCAATTTATGAATATTTTTGAAATTCTTGATATAATTCATGAGAAAAAAAGAAAATTCATGAAGATTTTTTAAACTTCGTGAAGATTTTTAATTCACGGGCATTTAACTAAAATATGTGAATACTAATTAAATGTATGGACATCTTTTCAATTTATGAATATTTTTCAAATTCTTGACATAATTCATGAGAAAAAATAAAATTCATGAAGATTTTTAATTCACGGGCATTTAACTAAAATATGTGAATACTAATTAAATGTATGGACATCTTTTCAATTTATGAATATTTTTCAAATTCTTGACATAATTCATGAGAAAAAAATAAAATTCATGAAGATTTTTAATTCATGGGCATTTAAAAAATATGTGAACACTAATTAATTGTATGGACATCTTCTCAATTTATGAATATTTATCAAATTCTTGATATAATTCATGAGAAATAAATCAAAAATCATGAATATTTTCTAAACTTCACAAAGATTTTTAATTCATGGACAATATAAAAATACGTGAACATTATTTAACTGTATGAACACTTTTCATTTAATGCAGGTTTTAAAAATTCTTGAAAAAAATCATCAGCAAATATTAAAATTCACGAAAATTTTCTAAACTTCACAAAGAATTTTAATTCGTGCACATTTAAAAAACTACGTGAATATTATTTAAATGTATGGACTTCTTTTCAACTTATGAATATTTTTCAAATTCTTGATATAATTCATGAAAAAAATAAAATTTATGAAGATTTTCTAAACTCCACAAATATTTTTTATTCGTGGATATTTTAAAAAATTAAACATTATTTTAATGTATAAACATATTTTAGTTAATGAATATTTTTTAAATTCTTGATAAAATTCATTAGCAAATTTTAAAATTCATGAATATTTGTTAAACTCCACACAGATTTTTACTTCTTGCACATTTGATAAAAATATGTGAACTTTATTAAAATTTGAGCACATCTTTTATATTCTAGATATGTTTTTCAAATACATGAATATTCTTCCGAATTCGTGAATATTTTTCGAAATTCAATGAAAAAATTATTTTTTTCTTTCAAAAATAACTTCCTAAGAAAATAAAAATCGACATAAATAGGTTGGCCGGAAGAACAAAGAAAACCATAGTCGTAAAAAATAATTGCCCTCCTTTCAAGCTGAGCACGGATATGTTCGGGAGTGTAAAAGGAGAATTGAAGTATTGCAAAAGGAAGACGGCCCCGCTTCAGCTTCATCTATCGTCAGTTTAGCCTAAGATTCCTGAAAGGTTCTTCGAGGTTTATCAAAGGGAAGAGATGATTTAGCATCAAAGAGCTTGAGTGAGCTGGAGTTTAGTGGCTTTCAGAAGGCGACAAAATACACGTTTTCCATGTTAGAGCATGTTAGTGAAAAATAAAATAAATTAGTTTATGTCACATCAGGATGAATGACACGTTAATCTCGAAGCTAATGGAAAAAGAGGTCAAGTGTTCCCTTTTTGTGATGTTCCTGTCAAAGGCAAGGGCCGGATGGATTTCCCCTGCATTTATTTTACAAAAAATGGGATTTGTGTGCGGTTGAAGTCATTGTGGTTGTCTTGTGTGTTCTGCATGGAGAGGAGGATCTTGATATAATCAATTAAACCATCATCATCTTACTCCCAAAGGTGGTAAGCCCCAGTGATCTGGATCAGTTTAGGCTGATCACTTTATGTGACATAATTTACAAATTGCATCAAAAGTCATCTTGAAGAGGTTAAAGGTAATCCTCCTAGAAGTCATATATGGAAATAGTATGTCTTTGTACCTGGACGGATCATAACATATAATGTGATCTATCCCTATGGGTATTTGCACTTCATTAAAATCAACAAGGCAAAGAGGAACCAAGTGTGTTAATTAAAGATTGATATGCACAAGTCATATGCCAGAGCTGAGTGATGCTACCTTGAGACCATCGTGCTGAAGTTGTGTTTCAAACGTCTATGGGTCAAATATGTGATGAGAATTGTAACTACAGTTTTCTTCCACATGTTGTTTAATGCATTAAAACTATATAGCTTCTGACCCACTAGAGGTATTCTTTAGGGTCTCTCGTGTATGATAAAAATTGTTGTGAGCTATCCTTGCTTCATGGTAGTGACAGACCTAGAACAGTAGGCATCGGGTGCCATAGTTCAAAGTTTACACTATATACATCATCATAATCTCAACACATAGTCTTGAAAATAGCAACAACTTGATGAATATTTAATGTTAAGTATATAGTAAAATTTATTTTTCAATTTTGGAGGGGGTGCCATGGCACTTATGGCACCCCACTAGATCCGCCCTAGCTTCATGGTATAATGGTGGCACCATCGGCTTCGGTGGTTAACCATTTGCTCTTAGCAGATGAAACCCTATTATTTTTCAAGGTAGATGGTGAAAGTGTATCACATGTTAAGGAAGTTTTGGAAAATTATTGTAGGACATCGGACGAATGGATAAACATGGATAAGTATGATGTTTATTTCATCAAAGGCTACTGACAACATGAAAGGAGGAGAACGAAGTCTTTGTGAACGTGTAGAATGATTCCTTGAGTGAAAAGTACCTTGGTATGCCCTCTCATGTTAGGAGAGCCAACACGGAGTGTTCAACTCCCTTGGGAGTAAGGTGTGGAACAATGTGCAATGATGGACAGGAAAATGCTTTTAGGAGTTGCCAAAGATGTGCATAGCAAATCGATAGAACAGGTTGTCCCAATAAACTCAAGGCCTACCTTGTGGTATCTGCTCTCATATCCATTCTATGACGCACCATTTCTAGTGGGAAATAAGGGAGGAAAGTGGAAATGAGGGTACTAACTACTAAGCATAGTATATCGCTGATAGAGTTAATATGCACACATATATACAACTAATAAATAAATGCTTGCATACTACAAAGTTTTGAACTTTGACAAAAACAATGTGCATGAGTCGAGGTAGCTTAACTAGCTCACTACTCTCCTCTGGATGGGAGGGAACATGTGCACCTCCAGTCTGCAGGCTGCAACACTAGCCAGGTCATGGCGGTTCCACCAATGCCTCTGCCATATGGTTTGCCACAATTGACATCGACGATGTGAGCAAATGATATGTAGGTTTTATAGCGACACATATGACTTGTCATCACCCACGTAGCAGCGTCTGGTAGGCCAACCCAATAGCGGAGGTACGTTTAGTCGAGAGTAAGTTTTCAAAAGCGTCTTCCAAGGGTTTCAAAAGCTTCCACTAGTCTTAGGAAGCTTCTAGCAGGGTTTTTCTATTCTTTTTTTGTTTCCCAGTCATTTTTTGTTTTTTGATAGTTTTATATAGTTTTTAGTTGTGCTTCTCTTTCGAGTTTTTTTTTCACTTTTCATTTGTCGTTTTTCAATATACAAATAAATAATTTCAAACTTTTAACATGTTTTCACATTTATGAAACTTTTCACAAATTGAGGATTTCTTTTTTCAAATTCGTGTACATTTTTTTAATTGCAAACATGTGTTCAAATTCATGGAAAAAACTATTCGAAAGTTTTTTGCATTCATGAATAATTATCTAATTCACAAAAAAATGTATTCGTGAATTGTTTTAGATTGTGAAAAAAAATCGAAAATATTTTTAAAAGTTGTGAACATTTTCACAAATTCAGAACTTTTATATTTATGAACATGTTTTAATTTTGTTTATATTTATTAAGTTTGTGTTTTTTGAATTCATGAACAATTTGTACAATGAGTCGATGTTTTTCATATACTGAATTCATGAATATATTTTTCAAATTCATGATTTTTTTAAATCATGAACATTTATCGAATCCATGAACAATTTTTTAATTTTCAAATATTTTTTAAACTCACGCACATTTTTAAATATACATACATTTTCTTTATTTGCACGCATCCTCTTAACTAACCAATGGTTTTTAAATTTTTTTTGTACATTTTCAAATTGGCAAAAAAAATTGTAATTCATAGACGAAATTGATGTTTTCAAACATTTATTTAAGTAAAGAAAATAAAGAAAATTTAAAAAGACTCATGAAAATAAAAGTATACATGTGATGTCATTTTCTTGTTTGGAAAAAGACACACCCCGAGGCATCTTCGATATGATTAATATCATGGAAACAGAAGCCAGTACCAAGGATAGAGATGCAGAATGACCAATAGAAAATAAAATTACATTGATAATGATACTAGCCTTCTTCTTCCTTTCATTGTACGCGTTGAAGTAGTTATATGACTTAGATAAAATTACATTTAGTGTGTTTGTTTACTCATTTTAGACCGTATATAGCTTATATATTGAAAATATCCATAAAATCTTACATTTATGAACGAAGAGAGTAGCTTGTTGGTTGATGACATGGACATTTTACCAACAAGACATATGTACAAGCTGTTGGAGATACCCTAGAACGGATAGATTCTGTGAGACTGATATGCGAGATCTACTACCAGGTCAGATTATTCAAAGGCGTACATATATTAATAATATATACAATCAACGGCAGCGATAGAGGAACTGATCTCCATAATGACATGCGGATCCATAGCTTTAACTGCGGACACTTTGTGATTGCCAGCTTCGGCAGAATCTTGTTGTACATGCAACTATGGCGGCATCCATGCATGCAAAAGGGCAAAGCAAAGCAAGACACAAAAGCGAAAAAGGCCGTGGGGTTATGCATGCAAATATGCAAAGACACATAGTAGCATCAGCATGGCAGCATGGCTACCGCTTTGCTGGCTTTCCTTTTGAGTGCTGAAGCCACCACTTTTGAGGGCGCAACAAAACATCAATATAGCAAAGATTCTGAGATGCTCTGACGAGTCAGAGCTGAGAAGTAGATCGAAGGCCATGCCATGCATGAACACAAAATTCACAAAATCTTGCTCGAGACAAGGAGAGCACGTGAGGGTAATTGACAGATATACTATCGTTTTTGTCGCACCTAAACACCCTAGTGATTCAGTGGACTGCAAGTTCGCCTATGGGTACGCTGGAGCCGCTGTGGCCAACCCATGAGAGTGAGGTCTGTGTGTGTAATTTAAACCAACTCAAGCCTTGCCGTTTTTTGGGTTTCCTCTGTGGTTTTATTGCAATTTTTCTCCTTCTCGTTTTTCTTTACTGTTTGTTTTCTCCCTTATTTTCAGGTTTTCCTGTTTCCTTTTTTAAATATCACAACATTTTCTAAGTATTCAAGAAAGTTTCAAAAATTGTAAATATTTTTCTAAAATTCATGAAAAATTTATACATATGCGAAAATTATTTAATTCATGAACATCTTGTCAAATACGAGAACATTCTCCCAAATTCCTGTCTTTTTTCAAATTCATGAATATTTTCAAAATTCACATTTTTTTCAAACTCCTGTACAGATTTTATATTTTGTGACATTTTTAAATTTCATGACATTTTTTGAATTCACAAAATGTTGAATTCACAATTTTTTTAAAATAATATAAATTATTTTTCAAATTCATAAAGCATTTTCGAATTGACAAACTTTTTTGAAAAGTCTTCTACATTTTAAATTCATGTTTTTTCTTATTTCACAAACATTTCTTAATCCGTGCACATAATTTGAATTCACATACAGTTTTGTAATTCATTTATTTTCATATTGTTAACATTTTAAAGAATTTAAATATTCATTTATAATTTAACAAAGAAAACCGACCGTTATAATAAAAACTCTTCGAAATAAAAGTCCACTTTTATACTGCTTTTGCCAAAAAAGACAAGGAGAGCGTACAAGTGTAGTGGATGGATATCCCGCTTTTGTTGACGTCGCGCATACACACTTTTTTTTTGGTCACTCGCACCTGCACACTCAAGTGATATAGTGGACTGTGAGTTCAACCGGCCATAAGTTGTGTAATCTGGAGCCACATGTGGCCCAGGAAGTGCGGCCAAAACGGAGGAGTGTAGAGAGGGAAAAACAGTAATCACCTAAAAATAGTACCCAACCTGACTTATGGGCCCCATTTTCAATGTGCAAATCTCTCTCTCTCTCTCTCTCTCTCTCTCTCTCTCTCTCTCTCTCTCGCTCTCTCACACACACACACACACAAACGGAGGGTAGCATCAAGCTCCCAAGAAACTGGACGCAGAGCCTCGAGGGCGGTAATGAGCTCGGACATGGCCAGGTGCAAGCGACCATTAGCGAGGATGTGACTGGGGAGAAGGGGGAGGAACTGCGACCACACACATTGGTGGCACCGCCGACGATCGAGGAGGTCGCAGGGTGGTCAGGGGAAATGGGGCAAGGTGGTCAGTTGTGGCAGTCCAACGGGCGCATCTTGTGTGATAGATCGTTGGACAGGCGACGTTGGTAGGAAGGCATGATCCTATCATATATACACAACAGGTAATCAAAGAAATATGATGCATGGTATAATTTCTTAAAGCCAAAGCTAATAAAACTTTTTGAAGCAAACCAATGGTAAGATAAATTAAATACCTCTATGCAAATAATGAAATCTTGTACATTAGATAATCACTTCAAGCTCTATATTAAATGACTTCTACGAAGGACCAAATAATCATACATTATTACAATTGCCACCCATTGCAAATAAGTAAAGAATATTATTGACTTGAACCAAAGAAACTTACCCAAAAGTTTTGTGAATTTGAGTAAATTTCAGGACTGCATCAAAGTAAGAGTATCCGCATCAAATAGATATATTTAGGGGCTATAAGATAGATGAAGAAATTTACTCTATTAAGTTTGTTACATCATTAAATTATAGCACTCTGTCACATGTCATATGGCTATTGCACCTTTATGAAAAATAAGGTAAGCCCAGTTTTTCATGCATAATCTGCCAAATCATAAATCAGAATAATAATAGTTGTGCACACAACAATGCCAAAGAAAATTAGATTTTAAGAGCATAAAGGGCTACATTGCAGGAGAAACAAAGTGTCTGTATTCGAGGTCCACCAATAAAAACCAGACGATACCCCAAATGTTGTTGTGGGAATTTCCAATAAAAACTAGATGATACACTGTTATGGCCATCCTCTATCAGCATCATCCCACAACTGTATTGATGAGGCTACCCACATGGCATCGGCCAGAGTGCTCCTCCAATTATCTGCTCAATGCAGAATAGTCCAAGGTTTTTTAGACAATGCAGAATTGTCCATGTATCACCCACATGGCACTGCTCCTGGGTCTGGCCCATGTACAATTTTAGGCCTGTTTCTTTTTTCTTTGTTAGAGATTTAAAAAAATTATAAAACAATCTTGTCATTTTGTGCATGTAAATTTTATTCATAATTATAAACTAATCAAAGCTGATTTACAAAAATTTAATCATGCATATAAAAAATATCCAGCTCGCATTCATAAAATGTTCATTGCGCTTTATAAAAAATTCATGTGCATAAATAGAAGAAGAAGAATGAAAACATAGAAAGACAAAATGAGCAGAAACATGAAAATAAAAAGAAAACAAGTGAGAAAGAGAGAAAATAAAAACTTAAAAAGGTAGATAGAAACCCAGAAGAAAAAGAAAGAAAGATAGAAATGCCCGCCAGAAACTAGATGCAACCAAGCAAAATGAAAAAAATGATTCTGTTTGCCCAACGACCAGGGCGTGGCTATTCCAATATGAGGGTCGCTTGCAGGGATTGCTAGTCATGTTGATGTCTCTGGTGTTTTTCCCTTTTTCTTATTTATTTTAAAAAATTATATACATATATTGAAAATAATAAATTAGCTCATTTTTAAACAAACTTAATGGCACAAAAAAATCCTCAACCTCTAACAAACTATTCATACCATTCCACAAAAAATGTATGTGACATTACATAAAAGGTCCACACCTTTCAGAAAATTTACGTAGCCACTCAAAAAATGTAAGACTGTGTAAACAATTGTTCGGGTAATACAAAAAAATTCGTTACATTAGGAAATGCTTGTGAAATATTTCAAAATTGTCATGCATTGGAAACAAAATGTTTGTGACATTTTTAAAAATTGTTTATCCAATGTAAGAAAAACTGTTTGCATAGTTTAAAACAAAAATGTACCAACGTGTATTTGAAAAATCTTTAAGACATATTAAAAACTGTTCAAAAAAGTTATTAAAAAATGTTAATCATGTATTTAGTAATAATAAACATATATGAAAATATTTTAAATGTATACAAAAAATATAAAATTTCTATGGAAAAACATAGACATCAAAACATATGATAGAAATTTTTTGTTAACCATGTCTTTGAGCAATATTAAACGTGTATAAAAAAATTGATGCATACAAAAATGTACAATGCTAATGAAAAATGTAGACCTGTCTTGAAAAAAAAATCCCAAAGTAACTTTGTGAATACCAAAGAAAGAAACAAAAATGCCGAGGGAAGCAAAGGAAAGCAAGGGGAAAAGGAAACAAAAACGAAAAACAAAAAGGCGAGAAAGGAAGAAAAGTAAAGAAAAACCTAAGGAGACCAAGGAAAAACGAAGAAGAAAAACTAGCGAAAATAGTGGAAACAAAAAAAGGTGCTACAATATAGGATTGGCCCAGTAGAGCGCCCGCTTTAGGCGAGACAGAACTCCGCCTTGCCACGAGCGAGATATAGATCTGGCATATCGACAATGCATGTAAGGAGGGCATGTGTCTCGCCCACGGCGAGACGCCACGAGCGCCCAAATAAATAGTTAAGGGTTACCCTTGCAAAGGTCACTCCCACTTTCTCATGCACTTACAAGTGCGTACTGCACGTGGGCCACTTGACGCAACCTGAGAGTTTTTCCTCTTTTCGTAGATTAGTTTATTAAAAAAATTAATCTCTTGAACATTGCGTCCAAATCCCATACTATTTTCACCGTTGGATTTCTCGCATTAAGTTCTTCGAAACTAGACCCATATTAATATGTTTTGATTAAATTTTTAACAAAAAAACTGAAAAAGGGAAATGGGGAAAAGATAACAATAAAACGATAAAAAGCAAAGAAACTACAAAAAAAAAGAACAACGAGAAAATGGAAGAAAAAAACATAGCTTGAAGCACGAATGCGGGTTTCACTTTTTTCCCCATTCCAGGAAGAACAACTGTGCTTCTTGTGGAAGAAAATTTGTTCTTCTTGTGGAAGCCCAATTTGTTTAGAGCACAGCTGTGTTGTTTCCCGGGGAAGCACATATTTTATTTTCCTTTTCCGAACTGTGTTTCTCGTGAAAGCAAATCTATGCTTTCATGAGAAGCAAATATGTGCGTGTCTTCTGGAAGCATAGTTTTTTTCATGAGAAGTACATCTCGCAGAACTTAATCTGTGTCTCTGCGGGAAACTTATATGTATTTGTCGTGGAAGCATAGATTTTTTTTCCCTTTCCAAGAAGTACAGTTGTGCTATTCACGGAAGCAAATATGTGCCTAGAAGTAAATATGTGCTTCTCGTGGAAGCACAAAATTGTCCCTTTTCGAGAACCACAACTGTGATTCTTGCGGAAGGGAATCAGTGCCTCAACAAAAAGCAAATTTGTGCTTCTCGTGAAAGCATAAAAAAATCAGTGCATTTTTTCTCTCCAAAATGGACAAAAACCGAAAAGCCAAAAAACCCCAGGAAAAACTCATCTAAAACCCCCAAATCCAGAGGGAGCGCCTTGCATGCGACATGTGACGGTGGCTGGACACCCTCACCTTGCATGCATGATCGTTGCTCGACTCACTTATTTGGTCGGCCCGTGAACCACACACATCTATTAATGCACTTGTCACTTGTCTGCTGCCTCGCCTTGCTGTGCTGCAATCTCGTTCGTTTTCCCTAAAATCATGCCCAGTTTGCCAGTACAGTCAACTCCACATTGAAAAATATAGCTTCTGTGTAATTCCAAAATTTGCGCATTCAAAAAATAATATTTTACTAAGTAATGTTCATACCATAGAAAAATGGTCATGGCATTTATAAAATGTTTACACATTTACAAGATTTTCCATGACATTATTAGAAATGATCATGAAATGTAAATAAAAGCATTCAAGCAATTTTTCCAAAACAATCGTGACGTATAAAATTGTCCGCCATGTATGAAAAAAATATTCACCTTATATTTATAAAATGTTCAACATGCATTCTAAAAATGTATAAAGCGTATCTAAAAATGTATAATATATATTTAGAAAATCTTCAACATGTTTAATGAGTCTAAAAATAAACTTTTAGAGTGTGTGTCTGGAAAATGTTTAACATGTCTTAAAAAAATGTTCAAATTGTGTTTCAGAAAAACAAAAAATGAAAGAGAAAAAAATGGAAAAGAATAGAAAAATCTAATGCCACCCCCCCCCCCCCCCCCCCCCGAAAGAACCTGTAATATGTTAAATTTCTAGAAAAATAAAAATACCAGACGGAACCTTCCAAAACAGCACCAAACAGTGTATGCTTCGTCGCTAATGGGCCATGGCCCGTATAGCATCCTCAGGAGGAAGGGATCACAATAAGCAGTTTTTACCATTCGCCGAACTGAGCACGCCACTAGAGAGATTAAGCATCAAGCTAGTTTAGTTAATTGTAGGTTTAGTTTTGAAGGTCGGGCATCAAACACTGATGTAGATAGGTTAGCTAAGTTTTCAAACATTCTTGATCAGGGGCGACACCTATGGTTCATCCATCCCCATGATTCTTTTTGTATACCACTTCATGTGGACTATGATCATTAAAGCTTAGCTATACACCTAAAAAGCAGTTGGACTGTATGGTGCTTCATGGCTGGGGGGCTAACATGATTTTTTTTCACTGACACTGTAATTTCACTATTTCACTAACATGGCTTGGGCTTCCGGGCTGAGAAATTTCACTGTTTCACTGAGCTTCATGATTTTTTTTCTTAATTTTCAAATATTTTCTAATTCATGAACAGTATTTACATTTACGGACATCTTTTATGATTACTGATTGTTTTGTACCTTTTTTCTCATCAAAACAACATCTTTTTTAGGGGTACCAAAACAACAACATCTAGGGAACGGAAGGCAGCAGCTAACACTACTTGGGCCTGCCCAACAACTCTCATGTGTGTTCATGGATTAGGAGAACCCCTCCTCGTGCATGTGTTTGTAAAACGTGAGCATGGACGTTAACACCTTCAATGTCGATGGAGTGAAGTCTGATTTAGACCTTAAGGTTGTAGATCTCATCCAAAATGAACCTCCATGTCTAAATCCCTGAATTTTTACCCTATCCTCCCTGATCCTGGTCTAAAAGAAGCTTCGGGGTGTTTTTGGAGTGGATTCGATATGACATGGCCGGGAGCAGCCTCACCAGGCCCTCTCCTTGACGACCTATTTGCAGCCTGGACGACCAGGTTATTATTGTATTTCCTTGTTCATGATAACCATTCATTATCCATACTATAATTGTATTGACCGGAAACTCAAATACATGAGAAAAATAAAGATTCTGTTTGCCCACCAGCCAGGGCGTGGCTATTCCAATGTGAGGGTCGCTTGCAGGGATTGCCACGTCATGTTGATGTCATTGGTGTTTTTCCCTTTTGCTTATTTTTTATATATAATATATATATATATATATATATATATATATATATATATATATAATATTGAAAATAATGAATTAGCTCATTTTTAAACAAAATCATGGCAAAATAAATAAATCCTCAACCTTTAAAAAAACTATTCGTACCATTCCACAAAAAATGTATGGGACATTACATAAAATGTCCACACATTTCAGAAAATTTACGTAGCCACTCAAAAAATGTTATACAGTGTAAAAAAATGTTCGGGTAATAAAAAAATGGTTTATCCAATGTAAAAAAACTGTTTGCATAGTTTCAAACGTTTCATATGATAAAAACAATGTACCAATGTGTATTTAAAAAATCTTAAGACATATTAAAAACTGTTCAAAAAGTTATTAAAAATATTAATCATGTATTTAAAAATAATAAACGTATATGAAAATATTTATATGTTTACAAAAAATATACATTTTCTTTGAAAAACATAGACATCAAAACAGATGATGGAATTGTTTTGGTAATCATGTCTTTGAATAATATTAAACGTGTATAAAAAATTGATGCAAAGAAAAATGTACAATGCTAATTAAAAATGTAGACATGTCTTGAGAAAAAATCCCAAAGATACCTAGTGAATACAAGAGAAAGAAACAAAAATGCCAAGAGAAACAAAGGAAAGCAAGGGGAAAAGGAAACGACAAGGAAAAACAAAAAAGGAAGAAACTAAAGAAAAACCTAAGGAGACCAAGGAAAAACGAAGCAAAAAAATGAAAACTAAGGAAAACAGTGGAAACAAAAAAACGTGCTACAATATAGGATTGGCCCAGTAGAGCGCCCGCCAGAGGCGAGACGGAACTCCGCCTTGCCACGAGCGAGATATAGATCTGGTGTATCGACAATGCATGTAAGGAGGGCATGTGTCTCGCCCGCGGCATGACAACAAGAGTGCCGAAATAAATAGTTAAGGGTTACCCTTGCAAAGGTCACTCCCACTTTCTCATGCACTTACAAGTGGCGTACTGCACGTGGGCCACTTGTCATAACCTGAGGGTTTTTCCTGTTTTTCATAGATTAGTTTATAAAAATGTTTAATCATCTTAACTGTGTGTCCAAATCCCAAACTATTTTCACCGTTGGATTTCTCGCATTGAAATCTTCGAAACTAGATCCCATATTAATAGGTTTCGATGAATTTTTTAACAAAAAACCAAAAAAGGGGAAACGGGGAAAAGGTAAAAAAAAAAATCGGTAAACAGCGAAAAAACTACGAAAAACAAAAAGAGCAACGAGAAAATGGAAGAAAAAAACTTAGCTGGAAGCACGAATGCGGGTTTCACTTTTTCCCCATTCCAGGAAGCACAATTGTGCTTCTTGTGGAAGAAAATTGGTGCTTCTTGTGGAAGCCCAATTTTTTTAGAGCACAGCTGAGCTGCTTCTCGGGGAAGCACATATTTTTTTTTCCTTTTCGAGCTATGTTTCTCATGAAAGCATAGATATGCTTTCATCAAAAGCAAATATGTGCGTGTCTTCTAGAAGCACAAGTTTTTTCCTGAGAAGTATAGCTCACAGAACTTAACCTGTGTCTACGTGGAAATATATGTGCTTCTCGTGAAAGCATAGATTTTTTCCCTTTTCAAGAAGTACATTTGTGCTATTCACGGAAGCAAATATGTGCCTCCACGGGAAGTAAATATGTGCTTGAAGCACAAAATTGTCCCTTTTCGAGAACCGCAACTGTGCTTCTTGCGGAAGGTAATCTGTGCCTCAACGAAAAGCAAATTTGTGTTTCTCGTGAAAGCAGAAAAAAATCTGCGCATTTTTTTCTTCAAAAACGGACAAAAACAGAAAAGCCAAAAACCCCAGGAAAAACTTATCTATAAACCCCAAATCTAGAGGGAGCGCCTTGCATGCGACATGCGACGGTGGCTGGACACCCTCACCTTGCATACATGATCGTTGCTGGACTCGCTTATTTGGCTGGCCCGTGAACCACACTCATCTATTAATGCACTTGTCGCTTGCCTGCTGCCTCGCCTTGCTATGCTGCAATCTCGTTCATTTTCTCTAAAATCACGCTCACTTTGCCACTACAGTCAACTCCACATTGAAAAATCTAGCTTCTGTGTAATTCCAAAATTTACGCATTCGAAAAATAATATTTCACTAAGTATTCAAATAAAATTTCCCCATTTAAAACATGGTTCACGACATTTAAAGTAATGTTCATACCATAGAAAAATGTTCACACATTTACAAAATTTTCCATGACATTATTAGAAATGATCATGAAATGTAAAAAAATAATCATTCAAGCACTTTTTCCAAAACAATCCTGACATATAAAATTGTCCGCCATGTATGAAAAAAAATATTCACCTTATATTTATAAAATGTTCAACGTGCATTCTAAAAATGTACAAAGTGTATCTGAAAATGTTTAATGTGTATTTAGAAAATGTTCAACAAGTTTAATGAGTCTAAAAATAAATTTTCAAAGTGTGTCTGAATTTTTTTAACATGTCTTAAAAAATGTTCAAATTGTGTTTCAGAAAAAAAAAGAAAAACAAAAAATGAAAGAGAAAAAAGGGAAATAATAGAAAAATCTAGTGCCAAACCCCCCAAAAGAACATGTAAACCGTTCAAAAATTTAGAAAAATAAAAAAACCGGACGGAACCTTCCAAAACAGCGCCAAACAGTGTATGCTTCCTCGCTAATGGGCTATGGCCCGTATAGCATCGTCAGGTGGAAGGGATCACAATAAGCAGTTTTTAGCATTCGCGGAACTGAGCACGCCACTAGCGAGATTAAGCAATGAGGTAGTTTAGTTAATTGTAGGTATACTTTTGAAGGCCGGGCATCAAACACTGATGCAGATAGGTTAGCTAAGTTTTCAAACACTGTTGATCAGGGGCGACATCTATGGTTCATCCATCCCCATTCTTTTTCTATACCACTTCATGTGGACTATTATCAATAAAACTTAGTTATACCCCTAAAAAAGCAGCTGGACTGTATGGTGCTTCATGGCTGGGGGGCAAACATGCTGCACTTGGGCTTCCGGGTTGAGAAATTTCACTCTTTCACTGAGCTTCATGATTGTTTTTTCTCAATTTTCGAATATTTTCTAATTCATGAACAATATTTACATTTATAGACATTTTTATGATTACTGATTGTTTTGTACCTTTTTTCTCAAAGCATCGACCAAAACAACATCTTTTTTAGGGGTAACAAAACAACAACATCCAGGGAACGGAAGGCAGCAGCTAACTGCTACTTCTTGAGCTTGTGCTGATTTTTCCCTTGAAGAGGAAAGGGTGATGTAACAAAGTAGAGATAAGTATTTGCCTTAGTTAAGAACCAAGGTATCAATCCAATAGGAGGCACAAGTAAGTCCCCAATATATGCACCTGCACAAACTAACAAACACTTGCACACAACGTGAAAAAAGGGGTTGTCAATCCCTTCAAGGTCACTTGTAAGAGTGAGATTAATAGAGATAGATATAAAAGATAAATAAAAGGCAAAATAAAGTAAACACAAATAAATTGCAGCAAGATATTTTTGGGTTTTTTGTTTTATAGATCTGAAAATAACATGATGGAAAATAGACCCGGGGGCCATAGGTTTCACTAGAGGCTTCTCTCTTGAATAAAGCATACGGTGGGTAAACAAATTACTGTTGAACAATTGATAGAAAAGCGTAAAGTTATGACGATATCTAAGGCAATGATCATGAATATAGACATCACGTCTGTGACAAGTAGACGGACTCCTGCCTGCATCTACTGCTATTACTCCACACATCGACCGACTCATGCCTGCATCTAGACTATTAAGTTCATAAGAACAGAGTAACGTCTTAAGCAAGATGACAGGATGTAGAGGGATGAACTCAAGCAATATGATATAAACCCCATCTTTTTATCCTTAATGGAAACAAAATACAATATGTGCCTCGCTGCCCCTTCTGTCACTAGGAGAGGACACTGCAAGATTGAACCCATCACAAAACACTTCTCCCGTTGCAAGAAAAACCAATCTAGTTGGCCAAACCAAATCGATAGATCTGTCGTGGTTTTGGTGCGACATATGCCAACGGGTGGCTTATCATGGTGGGGGATAGTAAGACGTCGCCGGTGCCAGGAAGCGGGATGAGGCGTAGACACGTACGCCGGCGAACTTTACCCAGGTTCGGGGCTCTCCTAGGAGATAACACCCCTAGTCCTGCTCCGCGGGGTCTCCGCATGCTCAATATCTCAACAAGTAGCTACAAGATGCTCCTTGAGCTGTTTCTAGAGGAGGAAGAAGGGCAAGGCCAGCTCTTTCCTCTCTCTATATGTGTGTGGCGTGGTCTAAGAGTCTGAACCCTTTGCATGGGTGCCTTGGGGGGTTTATATAGGCCTACCCCCAAGCGTACAATGGTAAACTGGCCGGGTGTAGGCCCAGGCCGTCAGTGTCTTAGGTGGCCGGCTTCTCCAATGGCTACTGGGGCCCGCCGACTGGTGGGCCCCGCCGGCTGTCCTGTACTTGGCCGACAGGCCGCGCCCGCCGCTGGCGGGTCTTGCCGGCTACTCATCACTGTAGCCGTGCTTCTAATGACACTTGCTTTGTCGGGGAGGGCGTGGCTACAGTCCCGCCGCCTGGCGGGCGATCACTGTAGCCATTCCCCATCTCTTCTGGTTAATGGCGCGCAAACTCCCAGGAAGGGGGAGGGCCGCCTGCTGGGTTCCGGCCTCTCCCCCCAGGCCAACTGGTCAGGCCTGCCGCCTTCTAGCTTCTCACTGGCAAGTAGGGCCTGCCGCCCGCGGGCCATACCAACAGCCCATCGTGGGAGCATGGTCCTTCTGGCTTGGGTGATGTCACGGGCAGAGGGGCTACAGTGCCGCGCCGTGCAGGAGATCTCCGGCTTGTACGGCGCACTGTAACCACGACTCGCCCTAGATTTAGGGGTGGTAGGCTTCACTGTAGCCATGCCCTGTCTCGTGGTGCTTAAGAGGGTGCAGACTTTGAGGGCGCCTGGGGCCGCCTGCTAGGAGCCGGCCTCTCTAGAGGCCGCCTGCTAGGAGGCGGCCCGCTTCGTGGCCGTCTTCTGGGGTCCTCCGCCTTCTGGCAGCCGGCCGACTGGACCAGCCAGCCACAAGAAGGTGGCGACCAAGCTTTGAGACTCTGAGGGGTGCAGTCGGCCCCGATGTTTTGAAATGCCATGGGGGGCAGATGAGGCTACCCATGGCCAATAACTCCAACAGTAGTCCCCGAAGCTGGTGGGTCGCCGCGGTCGACCAGGCGGGGTGCCCCAGCAGCTTCCTACTCCGAGTAGTCTCATTTGTTTATCTTGTCCGTCTTCTGGTCGGCCTACTGCCAGGAGGCGGGTGAGGTGGATCGCCGCCTGGCGAATTTTGAATCGTCGAAGCGGGAGCCAGGTGGTGCGCTAGCTAGGCCCCTAGGCCTGCCGCCCGCCGCCCGCTCGCCACACGGCGCCAGCCGACCAAGCCGTCCTGCCAGCCCACATGCGTGACGGGTCGTGCTGTAGGCCGGGCCCGCCACTACCAAGCCTCGGCACGCGCGCGGATCCGCTGTGGCCGAGGCGGGGCGGTTGGGACCCCACGCGCCATCACTACGTGCTTTTACTACACGGTAAATGCGGGTCCGTGGGACGTGGGCGCAGTTAATCCCACGCCTCGCCCCCTCGGCTTCGCAGCCAGGGGATATAAATTGGGGAAGGAGGGGAGCGGCCAAGGCTCGTGCGCTCTCCTCTCCCTCGCCCCCTCTCGCTTCTTCTTCTTCCTCGCCGCCGCCGCACTCGAGCTCCGTCGAAGTAATGTCGCAGCTTGCCGTCGTCTTCGAGCTTCTCCTTTCCAAGCCCTCTCTCCGCTCCGCCACGGGCTTGCACGCTCGTCACCGCCGTCGGCCTCTTCGTCGAGCTCGGGCCGTCATGGAGAGTTCCGGCGATTGGGACGGCTCCAACGTCCATGAAGACCATCTCACCTTCCTCCGTGACACGCGGTGGCTGCCCGGCACGGGCTACATCAAGACGCGCATGCCGCCTGCCGACGAGATCTCGCCGGCGCCGGAGGAAGGCGAGCGCGTCATCTTCCGCTCGCACTTCCTCCGTGGCTTCGGCCTGCCGGCGAGCGGCTTCCTCCGCTCGTTCCTCGCCTTCTACCGACTGCAGTCGCACCACCTCACACCGAAGACGGTGGTGCTGCTGTCAGCCTTCGTCACCCTCTGCGAGGGGTACCTCGGCATCCTCCCCACCCTCGAGCCTTGGGGAGCATTCTTCTACACCAAGCTTGGCACCTCCGCGAGGGAGGGGGCGGCACAGTGCGGTGCTTTCATCGCCGTGCGGCGTCCAGGTGCTAGAAACGCCTTCCCGGCCATCAAGCTGATACAGTCGGTGAAGCTGTGGCAGAAGTCGTACTTCTACATGAAGAACGTCAACCCGGCGATCGACTTAATCAACTTGCCGGAGTACGTGGCCAGGCCGCCTGCTGAGCCCTGCACCAATTGGGGCTTCAAGCCGAAGCCGCTGTCGCTCGACGCCTTCGCCGCCATCGCCCGCCTCAAGGTGATGAAGGAGTCGGAGGGCCTCAAGGCGGCCGACTTGCTGCTCGCCTTTGTGGTGCGCCGAGTCCTCCCGCTCCAAGGCCGGCCCCACATCATCAGCCAGATGAGTGGGCATCGCGACCCATGCCGGATGTGCACCAAGGAGATGTCGACTGCCGAGGTGGCCTATCTGGTGAACGAGATTGTCAACCTCAAACTCGAGCCGTAGGGGTGGCGGTTCGGCAAGCGGCCGTACTCCCGCTCAGATCCGCTGCCTATGGTAAGCTCTTGATTCTTCTCTTTTTCCCTTGCCGGGTTCTCTCTTGCCGGCCTCTCTCTTGCTGGCTACTCTCTTGCCAGCTTCTCTCTTGCCGGCTGACCAGCTCGACCATGATGCAGGTCCCCCCCTCCAGCTAGAGGCCAACATCGACTTCATGCCGGACCGGGATGCGAGCGACGTGGCGGACCCCGACTTGGGGGCGGCCGCCCTGGAGGACGACGCCACAGGCGGTGGTGGTGTAGTAGGCGGCTCCGCAGGAGGGGAAGGCATGGAGGACTGGTCGGATGACGACGGGGAGGAGGAAGAGGAGGAGGTGCCGCGCCGTCCGTCACCTGCCGATAGGGCGGGCAAAAGCTCCTCAACCACACCAACCGCACCAGGCGGCGGGCCGAAGCACCGAGGCGTGCTACTGTTCGGCAGTCATCCCAAGAGGCCCAAGCACTCGGCCTCCACAGCCAAGAACACGGCCGCCGCGACCAAGCGACGCGAGGCCGCCGCGAAGGCGGCCAAGTTCCAGAAGGCCCCCAAGCAGCCTCCGATGGTGTCGGCGTAAGTCTTCAACCTCTCTCGTGTCTTCTTTCATTCTTTTCTTCTTGACGACTCCTTCTGAATCTTCTTTCTACTTTTTTCTTTTGAGCAGGGCCCCGCTCTCTCTTGAGCGGTCGACTTCAGCTTCCATTGTCAGGGCGGCGGAAGGCTCCACCAATACCCGCCGCATCTACCCGGGCGCCGACCTCCGGGAGGCGCAGGAGCGGAACGCATGGGAAGGTGCGGGAGGAGAAAGAGGCCGCCGCCTAGAGGGCGGAGGCCAACAAGGCGGCCACGGCCAAGGAGGCATGAATGGAAGCGGATGCCGCGGCCAAGGCCCAAGACGATGCCTCGGCGAAGAAACAGGCGAAGGATGCCGCGCGTGGCGGAACCCCGCTGCTCGTCACCCCCCTGCACTCTGCGCCACCAGAGTTCTTGGCGCCGGCTGGGGGAGCCGGTGATGAGCAGCCGGTCATGGAGAGGGAAGGCAGTGATGCCATCCTGCCAGAGATGGAGGTGCCTCCGCAACCGCCGACTGCAAACGCGCAGGGCAGCCAGCCGGCCGCCCCATTGGTGACGCCAGCCGGAGGTGAGCTGGTAGTGGGCTCGGTTCCCACGGCCCGCACTCCAGTGCGCCGCCATATGGAGAAAGTGGCATCGGCACCGAGGCCGGCGGAGGTCGGGAGCGCCAGCTCGTCGGCCCCTGAAGCCGAAGCCACCAGCACTGTGCCGGCAGAGTGGGTACACGGGGGTGGGACGAGTGCCTTGATCAAGGCGGCACAAGATGTCCAGGCTGACTTCAGAGCCGAAGCCGCCGCCCTTTCGCAGTGCATGAAGGCGTTCGTGAAGACGCGGGCCACCGTCCGGGTACGTAACTTGCTTCTTGCTTTTGATTTCTGTAATCTTTGGTGGGGGCGCGCCAGCGCACCCACTGGGTGTAGTCCCCGAGTTCTGGGCCGGCTGCTGAGCAGGCGGCCTAGAACTTCATAGTGGGTTCTGAGTTCTGGCTCATTTCTTTTTCCGTTAATCTGTTGCAGGACTATCACAACATCCGCGCGGCCACTTTCAACGCCAATATCCGGGAGCTGGACCGACGGACTACCGACTTGGTAGAGAGCCGGAGTAAGCACTCCATCTTCTTTTCTCCGCGGGGGCGCGTCAGCGCACCCGCTGGCTATAGTCCCCGAGATGTGAGCCGACTGCTGAGCAGTCGGGTCGGATCTTCCGGTAATTACTTTTCTTCTTTCTTGATTTGTTGATATCTTTCCTTTCTTTCCCTTGCAGAGACCAACGCTGTCTTGTAGCAGCAACTGGGCGAAGCCAACACCGCACTGCGTGCCAAGGAGGATGAGTGCAACAAGGTGGCCCAGGAGCGCGACCGCCTGGCCAAGGAACTGAAGGACCAGGTGGAGCTTCACAAGACGGCCCTGAAGCAGGCGGCAGACAACGAAGCCAGGCTCCTGGCTGAGTTTGAGACCGAGCGCTCTGGCTGGGCTGAGACGAAGGCGGCGTGACTGCCGGCTATGGTGAGATTGAAGACATAATCGATGGTGAGCTTCCTTCTCTTCTTTCAACTGCCGGCTGTCGAGCGAGCCGGCTTCTAGCTTCTAATTTTTGACTTATTTCTTTGCTTGCGTAGACTTCTTCCCCGGCAACTCTGTCGCCGCCAATCAGGTCACTGAGGCTCGCCGCGAGGAACGAAGGGCGAAAGGCACGGAGATCGCTGCTGACGCCCCTCGAACCCTTAGCAAGCAGCTCCTTAGCATTCAAGCTCGTCTCCAGCCGGCCAACCGGATGCTCCGCCGGCTGTGGCGCCTTGCGCTTGTTGTTGTTCAACCACGAATCCGTAATTCAATGCACAGGTACATATACTGAAGAACTACAGAAGCACCAAGTAAAGAATGATGAACCACAGTTGTACTAAAGACTGTAAAGAGAGAGGCGAAAGACATTCTGGTTGCTGGAGAAGGTGAAGCAGAATGCCCATATTGTGCCCTCCTCCATGCGTAAGGCGCGCACGACTATAGGCCAACCCCTTGTGATGGCTGCCCGTCCATCCTTCATTGTCTTCATTAGGACTTCTCGATGCTCATTATAGTCTGGATGAAATACTTTAACCTTCATTGCGTGTCCACCAATCATGTACTTTGCGAGGTAATCTTGAGTGAACTGCTTCGGGAACCACTGGGAACGAAAAAGATTCAGACATTGTTGTCTAACAACTCATTATGGGCAGTAAAAATAGAAGGCTGCAGAGTTTGTAGTTTCCATCCTACAGCTCACTGTTGTGTTGGATAGAGCATAAACAAATAATCCTTATCAGTTTCCTCACTTGATGCTTGTTCATCAATATCTCATTGCCCCATACGCAAAAAGGGTCGATGCGTGGATCCTTGCCAAGGGCATATGTACCTACAAGCAACAAGTCAATATTAGAAGCTAACTAGTGTCCAGGCCTGGATCTATATGCACTACATTATGGAACGACGGGGGGAGTACAAGCCGAGGGATGAAGCTAACCTCGGCGGAAAATGGTGGCCACTCCCGTTGTTGTCCTGCATAAGTAGTGGAAAGACATGATAAGTACAACAATCTTAACATCAAACAAATATAGCAAAGGTAAACAACATCATCTCCAAATGATAGCTTGAATGTGTTGGTTTGAGCATGCTGTTAAAGCAGATATAAAATGGAAGGCAGTGTTACCGACAGCAGGCTTAACAACCATCAAATATTACAATTCAAACTGGTATTGTTGAAAATGAATAGAACGTAGGTAATGCTTAAACATCACACTGGATAAATGTGTAAAACTGAAATAAAGGGCATGTGTTAACTACACCAGGAGTAACTGGAACCAAATATAGCCGTTCAAACTGGTATTGATGTAGTCGAACGACACAGTTCCGACTTGCACATAATGAACACATTGTCAATGACTGAAATAAACAAGGCATAAATGACCAGTATAAAAACCAAATATAGCCATTGAAAACTGGACAGAGTGTCATTGCAACCAACCTAACAAGCAAATACAGATAAACAGGGCATATGCTTGAAAACTGGACAAATGCTCACTACAACCAACCTAACAAGCAGATAAAGATAAACAAGGCATCTGCTTGATAACTGGAGAAATGCTAAAAAAAGAAACCTAACAACCAAATACAGATAAACAAGGCATCTGCTTGATAACTGGACAAATGCTAAAAAATCAACCTAACAACCAAATACAGATAAACAAGGCATCTTCTTGATAACTGGACAAATACTCACTGCAACCAAACTAAGAACCAAATACAGATAAACAAGGCATCTGCTTGATAACTGAAAAAATGCTCACTCCAACCAACCTAACAACCAAATAAAGATAAATAAGGCATCTACTCACTATAAACAACCAAATAAAGCCATTCGTGAAACTGAAGTGGACAATTCATACTTAAACATCACATAGACCTATTGAACAATACATTTTTGCATAACTAAAATAATTAAACATGGCACAGTTAAAGCACCGCAGGGCAAATGCTACTACAACAAAAGGTACGGGTTGGCAAGCTAGAAAAGGTAATATTTGCTGATAGAATGTTGCCTCACATTTCATGGACGGGATCCTTCCAGTTGGAAGAGCACAGACCCATGGTGCGCTCTCTGATGTCACAGATGGGTTGTTTCACCTTGGAAGAACCTTCGTGGGTGCCCTCCTCCTGGTCGTGGTCGTGGTCGATGAGTTCTGACTTGGCAATTGAGGATCCCAAGCCGCCGCTGTAGAACGTGTCCTTCAGAAGTGCCGAAATGGGCTCGATGGCGTATAAAGCTCACAAATCCTTGACCGCTTGGCGAAGGAGATCATCGGCAGGGCCGTCGAAGAGATCGACGACGGTTGAACCAAAGGGGTTGGGGATGGACCACTTAACCTATGGCATGGCCCGCGTGAAGCCGTCGGTGTGGACGAGCTTGATGTCGTAGCCAGCTTTCCCGAGATACAGTAATACGCTAGCCCGCTGACATGAAGCCTTCGGCATGGCAACATAGTGAACGTCTTCGCCGGCTTCCGCGGCGACGTGTCGCTGCGGGATCGACAGGTAGGGGTGAACGGCGGCCACCTCGCCAACGTCCGCGGGAGAGGCCATGATAAACCTCTTCTTGGCCGAACGCTCGTCAGGCTCCCCGGGATACGTGGTCGAGCTAAGGATGCGACATTCTGGAGCAGGGGATGTGGATCTGGCGGGGAGGGACACTGCAGGCCTCATCTAAAAACTCAGGGGAGTGGGGCGACGGTATGGGAATCGCTGGATAACCTAAACTTTATTATCCAAGCTAGGAGGAACGGGTAGACCGGCAGGTTGGCGGCGGCGGCCGCGAGCTAGGGTTCGAAGGGGGGGAGGGGGGCGGGTGGGGGACTGTGGAGGGGGGGGGTGTTTGAGGATACGCCACGGCTACTGAAATTTTTAGTAATGGTGGGTGGAGATGGTGGTGGACGAGGGAGGGCGACGGTTCAAATGCCTCGGCTACTGCAATTTTACTATAAGGTCGGTGCTGGAGGAGTGTGGGTGACGGTTGAAGTACGGCGGCTACTAAAATTTGGGTAAAGGAATTGATGCGGGGCGGCAGTGCCCAAGATCGCGCACAGTCCAATAACAATATGCGTGTATGATAATAAGGAAAAGTGGCTCGGATCCTCCGATTTTTGCAACGCTCAAGGCGGGTAGTTTATTTTTTTATATTTCTAGCTAGCTGGTCTATCGCACACGGTTCGTCCTAATTTCCAAATAAACTTACCCGCCTTTAGCTTCCACAGGTGGTGGTTTTACAGCGCACTTGCATCGCACACGGTTAAGCTAGTACCTCCACCGTTTGCTCGCGCTTGCGCGGTCGTGCTGATTTCAGCGCACATGCATCGCACATGGTTGAGCCAGTACCTCCACCCTTTGCTCGCGCTTGCGCGGTCTTGGTGATTTCAACGCACTTGCATCACACACGGTTGAGCCAGTACCTCCACCTTAATTTGCTCGCGCTTGCGCGGTCGTGCTGATTTCAGCGCACATGCATCGCACACGGTTGAGCCAGTACCTCCACCCTTTGCTCGCGCTTGCGCGGTCTTGGTGATTTCAACGCACTTGCATCGCACACGGTTGAGCCAGTACCTCCACCTTAATTTGCTCGCGCTTGCGCGGTCGTGGTGATTCACATCGCACTTGTATCGCACACGGTTAAGATATTATACCCCGTGTCCGTTGAGGATCATCAGTCTTTGCAGCAAAAAATAACGTTAGGGAGGGTCAAAAGACAGCCACACCAGCATGTGGCCCAAATATATATGAGTGAAAAGGGTGGTATGTGATGTTCAAAATTCCAATGCACAACTTTGACCCCGCGGGCCCACAGTTGTGCGCGTCATTGAAGATCCATGAGAGGGGCCAGAAGTCAGGAACCACCTGGAAGTGGCCAAATATATGTACGAATATTGGGGATGTTTAAAACTTTAAATACACAATGCATAACTTTGGTGGCACCTGGCTCGCAAACTCGAAAGCACCCTAACAACCACCTAGCTAGGATATATATAATGACATAATATCGTACCTAGCTAGGATGCTTGACCCACCAACTCCCACTTCGTGTCAGCGGGGCGGATGCACGTAATGATCGATACTTTGGTGATACATGCATGTTGCCATGACCTACCATAAGACGGACCAATGAATCTTCCGTTTGGTCAAATGACAGTTGTTGTTGTCGATAAACCGCTTGGGCCAATAGATTGAACCATCATAAATATCGCACGAGAGGGACCACAAAACCAGCACCTCTTCCATGCGGCCCAAAATGATGTACGTTGGGAAGGGGTGATGTGTGTTTTCAATATAGAATAATGTATAATTTAAATGTGGTGCCTACCTCTCGATACAGACAACAACCATGAAGGCAATGTAGTTATGGACGAGATACGTACGCAGGGTTTGATGTAGGTCGAACCCAGCAACCCGAGCATCTGGGAGGGAATCCTGACTTCGCATGAGCTCGAGCTTTGGTTGACCGACATTTGACGGTGACCGGCCCTAACATGAACTAGGAGGAATCCATTCATGGCAACACGTACCCCTCATTATCGGTCAAAGGGATGATATATATACACTCGGGGAGCCCACAGATATCCGTGTCGTCACAAAAAACCTCACATGGGAGACGTGGTCGATCAGAAGACCCCGTATACACTGCATGCGGCCCGAAAATATGTATGGGTACGATGGTGTATGATGTGTTTAAATCCCAAATGCACAACTTCGATGGGCCACGCCAAGTACATTACAAACCGAACACCGTACCCGACTCCAAGCCTGGTTCAATTCCTATGAGGTCAGTTTCCCAACTTCGAGGCGACAGCGGGGGGGGGGGGGGGGGTCCCATGCATGCACTCAAACTTTATTTTGTCTCGCATGGGACACATCTATATATATCTATACATCTATACACATATATAGTGTGCGAACAACTATGAAAGTTGCTCGTTGGATGAAGCCAATCCGACGGTACAGAGATGGCAAATCCGAGCACTACTGGCCGTTGGATATCATCTACATTCCACCAAATTCTGCCACATGTACAATCTAGAAGACTCCATGGTTGAACTTAAGCATAATGCACAAACCTCAAAACACAAGCACTTCTCCTTTGTTCTCTAGAATATTCCATATCTTAATTGCCCAAACCTTTTTTTCTAAATGAATTGTCACTTTTTGTTTTTACCTTTACAATGCACAATTCCATGAATCTTAAAATAGTTTTTTTACAAAACTAATTGATTTTGGATGAGATGACTATAAGAATTAAACGAACATCTACATCATGCATATCTGGGAGAGGAGGCAGGAAACCGATGAGAGGAGTGGCGAGAAACGGTAGCCTGTTTTGAATGAAAACCTACTAGTAGAGAAGGAAGCGTGAGCTACACGACGCATGCACACAATGCTTACCCATGTACTGCATGTGCTGTCGAAAGGGCTCAGGGTTGCCGTTCGATTTGGGAGCATCCAATGGTGCACATGTACGATCCGTGGGGTTTGGGTTCTGGCTAGTCAGAACACAAGACTCAGATGGCACGCGCAGCGGGGCGGGGGGGGGGGGATATCATACGGAAACCAACATTCGGTGGAAACCGATGAAAACCACGAGAAAAAGATGTTTTGAAGTTTCAATTTTTTTTTGAAAAATTGCAGGATGTTAAGAGGATGATGTTTTATTGGCACACAAAATTTCAAGTTGAAACACATTAAGAGATGTGAGCTATGAAAAAGAAAAAATCAGTGTTGAATAGTGCCGAATAGTAATGTCACTATTCAGGGCGAAATTTGTCTTTTTCATAGCTCACATCTTGTAATGCTTTTCAACTTGAAATTTTATGTCGCAATAAAACATCACTTTCCTAACATCCCACAATTTTTTCAGATTTTTATGAAACTTTAAAATATGGTTTCCACGAAGTTTTCATTGAATATCGGCTTTCGTGAGTGAACCGTGTGCTATTTGAAAACATTTCGTGAGAAGAATCTCGGTTTTTAAATCCCCATGAATCCAAAACTAAGCTGAAAATCGTGAAACCTGCCATGGTGTCACGACATCGCACTTATATGTCGAGAATTTTTTTTCGTCCATTGTGGCGCAAGTTTTATTACAAGCCTCTTACAAACCGAAGCTTCTCTCAAAGAAGCCTCATGGTTCCGATAGGGAAACGTGTCCCCCTTGTGGGCGAAACGTAATCACTGCCTCTTTTCACCTTGTATTTTCTTCTACGGGCAACATGGAAAGACAGGATATCTGTGCTGAAATTTAAACTTATTCAGGGTTCGTTTGACCTTTTTATACACTAATTGATTTCCCTAGGCATTTAATGTCCATAATTCAAATCTGAACTACAAATACATGCTCCAGTTCACCAAAATGGCTAGAAAAATTATACATGTGTCCTTGGGTGCATGTTTAGGTCCCAAGCCAGGAATGAGAACGATTTACAACTGTACTGGTGTCATGGCTCGTACTCAAACATTTCGAATCTTGGTTTTTAAGTCCCCATAAATCCCAAACTCACTAGAAAGTCATCAAAGGTGGCATGGTGTCACGTCATGGCACATATATGTCATGGTAAAAACATTGTCCAATTTGGGCCAAACTTTATTACAAACCTCTTACAAAAACTGGAGCTTCTCTCAAAGAAGCCTCATGGTTCTGATAGGGAAACGTGTTCCCCTTGTGAGCGAAACGTAATCATTGCCTCTTTTCGCCTTGTATTTTCTTCCACGGGCAACATAGAACCACGGGATATCCGTGCTGAAATTTAAACTTATTCAGGGTTCGTTTGGCCTTTTTATACACTAATTGAGTTTCCTAGGCATTTAATGTCCATAATTTAAATCTGAACTATAAATACATGCTCCAGTTCACCAAAATGGCTAGAAAAATTGTACATGTGTCCTTGGGTGCATGTTTAGGTCTCATGCCAGGAATGGGAACGAATTACAACCGTACCGGTGTCCTGGCTCTTGCTCAAACATTTCGAATCTCGGTTTTTAAGTCCCCATAAATCCTAAACTCACCAGAAAGTCATCAAAGGTGGAAAGGTGTCATGTCATGGCACATATATGTCGTGGTAAAAACATTGCCAATTTGGGCCAATCTTTATTACAAACCTCTTACAAACCAGAGCCTGTCGCAAGAACCCTCGTGGTTTCGATAGGGAAACGTGTCCCCTTGTGGACCAAACGATAATCACTCCCTCTTCTAGCCTCGTATTTTCTTCTACACGCGACACGAAACAACTGGAGATTCGCGCTGAACTTTGAAATTATTCAGGGTTCGTTTGACCTTTTTTATTCATTAATTGAGTTTTCTAGGCATTTAATGTCCATCATTCAAATCTGGACTACAAATACATGCTCCAGTGCACCAAAATGGCTAGAAAAAACGTACATGTTTCCTTGGGGTGCATGTTTAGGTCCCATGGAACGAATGGGAACGAATTCAACCGTTTCACCGTCCTGGCCTGGCCACAAACATTGCGAATCTCGGTTTTTAAATGTCTGTAAATCCAAAACTCACCAGGAAATCATGAAACATGGCATGGTGTAACTACATGGTATATATAATTGTCCAATTTGGGCGAAGCTATATTACAAGCCTTTTACAAACCGGAGCCTGTCGCAACCCTCATGGTTCCAGTAGGGAAACATGCCCCTCTTGTGGGCGAAACGATAATCGATGCCTCTTCTCGCCTTGCAATTTGTTTTCTACAGGCAACATAGAATAACAGGAGTGTCGGTCTGAAATTTGAAATTCAGGGTTCGTTTGGCCATTGTATATATATTACTAATTACTAAGTTTTCTATGCATTTAATGTAGTCCATAATTCAAATTTGAACTACAACCACATGCTCAAGTGAAGCAAAATGGGTGGGAAATCATACATGCGTCATTGGGTGCATGTTTAGGTCTCATTTAAGTAATGAGAATGAATTACAAACTTGTCGTCGTCCTGAAACAATCAGAATCTCGGTTTTTAAATCCCAGTAAATAAAAAAGTCACCCAAAAAACATGAAACTTGGCATGGTTTCATGACATGGCACATATATGCCATGGTAAAAAAACCCGTCCAGTTTGAGAAGAGGCGCACACATTAGTAGCCAACGAAGTCCTTTTTGAAACAAAAAGCTGACATGTTAATATCGCAAACGGTTGTATTATATTTACCGTCTCGAAATATAACCAAACTCGATGGCGTGCGTGCAGATGTTTGATTAGACGTGACGAGTGCGAGAAGTCCGCCATGCAGGATCGACGGGACGCGTGCGAGCAGTCCGCCGCGCAGGCTCGACGGAACGCGTGCATCGTGTCCACCTCGCAGGCTCGATAGGACACGTGCGAGCAGCAAGGCCGCCCATGCTCACCGGGAAGCGAGCTCTTTGGCCTCCATGCACCAGCCGCCGCCCTCCTCGCCCACAATTTCTCCATTAATGGGTTAATTAAAGCACCTGGATGGAGGGTGTTTGCTTGTGATCCCATGGAAGCATTTGTTTTTTCGTGTTTTCAACTAGTATTCTGCCCTAATTTAAATTGCCACATAGGGCAATGGATAATACGACCACAAATAAAATGGCAACGGATAATACAACGACAAATTTACAATGGCGCACATAATAATTGTCTTACATATTCCGGATAATTTAAAATGCCACATGCGGCAAAGCCCTGAAGACACGGGGGCAAGAGAAGAAGGAAATTGCAGACAACGATCTGGGTCGCTACTGTCTCTACTCGTCGATGGATCGCCGGGCAGCGAAATCCTGCAGCTCCTTCTTCAATTCCTCACGACTTTGCTTGAAAGAAGCCACAGATTCCTCCACCTCCCGCTCGCGCTCGATCTGGAGCTTCCTCAAGCTACCCATCAGTTCCTCGACGACCGCTTTCAGCACCATCTCCGAGGCACTGCTCTGCTCATGCAGCATCTTCCAGCCGGCGGCCTCCTCCTCCTTCTCGGCGACCAACTTGAGGAGCTTCGCATTGTCATCCATGAGTTGCTCGACGAGGCCGGTCGCCTTGTCAACCGAGGCATCGCTGATCTTGAGCAGCTTCATCAAGCCGTCGACTAGCTCCTGCTGCGTAGTGACGCCAGCGAGAATGTCATCGTCGCCGGAGAAGGACTTCAGGAACACCGGCTCATCGCGATGGCCAACGCCGTGAATGCGCTTGTGAGAGCCCTCGCGTGCCCGTGAGAGCTCGTTCGAGGGCTCCGCGGTGCGCCGGGACATCTCTGCTACGGCTGCGGCTTCGCGGCGGGACCTCTCTAGTGCTTCTGCGGCCTTGGTCTTTGCTGCCTGGTTATATGTCCACCCTAAACTCCTCCTACCGGTCATGGCGGAACGACTTGACAGAGAAAACCAGTTTTGTGGGTGATGAGGAGAGGAACTGTGAAGTAATTTTCGAGTGGTTAGTTTTTATAGCCCGGTGCTAAGTGTGAACACATATTAGTTTGATAGGTGTGAACAGATTTGCAATTATACTTATTGCGTTGTAATCAGCAATGTGACGAGAAACAAGGTCAAAATTTATTGATGGCAGAAGGTTGACCACGTGGTTGCTCGCCGTTGAGGCGGCCGCGGCGCGCTCCGCTCTGGCGTCCCTGCGCATGCTTTGCTCGCCGTTGAGGCAAATTTACAATGGCAACTGTTAATAATTCTTAATAATTGTCTTACATATTCAGGATAATTTAAAACGCCAAATGCGGCAAGGCCCAGAACACTCACGACCAACATATGCATACAATTATAATAAAATATAAGCTAAAAGGCTGAGCTGGCGGCCTTCCGACGATGGTCTTCTCGGACTCCATGATCAACATAGCACCCTTGCGGCCGTTCACTCCGAGTGTCCCGACCCGCCTCCGCCTACGGAGCTGCTGGCGCTGGGAGGCTCTTGGGGCTGCTGGGCCTCTGCTAGAAGAGCTTGACAGCGTGCAATTGCGCGCATGACAACTCCGCGGAACCGCTCCATTTCCATGTCTTTGGCCTGGTAGCAAATTCCTTCGATCACCTGCATCCTCAAGATATCACGTTGGCAATGTTCTACTTCGTCGGGGACATCAACTCCGCCAAGGATGCGCTCGAGCCTGGCCACCACATCATCGGGATCGAGGTTGACACGGCCGCCGCGGGAAATGATGAAGCCGTAGGCTGCCTTTATCTTGACTGAATCACAGAGGTCCTTTGCCCATTCCTTGCGGGGCATCAGGCTCTCGATGAGGACTGGTGACGGCGGCTCTTCGGGTGGGTCGTCGATCATGCCGCCGAGCAGCTCTGGATCTTTTGCACGGTGGATGGCAAACTGCTCATCACACCTCCTCTGCAATATGTCGGTTGTGCTCCCAAGGACTGTGACGCTGATATCGCTGCCGATGGGCCATGGTGCCTGCACCGGCCGATGAAGCTCTTGCTCCCCGACCTGCTCTGGCTCGTTCTCCTCGCCGAAGATGTAACGCAGGTAGGCGTCGATGTCGAAGCTTTGGTCGTTGCCTGGCATGCTTGGAAGAACTAATGGTAGACGGGTGAGGACTAGATCTTCACAGAGTGTCGCGGCGGTGCGTTGCCGCCTGGGTTATATGCAGCAAGCCGTTAGCTGGTGGTGGGAAATCAGTGAGGGAATAGGCGTGGATTTTACAATTCATCCATGTGGAGCGCAGGAAGCATTCGCTGGAGCGCGGGAAGACTAAGTGGAGCACACACACAACCCGAATACCGTATCCGGTGCCATGTGTTATTTATCACACAAGTGTTAACATAAGGAAACATATGTGTAACTCACTAATGACCGCACACGAGTATTCGCAGACGCATCGTGTGCGATATTCCTAGCCACCGCAAGCAACTAGTTTGCATATTTCAAAGTTTTTTGTACACACAGAATCGCACACGAACTAACTGTATTAACTGTCTGTGTTGTAATTTCTCATCGCAAACAACTCATCCGATTCGGCTATTTTCCACGTATCACACACATCTTGTTAAGTTGAACCGTTTCTGTGAAGTTCGCTAATCGAAAACAGTTCGTCCGAGTGAACCGTATGCCCTATATCACACACACCTTGATCTGGCTAATCGTTTATGTTGCACTCCCTAATAGCAAATGGTTCATCGGAGCGAACTGTATGCCGTATATCGCACACACATTGATATGGCTGCCCTTTTCTGTTGTTCTGCCTCATCGCATACAGTTCGAACGGGTTAACTGTGTGGCCTGAATCGCACACGCAACAAAAATCTGAACCGTGTTTGATGCATCCTCCATCGCAAACGTTTTGCATCATTTCTGACAGTTTTCATACAGCACCGTTTGCGATTATTGCATCAACGCAGTTTCTCGAAGGGTCTCTAAACGTAGTGTCGCGTTAGCAACATCCTATAGTAGTGAGAGTCGATCTACCTCAAGATCGTAATGGCTAAACCCTAGATGTCTAGCCTATATGAATTCTGATAGCCTCTACGAACTAAACCCTCCGGTTTATATAGACACCGGAGGGGGCTAGGGTTGTACAGAGTCGGTTTACAGAGGAAGAAAACTACACATCCGGACGCCAATCTTGCCATCCACGCAAAAGTGAGTCCCATCCGGACACGGGAAAAGGCCTTCAACCTTGTATCTTCACGGCCCATCAGTCCGGCCCATGTCATATAGCCCGGACACCTGAGGACCACTTAGTCGAGGACACCCTCAGTAGCCCCTGAACCAGTCTTCAATGACGATGTGTTCGACGCACATGTTGTCTTCGGCATTGCAAGGAGGGTTCCTCCTCCGCATACTTCAAAGCAATCTTCTGAACAAAAGAACTATATCTGGCTCTGTATAATAGTCACAACCCTTATCCATGAAGGCAAGATATGTAATCAAAATAATGTCTGTCTACTGACAACTTTTCAGTGAAACATCACGTCTGGCCTCTTTATCATTTCGAACCATTTTTTGGACTCCCGCTTCGCGTTTCGAGGCGCGGCCTCCACTGACACATCTTGTCAGAACAGATATCGTGTCCGCTTATTGTGGGATCCTCATCAATACGGGTTTGGGTAATCCAACCGTGCCCTTCGCAGGACCCCTTGGGAATATTCACTGCCTATATAAGTGGATAAAGATCCATCTTTTCACCCCATAACATCTTCCTTCCTCTGCCTTCCCATCCTCGAGCTCCAGCGCCCAAGCTTCAATCTTACCCACCGCCACCAACCTCTCCAGCCATGTCTGGATCCGGCTCTCAGGGAAAGTGGGTGACCTCGTCCATCACGGAGATGGACGTCAAGGATCTCCGGGAAGCGGGGTACCTGACTACGGACGTCGCGCACAGGCTCCCTGCCAAGAAGCAGGTCATCCCCACCCTGGAGCCCGGTGAAAGGGTTGTGTTCATCCCCCACTTCCTCCATGGGCTAGGTTTCCCGTCCACCCCTTCGTCCGTGGCCTCATGTTTTACTACGGGTTAGATTTCCATGATCTAGCCCCGAATTCCTTCCTCCACACCTCGGCATTTATCGTCGTGTGCGAGGCACCGCTCCGCATCCCCCCACACTTCGGCCTATGGCTCAAGGTCTTCAACGTGCAGCCGAAGGTGGTCGACGGGCAGCATGCGGACTGCAGCGGCGCCATGGTGAGCAAGCTCCCCAAAACCACTTGGCCTAAAGGGGCCTTCGTGGAGACCATAAAGGTGTGGCAACAGGAGTGGTTCTACATCACCGAACCCCGCAGCACCAAGTGGGCGGCTACTCCTGAGTTTAGATCCGGCCCCCTATGCGGCTCGCGTCATGGACCAACAAGGGTCTGGACTGGGGGTCGACCGACGAAGTGATGATGCTGCAAAAGCGCATCAAGAATATGATAAACAAGAACACCAGTCTCACTGACGTGATTCAGGTGATGCTCTTCCGCTGGATCCTCCCCTACCAGCGCCGGCCTCTCCACATGTGGGAGTTCAATCTGGAAGGTCCCCAGACCCTATAGTGCTTCTACGGCATGACACACGAAGAGATCTGTAAGCTGATCTTCAAGGCCCAGAAGACGTGGCCAAAGAAGACCGAAGACATCGGCCTCGACAGCGAGAATCCGGCTACTCCGGGGAGTATTTGGTTTCCGAACATAATTTTGGTTATAAATTAAAGGGTATACTGAACTTCCTATTCCTCATTTAGGGCTGGACAGCGAAGGCGGAGTGGATCAAGTGTCCGGCTCCGCTACCTGAAGACCTAGCCGATCCTCAGCTAACAAGGATGTTGGTTCCGGCGCCATATCGGGCGCTGGAGAAGAAGGCCAAGAAGAAGAGCAAGGAGGCCAAGGGAGGCCTCCGCCCTAAAGGTACTTCGGACGCAGTGTCCGGAGTAACCGAAGTCCCCTCCTCCCACGAGGGAGATGAAGATGAAGAGGAGGAGGAGGTGGCAAGTGATTCTCCCCTCAAGGGGAGGAAAAGATGGCGGCCTCTGTACCCGAGGCGGGGGCGTCCAAGAGGGAGAAGATAACCCTCTCGGATGGTTCAGATACAGACGCCGAACACCCCCCAAGTGGCCCCCAGGAACAAGTCCCCGACCACATCGTAAGTGCCAAGGGATACTTTCCAGATATCCATTTTTTCAAGACTGCAATATAACATATTATGTTTGTGTTTTTCAGTCCGGCCCGCGACCTCCCCCAACCATCGTTATCTGAGGGGAGTTCTCTGGCGCTGGAGATGGCGGAGAGCGAGACGCCTCCGCGAGCCTCTCCGCCAGTCGCCATGGACAACACCGAAGTGTTGTCCCAAAGGGCATCTCCAGGCTACGGAGAGGTGCGGAAGGCCGCTAATACGACGCCTGAGGGCGAGGCCTCGGCTGCCAAGAACATGGGGGGTGCGACCCCCATGGAGACCGACGGCGGGGGCCCTGACCAGTCCGGCCCTCAGCCGGACACTATTCCAGAGACCCATATGGCTCCGGAATCGAGCACGCAACCCCCTTCAAGGGAGGGGGAGTGCCGACCCCGGCAGCGACCTCCACTAATCTGGAGGCGCCGAACGCTTTGGTGGAGGCACTTTGACGTGCTTCCATTGTGGATGAGCACCACACCCTGATGGGTGCGGTGATTGAGAAGGTTCAGTCCACCAAGAGCGGGCTGAACGAAGCCTTCACCAGCCTGCTAACAGGCTTCGAGGTATGCGATGTAATATTCTTAGCCGCTTTTCATATGAAAAATATGCCTGTATATAGATAGTAGCCCATGAGACTCTGTTCGATTTTGAAAAAGGCCGAACAGAGGATCAAGTAATGATCGTAAAAGGTGACATACTTGTCTATTTGTGTAACATGCTTCTTTGTTGGCGGCGACCGCCCAGACCGCTGAAGTTTCCGAACTCAAGCGGAAGCTGCGGCTGGCCGAAGATGATATCGACCGCATAAACAAGCGGTTCGATGAAGCACAAGGTATGTTTAAAAGAGCTCGTGCATGTCTGAATTGATATGCATATTCTGAGTCTAAACTCTTGTGCTGCTATGTTAATGATTGCAGGCAGCGCGGCTGAGGTCGAGACCCTCAAGAGTTCCCTTGCCGAGGCCCAGGAGGAGGCGAAGGCTAGCAAACAGCTGCTAATAAAGCGGCTGCGGATGTAAAGGCCGAACAGGTCGCTCGCCTCAAGTACGAGGAGAGGGTGACTGAGGTGGAGAAAGAGCTCAAGGACGCCGCTGGCAAGTGCGAGTCCCTGGAGGAGAAGAATAAGGCCCAAGTGGTCGATCTCGCCAAGGCCCTCCAAGAGGCCAAGGAGGCACGGACCGAATCCCGGGCAGCTCGAGAGGAACTCCGGCAGTCCGAACAGATAGCGGCTGGTAAGCCCTTTCTTTTGCAGTCTATATTTGGCGGTCAAAGATATGCCTTGCTCACTCGACTGTGGAGTTCTCCAGACGCATTTGCGGATCTTCCGAAGAGTGCCGCCGACGCCGCGCAGTTCTTCCGGGCCCAGGAGGGGCACACAACAGAGAAGCTCTTCTGGTCACAGTTTGTGGCGCCGGAACATCTAGTGCTGTTGATCAACCAGATGAAGCAACTGGCGGAGCTGCATAGGATGTCCGGATTGGCCATGAAGGACGTCATAGTCCGGCTGTGGCCAACCGAACCCATGCCTAGCAGCTACTTCGGCCTGGTGCAGCAACTTGTTGACACGCTGTCCCGATTGGAAGATGTCAGGTGCGAGGGACTCGCGCGTAGCCTCCTACTGGATCGATACCTTGGTTCTCAAAAATTGAGGGAAATACTTATGCTATTTGCTGCATCACCCTTTCCTCTTCAAGGGAAAACCAACGCAGTGCTCAAGAGGTAGCAAGAAGGATTTCTGGCGCCGTTGCCGGGGAGGTCTACGCAAAAGTCAACATACCAAGTACCCATCACAAACCCTTATCTCCCGCATTACATTATTTGCCATTTGCCTCTCGTTTTCCTCTCCCCCACTTCACCCTTGCCGTTTTATTCGCCCTCTCTTTTTCGCTTGCCTCTTTTCCGTTTGCTTGTCGTTATGGCTAGTCCTTTATCTTCTCCGTTGTCTCCCGAAAATGAAGTTCTCAATTTTAAACAAAGGGAGGGAGAAAATTTGAAAGACGCTTGGTATAGAATTTGCAATGCTCAAAATAGATCTGCCAGGAAGCAATCTACTTCCGTTCTTCTCCGCAATTTTTATGTAGGCGCTAATCCTTAGTATAGATATATTCTTGACACCATTACCAGAGGGAATTTCTTGGGTAGCCATACTTTTGACTCTTATAATGCTATGATAGATTTATTTGGCTCACCACCTCTTTTGGTTAATGGAACTATGTTAACTTTGGAGCATGTAATGCAAAGACTTGAAATTATTGAAAATAAAGTTGCTACCGTAGAGTTAATTGAAAATATGGATAAGAAGATCCACAACCAAATTACCCAATATGGATCTAAGGTAGGAGTCACTTTGAAAAATATTAAGGAGAAGGAACCATAGTTAATGAGAGAATAAATCAAGATTCCACTAGAATAGATAAACTTGAGGGTATCATTACCAACTTGGGAACCGCTTTTCTTCCGTAAAGAATACTCCAAGTCCTGCAACTAAAATTGCCAAGCTTATGTATGTTCCTAAAAATAAAGGTGAATCCTCTAGTAAGGAAACTGCGGATCTCAAATCTATAAGTATTCATCCCAATCTTTTCGCTATCATTAAGGAACCATTTGCTACAAATAATTTTTTTGATCTTGTGCCTGAAAGTTTGATGGTTAATAAAAAGAAAGAAATTCCTAAGGATGATAGATGTCTCATTGAAGGATTGCCTACCAAAGATGGCAATACCTAGATCTATCCTTGCTTTTATGCCTAGCTAGGGGCGTTAAACGATAGCGCTTGTTGGGAGGCAACCCAATTTTATTTTTAGTTTTTTTTTTGCTTTTTGCTTCTGTTTAGGAATAAATATTTTTTCTAGCCTCTGGTTAGATGTGTTTTAATTAGTGTTTGTGCCAAGTTAAACCTACAGGATTTTCTTGGATGATAGTTATTTGATCTTGCAGAAAATTCCAGAAACTTTCTGTTCACGAAAACAATTGTTAACAATCACCAGAACGTGATAAAATATTGATTCCAATTTCTGCTGATCAATAAAAAAATTGTCTAGGTCTTCCTATTTTGGCTGATTTTTTGAAGTTCCAGAAGTTTGCGTTAGTTACAGATTACTACAGACTGTTCTGTTTTTGACAGATTCTATTTTTCGTGTGTTGTGTGCTTACTTTGATGAATCTATGGCTAGTAAAAGAGTTTATAAACCATAGAGAAGTTGGAATACATTAGGTTTAACACCAATATAAATAAAGAATGAGTTCATTACAGTACCTTGAAGTGGTCTTTTGTTTTCTTTCGCTAACGGAGCTCACGAGATTTTCTGCTGAGTTTTGTGTTGTGAAGTTTTCAAGTTTTGGGTGAAAGATTTGATGGATTATGGAACAAGGAGTGGCAAGAGCCTAAGCTTGGGGATGCCCATGGCACCCCCAAGAAAATCAAAGGACACCAAAAAGCCAAAGCTTGGGGATGCCCCGGAAGGCATCCCCTCTTTCGTCTACTTTCATCGGTAACTTTACTTGGAGCTATATTTTTATTCACCACATGATATGTGTTTTGCTTGGAGCGTCTTGTATGATTTGAGTCTTTGCTTTTTAGTTTACCACAATCATCCTTGCTGTACACACCTTTTGAGAGAGACACACATGATTCGGAAATTATTAGAATACTCTATGTGCTTCACTTATATCTTTTGAGTTATATAGTTTTGCTCTAGTGCTTCACTTATATCTTTTAGAGCACGGTGGTGGATTTCTTTTATAGAAATTATTGATCTCTCATGCTTCACTTAGATTATTTTGAGAGTCTTAAATATCATGGTAATTTGCTTAAAAAATCCTAATATACTAGGTATTCAAGATTAGTAAAAACTTTCTTATGAGTGTCTTGAATACTAAGAGAGGTTTGATGCTTGATGATTGTTTTGAGACATGGAGGTAGTGATATTAAAGTCGTGCTAGTTGAGTAGTTGTGAATTTGAGAAATACTTGTGTTGAAGTTTGCAAGTCCCGTAACATGCACGTATGGTAAACGTTATGTAACAAATTTGAAACATGAGGTGTTCTTTGATTGTCCTCCTTATGAGTGGCGGTCGGGGACGAGCGATGGTCTTTTCCTACCAATCTATCCCCCTAGGAGCATGCGCGTAGTGCTTGGTTTTTGATGACTTGTAGATTTTTGCAATAAGTATGTGAGTTCTTTATGACTAATGTTGAGTCCATGGATTATAAGCACTCTCACCTTTCCATCATTGCTAGCCTCTTCGGTACCTTGCATTGCCCTTTCTCACATTGAGAGTTGGTGCAAACTTTGCCGGTGCATCCAAACCCGGTGATATGATACGCTCTTTCACACATAAACCTCCTTATATCTTCCTCAAAACAGCCACCATACCTACCTATTATGGCATTTCCATAGCCATTCCGAGATATATTGCCATGCAACTTTCCACCATTCCGTTTATCATGACACGTTCATCATTGTCATATTGCTTAGCATGATCATGTAGTTGACATAGTATTTGTGGCAAAGCCACCATTCATAACTCTTTCATACATGTCACTCTTGGTTCATTGCATATCCCGGTACACCACCGGAGGCATTCATATAGAGTCATACTTTGTTCTAGTATCGAGTTGTAATCATTGAGTTGTAAATAAATAGAAGTGTGATGATCATCATTCTCTAGAGCATTGTCCCAAGTGAGGAATAAAAAAAGAGAGAAAGGCCATAAAAAAAGAGAAGGCCCAAAAAAATGAGAGAAAAAGAGAGAAGGGACAATGTTACTATCCTTTTACCACACTTGTGCTTCAAAGTAGCACCATTATCTTCATGATAGGGAGTCTCTTGTTTTGTCACTTTCATATACTAGTGGGAATTTTTCATTATAGACCTTGGCTTGTATATTCCAACAATGGGCCTCCTCAAGTGCCCTAGGTCTTCGTGAGCAAGCAAGTTGGATGCACACCCACTTAGTTTCTTTTGTTGAGCTTTCATACATTTATAGCTCTAGTGCATCTGTTGCATGGCAATCCCTACTCCTTGCATTAACATCAATCGATGGGCATCTCCATAGCTCATTGATTAGCCTCGTTGATGTGAGACTTTCTCCTTTTTTGTCTTCTCCACATAACCCCCATCATCATATTCTATTCCACCCATAGTGCTATGTCCATGGCTCGCGCTCATGTATTGCGTGAAGGTTTATAAGTTTGAGATTACTAAAGTATGAAACAATTGCTTGGCTTGTCATCGGGGTTGTGCATGATGAGAGCCTTCTTGTGTGACGAAGATGGAGCATGACTAAACTATATGATTTTGTAGGGATAAACTTTCTTTGGCCATGTTATTTTGAGAGGACATAATTGCTTAGTTAGTATGCTTGAAGTATTATTATTTTTATGTCAATATTGAACTTTTATCTTGAATCTTTCGGATCTGAATATTCATACCATAATTAAGAATAATTACATTGAAATTATGCCAAGTAGCACTCCGCATCAAAAATTCTGTTTTTATCATTTACCTACTCGAGGACGAGCATGAATTAAGCTTGGGGATGCTTGATACGTCTCCAACGTATCTATAAGTTTTGATTGCTCCATGCTATATTATCTTCTGTTTTGGACATTATTGGGCTTTATTATTCACTTTTATATTATTTTTGGGACTAACCTATTAACCGGAGGCCCAGCCCAGAATTGCTGTTTTTTGCCTATTTCAGAGTTTCGTAGAAAAAGAATATCAAACGGAGTCCAAACGGAATGAAACCTTCGGGAACGTGATTTTCGGAACGAACATGATCCATGAGACTTGGACCCTACGTCAAGAAAGCTACCAGGAAGCCACGAGGTAGGGGGCGCGCCTACCCCCCTGGGCGCGCACTCCACCCTCGTGGGCCCCACGTTGCTCCACCGACGTACTCCTTCCTCCTATATATGCCTACGTACCCCCAAACGATCACATATGGAGCTAATTCCACCACCGCAACCTTCTGTACCCACGAGATCCCATCTTGGGGCCTGTTCCGGAGCTCCGCCGGAAGGGGCATCGATCACGGAGGGCTTCTACATCAACACCATAGCCTCTCCGATGAAGTGTGAGTAGTTTACCTCAGACCTTCGGGTCCATAGTTATTAGCTAGATGGCTTCCTCTCTCTTTTTGGATCTCAATACAATGTTCTCCCCCTCTCTTGTGGAGATCTATTCGATGTAATCTTCTTTTGCGGTGTGTTTGTTGAGACCGATGAATTGTGGGTTTATGATCAAGTTTATCTATGAACAATATTTGAATCTTCTGAATTCTTTTATGTATGATTGGTTATCTTTGCAAGTCTCTTTGAATTATCAGTTTGGTTTGGCCTACTAGATTGATCTTTCTTGCAATGGGAGAAGTGCTTAGCTTTGGGTTCAATCTTGCGGTGACCTTTCCCAGTGACAGTAGGGGCAGCAAGGCACGTATTGTATTGTTGCCATCGAGGGTAACAAGATGGGGTTTTAATCATATTGCATGAATTTATCCCTCTACATCATGTCATCTTGCTTAAGGCGTTACTCTGTTCTTACGAACTTAATACTCTAGATGCATGCTGGATAGCGGTCGATGTGTGGAGTAATAGTAGTAGATGCAGGCAGGAGTCGGTCTACTTGTCTCGGACGTGATGCCTATATACATGATCATACCTAGATATTCTCATAACTATGCTCAATTCTGTCAATTGCTCAACAGTAATTTGTTCACCCACCGTAAAATACTTATGCTCTTGAGAGAAGCCACTAGTGAAACCTATGGCCCCCGGGTCTATCTTCATAATATTAATCTTCCAACACTTAGTTATTTCCGTTGCTTTTTTACTTTGCTTTTATTTTACTTTGCATCTTTATCATAAAAATACAAAAAATATTATCCTATCATATCTATCAGATCTCACTCTCGTAAGTGACCGTGTAGGGATTGACAACTCCTTATCGCGTTGGTTGCGAGGATTTATTTGTTTGTGTAGGTGCGAGGGACTCGCGCGTAGCCTCCTACTGGATTGATACCTTGGTTCTCAAAAACTAAGGGAAATACTTATGCTACTTTGCTGCATCACCCTTTCCTCTTCAAGGGAAAACAACCGCAGTGCTCAAGAGGTAGCAGTTAACCGCTGTGTCTTCAGTTTCTTCATTGTTGTTTCGACGCTTATGCTTGTTGCGTCGTGGCCTGCCATTGCCATCACTGGCTTCGGAAGTGCCAGGGGCGCTGGTACTGTTGCTTTTACGAGCCAACCAGCTGTCCTCTCCCACGCAAAAGCGGGTCATGAGTGCGGTAAAGGCTGCCATGGACTTCGGCTTCTCCTGGCCGAGGTGTCGGGCAAGCCATTCGTCTCGGACGCTATGTTTAAAGGCCGCTAGGGCTTCGGCGTCCGGACAATCGACGATTTGGTTCTTTTTAATTAAGAACCTAGTCCAGAGTTTGCGGGCTGACTCTCCGGGTTGCTGGACTATATGACTAAGGTCATCGGCATCCGGAGGTCGGACATAGGTACCTTGGAAGTTGTCTCTAAAGGCGTCCTCCAAATCTTTCCAGCTACCAATGGAGTTCTCTGGTAGGCTGTTCAACCAGTGCCGTGGTGGTACTTTCAGCTTTAGGGGGAGGTATTTAATGGCGTGGAGATCGTCACCGCGAGCCATGTGGATATGGAGAAAAAAAAATCCTCAATCCATACCGCGGGATCTGTCGTTCCATCGTATGATTCAATGTTTACAGGTTTAAACCCTTCTATAAACTGGTGCTGCATTACCGCATCGGTAAAGCATAAGGGGTGTACGGCGCCTCTGTATCGGGAAATGTCACGATGGAGTTCGGATGACGTCTGTGTTCGGTTTTCAGCCTGGGTGAGGTTGTGTTTGTCACGCCAAGCTTGATGGCCGTCGTCTCTTGTTGGAACACGTCCCCTTGATCCGTACATTGATCTGGTCTGGCCGGCTCTATTGTCCAGGTCCTGACGTAAATCGTAGGTGTAGTCCGGAGCCGCCGCCCCCTTGCTTTTATGGTGAGGTGGCGCGGGATGGTGTTCGGCGTGTGTAGCCGCTCGGTCCCATCCACGTGGTGGTCGATCGGGCTCGTCAACAGGATTATGCCTTGGCGGTATTGGCTCAAGGGCATCGTCATCGAATTGTGGTAGTAGCCTGCGCTTCGGGTAGCTCTTTGTTGGGCGCTCGAGGATGTATTCTTCGGCGGCCAGGACTTTAGTCCATATATCGTTGAGCGTATCCTGCTCGGCTTGGAGCTGTTGCTATTTCTTTTTTAGGCTCCTCGCAGTTGCGATGAGCTGTCGCTTAAAGCGTTCTTGCTCGAGGGGTTCCTCTGGCACGATGAAATCTTCGTTGCCGAGGCTGACTTCCTCCTCGGAGACCGGTAAATAGTTACTATCCTCTGAATCCTCATTCTCGGTCGGTTCGTCTGGACTGACTTGTCCGTCTTCCTAATCATCCTGTTCTACGGCAGGCTCGATGGGGTGGTCCGAGTCTTCGGCATTCTCCGGAGTGTCATTGTCTCCGGTGCAGGTATTACTTTCTTTTCCTCGCCGCGATCGTGAACAACATCGTTGACGTCATCGCTTTGGTGGTGCTTTGACGGGCTTGTCCTCGATCAGATCCTGATTGCCATCGTCATCCTCTTTGGGTGTATCCACCATGTACACGTCGTATGTAGAAGTAGCAGTCCAACGCCCGGTGATAGGAGGGTTTTGGCCTGGTTCGGCTCCGGCATCGTCGTCCATGCCGTCGATGTCTTCAGAGGCGTAATCGAGCATGTTGGTTAAGTCTTAGACAGTGGCTACCAAGTGGGTGGTGGGTGGGTCGCAAAAGTCCCCGCACTCAGCCCCTAGTTCGGGCTGGGCGTAATTTGGAGGTGATACCTCCGTGATGGCGAGAGACCACATCAAGTCTAAGGCCTCGCTTAGAGTGAAGGCCGGATGGGGAGCCGAGGACCTGCGGAGCTGGGCATGGCAGATTCTGCCGGGCTGTGCTCACCGGACGCAAATCTCAAGAGTTTGAAGTTGGCATCCAGAGGCGGTTTCGGCTCTCCGATGACAAGGAGGGTCCTGCTTGATTCCATGCTCGCTGAATATACTATTGCCTCTGGGTCTTCGGCAGAGCGCTCCAAGGGAGGAGATGGTCTGGTGGGTTTTAAGATCCCATCTTCAGATGAGGTGGCCTGCCCTGGATCTATGGCCAGGGCAGGGTTGATAGTTGGTCTTTGAGTGGCCTCTAATGACGGATCCGCTGGGTTTCCTTGTTGGAGGTGAGGAATAGTGGCCGAGGCCGTAAACCCTTCGAAGATCAAGTCTCCTCGGATATCGGCAACGTAATTCAGGCTGCCGAATCTGATCTGACAACCAGGGGCGTAAGTGTCGATCTGTTCAAGGCGACCGATTAAATTGGCGCGCAGAGCGAAGCCACCGAACACACAAAGTTGACCGGGGAGGAAAGTTTCCCCGGAAACAGCATCGTTGTTGATGATCAATCGAGCCATCGATCCTTCTACCGACGACACAGTGGAGCTCTCAATGAAAGCACCAATGTCCTTGTCAGAACCGGCGGATCTCGGGTAGGGGGTCCCGAACTGTGCGTCTGAGGATCGAAGGTAACAGGAGATAGGGGACACGATGTTTACGTAGGTTCGGGCCCTCTTAATGGAGGTAATACCCTACTTCCTGCTTGATTGACTTTGATGAGTATAGGGGTTACAAGAGTCGATCTACCTCGAGATCGTAATGGCTAAACCCTAGATGTCTAGCCTATATGAATTCTGATAGCCTCTACGAACTAAACCCTCCGATTTATATAGACACCGGAGGGGGCTAGGGTTGTACAGAGTCGGTTTACAAAGGAAGGAAACTACACATCCGGACGCCAATCTTGCCATCCACGCAAAGGAGAGTCCCATCCGGACACGGGAAAAGGCCTTCAACCCTCTATCTTCACGGCCCATCAGTCCGGCCCATGTCATATAGCCCGGACACCCGAGGACCCCTTAGTCCAGGATTCCCTCATTCATCACGTGGCATGGTTTTGAGTAAATGTGACATGTCATGGGTCCAAATTAACTTCTACCTCTTCCTAATCATCAAACAACACAATTCAACAACTACTACTTATACTAAACTATTTTATTGCGAGATACTTATACTAAACTGTTGAACTATAGAGCAAGTAATTTCTTTATTTACTACATACATAGATGCGCTGGACCTCACTTGCTCAAATGCATGTCCATCTTTTGTAAGACTAGTCATCTTGTTCTCGCTTGACGTGCACTGCCCATGTTTTGAATAACAACAAGGAGATTGTGTTTTTCACACACAACAAAAGATACTTTCACCACTCAACATGCACTGTAGACTGTTTAAAGAGAAATGAAGAATTGAACTAAATTATAAAATCCCAATAATGTCACTTTTTTTGAGGTACACACAAACTCGAATACTTAATATAATACTGAATCGCAGTATAAATACATGTGAAATCGGTATAGGCAAACATACACAGGAACTTGAGTACCCGATACAACACCGAGAGGCAGGTACAGACCACTAACATGCAACAGGGCGTTGTCCATATTTCTTTTAATTCCACCTCATAGCTACTTAAATGCTAATGAAGTACTACATAATACACATATTTTTGTCTTTCCTACCCCTTGTCCTAGGCTCTCGTTCTCCCAACATCTTCTCTCCTCCTTTTCTCCATCGGCCCTCATCCAGACGAATAAGAAGAGAAGATGGCCTAATATAAGCACCACCTCCCTCCATGTTTATACACCCCTTTTGTTTGCATCCTTAGTAGTTTAAAATGTGCAGGCATCATCTGTTTGGAGGTGTTTGCCAGTGAGAAGATACCAGTGGCCTAGATTCTTCGCCTCCTACTTCTTGGTAAAATGTATCAGATCTTATGAAACTTGCTAATTTTCTATTAACGTATGCCTATCAAGGATTGTGAACAGAAAATCATAACTATGATCGTATCAATGTGTAAAACATTATCTATTTAAAACATCGATGATATAGTAGTTTAGTGATCCATGAAAGGAAGAAAGATACCAGATGGTGCATGGTTCCCATTGTTATTGTTGAGTGGAGGCTGTGACCCATTACTCATCGCTGCATGCCAAATCATATACTTTTTCTTTCAGAATAATGAGATAGAAGTTAAGTCAGTCGATTGCGTGCCTGGGTGCATCCGATCTTGCTTTGAGAAGCTGGATGCACACGGACGGGAACATTCCATATGTCTATTGGACTTGGCTCTCTATCCATGAATCTCATCCATCATCTATACATAACATAAGAACTATAAGAACTTCGAATTCTTATCGATATTGGAAATCAGAGCATGAATAAGTTTGTTTTAAAAACTTACAAATGTCCTCCGATAAGCAGTCACTTGATCAAGAGAGTGCACGTGATAATAATGCTGACCTAGGCAGTTAGAGGGGAAATTCTGAACATAAGGTCCTTGGATTTTGTGTGTGGTAGGGCCTGTTTTAGAGTTTGTCACATGGCCACGGATTTTGCTTGCCCAGCCCTGGGAGGTGGCTGCCACTAGCAACTAACACTAGTTGGATCCACGCTGCCATCGGAGCGCCGCGCCCCCCACTTGCAGCAAGCCAGCGAGAGGAATCCCACCGCCGTTGGCCACCAACGGGCTTGGCCCGGTGGCGTGAGCCAACGATGGTTAGGAGGAGGGAGAAGACGGGAGGTGGCGGCGACCCTTGGGCTCCGTTTGAGGCAAAATACGAAGGGGACCAATAAACCAGGACAGAGGTAGTAGGGAAGAACTTCCTTTAACATTAGCATTCAATAATATAAAATTTATGTTCCATATTGTATTTTTGAAATACAAAGTACCTTGTGTAGTACATTCAATTTTAATCTATAGTACTCCAAAAATTCTACCTGGAACATACTAAATTATACTATTAATGTAAAATTTATGATATTTTAAATCATTTGATCCTATTTAGGTATTAAATGACTGCTTAACTCTTTATTAGATGTAATTGAAATCTGAACTACATGTATCTCAAATAAGGTCTTTAAATTCAGACAAAAATCATTTTTAACCAATTCTGTATATTTTCAGCCCCTATGAAAAGACTATATTATAATTCGAACTACATGTATCGTCTAATTTTGAATTACCAACTTAAGGGACGTATCTTGTGTATTACCTATAATAGCGAATTTTTAAGTCCTGTAAACAGTACCGGGGCTTTGAGATTTTCCATGATTTGTTTGTTATATGTGCCTAGGGCCCATAAAACTTCAACACTCAATTGTGGCACGACCTTTTCCCTGTTTCCTCCAGTGCTTAACTTTATGTTTGATTGCATGATGGTGGGGAACGACAACAGCTTAAATAAGTTAGCTTTCCAGAGGCATTATAGAATAGCGGATTTTACGGTGGAGTTTATGATAGATATGCCAATTTTAGACCGTGTTTCAGAATGGTCAAGAAAGTTTTGACGCCAATGTGTTAGCATGGATTGAGTGCATTTGAGGGCAGTAATGAAGCTATATATGCCTAATTTAAATTGTGATGATCTTGACTCCATGGCAAGTGGATAACTTCATATGCCATGCCAGGTTCACGCCCTGGGCATTTTCGAACCTAGAGGTTTTGGCACACAGAATGTTGGTGGCCACTGAAATTACCAATGGATGGGCACAAAGAAAAATCGAGTAAGGCAGGAAAGGGTAGGAATATATTTTCCATGGCTTAGTTAAAAAAGACCCTATCAATTATTTTCAATTCGGGTAATCTCTGTTGCTTGACCAGGTATACCTTCGGTTTAGGAGGGGTCGCTTTGCTTGCAAATTAATAGCACTATTTAATTTATTAGCTGCAGCTTCCCGGAAGGATGAGTAATCTTTGTGCAATGGGTCTCTCATCACGTTGAAATGCACAAGGACAAGCCAGGGATATATACACATTAAGAGGGGCGATGTCAAGTGAAGGAGGAAAGCACCCTTTATCATAGCTTTTTGAGAGGAAGATTGGTTAAAGGGAGGCTACGGTGGAGACAAAAACATTAGGAAAGATGGGTTTGGAAAGTGGTGGACAACAGGAACCGGATTAAGTGCTTGGAACATATAGCGCCAGAGAATTCCGCCATAGGAACTGGCCTGTTGCCGGGTTTATTTATGAGGGAGGAACTACTTAGCCTTTTGGTTGTCAATTTTTTTTTGAGTTTTGATTCTTGCAAGAAAGCGATCAATGTGGGGTTGAAGGGCTTCATACCAATCAGTTCAGGAAGGACGTCACCATATTTTTCGGACAAACAAAAAATTAAGTCAGATATAATAAAAACGGGGTCACAAGATGTATACAAGAGCAACGTTACTGCACTTGCAGACTAAATAGCTCAATCTAGCGGGCGCATGGTGAAGTCATTTGGAAGGGTCGTGCATCGCGGCCTCCTCCTCGGCTCGCAGCTCAGAATCGGGTTGTGTGTGCAGCACGCGCAGGGTTACCACACAGTCTTTGAAACCACAATCTTCTAGGGGACCCCCTCCTAACTAGCAAACTATCTGCGCATGGTCTACTCCAATGGTCAGTCACACACCTCGCATCAGCCTTATTTTCTGGTTCATTGAGCAGTGCCGGATGGCTTCGCCTCGACGGACATGGCCTCGGTTAACCCGTGCACCGTGCCATATAATAGCAACCCCAACATGCACGACGCCATGGGCAGATGAACGAGCATGCGTACCGATTAGAGTATAATCTTACTGACCCTGTCATGAGCTCAAACCCATGCATATGCATGCACGCTATATCTCACTAAGCCCAAGCACGTTCTCATTTGCTACTAGATATTGACCCACATATAGGACCAACTTTTCAATCTCAACTAATATATAGGGGATAAAACAATAAGCAAATTAATACCCGTTCATGTTTCATACATAATAAAGAGTACTGTACTGACTAAAACTCCATCAAAACACAAGGAGAAAAAACTCACAACCTTCTTCCTAAACACGCATGCTATTTATAAAGATAACCTAAAAGATATTGCACCAGCAACTGGCTAGCCATCAAGCTGCTGCATCATGCAACGTAGTTTTTTTAGGCCAATCATGCAACGTAGTCCTCATCAAGAAACTCCATCAAAGGCTGTTGCAGCGCCTTCATTACAGCTTCCCACCCAGCATGTGTTGGGTGTGTCTGGTCCCAGTAGAACATCTTGTCAGGAGTTTCACATAGGTCGTACAAGCGCTTCCCTGAATGGCTACGCTCTCCACAGTACCCTCCCTTATAGGCACTCTCGCAGCACGGGGTCAGTTTGCCCTTGAAATTCTTGGACTCAGCCGACCCTCCACCTGCATGCATGCACAAAAACAATTTTGCATAGTTACATAATCAAGTTCATACATTGGAAATCAGATTTGGCTTACAACATACACGCGGATATGTGACTTTACCAGGGGCATGATTGATGATGTTAGTGAAAGCGGTGTAGAGGTCCAGTATGTGAACGTTGTCCCTTTCTTCGAGCATTTGTTTTAGATACTTGTTGTGCACGGATGCACCATAATTGCCGAGAAGGTCACACGTGGTGTAGTTGTTCGAACTAGTATGCAAAGGCGTGCAACCAATAGGATGCAAGTTGTTTACTAACACCTTTCTCACACCAAGCATCTGCAGTTGCGCCACATTATCTAGGATCTCAGTCGCCACGTTTCCGACATAAGTATCAAGCTGCACGCAGGAGAAGTTAATTAGCAAGGTGGAGATCGATATATTAATTGATGGTGTAACTTGTATGTGTGAGTATGATAGCTACTACTTACATCATCGAAGCTTGTGTAGAAGCCAGTCTCAATGTCGGAGTCGCTCATGTAATCATTGCCGGAGATGGCGATGAGCGCGACGGAGTGGTGAAGCTGATGTGTTGAGATGACCCCATCCTTGACAAGCCTCTTGAAAGTTTGAACTTGTGCGGCAAGTGTCGGCACCTTCTTGGTCTTCACCTTGAAGACACCAGCGCCACCAGAAGCAAAGGTCATGCCAGATGAGTCACAAGATTGATCTTCTGTGAGCTCGTACGCTGGAGGGGCTTCATGGAGACCCAACATCCTTGCTGCAAGGACAAGGCAGTAGATAGGAATGATTATTTTGGATGCACCTAGATGTATAATAAAATTCTCTAGCTAACCAAATACTTGAATAATATTTGAATACACGTACCTATAAAATCTGATTGCATCCTGTAGTTGGAGAAGCGCCCGGTCAAAACAGGAGACGTAGAATAATGAGAGTTGAGATAGGAGCCGTAGGGGTAGCTCCATTGGCGCGATGTCTTTTCACCGGTGATGTTGGGACGGTTGCCGTTGTCGACAAAGTCGTCGCCGAAGACGAACATGCTGGACCATTGGTTCCTCGACCCCTGGGCAGAAGGTGTGCCTCGGGCCTCCACGCGAGCAGCTGTAACATAGATCGATCATGTCAGTACGTGCGTGCGTGCATGCTCGAAGAACATGACGAACAGGGCAAGATTGAAGTGATGTTGTAATAACGCTAGCAATAGATATCAAAAAGGAAAACAAGGCGGCACGCTAGCAGCAAACATCTGAAAGAAAGACATGGGCGTGCGTACCATCAAAGCAGACGAGGATGAGGAGAAGACAGACAACAGCCGGCGGAAGCTTCATGGCCGCGAAGCCTGCGAGGGCAGCCGTCCGGCGCCCGGCGAGGAAGGAGATGATGGAGATGGTGCCGCGGAGGATGGGATTGGATCGTGGCGTGGACGTAGGGCTATATTTATAGGAGGAAGAATGCACGTGTACCTTAGTGTCCTGCTCCTGTTAACTTCGCTTCAACTTCTTACCTCTGACGATCAACTTGGAGGGGAAGGCGCATGCGCATGTCTTTCACGGACCTAATCTCGTTGAAGTTCCAGATTCATCCTCAAGATTCCGCCGTCCCTACGTCCGCTTCCCCTCCTCACCAGTGAATGCTCCTCACGTACTCATCCGGGTCTGTTTTTTTCCGCCCATACCAAATTTTAGGCGAGTGCCAGGCGCCCGCCGGCCGGCCCAAACTTTCGGCCGGTCGGCACCTATCAAAAACGGACTATGGTTGCCGCAAAACGTTGTCATCGTCGAGTCACAGCTAAGACATGAACTTTGAAGGTTTTTCAATGCCGGTTGCAGCTTTTGTGACTGCCGGTTGTAGCTTTTCGTCGTCGTCCATGGCTCTCGTCTCTATGGTTGAAACTTTTTTCGTCGCCAGTTGAAGCTTTTATCGTCACTGGTTGCAACTTTCCGTGATCGTCCATAGCTTCCGTTGTATACGAGTTGAAACTTTTTTCATCGCCGGTTGAAGCTATTTTTCGTTACTGGTTATAGCTTTTTTGGTCATCGGTTGCAACACTGGGCATCTTTCCCGATTCCAACAAGAAAAAATGTCTCACCATTGCCCTCCCGCAGCATGTCCGTGTCACCGGCGTCTTCCCTTGCAGCACCCAACTCGTGGGCCTCCGTGACGATGTGGCACCACTGGCTGATCCATGTAGCATCCGCTGCAGCAGGGGAGCACATGTGATGTCATCTCTCCACGGTGGCGATGAGTAGCTTGGGGCTGGAGATGAGGTGCTTGTAGTAGCTCCGGGGGGAGGACATGCTCGCGACATCAATGGGCATCCGGGTATCTGCAGGCGATGGTCGTCCTTCGCTGACGAGAGACAGGGAGAGGGGGAGAAGGAGGTCGCTCGCGGAGAAGAGGGAGCTAGCACTACAGGGAAAAGCCTAGCAGTAGCGCGGGTTTTTGGCATACCAGTGGCAATGTAAAAATGAAAACGTTGTTAGGAAGGACAACATTAGCAATGTAAAAATCAAAATGTCGTTAGGAAGAGAGAAGAAGGGCAGCAATGGTGAGGGGAGAGGGGAAATGAGGGGTGGAGAGGGCAAAGGGGGGGAGGAGGGGGAGAGGGGGTGAAAAGGTGGCAGCAGCCACGCCTAGCGGTAGCGCTGTTTTCAAGAAAGCGCTGCTGCTATTGCACTTAGTAGTAGCGCTTTCCAGGAAAAGCGCTACTATTAAGTCGGACCCATTATTAGTAGCGGTGCCATAAAAAAAAGCGCTACTGCTAAAACTAGGGCTGGAATTCGAGCCGAGCCGAACCAGCTTGACTCGACTCGCTAGAGCTCGTTTTGTTAAGGAGCTAGCTCGACTCGACTCGTTACTATAACGAGCTCAAACCCAAGATTGGCTCGACTCATATAACTCGCAAGCTGACTCGTTTAGCTTGTTAAGCTCGTTAAAGATATGAACATTAAACCTCAAATATGATAAAAATGATTAGGTATATATTCTAAACATATACATCACCAAACAATTGTAATTTCCTTGTATCGCATGAGTCTCGTGGGCCGCTGGGCTTCAATGGTTGGGCCTTGCGTTGTGTGCCTAGGATGCAGGGTGCTGAGTGACTGATTTTTTTGGATTGGGAGTGGCCGATCTTTTGTACCGAGCCTAACGAGTTACACGGGTACTCGTGAGATTGGCTCGTTGTAAGGGCATTTGTATCCCATAGATGTTTTGGTGATTGATGACAATGCTTTTGCGGACTAATCATGTGCATTGAGTTTTTCAGAGATTCATCCTTTGGCACGAGACGATTCCCTCCCCTCGGAGTTTGAAGCGAAGACGGTGTAGTACTTTCGATTTAGTTTGGTGGACTAGTTTCGTAGGGATCACCGTACTATCAAGAGGAGGTCCGCTTTGGAAAGGCTAGGGTGGAATCATCACGTACACTTCCTTTGCACACCCTCCGAGCCTTTCCGCTTCGATGACGAGCTCGTTCCCCTATCTCAGTGTGCCCTCTCTGTTCCCAGCGGCAGTACCGCGGGCCGGAGCGGTAGTACCGCTTGGGTGCTACAAGCGGCAGTACTGCTCCACAGCGGTAGTACCGCTGTAACCCCCAGCCGTAGTACCGCTGCGGCTTTGTGCTAGTACCGCCTCGATTCGAGGGGTCTTTTTCCGTGTCGGGTTTTACGGTACTAGCCACGGCAGTGGGGGGGGGGGGGGCGGTAGTACCGCTCGTGTGCGGTAGTACCGCCCTGACCACCGCGGTAGTACCGCTCTGGGCCCAGCGGCAGTACCGCGAGGGGGGGCGGTAGTACCGCTGGCCAAGCGGTAGTACCGCTCTCTGCGGGGCTGAAGTGGGGGGTAACGGTTGGATTGCTCCCCCCACTATAAAAGGGGGTCTTCTTCCCCAAAGTTGACCCACCTCTTCCCCCAAAAGCTTCATTGTTGCTCCAAGCTCCATTTTCGCCCGATCTCTCTCCCTAGCCAATCAAACTTGTTGATTTGCTCGGGATTGGTTGAGAAGGCCCCGATCTACACTTCCACCAAGAGAAATTTGATTTCCCCCACTTATCCCTAGCGGATCTTGTTACTCTTTGGTGTTTGAGCACCCTAGACGGTTGAGGTCACCGCGGAGCCATAGTCCATTGTGGTGAAGCTTTGTGGCGTTGTTGGGAGCCTCCAATTAAGTTGTGGAGATTGCCCCAACCTTGTTTGTAAAGGTTCGGTCGCCGCCTTCAAGGGCACCAATAGTGGAATCACGGCATCTCGCATTGTGTGAGGGCGTGAGGAGAATACGGTGGCCCTAGTGGCTTCTTGGGGAGCATTGTGCCTCCACACCGCTCTAACGGAGATGTACTTCCCCTCAAAAGGAAGGAACTTCGGTAACACATCCTTGTCTCCACCGGCTCCACTCTTGGTTATCTCTTACCTTTACTTGTGCACGCTTATATTGTGTTGTATCCCTTTCTTGCTTGTGCGTTGTTGTTGTTGCATGATATAGGTTGCTCACCTAGTTGCATATCTAGACAACCTACTTTGATGCAAAGTTTAAATTGGTAAAGAAAAGCTAAAAATTGTTAGTTGCCTATTCACCCCCCCTCTAGTCAACTATATCAATCCTTTCAATTGGTATCAAAGCCTCGTCTCTTTATTAAGGACTTTACCGTCCAAAGAGTATGGTTGACGTCGTAGATGGTGTGGAGGAGCACTCCGGTGTGAATCCGGTCTCGTCTACGGGAGATGGGGGAACCGCGGTCCCTCGTGAGGAATTCAATGTGGCCTTGGATACATTGAAAACCTCCATGACGACCGAGGTCGAAAGCATGTTTAATAAATTCTTAGAAGGGCTTAAACTTTCCACCGCACCGTTGAAAGTGGGTGATGCCGCTAACAAGGTGACGGATGCTACCTCCGACAAGGGGGAAGCTACTAGCGAGAAAGCTCCTTCGTCTAGTGGTAAAAATGGGACCAGCATCTTTGCCCATGTGGAACCTCCACCTGTCTATGGTGGACCGCTCCCTTCCACTCATTTGAATCATGCCGGCCCGGCCCCTAAGATTGAGAAGAATGTAGATTTTGATTCTTGGGTCTATCGTTTTAAGCGTCATTTAAATCATGTGAACACTAACCTTTGGAGAATCCTTGAAGAAGGTTTTTATCCGCATGACCGAAGTAACTTCACTCCTAGAGAAGTTGTGGATCATCAATTCAATGAGAATGCTCTCTTCATCATCCAAGAAGCAATCCCACCCGAAGATCTTCCTCATCTCCGGCCTTACACCGTGTCCAAATATGCTTGGCTCCAAGTTGTTTCCCTCTATCGGGGAAGCGCAAGCATTCAACGCTCCAACTATGAAGTGGTGCAAGATGAAGCCGACGAGTTTGCAATGAAAGAAGATGAAGAACCTCGTGAGCTTTTTCGTAGAGTAACCAAACTCGCGGTCTTTCTCCGAGATCATGGAAGTAAGGACACGGATGACAATTGGATCAAGCGCAAATTCCTCAAGGCAATGATGCCCTACCACAAAGCCATGTCCTCCGTAATTCGTCAAAGGCCGGACTTCCACACCTTGTCATCAAGTGAAGTGTTGGATGAGTTTGTTGCTATGAGCATCTTGGACAAGACCGCCGACAATGCGGTTCTTCGCTCTCAAAGAGTAAAGAAGCCCAACCTTGCTCTAAAGGCCAAGGTTAGTATGGAGGAATAGGATGAAGAGGAAGAAGAGGAGGGCAACCTCGAAGATACGAAGTATGCCTATCATGAACACATGGCTCTTGCTTCAAGGCAATTTTGGATCAAGAAGAACACAAGGCCAAACTTCAACAAGAACAATTCAAGTGGCGCAAAGGGCAAGCAACGAGTGAGGACTTTCTTCAATTGTGGCAATGTGAGCCACTTTGTTGCGGAGTGCCCTTACGAGAAGAGGGAAGACAATGGTGGCAAGCTCATTAGAAAGGACAAGGTCAAATCGTTCCCCAACAAGAGAAACTTCACCAAGAAGACTCCTCCCAAGGCATTGGTGGTACAAGAAGAGTACAATGAGGATGATGACGATGATGAAGATGGTGAGTCGGTTGCCATGGCCTCCGTTGCCATTGCGATGACTCCACGGATGTCTCTCTTCGACTCACCCAATGAGAACATCACCGCCAAGTGCCTCATGGCTAAAGCCACCAACAAGGTAACCCCCAACATCAAAACTACCATCATTAATCATCCTTCTTCGACGGATAGCATTGATGAACATGAGGGGACAAATGTGGAGGAAAATGAGTTTGAGACCTTTATGGGTAAACTCAAGGGTAAATCCAAGAAGCACTTCGTTGCTCTCTTGGAACAACTTGGTGAAGCCAATGACATGATCGAGGCTCACGAAGACACCATCTCTAAGATGGAGGGGCATAGTCGTGACTATGCCGATGAGATTTCGGATCTTTCCAATGCTCTTGACGAAGAGCGTGGTCTTCGCTTGGCTCTTGAGGAGTCATACAACGATGATCATGCTAAGTTAAAGAAAGATCTCGATCATGCTCTTGTTGTGTCTCGTGTGCTAAACTCCGAGAAGGCGAAGCTTGGGGTTGATCTTGCTAGACTCAAAGAGGAGTTTGACATTCTTGACAAGGCTCACAAAGTCTTGAAGGGTGTTCATGCTAGCCTCAAGGAGTCTCATGATCAACTCCAAGTGAAGCTAACTAAGGAGAAAGACACCTTTCCTCATATGGTGTTAGTTGATAATGTAAGTGCTACTAATCCTTGTTGTGAGCATGTGCATCTTGTTGAGGAAAATGCTAATTTGAAGGAGCAACTTGAGAAAGGCCTTGTGTCATGCATACAAGGCGAGAAGAACCTCAACGACCTTTTGACCAATCAAAAGGAAGTTGTGGCCAAGGAGGGGATTGGGTTCGCACCCAAGCCCAAGAACAAGTAGAAGAATGACAAGACCAAACGACCTCCTCCTCTCAAGCAAACTTTTGTGAAGGAGGGAGAGGGTGCTTCCAAGGAGAAGAAGAACAATGCGAAGGGTGGCGGTGTCAAGAAGAGCAATGCCACCCCTTCCAACAAAGTTGGCGACTTTAATCCTTCTTATGCGCTATGCCGTGCTAGTGATGGGCATGTTTATGCCAAATTTGTTGGTTCTCCTCATGAGTACATTGAATGGTCTATTTGGGTTCCTATGACCCTTGTTACTAACATCAAAGGACCCATTACAAAATGGGTACCTAAAACCAAGCATTGATCTCTTGTAGGTGTTTGCTTCCGGTGGGGGATCATGGTTGCTCGATAGTGGAGCTACAAATCATATGACCGGAAGCAAGGACTTGGTGGTGGACGTGCACAAGATTCCATCTATGCCCACCAATGTCGAGTGGGGTGATGCCTCGTCTTCTAAGGTATTGGGACTCGGCAAAGTAGTCATTTCTCATGATCTCACGATCGAGAAAGTTATGCTTGTTGAGTCCCTTGCATACAATTTACTTTCCGTTCGTCAACTTGCTATCATGGGCTTTGCCACCTTCTTTGATATTGATACCGTGGCCCTCTTGTGGAGCAAGACTCTTAAAGTAGCCTTTGTTGGGCATGTCGAGAACGGTCTCTATGTGATTAACTTTTCGGAGCGACCCACTAAGACCGCGACATGCCTAATGGCTAAAGTTGACGTGGGATGGCTTTGGCATCGCCGTTTAGCCCATGTCAATATGAGATCTTTGCAAAGTCTTCTCAAGGGGGACCATGTCCGTGGACTAACGAACGTTAGTTTTGCTAAAGATCGTGCTTGTATCGAAGGAAAGCTTCATGAGAAGGCTCACCCTCCCACGACTCTCATTTACTCGAAGAGGCCTTTGGAGCTCCTTCATTTGGATCTCTTTGGGCCTCCATCCTTTGATAGTCTTGGGGGTAGAAAGTATTGCTTGGTAATTGTGGATGACTATTCAAGATACACTTGGGTGTATTTCTTCAAGAGGAAGAGTGAGACCCAACAAACCGTCATTAACTTTGCAAATGAAGCCCAACGTCAACACAATGCAAAGATCTTGACAATAAGAAGTGACAACGGCACCGAGTTCAAGAACTACACCTTGGATGAGTTTCTTAGTGATGAGGGGATCAAGCATCAATATTCCGCACCTTACACCCCTCAACAAAACGGTGTTGCGGAGAGGAAGAATCGGACGTTGATGGATGCCGCAAGGACCATGATGGCGGAGTTCAAGTTTCCATACAACTTTTGTGCCGAAGCCATCAACGCCGCGTGTCATGCATCCAATCGGCTCTACCTCCGCAAGGGCTTGAACAAGACTCCATATGAGATACTCACCGGTAACAAGCCCAACCTCAAGTACTTTCGGGTGTTCGGGTGTAAGTGTTTCATTCTCAAGAAAGGTGTTCGGTTGTCTAAATTTGAGGCTAGAGCATATGAGGTCATATTTGTTGGTTATGCTACAAACTCTCATGCTTACCGTGTCCTCAATAAATCCACGGGACTTATTGAGGAGACGTGTAACGTGGAGTTTGATGAGAATAACGGATCCCAAGTGGAGCAAAGTGGCACTTGTGATGTAGGTGATGAAATTCCTCCTCAAGCCATAAGAAGAATGGGTGTTGGTTTTATCCTACCCATTGAGGAACCCCTTGTGGCCGAAGGAGAAGGACAATTCTCCACTCAAGTGGAGCCATCACCAACCCAAGGCCCACACGCTTCCGAAGAACAAAGTGAAGGCCCTCAACCTCATGAACAAGACCAAGGGCAAAATCATGATCAAGACGGTGGAGACACACCAAGTGATGCCCAAGGTCAAGTTCTCTCCTCCGAGCAAGTTCAAGATCAAGAACAAGCTCAAGACGGCGCTCAAGATGATCAAGTGACCGCTCCTCAACTCACCTCCGAGGAGGAATTGGAGCGTCGTGCCGCCAAGATTGCTTCCTAGCTCTCCACCAAGGGTCATCTCATGAAGAATGTGCTTGGAAGCATTCAAAAGGGGGTAAGCACTCATAGACAATTGGCAAACTATTGTGAACATCACGCGTTTGTCTCTTGTGTGGAACCCCAAAAGGTATATGAAGCTCTCAAAGATCCGGATTGGCTCAATGCCATGCATGAAGAACTCAACAACTTCGAGTACAACAAGGTGTGGAGATTAGTGCCAAGGCCAACGGGGAACCACAATGTCATTGGAATGAAGTGGATATTCAAGAACAAGCAAGATGCTCATGGGACCATCATCCGCAACAAGGCACGATTGGTGGCACAAGGCTACTCCCAAGTCGAGGGCATCGACTACGGTGAAACCTTTGCTCCCGTTGCTCGCCTTGAATCTATTCGTTTGTTGATTGCTTATGCTTCTCATCACAACTTTAAGTTGCAACAAATGGATGTGAAGAGTGCTTTTCTTAATGGACCTATTAATGAGTTGGTGTATGTCAAGCAACCCCCCGGGTTCGAGGATCCCTACTTTCCCGATCATGTGTATCAACTCGATAAGGCACTCTATGGCCTTAAACAAGCCCCACGTGCGTGGTATGATCACCTTACCGAGTTGTTACAAGATCGTGGGTTTGAAGTTGGGCTAATCGACCCCACTCTTTTTACTAAGAAGGTCAAAGGGGATTTGTTTGTGTGCCAACTATATGTTGATGACATTATATTTGGTTCCCCTAACAAAGCTTTCAATGAGGAATTTGCCGCACTCATGACCTCAAAGTTCAAGATGTCTTCCATGGGAGAGTTGAAGTTCTTTCTCGGTTTCGAAGTAAAGCAAAGAAGAGAAGGAACCTTCATCAACCAAGCCAAATACACTCAAGACATGCTCAAGAGATTCAAGCTAAGTGATGTCAAGCCGGCGTCCACTCCAATGCCTACCAAGTGCCAACTTGACATCGATCCCAATGGTAAAGCGGTGGATCAAAAGGTATATCGCTCCATGATTGGTTCATTACTTTACCTTTGTGCATCTAGACCGGATATCATGTTGAGTGTGGGAATTTGTGCACGTTTTCAAGCCGCACCTAAGGAAAGCCACTTTGTGGCGGTCAAGCGAATCTTTCGATATTTGGCTCATACCCCAAACTTTGGCTTATGGTACCCAAGAGGAGCAAACTTCAAGCTTGTATGGTATTCAGACTCCGATTGGGCGGGAGACAAAGTGGATAGGAAGTCCACTTCCGGAGGGTGCCAATTTCTTGGTTGCTCTTTGGTAAGTTGGTCTTCTAAAAAGCAAAGTTGTGTGTCTCTCTCGTCCACCAAAGTGGAGTATGTGGCGGCCGGGAGTTGTTGTGCACAACTCTTATGGATGAGGCAAACTTTAAAGGATTACGGTGTCATTTGTGACAAAGTGCCTCTTTGGTGTGACAATGAAAGTGCCATCAAGATTTCTCTCAACCCGGTGCAACACTTCAAGACGAAGCATATTGAGATTCGGTATCACTTCATCCGGGATCATATTAGGCGAGGGGAGATCGAGCTCAACTATGTCAACACTCATGATAACCTTGCAGATATTTTCACGAAGCCATTGGATGAAGCAAGATTTCGCGAGTTAAGGCATGAGCTAAATATCATTGATTCGAGCAATGTGGTTTGAACCTTTGCACACCCCTCACATTCATCATGCATTCTTGTCTAGGTGTAGGCATGGACATAGGGGGAGTGTTGTTCTCTAAATGAACTCTTCCTCCCCCCATAATGCATAAACCAATCTCACTCTTTCACATTAGCAATTTTTGATCGTACTTGTGCTTCAAAGACGAGTTTTGGTCATGGGCCCAAGGATAATTCTTCGCGGTGCCATACCAATTGACTCAAACATAGGTGGCCTCGGCCACCGCCCCTTTCTTGAAGGGGTGTGTCTTCTGACCTCTTGCTAGTGTTCTTTGGGTGTCTCTTGGTTTTCTCTTCTTGCCGTCATTATCTTTTCTTTTCTTTTGTGCCGTGCTTGTTGAGTCTAGTTTTGAGTTGCACTGGGCGGTACTACCGCTGTTGCTGTGCGGTACTACCACTTAGGTGCATAAGCAGTACTACCGCCCTCAGCCGCGGTACTACCGCACTAAGCGGTACTACCGCCCATCACCGCGGTACTACCGCTGAGGGGCGGGACCAGGGGGTTAAGTCGTGGGCAGGGGTGGTTTCCTCCCCCCATACCCATTTGCTTCGTCCCCTCGTTCCTCTTCGTCTCTCCAGTGCCATCTCGCCGCGGGAGGGCTCCGGCGGCCCTCCGTCTCCGGACCGTTTCTCTCCTTTTCCCTCGGTGGAGTCGATCCCCACCTCGTCCTCTTGCCATGGATGCCGGTATTGCCCCCGTTCCTCTTCTCTTCTTGTCTAGTTTTCAGATCTCGTGTTTTAGGGGCAATAGTGGTTGCATCTCTAGATTTTTTGCCAAATCTAGGCTTGAGTAGGTTGGAGAAGGCAACTAGACTCTTTGGATTGGTGTTTGGTAGGTTTTTTTTTGAATTTGGCATCCCCGGTAGTGCCGGATCTGTCCACGGCAGCAGGGATCCTCCGTGCCCCGTCTCGGGCGGTACTACCGCCCCTCCTGCGAGGTACTACCGCGCGAGCGGCACTAAGCCGTACTACCGCCCATATGGCGCGGTACTACCGCTGGAGCGGTACTGCCGCTGTGCAGGCGCGGTACTACCGCCGGATGCCCAGTTCCATCATTCCCTACCGCATGTTGATCCATGTTTGTTGTGTTTATTTGGTTTTGATCATTCCTTCTAGTTGTTTCGTGTGTCCGTGTGTTTGATTCCAGGTGATGAACATCCTGAGCAGCAAGTCCGCCGTGTCAACCCCGGGCGTTCAATGTCAAAGCGGTACCGCTCATCTGAGTCTGCAGGTGGTTCTTCCAGTGGTCCACCGCCGCCAGTGGGTGCTTCCTCAAGTGCTAATCCTCATCTCAAGAAGAAGACTGCCAACAGGCCGAAGTCAACTGGCAAGAAGGTGACTGAGATGACTGCCAAGGAATTCTGGGACAGGCGTCGCCGCAACCCATATGAGGAAGACCAAGAATCCAACCTTGTCAATCGCCCGTTCTGGAACCGGTTTCAGTATGCCACCTACTTTGACGTGATAAAGGCTAAGAAGAACCTCTTTGTCAATGTTCATTCCATCAACATGGATGCTATGGAGAAGGACCCGGAGTACTTTGGTGACGCCCTTCAGATGTGCTCTCAGTTGAACATTCTCAGGATCATGCAGTTCAACAAGGACTTTGATGTAGATTTGGTGGCTCAGTTCTATGCCACTGTCCACCTAGGAACTGATGTAGACAGGACTCTGCTTGGATGACTAATGGGAAGTTGCTAGCTGTCAAGTGGAAGGCCTTCATGGAGTTGCTTGACGTGGAAGATCAAGGGCTCGAGACTCCAGTCGGGTTCCGTCCTCACCACAATGTTACCTCCACTCACAAGCAAGCCCTCTGGCCCTACTGTACTCTGAAGATCAACCCTGAGACCAAGAAGGAAACCTATGAGCTGTCTGCCTTTCTGGACATCCTTCACCGTATCTTCCGCGAGACTCTCTTCCCTCGTATCGGGAATCTGGACATGGTTCACTCCTATCTCGTGGACATGCTTCTCTTCTGCGAGCGTGAGAAGGAAGAAAACACTGGCGAGTCCCTGGACATCTCTCATGTTATGTGGTCTAAACTTCTGTCTGCTGTTTCTGAGCGCAAGTGCCCGATTTATGTTCCGTTTATCATGTTGCTCATTGAGAAGGCCTAGAGAAGTACCTATCCCGAGGAATTGCTGGAAACTGGAGAGTTGGTTTCTCATGAGATCAAGCGTCTGAGAAAGAAGGACAATTGGGGCACCTCTGTTCCTAAATCTGGGGTTCCTTCTTCTGCTGCTGCCATGGAGACCGAGGGCGAGGCTGATACTGGTGTTGACCATGATATGTGCCTTCTGAGGCAGAGCCCTCTTGGGCAAAGAAGCTCAAGCTCAAGATGAAGAAGCTGTTCTGCATGGAGTCTCACGGTCAATACATGACACATGTGGCTGAGAAGAATGCCAGGGGACGCCACAAGGAGCTTATGCGTCAGTTAGGTGCGACAGTCACCAGCGGCTCTGAGGGTCACATCACTGAGGAGGAGGAGTGGATCCAGCAGCACTGTCCGTGGACCGATTCAGATGCCGAGCAGTTTCCGACCGAGGACGGCGGTGCAGACGATCACGCAGAGTACTGATGTTCGAGATCCTCAGCATGCTCTCACCTGGAGCCGTAAGAGCGCTCTTTGCCCCTTTTGGTGTCTCGATGCCAAAGGGGGAGAGAGTTTAGGGATTTGCGTCGTTGTGTTGCGAGTGTGTCTGTGTGCTTTCGTTGTGTTTGCTTCCATTTGCTTTGTTTGGTTTTGTGTTCCGTGAGACCTAAGTTCCAGACATATGGTGTGAGACATATGCTACCTTATCCTTATCATATCTTTATCTATGTCTCTTGTCATTTAGTATCTCATGAGTAGCATGCTTACTTTGTCATATTTCCTGCTCTCATGTATCTCGCTTAGGTTGTTGGTCTCTAAAATACAGGAGGAGTGTTGATCCTAGTATGTGTGCCGTGCAGTCCAAAGCACTTATCTTGATGGCACACATCTCGGGGGAGCCCGTCTATATTTTAGAGATTTGGGGTCTGCTTATGTCCTTTGTCTGTTCCCGTTTGTGCAAATCCACCAAAAAGGGGGAGATTGTAAGGGCATTTGTATCCCTTAGATATTTTGGTGATTGATGACAATGCTTTTGCGAACTAATCGTGTGCATTGAGTTTTTCAGAGATTCATCCTTTGGCACGAGACGATTCCCTCCCCTCGGAGTTTGAAGCGAAGACGGTGTAGTACTTTTGAATTAGTTTGGTGGACTAGTTTCGTAGGGATCACCGTACTATCAAGAGGAGGTCCGCTTTGGAAAGGCTAGGGTGGAATCATCACGTACACTTCCTTTGCACACCCTCCGAGCCTTTCCGCTTCGATGATGAGCTCGTTCCCCTCTCTCAGTGTGCCCTCTCTGGTCCCAGCGGTAGTACCGCGGGCCGGAGCGGTAGTACCGCTTGGGTGCTACAAGCGGCAGTACCGCTCCACAGCGGTAGTACCGCTGTAACCCCCAGCCGTAGTACCGCTGCGGCTTCGTGCTAGTACCGCCTCGATTCGAGGGGTCTTTTTCCGTGCCGGGTTTTACGGTACTAGCCGCGGCAGTGGGAGGGGCGGGGGGTAGTACCGCTCGTGTGCGGTAGTACCGCCCTGACCAGCGCGGTAGGACCGCTCTCGGCCCAGCGGCAGTACCGCGAGGAAGAGCGGTAGTACCGCTGGCCAAGCGGTAGTACCGCTCTCTGCGGGGCTGAAGTGGGGGGTAACGGTTGGATTGCTCCCCCCACTATAAAAGGGGGTCTTCTTCCCCAAAGTTGACCCACCTCTTCCCCCAAAAGCTCCATTGTTGCTCCAAGCTCCATTTTCGCCCGATCTCTCTCCCTAGCCAATCAAACTTGTTGATTTGCTCGGGATTGGTTGAGAAGGCCCCGATCTACACTTTCACCAAGAGAAATTTGATTTCCCCCACTTATCCCTAGCGGATCTTGTTACTCTTGGGTGTTTGAGCACCCTAGACGGTTGAGGACACCGCGGAGCCATAGTCCATTGTGGTGAAGCTTTGTGGTGTTGTTGGGAGCCTCCAATTAAGTTGTGGAGATTGCCCCAACCTTGTTTGTAAAGGTCCGGTCGCCGCCTTCAAGGGCACCAATAGTGGAATCACGGCATCTCGCATTGTGTGAGGGCGTGAGGAAAATACGGTGGCCCTAGTGGCTTCTTGGGGAGCATTGTGCCTCCACACCGCTCTAACGGAGATGTACTTCCCCTCAAAAGGGAGGAACTTCGGTAACACATCCTTGTCTCCACCGGCTCCACTCTTGGTTATCTCTTACCTTTACTTGTGCACGCTTATATTGTGTTGTATCCCTTTCTTGCTCGTGCGTTTGTTGTTGTTGCATCATATAGGTTGCTCACCTAGTTGCATATCTAGACAACCTACTTTGATGCAAAGTTTAAATTGGTAAAGAAAAGCTAAAAATTGTTAGTTGCCTATTCACCCCCCTCTAGTCAACTATATCGATCCGTTCACTCATTTAACTCGGTCTATAAACGATCTTAAACCAAAGCTCAGCTCGACTCGTTATTCTTCGAGTTCGAGTCAATTCGAGCCGAGTTACGAGCTGCTCGTTTAGCTCGCGAGCTTCGAGCTTTTTTTCCAGCCCTAGCTAAAACCTTAGTAGTAGCACTGTATTTTGGACAGCGCTACTACTACAGCTAGCATCGGTGGGCTCGTTGGGTCCCACTTAGTAGTAGTGCTTTTTCCCTTTTACAGCACTACTGCTAAAGCATTACTTGTAGCGCTGCCCTAGACCAGCGCTACTACTGATGCCCTACCTATAAGCATTTCCCTAGTAGTGTCCGATAAGCAGTCACTTGATCAAGAGAGTGCACGTGATAATAATGCTGACCTAGGCAGTTAGAGGGGAAATTCTGAACATAAGGTCCTCGGATTTTTTGTGTGGTAGGGCCTGTTTTAGAGTTTGTCACATGGCCTCGGATTTTGCCGGCCCGGCCTTGGGAGGTGGCCGCCACCAGCAACTAACACTAGCTGGATCCCCGCTGCCATCGGAGCGTCGCGCCCCCGACCTGCAGCAAGCCAGCGAGAGGAATCCCACCGCCATTGGCCACCAACGGGCTTGGCCCAGTGGCGTGAGTCAACGATGGTCAGGAGGAGGGAGAAGACGGGAGGTGGCGGCGACCCTAGGGTTCCGTTTGAGTCACTCTTGGGAGCGACGCGGGGGCGTTGTGTGACCTTGTTATCTCCATCGTTTGTGTTTTGTGCCACCATGCCTCATTGCAGCCACCTATCAAGTCTTTAAATTACAACCATGCTTTATAACTGATGCATCTCTAGAAATTCATCACATCATTTAACATGCACTACAAAGTTTGTACTCGACAAAGCATTTTCTTCATCATCTTCACTTAGAATTTACTACCTCCGTCCTGCTTTATTGGCCCCTTCTTATTTTGTGCCAAATTTTGACTAGGGATTTAATTAACAAAATGTTAATGCATGTCACCAAAAATTTTATCGTTGGATTCCTATTTGAACATAGTTTCTAATGATATTATTTTTGATGACATGCATTAACATTTTGGTAGTTAAATTTGATGTCAAAATTTGAAGCAAAATACGAGGGGACCAATAAACCAGGACGGAGGTAGTAGGGAAGAACTTCCTTTAACATTAGCATTCAATAATATAAAATTTCTGTTCCATATTGTATTTTTAAATACAAAGTACCTTGTGTAGTACATTCAGTTTTAATCTATATTACTCCAAAAATTCTACCTGCAACATACTTCCTCCGTCTCGGTTTATAAGGCATGCGCGTCATTCTAGGTCGACAATTTAGCTAACTAAATTGTATTATATTTGATGAAAATATATGTTTGGAAACTACATCCGCTTAAGAATCCAATGATATACTTTTGGTGACATATAACTCATAATTAGCTAGTCAAATCGATGACCTAGAACTACGTGCACGCCCTGTAAACCGAGACGGAGGGAGTACTAAATTATACTATTAATGTAAAATTTATGATATTTTAAATCATTTGATCCTATTTAGGTATTAAATGACTGCTCAACTCTTTATTGGATATAATTGAAATCTGAACTACATGTATCTCAAATAAGGTCTTTAAATTCAGACAAAAATAATTTTTAACCAATTCTGTATATTTTCAGCCCGAAAAGAGTATATTATAATTCGAACTACATGTATCGTCTAAATTTTGAAATACCAACTTAAGGTACATACCTTGTGTATTACCTATAATAGCGCAATTTTTAAGTCCTGTAAACAGTACCGGGGCTTTGAGATTTTCCATGATTTGTTTGTTATATGTGCCTAGAGCCCATAAAACTTCAACAATCAATTGTGGCACGACCTTTTCCCTGTTTCCTCCAGTGCTTAACTTTCTGTTTGATTGCATGATGGTGGGGAACGACAACGGCTTAAATAAGTTAGCTTTCCAGATGCATTATAGAATAGTGGATTTTACGGTGGAGTTTATGATAGATATGCCAATTTTAGACTGTGTTTCAGAATGGCCAAGAAAGTTTTCACGCCAATGTTTTAGCATGTATTGAGTGCATTTGAGGGCAGTAATGAAGCTATATATGCCTAATTTAAATTGTGATGATCTTGACTCCATGGCAAGTGGATAACTTCATATGCCATGCCAGGTTTACGCCCTAGGCATTTTCGAACCTAGAGGTTTTGGCACACAGAATGTTGGTGGCCACTGAAATTACCAATGGATGGGCTCAAAGAAAAATCGAGTAAGGCAGGAAAGGGTAGGAATATATTTTCCATGGCTTAGTTAAAAAAGACCCTATCAATTATTTTCAATTCGGGTAATCTCTGTTGCTTGACCAGGTATACCTTCGGTTTAGGAGGGGTCGCTTTGCTTGCAAATTAATAGCACTATTTAATTTATTAGCTGCAGCTTCCCGGAAGGATGAGTAATCTTTGTGCAATGGGTCTCTCATCACGTTGAAATGCACAAGGACAAGCCAGGGATATATACACATTAAGAGGGGCGATGTCAAGTGAAGGAGGAAAGCACCCTTTATCATAGCTTTTTGAGAGGAAGATTGGTTAAAGGGAGGCTACGGTGGAGACAAAAACATTAGGAAAGATGGGTTTGGAAAGTGGTGGACAACAGGAACCGGATTAAGTGCTTGGAACATATAGCGCCAGAGAATTCCGCCATAGGAACTGGCCTGTTGCCGGGTTTATTTATGAGGGAGGAACTACTTAGCCTTTTGGTTGTCAATTTTTTTTTGAGTTTTGATTCTTGCAAGAAAGCGATCAATGTGGGGTTGAAGGGCTTCATACCAATCAGTTCAGGAAGGACGTCACCATATTTTTCGGACAAACAAAAAATTAAGTCAGATATAATAAAAACGGGGTCACAAGATGTATACAAGAGCAACGTTACTGCACTTGCAGACTAAATAGCTCAATCTAGCGGGCGCATGGTGAAGTCATTTGGAAGGGTCGTGCATCGCGGCCTCCTCCTCGGCTCGCAGCTCAGAATCGGGTTGTGTGTGCAGCACGCGCAGGGTTACCACACAGTCTTTGAAACCACAATCTTCTAGGGGACCCCCTCCTAACTAGCAAACTATCTGCGCATGGTCTACTCCAATGGTCAGTCACACACCTCGCATCAGCCTTATTTTCTGGTTCATTGAGCAGTGCCGGATGGCTTCGCCTCGACGGACATGGCCTCGGTTAACCCGTGCACCGTGCCATATAATAGCAACCCCAACATGCACGACGCCATGGGCAGATGAACGAGCATGCGTACCGATTAGAGTATAATCTTACTGACCCTGTCATGAGCTCAAACCCATGCATATGCATGCACGCTATATCTCACTAAGCCCAAGCACGTTCTCATTTGCTACTAGATATTGACCCACATATAGGACCAACTTTTCAATCTCAACTAATATATAGGGGATAAAACAATAAGCAAATTAATACCCGTTCATGTTTCATACATAATAAAGAGTACTGTACTGACTAAAACTCCATCAAAACACAAGGAGAAAAAACTCACAACCTTCTTCCTAAACACGCATGCTATTTATAAAGATAACCTAAAAGATATTGCACCAGCAACTGGCTAGCCATCAAGCTGCTGCATCATGCAACGTAGTTTTTTTAGGCCAATCATGCAACGTAGTCCTCATCAAGAAACTCCATCAAAGGCTGTTGCAGCGCCTTCATTACAGCTTCCCACCCAGCATGTGTTGGGTGTGTCTGGTCCCAGTAGAACATCTTGTCAGGAGTTTCACATAGGTCGTACAAGCGCTTCCCTGAATGGCTACGCTCTCCACAGTACCCTCCCTTATAGGCACTCTCGCAGCACGGGGTCAGTTTGCCCTTGAAATTCTTGGACTCAGCCGACCCTCCACCTGCATGCATGCACAAAAACAATTTTGCATAGTTACATAATCAAGTTCATACATTGGAAATCAGATTTGGCTTACAACATACACGCGGATATGTGACTTTACCAGGGGCATGATTGATGATGTTAGTGAAAGCGGTGTAGAGGTCCAGTATGTGAACGTTGTCCCTTTCTTCGAGCATTTGTTTTAGATACTTGTTGTGCACGGATGCACCATAATTGCCGAGAAGGTCACACGTGGTGTAGTTGTTCGAACTAGTATGCAAAGGCGTGCAACCAATAGGATGCAAGTTGTTTACTAACACCTTTCTCACACCAAGCATCTGCAGTTGCGCCACATTATCTAGGATCTCAGTCGCCACGTTTCCGACATAAGTATCAAGCTGCACGCAGGAGAAGTTAATTAGCAAGGTGGAGATCGATATATTAATTGATGGTGTAACTTGTATGTGTGAGTATGATAGCTACTACTTACATCATCGAAGCTTGTGTAGAAGCCAGTCTCAATGTCGGAGTCGCTCATGTAATCATTGCCGGAGATGGCGATGAGCGCGACGGAGTGGTGAAGCTGATGTGTTGAGATGACCCCATCCTTGACAAGCCTCTTGAAAGTTTGAACTTGTGCGGCAAGTGTCGGCACCTTCTTGGTCTTCACCTTGAAGACACCAGCGCCACCAGAAGCAAAGGTCATGCCAGATGAGTCACAAGATTGATCTTCTGTGAGCTCGTACGCTGGAGGGGCTTCATGGAGACCCAACATCCTTGCTGCAAGGACAAGGCAGTAGATAGGAATGATTATTTTGGATGCACCTAGATGTATAATAAAATTCTCTAGCTAACCAAATACTTGAATAATATTTGAATACACGTACCTATAAAATCTGATTGCATCCTGTAGTTGGAGAAGCGCCCGGTCAAAACAGGAGACGTAGAATAATGAGAGTTGAGATAGGAGCCGTAGGGGTAGCTCCATTGGCGCGATGTCTTTTCACCGGTGATGTTGGGACGGTTGCCGTTGTCGACAAAGTCGTCGCCGAAGACGAACATGCTGGACCATTGGTTCCTCGACCCCTGGGCAGAAGGTGTGCCTCGGGCCTCCACGCGAGCAGCTGTAACATAGATCGATCATGTCAGTACGTGCGTGCGTGCATGCTCGAAGAACATGACGAACAGGGCAAGATTGAAGTGATGTTGTAATAACGCTAGCAATAGATATCAAAAAGGAAAACAAGGCGGCACGCTAGCAGCAAACATCTGAAAGAAAGACATGGGCGTGCGTACCATCAAAGCAGACGAGGATGAGGAGAAGACAGACAACAGCCGGCGGAAGCTTCATGGCCGCGAAGCCTGCGAGGGCAGCCGTCCGGCGCCCGGCGAGGAAGGAGATGATGGAGATGGTGCCGCGGAGGATGGGATTGGATCGTGGCGTGGACGTAGGGCTATATTTATAGGAGGAAGAATGCAGGTGTACCTTAGTGTCCTGCTCTTGTTAACTTCGATTCAACTTCTTACCTCTGACGATCAACTTGCAGGAGAAGCGCATGCGCACGCGCATATCTTTCACCGACCTTCCTTTAAAAAAAAAAGTCTTTCACCGACCTTATCTCGTTGAAGTTCCGGATTCATCCTCAAGATTCCGCCGAACCTACGAGTCCGCTTCCCCTCCTCACCAGTGAATGCTCCTCACGTACTCATCAGGGTCATTTTTTCTCCGTGCATACCGAATTTTATGCCCGATGTACCTTCTAGATCGTGGCCCCTCTTTCCAGCCAACACAATGTGGGTTTAAACCCTGTTCCCGAGTACTGAAATATCAAACTCCTATATAAGGAGCTGTATCCATCGTTGTAAAGTAAGCTTGACACTTTTTCTTTTGTGTGGAAAGTAAGCTTGATACTAATAGAAAGAAAAACACCTTCATGCAAGATTCAATGCCTCTCGCTCCTTCCTCGCTCGTGTTCATAGCTCATCACTAGGGCTCGTAGCTCATAGTTCAGGCTAACAATTCGCATCATAGCCTCTCGTAAAGCATGCTAAGGGGCAGTGAAAGGAAACGTGATTAGCATCCTCCGGGATAGCGCAAACCATGCAATTCCTGTTGGAGGGCCCACCGCATTTAGCCACGCTGGTAGTGGCCAGGAGACGATTATGAAACATTTGCCAAAGGAAGATTTTCACTTTAAGAGGGAGACTAGCGATCCATAGCCCCCTAGCTACGTCCAGCAAGGGCCCTTCGCAAGCTTGGCATACAACGACTTAACCGAGAATTGGCGAGAGGCAGTGGGTGCCATGACATCATGCTCATGTCAGCAAATAACATAATATTGACAAGCCTCCCACACAGCGAGTCCCAGTTGGTGGCTTCTTTGGAAGAAAGCTCACGACGGAAAGAATCGCTGGCAGGAGGTGCTGAGAGCCTTGGCCATCGAGATATCTGGGACAACTGCAATTGCATACAGATCCCGAATCTTCATCCAAAGGGGATCAAGTTTGAGTCACGAGTAAAACCAAAATCTAATGGATTTGTCATTTTCAATCTTGAATTTAGCTCCTAAAGCGAAGACTGGTTTTAACACTTGTTAGTGCTAAAACCGGCGGATCTCGGTAGGGGGTTCCAAGCTGATGATCTCGGCACGACGGTAACAGGAGGAAAAACGGACACGGTGTTTACCCAGGTTCGGGCCCTCTCGAAGAGGTAAAACTCTACTCCTACTCTTGTTTATATTTTGGTGATGGGGTACAAAGTACTAGATGATCTACCTCGGGATCATATGTATGAGTTCTATCCTCTAAAACCTTGAAAATGTGCCTCTATAGACTAAACCCCTCGGCTTATATAGGCACCGAGGTATTTAGGGTTTACACGTGGTAGGTTACAATCTAGAGATAAACATGTGATCATTCAAATACACCTTGAATTCTACGCCAACTCTTCGGAGGTCTCCATCTTGATTACGCCGAGCACCAGGGCACACATGGCCCATTCTTCAGTTGTTCGTGAATAATTGGCCTGGCCCATGAATGGCAAGCCGATGTGATGTGTACACCCTAATCCAGGACACCGTCAGTAGCCCCTGAACTAGTCTTCAAGCCAAGGGCATCGGGTGTTTCCTCGCAACAGCTTCATTATCCTGGTCTTTGGCTTCGTAGGAGAGTTATGTCTTCCATGTCGGCTTCAGAATCCGAGGACATATTCAAATCCGAGGTCTTCTTGTTGAAGAAGAGAGCCCGCCATTGCTACCTATAAGATCGCCGAGGGCCCTGCCCACAACTGTTGACCTATAGCAGTGGCCAAGGCCAGTCCTGAGATTTCGGGGGCCCAAGGCGAAGCTACAACCTGAGGCCCTTTAAACCTAAGGCCCTTTAAAATAAAGGTTAAAATATTTACCAATGTATATATATATATATATATATATATATATATATATATATATATATATATATATATATATATATACACGTGAAATCTGGCTGACAAACATTTTTGGATTACATAAAAAAAAGCATTCATATCAAATATATAAATACCTTACGTAATTGCATCGTTGATGCTACCAATGGATGCGTTGCAGTCTTCCCTCATCAGCCTCTCACCTCTGGACCGGCGATGGGAAATCCATGCATAGTAGATCCTACAGGTTGGAGATCAAACATCACACATAGGTCTGGTCGCACGGTCGGAGTAGCAAAGGGCGAATGGGGCTGTCATTTCTGAGAAAACAACGGTCAATATTTGATTGTTTATCAATCATTTGGTAAGTGAAATTGACAATTCTATACCGGAAAAAGGATACAACAATACCCCATATTTTCTTTAGAGATACCATGCACAACAGGGCTAATAGGAGTTAATCAAATGTCAACCTACTCAACTACAAGTTGTGATCTTCCTTGATAAAATCCAGAAAAAACATAGTATTGCATCCTGCCCGTTCCTTTCTGATTTTGCTGCTGCCCTATATGTTCGGTTCCTGAATTGTTTGTATCAGCATCATGTCCACGAGTCATGGGAACAAAGCTTTTCCATCTTCATCACTTAGCCTGTCTGGATAGTAGGCAACATATAACGAATCATATCGAGGTGAAGGTAACAGTCAAATGGGATGTGTGAACAACGGAGGAGGGAGATTAGGAAGGAAAGATGGGTTCATGACGTACAATATTGGATCGGCGCGGCCGCGCGGAAGAACTGCACGTAGTAGTCAACGAATTTGTCCCACAAATCAAAGTAATACAATGGTTGCAGCGGCGCCAACCACAAGCTAGGGCTTCCCCGCGATGTGGAATGACCAGGAAGGATCTCAGCGGTTGCGGGGAGCCAGGAAAGAACCAATTCCGTTTGCTAATCAAGCGATCTCAACATGTCGAATGCGTCATTTGCGCCGTGCACTGCAATTGTTACTAGGCCTTTTGCGGTTGGGCCATACCCAGTACACATTAGCACATAGGATATACCCTAGGTTGGGACCCCTTTGTTTCGGGGGTCCTGGGGCGGCCGCCCCTCCCCCCCACTTAGGGCCGGGCCTGGCAGTGGCAGGAGGTCAATGTCGAGGGCCACTTATAAGCTCGCTCGCCACTACTGGACTTTTTTCGCCTGCCATTGCGAATCTATTCTGCAATATTGTTGGAAACATGGAGTCGCCCTAACATAGTCCTTTTTTCATCTGAAAGTAATGGCCGATGTCATCATTTGATTTTAATTGCCACACTACCTCTAATAACAAAGTTTTGGATACACTCGCGCCATTTAGTACAGAGTTTCTTCATTCTCAGGGCTTGTTGAAGGAATGTCCATTTGACCTTGTCACAAGACTTCTCAAAATCAATATTGAGAACCACTCCACTAATGTTTTTCTAGTGCATCTCATGAACGGTGTTATGTAGGATTAGTAGTCCATACAGTATGTTTCTTTCTTTCATGGAAGTCATTTGAGATGGCCGGACGACATGGTCAGCAACCGTGTTGAGCCCATTTGTAGTCACTTTGACGAAAATCTTGAAGATGGCATTAAAGAGACATATGGGTAAATATTGCTAGATCCCACTACTAGGAAATACCTTACTAGCAGCTTAACAGTAGCGTGGGGTAAAAGCCCCACGATGCCGTTAACTAGCAGCAGCGCGGGCATACAACCCACGCTACATGTAAGACTTAGTAGTAGCACGGGCCCGCGGCCCAAGCGCTGCTACTAAGTGGGCCACGGGGCCACCCATGGGTCTATCCTTAGCAGCGCGGGCTTGGTAACACGCGCTACAACTAATATCTTAGCTGTAGCGCTGGGTCCAAGACCCGCGCTCCTACTAAAACTACACGTGGGCACGTGGTGGGGCCAAATTAGCAGTAGCGACGGGCGTCAGATGCACGCTACTGGTACTGACCTTAGCCGTAGCGCGGGTGGCCTGGCCCGCGCTACTGCTAAGCCCACCATATCCCCGGCCAGCCCGTCAGTTTCCTCTCCCTCACCACACTCACTCTCACTCCATCTCTCTCGCGTGTCATCGTCACCCGCGCCGTCGCCAGCCACCGCCGCGTGCCACCATCACTCGCTGCCGTCGCCCACGCGCCACCGCCACCAAGGTAGCTCCTCCTACCTTCGTCCTCCTCCCTCCCTCCCTCCTTCCTCCCCCTCCTCCCCCTCCTTCCTCCTCCCTCCCTCCCTACTCCCTCCTCGAGCACCCTGTCCCCGAGTACAACAATATGCCCACGGTGCTCAGTTGTGCCCCACCTTAGCAAATATCTAGCCCTGCATGTTGGCTGTACCAAAACTTTCTATTAAGTAGATAGAGCTGCCGTGACTTAGTAGTTAGGTATAGTAAGCTGCAAAGTATAGTAACTAGCAGTTAGGAGTATTTGTCTAGGTAGGTTTAGTACCAGTCGGTTCAAACTCATATATATGGAGATGTATCCATCGTTGTAAACTAAGCTTGATACTTCCTTTTTTTTGCGGGAAAGTAAGCTTGATAATAATAGAAAGAAAAACAGATTCACGCAAGATTCAATGCATCTATTTCCTTCCTTGCTCGTGTTCATAGCTCCTCACTAGTACAGTTCGCATCATAGCCTCTCGCAAAGCACGCTAATGGGAGCGAAACAAATCATGATTAGCATCCTCCGGGATAGCGCAAACCGTGCAATTCCCGTTGGAGGGCCCACTGTGTTTACCCACGTTGGTAGTGGCCGAGAGGCGATTACAAAACATTTGCAAAAGGAAGATTTTCACTTTGAGAGAGAGCCTAGCGATCCATAGCCCCATAGCTACGTCCGGCGAGGGCCCTTCGCAAACTTGGCATACAACGAATTACCTAAGAATTGGCGAGAGGCGGTGAGGTGCCAGGACACCATGTTCGCGTCCGTAGATAATGCAATATTGCCAAACCTCCCACAGTGAGTCCCAGTTGGCAGCTTCTTTGGAAGAAACCTCACGGCGGAAAGCAATCGCCAGCAGGAGGTGCTGAGAGCCTCAATCACCGAGATATCTTGGTCAACTGCAATTGCATACAAATCATGAATCTTCATCCAAAGGGGATCAAGTTTGAGTCACGAGTCAAACCAAAATCTAATTGATTTTTAATTTTGAACCTTGAATTTAGCTCCTAATGTTTTTCTAGATGCATTCCAAATTTCCAAGATGCAGGATGTCGTATCGAAGAACAATCTATTCGGAAAGTATTTAGCGTTCTAAAGGTCGACCCAAAGATCTTTCGCATTGTGAGTGTGCTTCCAAATCCACTTGGAGATAGTGGCCATGTTCACGAGTTTAGAGTTAATGACCCCTTGCGCTCCCCAGTTTTTTCGGTGGCATACTCCAGCCCACTTAACCAAGTGGTATTTCAGGTTAGTTCCTGCTACTTCCTAAAAGAACCAGGATCGCAGAGTGTCTAACTTGGCGCGAGCCCCATCAACCAAGAGAAACATCGCCATGGTGAACATAGGTAGCAAGGAAAGCTGAAACTCGTAAGAATGTGTCTAGCTCCCTAGGATATGAATTTCTTGCCATGGGCAGACCCTGCCAGCTAGTTTAGAGAAAAGCTGCTCCCACTCCGCAATGGGAAGTTTTTTGTTGGAGATTGGGGACCCGAGGTTTTGCAGTTAAGCAGGTCAGCAACCCAATGACTTTTATTTAGCCAGAGCGCGTCAGCCACAAAGTTAAAAAGGAACAGCGAGAGCGGATCACCCTGCCGCAAGCCTCGCTTGTTCCTGAAGAAGTGCACAACTTCTCCAGCAATGCAAATTAAAGTTTGGCCTCGGGACCAACTGAAGGACACAGTGCACCCAGCCTGCCTCAAATCCCTTTCGAAGCAAGACCTCACACATAAACTCCGAGTTCATGCGATTGTACACCTTCTCAAAATCGAGCTTGAGAAGAATCCCTTGTTGTTCAGTGCATTTTAGTTCATGAACAATCTCCTGCGGCACTACTAGACCCTCGAGGATGTAGCAACCCTTAGTGAAGGCGGACTGACATTTGCGAATAATGTGTTGTGTGATTGCGGTCAGACATGTCGCAAAGTCTTTCACATAAATCTTAAAAGGGAAGTTCATCAATGGGATAGGATGGAAGAGTTGAATGGATTCTTCCCCTTTTAATTCAGGGATAAGAGAATGCATTCCAAAATTAAGCATATCTATATTGACCGTGCCTACCATGAAGCCATTAAAGATTTCATACAGTCCCTTTCAACGAGGCCCAATCCTCTCAAAAAAAGGCCCAAAACCTGCAAAAAAGGCCATTGGCCAGACATCATGGCCGGGGGCAGTACCTACTTTCATTCACGACATCGCTTCGTCTATCTTTTGGGGTAGGGAAGTTACTGCAAACGCGTCATTTTCTTGTTGCGAAACCCTGTTAGCTTGATCCCACAAATCCGTTTGTTGTCGTTGGGATGATTCTAACATTACTAGAGAGCGGTAAGGAAGGTCCTAAACCTCGCTAGGTTCAAGTGTGATAGGGAGAGATTTTTGGTTGGTTCAGGCCCCTCTTGGAAGAGTAACAAGACATACATCTTGTGCTCTTGGAGCTTTCTTTCTCTACACATGAGTGTATGATTACAAGGGATGCGATCCCCAATCTATGTGAAGGGAGCTAACTTATTTAGAGGTTGCCTGCCTCTTTTTCTTCCCCATTACAAGGGTTCAGTTTCGATGCCATAATTACCGGCACTACAAGATGTATTGTATACTTTGAATATACAATATATGTCTCCCATAATAATCATGTCACTTGAGTTACCTCATGGCGGTTCTACTCCCCACGCATGTCTACCGACACAACCGAGTGACTATCTTAGTTGTCCGAGCGGAACATCGTCGTGAGGTCGTCCGAGTGAACCGGTGCCGGGAGATCATCCGAGTGAAGACGCGTTTTAGCTTGGTCCGAATAACCTTCATTTGGATGCTTCATAATCTGAATCCTGGTGATTCATGGTGTAGGCCTAGTGCGCTCTAGTGATTATAAGGCCACTGTAGGCCTACCCCGAATATATAACCACATCATTAGCCCCTGAGTCCATCGGGATCTTTGCCGATAGTTTTTTTAGAGCATGAATTTCAACAGAATTTTCGGAAAAGTCGATATCCCTATTGTTTTACTTGTTATAGGGATCTTCATAAAACTTGCTCGGATAAAGATCGCGATGGATTTTCAGTGCTAAACTTTCCAGGGTTCGAGCTGGAAAATTGAGTTGTAGGAAAAGTTTGGTGATACTCATTCGTCTGCTAGGGGAGTCCGACTAGTGATCCGAATATAGATGTATCGTAAAATCCGAGTGCCAGATTTGACGGATGGTCTCATTCGCTCAGAGCGATGCCATTCAGTATCCCAGGGAAACGTCAATTTTAGTCAGCTCCAGATACACTGTTGTGAATTTTGCACTTTGAAACCTAGAAGAAGGTCCAAATAGATACGTTGAGGAATGCCCAATTCACCTTATTTCAACTCTTTGCATTATTTATTATTGAATCAAAACTTCTCCCGAGTGACCATCGCTTCATCAATGATTCATCTGAGCGGTACAAAGTGATTTTGGTATTTCTCTGAGGAAACAATGGGATTTTCAACTTAAATCTCGAGAGTGATCCGTGGAATCTCGGGCATACATTGTGGATACTGTAGCAACAATGATGACGTGCTTCGAGAAGCATTGATTCGCACACCCCACCATGCCACTTGCGTTGTAACCGTCCCATTGTGGGCATTGGAGGAATCATCGATTCGGTCGCTTTGTGGCTGAGATTCGTTCCTGCAACACGTCCCTTTGTTATCAATAAATGATAGAGGGGGTGAATTGGAAACTACCGTTCCCCACTCCATTTCACCACCGAAATCGCAGCTGCTCCATTCCTCTCCCTTTGTTGGTGCTGCCGTCGTCGCCTGCCATGGGGAAGGACAAGAATCTTGCCCTCGTTAGGAAGGAGAAGAATAAACGGGCGATGAAGGCCTCATCTTCCTCTTTCGCTCCGCCGCCCGGATGGGTCCAAGGGAATTGGTTGCCATCTAGGGTAACGAAGAAGGAGGTGAGGGATCTCGCCGCCGAAGGATTCATGCCAGAAGCGGGATGGGGGTTTCCTGACGCCAGCGAAGTCGAGCCGGCCCTGAATCTAGATGAACGGGTACTCCTCACAGCTCATATAGATAAGGGTTTCTCTAGGTCGCTGCATCCTTTCTTTCGTGCATTTCTGAATTACTTTGGCGTGCAATTCCATCGCCTGCCACCCAATGTTCCATGACTTACCTCGCCAGTTTCGTGTTGCTCTGCGAGAAATTCACTGGTACTGACCCTCATTGGGGTTTTTTCAAACGCAACTTTGCTTGCCGCCCGCAAAATATAAAGAAGGGGCCTTCGAGTGCTTCAAAGACAAATATGGTCCAATCGTGTGGTTGTTTACGAGTCCAGGTTAGAGAACTAGGACTTACCCTGCGATTAATTTTGCAGAAACTATCAAGGGGTGTCAAGGGCCTTGGTTTTATTGCAAGGACATCCCGTACCTGGGTGCACCATCGGTCTCCCCCTTTCTCCTCAAATCATGTTGCAGCTCCTTGTCCATATAGCTTAAGGGGAAGAAAAGAGAAGGAAAAGCATTTCCCAATCAGAGAAGATGAAAAACCCAATAAATCACTCTGTGGACCAGGGAAAGCAGCTTGTTAGTCTAGGTATATCTAGGCCTTGATATGCCCACTTCTCAAAGCGCCATAGAGGCATTCGCATTATTAAAGAGATGCACCCTAGGCCAGTCTAAGTTAGCATTGTTCTTGTCCACTCCCGAGCAGATCAAGTTGAAATACCCACCCACTACTATTGGCAATGGAGCCCAGGAGGGAGCCGCGACATTAGATTGGATTTCCACCAAGAAATCGGCGGAGCGAGTTTGATCTGCTAGCCATAGACCACCATTACCACTCACTCCTTCAATCCCTTCTGGATTGACCTTTCATTTCATTCTCTTCTTGCAACAAGATGCGAGTCTCTGCAAATTTTTTGTACATCCCATTAGCATCAATAATGGTGGAGAGGACGTTTTTTTTTGTACATCCCATTGGCATTTCTCACCCATCCGATGAGGTATTGCCTTGTGACCCTTATTTTAAAGTTCCATCTCCGAATAGGTATCGGACCAATGGCGGGCCTCTCCCATACATTCTTGATTATGTATGCAAAGTCTTCCAGGTGCAACCATTTCAATTCAAACTTCAAACGGTGGCGAGCAGATGGGCTTCTAAAGTTACAATCAAGAATGACGGTGCACACGATACGATATTGCCTTGATACGCTCTTGGTCTCGCACGTTTAATAGTGGAAATTGTAGCTCTCATTCCGTACCCATGAGTACCCTACCGAACTTCTCATATGCCGGTTATTGACCCAAGTGAATTGCCGCTCCGACATACTGTCTTCCCGAAGATATAAGCTCGTCAATCACAGTAATGAACAGGAAAGGTCAGTGTGTGTCAAAGTGGTGAGTAGAAAGCCATGACACAAATCGCCAAAAGGAAAGCTAGTTATTGAAAGACGCAAATTAGAGTAAACAGTTGTATGAAAGATAATGCAGCTTGCCTAGGCTCACAGTCACAGGGTAGCTAAAATATTTGCGCTAGCAGTCATTTAATTTAGCAGTTCGGAAATGATAACATTGGATAGCTAGGACTCAGACACACATACTAATAAGAACAATAGAGTCTCTGCACTACATATACAGTGCAGATGGTTCTGTGTGTCTACTTTATTTTTCATCGGATGCGCCGAATCATGCTGACCACATTTTGCTCAACCCCTACGGAGGATGTCTCCAAGGAGCACCTTGTTCACACGCAGAGACTCCTCATCGATGCCCATGCCAAGCTGCGTGAGAACCTTATTGGTTAATATGCGAACGTCTTCACTGCATCCACGGCAGCTTAGGATCCTCTCCATGCCTTGGATCGCTTCCTTGTCGTTTGAGATCTGGCTACACAGCTGGGCGCCAGTCTCTGCCGGAGAAGCCATGAGCAGGGACAGGACTTGCAGTGACTTGGCTACGATGGAGGTCGACGTTGCGTCGTGGTCGATGGGGTGTACCAGGTTGGAGCTTAGGGGCGCCACTACCTTGGACAGCAGGCCCTGGGAGTTGCTCATGGCTCTGCAGTTTTCTTTGTCGGCGGCGAGCTTGTGAAGGATATCGAAGCCTTTATCCATAAGCAGCTTGCTGTAATTTTCAGCGGACTGTCCTGTTTGGAGCTTGGTGAGCTTGTCGGCGGCACAGTCCTCGTCAAGTTGCTGCTGAGAGACGTCGATCAGCGAGCCTATGCGGTGGATCACTTGTTCCGTGTCATTTGTATAATCTTGGTGCCACCATTGAATCAGGAAAATTACGTTTATCAAAGAAAGGAAAAATGAGAATAACCTGTAACAGAAGAGCAAACCCTGCAACACAGCCAGTGAGTACAAGACATTCAGGGCCGGCTGCAGGTGTGAATATTCATCCTTGCCGTTGTCGTAGTCATGTTGTATTAGACGCCAGATAGAAATGCAGGCGCTCAACAGCGGCCCACACACGTAGAGTGCCGCTAGAGGGCACACTACTATGGGAACCAAAAGCAGGTGACACAAGCACACAACAACTGCTAGCAGTAGGCGTGGACAGGAGTCATTGTCATCGTTTGGAGTCAGAGTTCCAACTATAGCAAGGTAGAGGCCATAGAACGAGTACCCCATATATTTTAACTTCTCCTTCAGACCGACATCAGCAGAGACCCTGGATATACATGTACCAGTTAAAGAGCTGTACATGATACAGAGTGACATGACAAAATGGTGTACGTTGCCCAACAAAGTAACATGATTAAATTACAGAATATTCTATGCATCGGATTAAGTATTATTCTGGCTTTCTGTAAACCTTGAATTTTACAAAAACCTATTTACGGATAATTTTCTTCATTTTCCGAGCTCAACACAATATGTTCAACACATAAGCGTATTTTCACATAACAGATCGTCTTGTAGGAAAACAGAACAATGGTAGAAAATCTTAGGAAAAAAACATACTTCCGACAATTAATCCAACAACAGACCATCTAAAGCTCATTCTATTGCACCAGGAACTTATGTAATCAAACGACAAAACCATGGTATTTTTCATCGACAAGGCATTTAGGTGTTCAGTTTTGTATAGTGATCCATCGATTTGCAATTCTTGCTTTCTCTATTCTTCAGTTCCTATGTTCTCATAACTATTAAAGTATATTAGAATTGAACCCCTCAAGGTATTTGCTATGGAAGAGATTAGCGTATTTGCGCACCTTAAAACTATTTCCTTGTTTAGCTAGTTTGAGTGTATGCCAATGTTTTGCATGTTCTCCTATCCTATCCCTAATAATCAAGGGAGGGCAATGTTTTTGCAATTTCTATGTTCTAGTTACTTTTAAAGATAATCAAATTCAACACGAACCCCTCAAGGTGTTTAGCTTCAAAAATATTCAACCCATCATGTGTTCACATGCCTTTAAAAATATTCCCTTCTTGCCCAGCTAGTTTTTGTGTGTTTGCCAACTTCCTCATCCTCCCCGGTCCCGTCCCTATCCCTGCTCATCAGAGTTTGGCACACATAGACGTGCATCCAAGATTTTCTTTTCGTAATTCCTGAAGTCCAGTAACTTAAAGTATAATAAAATTTGACATGTTTGCGCACCTTTAAAATTATATCCTTAACGCTTAGCTAATTTTGCATTTATGCCAGCTTCTCAACGTCCCCTATCCTATCTCTGACAATAATCACAGGCAGGTACACATATATGTGCACCAAAATGGTCTTGCAGTTTTTTCTCTATATATGTAAATTTCTTGTATATATAATTGCGACATGCATACATCAATACTTGTTGCTTTTCGATATTATAAAGCTGGAAATACCATCTATGCCTCTTCAAAATAACTATTGAAATTCCATGACCGAGCAAGAAAACTTTGGTGGTCATATACCTAGAAATCAAATGTTTCTAAATGTAATTAATTAAACTTTGTTGAGCATTTCCTGATCAATCTAATTAAAGACAACTATTACGGAGATTGTAGGATTCACAGTTTTGTGAGCATATTTCCTGTCACATGTCTCTCTCTACTTGTTTTTTAATGTCTCTCTCTAATTTCATTATGTCTTGTACATATGGGAGCAAATTGAACAGTGGTCGAGGAGAATCACCGAGGTGTTAGTACGAGGGTGATGATGGTGAGGGACCAAAAGTCCTTCTTCCCCAGATTGGAGACGAAGCCGCCTAGCAGAACGACGGTGGACCAGGTAATGACGAGGTAGGCCAGCCCCCTAACAGCCATCAACAGGTAGGCCATGAACAGGGCATAGCAGTTGATAGACCCTACTTCGTTCCAGCGGGTATCAGGTTCTTCCCGTGCCATCCGAACTGCCTCCTGAAAACAAGAAGTCATTGTTAATTAATTTCAACATGCATGCATGCAGCCTGTTCAGTTCAGTAGGAAGCAAAGCTAGGTCATGCAGTATATATGTGCAATAATGTCATGCGAAAGCAGGGGCTAAAGCCACTACAGAATGCATGGCAGGAGGAGCCACAAAGTATATATCTACTTGAGTCCCTTCCTGGCCTCACGGAATATATCAGACGGGTAGAATGATCAACCTTGGCAGTGCAAGCAACACGAAGCATAAATACAACAGATCTAGTGGTAATTTGATATGTCGATTGAGAACACCAACAGAATGCTACAGCTAAACGCGAAGTACGGCTTAAACATGCTCAAGATCATGTTAACCTTATTCTTTTTGGTAAGGGACGACAAGCAAAAGGGAGAAGTAAAGGACAGAGAGAAACCACAAGGGACCATGGACTCACCTTCTGGACCAAGGTTGACGACCAAGATGAGGCGTTGACGACGAGGATGAGGACTTGGAGTCACCACAGATCAAGCGCCAGAAGATGGCTGCGGCAAGGCGGAGGAGAATGCCGTCAATTGTTAGGAAAAGGGAGAAACGAGGAGGAAGGCAGAGCTCCAGACCTTGGCACGCATGGAAGGGAAGCAGAGCATCCAACTGAGCTCCAAACCTTGGCACGCGTGGAAGGGTTAAGTATAGATCTACCTGTCCGCGACACAAGGACTAGGGGCATTGGCCCATGCCACTAGCGTCCTTAACTCGCATTTCCCTTCCAGTGCTCCGACTGCAATGGCGTCTGCCCAACGCCTAATTAAGCGTAGGTCGAGCTTTGCTAGTCACACTCAGCAGTGCATGCCATGCATGCCTTCAATTCACACCACCACCCGGCCAGCTCCCCGGTGCATTATTGAGCTTGGGCGTACGTCGTAGTATACGCGCTTGGCCTCAATTAAAGCACGAGGTCATTCATCAGTAGTATGGTGCTTGAGATTAGGCATTGCATTCCCCTCCTTTCGCACTGCTGGTTAAAGCACACTATACAGCTTAATTCCGAGTTTAGAAAAATGGATTCCAGGTACATCATCGTTTGGATCACTCAGCTAAACATGCTATATTTTTTATGAGGTCAATGAATATAGACCTCATGGATGACAAGGAGGTCGACATGGTGTGGCCTGGTTATTAATTAGCAGAAGCGACCTCACCCCGCCAGTAGCCAGTCAAGATATGAATGAAACGATCCCTCAGAAGCGAGATGACCCATGTCCATTTTGGGGAAGAATCGACGTCCCAGCTTGTAGCAGTTGCAAGTGGACCAGGCCAGAAAGCAAGGTACGTACAGGTGCAACTGCATGAGGCAATCCTCCAGATGATAAATTGCAATTTGCTAGTGACTTGCTGTAAATTTTAGTCTTACGCGGCAAACATGATGACGGAGGCGGTGGCCACACCATGCGAAGGGGTGACACCTAGCAAACACAAAGGCATGTAATCCTTTGCAAACGGGTAGAACGATCTACGCAGATTTTATTAACACGGCTACGAGTGTCAGGAAGGTCGAGTATGGACACCGTTGAAGAGAAGCGGATGGCGTTGCTCATGTGTTACCTAGCTTTTGTTTCACTCCCTCAATAACCATAGCTTTTGTAGTTTGTTTCACTAATAATAATAATTGTTGTTCGGCCCATGAAATCCATAATGCTATAATGGCCTTGCCTAAAAAAATTGAACCTCGGGTTGTGATCTCGGCCACCTCAATGATCCCAAGATTGCCGCCGACTCCTTCTCCTTCTACATGCGCCTCAACGGGCGGGGAGATATTTTTTTTAGTAACGGGAGAGATATTGTTCATTGGTCTGAACCCGGCGATGTGCGTGTGCGTGTCCACCAACCTGGGCCGCTTCCATGCCTTCTGCCTTCCATTGGGTTCTGCCTCGAATATCTTTGCCATCTCATGCCTCGAGGGCATCTGGGTCAACATGGTCAGTGGTGCTGGTGACGGTAATTCTGCTCGCAATGGCTGATGCAGTGCATGATGATCAGGTTAAAGGAATATCATGCGGGCGCCAGTGGGTGGCGGCCGATGAGCACGCTATGCAACGACCTGGTGGTAGTGCAGAGGTGGTAGCTACTAGCTATGGACTAAAGCGCAAAGTTGCAATGTAATTTGTCAAATAACCCCCTATGTGCGGTTGGTTGAGATGATTTGTACCAGTTAACACCCACTTATGGAACATTGTGTACTAAAGTGTGAGATTTCTAACTTAACGTATGCAACTGAGCTTGCCCAACAACTTCATATACTAATTGTTTTACTACTTCCGATTAGTATGGCATGATGTATCTTTTTTGTAGGAACGGGGCCGGGAGAGTATATCCATATGTTTTTAATGAAACTATAGTACTATTTGTTAGAGTTTACTCAACTTGTACTGTCCAAATCATGTCACACGTACCGGAGAATGAAACGATGGGTGTACCTTTAGTTCCACCATCGAGAGAGTCGATCACACCCACGAAGGCAGAGGTTATTAGCATAAGTGACCATACCCCACCTTACTTGCGCAATCAGGATATGAACGATCTGGACGTGTTCCTCCAGGAACGAGATGGGCCATGTCCATGTTGGCAGACAATCAACGTCCCATCTTTCGTAATACATTCTGCGTAGAGATGTCATGTACGAAAGGACTAGGACCGTTGGCCCAGCCAGTAGGTTCTTTAACTCACATTGCCCTTCCGGTGCTCTGATTACAATCGGGTGTACCCAACGATCAATCATAAGCATAGGTCGAGCTTTGCTAGTCAGATCACAATTCACACAGAGACTCAGAATCAGTCGTGCCATGCATGCCTTCAATTCACACCACCATCAAGCAAGCTTTCTGGTTGTGTTTGGTGAATTACTGAGCTTTAATGTGTCAAATTGACGGTGATCTGCACGTCGTACATTCTTGGCCTCACTTGAAACACAAGGTCATTCCTCAGTTCTCACTGCTACTTCAAGTACACTACACAACTACAGAGTTTGAAAAAAAAAGGATTCCTGATACAGCATTGTTTCTATCATGCGCCTAAACGTATATCGTATTTATTTTTTAAGAGCTAGGTCAGTGATGATTGATGAATCTGTATGTTGTGTAGGGAAGCTCGACATACTCAACGTCTATACGTTTTTAATGAAATTACAGTACTATTGGTCACAGCTGACTTGAATTGCGCCTTCCAAATTGATGAAATGATGGCTGTGCTAGCTCTTAAATCAGAGCAAGGAGGGGTGCTATGCCTTAAGGTCACACTCATACCACACCATCCAGCAGGCAGTGGCGGGACCTGGTTGTTTGTAGATACGATGCGACCTCACCCAGCCCGCCGTCAACTCACACACCAAGCCAGATATGAAACGATCAGGACGTGTTTCTCCAGAAACGAGACGGGGTCCTCCTGTCCATGTTGGCAGCCACCGCACATGCAGCAAAGTCAGGGCAAAGAACCAACGTCCCAGATTGTAGCAGGTGCAGCCGTGCAGGTGGATCAAACAAGAAAGCTTCTCATAAGTTGAGCGAAGAAGTACATGTGCAACAGCGGCACTCCTTCTAGATGAAGAAGGGGCAATTGTTAGCAGCTTGCTGTAAATTAATTGCATTGACACGGCTACTGGGATCCGGAAGGTCGAGTTTGGCACGGATCATGAGTTACCTAACCTTTTGTTTAGCTAAAAAAAATCTTGCAGTTGGGCCGACGAACCCCATAACCGCAGAATGGCCTTCCCTGAAAGAACATGTACCTAATCCCATAATCCAAGCGCCTGAGCAATGGCTTTCCATGTGAGCATTTTTACATTACAATTTATTGCCGACGGAGAAGAGTGGTAGAAGTCAGATCCGACAATTGATGTTTGAGGCTGGTATAGCCTATTATTATCCGGCCCCTTTTGCTCTGCTTAATGGGATTTTCCTTTGACACCCATGGGCCATCTATTCTCCGGGTTGCTATATTCTGGACATAATGCCAGTGCGCTCGTCCCAGTAGTGCCTTTTCTTCTCATTTCATGTAACTATCCACAAGCTCAAGTACATGCACACTAGATTCACCATACATACGACCAACTTTCTAGTAATAATAAGCCATTAGCCGGTTCACGTTTCATATACTACACTTGGCTAAAAGTTTGGCAGAGAAAGAAAAACTCACAAACTTCTTCCCAAATACTTATATACTATATATAGAGCTAACCTATATATAAGAAATTGCACCAACTATCTAGCAATCAATCTAGAAAGTCTTGAAACTACAAGGCATCATGGAACATAGGCCCGATCTAGAAACTCCTTCAAAGGTTGTTCTAGCGCCTTCATCACGGCTTTCCACCCAGCATGTGTCGGATGCACCTCGTCCCAGTAGAAGAGCTGGTCTGGATTTTCGCATAATTTGTAGAGGGTCTCCCCTGTATCGTCCTGCTGTCCACAAAACCCTGTATCATAGAAACCCTCGCAACATGGGGCCAGGTTGTTGTTGAACTTGCTGGACTGATCCGACCCTTTCACCTGCATGCACATGAAAATTGTATGTATAAATAGTCCCCAACACGTGTTGAACCAAGCTCATACACTAGAAACCAGATTTAATTTACAGCATGCACGCATGGATATATGCAACTACTTACCTTGGGCATGATTGATGATGTCAGTGAAGGCGGTGTAGAGGTCCAGCACGTAGGCGTTATTCTTTTTGCCCATCAACTGCTTTAGATTTTTATTATGCACGGACGCGGCATAGTTGCCGAGAAGGTCACATATGGTGTAGTTGTTCGGGCTAGTCCTCAAAGGTGTGCAACCAACAGGATGCATGTTGTTGACCAGCACCTTTTTCACACCAAGCTTTTGTATCTGCACGACGTTCTTCACAATCTCTGTTGTCACGTTCCCAATGTAAGTATCGATGTCCATGGAAGAAAAATTAATCAGTAAGGTTGATATCGATAATAATATAAATTGATGGGTGGTTCGTGTTTAAGTTGGACGTGTGAGTCCGGCTACTACTTACATCATCGAAGCTACTCAAGAAAGAGTTCTTGACGTCGGCGCCGCTCATGTAGTCGTTGCCGGAGATGGCGACAAGCGCGACGGAGTGGCGAAGCTGGTCTTTTGAGATGATTCCGCTGTTGATGAGCCTCGTGAAAGACTTGACCCATGCGGCAAGAGTCGGCACCTTCTTCTGGAACACACCGGCGCCACCGGAAGCGAAGGTCATGCCAGTTGGATCAACGGATTGATCTAGCGTGTGCATGTACGCCGGAGGGGCTGCATTGAGGTTCAACGCGATGGCCGATGGATATGTTCGATTAGTTTTAGATTTAGATGTGCTTAGAAATAGGATTATACATGTCGTAGTACACTACTGATAATCTAAAACAAATTCGACCTAGCTAGCTAAGTACTCTCTTTGTAAAGAAATATAAGAGTATTTAGATCGCGAGTACTGGAATAATAAATAAATTACCAATAAAATCGGACTGGATTCGGTTGTTTGAGAAGCAGCCAGTTGGTACGGCGGCGGCGGAGCGACGAGGGTTGATATAAGGGCCGTAGGGGTAGCTCCATTGACGCGAGAGATCAGACTGGGGCTGACCACCCGGCAGCTTGGGGAGGTTGCCGTTGTCGGCAAAGTCGTCGCCGAAGACGAACATGCTGGTCCACTGGTTCTTTGACTCCTTGGCCAGTGGCGGAGCGTGACCAAATCTAAACAGGGGGCGGGTTTCACGTATCCAAAATGTACCGCAGCAGTATGCCAGGGGTATCAAATATTATTTTCTTTTTTAAAATAAAAAAATCGAGGGGTACGTACGGGATACATATTGGACTGTATCGGGGCTGTATCCGGCTGGATACGAGCGCTATCTGAAGTATCCGCACAACATAGTTGCTACCTAAAACGAAATTGATAAAGCATCGCAATTTCTATCCAATAATCGACTAGGTAGACATCAAAATTACCACTTACCAGAACATCTCAACTCGTCACATATGACATGAATTAGCAGAAGCAGACAAGCAGTGACTAGCAGCTTTGGTGACAAGAACTCTAGAAGAACATCTAAAATCTGTACTTAGCAAGAAGCTGAGAGGAGGTCAGGAGGAGTGGACGCAGACGCGCAGTGCCGAACTACCGGTGTCGTTGTGGCCGGTGGGCGTGCCGCGCGCGAGAATGGGTTCGAGGTCTGCTCGAGCTTGAGTTGCCGCCGCCGTCGCCAAGGAATTGGGTCGCCGGACGGGGAGGCAGGACCGCAAGTGGGTGGGGATTTGGGGAACAACTCTTTGACTCTCACGATTCACGAACGAGGTGATGGTGGCTCGATCTCTGCCGAGCGGTGCTGCAAGTGGGCTGTGGCCTGTGGACTCATCTGCTGATGGGCTGGGGCGCTGGGCCAGATCGTAAGCATACCTAGTAAAAAAAGTTTACTTCGGAAGGGGGGGGGGGGGGGGGGGGGTCGTAGCCCAGTTTCTAAGGACAGAAAAAGGAAACCACACTAGGTGTCACTTTGTGGGCTGTTTGGCACGCAAGGCGAAAGGCAATTTATGAACTTTTGTTCCAAAACCCCCATCAGGCAGTATCTTTTGTAGACTCTTATCTTCAGGAGCTACAACAAATCCCAGCGGCTCAACAAAAAGTGTAAGTACGTGAAGCTTCAGGGCAGCAGCGCCGTTGGAACCCATCTCCAGCTGGGGTTGGCAAAATCAATGTGGATGGCGCACTAGCAAGGAACAGACGAGTGGGAGTGGCTGCTGCAGTCTGCCGAGACTCAGATGGTAATTTTCTGGGCTCGTCAGCAGTTGTCTTTAAAGGAATTAGAGACCCTCTTATTTTGGAAACATATGCTTGCCGAGAAGCCCTATCTTTGGCGGAGGATCTCTACGAGCAAAATATCATGGTAGCCTCAGACTGCCAAGGTGTGGTGCAAGACATCAATGAAGGCACAGGGGGTGCCAATGCGGCTGTTATACATGAAATAATAGACCGTAGAGCTAGTTTCTCTTCTTGCTCTTTTGTTTTTGAGCGAAGGAACAATAACTTCGAGGCTCATAATCTCTCTAAATTCGCTTGTAATTTAGATATAGGGAGGCATATTTGGTTGGGCACTCCTCATGACCCAAACCGTGTACCTATGAACATTGTTTTGAATCAATAAAGCGAGCGAGATTTCTCAAAAAAAAAACTAGGTGTCATGGAAGGATATGACACAGCCGAAGAGTATGGGAGGCCTAGGCTTCAAAGATATCGAGATTTTTAACCTAGCCTTACTTGCAAGGCAATCATGGCGTCTATTGCAAAACCCTGATTCGTTGAGTGCAAGAGTACTAAAAAGTGTTTACTATCCAGAGACAACAATTCCTGGAGCTTCCCTCGGCAGCCATCCAAGCCAGGTTTGGAGGTCGGTCATTGAGGGGCGTGACGTTCTGATACAAGGGCTGATCAAAAGAATTGGTAATGGCGAATCAACTAGAATATGGACTGACAACTGGTTACCTAGAGATGAGATGTTGCGGCCCTATGGGTGCAAAGTTCAGAACCCCCCAACTTTTGTTTCAGAGCTCATTATTCCACAGTCAGCGACCTGGAATGTTCCAAAGCTCCGAGAGGTCTTCTTCCCATTCGATGCTTCACTCATCACCGGGATCCCTTTATGCACGGGGAACATGCCCGATGTCTGGTGTTGGCACTTTGAGAGAAACGGGGTTTTCTCAGTCCGATCAGCATATAACATGTTGGTAGCCACTAGACAGCGCAGGGAAGCATGGTTAGAGGGCTCGTCTGGCCCTTCAACTACCACTACTGAAGCATCCGGTTGGAAATCTTTGTGGAAAGCAGCAGTCCCTGGTAAGGTACGAATGTTCCTATCGCGCCTATCCAAGCAGTCTCTGCCGACAGAAGATGTAAGGGATCATCGTAATATGGCAACATCTACAGCGTGCGGCCTTTGTGGGGCACCGGACTCATGGCGTCATTCTTTAATTGAGTGCACTATGGCTCACTGCACGTGGGCATTAATGGACGAGGACTTGGGGCAGAGCTTAGTCGCAAGCACGGTGCCGAATGCAAAACAGTGGCTCTTCTCACAACAGGAATCTTTATCACATGCTATGTTTGTGAGGTTGGCTGTCACTCTATGGGCTATATGGTCAGCGAGGAGGAAGGCGATCCATGAAGGGGTGTTCCAGAGCCCACACTCGGTGCATTCCTTTGTTAACAGATTCATAGCTGAGCTTGAAATGATAAAGGAGATCAAACCATCCAACAACACCAACATCCAAGCTCCGGTAGCAGGTAATGCCCGCAAGCGACCGAGAGCCCCGCCGCAAGACTTTGCGAAAATTCATGTGGATGCAAGGATCAGATGCGGAAGAGGATGTTCGGCGGTAGCAATATGCCGGGATCAGAACGGTACGTACCTTGAGAGTTCGGCTCTCGTTGTGGCAGGTGTCGACGATCCGGCAACAGCCGAAGCAATAGCTTGTCGGAAGCATTGTGCTTAGCGGAGGATCTCCACCTCCATCAATTCATTGTGTCCTCCGACTCTAAACAGGTTACAGGGGATATTGTTAATGGATCTCAAGGTAGATATGGAGCGATAGTCTCTGAGATTAGGGAACGAGCTTCCCTCTTTAATTGTCAATTTATTTTTGAAGGTAGAGCTAGTAATTATGAAGCAAACATATTAGCGAGATTTGCTATTTCGTTAGTTCCCGGGCGTCATGTATTGTTTGGCCTACCACATGACGTGAACTCGATACCACATGTTGTGGTTTTTTATGAATATAAAGTTAGGCCTTTCCCTAAAAAAAATCTCCACGACGCTCCGCCAGTGTCCTTGGCGGAGGGTGTGCCTCGAGCCTCCACGCTAGCGGCTGTGAACGTAAGTAGACCGATCATTATGTCAGCACTTGCGAGCATGCATGCAGAACAGCAGAAGACGAAGAAGGTTTCCCAAAACGAATATGAAAAAGAAACAAGGAGCTAGTCTTTACCTAATATTTACATAATAATAAAACAAATTGGGTTTCTGGTCGTCCGTCATGACATTTTTTAGAAAAGTCCCTCTGTTTCAGAGAATTCAACCCGCAGTCTTGTTTTAAGTTAAAATGAATCGTTTTTGTATTTTACACAAAAGTCTCTGTGTTTTTTTGAAATCAACCCGCCGTCCGGATTTAAGTCACACCCGAACCGTTATTTACATTTTTCAAACCCCCCTGATACTTTAGGTAATTCATCCGCGGATCATATTTAAGTCAAACAAATGCTTTTTTAAATCATCCATGTCTTTTAAATCGTAACTCCGATTTAAACATGTTATATATGAAATTTGATTAGAAAAATATGTAGAATATGAATATGAGATTATTTTTACCTGTAAATATTTTATATATTATTTTGGAATATATTTAAATCAAACAAATGATCTTCTAAATTATCCGTATCTTTTAAACCGTAACTTTGATTTTAACATATTATATATGAAATTTCATTAGAAAAATATGTGGAATCTAAATATGATGTTAATTTTATATGTTAAGTATTTTTTAAATATTGTTTTGATAGCAAACTTATGTGCAAGATCCGTTTTTCTTTCGTACCGGTGGCGATCCGGATTGTGAATAAACACCCCACTATAACCATATAGGAAAAAGAAAACATCAATAACTACACATGCATACCTCTGAAAAATATCGCAGGGGAAAATAACAAATTTCTTATCGCAAGAGTGAGAGAAAGCGAGAGAGAGAGAGAGAGAGAGAGAGAGAGAGAGAGAGAGAGAGAGAGGAGAGGGAGGAGTGAGAGAGGAGAGAGAGACGCCTTAGGATTAACCATATTCAAACACGTTTTTTGTTGTTTTGTGTGAACACCGAGGCCATCGCCGGCGAAGGTGAGAAGGAGGATAAGCGGCAACACAAATATGATGCCTCGCAAAAATAAAGGAGACGGACCTATTGAGGTCTTGAGTGATGGTTATTGGGTTAAGAACGTGTGTTATGTTTTCCCTCCCGTTGCAACGCACGGGCTCTTTTGCTAGTAGTAGATAACATACCATGGAAGAAAAGCACGACGATGAGAAGGCACACAACGGTCGGATGAAGCTTCATGGTTGCGTCGCCCCGGCCGGTAGAAGGCGAGTTGGCGTCCGTGTGGAACGAGCGATAGCTATGGGAAGCGGGTAGGTCGATCGATAGGTGTGGCCGTCTATATATAAGTGGAGAGCCTATAGCTAGGTACGTAGTCCAACTCGTGTCCTATCCGACCACGTTCGTGTGTAGTATAGTACGTACTAGAACCACGTTTCTGTGTAGTACTAGTAGTAGTGTAGTACACCGACCGATCCACTTGCTAATCTCATCCGCTCCACTAAAGCTCAGGTTACTTTTGTTTCTGAGATTAAATCCTCGAAGGTTCGTTCTTGTGATCTTGTTAATAGGTTTGATGTTACTAACAGTATTGTTGTGCCTTCTAGAGGGTCTTGGGGAGGGCTTTGGCTGATGTGGAATTATGAGCTTAATGTTTATGTGTATAGTGCTTCGTTCCACTCTATCCTAGCGAATGTAGTCCATGTAGTTTCTGGTGTTTAGTTTTGTTTAATATGTACTCCCTCCGTCCGGGAAAAGTTGTCCACGGCGTAGTTCATTGTGATTTTTGCAAAAAATACCCTTAGGATTTTAAATCTCCTATTAATTACTCCTTTGCTTCTTCCTCCTCCGGACGCCCGTGGCAGGAAAAAGCCCGGCGCGCCGTCGGCAGCCGCCGTAGAGCCCAACGCCCTGCTGCCCACCTGCGTCGCCGCTGCCAATCCGCGGCGCCCCTGCCCACCTGCGCCGCCCGCACGAAGGCGAGCTGCGCCGCTGCCCACACGGAGGCGACTGCTCCTACGCGGCGACCAACTGGACGCGCGCCTCCTGCACGGCTGACGACACCTCCCTCGTCGCCCTGCTCGCGTCCCTAGCCGGTGCGGCCCGCGCCCTCATCCTCTGCCCGCTTCCTCGCGCCCGCGGCCGCCCGTGCGAGATTTGGGCAACTCGCCGGCCGCCGCTTCCTTCTGCGGCTTCCGTGATTCCCTCCAGCCTCTGATGCTGCTGCTGTTGGGCGAGGCCAACGCCCCCCGATCGAGTCCTCACCTTCACAATAGTGTGCAACATCCACATTCGCCTGAAAGGGAGAGGGAAGGTTAAAAAGTTCAGGTTCCGTTAACTGAACATGTTCAGGTTTAGGTTCTATTAACTGAAAAAGTTTAGATTCAGAAACATTGTTGGACTGATAGGAAGTTTGTTGAACAGAGTAATCTACACCTGTAATTTCTACTGTTATGCCTCTGTTACTCCAGTCAAAACTTTCAGTCAAGCATAACTGATCATGTAACTTGAGAAGATTACTCCAGATTTTGGAAATAATCAATTACTCTAGATTCTGTCAATTACTTGTATCAATTAATCATGTCAATGAATAATTACTCCAGTAGGTAGGACATGGGTATATGCAAGTTATAAAATTGCAGTTGTGTCAATTACTTGAAGCAATACTTAGTTAAACTAAGATAGCTCACAGTATTTGTCTGCAACCTATGCCATTTCCTTGTCGGGTAGACCGCTCTTCTGTCCCTCCTTTCGAATGTGAAGTCCACTGGAAATGAGCACAAGTCTGGTCCGTCAAACTAAGATTAGTCGAAAGCAACAGAAGAGCACTAACCAACCAAAGTTCCACTAGAATTAGGCCACTAGAGAGGAAATAAACAGGTGTGCACTATGCTAAAGGAAGTTGATAAATCCAAACCCTGAATTATTGCATGTAGTTGCTGAAAACAAAAAAGGATGTAGTATAAAATCTTGGTGTTCTTGTAGTCCTTTGTTTTTGTAAAATGGTCTAAAATGTGCAACACAAACAATCTTGGATTTATTGGAGTAGATCAATTTGGGAAGTATAGGAACAGTGGTAGATCAAGAATGGAGGAAATTATTGGAGTAGATCAAATTCAGTCATTATACTGTTTGATGCCAGCATCAATAATTAGTTCTGATGCATCAACACTTCTCTATACTGCATGCATGCTTGCTCGAGAAAAAAAAAACAGTAGAAGAGCAGAACATGCATGCTTGACAAAAAAGAGAGCATAAAGTAAAAAGAATACACTATGATCAATCCAGAGAATCATCAAAGTTGTTCCTAAACTGAAGATTATTCCTAGTTTGAACATGTCACAACACTATGATCAATCCAGAGATTTCTCACTCCATTACATAATTCTGATTGTTAACTGAATTTACAGTGAAGTTTCAGTAACTATAGTAACTGAATTTACAGTGAGATTTCTCACTCCATTACTCTGCTGTTAACTGTATTATTCTGCCGTTAACAATCAGAATTGACACTATACTATTCAGTAAAGTTGATGTTCAGAACCTGTCATTTTCTTCTAAAACCTGTCAATTTCTGTTAGGTTTTGATCTGTCAAGTTGATGTTCAGAACCTGTCATTTTCTTCAAAAACCTGTCAATTTCTGTCAAGTTTTGATCTGTCAAGTTGATGTTCAGTCAAGTTGATGTTCAGAACCTGTCATTTTCTTGTGAGAGATACTACTAGCATCTTCTCTACATCTTCAGTAAATTATCATTTGGCAGTTTAAAAAAACTCATAAAGTGGAGTAGGAGCACATAACCATTTACGCCACACTTGTCCTTGAAGATTCTTCTTCTTCTAAACTGAATATAGAGAATGAAATTTTTTGCATTAGTAAGATGGAGTACCAAATTAGTGAATTCAGCAGCAAATGGAATACCAAATTAATTACTCTAGATGGATTATGTATAGAGTTGCTTCCATGTGTTTTGTTTATAAAATTTTAGCAAACAATATAAATTTCAGTTATATAACCACTGATAGAAGCATGTGAGAGCAAAAAAAAATTAGTTAGAGCAAAGTGTTATGAATGTAATTGAAAATAAAGATAGCATCCATTATGCAAATGATCTTACTGGACCAACATATCTTATGCACTACTCTTGTTATGATTATATGCTAACCATTCATATTCCGTACTCTTGTTATGATTATATGCTAACCATTCATATTTTATACTCTTGAGTACAGAAAGGAGCACACAACTATGGATTTGAACTTGATCCCGGAAGAGGAAGATGAAGCTCAACAAGAAGAACAAACTCAGCAAGATGATGCTATTGATTTGAAAACTTGATCCCGGAAGAGGAAGATGAAGCTCAACAAGAAGAACAAGCTCAGCAAGGTGATGCTATTGATTTGAACTTGATCCCGAAAGAGGAAGATGAAGCTCAACAAGAAGAACAAGCTCAGCAAGGTGATGCTATTGATTTGAACTTGATCCCGGAAGAGGAAGATGAAGACATTGAATTGAATTGGTTTCCTGAAGATGAAGAAGCTCAAGAGGCACAAGAAGATGAAGAAGTGGAAGAAGCTCAAGAGGCACAAGAAGATGAAGAAGTGGAAGGAGCTCAAGAGGCACAAGAAGATGAAGAAGTGGAAGAAGCTCAAGAAGATGCAGAAGTGGAAGAAGCTCAATAAGCTGACGCACAAGGCAATCCAAGAGGGATGGACCTGACAGACAAGCAGAGATATGGTGTTTACTTTGCTCTGCGAGTAATCAAGCTTAGAGATGGACAAGTTCACCTGTATGACAGGGTGCTCATTGCGACTATGCTGAATGTTCACCTACGAATAGTTACAAGAATATGGAATCTGGCCAAAAGACAACTTGGAGCAGGCCAACAAGTTGATGTTTCAAGCAAGAAGAATAACAGTGGTAGGAAGAGGAAAGAACTAGATCTGTCGAGAACAACTACAATCCCTGTGTACAAAAGAAGAACAATCCGTTCTCTCGCAAGGTGTTTAGGTGTTCCCCGATCAACCCTACATGAAAGATTTCAGTTGCAAGAGTTGAAACGCATCATGAGCACCATCAAACCCACCCTCAAGCCACAGAACAAGATAGCGAGACTAAAGTTCTGCCTATCCATGATTGATCAAAGATGGATATCAAGTCCTTGGCCTAGATTCAAGCCAATGAAAAATATCATCCATGTAGATGAGAAGTGGTATGACATGACTAGGTTGAAGAGTAGCTACTACGTACTGCCTGGAGAAGAAGAACCAAATCGAACTGTGCACAATACTCATAGCATTGGGAAGGTAATGTTCCTAACAGCTATGGCCAAACCTCGCTACAATGAAAATGGAGAGATGACATTTGATGGAAAACTTGGCATTTGGCCGTTCGTGGTACAAACCGAGGCACAACGAACAAGCCACAACAGAGATACGGGGACAATAGAGTTGAGACCAGTGATAGTTACCAGACCTGTGTGTAGAGATTACTTGATCAATAAATTAATCCCTGCCATTCAAGACAAATGGACTGGCGGTGACGAGGACACAACGATTTTCATTCAACAAGATAATGTAACACCGCATGTCCTCCCTAATGATGTCGGTTTTCTAGAAGCTGTGGCACAGACAGATCTGGATATTCGACTATTGCAACAACCACCGAACTGTCCTGAGCTCAATGTGTTAGATCTTTGTTTCCACTGCTCCCTCCAATCCCTAACCGACTGCAGAGCACATATGAATATCCAGGAATTGGTACAAGGTGTAGAGGAGGAGTTTAAGAACTACGATGCCCATAAGTTGTTCAAAAGCTTTATGATGTTGGAAGCAGTCATGGTCGAAGTGATGAAAGATCAAGGAGGAAACAACTACAAGATGTCGCATCTGCATAAGGAACGTCTACAGAATGCTGGAGAGGAAATAATCGGTGTATACTGCAGTCCTGAGCTAATTACTGACACCAAGGCCATTATAGAACAAGGAAATGAGTAGATAGAGAAAGGAAAAAAGAAAGGGAAAGGGAAAAGGAAAAGAAAGGATAGGAGTATGTGATGTGTCATGTGTATGTATTGTGTCATGTGTATGGCTTGTGTCATGTGTTCAACGAGAAAGGATAGGAAATGAAAGGATCGAAGTATTTGGATTTATTTGAATCATTTGAATTTATTTGCTTTATTTGGATTTAGACACCATTTCTCCAATTGCAAACATACCTAAAGTTTCCAATTGGACAGTAATGGCAAGATGCAAAATGGTGCTAGTAAAGTTTCCAATTGGACAGTAATGGCAAGACTGAAACAAGGCAGTGTTGAGCATGTCCTAGCACTAGCAGCAAGTTCAGGCCAGATTTAGCCAAATTGGAAACATTATTTCTGAAACTATGCATAACTGAAGATTATTTCTGAATAATTGGAAACAATTCAGTTTGCAGGTTACAAAAAAATGAGCATCTTCTCTGCATTTATAAAGCATTGGGATAGTGAAATTATTACCCACTTTGATGGAATTCTAGCTTGTGATGATCCGACTTACTTAAAAAAATTCCACTGATAGAAGCATCTGAAGTAAATTGACTTACTTCAGAGGAATTACCTAGCGATGTGAGGAGTGGCAGCAGCCAGTAGAGGCGGTTGGCTGGTTGCAGACTGTGAGAGGCCGTCAGGTACTGCAGTAAACTGAAAATGTTGAAGTAATGTTCCACTGCTCCTACAGAATGTTGCAATGTTGTCACAGTAATTACTTGATCAAAATAATTATGTCCTTAACTGAATAAAATTTATTTTACTTAACTGAATAAACTTGCTGCTCATTTTTTCCTTACATGGACAGGTTCACCTCTATGACAGGGTGCTCATTGCGACTATGCTGGATGTTCACCTGCAAACTGTTACAAGAATATGGATTATTTGAATTTTTTTGAATCATTTGGATTTATTTCAAATTATTTGAATTAATTTGAATTATTTGGATTATCTGAATTTATTTGAATCTTATGATAAGATGTAAAGACAAAACTCCAGTTAAGAGAAATAATATCTTCAATAAATACTCCCTCTCTGTGAAGCTCACATGTAAAGGGTCATTACAAGGATGGAGAAGAAGAGGAATCTAAAGCATTAATGGCTAATTAATTTGGAGTACTCCCTCCATTTTTGTTTAAAGGGCGCAGCTCCAAAGTCTCTGGGACCAAGGTGCCTAGCAATTGGACGAAAATCTGGACGTGGGACGTGAAATTAGCATCGGGAGTTATGGTTCTGCGCCTAACTAATCGCGTTAAAAACGCTTAGTAACCCCCACGGCCAATCAGCGAGCCATCTCCTCGCATGCACTGGTGGAGCCAATTCCAGCCGCGATTTCCTCTCTTTCTTCTTTTTCCCGCACTCGTTCCTTTCTCCCCGCTCAGTTTCCATAAAAAACGCGAGTGAAAATTTCATCTCCGATCGAAAACTCGCGCCGATCTTCCCCGCTGCCAAATTGTAAACGAAATTTTCACCGATCAATAGTTCCCGCCGGTGCTCTCTTTATATATGTGTGCAGATGGAGGCACACGAACAGACATCGGTCTGCATCTCTCCTCCATCTCACTCCAATGGCGCCGCCACAGCCAGGGGGATCAGATCGCCGGCCTCCTCCTCTTGGCCTCCGTGGGCTTTCACGGGTGGCTTTCCAACCTAGATCGCCGCCACCAGGAGCAGTTCCTCCTCCTCCTCCTCTTGGTCTCACTGGACGCGCGTCGATGCCAGCTTTCTCCATTGGCACCGCTCGCTCGGAGCTGCATCCTCCTCCAACGACATTGCCTCGACGGCGCGTCGGCCTCGCACGCCCATCTCGTCCTCCGGCACCTAACGAGGCCGGTTCCTCGAACTGGAGTGTCTCCATTGGCGGAGCCGTGGCAGGTAGCGGAGAGATGGTAAGATCTTCGTTCGTGGGGTTTAGCCTCGTCAATGGTGGCGGCGGGATCTCGTTCGGCAGTGGCGGCAGTGAGTCCATGGGCTTCACTTTCAGTTCCGGCGCCAGTGGCATACGGATCAGAGATGGATCCTCCCGTGCTGCCGCCATAGAAGGTAAACCCTAAACCCTAGTTGTAGATCATGTACTCATAGTTTTTTGTAGTTTTAGATGATCATGTACCCTAAACTCTTGTCTGCTGTCACGTGTGCATGATCAAAGGAACTGGGTTCGGCCTTGCTGGACAGAATGGGCAGGAGATGACCAACGGAGACACTCCAACAATTGGCTACCGAGGGGTTGGATACAACCCAAATTTTGCCCATGCCGACGAATACCCTCCTAGTCAAGAGCATGTTCAAATCCAAAAAGAACCTACGATTTGAGTAAGCACCTTTTGATCATATTTGTGTGTTTCAGTAATATTCACAAAATTTCGCATCTAATTATTCTGTCCAATGCATTTAGATGTTATGTCGAACAAGGAGACAAGAACGCACTACCGTACAGATGATAAGTGACACATATATTCTGAGATCCTTGCCCGTAATGGTGGGGGTAATAGGTTGAAGCATGGAGTTTCTAAAGCTGTTGCACTAGCTTGTGAATGTCCAAGGAGAATAGTGCAAAGGGTATGGCAGCAGGCTAAAAATGGTGGAGGCATTACAGGGGTAAAAAACAATCGGAAGCTCAAATCAGGAAGGAAAAAAGATAAATTTAAACATAGATGCATTGGAGGCCATCCCACCTGGAGAGAGAACAACATTAGAACAAGTTGCTGGACATCTAAACTTGTCAACTACCACTGTTTGGAGGAGGTGAGAGTTCTACTACTGAATTGTTGTCAAATTTCTACATGTCAACATTCCTTTATTTTATGGATTTCTGAATGATAGGTTGAAGATGAAGGAAATTCGACGAATAACAAGTGAATTGAAGCCCGCCTTGACTGATGCAAACCAAAGGGCTCGTCTGGAGTACGCTCTTATGCATCTTGAACCATGTAGCATAACATCCCTAGGTGGTATTAATCCCACATTTAGGGCTAATATGGATGTGGTTCATATAGATGAGAAATGGTTTTATCGCACGCGGAAGACCCAGAACATGTATTTGAGTCATAGAGAGGAGGCACCACACCGGGAATGTAAAAATAAAAGCCACATTCAGAAAATTATGTTCTTGTCCGCAATGGCTAGACCAAGGTATGATGCTCAAGGCAATTGTGTGTTTGATGGCAAGATAGGGGTTTGGGCTTACACAGAGTGGGTGCAAGCTAAAAAGAGAAGTCACAATAGGTTGGTACTTGTTCTTGTTACTACTTTGTGCTAAAAAAATTTGTGCACATTATTCACTACTGAGTAGGTTATAGGTTAATCAATCCCTAGCTGAGTACCCCCATCAAAGGCTCAATAGGATCTGGTTGAGTCATCAAGCGTGCATGAGAGAGATCATCAAGCACAAGGGGTCTATCCACTATGTTGTTCCTCACTTGAAGAAAAAAGCACTAGAGAGACAAGGTCTTCTCCAGGTTCGTTTGACGATTGACAGAGAATATGTCGAGCAGGCAATTCAGTACTTGAACTCAACATGAGTTGTAACATTAGCATTGACAGAGAATACTGTCTTTGAAAGTTTGTTTACAATGCAATATTGGGACTGTCTTTTGCACTTTGACAGTGATAACTTTGATAAAAAACTTAGCACTGACATACTTCATAAAACGCAAAAAAAAATCCACTGCAATAGAATTTTTTATTTCATTCCATAATTCACAACCAAGATCAAGGTTCACAATTTTTTTTTGTTTCAATCCATAATTCACAGCCAAGATCCACTTAAACATGGCTATTTCTTGTTCAACATGAAGCCTAGTTCATCTCGGTGTCCGGCACAAATGCATTGTCATCTTCGGCAACGGTTGAGGTGTTGCGACCGCAACGAGAGCACACACCATCTTCACCAATTCCCATAGTCGTTGCGCAGTCCTTGCACCAGTAATCATCACACAGAAGTGGATTTCCGCACAGCTCACAAGGTACCACGTCCATTGGCACCGGCAGAGAGCAAGCAAGACAGCAAAAAATCGATGCCTCACCACGCACACCACAGTTGCGGCACATTGCAGGGAAGATGCATCCATCACATGAAGACGTAGCCCTGCGTCGCAGCGCGAGGTTAGTGCTGCGGATGTACCTTGTCCTAACCGAAATCCTCGATTCACCAGCTCCGACATTGGTTGCACGATCAACTATCTGAAAAAGATCTTGGATGGTTGTATAGACCCTCTCGAATTCATCCTCGAGTTCTATCACCTGGCCATGTGTTACCTCCACCTCGTCATCCTCGAGTTCTTTGACAACCTCCACCTCGCCCTGCACCTCTTCAACCTCGCCGAGCTTCTCCATGTTGCCTTCCTGCTCGCTGGCTCAAGGAAGAGGAAGCAATGTCTGCACTTTTATACACAAGAGGAAGAGGAGGTGGTGGGAAAAGGAGAGCATGCAACACGGAGGGAGTACAGACGATGGCATGCAAATAAAGTAATCTGCGTTCACACCTCTACAAGCCACAACTTGTTCCCACTTGCATGCAGACTCCGGAAGGGAAGAGGAAAGAGAGAAATTAAGAGTCTAATTAATGTATTGCGCCTTTGCATGCTGCGATTGTGAAAACGACTGAATTTGGAGCTGCGCCCTTTAAACAAAAATGGAGGGAGTATTGTCTTGTTTAGATTCTTCTTCTTCTTCTTCTTCTTCTTCTCCCACTGAAAAATTCAGTTAGAGAATTCAATCTGATGGAGTACTCCATTCTACAAATTGAGCTTGAGCAGTTAATTACAAAAGCAAATCCGCATGGACCTGAGTCTTTACTATCACAAAAGGAAGCCTTGGAAGTTTTACCTCTCAACTCCCCAGCCAGTATTTCAAATAGATAAATGACTTTCAGTTTGAGAGAAAACATTGTTGAACTAAAATTAGAGAATATTATCACAAAATGAGTAATTTCCATCAAATTTGCTTCAGGAGTAATTTGACTCAGCAACTTACACTTTAAGTTTCTATTCTTCAGATATTGTCTAACTTAGATGGGATGTAGTCATGTCCAAATTTACATCAAAGTACATATTCAGAGTTAAACTGATTTATTACATTCAGTCAAGCTTCACTAAATTTGAGCTTGCAGTATTCGAAATGCTCGAACAAGGACGTGGTCGCTGAGCTTGCAGCATTCGAAATGCTCGAGCTCACGTTCTACCTGTTGCATATATGGTGGTTATGGAGATCTTTGACAAATATTGTGCATCATCTGTAACAAGCACGCCATGGACAGTAAGGCCGAAACATGTTCAAATTGTGTTAGCTAGAACTACTGGAAATCATCCCATTGTATGAATCCCAAAATGCTGAGAGAATGAACTCACCTCGTTAAGATTTGCAGCGTCGGCAATGTCATCCACGATGAGGTAAGGCGCGGCCAGGTCGTAGACGCTACCGGCGGTGGAGCTGGAGGGCGCCTCGTCGTCCATGCTGACGACACGGGCGCAGAAGCTCCTGCCTCGCGAGGAGGCCCCAATTAGTGCCCTTGCGGCCAGGAAGCCCTCGCCGACATGCCACGCTGAGGGGCGAGCAGAGAGCATCAGGAGAAGGAGCGGGACACCACCGCCGATGCCGCGGCGGCCTACGGCCATTTAGGGGGAGCAGAGCGACAGGGCTGGTGGCGAGGAGAGTAGGAGGCGGCCGAGAGGGGCGCACGCCAGCGGCAGCATCTCTATGGCGGCGGCGACTCAGTCGCCAAGAGTCGTGGTCGTCTTCCCCGCGCCATTGACTTCCGCAGCTGCCGCTCGGAGTCTGGAGGGAGGAGGTGGTGGATGACGAGCTCGAGGACGAGGAGCTCGAGGACCTGCCATGCGTCTAGATCGAGCACAACCCCTGCAGGACATGAGTTCCGCCATCGGAGCCGGCAAGTCGCGGGCTTTGCCGAAAAGGGGATCTGTTTCCTCTCTATCTTCTGGTGCTAATGAAGAGAAGCTGTGAGACTAGGCGGAGAAGGCGGACAGCGCGTGGCAAGGCGACGGAGCAGGTGGCGTGGTGATGGGAGAGGCGGCGAGGCGGCGAAACAGGCGGCCGGCGCGAGGCGCGGCGACGAAGAGAGGCGAGATGAGGCGCACGGGGCTGCATGGCTTGTCGGAGGAAAGAGGAGGGGGTTTTCATAAAATATCAGCGGGGAAAACTTTTCCTGGACAGAGGGAGTATATATGGTGATCCTTATCATCGACAGACCACTACTAGGAAAAGGCTTATACATAGATGTTTACCAGTAGCGCGTGTTTAGGAGCCCACGCTACTGATAAGTACCAGTAGCGTCTGTCATAAAGCGCGCTACTGGTACAGCTTAGCAGTACCGTGGATTTCCCGTGGGTACGCTACTGGTAAGTTAGCCACACCACACCCCCCGACCAAAAAATATTAGTAGTGCTGGTATTCTAACCAGCGCTACTGTTAAGAAAGTAGCAGTAGCGCCTGTCCACCTAGAGACGCTACTGCTATTTCTTCTATGTGTAAGCTTTTACCAGTAGCGTGGATTTTGGACAAGCGCTATAGCTAGTTTTAGGTACCAGTAGATATTTTGGCTGGCACAGATAGCAGTAGCGCACTTTGGTGCCCCGCGCTACTGCTATGGTCCTAGCCAAAATATCTGCCACCTTTTCTCCCTCTTCTTCCTCCCCCCTTTTTTCTCTCCCCCTCCCTCTTGCACTCTTGCTTCTTCTTCAATGCTTCCCCTCTTCTTTGCCCCTCCTACCCTCCCCCTCCATTAATGCCCTCCCTCCTTCCTCTTCCTTTCTTTTGCCCCTCCTCCACTTCTCTTCTTTGACCCTCCACCACCCCCTCCATTAATGCCCTCCCTCCTTCTTCTTCCTTTCTTTTGCCCCTTCTCCCCTTTTCTTCTTTGCCCCTCCACCACCCCTCCATTAATCCCCTCTCTACCAAGCTAGTTGGAGCTATATTTATGTAGGTACCTCACTATCTAGAGCTACTAGCTAATTATAAGAAGGTGCTCGATATCCCTCTCGACAAATAGGTGAGCAAAAAAAGAGTTGTGCAAGAATGGAAATATGTGTGTTTGCGATTAGGACCGAAACTATGTGCGATATGAATATACCGAATTGTGTGTGGCATGTGGGTGACATGAGTTGCCTATGTTTTGCCGAAATATCGATTCAATTCCATTTCGGCAAATTTTGGGCAAACTCAATATGTCCTATGTTTAGGGAAGGTCATGCCGAATTTTTGTATGAATTTGATCCATGCATGCATATATATGTGGTTATAATATTTGCTCCGCGCGCAGGTGATCATGAAGTTCAATGGAATGGCGGAAAGATACTGGCAATCCGCTGTGGACGACATGTATGAAAAAAGACTGAAGGATGTTTTATGTCCGTGTCGAAAATGCAAAGGAATAGTCAGACTCGACCCCTTTGAGGGTGGCACATTCAAGGCGCACCTGCTCATGCATGGTTTCATGCATGGCCATACTCGGTGGATAAGTGAAGATGATGATGATGATGAGGATGTCGACGGGGCAGGAAATAACGACATGGGGCCACCAGACGAAGAGATGACCGATTATGTGCCCGAAGAGGAAGACGGCCTCGGAAATATCGATGGCGAAGAGGCAGTTCAAGGTGGAGAAGACACGGACACGCCGCCGTCTTCGTCGCTACTAAGTTCAGCCATGCGGGACCCGCATGTTCGAGACCTGCTTCGCAAGAAGACTACTAGTGACAGAGCTGCTTCTAGAGAGGAGGCCAAACTGGCACAACTGGAGGTAGACTCGATGACTCCTTTGTATGATGGTTGCAATCCCGAGGTGACCCGCTTGAGTTTCACACTAGAACTTCTAAAGACGAAGGCAAAAAACAAATGGATAGATACAAGCCTGGATGAGCTTCTGAAGTATTTAAAGAAGGTTCTTCCCGCTGGAAGCCTGTGTCCTACTAGTGTCGAGGAGGCAAAGAAAATCGTGTGCCCTCTTGATCTGCCACACATTAGATATCACACATGCATCAATGATTGCATCATATATTGGAACGAGCACGCAGAAAAAACCTTCTGTCCAAAGTGCAATGCTTCACGATATAAAAAGGCCGGAAAGAAAGCTCCACAGAAAGTTGTATGGTACTTTCCGATCACTCCGCGTCTACAGCGGTATTTCGTGGATCCTAACGAGGCAAAGCTTATGCGCTGGCACGCGGAGAGGGTGAAGCCAGATGACGGAGATGAGCCGAAGCTGACACACCTCGCAGATGCTAGCCCGTGGAGAGCATTAAATGCTGAATTTGATTTTTTCGCAAATGATCCAAGGAACATTGTGCGGCGCTAGTAGTGATGGCATGAATCCATTTGGCAATCAGAACACCAATCATAGCACATGGCCCGTGTTTGTATGGATGTACAACATCCCCCCTGGTTGTGCATGAAGGAAAAATACATACACATGGCTATGCTTATTCAAGGGCCGAGACAACCGGGAAATGATATAAATCTGTATCTCGGGTTACTGAAAGAGGAGCTACAGACCTTATGGACAATGCCGGCCAAGACATGGGATGCAAGCAAAGGAGAGTATTTCTACATGAGAGCCGCGCTTCTCACGACGGTGCAGGACTATCTTGGTTACGGCTATCTCTCCGGCCAGGTGTGCCACGGATATAGCGGTTGCACGAGGTGCATGGATGATACAACTTCTCTGCAGCTATCGAAAGATGGCGGGTCTTCGAAAATCGTGTACATGGGGCATCGACGATGGCTCGAGAAGGATGACCCGTGGAGAAAGCGTGGAGATCTATTCAATGGTAAGGCTGAGCATCGAGGTCCTCCGCGTAAACATAGCGGTGCAGAAATATATGAGTTATTGAAGAACTGGGAAGAGTGCCCCTCGCCGGGAAAGACGAAGAAAAAGGCGCCGGAGCCCCTACTGAAGGTATGGAAGACGAGATATGTTTTCTGGGACTTGGAATACTGGCCCATACTCGACACGCCTCATAGCCTTGATCAAATGCATATCACAAAAAATATGCTTGAGAGTTTGCTTGGAACATTGATGAACATGCCGGAGAGGACCAAGGATGGGCCGAATGCAAGAAAAGACTTGGAATTTTTGAATATCACGAAAGATCTCCAAATGCCCGGTAAAAGGTCGTCAGAGGAGACCGAGACGGAGACGGAGATGGAAGATAGGGGCAAAAAAGTAAACAAGAAGGAAAAACAATATTGCCCCCCTCTTGCTTCACCTTAGATCCGAAGGAGGTCGATCAATTGTTCAAGTGCCTTGCAGGAATCAAAGTTAGTTCTGGATACTGTGGGAAGATAAGCAAATATCTGGACACTAAGAAAAAAAGGTTCAGTGGGATGAAGTCTCACGACTGTCATGTGATGATGACGCAGTTACTCCCGGTTGCACTTAGAGGGATTATGGACACACATGTGCGTGAGACGCTTACTGACCTATGCCACTTTTTTGATGCTATCTCTCAAAAGTCGATCAGTGTGAAGCAACTCCATAGGCTACAGAAAGAGATCGTTGTCATACTGAATGAGCTAGAGATGTACTTCCCGCCCGCGTTCTTTGATGTCATGGTGCATCTATGTGTCCACATCGTGGACGACATCATTGACCTAGGGCCGACATTCCTGCACAGCATGATGCCGTTCGAGAGGATGAATGGCGTCATCAAAGGATTCGTTCGTAACATGTCCCGTCCAGATGGAAGCATAGCCCAGGGATATCTGACCAAAGAGTGCATCTCTTTCTGTGAGAGTTATCTATTAGGCACCGGAGACCCTGTTGTTGGTTTGCCCGTCAACAAGCAATGTGGAAGGCTCGAAGGCGAAGGTCACACCAACGGTCATAGGGATGTGAATGTGTTACGCTCGGGCCGACAAAACGACCTTGACAGGGCAAACTTAGTAGTGCTACAACACCTAGATGTGCTAGAAGATTTCGTGACACTGCACAAAGAGACCATCGCAAAGAAGTACTGTGACCGTGGGGTGCACAAGCACAACTCCACTTTCTTGCATTGGTTCAAAGAGCGAGTTCTGGCTAATCCCCCGGAAGAGGGTTGTCCGAACGGAACGCTCATATACGCCTTAGCACATGGCCCCTCGACCAACGTCGCGACTTATCAAGCATACGATATCAACGGATACACGTTCTACACGGAGGAGAAAGATATAAATAGTGATGACCAAAACTCAGGGGTGACGATGGAAGCCATGACTGGGAATGTAATTGAAAGATATTACGGAAGGGTCGAAGAGATATGGGAGCTTGACTACTCTGGATTGCATAGCGCGATGATGTTCCGTGTCAGATGGGCTAAGAATGTACAGAGAGAAAACCGACATTTCACTACCATGTGTATACCCGGCTCCGATAGCGGTACCGTCAACGCCATCGCCAAAAATGAGCCATGGTTACACGCTAAACACGTGACACAATGTTTCTTCATAACTGATCCGATCAATCCCAGCCGTGTTATCATGAGGAAAAGCAAAAGGAGCATCGCCGGAATGGATGGAGTCGCCAACGAGGAAGACTACGACCAGTACGGTGATCCGAAGAGGGAAAATGATGCTGATGACGATGAAACATACGTCAAAAGAAGAACGAAGACTACATTACCTACTAAAGATCGTAATCCCCGGAGAAGGAAAAGTCACGACCATGGGCTCAATTATTCGACAACGAACAAAAGAGGGAAGAAGATCAGTCTGAAGCGTCGTCGTCGCCCAAGCTAACAAACTAATCCACAAAGTTTGTGTGTGTCTAGCTATTTTGTATACCGCCGATAGCGGTCAAATGATGTAATATATATTATACGAATTATTATCCGGAGGATAACAGTGGTATTGCTCCAACGACAGACCAAATTAAAGGAAGGAAAGTGCAAAAGAAAGATAAGAAAAAGAAAAGTGCAAATGAAAGAAAAAGAAAAAGAAAAAGAAAGAAAGTTTTGCAAAATGAAATGAAAGAAAAATAAAAAGGAACTAATAAGTTGTGGAAAATGAAATGAAAGAAAACTAAAAAAAGAAAGGAAGGAAGTTAGTGGAATATGAAAAAGAAAGAGAAAAATAAATTAAAAAGAATAATAAAAATAAAAAGAGAAATAAAAAGAAAAAGAAAAAGAAAAATTTAAAAAGAAAAAAAAATAGGAGTAGCGCGTTTTGGCTTGGGCAGCGCTATAGCCAAGAGAAAGAAAAATAAAAGAATAAAAATAAAAAATTAGCAGTAGCGTGTTCTGGCTTGGGCAGCGCTATAGCTAAGAGAAAGAAAAATAAAAAAAATAAAAATAAAAAGTTAGCAGTAGCGCGTTTTGGCTTGGGCAGCGCTATAGCTACCTTAGCTATAGCGCGTTTTGCCATACCGCGCTATAGCTAAGTCGCATATAGCACCGGGTCCGAGAGCTCCTATCTCTTTCCTCTCTGTACTCTCGCTCGTCGACCTCATCCCCGACCTCGACGCCGCACCACCCACGCCGCCGCCGACGCCGGACTCGACCTCAGCCCCGACCCTGACGCCGCACGTCACCCCCTCCCCCTGTGGCGCCGCTCCCTCGACCACCTCAGCCTCTCCCCTGACGCAGGTCTCCCTCCCTCCCTCCCCCCCCTCTCTCTCTCTCTCTCTGAACAAATTTGGTCTCTGCAGATCGACCCCGACCCCCTCAGCCCCGGCGACCGCTACCACGACGCCGACGTCCTCAACCCCAACGTCGACCCCCTCAGCCCCGGCGACCCCGACCCCGACGCGCGGTGAGCCACCTCCTTCCTTTCCTGCTGTTCTTAAATTAACATGTAGGGTGTCCAAATTAGGGCCAATTTTTCTATGTAGGGCTGTTGATTACATGCATATCAACGGGAATTTTCTGCCACATAAGCTGAAATTTACCCATGTCTGAACTCTGAACACAAACCTTAGCTATAGTTCAGTAACTGACTACGGATTGCCCACCACATATGCTCCATTAATTTGTAGTTGATGTCCATTTTGAAAATGATGATAAATGAAAATGAAAATTAGCTTATGTTGCTGCCCATTTTGAAATTGAAAATTAGCTTGTTTCTAAACAGAAAATGAAAATTAGCTTGTTTCTTTGTAAATGTATTTTGGTTCTGAACTTGTATCGCTGTGTCTTATCCATTACTGAAGTGCATGTGACAGCAAACGCTTGATGCTAGATTCTCTATTTGGAACACTTGTTTACACCGGACTTATCAAACTTTCACTTTGATGGCTGCATCTCCGTGATTGTTAGTGAAATGCTACTTCAGCACATAGTGCTTATTGTCATTTGCAGGGAAATCGATTGCGAGTGACCTATGTTTTGCCGGAAATGTTGATTCATTTTCATTCCGGCAAATTTCAGGCGCTCTATATGTGCACTTTCTAGCAAAGGTCGTGCCGAAATTTTCCGTGAATTTCGGCATGACTTGTGCTAGAAAGTTGGACATATCGAGTGCTCGATTGTCGCGACGGGAATGAAACAACATTTCCGAAACAAAGGTCACTTTTTTTAATTATTCACTTTATTATAAAAAGCTCGATAATTAAACGACTACGACATTGAACCCTAGGAAACATGACCGACACCGATGAGGCCGGAGGTTCTCAGTCCCAATTAGGTCGAGCACACGCCTACCTCGACTTTCTGGCGGATCAGGAGAGACAGCAAGCTGGGACTGAGACTGGCGCTGATGACGACGGTGGTGGCGCCGGCGCCGACACTGATGCCACCAACGACACCGACACTAAGACTGGCGCTGATGATGTTGCTAACTACAGCACCGAAGGTGGGACCTCCCAAGCTAGTGAGGGAAAGAAGGAAAAGAGGACACGACACCCAAATGAGCTCGGTACCGGAAGACTCATGGTCACGGCGGTGCACCCTGGCGAGTTCGAGCCAATAGAGTCGCGGGAAGTGGCAGCGTGTTACGACAACCAACTAGCATGCATCCTACGGGATACAGCTAACATCAACACCACGAAAATACGGAAGAATGAAAATTTGAAGAAGCTGCTCCCAACTAGGTTGCACGCAAGATTCCTGTTCCCCGGTCGGAATGACGATGCCGACCCATGGGATGATGATGCCATGAAAAAAATCAACAACAAAGCCCTAGGGAAGTTCAGCAACGCATTGAGCGCTTGGAAAACTAGGGTGAAAAGGGTGATTGAAGTACACCATGAAACCTATGCCGAGATTGTTGCAGACAATCCGAAAATTACGATAGAGGACTTTGAAAAGTTCAAGGAGACTTGCAATGAAGAAGCTGCCAAGGCCAGGTCGGAGAGAGGCAAGCAGCTGTAGGCAAAGAACATGGGGAACCACCGCCTTAGAAGTCGTGGTTACACGGGAAAGAGGCCCGTGTGGGCTAAGGAGGACGTAGAACGTGAACGTCAGGGGATCCTAGACCCATTGGCTGAGTTCACCGACCAGCAGGAGCACGACTTCATCAGGGCCTGATTCTCATGGGTCCCCCAAAAAAGATTTTTTTCACCGACGGGCCGGCTAGGAAATTCATGAGATTACTGGTAATTATCCTTTTACCACCTTACATATTAGCTTCTGATCAATGAAGTCTACTACATTCTAGTCGCATTCGTAAACGATTCATGCTCCATTTTGCAGAGAGACCAACACAAGCTTGCAGTCGAAAGCGACTCCTCGACTCAGTCGTCGGCGAAGTACAAGTGGGACACTCCTTTCAACCGGGCCATGAACATAATGATGCGACACCCACCCGGCCAGCGGCCGCAATATGGACGTATGCACGGCGCCGGGGATCACGCCACGTGGAAGTACTATTATAATGAGGACCCCGAGGCCAAAAGACAGAGAAAGAAGTTCAGTCAAGTGACTATCGACGAGAAGGTGGCGCGAGCGATGGAGAAAGCAAAAGCTGAGACCAAAGCTGAGATAATCGCTGCGTGTAGACATGATATGGTGACTGCCTTTACAAGCTTGATTCCAACTATGGTCACATGGGCGCAACAAAATCCAAATGCGCCACCAAGTGATTTTCCCATGCCCAGCTTCACCGGGAGCAACTCAATCAACACCGCACCCATACCCGTACCTAGTATGGCAACCGCACCCGCACCTCCTCCAGCACCTGCTCCTGAACCCAGCTCTCACAGCAGCCCTAGCTCCGTCTCTGGCTTGAATGTCAGGCCGTCGACATTGGCTGAGCTCGAAGCCCTCACGGTAAATACGCGTCGCACCTTCATCAACTCAACTAATTAATTAATCTTCAGTTGCCGTTCTTTTTGGATCTCTAACGCCGCACGTATATGTCTTTGTAGGCCGACTCCACTCCGTGCACCCTCCTTTACCAGTGATGAGGGGTGGTGATTAGAGATTAGAGGTTAAAATAATTCAGAAATTTGAAAATAAAAAAATAAAAAAAAAATTTAAAGAGATTAGAGGATAAATTGAGCAGTGATGAGGGGTGGTGATTAGAGATTAGAGGTTAAAATAATTCAGAAATTTGAAAATAAAAAAAATCAAAAAAAATTCAATTTTTTTTTAAAAAAAATCATAAAATTTCCTTTAGTCCCGGTTGGTAACACCAACCGGGACTAAAGGTGGAGCTCCACGTGGCCGCGGCCTTTAGTCCCGGTTCGTGTAAGAACCGGGACTAAAGGGGAGAGGCATTAGTAACGACCCTTTAGTCCCGGTTCGAAAACCGGGACTAAAGGGCCTTACCAACCGGGCCAAAAACCCCTTTTTCTACTAGTGTTTGATTACATCTTTCAGATGTTTCAAATGAGGACACTCGATTTTACGTTCGTCCGCCTGTATGCGCTGCACATGAACTACATTGTCAGGAGAGAGCAAGTCACCGGTCTTGCGGTCGCGGACCCATACTACATGCATGAGGGCTTCTTGTCAATCAACGACACCAACCGTCAATATGCGAGTCAGTATATCGAAGAATTCTTGGTCAGCAATAAGGACAAAGAAACGATTCTCCTACCTTATCATCCCAGGTAAGTCATCCGCGGATAGCACTATAACACATACGTGCATTTCAATAGTTACTTTGCACGCATGGAGGCTAACTTGATCGTGTATTTTGCGCAGCGGGGTGTGTCGTGCCGTTCTCATCGTTCTTTACCCGCGTTACTCCCGTGCTCTATATTTGGACCCGTCGAAGAACATAAAAAAGAAAGATTACACACACATAAAGCATGTTCTGGACAGAGCTATGCTGGGCTTCAGCATGCGGGGTGGCTACATCCAATGCAAAAAACAAATAAGGCTGGTCTTTGTTTCGGCCACAAGACTGACTTCTGTTGCATCAAGCAACCGGCAAGAAGTGAGAATGATGGATTCTACGTCATCCATCTAATGATGGAGTACAGAAGGGATGTGCAATCACTTTGCATGAAATCTTCATCCGATACCCATATCCAGAGATGGGCCGAAGCCTTTGGAGCCGTGCCGGATAATCAACTTCGAAATGATTTCTACCGGATCCAGCAGGAAATTGCGTCCATCATCATGAAAGATGTCCTCGAAGAGAATGGGATGTTCTACGGTGGCCCAATATCGCGAGCTAACGTCCGAACCTGCATTGCCCTACGGCGTCAGGACATGACGCCTTTCACTAAGCTTGGTGACACCCTTCCGGATATGGACAGATGGGAAGAGTGCACTGCTTAAAAAAAATGTGTCTGTTTAGTTACTTGTTAGTTTCTGTACGACGAAACTTCGAATGTCTCAGTGTATGATGAAACTATTAGGTGTATGGTGCCGCGCTCTAGTTAATTACTTTCGGTACGATGAAATTTGTTAACTATGTTTACTATATATGTTGCTTCTATTTCATAACTGTTTTGTTGAATTCGCTTCATGATATATATGTGCATCTCTGACAGGTATATAGATCAACGATGGCGAGGAAGTGGTATGCCGTGTATGTAGGGCATGTTCCGGGTGTGTATGATGAGTGGCCAGAGTGTCAGGCCCAAGTCTCTGGCTTCTCCGGCGGAAGCCAGAAAGGGTTTGATAGCAGAGCGGAAGCCGAAGCTAGTTACTTGAGATTCATAGCACAACAGAGGATTCAGAACCAGCGCCGCTGCAAAAACTACTACATAATACCGCTTTTGATCATCGTGATCGCTCTTATCTCGTATGTCATAGTTTAGGTAGATGATGAAACATGTGTCTACTGTGACAATGTAAGAGACATGTGATCATTAACTTGTATCGCTATTTCGGGATGATGATGAGATCGACATCATTTGTGTTCGATAATGATGATATGATGAGACTATGTTGTACCACTTCGATGATGATGATGAGATATTCCTTTTTCATATAGTTTCAGTGTATGTGTATGTTGTAATGGTATAAAACCTGTAAAAATACGAATACAACAAAAAAATTACTAGCAGTAGCGTGGGGTTTTGGAGTAGTAGCAGCGCTGCCTTACCAGTAGCATTGGTTGAAGAGCCACGCTACTGGTATTAGCAGTAGCGATGGACAGAGGCGCGCTACTACTAGACATAGGTAGCAGTAGCGCGGGTTAAAACAAGCGCTACTGCTAAAAAATAGTTGTAGCGCCATAGCAGTAGCGCGCCTGCCCTCGCTACTAATAGCCGAAAAACCAGCGCTACTGGTAAGGGTTTTCCTAGTAGTGGACTAGTGCTATATGGAATGAGGTTGTCAGTTTTGTGTATGATAACTTGGGTAAACCTATGATCTGTATGGGTGACCTGAATGATATTCTGTATGATACTGATATATATAGTGGTAGTGTGAATTACTATCGTATGTCTGCTTTCCGTTCCCTGATAAGAAATTGCGGTTTCTTTGATATTAGTTATAGTGGGCCTTCTTATACTTGGCGCAATAGGCAGCACACAACCAATCCCATTTATCAACGCTTAGATCAATGCCTAGTCAATGCTGATTGGTGTGCTTGCTATCCTAATTCCAAAATCCTAAATTTGCCCATTATCCTTAGTGACCATGCTCCCATTCTTATTTCCACTGATGGTAATTTTCCTAAACCTAGGCAAACTTTCAAATTTGAAAATTGGTGGCTACTTGAGAAAGATTTCAATGCTTTTGCAAAAAATGCCTGGAATAGTGCTAGGACTTCTTCTTTTTCTGCAAAAATCCTCTTCCCTTGCAGGATCTTTGAAGAAGTTGTGCAAAAATAAAAAACCTATTCAACAAGAATTGCAGGAGTTGGAGAGAAGAATCAATAACATTCAAACGCTTCCTCTTCATCAGCAAGGTCACTCTTTAGAAAATGCTTTGATTCTCATGTATGAGCAAAACCTTACTAAGCTCAATCAATTCTACAAGCAAAGAAGCAAAAAAAGTTGGGCTAAGGATGGGGATAGAAATACTAGGTTTTTTTAGCAAGCTGTCATTAAGAGAAGAAAGATAAATACTATATGTTCCATTAAAGATGAGAATGATATAGTTCATTTCAAGCCTGGTCTCATTGCCAACACTTTTGTGAATTATTTCAGATTCATTTTATCTTCTACTAATATGAATGTTGGTAGGACTTTCCTTGGCACTCAACCATTGGCTAATTCCGAGGATCCCACTTATTCCATTCCAGATAAGCATGAAATTTTGCTAATTCTTAAGGAAATGAAGCTCAATGCCTCGCCTGGTCCTGATGGATTCAATGTGGAGTTTTACCTTGCTACCTGGGACAGGATTGGAGAAGAAGTGACTCAATTGGTGGTCAACTTCTACAAAACAGGTATTTTACCACCTCATATTAGTGATACTAATATAGCTCTCATTCCTAAAAAGCTGGTCCCTCAAGTTCCCACTGACTATAGACCTATTAGCCTTTGTAATGTAGTTTACAAAATTATTTCTAAATCTTTGGCTAATAAGCTAAAACTCCACTTACCTGATTATATCGATCCTGCTCAAGAAGCTTTCATTGAAGGTAGAAGAATCAGTGATAACATTATTATTGCTCAAGAGATAACTCATACTTTTGCACTAAAACTTGGAAACATCATGCTTTCATGCTTAAGATTGACCTAGCTAAAGCTTTTGATCGTCTAGAATGGAATTTCATCGTCTCTGTGCTTACAGGTATAGGGTTGCATGGCCATTTCATAAATTTGATTTATGCTTGCATCTCCACACCAACTTTCTCTGTCATCATTAATGGCCAGCCTTCTCGTAAATTCAAGAACCAAAGAGGGATTCGTCAGGGCTGCCCTTCGTCACCATACTTGTTTGTCATTGCTATTAATGAATTGTCTCTTGCCCTTAATGATGCTTTGTCTGCTAATCATCTTCAGGGTATAGTACTTGCTCCAAATGTCCCTCCTATTCACTCTCTTCTCTTTGGAGACGATCTTTTGGTTTGTGGGCAGGCCACTTCTCAAGAAGCTTACTCTATGCCTCAAATCATTCACCATTTTTGTGCACTTTCAAGTCAAACCCCAAATTGGTCGAAATCTGCTATTCATTTTAGTGTGCACGTGAATCAAGTTGTTATTGCTGACATTAAAAACATTTTCCTTGTTCCTACTATTGATAGAAATTTCACTCACTTGGACCACCCTCTCATTCTTCCTGCCAAAAATAGAGTTGCTTCTTATAACTTTGTTCTTGATATTTTTTTTGCAAAGCTTCCTGTTTATAAGGCTAATGTGCTTTCTCATGCAGCTAGACTTGAGCTCATCAGATCAGTTTTTTCTGCCATTCTTGTGTACTATATGTCTAATATTTTATTCACCAAAAAGTTTATTGCTAAGCTCACTGCCGTTATTAGGAATTTTTGGTGGACATGAATCAGGGAGAACAATTCTAATAGAAGTCTTTGTCTAAGAGCGTGGAAGGATATTTGCAATTCCAAACAAGAAGGTGGATTAGGTATAAGGAATCTTCAAGCCATTAATGAAGGTCTAATTCTTTTTGCTGCTTGGAGACTTGCAAATTCACCTGCTTCTCATTTATATCTCGTTCTCAAATCTAAATACTTTGTGGATGCTTCTATCTGGACTGCCTCTCAAAATATTCCCAAATCTGGCTTTTGGTCATCCATTCTCAAAATGCTTCCTAAACTCAAAGCCCATTCTTTTTACCAAATTACCCAAGGAAATATCTCTCTCTGGAGTACTCCTTGGTGTACTTCCTGGGCTTCTATTTATGATCAACTCATTGTCCAGCCACCTGGATTTAGTTATCCTGCTCTAGTGAAGGATCTTTGGCTCCCTGGTCAAAAAGCTTGGAACAACGCTCTCATTCACAATATCTTCCAACAACCCTTGGCTTCTTCGATGATTGCCCGGATATTCTCTGTTGGGATCTTACTCCTAATGGAATATGTAATTCAAAATCTACTTATAAGTTGTGTCTGCAGGATATTCATAATCATCCAAGAAATGCGCCTGTTTAGATCTTTTTGCAGGTTAAGGATCTTCTAAAGCTAACATGGAAACAGAAACTTATGGTTCCTCGTGTCAAAACATTTGCTTGGAGACTTCTGCGTAAAGCTCTCCCCACAGGTTTGAGAGCAAGTTGTTTTTCTATTCATATATCTAAATTCTGTTGTCGATGTGGCCAAGAACAAAATGAAATGCATCTCTTCTTTCTCTGTGATTTTGCTATGGTAGCTTGGTTTTGTCATCCTTGGTACATTAAATCTGACATGCTTGTTCATAATCAGTCCACTATGCAGGATGTTATTCTTGCTATTCTCAGTATGAATCATCCACATGCATCCATATCCAACATTTTTAATTTTATGTGGTGCATTTGGAAAGCTAGGAATGACCGTCTTTTTTCTAGGAAAATTCCCCTCCCTCGTCATGTTCATACTGCTGCTGAAGCTTTGACTAACCAATCTTGTGATGTGTTGCATTACTCTAATCAAAACTAGGTTCAACATGCACGTACTTTGGAGGCAAACAATCAAATTCCTATGCAAGGCCAAACGCTCAGATCTGACCTTCTTATTTTATGTGCAAAAATTTACTCAGATGCGGCCTATAAATGTGTAAAAATTCCAGGTCTTCCTCAAGGAATAAAGGCTACTGGTGTTTGAGTATTCCTTACTTTTATGCAGGATCAAACTGAGGTCAATGTGCAGATTCAAGCCTAGACTGCAGTTAACAACTCGCCTCTTCAAGCTGAAGCTGTTGCCCTTCTACTTGCTGCTCAGGTTACAAATCACCTTCGAATAGCTCAGCCTATGTTTCTCACAGATTGCCTCTCATCGGCCTCGGCTGCGGCGAACATGAGCATTACCAATGCCTCTACTCCATGGAGCATTAGGAATACCTTGGATGAGTTCTTCTCCTTCACCACTCATCTCCAAGCTCATGTGTATCATATATCCAGAGAGATCAATGGTATAGCTCATAATGTTGCTCATCAGGGACTTCGGTCATCCACGGAACCTGATATTAGCTGCTTTGCTTCAGCTCACAGGAATTTATCTTGCCCTATAGTTTCTCTTCTCTCTAGTTCTAATTTTCAAGGCTATGTTCTTCATGCTGTTAGATGCTACTAAGCTGAAAATTGCAGGTCCTAAGATTTACTATGATTTCTCGTCGAAGATCACTATGGTTTCAGGAGAATCAAAATTGCAAGATACAGGGCTGAAAGTTTTGGAAGGCAAAGCAGAATGTCATGTTTCCCACAGATGATACCTGACCAGACATCTTGCACATATCTTCAGCTCCACCAAGCAGTATTTCTTCGGCTACACCAACCAGAATTTCTTCAACTATCTTCCATGTATCCACAGTTTTTCTTATAGTGTAGCCCTCAATAGTGCTCATCAGGTTCTTACTAGCTATGTGGAACCTATCTTTAGTTCTTTCAAACAAGCTCATAGGCATTTAAGCTGCCCTTCTTACAACATCTGTTTGATTGCCCAGGGGTTGTAATCTTTGATGTAACATGTACATGAGCTTGGTTTGAATTAAATTTGTCGCCTTGTGCGCCTCTCCCTTGTTAAAAAAAAACAAGAGTCAGTTTGGGTTTACGTGTAGTAGTACTCCGGTCGATCCAACTTTATGTTTGTTGCCTGGAAAGCACTTAATCTCGGTCGTGGAGCACAGTTCCCAGGTTTATTACCTGCCTTTTTACGTGGCTGGTCACCCTAGTATCACTTTTCACTTCCACCACGTCACACATGCTAAACGCTACTGGCTGAACCAAGGCAGTTGGTGCTGCAATTTAGTATGTTTTTTGCCAGCCCAATAGCATTTTGAGAATTCCTAGTAAATTCTAGAGGCCCACTTAGCCTATTCATGCAAGGCAAAAAATGGGACTAAATTTAATTCCATACTGCTCACCTAGTACCTCCTTATAAGGGATGCTGCTTCTCCATATGTATGAGGATAAGAAGAAGAGAGACATTCACGCGCGCTGCTCCTCCGCCGCCTACCTCGCCACGCCTCGACGCGGGTTGTGGGAATGAGCCGAGACATTGTCTAAATTTTTTGCCACGCACGACTGGTATACAAAAGGTCACACGAGAGCTGAAAAGTTTTTTCTGTAGTAGACATTGAATACGAATGTTGCACCCTTCGGCTGCTGCATGTTTGTTTTGTCTCCCTCTTTTGCTTCACCTCCCATCACTGTCTGTTTGTCTCCTTCTCCAGTGCCTATAAAAGAGAGGTCGCTCCTCTCTAGAGAGATACACCAGAACAACACCTTCCTCACGCCGTCGAGTTCTAGAACACTGAGCTACTGCTACGATCTTCCCCATCCCGGCATGCGGCGTGCCCATAGGTCGGGACAGTAGGCCTCCGAAACCCCACCTCTTTGAGTTCTATACGGGAGAAGGGTGATAAGGGTTTTGGGGAGCGCTCTGCGTGACTATTGACCTGTTCATCACGGACACCCCGGACGCCTCCGACTACTTCCCCAATGATGACTTCTTCGACGTCGACGACCTCTTCGACAACATGGGTGACAAGGTCAACGACAACGCTACTACTACTACCGTAGCTCAGTACGTGTTCATGTTCCTTTTGTTCGAGTACCTTCTACAATTTCTTCTTCTAGTATCTGCTCTACATATGTTCTGTTCTACTTCACATGTGCAGATGCTATTTGCCTTCGTTCTGTTAGATTACATGACTTGTTTCATCTCTGATATAATAGTCATGTTTTATATAGTATTTCTATGGATTAAATCATATGGTAAATTGCTCATATTTCCAACAATCCGAAAATCTTGTTATAGTCAATTTACCCCAAGTGGTTTTGCTGCATCCATGAGGCCTCCTGTATTTAAGGGCGTGCACTATAAGGGGTGGCGCGTGAGAGTTGTTCTATGGTTTCAAATCATGAGCTGCTATGACGCTGCTCGTGGCAAACCTGAAGGAGATCTTGATCCTCAATAGGAACAAGCTTTTCAGATAAACTGATACCCTGTTTAAGGTTGCTCTCTTGAGTGTTCTTGGTGAGAACATAGTTGATGCTTATGCGTCAATTGTTATGTTATTATTAAAAGTAAAAAGATGTAAAATTTTTTTCATGAATAAAACCTAGAGGCAAATATAGTTGATGTTTTCTGCACATTCTGATATCTTATTTGCATTTTTTGTGAGTTCATATCAACTTGTTCTGAATTTTCAAAATAATGGTCAAAGTCCTCTGAAAATTCATAACAAATTGATATGAATAAAGAAGAATGCAAATAAGATATCCAAATGTTCAAAAAACATCACCTACATTTGCGTGTAATTCTTATCAAGGAAAAGTATTGTTTACACGTTTTTATTTTTAATAATGTTAATAACATTAATAACCTCAGGTAGTTTAAAATTACTTTTATCCTTAATGCAAATGGCATGCGTATAAAGGTAATGTCTTTCTGAGCATTTTGATATCTTATTTTCATTTTTGTGAGTTCATATGAATTTGTTAAGAATTTTCAATGTTTTGGTTAAACGGTCAAAGGGCACTAAGACAACCTATGAGACAAATCTAAGGGCAAAACTGAGAAGAGCCAGAAACTAAGGGCAAAACCAGTGCGGTTGTTCTGACGAAGGGCAAAAATGGATTTGCCCCTTTAATCTGGATTAGATGACAGACTATGACATACATGTATTTGTAGAATTAAGGTTGGTCTGTTCATGAGCGCATTAATCAGATCCTCATCCTCCCCGATGCAAAAACCGACAACACATTCAATAGAAAAATATGTGAGGCGATAATCTGCTATCTGCCTTGACCAGCCATGTTCCCTGTCAAGTTTCTCCTACCTACTCGATCCAATACATATGTTGCCTTCTCTGAAAGTTGTGTTGTTTTGTGACATGTTCACAAACAAATATGGTTGTGGGAATAAAAAAGCTTTTCGTGCATCCCATGATTTTGGTTACTCACATTACAATTAGGTCCGCAGTTCATCTTTAGATGTCGTCCGGAAATAAACTTAGCTTACTCTCAGTAAAATTTTCCTTTTCTTTCTCTGATATTTGTTGCAGTCTTGCTTTGTATGACTCAACTAGTGTGCATCACATGACACTGGCAAAATTTCCCACAAGTACTTTTATCGTAGGACAAAGCTGTAAGCAGTTGCATTTGGCAGAACAAGTCCCCTCCATTCCACCGCGATACATTTATACGTATAACTACATGATAATACTTCTTAATTTTTATACTAGCTATTACAGCCTCCATTCAGGGAAGAGATTGGACTGGAGAGGAACTGTTCGCCAGATTTCTGTAAGTTTGGATCATGTTATTATGTGTTCAGCTATTAGTGGAAGTCCTACGATACTTCCATGAAATTTATATTAATAGTTTTATCACACTACCACTTAGTTTGTAACTATGTACATTATTAAAGCTCTACATGTAGAATTTACTTCCCAATATTAGCTCACTTTAAAGATGCCTCTTGGATTTACAGGAATATAAGAAATAGATAATATTGTGGCTTCTTTACTGACGTGCTATTACAATCATATGACGAATTATGGCAGGGACACACTAAGGAACCAAATCTGTAGGCATCTATATATGGCCAAAGATAATGACTTATGCCAAAGAGTCCCTGGGAAATATATTTTATGAAATGTCTAACGGTATATATGGTATTATTATGGCAACAGAAACACTCTGAAGTCACATTTGTGGTAATAATCAAACTTTTCTATGTGAATCTTTATTTATTTATTCCTCCTACTTTTATAGAAATTTTGTATTTCCATATTGAGTGCAAACCTTTTGCTCCAAGACTTCCCATAGTCAACAAATTCAAAAAAAATCTCCTTAAACTGAAAAGAAATCTTTTATTTCTTTTTCGTACATGAAATTGTCCATAATAACATTTGACCACCAAATAATTTTTTTTGCAAGTTACACAAAAAATGTGTGCATCTAAAATAACAAACAGTAGTGGATAACAAAGGATCCACTCATTTGTCTTTGTGTTAAAATACAAATACAAAAATTTGTAAGAATGTTTTAAAGTGACGGAATACACATGTTTGTGTACATTCTTTTTATGAAACTTTAGAATGCACTTTCATCTTCCCTTTAAGCGTTTTCTGATGAGATATTTGGGGTTTCCGCACAATATCATGGTATATTAGCGTCATTGGGTTTTACTTGGTTTTGGCATGCACAGGGATTTTGAATCACACTACTAATGGATGTAAAATATAGTACATTTTTAGTGATGGACACTAGTAGGAAAAGGGGCTTTTACCCCGGTTCATAAGGGCCTTTAGTCCCGGTTCAGGAACCGGGACTAAAGGGTCGTTACTAATGCCCTAGCCCATTAGTCCCATTTCTTACACGAACCGGGACTAAAGGCCGTCCACGTGGCCGGTGCGGGGAGCCCAGGCAGGAGGGCCTTTGGTCCCGGTTGGTGCCACCAACCGGGACCAATAGGCATCCACGCGTCAGCACCTGGCAGGAGCTGAGGTTTTTGTTTTTTTGAAAGGGGGGGGGGTTTGGGGGTTTTGGGGGGTTAATTTAGGTTGTTATTAGGTAGCTATTAGAGAGAAGTGTCCTCTCTTATATCTCCGTGCTTGGTTTACCAATGCTACGTACTGCTATGCCTAAACATGGCTTAGATTGAAGTGAAGGCAACATGTGGTGCATGTCGAAAGTAATACTAATCCGGACTTGATCAAGTTTGGATTGTACTACTTTCGACACGCACCACATGCATGTTGCCTTCACTTCAATCCAATCCATGTTCATTTCACCCGCTGATATATAATAACTCTTCATGCACGCATCATGCATCATCATATATAATAACAAGTCCTACTAATCATCATCATACAACTTCTACTCGTTATTAATAACAAGTCATACGATCATCATCCTCACAGTCATCGAACCAACCCTACTTAATTGTTCTTAGCACATGATCATTAGTATTAGGTAGGACCGAAATACCCTCTTTAAGGTAAAATAGCATAAAACAATATAGACCCTGACTCTCCATTATGGAGAATGGAGATCATCCTGTCTTCAATTCTTGCGCCTCGCTTCCTTTTGCTTCCAAGAAGCTCCTTGCGACTGTCCATACATTTTTTCCATTCTTTGATTTGCATGTCTCCACTTCTTTTAGAAATCCGGTATGGACAGTTGAGATTCGTAGGATGACCTGGTTGTATATTCAAAACATCAAGCCTACCATTCTGATACATCAAATGAGGCACACAATCCTCTGGGATTATCTGTTGAAAAACATAGTAATAACTTCATAGTTAGCAATGATAATGCACTAGTTTTAGAACTATGCAAAATATGCACGGATGTCGTAATAGTAAGAAATCTTACCAGGGTATCTCCATAGTAGTTACCGTAGTTCAACACGTGCACTAGTGGCACGTATGGAGGACCATAATGATGAGGAGTTTGATTGTAGATATTGTAATTCTCAATATCAGTACAAAATCCGAGCAGATGAGTTTTCTCCTTATAAGTTAACTCAGAGCCATCGGTGTAGTAGGTTCTGTCTACCATGTTCCGCACATTGTTTGAACAATCAAAATAAGCTGTCAACGAAAATAAGCTGTCAACTATTTTGAAATGAACAATATAAATTAGCTAATAACTATGTTTGAGAAACTCACATAGCGGTAGAATTGGAGGCGTATCAACAAGGACCCAAATGTCCATATTGTCTTGCTCGATGTCAGGATCACCAAGATCCATGGTGACAAGCATACCCTCATCAAAACCATACATCTTGCAAAATGCTTCCCAATTTTTGCAACCAAAATGGGTTACGCTCTCAGAATTATACAGCTTTACTTCAAAATCTATATCATGATGGGTCCTTAGGTGAATTTTCTTTGTTTCCATACTTTCATGGTCTTCAAAACCCATCCTCTCCAAGACGTAGCGTCTTGCATGGCATGGGATAAGCTAGCCGAATTGTAAAAGATGAAAAGTACACGTTGAAATAGTTGAAGTCGTGCTTAATTACGAAAAAATAACACTTGTCGTCGTTGCGTACCGTTTCAACATCGAACGTCTCCTCCAGCTTAATACTGAAGCGCCGATCTTCGTCCAGGTGAGGCCTGTCGCACTGACCTCGGTCGTCGTGGCACCAGTCGCACTCCCCCGGGAGACTTTCGTCGTCCGAGTACGACATTTCCTATGTTCATATATAATTCAAATATTAAACATCTACAATTAAATATATGTACTAAAAAACCTAAGTTAGATCATTATTATTCATCACGGGTTGACTATCGGTTTGTCGAGTCTTTTCTTGAAAACTCTCAGCTCACGTGGTGTATACATTCGACCGTTGGTGATGGTCGCTCCTCCCTTTGTCCCCGTGTGCATTACACCAAAATGTCTAGCTAGCACACGGGAACAAAGCAGAAGCGACCCCCACGACAACAGTCGGGATTCTTCGTCCTCTCATATATATATGGTGGAACTCTCCCTCACTGATTCCTCTCTGACATTTGCGACCGTCGGTGATGGTAGCTCCTCCTTTCGTTCTCGAGTGCATTACACCAAATTTTCTAGCACACGGGAACAAAGGAGAAGCTACCCCCACGACAACAGTCGGGATTCTTCGTCCTCTCATATATGGTGGAGACTCGACAGACTTACAGTCAACCCGAAATATCATTTAATTATCTTTCTAAAAGAGGATTTGGCTGGTCTCACCTCGATGTCGGAGGGGGCGGTGACGGGGACGACGGCGGGGATGATGGAGGGGCCGGAGGGGCTCCTAGATTTCTGCGAAAACAAAAACCCTATAAGCTATCAACTAATCATAGTGCTCTCCAATTTTAGCATTCAAAGTAGGATCGGAGTAGTTTTCCACTCTGAGCATTCAATAAGCAAAATCAAATCACAAAATAAAGTAGTATTCAAATTAGGATGCATTCAATTATAAGCAAAACTACATCATCTCCATGCGTCCGTACATCGCTGAATATTATCACTAATACACCTCGAATACTATCATACATATAGCATCGCTAGTACAGCTAGAACAGTAGCGCCCGATGGGTATCGGCGCGGGCGGTGGACACCCAAAGGGACGGAACCATCACAGAATCATAGCTCCAGTGAGATCCCTGAAGAACCTGCCAGGTATTGTCGAACCTGCCCTCCAACGCAACCATGTAGCGACGGACGTGCTGGTCCTCCTCGCTGACATGGTGACGTACCACCTCCGCGGTGTCCGGAAGCCTCGGCACCGTCATTGGCCCACGCGAACGCCACCAAACAAGGATCGGGTCAACGACGGGCTGGTTCCTCACCAACCTACGCCCACCGGAAGGTAGCACCTCCCAAAACCAGCCCGGCGGAGCCCAGTCCCGGACATGGCCCCTCTGATCAAGCCGGCCTCCTCCGCCGAGTCGACGACGAGGATGCGGGATAGGCATCGTCGACGTCGATGCGGGAATAACTGCTTTAACTAAAAAAACAAACTAGTTCTATTAATTTCCTTACTATAAATAGAATAAAGTAGTACTTACTACAAATAAACTAGCTAGTTTAACTAGTTCTATTATTTTTCTAACTAATTCTATTAAACACTTTCTAAGTAGTACTTACTAAAAGTTATCGGGGAGGGGGGTACATATATCGACAACGACATACCCGATAAAAAATAAGAAGAGGAAGAAGACAAAAAAAAGAGGAGAAGAAGAAAGGAATAGAGGAGGAGATCGAAGAAAAAAAGAAAAAAAGAGGAGAAGAAGAAAAAATAGAATAACATATTATTCTATTTCTTCTTCTTCTTCTCCTCTATTTCTTCTTCTTCTACTCTTTTTTTCTTCTTTTTCATCTTCTTATTTATTTCTCCTCTACTTCCTCTCCTCTTCTTATTCTTCTTCTTCTCCTCCTTCTTCCTCTTCTTATTTTCCTTTTTTCTCTCCTTCTTTTTCTTCTAAATATGAACATACATAAATGACTTCTAAATATGAAAAATCTAAACTACACATCTAAATTAATACATCTAAATTACAACAACTAAATTAACTACACATCCAAATTAATACAACTAAATTACAAATCTAAATTAAACTACGTACAGTACTATAGCTAGGGGGCGCGGCGGCAGCGGCGGCGGCCATTACAGGGAGGAGGAGGAGGGGATCGGGGCGGCGCTCACAGGGTGGCGGAGGGCGACGGCGACCGCGGCGGGCCGGGTGCGGAGGGCGGCGACGGTGACGTATACGGGGCGATGGCTCGGGGGCGCGCGGCGGAGGCCGACGGCGACGGCGGCGGGGGGGGGGGGGGGGCGGAGGACGACGGCGACGGGCGATGGCGTGGGCTCGGGGGCACGGGCGACAGCGACGACGACGGGGCAGCCTGGCGGCGTAGATCGAGCTCGCGGCGTCATCGGGCGGGGGGACACTGGCGATGGAAATCAGAAAATTTCCAAAGTGCTACTTATATAGCAAAGGCTTTGGTCCCGGTTGGTGGCTCCAACCGGAACCAATACCCACCCTTTGGTCCCTGTTGGTGCCACCAATCAGGACTAAAGGCCTCTTTTCACCAGCGCAAAGGGCGGGAAGCAGAGGGCTTTGGTCCCGGTTGGTGGCACCAACCGGGACCAAAGGGGAGCATTGGTTCCGGTTGGAGCCACCAACCGGGACTAATGTGCTGGCGCGGTGCGGTGGGAAGTTTAGTCCCACCTCGCTAGCTGAGAGAGCTCAGCACCTGTTTATAAGCTGCGCTGCAGCTCAGGTGCTGAGCTCCTCTCTAATATGCAGGCATTATACATGCCTACCTTTTTCATTGCCATGTTGGGCCTATTGGGCCTGCGGGCCTGCATCCTGGCCCATGTGCAGATGGGTTTCTAGTCGTATGCAGGCTGTGTGGCCCATTAGGCGGCATTTTTTTATTTTTTCCAGAATTTTTTTGTTTTTTGAATTATTTATTTTCTTTTGATTTTTTCTTTATTTTTTATTCTTTTTGCTTTTAGCTCAGAATAATTATAAACTTTGTGTTAATCCATTAGTTTCAAAATTTGAATAGTTTAAATTTCATCCGGAAACTCGTGTGTTACAAAGGGATTTCATTTTTTAAACCTAATTTGAACTCCTGACTTTTTGTGTGTTCAAAATGCACCATTCAAAGCCACATCATCATTTTTCAATCCTTTCTGACTTCATTTGTTATTTTTCATGCATTTACTAATTATTTTGAACTATAAGACCCTAAAATTGAAAAGCATTTCAAATGAACTCTGAAAAGGTTGAAAGTTGGCATGATATCATCATTTCATCCACATAGCATGTGCAAGAAAGTTGAGAGGGTTACGGCAAAAACTGGATGCACTTCGTGTACAAAACGGACAATCTCTTTCAAAGTATCAGGATTTCATCCGGAAACTCGTCTATTACAAAGGGATTTCATTTTTTAAACCTTATCTGAACTCCTGACTTTTTGTGTGTTCAAAATGCACCATTCAAAGCCACATCATCATTTTTCAATCCTTTCTGACTTCATTTGTTATTTTTCATGCATTTACTAATTATTTTGAGCTATAAGACCCTAAAATTGAAAAGCATTTCAAATGAACTCCGAAAAGGTTGAAAGTTGGCATGATATCATCATTTCATCCACATAGCATGTGCAAGAAAGTTGAGAGGGTTACGGCAAAAACTGGATGCACTTCGTGTACAAAACGGACAATCTCTTTCAAAGTATCAGGATTTCATCCGGAAACTCGTCTGTTACAAAGGGATTTCATTTTTTTTAAACTTATTTGAACTCCTGACTTTTTGTGTGTTCAAAATGCACCATTCAAAGCCACATCATCATTTTTCAATCCTTTCTGACTTCATTTGTTATTTCTCATGCATTTACTAATTATTTTGAGCTATAAGACCCTACAATTGAAAAGCATTTCAAATGAACTCCGAAAAGGTTGAAAGTTGGCATGATATCATTATTTCATCCACATAGCATGTGCAAGAAAGTTGAGAGGGTTACGGCAAAAACTGGATGCACTTCGTGTACAAAACGGACAATCTCTTTCAAAGTATCAGGATTTCATCCGGAAACTCGTGTGTTACAAAGGGATTTCATTTTTTAAACCTTATCTGAACTCCTGACTTTTTGTGTGTTCAAAATGCACCATTCAAAGCCACATCATCATTTTTCAATCCTTTCTGACTTCATTTGTTATTTTTCATGCATTTACTAATTATTTTGAGCTATAAGACCCTAAAATTGAAAAGCATTTCAAATGAACTCCGAAAAGGTTGAAAGTTGGCATGATATCATCATTTCATCCACATAGCATGTGCAAGAAAGTTGAGAGGGTTACGGCAAAAACTGCATGCACTTCGTGTACAAAACGGACAATCTCTTTCAAAGTATCAGGATTTCATCCGGAAACTCGTCTGTTACAAAGGGATTTCATTTTTTTAAACTTATTTGAACTCCTGACTTTTTGTGTGTTCAAAATGCACCATTCAAAGCCACATCATCATTTTTCAATCCTTTCTGACTTCATTTGTTATTTCTCATGCATTTACTAATTATTTTGAGCTATAAGACCCTAAAATTGAAAAGCATTTCAAATGAACTCCGAAAAGGTTGAAAGTTGGCATGATATCATTATTTCATCCACATAGCATGTGCAAGAAAGTTGAGAGGGTTACGGCAAAAACTGGATGCACTTCGTGTACAAAACGGACAATCTCTTTCAAAGTATCAGGATTTCATCCGGAAACTCGTGTGTTACAAAGGGATTTCATTTTTTAAACCTTATTTGAACTCCTGACTTTTTGTGTGTTCAAAATGCACCATTCAAAGCCACATCATCATTTTTCAATCCTTTCTGACTTCATTTGTTATTTCTCATGCATTTACTAATTATTTTGAGCTATAAGACCCTAAAATTGAAAAGCATTTCAAATGAACTTCGAAAAGGTTCAAAGTTGGCATGATATCATTATTTCATCCACATAGCATGTGCAAGAAAGTTGAGAGGGTTACGGCAAAAACTGGATGCACTTCGTGTACAAAACGGACAATCTCTTTCAAAGTATCAGGATTTCATCCGGAAACTCGTGTGTTACAAAGGGATTTCATTTTTTAAACCTTATTTGAACTCCTGACTTTTTGTGTGTTCAAAATGCACCATTCAAAGCCACATCATCATTTTTCAATCCTTTCTGACTTCATTTGTTATTTTTCATGCATTTACTAATTATTTTGAGCTATAAGACCCTAAAATTGAAAAGCATTTCAAATGAACTCCGAAAAGGTTGAAAGTTGGCATGATATCATTATTTCATCCACATAGCATGTGCAAGAAAGTTGAGAGGGTTACGGCAAAAACTGGATGCACTTCGTGTACAAAACGGACAATCTCTTTCAAAGTATCAGGATTTCATCCGGAAACTCGTGTGTTACAAAGGGATTTCATTTTTTAAACCTTATTTGAACTCCTGACTTTTTGTGTGTTCAAAATACACCATTCAAAGCCACATCATCATTTTTTAATCTTTTCTGACTTCATTTGTTATTTCTCATGCATTTACTAATTATTTTGAGCTATAAGACCCTAAAATTGAAAAGCATTTCAAATGAACTCTGAAAAGGTTGAGTTGGCATGATATCATCATTTCATCCACATAGCATGTGCAAGAAAGTTGAGAGGGTTACGGCAAAAACTGGATGCACTTCGTGTACAAAACGGACAATCTCTTTCAAAGTATCAGGATTTCATTCGGAAACTCGTCTGTTACAAAGGGATTTCATTTTTTAAAACTTATTTGAACTCCTGACTTTTTGTGTGTTCAAAATGCACCATTCAAAGCCACATCATCATTTGTCAATCCTTTCTGACTTCATTTGTTATTTCTCATGCATGTACGAATTATTTTGAGCTATAAGACCCTAAAATTGAAAAGCATTTCAAATGAACTCTGAAAAGGTTTTCTTTATACTTACAACAAAAAACTTATTTATTTTATTTCTAATTACTTATGTCTTTTACTTTAATTATTTTATTTTTATTTATTTTACTGCTGCTATTTTTATTTATTTTACTTGCTGCTATTTTTACTTAATTAATTAAGGTTTATTTATTGTAGTTACTATAGTTTATTTTATTTTATTTTATTAAGGTTTATTTAGTTTTATTTATTTTATTAAGGTTTATTTATTTTATAAATATAAAAAATGAACATAGATGCACTTATAGAGAAAATTCAACCTAAATTCATACTAAATTTTTATGAAATTTACTATGAATTTAAGTCAAATTTTCTGTATAAGGGCATCTATTTTCACTTTAATAGAAGCTCAACAAGGCATAGAGGGACGGGCTTATAAACTGGTGTGAGCGCCCTTCGGTTGGCGAGGTGGGACTAAACACTGGCCGCAACTAGGACCAGCCCTTTAGTCCCGGTTTGTGGTATGAACCGGGACTAAAGGGTGGTGGGCCAGGAGCGTGGCCCATTGGTCCCGGTTTGTACCACCAACCGGGACCAAAGGGTCCATACGAACCGGGACCAATGCCCACGAGGCCCCGGCCGGCCCCCTGGGCTCTCGAACCGGGACCAATGCTCACATAGTCCCGGTTCGTGACTGAACCGGGGCTAATGTGAAAACTGCCCTGTGACCTAAGCCCTGTTTTCTACTAGTGGGAACTTTCCTTTTTAGTGTAGGATATGTTACCTTTTTGTTTTTCAATGAATAAGTTCGGCCTCCGGGATATTCAAATGGTAAGTATACAAAAATGAACATTGTCACGTTGTCCTGTACTATGTTTTCCGATGCTCAATTTGTAATTATACAAAGGAGGACGAGTATGCCAATAAGTTGCCGTGTATTATGTTTTCATTTGGTTAATAGTGTGAGTACATATCAGTGAAGGACTCTGGAATAATATAACAAGACAGTTCAATATTATAGTGTAACATAAAAACCCGTCATATATTTTATCTGATTTGTACTTTACTGGAAATATATCCTTTCAATCACCTGACGACCAATATGCATTCACGCGTGTTATTTGAAGCAACCATTTGAAATTTTATGCTAATTATTTCTTTATTTTAATTTCTAACAAATATTGCATGTACCCCGAAAAAACTATTGCATGCACAACTGTTAATATGAGTTGAACTTATATACATCTATCTAAAATAGGCTAGCGCGTGCGTATGCACGGGTTGACAACTAGTAGACATAGAGGTTTAGTTAGGCCAAAGCTCCTGGCTTGGATTAACACCCTCATGTAAATGTTAGCTAGGTTCAGGTAGGACTTTCTAACCCCTTGAGACCTATGTTTTGGTTGTAATTATTTCTGTTTGGTTTTAATAATGGACTGCGGGGCTTTGTCTTAGAGTAAATATCCAAAAAAAAGAGGAACTGTAAAAAAATAACCCTAGTCACTCCCATCTCCAACCAAAGCCATACAGACAAATGAGTTGCGCCCGAGATCAGCCCAAGGAGGGGAAGGCAAGGTAGGAAGAGGGGGACTTGTGACTGGTGAAATGGCGGAGGAAAATACTCACATGGCAGCACCGCCTGAGAGCTTGAAAACCCTAGTCACGAGACCTAGGAGAAAAGCATACTTTTCATAAGGGGTTTCAGTCTATAGATGAGATCATAAAGGAGTGTCTCATAGTTTTAATTTCAAACATGTAGCTCAATGTGCACTCCTTCACTGCTCTTACTAGGTCTAGTGGGCCTGTACTTGGCATTGGATAATCATGCACTGCCTAAGAGAAAGAAAACACCACCTCCTCCTCATCCACAATGGTCGATCCTAAATCCCAGAGATCACCCGGTCTATTCTCTGCCATTCTTTCTCCCTTAGAGAGCCTTTGTTATTATTATTTTCGAAGTTGGCGGCGGAGCGGTAAGGAGAGGTGGCAACGGGTTGGGGAGGGAAGGCCAGATACATTGAAGACTTCATTCGCTTTTACCGCCTCCTCATCCCCTAATGATAATCCTCCGCCTTACTACCTTCCCTAACGAGCACCGCCTCGACCTCTGCAACCACATGTATATCTCCTCCAAGCTCGACGCACAAATTTAATAACCAACAATTGTGAACATTATCTAGCGTCCTCTCTGCTGGTTGTGTTTTATTACATCTGTTCTCCTCCGGTTCAACTCTAGCTATACAGTGCGCAAATAAAAACAGTCATGCCATGATACAAATTGCCAGAAGGAAAGCAGTTATGTAAGACACAATGTGGAGTAAAACAGTTCTATTGAAAGACAATGCAGCTTGGCTAGGCTCACAAGCATGCTGAAATATTTGCACCAACTGTAGCTTAATTTGGCAGTTCATAAATAATAACAAAGGCTCCCTAGGATTCAGGACACACACACCGAGAACAATAGCATCACCAAGCGTGCACAAAGTTCAAACCAGAGTGCATACAGTCTGCATATATATTGCAGAAATTTATTTTTCATTTGATGTGCTGATTAATCTTACCAATTTGCCAGCCTCCATGGACACACATAGTTTGTGTAGTTCACTGCTCCTTTGGCTCCTTTGTGACTAGAAGTTCCTCTGCTTCTTTCAATAAGGAGGCGAGAGTCCTGTAAGGCTTCAGTGTGCCACGATTGGCACTGTATAAAATCATAAAGCTCTCGAGAGAAGACATGGTCTTGCAAGCATCAGCCAAAGATTGTAGAAAGATCACCAAGAAGTGTTCTTTGAGGTAGCTGTCACTGTGCTTCACTTTCATCATTGATATGACCATGTTGCTGGCATTCTTCATCATGCTCAGGCAACTAGCCGTGGGTTGACTCTTTCTCCGCACCAACTCATTGAGCTTATTGGCAAAGCTGGTTGGAGAATCTCCAGGAGAAATTTTATCAACCAGTTGAGCCAAATTATGATCTTGGGTGATGAATTTGTCAAATATTGCAGCAGCGAGAGATAGTAAAGCCATGTGCAATTTCATGTCATCATTTTGCTGACAAGTTGAAGTGTTGTTGCTACGGCCATCATCTTGTGAAACAAGAACTTGGGCTTCTATGTCAGCGGGGCCTAGCAAAGGAGAACTTTGTCTATGTGTTCTGGTTTCTGCTAGTGTATCATTTCCATTCAACACAACAGGAGGTAGTATTTCTCGGAGAATCTGCAAATTTAGGAGTATGCATAATAGTCAGTCAGGGAAAATGAAAAACAAAGATGTAGTATTTTATAACGTACTTTTGGCATCACGTCCTCCATCGTTTCCTTGAGTGCCCTGAGATATTCATCATTCTCTTTGTAATAAATATAGAGATGCTTGAGTGTTTTAGCTGCCATAATTCGATTTGTGCCCTTGGCCGCAGCATCTAGTAGGATTTTACGGAGATCACGGACAAGATGATCATTTGCCTTCAAGATGATGGCAGCATTGGTTTCGCTTTGACTTAGCTTCAGCAGTGCTTCACCAGCCAATTTTCTGATGGGGTGCTCTTTGGCCTCATCAGTGAAGATAGAAGGAAGCATCTTGATAAAATTTTCTCTGCTTTCCTTGTTCCCACACGGAAACTCCTCACCCAAGCCCACGGGTAGCTGCGTGAGAATCTCAATGGTTAATATGCGAACTTGTTCACCGCATCCGCAACACTTGAGAATTTCCTCCATGCCGTGGATTACTTCCTTGCTGCTTGAAATTTGTCTGCGCAGCTGGGCGCCAGTCTCTCCCGGAGCAGCCATGAGCCGGCACATGACTTGCAGCGACTCGGTTACAATGGCGGTCGACCATGCCTCGTGGTCGATGAGGTGGAGCAAGTCGGAGCTTACGGGCGCCATGACCTTGGAGAGCAGGCCCTGGGCGTTGCTTATGGTTCTGCAATTGTCCTCGTCGGCTGCGAGCTTGCGGAGGATAACGAAGCCGTTCTCCGTGAGTTTCTTGTAGTCATCAGCGGACAGGGAGGACGCACAACAGTCATCCTCAAATTGCTGCTGAGAGATGTGGATCAGCGAGCCTATGCGCTGGATCCCATGTGGGAACTGCATCAGAGGAATCCTACTGGCAAGGTGTGTCACTATGTTGGCAGCAATCACCCTAATCGTCTCGTCGTATGGGCTTGTGGAATCCAGCGCCAACAGCAGTTTCTCGAGTACAGGGCCAGAAGACGCTACCAAACTGATGAGCTGTGATGTGAGTGTGCGCTCCTCTGCTGGGTGCTCCAAGAGTGCGTCCAGAATCCTTGCCCCGGAAAGGAAGTTTTCTGATTTTTGGGACTTGATCATTCCCATAGCATATGTCGCCAAGTTTGTCTCCTTGAAGAATGCTGGGTCCTTCTCACACCCGATCACGGTCTCGCGCAGGTATTCCTTCACATCCTCTTCGATGTGGTTCATCTTGTACGCTCGCGCCACATCATTGACTAAGTCCTTCCGCGCAAAACTCGAATAAAACCTGTAACAGAAGATTCGGTTTGTGCTCAGTGCAGTTTATATCGCCTTTATGCATGCTACTATTGAATCAACAAAATTCTCTTTATGAAAATGGGAAATTGAGAAAAACCTGTAACAGAAGAGCAGACCCTGCAACATAGCCAGAGAATACAAAACAATCAGGGCCGGCTGTAGGTGTGCAGCTTCTTCATTCTTGGGGGCGACGTAATCATGTTCTATCAGGCGCCACGCCGAAATCCCGGCACTGAACAGCGGCCCACACATATAGAGAGCCGCTAGAGGGCACACTACTATAGGGCCCACCAGCAGGTGACACAACCATACAACAGCTGCTAGCAGTTGGCGTGCCCAGGTGTCATTAGTTCCATTAGGGTTCAGCGTGGCATATATAGCGTGTGAGACACCAATGATCGAATACTCAATATATTTTAACTTCCCCTTCAGACCGACATCAGCAGAGACCCTGGACATATAAGTTCTAGTTAGATCAGTGCATGATGTCTACTGACATGACAAAATGGTGTACGCCACCAAGCAAAATAATATGACTAACTTACAGAATGCTCCATACATCAGATGAATATTATTTTGACCTTCTATAAACCTTTCAGGATTTTACTAAAACTATAGGAATTTTTAGATAATTTTTTGACATTTAGAACTCGACACAATGTTTAAGCATACACAAAAGCATATTCCACACTTTGGGAACATCTTTATTTGAGTTTCAAATATTTGAAGTGTTTTTGTGGATTTTCCTGCAATATATAAAAATTATTCCATAATTGGCTAAATGTGTGCTCAATTTCCAGTATCTTTTATGTCATTGCTGAAAAAGGTTTAAATGAGCTTCTATAAGTGCTTCATTATCTCCATTGTTTATTTCAATGGCCTATAGTATAACCGCACAAATTAATCATAAATTTTTGGATTCATGCTTCGTGTTTATCTTCTAGGAACTTTTAAAGTATGATAAAATTTACCATGAACCTCTTAGAGCATGGTTAATAGTATACCAGCTGCTGGCTATAAGCCAGTGCCATGTCATCTACAGCCCATCTTATAGTCAACATGTACAATAGTAGATCAAAAGAGTGTACTACTTTTTTATTATGTGACCCACCTTTCATTCTCACAAAGTGCCTAGGAGCACGTGCTAGAGCTGACTCTTCACGAAGAGCCCGCTTACTTTCTCTCTCCTCTTCTCTTTCCTCCAATTAAGCAGAAATATACTAGTTTATTGCTTATAGCCCGCTGACTCAGCTCTATTGTACTTGCTCTTAAGGTGTCTACCTTCATAAAGATTCCACCCATCATGCATTTGCGTGCCCATAAAAAAATTATTTCTTGCTTAGCCATTTTTGCACGTGTGCTAGCATTTTTAAGAAATAGCCACAAGTGGGATGGAGCAATCCTCACCTAAATATGATCTCATTTCAAAAAGAGATTTATCCAATTTGTATGGTAAACAAGATGAAAAAGCTTAACAGCCCGAGGGGCAATACATCTTGTCGAAGAAAATACCAAAAAAAACATGAAACACCAATACAAGCACATACAAGGCACCACTAGCAAAAGAAGAATGTTGCCGATGCAGCACCTTACGCAATGAGATAGCATACAAGCAACACCTAAGGTGACAGACCGAGAGAAACCACCTACACGGCTTCAGACAATGAGTGAACCACCTCTACCAACACACATCAGGCACAAGTTTGTCCGCACAACAACCTTCACTCCAAGCTTCTCCGTTTGTCCGCATTAGGCCTGTCGAGAAGGACCGTATAGTAGAAACCCTTAAAGAATTGCTCCGCTCGCCCTTCGGAGGGAGGAAGCACTGAAGGAGGGAGTAATGTCGCAAGAGAATGAGGATTGGCACCTCGGTAACCCGGCTTTCGAGGAAACAACCAAGCAAAGAATAGAAAGCCGAAGATAGTCATCTGTTGGTGATAACACTCTAGGGCGCAGTGGCAGTAGGGATTGCTTGCGACGCCTTCAGGAAGGGGAACGACCCCCGTAAGCTCCGCCGTCGCAGAGCTTTCGCCCAAAAACACTCACTACACTTCACAAATCCATTCAAAACACCACTATAGAGGATTGGAAGTGGTATTGTCCGTGACTACAACCACATGCTTTTCCGTTGTTTCGGGCTACACTTCCTCGCCATCAAAATCCCCACCGCCAACTGATTCGCAACTCGTTCACTCCCATCCTCGTCACTCGCATCCAGGTCGCTGCCACTTTAATCCCCATACTTGCTGACTTGGGCATGGAGGGAAGCTTCTCATGGCAGCTTGCCTCCTTGATTCCCATACTTCCTGACTTGGGCCTGGAGGGAAGCTTCACATGGCAGCTTGGCTCCTTGATTCCCATACTTCCTGACTTGGGCCTGGAGGAGGGCTTCACGTGGCAGCCGGTCTCATGTCGCAGAACACAGTGATTTGTTGATCACAGGTTTCTCAGACTGATATATCTAAAAAAATTAGTTAGAGAAGCATGTCAACGTTACCTATTGACTACAGCACGTTGATTGATTTGTTGGAGAAACATCTCAGCACGTGCACGCTCTTGTGCTGCCATCCTCGGCATATGCATTTCAACATTATTGTTGGCCTAGTTCCACACAGCCGAGAACTCTCCGGTGAGACCATACGATCGCAAAGCAACCTCGCGATTCCACGAGGAGCAACACACACATACACAGAAAGCACGATTCCGCGATCAATCTTTGTCGATGGCCGGAAAGCAACACACGCACGTACACAAGCTACTATTCGAACCAGCACTAGTAGCAACAGACATGACACTCGATGCAATCTGAGCACCACAAGCATTACTACAGCAGCTGTTTCCCACCCCATGCATGCCACTTGTGTTGGATCTCTTCTCATCTTCCTCGGGTGGCGCATTGCTCCTGGCTCCACCAGTTGCTGCGTCTAACTATGGATAGACATTCCTGCTGCCGTTATCCATGGACATGAATAACTCGCGGAGCTTCGCAAGTTCCGGCGAGGTCATCGCGTCGCCATCTACCTCTATGTTGTCACGCTAGAGAACCTGGACACATCTTGGTCGTTGGTCCAACCCTAGATCCCCCAATTCTGCCCCACCGTGTTGAATTGAACCACTCCTGCTACTGCTTGTTCCTGCTGCCACCAGTGGAATAGCAGAAGCAGCACTGCCACAAAATATGAGTCATGTCAAAGTAGCAGGAGTGATTTGAGACTCTGACATGTAGGCCCAATGTTCACCTCAGCTTGTTGCTTCGTGCCACGTTGTGAAACCGCCTAATGAATCTCCTTACAAGGGTGTGTGGTGGTGATTTCTCAGGTTTTGTAAACATCTGGGGGCATGTGGACTTCTTTCCCCGTCGTTGTGGTTCTATGTTGGTAACCGTGTGCTAACTGTCTCATCCGCCCCTATCCTATCCCCGCAATCAGGCGCGGGAGCACATATATTTACAGCAAAATGTTTTTGCAATTCCCGTGTTCCAGTAAGTTTTAAAGTATAATCGAATTTAACACGAACCTCACAAGGTGTCTACCTTGAAAAAGAGTCCACCCATCACATATTTGCATGCCTTTAAAAAAGTTCCTGCTTGCTTGGCTATTTTTACTTGTAAAACCAACTTTTTTTCTCACCCCTACCTCTATCCTATCATTGCCAATCAGGGTCGGACACACATAGATGTGCACCCAAATGTTTTTGCAATTCTTGTCTTCCATTAACTTTCAAAGTATAATAAAATTTAGCGTGAACCCCTACAGGTGTTGACCTTTGAAAAGATCCCGCCCACACTACTAGGAAAAGGCCTACTAGTGGCGCACCAGTTTTGCCTACTAATGATGCGCCACTAGTACCACGCCACTAGTATTTTTTACTAATGGCGCATCACTGGTGCGCCATTAGTATCTGACTTAGTAATGGCGCACCACATAGAAGTGCGCCATTAGTAACAATTTTTTTCAAATATTTTTTCAGAAATATTTTTTGTTTTTTTCTTAATCTCGGGTCACTATGGCTTAATCTCGGGTCAATATGCTTAATGTCAAGTCAAATCGCACTAAGTGGTCAAACTTCCCGGAAGGTCACCCATCCTCACACTACTCCACCACCTCACTTAATAGCCACTTGTTGATATATCTATCATATCAATCCTATTAAACCTTGTTGATGTTTAGGACTTTGTTCATATTCATGAGTATGATGAAATTTTGAAAAATATTTCAAACTTCCCTGTCATATTACGAATCATTTTTGGAAAAAAAATTCAAAACCAATATTTTTTTCTGTTACTAGTGGCGCACCTAGCAAACGGTGCGCCACTAGTAAGTTTGAATTTTTTTGAATTTTTTTGCCTCTGGATCTTGAAAGCCCCGTATCTTTTTTTCTGTTAGGTTTTTGAGGATTTTGAAAATGTTTAACGGGGTTCCCGAGTAGATGATTCTTATGTAACTTTTCGAGTAGATGATTTTTTTGAATTCTTATGTAACTTTTCGAGTAGATGATTTTTCATATATAAAACTTTTTAATCCGAGTTCGTATGCAAAAGTTATGCCCATTTTACAAATTCCAGAGAGATTTTGCAAATAAAGTCAAAATTCATATTTGTAAATTTTCCCAACAACTAGACCACATATCACATGGGAAACTTATTTTCTTTTATTTTTTTTGACATTTCCATCATTTTCTTTTTTTTAAAACTGAAAAGGCGGTCCGGGGGGGTGCTTTCGGTGGAATGGGCCAAGTTACTAATGCCGCACCGTGAGGGTGGTGCGCCATTAGTAGTTCAACTAGTAATGGCGCACCACCCCCACCGTGCGCCATTAGTAGTTTTTCAAAAAAAACTGAAACAAATTTTGTAACAAAATTACTAATGGCGCACCGTGTGAGTGGTGCGCCATTACTAGTTCAACTAGTAATGGCGCACCGTGGGAGTGGTGCGCCACTACTAGTTGAACTAGTAATGGCGCACCATCCCATGATGCGCCATTAGTAGTTTAAAAATTTTAAAAAAATTGTAACATAATTACTAATGGCGCACCGTGGGAGTGGTGCGCCATTACTAGTTGAACTAGTAATTGCGCACCATCCCACGGTGCGTCATTAGTAGTTTTGAAAAAAAAAATTACTAATGGCGCACCGTGGATGTGGTGCGCCATTAGTATTTGCACACTAATGTCGCACCAACACATGATGCGCCATACATGTACAGTGCGCCATTAGTGTCCATATTGGCTATAGCTGTTTTTGTAGTAGTGCCATCACATGTTTGCGCACCTTTAAAAATGTGTCCTTATTTCTTAGTTATTGTTTGCATGTATGCCAGCTTGTAATTCTCATCGTCCCCTATCCCATGTCTCACAATTATGGGCGGGCAAACTTTGATGTACACCCAAATGCTCTTGCAAGTTTTTTCTCTATATGTCGTGTTCGTGTATAACAGCGACATGCATCAGTACTTGTATCCTATCGATATTATAAAGCAGGAGATGCTCATCTAGGCCGACATGCATCAGTACTTGTATCCTATCGATATTATAAAGCGGGAGATGCTCATCTAGGCCTCTTCGAAGTAACTATTGATATTCCCTGATCATGTAAGAAAGTTTGTTGGTTATATGGCTAAAGATCAAATGTTTGGAAATGTCATTAATTAAACTACTTGTTGAGCACTTCCTGATCAAAGTAAACACAACTATGATAGGGACGACCATGCATTGTAGGCTTCTCAACGTTGAGAGGTTGTTTCCTCACACATGCCTCACATTTTCATTTTCATTATGTCTTGTAGAAAGCTGGCAGATGGGAGCAAACTAAACAGTGTTGAGACTTACCGAGGTGTTAGGACGAGGGTAATGATTGTGAGAGACCAAAAGTCCTTCTTCTCCAGAACGGAGACGAAACCGCCTAGGAGAACGACGGTGGACCAGGTAATCACGAGGAAGCCCAGCCCCCTAACGGCCATCAGCAGGTACCCCATGAACAGGGCATAGCAGTTGATATACCATACTTCCATACAGCGGAGGTCAGCTTCTTTCCGATCCATCTCAACAGCCTGCTGAAAACGATAACAGGGGAACTGCATCAATCCAAGTCACTCATAATTATTTAGATCTTATGAGTGTGCACTGTTGTGCTAAACCAAGAGCTGACGCTGTTGCAGCATACGTGGCAGGAGCAAATGAAGGCAAAAAACACAGACTTAAGCTATTCATTTAATTTTTAGCTTCCACAGTCCCACCTCCTATCCTTCCTCGTCAAGTGAGCTTCATGAGAGGGGCATGGATGCCGAATACAAAGCCCATGCACCGCTTTATAAAGATATCCTCTCAGTTAGTGGTTCCAAAATGGAACTTCCTTTACTAAGAAAACTATCTTTCCTATTTATAAAGATCGGAGTTAGTGGTCATCGGTTCACTCATCTGCCGGTCTTTCTCCTCTCTGATACGTTGGACCATGAAAACCTAGAAACACAGTAGCAACAAACCCTCCTTCGTGTCGGATCGTGTCACCCAATTACCTCCTGGCGTTTAAAAAAAAGGAGGATTTACCTCCGGCCTCTTCATCACCTCCTGGCACTAATCCCAATTTTCCAGCTGCCAAAACATTCTAAGCTAGCATAAAAGGTTTTTCAGTAACCCAAATTTGTCATTGTTCGTGTGATTCCGTGACCTAGAATGGCCACCTTGCTAGTAACCCCAAAGTATCTACTTGAGTTCCTCTAAACCATCGGTGCCCTTCGTGGCCTCACGGGATCTATTCGATGAGTAGAATGCTCAACCTTGGAAGCAACACGAAGCATGGATCCAAAAATTAAGATCTTGTGGTGTTTGATATTGAACACACCAACAGAATGCTCTACTTTGTAAGGATAAATGAACGCAAAGTACCGTTTAATGATGCTCATCATCATGTTTACCTTGTTCTTTTCCGTAAACTGCTCTTAATGGCAAAAAGAAAAGAAAAGAAAAACAGACAGATGGGAAGATAAATCACATGCTCCGATCCGATCCACGCAAGGGACGGCCATGGACTCACCTTAATTTTGCACAGAGCTAGTTTGACCAGGAGGATGACGGGTTGACCAAGAAGATGATCCCTTGCTCAAGCTTGAGTCACCACAGATCAAGCGCCAGAAGATGGCTGCAGCAAGGCGGAGAAGAATGAATGCCATCTCTCGGGGAAGTTGAAGGGGAAATAAGGAGGAAGACTCCAAACCTTGGCATGCATGGCGGCCGTACGTCTTCAAGCTTTGAGTGGAGGGAAATGCAGTGGAGTGGAGTGAAGCAGAGCACCGGACCACACTGTGCTACTGCTGTCATATGCGGACACATACAGATACAGGACAGGTTGGGAGTTAAGTAGAGACGTGCCCTTGTCAAAGTCAAGTACCTGTCCAAGGTACCCCACGCCAAGTACGGCTCTGAGCTGGCATTGTCCTTCCCATGTTCCCACCACGTTGGCGTCTACCCAGCCCTCAAGCATAGGTGTCCTATCAAGCTTTGATATTGTCAGAGGCATTCACACCACCATCGATCGTGTGGTGAGTGTTGTTGTGTTTGATATTGAACACACCAACACAAGATACTATTGAACAAGCCAACAGAATTGCCTAGCCTTGACTTCACACCACCAACCAGCGGACGACTGGCCCACTAGGTACGCCTGGTTTCCAAAAGATACAGGACACCAATAATTGGCACGTATGGCCAGAGAGTGGGCGTGCTGAACGCAGCGGCATCTGATCGCTGCAATCTGACCGCATGCTTTTCTTGCGGGGATCTGTGCATGGTCCGGTGTTAATTGGCATTACGAGTGAAATACCGTCGTATGTCTGCAGGGTACCTGACTTGGCAGATGAAGCTGGTCCATACAAAGGTTGACACGGTCTGAAATATTCCAGTTATTTACTGTGGCGGCCTGGCAGGTGGTTGGAGGTTGGGGGTGATGGGCTCAGTGCATGCCTGCGTGCTGTCCTTGTCTATGCGTCGTACGCGCTTGTCAGGATCGCTTTCACACTCGCGTTTAGTACATCACTACCGCCCCCAGCAGTTTGGATTAGCAGATTGGTGCCCCCTCTGTGATGAAGAACGCACACTGATCCTCTCAAAGCCAAAAATCACATGGTCCATAGTTTTGCACGTCCAAAGAAAATAAGCAAAACAGTTGTTGTCAAACAAAAAGTCGGCAGTCACGAGACCAATGACATGTGCATATTAAATCAACAAGCTTGTTACTTACTGATTGATTCGGGCACTTGTAGAAATGGATGCCAGAGAGCACAAAGTTGTATTGGTGCATGCTCTTATATAGAGCTGGTAAAGAAATTACGTTATATACTGTCGCAATGGCACGCAGCAGTATCTGCGTTCATACTACCAGACTTGCGAAGGCCCACGCCTGGGGCAACGGCCGGCTTCATACTGACATTTGGTGCATGTACTTTCTTTGTGTCAGGTTGTACTGCCATAGTGTCCCCTCTAATATATATATATATATATATATATATATATATATATATATATATATATATATATATATACACACACACGCTGCAAAACCATGCTAATGTCCTACACCCATATACTCTAACTAGCAGCCTACCCTGATCCGAATCGCAAGGGCCTGCACGCCGTCGATGGTGTGGGATCAGATGCCGTTGCGTTCAGTGCTGCACTTCTCCGTATGGCCAGCCAGAATTCTTGCGTTTATACTACTGCATTATTGACCTTGAGCGTCTGAAATGAACGGTGGTCTGTATGCGCTACTGTGTTTTGGATCCCGGTCTCCACACAGCTCTTCATTTTTGTTAGCCCGAAACATGATTTTGTATACCTCAAAAAATCCACAAATATAGTGGTGGCCATACCAATATTCAGTAAGAGAAGCCTGAACAATCCCTTTGTTTGTGTAGTGTATAGTAAACATGCCCGTGCGTTGCCACGGGAGAAAACACCAATTGCTTTGAAAAGCCTCGGTCAGAGTTAAACAGGGTCCACCTTCGTCGTGATTTAAAAGAGTGCACCAGCAGGTCCGTCGCCATGGACAAAGCACTTGCGAGTCATACATTTTATTTTTCAAAACTGCCGACCCTAGTTGCTCGATGACTCCAACCTCAGAGAGGTGCACACATGTCGCTCCTGGAGGCATGGCCACTGGAGGGAGGTCGCTGCCATGTCGAACCGTTACTTTTATGACAATATGGTGGCAACGCCTATACTTATTTCACACAAAAAATCTGGTCGACAGAAATATGGCAAAGCCTATAAATATTAGACTCGATGAATTGTGTGTGTGTGTGATAAGAATATGGAAGGGAATATTACAGAGAGATGATACATATGAGGGAGATCTGGAAGAGAAAGACAAAAAGGAAACATGTTTGGCTTAGACATGCGAGATGTGTATGTGCAACATTGCATCATCATAGAAAAATGAGATAGCTGAGAGCTTTTCTTTTGAGGAAGGACATGTGGGTGTTTTTTTTAGAGAGACGGATGTGTTGGTGCTTGGGAAACTAACGATAAGGGATACGTGTGAGTGCTTGATGGAAAATCAATATTGTTTTCGCTGATGGGTCTACCCAAAGTTAATTATTATATGAAGATTTATCAGTTATGTGGATCTAGTGGATAAGATATGTTGCACTGTGGCTATATAAATATAATAGTTATGACATGTTTACTACAAATATGAAGTTCTAACAAAAGTGATTTGTTTAGTTACAGCTAGTAAACATGCTCATGTGTTGCAACGGGAGAAGAAAAATCACCCCTCATACACACGATGACATCATTAAATCCCTTGAAATATTTCACGATGAGGCATGAGAAACAATGCAATAAATGGGGTTGTGCAAAAACATAAATATGGGACGACTTTTGAAGTGTAATGAAGGTGTGTGTCCGATTTATTAGACAAGAAAAATATTTATGTAAGTGCATGTAGTGCCCCTTAGTGATTTTGGTGTATTGAAGACTTATAGGTTAAGGGACTAATGTGTTTGTGAGTGTATACAGGTACTATAAGTCTATGAGAAGTTTGATATTTACGATGAAAGTCGACCCTTAAAAATGAATGTCTTCAGTTCAAGACTTTGGTTTTCTTGAAGACTTTGAAAATGAGGAAATTGGTGTGACCTTGAAGACAATGATATTCATGTGAGGATTATGAAGCGTGAAGACTTTTGTTTTCGTAGTTTCATTTTCTCTTTCTTGAGTCATAGGAAACACCGTACTGTTAAAGGGGATCGAGGTAAAACTAAAGAAAAGTTTCCAAGTGATGCTCAACTCAAAATCCTACACCTATCGAATCCTTTCGAGTGAAACCATTGGAAATCTCATACAGTTCAGTCAATTTCTTTAGTGACAGTGACGGAGATTTTATGTTCTCTGAGGAATTTATTCTGACTGAGGAGTTAGGAATTCGTGAGTGCGGATTGCCTACAAGTGAGGAACATGATAGTCCTGAGTAATTTGATACTCAAATTTTCGATTGTCTCTTTACTCCGGGAAGACAGTTACACCTATTTTCCCCTACATCTGCTAGCCCACCACTGAAAGAGGTCACACAACATACTCAACTATGTCAGAGCCCATAATGGCTTGTGGCTGCACACGGAAGTTTCTAGCATGAATAATCTTACGATCCCTTTGAGCCTGGGTGGCGGACCGTAGGATGATCACACGGATACCCCGGGATCTCCTAGGACAACACTGGAGACCCCAGGTGCCCAAACAAGTAATCCACCCAGATGTGTATTAAAGTTGCCACCTTAAGTTGAACCATTAATTAACAACTCACATCTGTCATGGATACACTCAAACCCAATCCACGTCTACGAGCATAGCATAGCAATATATGTAATACGTAGAAGTAACTCCCAAGGGTTTGATATGAAAACAGGTAATAGGTTCTACCTCATCATCTACTTCCCAAACCCACAAATTAAGAGATCCTACTCATGCAATGTGTGATGGTTGTAGCTAATGCATAAAAACTGGGTAATAAAGGGATATGATCAATGTGTTACTTGCCTTGCTGACGATCCGCAAAACCTAGTAACTCGTAGTAGCACGCTTCACACTATGGGAATTCTATCGCAAACAAACAATAGAATACATAAGAAATCAAGCAAAGATGCAAGGGTAAAACTCAAATAGAAGATCTAACCAGAAAGTTCAACTTAAGAACTCCAGTCTGCAAAAAGAATCAAATCAAACGGAGCAACGAAACTCAAACGGCGAAATAAACAAGATCCGTTTACTAATCTGGACTAAAGCCAAATTTTACAGTACCAAAATCTTGTTCAAGTTCGTTCAACAGAAAGAGGGCTTCCAGACGAAGATCTAGGCGCTTGAATCGCCTGATTCCGATAAACGAGTGAAAGATAAACTAAAACGAAAATTGGATTAGAAATCGCGATCGAAAATAATCACGAAAAATCCGAGAAAAAGAAAAACTGACGAACAGGCTAACGAACGAACGTTCGCTGTCTGCGACTAACGGACAAAAACCGTTTGTTAAAACGATTGTACGGACGAACGTCCGCTAAATAAACAGAACCGAGAAAACCGACGAACCGATCTAAAAAAACTAACTAGGGTTTATAAAAAACCGAATGGTTTTAAAAGAAAACCGGCGGCGGCTACCTCGAGTCCGGCGGGATTCAGGCGAGGCGGTGACGGCTCGCGGGCGGCGACGGCGGGGGGCAGCGGCAGCGGCAGCGCGGGGCTCGAGGCGCGGCTAGGGTTCGGCGACGGCTGGGGTGGGTTGCGGCTGGCGGGGTCGCGGGCTTATAAAGCCGGCCCGAGGTGTCCTGGCCGGGTACGGCCCGGAGTCGGTTACACCTTTTTTTTAAACACTCCGACGTGCAGAAAAAGGTAGAAAATAAATACTAAACGGACTCCAAAAATCCCGAAATAAATTTTTCCCGTCCTCTAAAAGGATGCCGGACAAGCTGAACATTTATTTGGGCCTATAATGCAATATTGAAAAACGCGCATTTTTCCTATGTAAAAAATAGCAATAAAATCCGAATAAAATCAAATATTTGATTTTAATATTTTTCCTCCAATATTTCATTTATTTTGGAGAAGTCATATTATCTCCTCTCATATATTTAATATGAAATATTTTCGGGGAGAAAAATAAATTAAAACCAACGTGATCCTTGTTTCAATATTTGATAAAATTCAAATGGAAAAACGTGAAATCCCCAACTCTCTCCGAGGGTCCTTGAGTTACTTAGAATTTTGAGGATCTCAAAACAAAATGCAATAAAAATATGGTATGCAAGAATGACCTATGTATAACATTCCAAATTGAAAATTTGGGATGTTACATTTTCACTGGAGGCTTCTCTCTCATAAAAATAGCATACGTTGGGTAAAAAATTACTATTGGGCAACTGATAGAAAAGCGCAGAGTTATGATGATATTCATGGCAATGATCATGTATATAGGCATTTACGTCTGTGAGAAGTAGACCGACTCCTACCTGCATCTACTACTATTACTCGGCCAATCGACCTACTCCTGCCTATCTCTATGGTATTAAGTTCATGACAAATAGAGTAGCGCTTTAAGCAAGATGACATAATGTAGACAGAATAATTAAAACCAAGCAATATGATAAAACTCTGCAGTTTTACCTTTAGTGGCAACAATACAATACGTGTCTCGCTACCCCTTCTGTCACGAGGTGCGAAAGCCGCAAGGTTGAACCCACCACAAAGCACCTCTCCCACTGAAGATAAATCAATTTAATTGGCCAAACCAAACAGATAGATCGAAGAGAAATACCAAGATATAACAATCATGCATAATAAAGTGCAGCAAAGACTCAATTACTTTCAATGAATATTCCAATCATAAACCCACAATTTTTCCGATCCCAATAAACACACCGCAAAAGGAGATTACATGGGATAGAACTCCGAGGAGAATATTGTATTGAAGATCAAAGAGAGAGAAGAAGCCATCTAGCTAATCACTGTGGACCGGTCCATGGTAAACTACTCCCACATCATCAGAGGTGCAGCAAGGTTGATGAACAAGCCCTCTGTGATCGATTCCCCCTCTGACAAAGTACCAAAATAGGCTTCTATATGGGATCACGAAAGAACAGAAGCTTGTGGTGGCGGAAAAATTGGGTCTGGTGGCTCTTTGTTGGTTTGCGATTTATGGGAAGTTATAGAAGCGGAATTAGGTCAAACGGAGTTACGTGGGCCTCACAAGCTCAGGTGGCCACCGTGTAAGTTGGTGGCCCTCTCGTACATCTTATGGCCTCCTCCCGAAGCTTCTAGGTTCCCCTTTGGTCTAGAAAAAATCACCGTAAAATTTCATCTTGTTTTGACTTTGTTTGGCATTAGTTTCCTGAAAACAAAAAACATGCAGAAAACATGAACTGGCACTGGGTAGTGAGTTAAGGTAGTTCCCAAAATGATATAAAATTGCATATAAAAGCATCTGAGATTGGTAATATAATAGCATGAAACAATCAAAAATTATAGATACGTTGGAAACATATCAGCATCCCCAATCTTAATTCCTGCTCGACCTCGAGTAGGTAAATGATAAAAAACAGAATTTTTTATGTTGAATGCTATGTCTATCACGTAATCTCTATATGGTATAAGTATTGAGAAATGATAAAGTAATTGATATCAACATATAATATCCCTGAATGCAAGAACATAATTGTTACTTTTTTAAATTATACGATGCTTAACGGATGTTATCCCTACTCATTGAATTATGTAAGCATGGCATGACTCCGCCTTCACCGCATTAAGATAAATAATGAGTACACCGGTGTCAAACCAAGCAATTGGATCATACTTTTTAACGCGCTTTCATCATTTTTGACTCCACTCAATACATGAACGTCAGCCATCGACATAGCACTACTGGTGGAAGAGAATGTCGTGGTAGGATATATAAGGGGAGTCAAAAAGGACGAAAGCATCACATCAACTCGGCGGATCAATAGGCAATGGAGAGGCCTATCAATCGATATCAATGCGAGGAGTAGGGATTGTCATGTGATGACCCACAAGTATAGGGGATCAATTGTAGCTCTTTTCGATAAGTAAGAGTGTCGAACCCTACGAGGAGCAGAAGGAAAAGACAAGTAGTTTTCAGTAAGGTAATGTCTCCAAGTGCTGAAACTGTAAGTAGCGAGTAGTTTGATAGCAAGATAATTTGTAACGAGCAAGTAACGATAATAGTAACAAGTGTGTAGAAAGGTAGCCCAATCCTTTTGAGGCAAAGGACATGCCAAAATGGTCTCTTATGATAAGCAAAGCGTTCTTGAGGGTACACGGGAATTTTATCTAGTCACTTTCATCATGTTGGTTTGATTTTTGTTGGCTACTTTGATAATTTGATATGTGGGTGGACCGGTGCTTAGGTGTTGTTCTTACTTGAACAAACCTCCTACTTATGATTAACCCTCCCGCAAGCATCCGCAACTACGATAAAAGTATTAAGCATAAATTCAAACCATAGCATTAAACTCTAGGATCCAATCGGTCCCTTACGGAATAGTGCATAAACTGGGGTTTAAGTTTCTGTCACTCTCGCAACCCACCATCTATTTACTACTCCACAATGCATTCCCTTAGGCCCAAATATGGTGAAGTGTCATGTAGTCGACATTCACATGACACCACTAAGGGAATCACAACATACATACTATCAAAATATCGAACACATATCAAGTTCACATGATTACTTGCAACATGATTTCTCCCGTGACCTCAAGAACAAAAGTAACTACTCACAAATAATTAACATGCTCATGATCAGAGGAGTATTAATATGCATAATGGATCTGAACATATAATCTTCCACCAAATAAACCATATAGTAATCAACTACAAGATGTAATCAACACTACTAGCCACCCCTAGCAACAATCTATAGTTCCGGTAACAAGATTGAATACAAGAGATGAACTAGGGTTTGAGATGAGATGGTGCTGGTGAAGATGTTGATGGAGATTGCCCTCCCCAAGATGGGAGAGTTGTTGGTGATGATGATGACGATGATTTCCCCCTCCAGGAAGGAAGTTCCCCCGGCAGAATCGCTCCGCCGGAGGGAAAAAGTGCTCATGCCCAAATTCTGCCTTGAGACGGTGGCGCTCTGCCTCGAAAGTCTTATCCTAATTTTTTCTAGGTCAAAATGACTTATATACCAGAAGATGGGCACCGGAGGTGGGCCGAGGAGGCCACAACCCACCAGGGCGCGCCTGGGGGGCCTGGCGCGCCCAGGTGGGTTGTGCCCACCTGGTGGCCCCCCTCTGGTAGTTATTGGCTCCAATATTTCTTAAATAATCCACAAAAATTCTCCGTGAAGTTTCAGCTCATTTGGAGTTGTGCAGAATAGGTGGCCTGACGTAGCTTTTTCAGGTCCAAATTTCCAGTTGCCGGAATTCTCTCTCTTGGTGTATACCTTGCAAATTATGAGAGAAAAGGCATTATAATTACTCCAAAAAGCATTATTATGGATAAAAACATTATAAATAACAGTAAGAAAACATGATGCAAAATGGACGTATCAACTGCCCCAAGCTTAGACCTCGCTTGTCCTCAAGAGAAAACCGAAATCAAAAAACATGTCCACATGCTTTGAGAGAGAGGTGTCGATAAAAACTAAATACAGACATAGAAGCATCATGTTGATTATTGTAACAGCAACAAGTTTAAACATAATACTTTTATCATAGAACTTTTATCATACACTTCCCATGAATAAGTAACAGTTCATCACATAATCGAAGTATAAAGCAAAAAAACTCTATTAGAAACCAACAAACTATGTTCTCAGTCAATTTTGCAACTACAATTCATCAACTTTTCAGGTAGGGTCACGTGTCGGAGCTTAGGCAAGTACAGATACTCAACCATCGTATAGTCTTCTATGATTGCTAACACTCACTTCGTACACATGAGAAAAACGTTTCAACCGGACACATAGAAAGATAGGGGCTTATAGTTTCGCCTCCCAACATACTCACCTCAAGGGTGATGTCAACAATAATAACTCATGCTATCTATATTCAACTGGACATATGTGCCTAGATCTTTCCTCACCACATGATGCTTGCCAAAATACAAAATAAAAAGGAATAGAAGGAAAACTTTGACTCTTTGCATAAAAGTAAAAGATAGGCCCTTCGCAGAGGGAAGCAGAGGTTGTCATGCGCTTATTTGTTTGTATGCTCAATCCCTTAGTGCAAAAGAACGTCACATTACATTGCCCCTTAAGATGACAACCTTTATTATCCAGTCTGTCGCTTTTGTTCTTTGTCATCCAAGTTCATGCAACGGTCAATTTTCTCTTACACTAAACAATCTCACACATTTAGAAGCAATTTTTATTGCCTTTTTGCACCGATGCCAACTTACTTGAGGAATCTTGCTCAATCCCTAGGTAGGTATGGTGGACACTTGAAAAAGATTTGGGTTTAAGGGTTTTTGGATGCACAAGTAGTATCTCTACTTAGTGCGGAATTTTTGGCTAGCAAAGATAGGGAGCAAGCACCACATGTTAAAGGATCTATGACAATATGACTTCTATGTGAATATAAACATACATAAACCATTACGTTGTCTTCCTTGTCCAACGTCAACAATTTTGGCATATAATATTTTGATATGGGCTCACAATCACAAAAGATTTCTAGGATGGTATATTTATATGTGAATCTTCCCTTCCCTTATTAGTTCTTGCATGAGTTGCATCACTGACTAATGCTATGTTTGTCAATCTCTAATAAAATTTTCTTACTTATACTTTTCCTTATATGGTGCTATCACCTACCATAGGATTAGTATATGATCTCATTAATTTATTTCCTTTCTTTATTTGCTTTCTCTCCCTTTTTTTCTTTTCTAGTTTTTTTCTTTATTTGCAACATGAAAGTAAAGAAAGCAAAAACTCAAACTAAACTTTATTATATGACTTGCACACGATTATAATGATAGATCACTAAGCAAACTCACAAAGAAGAAATGATCGAACTAAACTTTATTTCATCTAAAGCAAAAGGATCGAACTAAAATAATTAAAAGCAAAAAGATAGTGGGATGATTCGATACTGGGGCACCTCCCCCAAGCTTGGCGGAAGCCAAGGGGAGTGCCCATACTCGATACTCAGTTCTCCTTTGGTGGTGAAGAAGATGGTGGTGGTCTAGTATTCTCCAATATAACCATGAGTAGATCCTTTAAACCTTGAATCTCCTGAAGAGCTTGATGAATTAATTCACTGTTTTCCTTCACCTCAGCCATTATATGTTTATTCTCTGGGCCCCATGGCTTGGTTCCTGCACTGTTTTCTCTCGGCTGAGATATGTCCCAATTGGACGGTATGTGCCTACGAGGAGTGTTCTCGAACCCATAGTTGTGAATCAAATTATGAAAATTATTATAATGTAACCTGTGTAAGGGCCTCCTCAGTGGAAGATCTTCTTGCACTTCTTGGACTTTCGGGCTTGCTTGATTGTTCGATGATCCCATGGCTTGATGAGGATTAGGGTGAGTAGAGATGTTAGCCAGTGTACCCATCTCGGAGGCCAGAGGGTGAATCCCAAAGGGACTTTCCTCTTCTTCCTCCATAGCAACCTCTTCAGCTTCATCTCTCCTTAGATCTTCCTGAACCAACCTTATATCTCCTTCTCCATTGTTGAAGGGTGAGGAAGACATGCCGTTGGTCTTGTTGAATCTGTCAGAAAACAGCAAGAAAAGAGAACAGAGGATTTCTCTGCGATACAGTGGTTAACAGGTACGGGAAGTATATATAGATTTTTTTATCTTGGGGGACAAGTACATGGAAGAAAAACGGAGTCCGGGAGGTGTCCCAGGTGGGCACAACCCACCTGGGCATGCCTGGCGCGCCCTGGTGTCTTGTGCCCACCAGGGGACGCTTCCTGGAAGTTTCTTTATTTCCAAAATTCTAAAATATTCCAAAACTGACAAAAAAATATTTTTGAGGATTTTTTGGAGTCCGTTTACTTACCGTATCACGTACCTCTTTATTTTGACGATTCTGGATTGTTCCGGAAGGACTCTTTTATGTGTTCTTCCGGTGTCAAAGTTTGGATAATATTGCTTTCAACATTAATAGGAGTACCTGAAATATAATGCTTTATTCGTTGTCCATTGACAACCTTCAGGTTAGTACCTTCGAAATTATTTATTTTGATGGCTGCAGACCGGTAAACGTCCTCGATGACATATGGGCCTTCCCATTTCGAGAGGAGCTTTCCTGCAAAGAATCTAAAACGAGAGTTGTACAAAAGAACATATTCTCCGACTTTAAACTCACGTTTTTTGGATTCTCTTGTCATGCCATCTTTTAACTTTTCTTTGAATAATTTTGCATTTTCATAAGCTTGGGTTCTCCATTCATCTGATGAGCTTATATCAAATAACCTCTTTTCACCAGCAAGTTTGAAATCATAGTTGAGTTGTTTAACTGCCCAATATGCTTTATGTTCTAACTCAAGAGGCAAATGACAAGCTTTTCCATAAACCATTTTATAAGGAGACATACCCATAGGATTTTTATATGTTGTTCTATAAGCCCAAAGTGCATCATCTAATTTCTTAGACCAATTCTTCCTGGACCTATTGACAGTCTTTTGCAAAATTAATTTTATTTCTCTATTACTAAGTTCAACTTGACCACTAGACTGAGGATGATAGGGTGATGCAATTCTATGGTTAACATCATACTTAGCAAGCATTTTACGAAAAGCACCATGAATAGAGTGCGAACCACCACCAGTCATTAAATATCTAGGGACTCCAAACCTTGGGAAAATAACTTCCTTAAGCATTTCAATAGAGGTGTTGTGATCAACATTACTAGTTGGAATAGCTTCTACCCATTTAGTAACGTAATCAACAGCAACCAAAATATGTGTATACTCATTAGAGGAAGGAAAAGCTCCCATGTAATCCAATCCCCAAACATCAAATGGTTCAACAACAAGTGAATAATTCATAGGCATTTCTTGACGCTTACCAATATTACCTATTCTTTGGCATTCATCGCAAGATGAGACATACTTACGAGCATCCTTGAAGAGAGTAGGCCGATAAAATCCGGATTGCAATACCTTATGAGCAGTTCTATCTCCAGCATGATGTCCTCCATATGGTTCGGAGTGACATTTCCATAGGATTTGTCCCTGTTCATGCTCAGGTACACAGCGTCTAATAGTACCATCTACTCCTTCTTTATAAAGATGTGGGTCATCCCAAAAGTAATGTCTTAAATCATAAAAGATTTTTTTTCTTTTGTTGGTAAGTAAAGCCAGGTGGTAAATATTTAGCAACAATGTAATTAGCATAGTCAGCATACCAAGGAGTACTATGAGAAACATTTATTGCAGCTAACTGCTCATCAGGAAAACTATCATCAATAGGAAGTGGGTCATCAAGCACATTTTCAAGCCTAGACAAGTTATCAGCTACGGGGTTCTCAGCTCCCTTTCTGTCAATAATATGCAAACCAAATTCTTGTAACAAGAGAACCCAACGTGTAAGTCTAGGTTTACCATCTTTCTTTTCCATAAGATATTTAATAGCAGCATGGTCTGTGTGAATAGTTACTTTGGAATCAACAATATAAGGTCTAAACTTATCACAAGCAAACACCACTGCTAAGAATTCTTTTTCAGTACTAGCATAATTTCTTTGAGCACTGTCTAGAGTTTTACTAGCATAATGAATAACATTTAATTTCTTATCAACTCTTTGTCCTAGAACAACACCAACATCATAATCACTAGCATCACACATAATTTCAAAAGGCAAGTTGCGATCAGGTGGTTGAACAATAGGTGCAGAGATCAAGGCTTTCTTGAGTGTTTCAAAGGCTTCAAGACAATCATCACCAAAAACAAAAGGTGTTAAGGCATGTCTCTCTCTAAGTAGTTTTGGTGATTGATGACAATGCCTTTGCGGACTAATCGATTGCGTTGAGTATTTCAGGGATTCATCCTTTGGCACGAGACGATTCCCTCCCCTCGGAGTTTAAGCGAAGACGGTGTAGCTCTTTCGATTCAGTTTTGGTGGACTTGTGTTGTAGGAGTCACTGTACTATCAAGAGGGGGTCCGCATTGGCTAGGTTAGGGTGGAATCAACACGTACACATCCCCTTTCCACCCTCTGCCTTCCCACTTCGATGAAGGCTCCCTCATTGCCTTCTCTATGAAATCTGGTCCCAGCGGTAGTACCGCGGACCCCAGCGGTAGTACCGCTCAAGAACTACAAGCGGCAGTACCGCTTCTCAGCGGTAGTACCGCCTGGAGCTCTCAGTCGTGGTACCGCTGCTGTTCTGCGCTCCTACCGCCTCGACTCGAGAGTGTCGCCTCTCGTGTCGGGTTTTGCGGCACTGGCAGCGGCAGTAGAGGCGGTAGTACCGCTCGTAAGCGGTAGTACCGCCCTTACCACCGCTGTTAGTCCCGCCCTGGGTCCAGATCCTGCTCCGCCTCTGGCACCGCTGTCCACAGCAGTAGTACGTACCGCTGCCCCCAGCGGTAGTACCGCTCTGTGCGGGGCTGAGCGGGGGTAACGGTTGGATTGCTTTCCCCCTTATAAAAGGAGGTCTTCTTCTCCAAGTTGACACACCTCTTTTCCCCAAAGCTCCATTGTTGCTCCAAAGCTCATTTTCGCCCGATCTCTCTCCCTAGCCAATCAAACTTGTTGATTCTTTGGGGATTGGTTGAGAAGGCCCAGATCTACACTTCCAGCAAGAGAATTTGATTCCCCCCACTAATCCCTTGCGGATCTTGTTACTCTTGGGTGTTTGAGCACGCTAGACGGTTGAGGTCACCTCGGAGCCATATTCCATTGTGGTGAAGCTCCGTGGTTTCGTTGGGAGCCTCCAATTCAGTTGTGGAGAGAGCCCCAACCTTGTTTGTAAAGGTCCGGTCGCCGCCTCCAAGGGCACCAATAGTGCAATCACGGGATCTCGCATTGTGTGAGGGCGTGAGGAGAATACGGTGGCCCTAGTGGCTTCTTGGGGAGCATTGTGCCTCCACACTGCTCCAACGGAGACGTACTTCCCCTCAAAAGGAAGGAACTTCTGTAACACATCCTCGTCTTCACCGGCTCCACTCTTGGTTATCTCGTACCTTTACTCGTGCAAGCTTATATTGTGTTGCATCTCTTGCTTGCTTGTGTGCTTGTTGTTGTTGCATCATATAGGTTGCTCACCTAGTTTCATATCTAGACAACCTACTTTGATGCAAAGCTTAAATTGGTAAAGTTAAGCTAAAAATTGTTAGTTGCCTATTCACCCCCCTAGTCAACTATATCGATCCTTTCAATTGGTATCCGAGCCTCGTCTCTTTATTAAGGACTTTGTCGTCCGAAGAGTATGGTTGACACCATAGACGGTGAGGAGGAGCACCCCGGTGTGATTCCGTCCTCGGCTACAGCCGATGGGGGAACCTCGGTCTCATGTGAGGAGTTTAATGTGGCGTTGGACACATTGAAAACCTCCATGATGGGCGAGGTCAAAGGCATGCTTAAGAACTTTCTTGATGGTCTTAAATTATCCACCGCACTGTTGGAAGTGGTCGATCCCACTAACAAGGTGACGGATGCTAACTCCGATAAGGGGGGAGCTACTATAGTGGCAAAGTTCCTTTATCTAGTGCTAGAAATGGTAGTGGCATCTTTGCCCATGTGGAACCTCCACTGACTTATGGATGACCGATTCCCTCTACTCATTTAAATCATGCCGGTTCTCCTCCAAAATTGTGAAAAATGAGGATTTTGACGCTTGGGTCTATCGCTTTAAGCGTCATTTAAATCATGTCAATACTAATGTTTGGAGAATCATTGAAGAAGGTTTCTGTCCGCATGACCGAAGCAACTTCACCCCTAGAGAAGCCGCGGATAATCAATTCAACGAGAATGCTCTCTTCATCATCCAAGATGCAATTCCACCCGAAGATATTGCACATCTTCGACCCTTCACTATGGCCAAGGAAGCATGACACCATGTGGTTTCCCTTTACAAGGGAAGCACAAGCATTCAATGCTCCAACTATGAAGTGGTGCATGATGAAGCCGATGAGTTTACAATGAATGAAGATGAAGAACCTCGTGAGCTTTACCGGAGACTTACCACTCTCGCGGTCTCACTCCGAGATCATGGGAGCAAGGATACGAATGACAATTGGATCAAGCGCAAGTTTCTCAAGGCAATTATGCCTTACCACAAGGCCATGTCCTCCGTCATCCGTCAAAGTCCGGACTACCAGACCTTGTCCTCAAGCGAAGTGTTGGATGAGTTTGTGGCAATGAGGATCTTGGACAAGACCGCTGACAAATGCGGTGTTGCATTCGCAAAGAGCAAAGAAGCCCAACCTTGCCTTGAAGGCCAAGGTGAGTGTGGAAGAAGAGGATGAAGAGGAAGAAGAGGAGAGCAATCCCGAAGATACAAAATATGCTTATCATGAGCACATGGCTCTTGCTTCAAGGCAATTTTGGAGCAAGAAGAACACGAGGCCCAACTTCAACAAGAACAACACAAGTGGCGCTAAGGGCAAGCAACGAGTGAGGTCTTGCTATAATTGTGGCAATGTGAGTCACTTTGTTGCGGAGTGCCCATATGAGAAGAGGGAAGACAATGGTGGCAAGCTCATCCGAAAAGACAAGGCCAATTCCTTCCCCAACAAGAGCAACTTCACCAAGAAGACTCCTCCCAAGGGGTTGATGGAACAAGAAGAGTACAATGAGGATGATGATGATGATGAAGACGGTGAGTCGGTTGCCATGGCCTCCTGATACGTCTCCGTCGTATCTACTTTTCCAAACACTTTTGCCCTTGTTTTGGACTCTAACTTGCATGATTTGAATGGAACTAACCCGGACAGACGCTGTTTTCAGCAGACTTTCTATGGTGTTATTTATGTGTAGAAACAAAAGTTCTCGGGATGACCTGAAACTCCACGGAACATATTTTTGGAAAATATTAAAAATATTGGAAGAAGAATCCACGTCAGGGGGCCCACACCCTGTCCACGAGGGTGGGGGCACGCCTGCCCCCTGGGCGCGCCCCCCTGCCTCGTGGGCCCCCTGACGCTCCACCGACCTCAACTCCAACTCCATATATTCACATTCGGGGAGAAAAAAATAAAAGAGAAGGATTCATCGCGTTTTACGATACGGAGCCACCGCCAAGCCCTAAACCCTCTCGGGGGGCTGATCTGGAGTCCGTTCGGGGCTCCGGAGAGGGGAATCCGTCGCCGTCGTCATCATCAACCATCCTCCATCACCAATTTCATGATGCTCACTGTCGTGCGTGAGTAATTCCATCGTAGGCTTGCTGGACGGTGATGGGTTGGATGAGATTTATCATGTAATCGAGTTAGCTTTGTTAGGGTTTGATCCCTAGTATCCACTATGTTCTGAGATTGATGTTGCTATGACTTTGCTATGCTTAATGCTTGTCACTAGGGCCCGAGTGCCATGATTTCAGATCTGAACCTATTATGTTTTCATGAATATATGTGAGTTCTTGATCATATCTTGCAAGTCTATAGTCACCTACTATGTGTTATGATCCGGTAACCCCGAAGTGACAATAATCGGGACCACTCCCGGTGATGACCGTAGTTTGAGGAGTTCATGTATTCACTATGTGTTAATGCCTTGTTCCGGTACTCTATTAAAAGGAGGCCTTAATATCCCTTAGTTTCCATTAGGACCCCGCTGCCACGGGAGGGTAGGACAAAAGATGCCATGCAAGTTCTTTTCCATAATCACGTATGACTATATTTGGAATACATGCCTACATTACATTGATGAATTGGAGCTAGTTCTGTGTCACCCTATGTTATGACTGTTACATGATGAACCGCATCCGGCATAATTCTCCATCACCGATCCAATGCCTACGAGCTTTTCACATATTTTTCTTCGCTTATTTACTTTTCCGTTGCTACCGTTACAATCACTACAAAACCCAAAAATATTACTTTTGCTACTGTTACCGTTACTTCCATATTAATTTGCTACTAAATACTTTGCTGCAGATATTAAGTTATCCAGGTGTGGTTGAATTGACAACTCAGCTGCTAATACTTGAGAATATTCTTTGGCTCCCCTTGTGTCAAATCAATAAATTTGGGTTGAATACTCTACCCTCGAAACCTGTTGCGATCCCCTATACTTGTGGGTTATCAAGACTATTTTCTGGCGCCGTTGCCGGGGAGCATAGCTCTATTCTTTGGGTCACTTGGGATTTATATCTGCTGGTCACTATGGAGAACTTGAAAGACGCTAAGACAAAAATTTATCCCTCAACTACGAGGGGAGGTAAGGAACTGCCATCTAGATCTGCACTTGATTCACCTTCTGTTTTGAGTAAGCTTGCGACACCTAAACCTGCTTCTGCTATTCATTCTGATATGTCGCATGTTATTGATGTTGCCACCTCTGCTATGCATGATACTTATGATGAAACTACTTCTATGCTTGATACTACTGTGCCACTTGGTGAATTTCTTGATGAACAAGTTGCTAGGGCTAGAGAGAATGAAATTATTGAAACTGATAATATTGAAGATAGTGATGTTGAAGACTCTCCCCCTAATAAATATGAATTGCCTACTGTGCCTAAGGGTTATGTTTTGGATGAAGAATCTGCTAGAGCCATTCTTGCTTGCAATGATAGAAGTGATCTTAAGAAATTATTAGCTAAATGGAAGCAGCGATCTCTTAATGCAAGAATGAAACCTGACCCTACTTTTGCTACTTCACCTATCTGTGTTACTGATAAGGATTATGAATTCTCTGTTGATCCTGATATAATTACTTTGGTTGAATCTGATCCTTTTTATGGCTATGAATCTGAAACTGTTGTGGCACATCTTACTAAATTAAATGATATAGCCACCCTGTTCACTAATGATGAGAAAATTCGCTACCTTTATATCCTTCAAATATTTCCGTTCTCATTAAAGGGTGATGCTAAGATATGGTTTAATTCTCTTGATCCTGGTTGTGTGCGTAGTCCCCAGGATATGATTTATTACTTCTCTGCTAAATATTTCCCTGCTCATAAGAAACAAGCTGCTTTAAGGGATATATACAATTTTGTGCAAATTGAAGAAGAGAGTCTCCCACAAGCTTGGGGGAGGCTTCTCATATTACTTAATGCTTTGCCTGATCATCCTCTTAAGAAAAATGAAATACTTGATATCTTTTATAATGGACTAACCGATGCTTCCAGAGATTACCTGGATAGTTGTGTTGGTTCTGTTTTCAGGGAAAGAACACCGGATGAAGCTGAAATTCTATTGAATAGTATGTTGACAAATGAAAATAATTGGACACTTCCTGAGCCTATTCCTAAAACAACTCCGAAGAAGAGGGGTGTTCTATTTCTCAGTCCTGAAGATATGCAAGAGGCAAAGAAATCTATGAAAGAAAAGGGTATAAAGCTGAAGATGTTAAGAATTTACCTCCTATTGAAGAAATACATGGTCTTAATTCACCGCCTGTTGAAGAAACATATGATCTTAATTCATCACCTATTAAAGAAACTCATGGTCTTGATAACCCGACACAGGTAGTAAAGGTAAATTCTCTCTATAGATTTGATGAAGGTGATATTCCTCACTACAAGTCTGCTAGACAATGCTTAGAAGAGTTTGATAATTTTATTGTCAAACAAGAAAACTTCAATGCTTATTTTGGTAGACAATTGAAATACAATTCCGATACGCTTGAACACTTGGGTGATTATATGTCTAGAGTTAAAGGTGAACTTAAACTCATTACTAAACATGCTTCTATGGTTACCACTCAAGTAGAACAAGTACTTAAAGCTCAAAATGATTTGCTCAATGAATTGAATAGTAAGAATAATGTCTATGCTGTTAGAGTGGCTACTAGAACTGGTAAAATGACTCAGGAACCTTTGTATCCTGAAGGCCACCCTAAGAGAATTGAGCAAGATTCTCAGAGAAATAATTTAGATGCACGTAGTCCTTCTAAAAAGAAGAAAAAGAAAAATGATAGGACTTTGCATGCTTCTAGTGAACCTATTGCTGAAACACCTGAGAATCCAAATGATATTTCTATTTCTGATGCTGAAACACAATCTGGTAATGAACGTGAACCTAGTGAAAATATTAATAATGATGTTCCTGATGATGCTCAACCTAGTAATGATAATAATGTAGAAATTGAACCTGCTGTTGATCTTGATAACCCACAATCAAAGAATCAATGTTATGAGAGACTTTGTTGCTAGGAAGCACGGTAAAGAAAGAGAACCCTGGGTTCAGAAACCCATGCCTTTTCCTCCAAAACCATCCAAGAAAAAGGACGATGAGGATTTTGAGCGCTTTGCTGAAATGATTAGACCTATCTTTTTGCGTATGCGATTAACTGATATGCTCAAAATGAATCCTTATGCTAAGTATATGAAAGAAATTGTTACTAATAAGAGAAAGATACCGGAAGCTGAAATTTCCACCATGCTTGCTAATTACACTTTTAAGGGTGGAATACCTAAGAAACTAGGAGATCCAGGAGTACCAACTATACCATGCTCCATTAAAAGAAACTATGTTAAAACTGCTTTATGTGATCTTGGAGCCGGTGTTAGTGTTATGCCTCTCTCTCTTTATATCTCAGACTTGATTTGAACAAGTTGACACCTACTGAAATATCTTTGCAAATGGCTGATAAATCAACTGCTATACCTGTCGGTATTTGTGAGGATGTGCCTGTTGTAGTTGCAAACGTTACTATTTTAACGGACTTTGTTATTCTTGATATTCCCGAGGACGATAGTATGTCTATTATTCTTGGAAGACCTTTTTTGAATACTGCAGGGGCTGTTATTGATTGCAACAAAGGCAATGTCACTTTTCATGTTAATGGTAATGAGCATACGGTACACTTTCCGAGGAAACAACCTCAAGTCCACAGTATCAATTCTATTTGAAAAATTCCATCGGTTATTTTTGGAGGTTTTGAATTTCCTCTTCCTACTGTCAAGAAGAAATATGATATTCTTATTATTGGGGATGTGCATATCCCCGTTGAGGTAACATAGTGTTATTCAAAATTTCTCCGGTTCCATGTTATTCGGAATGAGTTTGTTAACAAGACTTGATCAACCTTGTTAGTGGATTTTACCACTGCTTGCAAACTTCCACAATGGGGTAGTGCTAGTGAACCTCGCAAATCTGAATTTAGAGATTTTCTTGCTAGTATAACTGTGGGGGAATCTAGAGATATAGCACAAGCTACCATAGGGAGCATTCATTTTCCTGCTATACATTATTTTGCTCTCTTCATAGGTAGGTGGATAAATGGTAAAGATGAAGCATGTCACATGTGTGTCCCTGACCTCAGTATTCTTAAAAGTGTTGTGTTAGGAGACAAATCTTATAACTTGGGAGCCATTGTTGCACGTAGGTTGCATCATAATAGATTTAATGGAGATTTCTTTGGCGGAATTTATGCAACCCGCTTAGCTGATTTTCTTGGTGTAACCATACGTAATGATGATATTGAATTGCCTCCTACTTATTTAGACTTCGATGCTATGGTTCACCACCAGTTTGTCGAGAGGAATGAATCACCTCTCCAGTATCGCTTAATCTTTGACAGACGTCGTGCTGTCCGTATTACTCTCCCTGCTCCTGCCTTCTTTGATTATCAGGCAAAAGGAAGACATTTTATTACCAGAGAGGAGGCAGATGAGTACGAGAGGAGGGTGGAGGCAGCTCGCCGCCACGCTGCAGCCCAGGAGGCAATAACTGCCGCATCGCAGTACGACCCCGGCTACAACTATGGATATCCGCCAGGCCATCCGTGGCCATAAACCAACTTAGGCCAAAAGCCTAAGCTTGGGGGAGTACGTATTCCTCACCGATATTACATTTATGTTCACACTCTCATTGCTAGATGTCGGTGCTCATACTCTTTCACTGTAATATCCATGCTAGTTTATTTTCTTTTTCTTGCTTTCTTCTTGTGTGTTTAATAAACCTTAAGAAAAACAAAAACAAAAATTATTAGTGTAACTTTTAGTTAGTTTATTTTTCTTGCTGTAGTAGTAATAATTAAAAAGAAAACCCAAAAATATTTCCTGTTCTTCTTTTGCTTGTTGGGAGCTTTCCCGTGTAAATAGTTTTATTTCTTTTCTTTTCTTTGGGGGTCGATAGGAGAAGACCATAATGAAATTGTTGAAGTGGCTCTTATATGCATTATTGTTGATTTAACCAAGAGCCCATATTGCCTTGTCTTCTCCTGTTTATTGAATGGTCGCAGATTCCAGCTTAGTCCAATGCACGTGCAGTCTTATTATTTTCACATCATTCGGTCGTGCAAGTGGAAGGCAATTATGACGATATATGATGGACTGACTAAGATGAGAGAAGCTAGTATGAACTCGACCTCTCTTGTTTTCGTAAATATGATTAGTTCATCGTTCCTGATTCAGCCTGTTTTGAATAAACATGTTTGCAATGACAATTAGATATCATAGTTGGTTATGCCATGCTTGATTAGCTATGAGTTATAATGGTTTACCTTGCGTGCCAACATGCTATTAAAATGGTTGTGATGTGGTATAGTGGGATGGTATCCTCCTTTGAATGATTTAAGTGACTCGACTTGGCACATGTTCACGCATGTAGTTGAAACAAATCAACATAGCCTTCACGATATTTATGTTCATGGTGGATTATATCCTACTCATGCTTGCACTCAATGTTTATTAATTTTAATGCATGTTCATGACTGTTGTCGCTCTCTAGTTGGTCGCTTTCCAGTCTTTTGCTAGCCTTCACTTGTACTAAGCGGGAATACTGCTTGTGCATCCAATCCCTTAAACCCCAAAGTTATTCCATATGAGTCCACTATACCTTCCTATATGCGGTATCTACCTGCCGTTCCAAGTAAATTTGTATCTGCCAAACTCTAAACCTTCAAATGAAATTCTGTTTTGTATGCTGCTACCTCTTGAGCACTGCGTTGGTTTTCCCTTGAAGAGGAAAGGGTGATGCAGCAAAGTAGCGTAAGTATTTCCCTCAGTTTTTGAGAACCAAGGTATCAATCCAGTAGGAGGCTACGCGCGAGTCCCTCGCACCTACACAAAACAAATAAATCCTCGCAACCGACGCGATAAAGGGTTGTCAATCCCTACACAGTCACTTACGAGAGTGAGATCTGATAGATATGATAGGATAATATTTTTGGTATTTTTGTGATAAAGATGCAAAGTAAAATAAAAGCAAAGTAAAAAGCAACGGAAATAACTAAGTGTTGGAAGATTAATATGATGAAGATAGACCCGGGGGCCATAGGTTTCACTAGTGGCTTCTCTCGAGAGCATAAGTATTTTACGGTGGGTGAACAAATTACTGTTGAGCAATTGACAGAATTGAGCATAGTTATGAGAATATCTAGGTATGATCATGTATATAGGCATCACGTCTGAGACAAGTAGACCGACTCCTGCCTGCATCTACTACTATTACTCCACACATCGACCGCTATCCAGCTTGCATCTAGAGTATTAAGTTCGTAAGAACAGAGTAATGCCTTAAGCAAGATGACATGATGTAGAGGGATAAATTCATGCAATATGATAAAAACCCCATCTTGTTATCCTCGATGGCAACATTACTATACGTGCCTTGCTGCCCCTACTGTCACTGGGAAAGGACACCGCAAGATTGAACCCAAAGCTAAGCACTTCTCCCATTGCAAGAAAGATCAATCTAGTAGGCCAAACCAAACTGATAATTCGAAGAGACTTGCAAAGGTAACCAATCATACATAAAAGAATTCAGAGAAGATTCAAATATTGTTCATAGATAAACTTCATCATAAACCCACAATTCATCGATCTCAACAAACACACCGCAAAAGAAGATTACATTGAATAGATCTCCATGAGATAGGGGGAGAACATTGTATTGAGATCTAAAAAGAGAGAGGAAGCCATCTAGCTACTAACTATGGACCCGAAGGTCTAAGGTAAACTACTCACACATCATGGGAGAGGCTATGGTGTTGATGTAGAAGCCCTCCGTGATGGATGCCCCCTCCGGCGGAGCTCCAGAACAGGCCCCAAGATGGGATCTCGTGGGTACAGAAGGTTGCGGTGGTGGAATTAGGTTTTTGGCTCCGTATCTGATCATTTGGGGGTACGTAGGTATATATAGGAGGAAGAAGTACGTCGGTGGAGCAACAGGGGGCCCACGAGGGTGGAGGGCGCGCCCTGGGGGGTAGGCGCGCCCCCCTACCTCGTGGCTTCCCTGTTGGTTGCTTGACATAGGGTCCAAGTCTCCTAGATCTTGTTCGTTCCAAAAATCACGTTCCCGAAGGTTTCATTCCGTTTGGACTCCGTTTGATATTCTTTTTCTACAAAACTCTGAAATAGGCAAAAAACAGCAATTATGGGCTGGGCCTCCGGTTAGTAGGTTAGTCCAAAAAATAATATAAAAGTGAATAATAAAGCCCAATAATGTCCAAAATAGTATATAATATAGCATGGAGCAATCAAAAATTATAGATACGTTGGAGACATATCAAGCATCCCCAAGCTTAATTCCTGCTCGTCCTCGAGTAGGTAAATGATAAAAATAGAATTTTTTATGCGGAGTGCTACTTGGCATAATTTCAATGTAATTCTTTTTAATTGTGGTATGAATATTCAGATCCGAAAGATTGAAGATAAAAGTTCATATTGACATAAAAATAATAATACTTCAAGCATACTAACTAAGCAATTATGTCCTCTCAAAATAACATGGCCAAAGAAAGTTCATCCCTACAAAATCATATAGTTTAGTCATGCTCCATCTTCGTCACACAAAAATGCTCTCATCATGCACAATCCCGATGACAAGCCAAGCAATTGTTTCATACTTTAGTAATCTCAAACTTATAAACCGTCACGCAATACATGAGCGCGAGCCATGGACATAGCACTATGGGTGGAATAGAATATGATGATGGGGGTTATGTGGAGAAGACAAAAAAGGAGAAAGTCTCACATCAACGAGGATAATCAATTAGCTATGGAGATGCCCATCGATTGATGTTAATGCAAGGAGTAGGGATTACCATGCAACGGATGCACTAGAGCTATAAATATATGAAAGCTCAACAAAAGAAACTAAGTGGGTGTGCATCCAACTTGCTTGCTCACGAAGACCTAGGGCACTTGAGGAGGCCCATTGTTGGAATATACAAGCCAAGTTCTATAATGAAAATTTCCCACTAGTATATGAAAGTGACAAAACAAGAGACTCTCTATCATGAAGATTATGGTGCTACTTAGAAGCACAAGTGTGGTAAAAGGATAGTAACATTGTCCCTTCTCTCTTTTTCTCTCATTTTTTTGGGCCTTCTCTTTTTTTTATGGCCTTTATCTCTTTTTTTTATTCCTCACTTGGTACAATGCTCTAGAAAATGATGATCATCACACTTCTATTTATTTACAACTCAATGATTACAACTCGATACTAGAACAAAGTATGACTCTATATGAATGCCTCCGGCGGTGTACCGGGATATGCAATGAACCAAGAGTGACATGTAAGAAAGAATGATGAACGGTGGCTTTGCCACAAATACTATGTCAACTACATGATCATGTGAAGCAATATGACAATGATGAATGTGTCATGATAAACTGGATGGTGGAAAGTTGCATGGCAATATATCTCGGAATGGCTATGGAAATGCCATAATAGGTAGGTATGGTGGCTGTTTAGAGGAAGATATAAGGAGGTTTATGTGTGAAAGAGCGTATCATATCACGGGGTTTGGATGCACCGGCGAAGTTTGCACCAACTCTCAATGTGAGAAAGGGCAATGCACGGTACCGAAGAGGCTAGCAATGGTGGAAGGTGAGAGTGCGTATAATCCATGGACTCAACATTAGTCATAAAGAACTCACATACTTATTGCAAAAATCTATAAGTCATCAAAAACCAAGCACTACGCGCATGCTCCTAGGGTGATAGATTGGTAGGAAAAGACCATCGCTCGTCCCCGACCGCCACTCATAAGGAAGACAATCAAAGAACACCTCATGTTTCAAATTTGTTACATAACGTTTACCATACGTGCATGCTACGGGACTTGCAAACTTCAACACAAGTATCTCTCAAATTCACAACTACTCAACTAGCACGACTTTAATATCACTACCTCCATGTCTCAAAACAATCATCAAGCATCAAACTTCTCTTAGTATTCAACACACTCATAAGAAAGTTTTTTACTAATCTTGAATACCTAGCATATTAGGATTTAAGCAAATTACCATGCTATTTAAGACTCTTAAAATAATCTAAGTGAAGCATGAGAGATCAATAGTTTCTATAAAACAAATCCACCACCGTGCTCTAAAAGATATAAGTGAAGTACTAGAGCAAAAACTATATAACTCAAAAGATATAAGTGAAGCACATAGAGTATTCTAATAATTTCCGAATCATGTGTGTCTCTCTCAAAAAGGTGTGTACAGCAAGGATGATTGTGGTAAACTAAAAAACAAAGACTCAAATCATACAAGACGCTCCAAGCAAAACACATATCATGTGGTGAATAAAAATATAGCTCCAAGTAAAGTTACCGATGGAAGTAGACGAAAGAGGGGATGCCTTCCGGGGCATCCCCAAGCTTTGAATTTTTGGTGCCCTTAGATTATCTTGGGGGTGCCATGGGCATCCCCAAGCTTCGGCTCTTGCCACTCCTTGTTCCATAATCCATCAAATCTTTCACCCAAAACTTGAAAACTTCACAACACAAAACTCAGCAGAAAATCTCGTGAGCTCCGTTAGCGAAAGAAAACAAAAGACCACTTCAAGGTACTGTAATGAACTAATTCTTTATTTATATTGGTGTTAAACCTACTGTATTCCAACTTCTCTATGGTTTATAAACTATTTTACTAGCCATAGATTAATCAAAATAAGCAAACAACACACGAAAAACAGAATCTGTCAAAAACAGAACAGTCTGTAGTAATCTGTAACTAACGCAAACCTCTCGAACTCCAAAAAATCAGCCAATATAGGAAGACCTAGGCAATTTTTTTATTGATCAGAAGAAATTGGAATCAAGATTTTATCACGTTCTGGTGATTTTTAACAATTGTTTTCGTGAACAGAAAGTTTCTGGAAATTACAGCAAGATCAAATACTATCATCCAAGAAGATCCTATAGGTTTAACTTGGCACAAACACTAATTAAAACATAAAAACACATCTAACCAGAGGCTAGATCAAACATTTATTCCTAAACAGAAGCAAAAAGCAAAAAAACTAAAAATAAAATTGGGTTGCCTCCCAACAAGCGCTATCGTTTAACGCCCCTAGCTAGGCATAATAGCAAGGATAGATCTAGGTGTTGCCATCTTTGGTGGGCAATCCATAAGTGGCTCTCATGATAGATTCATATGGTAGTTTTATTTTCTTCCTAGGGAAGTGTTCCATGCCTTTCTTTAATGGAAATTGGAATCTAATATTCCCTTCCTTCATATCAATAATTGCACCAATCGTTCTAAGGAAATGTCTACCAAGAATAATAGGACATGAAGGATTGCAATCTATGTCAAGAATGATAAAATCTACGGGCACATAGTTCCTATTTGCAACAATAAGAACAACATTAATTCTTCCCATAGGTTTCTTAATAGTGGAATCCGCAAGGTGCAAGTTTAAAGAGCAATCATCAAAATCACGGAAACCTAACAAATCGCACAAAGGTTTTGGAATCGTGGAAACACTAGCACCCAAATCACACAAAGCATAGCATTCATGATCTTTAATCTTAATTTTAATAGTAGGTTACCACTCATCATAAAGTTTTCTAGGGATAGAAACTACCAACTCAAGCTTTTCTTCATAAGATTGCATCAAGGCATCAACGATATGTTTGGTAAAAGCTTTATTTTGACTATAAGCATGAGGAGAATTTAGCACGGATTGCAACAAGGAAATACAATCTATCAAAGAGCAATTATCATAATTAAATTCCTTGAAATCCAAAATAGTGGGTTTATCAATATCTAGGGTTTTGTTCTCTTCAATCCCACTTTTATCAAATTTAGCATCAAGATCTAAAAACTCCAAATTTTTGGAACGCCTTCTAGGTGAAGGTGGATCATATTCAGTCCCATCATTATCAAGATTCATATTGCAAAACAAAGATTTAATAGGGGACACATCAATAACTTTTAGATCTTCATCTTTATTTTCATAGAAATTTGAAGAACACGCTTTCATAAAGCAATCTTCTTAGCACGCATCCTAGCGGTTCTTTCTTTGCACTCATCAATGGAAATTCTCATGGCTTTGAGAGACTCATTGATATCATGCTTAGGAGGAATAGATCTCAGTTTTACAGAATCAACATCAAGAAATTCTATCAACGTTCCTAGCCAATTCATCCACTTTAAGCAATTTTTCTTCAAGCAACGCATTGAAATTCTTTTGTGAATTCATAAACTCTTTAACACTAGTCTCAAATTCAGAGGGCATCTTATTAAAATTTCCATAAGAATTGTTGTAGGAATTACCATAATTATTAGAGGAATTGCTAGGATAAGGCCTGGGATTAAAGTTTCCTCTATACGCGTTGTTACCAAAATTATTCCTACCGACAAAATTCACATCCATAGATTCATTATTATTCTCAATCAAAGTAGACAAGGGCATATCATTAGGATCAGAAGAAACACTCTTAGTAGCAAATAATTTCATAAGTTCATCCATCTTTCCACTCAAAACATTAATTTCTTCTATCGCATGCACTTCTTTATTAGTAGATCTTTCAGTGTGCCATTGAGAATAATTAACCATAATATTATCTAGGAGTTTAGTAGCTTCTCCTAAAGTGATTTCCATAAAAGTGCCTCCCGCGGCCGAATCTAAAAGATTCCTAGAAGCGAAATTCAATCCGGCATAAAATTTTTGTATAATCATCCACAAATTCAAACCATGAGTAGGGCAATTACGTATCATTAATTTCATCCTCTCCCAAGATTGTGCAACATGTTCATGATCAAGTTGCTTAAAATTCATAATATCGTTTCTAAGAGAGATGATCTTAGCGGGAGGAAAATACTTAGAGATAAAATCATCTTTGCACTTATTCCAAGAATCAATACTATTTTTAGGCAAAGACCAAAACCAAGCTTTAGCACGATCTCTAAGTGAAAAAGGAAATAGCTTCAATTTAACAATATCATTATCAACATCTTTCTTCTTTTGCATATCACACAAATCAACGAAGCTATTTAGATGAGTAGCGGCATCTTCACTAGTAAGGCCGGCGAATTGATCTTTCATGACAAGATTCAACAAAGCAGCATTGATTTCACAAGATTCAGTATTGGTAAGAGGAGCAATCGGAGTGCTAAGGAAATCATTATTGTTGGTATTGGTAAAGTCACATAATTTGGTCTTATCTTGAGCCATCGTGACAAACAAGCAATCCAACACACGAGCAAACAAGAGACGGGCAAAAAGAGGCAAACGGAAAAGAGAGGGTGAATAAAACGGCAAGGGTGAAGTGGGGGAGAGGAAAACGAGAGGCAAATGGCAAATAATTTAATGCGGGAGATAAGGGTTTGTGATGGGTACTTGGTATGTTGACTTTTGCGTAGACCTCCCCGGCAACAGCGCCAGAAATCCTTCTTGCTACCTCTTGAGCACAGCGTTGGTTTTCGCTTGAAGAGGAAAGGGTGATGCAGCAAAGTAGCGTAAGTATTTCCCTCAGTTTTTGAGAACCAAGGTATCAATGCAGTAGGAGGCTACGCGCGAGTCCCTCGCACCTACACAAAAAAAATAAATCCTCGCAACCAGAGCGATAAGGTGTTGTCAATCCCTACACGGTCACTTACGAGAGTGAGATCTGATAGATATGATAGGATAATATTTTTGGAATTTTGTTGATAAAGATGCAAAGTAAAATAAAAGCAAAGTAAAAAGCAACGGAAATAACTAAGTGTTGGAAGATTAATATGATGAAGATAGACCCGGGGGCCATAGGTTTCACTAGTGGCTTCTCTCGAGAGCATAAGTATTTTATGGTGGGTGAACAAATTACTGTTGAGCAATTGACAGAATTGAGCATAGTTATGAGAATATCTAGGTATGATCATGTATAAAGGCATCACGTCCGAGACAAGTAGACCGACTCCTGCCTGCATCTACTACTATAACTCCACACATCGACCGCTATCCAGCATGCATCTAGAGTATTAAGTTCATAAGAACAGAGTAACGCCTTAAGCAAGATGACATGATGTAGAGGGATAAATTCATGCAATATGATAAAAAAAACCATCTTGTTATCCTCGACGGCAACAATACTATACGTGCCTTGCTGCCCCTACTGTCACTAGGAAAGGGCACCGCAAGATTGAACCCAAAGCTAAGCACTTCTCCCATTGCAAGAAAGATCAATCTAGTAGGCCAAACCAAACTGATAATTCGAAGAGACTTGCAAAGATAACCAACCATACATAAAAGAATTCAGAGAAGATTCAAATATTGTTCATAGATAAACTTGATCATAAACCCACAATTCGTCGGTCTCAACAAACACACCGCAAAAGAAGATTACATCGAATAGATCTCCACGAGAGAGGGGGAGAACATTGTATTGAGATCCAAAAAGAGAGGAAGCCATCTAGCTACTAACTATGGACCCGAAGGTCTGAGGTAAACTACTCACACTTCATCGGAGAGGCTATGGTGTTGATGTAGAAGCCCTCCGTGATGGATGCCCCCTCCGGCGGAGCTCCGGAACAGGCCCCAAGATGGGATCTCGTGGGTACAGAAGGTTGCGGCGGTGGAATTAGGTTTTTGGCTCCGTATCTGATCGTTTGGAGGTACGTAGGTATATATAGGAGGAAGAAGTACGTCGGTGGAGCAACAGGGGGCCCACGAGGGTGGAGGGCGCGCCCTGGGGGGGGTAGGCGCGCCCCCTACCTCATGGCTTCCCTGTTGGTTGCTTGACGTAGGGTCCAAGTCTCCTGGATCTTGTTCGTTCCAAAAATCACGTTCCCGAAGGTTTCATTTCGTTTGGACTCCGTTTGATATTCTTTTTCTGCGAAACTCGGAAATAGGCAAAAAACAGCAATTCTGGGCTGGGCCTCCGGTTAGTAGGTTAGTCCCAAAAATAATATAAAAATGAATAATAAAGCACAATAATGTCAAAAACAGTAGATAATATAGCATGGACCAATCAAAAATTATAGATACGTTGGAGACGTATCATATGCTCGAATAGCTCATGTATCAACTAGGGTTGTCTGTATCTTCTATGCTAGGCGGGTTATTCTCAAGAGGAGTGGACTCCGCTCCTCACTCACGAGAAAATGGCTGGTCACTGGGATGCCCAGTCCCATGCTTTATGCAAATTAAATCAAAATAATTGCAAACAAAACTCCCCCGGGGCTGTTGCTAGTTGGAGGCACTCGTTGTTTCGAGCAAGCCATGGATTGATGCTTGTTGGTGGAGGGGGAGTATAAACATTACCATTCTGTTTGGGAACCGCCTATAATGTATGTAGCATGGAAGATATCGCCCTCTCTTGGTTGTTATGTTGACAATGAAAGTATGCCGCTCAAAATATTATTTATCTCTATTTCAAAACCGAGCTCTGGCACCTCTACAAATCCCTGCTTCCCTCTGTGAAGGGCCTATCTATTTACTTTTATGTTGAGTCATCACCCTCTTATTAAAAACCACTAGCTGGAGAGCGCTGTTGTCATTTTCATCCATTACTATTAATTTATATTGGGTATGACTATGACTGGATCTCTTTTACCATGAATTACAATGTCTTGTCAGTCCTTGATCTTTAAAGGTGCTCTGCATTTATGTTTTGCGGTCTCAGAAAGGGCTAGCGAGATACCATCTTGTTATATGATATTATGATTGTTTTGAGAAAGTGTTGTCATCCGAGATTTATTATTATCGCTCGCTAGTTGATTATGCCATTGACATGAGTAAACATGAGACCTAAGAGTTATTGTGAATGTGGTTAATCATAATCTTTGCTGAAAACTTGAATGCTGGCTTTACATATTTACAACAACAAGAGAAAACAGAGTTTGTAAAAGTTTTTCTTTATCACTTTCAGTTTATCAACTGAATTGCTTGAGGACAAGCAAAGGTTTAAGCTTGGGGGAGTTGATGCGTCTCCGTCGTATCTACTTTTCCAAACACTTTTGCCCTTGTTTTGGACTCTAACTTGCATGATTTGAATGGAACTAACCCAGACTAACGCTGTTTTCAGCAGACTTTCTATGGCGTTATTTATGTGCAGAAACAAAAGTTCTCAGAATGACCTGAAACTCCACGGAACATATTTTTGGAAAATATTAAAAATACTGGAAGAAGAATCCACGTCAGGGGGCCCACACCCTGTCCACGAGGGTGGGGGGCGCGCCTACCCCCCTGGGCGTCCCCCCTGCCTCATGGGCCCCTTGACACTCCACCGACCTCAACTCCAACTCCATATATTCACTTTTGGGGAGAAAAAATAAAAGAGAAGGATTCATCACGTTTTACGATACGGAGCCGCTGCCAAGCCCTAAAACCTCTCGGGAGGGCTGATCTGGAGTCCGTTCGGGGCTCTGGAGAGGGGAATCCGTCGCCATCGTCATCATCAACCATCCTCCATCACCAATTTCATGATGCTCACCGCCGTGCGTGAGTAATTCCATCGTAGGCTTGCTGGACGGTGACGGGTTGGATGAGATTTATCATGTAATCGAGTTAGATTTGTTAGGTTTTGATCCCTAGTATCCACTATGTTCTGAGATTGATGTTGCTATGACTTTGCTATGCTTAATGCTTGTCACTAGGGCCCGAGTGCCATGATTCCAGATCTGAACGTATTATGTTTTCATGAATATATGTGAGTTCTTGATCCTATCTTGCAAGTCTATGGTCACCTACTATGTGTTATGATCCGGCAACCCCGAAGTGACAATAATCGGGACCACTCCAGGTGATGACCGTAGTTTGAGGAGTTCATGTATTCACTATGTGTTAATGCTTTGTTCTGGTACTCTATTAAAAGGAGGCCTTAATATCCCTTAGTTTCCATTAGGACCCCGCTGCCACGGGAGGGTAGGACAAAAGATGTCATGCAAGTTCTTTTCCATAAGCACGTATGACTATATTCGGAATACACGCCAACCTTACATTGATGAATTGGAGCTAGTTCTGTGTCACCCTATGTTATGACTGTTACAAATGAACCGCATCTGGCATAATTCTCCATCACCGATCCAATGCCTACGAGCTTTTCACATATTGTTCTTCACTTATTCACTTTTCCGTTGCTACTGTTACAATCACTACAAAACCCAAAAATATTACTTTTGCTTCTGTTACCGTTACTTCCATATTACTTTGCTACTAAATACTTTGCTGCATATATTAAGTTATACAGGTGTGGTTGAATTGACAACTCAGCTGCTAATACTTGAGAATATTCTTTGGCTCCCCTTGTGTCGAATCAATAAATTTGGGTTGAATACTCTACCCTCGAAAACTGTTGCGATCCCCTATACTTGTGGGTTATCACCTCCGTTGCCATTGTGACAACTCCATGGGTGTCTCTCTTCGGCTCACCCAACGAGAACATCACCGCCAAGTGCCTCATGGCTAAAGCCACCAACAAGGTAACCCCCAACATCAAAACCACCATCATTACTAATCCTTCTTTTACGGATTGCATTGATGAAAATGAGGGGTCTAATGAGGAGGAAAATGAATTTGAGTCATTTATGAGTAAGCTTAAGGGTAAATCCAAGAAGCACTTTGTTGTTCTCTTGGAACAACTTGGTGAAGCCAATGACATGATCGAGGCTCACGAAGAAACCATCTCTAAGATGGAGGGGCATAGTCGTGACTATGCCAATGAGATATCAGATCTCTCTAATGCGCTTGAGGAAGAGCGTGGTCATCATATGGCTCTTGAGGAGTCACACAACGTTGACCATGCTAAATTGAAGAAAGATCTTGATCATGCTCTTGTTGTATCTCGTGTGCTAAACTCCGAGAAGGCCAAACTTGGGGTTGATCTTGCTAGACTCAAGGAGGAGTTTGATATACTTGACAAGGCTCATAAGGCCTTGAAGCGTACTCATGCTAGTCTTAAAGAGTCTCTTGATCAACTCCAAGTGAAGCTAACCAAGGAGAAAGCCACTTTTCCTCATATGGTTTTAATTGATAATGCAAATGCTACTAACCCTTGTTGTGAGCATATGCATCTTGTTGAGGAGAATGCAATGTTGAAGGAGCGACTTGAGAAAGGCCTTGTGTCTTGCATACAAGGTGAGAAGAACCTCAACGACCTTTTGAGCAATCAAAAGGAAGTTGTGGCCAAGGAAGGAATTGGGTTCGCACCCAAGTCCAAGAACAAGAAGAAGAATGACAAGGCCAAATGACCTCCTCCTCTCAAGCAAACTTTTGTGAAGGAGGGAGAGGGTGCTTCTAAGGAGAAAAAGAACAATGTGTAGGGTGGCCGTGTCAAGAAGGGCAATGCCACCCCTTCCAACGAAGCCGGCAACTTTAACCCTTCTTATGTGTTATGCCGTGCTAGTGATGGACATGTTTATGTTAAATTTGTTGGTTCTCCTTATGAGTACATTGAGTGGTCTATTTGGTTTCCTAAGACCCTTGTTACTAACATCAAAGGACCCATTACAAAATGGGTACCTAAAACCAAGCATTGATCTCTTTTAGGTGTTTGCTTCTGGTGGGGGATCATGGTTGGTCGATAGTGGAGCCACAAATCATATGACCGGAAGCAAGGACTTGGTGGTGGACGTGCACAAGATTCCATCTATGCCCACCAATGTCGAGCGGGGTGATGCCTCGTCTTCTAAGGTATTGGGACTTGGCAAGGTTTTCATTTCTCATGATCTCATGATCGAGAAGGTCATGCTTGTTGAGTCCCTTGCATACAATTTACTTTCCGTTCGTCAACTTGCACTCATGGGTTTTGCCACTTTCTTTGATATTGATACCGTGGCCCTCTTGTGGAGCAAGACTCTTAAAGTAGCCTTTGTTGGGCATGTCGAGAACGGTCTCTATGTGATTAACTTTTCGGAGAGACCCACTAAGACCGCGACATGCCTAATGGCTAAAGTTGACGTGGGATGGCTTTGGCATCGCCGTTTAGCCCATGTCAATATGAGATCTTTGCAAAGTCTTCTCAAGGGGGAGCATGTCCGTGGACTAAAAAATGTTAGTTTTGCTAAAGATCGTGCTTGTAGTGCTTGTATCGAAGGAAATCTACATGAGAAGGCTCACCCTCCCACGACTATCATTTACTCGAAGAGGCCTTTGGAGCTTCTTCACTTGGATCTCTTTGGGCCTCCATCCTTTGATAGTCTTGGGGGTAGAAAGTATTGCTTGGTAATTGTGGATGATTATTCAAGATACACTTGGGTGTACTTCTTCAAGAGGAAGAGTGAGACCCAACAAACCGTCCTTGATTTTGCAAATGAAGCTCAACGCCAACACAACGCAAAGATCTTGACGATAAGAAGTGACAACGGCACCAAGTTCAAGAACTACACCTTGGATGAGTTTCTTAGTGGTGAGGGGATCAAGCATCAATATTCCGCGCCTTACACCCCTCAACAAAATTGTGTAGCGGAGAGGAAGAACCGGACGTTGATGGATGCGGCAAGAACCATGATGGCGGAGTTCAAGTCTCCATACAACTTTTGGGCCGAAGCCATCAACACTGCGTGTCATGCATCAAATCGGCTCTATCTACGCAAAGGCTTGAACAAGACTCCATATGAGATACTCAGCGGTAACAAGCCCAACCTCAAGTACTTCCGGGTGTTCGGGTGTAAGTGTTCCATTCTCAAGAAAGGTGTTCTCTTGTCTAAATTCGAGGCTAGAGCTTATGAGGGCATATTTGTTGGTTATGCTACAAACTCTCATGCTTACCGTGTCCTCAATAAGTCCACGGGACTTATTGAGGAGACGTGTAACGTGGAGTTTGATGAGAATAACGGCTCCCAAGTGGAGCAAAGTGGTACTTGTGATGTAGGTGATGAAATTCCTCCCCAAGCCATAAGAAGAATGGGTGTTGGTTTTATCCTACCCATTGAGGAACCCCTTGTGGCCGAAGGAGAAGGACAATGTTCCACTCAAGTGGAACCATTACCAACCCAAGACCCACACGCTTCGGAAGAACAAAGTGAAGGCCCTCAACCTTTTGAACAAGATCAAAGGCAAGATCAACCTCAAGTTGGTGTTGAACCTCCAAGTGATGCCCAAGGTCAAGTTCTCTCCTCCGAGCAAGTTCAGGATCAAGAGCAACTTCAAGATCAAGAACAAGCTCAAGACGACGCTCAAGATGATCAAGTTACCGCTCCTCAACTCACTCCTGAGGAGGAATTGGAGCGTTGTGCCGCCAAGATTGCATCCAAGCTCACTACCAAGGGCCATCTCATGACGAATGTGCTTGGAAGCATCCGAAAGGGGGTAAGCACTCGTAGACAATTAGCAAACTATTGTGAACATCACACGTTTGTCTCTTGTGTTGAACCCCAAAAGGTCTATGAGGCGCTCGAGGATCCAGATGGGCTTAATGCCATGCATGAAGAACTCAACAACTTTGAGCACAAAAAGGTGTGGAGATTGGTGCCAAGGCCAACGGGGAATCATAATATCATTGGAACCAAGTGGATATTAAAGAACAAGCAAGATGCTCATGGTATTATCGTTCGCAACAAGGCTCGATTGGTAGCACAAGGCTACTCCCAAGTCGAGGGTATCGACTACGGTGAAACCTTCGCTCCCGTTGCTCGCCTTGAATCCATTCGCATGTTGATTGCTTATGCTTCTCATCATAACTTTAAGTTGCAACAAATGGATGTGAAGAGTGCTTTTCTTAATGGTCCTATTAATGAGTTGGTGTAGGTCAAACAACCCCCTGGGTTCGAGGATCCCTATTTCCCCGATCATGTGTACCAACTCGATAAGGCACTCTATGGCCTTAAACAGGCCCCACGTGTGTGGTATGACCACCTTACTGAGTTGTTGCAAGATCGTGGGTTTGAAATTGGGAAAATCGACCCCACTCTTTTTACTAAGAAGGTCAAAGGGGAGTTGTTTGTGTGCCAACTAAATGTTGATGATATTATCTTTGGTTCCCCTAACAAAGCTTTCAATGAGGAATTTGTCGCTCTCATGACCTCAAAGTTCAAGATGTCCTCGATGGGAGAGTTGAAGTTCTTTCTCGGGTTCGAAGTCAAGCAAAGAAGAGAAGGAACCTTCATCAACCAAGCCAAATACACTCAAGACAAGCTCAAGAGATTCAAGCTAAGTGATGTCAAGCCGGCTTCCACTCCAATGCCCATCAAATGCCAACTTGACATAGATCCCAATGCTAAAGCGGTGGATCAAAAGGTATATCGCTCTATGATTGGCTCCTTGCTTTACCTTTGTGCATCTAGACCGGATATCATGTTTAGTGTGGGAATTTGTGCACAGTTTCAAGCCGCACCTAAGGAAAGCCACTTTGTGGCGGTCAGGCGAATCTTTAGATATTTGGCTCATACCCCAAACTTTGGCTTATGGTACCCAATAGGAGCAAACTTCAATCTTGTAGGCTATTCGGATTTTCATTGGGCGGGAGATAAAGTGGATAGGATGGGTGCCAATTTCTTGGGTGCTCTTTGGTGAGTTGGTCTTCCAAGAAGCAAAGTTGTGTGTCTCTCTCGTCCAACGAAGCAGAGTATGTGGCCGTCGGTAGTTGTTGTGCACAACTTCTTTGGATGAGGCAAACTTTAAAGGATTACGGTGTCATTTGTGACAAAGTGCCTCTTTGGTGTGACAATGAAAGTGCCATCAAGATTTCTCTCAACCCGATGGAACACTTCAAGACGAAGCATATTGAGATTCGGTATCATTTCATCGGGATCACATTAGGCAAGGGGAGATCGAGCTCAGCTATGTCAACACCCATGATAACCTTGCAGATATTTTCACGAAGCCCTTGGATGAAGCAAGATTTCGCGAGTTAAGGCATGAGCTAAATATCATTGATTTGAGCAATGTTGCTTGAACCTTTGCACACCCCACCATACTCATCATGATGTCTTGTTTAGGTGTAGGAATGGACATAGGGGGAGTGTTGTTCTCTCAATGAGCTCTCCCTCCCCCCATTATGCATAAATTGATCTAGTCTTTCACATTAGCCATTTTTTATTGCACTTGTCCTTCAAAGATGAGTTTTGGTCATGGACCCAAGGTTAAAATCTTCGCGGTGCCATACCTCTTGACTCAAACATAGGTGGCTTCGGCCACCGGCCTCTCTTGGAGAGGGGTGTGTTTCTTGTCTTCTCGTGGTGTTTTTTCTGCCTGTGTGTTTGCTCTCTCTTCTAGTCGTTTCTTTCTCCTTCTTGAGCTAAGCCCTTTTGTGTCTAGTCCTTGAGCTCGTGGCTGAGCGGTACAACCGCTGGTGGTGCGCGGTACTACCGCTGATGGTCAGTAAGCGGTACTACCGCCCACCCCAGCGGTATACCGCCGCGGGGTGGGACTTGGGGGTTAAGTAGGGGCAGGGGAGTTTTCTTTCTCCCCCATACCCATTCGCACAACCCACTCGTCCTCTTCATTGCGCCTGCGCCGACTCGCCGCGGGAGGGCTCCGGCGGGCCTCCGTTTCCGGGCCGTCCCTCTCCTTTTCCTTTGGCGGAATCGATCCCCACCCTGTCCTCTTGCCATGGATGCCGGTATTGCCCCCGTTCCCCTTCTCTTTGTGCCTTGGTTTCAGATCTAGTCTTTAGGGGCAATAGTTGTTGCATTTCTCGATTTTTGGCTAAATAAAGGCTTGAGTAGGATGGAGAAGGCATCTAGACTGTTTGGATTGATATTTGGTAGGATTCGTTTTGGATTTGGCATACCGGTAGTGCCGGATTTGTCCACGGCAGTAGGGAACCGCCGTTCCCCCGCCTAGCGTGGTACTACCGCTCCCCCGGAGCGGTACTACCGCTTAGGCAGTACTACCGCTTACTGATCGCGATACTATCGCTGGATGCCCAATTCCATCCTACTCGTACCAAATTTCGATCCATTTTGTTTTGGTTGGTGGCTTATGCTCTTTCTTTCGTGTTCTTTCTTCTGTCCGTGTGTTTGGTTCCAGGTGATGGCCCCCCTGAGCAGCATGTCCGGCGTGTCAACCCCGGGCGTTCAACTTCAAAGCGCTATCGCACCTCTGAGACTGCGGCTGCCTCCTCAAGTGTTCCTCCTCCTTCTCAGCACAAGAAGACTGTAGCCCACAAGCCAAAACCTAGGAGCCATCACAAGGAGCTCATGCATCAGTTGGGTGCAACTGTTGCCAGCGGATCTGAGGGAAAGATCACTGATGAGGAGGAGTGGGTTCAGCAGCACTGCCCGTGGACCGATTCAGACACCGAGCAGTTTCCTACTGATGATGGCAGTGCAGACGATCCCGCTGGGATGTGATGATGGAGTCCCTCAGTTTGCTATCACCTGGAGCTGTAGCAGCGCTCTTTGCCTTTTTGGTGTCTCGATGCCAAAGGGGGAGAGAGCTTAGGGATTTGTCATTGTCGAGTTGCGAGCGTGTGTTTGTGTGGCGTGTTTGCCTTGCCTATCTTTCTCACGAACTCTTTTCTCGTCTTTGGCGTTTGTTCGGTTTGTGTTTGTGAGTCTCGGAACCCTTTCATATGGTGTGAGACATATGCTACCTTATCCTTTTATTATCTAGTTTGTCGAGTACCTTGGTAGTATGTGAGTTGCATTCTTATCCTGTTATATTCCTTGCTCACTCCTACTCTTATGCTTCTGAGCTTTATATGTTCCATTACCTGTTGCTAATGCTGTCAGACTATAAAATATAGGGGGAGTGTTGATCTTAATGTGTGTGCTTTGCTTTCCAAAGACACCTCTATTTAGGTGCACACATTCAGGGGGAGCTCCGTCTATATTTTGTAGTTTTTGGATTCATTTACTTTCTTGTCTTACCTTTTGTGCAAATCTCGTGTTGTCGTCAATCCACCAAAAAGGCAGAGATTGTTAAGGCATGTCACTCTCTAAGTAGTTTTGGTGATTGATGACAATGCCTTTGCCGACTAATTGTGTGCGTTGAGTATTTCAGAGATTCATCCTTTGGCACGAGACGATTCCCTCCCCTCGGAATTTTAAGCGAAGACAGTGTAGCTCTTTCGGTTCAGTTTTGGTGGACTTGTGTCGTAGGAGTCACCGTACTTTCAAGAGGGGGTCCGCATTGGATAGGCTAGGGTGGAATCAACACGTACACATCCCCTTTGCACCCTCTGAGCATTCCCGCTTCAATAAAGGCTCCCTCATTGCCTTCTCTATGAAATCTGGTCCCAGCGGTAGTACCACTCAAGAACTACAAGCGGCAGTACCGCTCCTCAGCGGTAGTACCGCCTGGAGCTCTCAGCCGTAGTACTGCTGCTCTTCCGCGCTCCTACCACCTCGACTCGAGAGTGTCACCTCTCGTGTTGGGTTTTGCGGCACTGGCAGCGGCAATAGAGGTGGTAGTACCGCTCGTAAGCGGTAGAACCGCCCTTACCACCGATGTTAGTGCCACCCTGGGTCCAGATCCTACTCCGTCTCTAGCATTCCTCAGTCTGCGCGGCAGTACCATGAGGGGGAGCGGTAGTACCGCTGTCCACAGCAGTAGTACCGCTGCCCCCAGCAGTAGTACCGCTCTGTGCGGGGCTGAGCGGGGGTAACGGTTGGATTGTTTTCCCCCTTATAAAAGGAGGTCTTCTTCTCCTAGTTGACACACCTCTTTTCCCCAAAGCTCCATTGTTTCTCCAAAGCTCATTTTCGCCCGATCTCTCTCCCTAGCCAATCAAACTTGTTGATTCTTTGGGGATTGGTAGAGAAGGACCAGATCTGCACTTCCACCAAGAGAAATTTGATTCCCCTCACTAATCCCTTGCGGATCTTGTTACTCTTGAGTGTTTGAGCACCTTAGATGGTTGAGGTCACCTCGAAGCCATATTCCATTGTGGTGAAGCTCCGTGGTTTCGTTGGGAGCCTCCAATTCAGTTGTGGAGAGAGCCCCAACCTTGTTTGTAAAGGTCCGGTCGCCGCCTCCAAGGGCACCAATAGTGGAATCACGACATCTTGCATTGTGTGAGGGCGTGAGGGGAATACGGTGGCCCTAGTGGCTTCTTGGGGAGCATTGTGCCTCCACACCGCTCCAACTGGGACGTACTTCCCCTCAAAAGGAAGGAACTTTGGTAACACATCCTCGTCTTCACCGGCTCCACTCTTGGTTATCTCGTACCTTCAATCGTGCAAGCTTATATCGTGTTGCATCTCTTGCTTGCTTGTGTGCTTGTTGTTGTTGCATCATATAGGTTGCTCACCTAATTGCATATCTAGACAACCTACTTTGATGCAAAGCTTAAATTGGTAAAGTTAAACTCAAAATTGTTAGTTGCCTATTCACCCCCCTCTAGTCAACTATATTGATCCTTTCAAAAGGAATATTCTTTTGCAAAAGATTAGTAAGAGGCCTAGAAATTTTAGAAAAGTCTTTGATAAATCTCCTATAGAAACCAACATGACCTAGGAATCTACGAATACCTTTGATGTCCTTAGGACATGGCATTTTCTCAATTGCATCAACCTTAGCTTGCTCCACTTCAATACCTCTTTTTATGACCCAAGACAATGCCTTCATTAACCATCAAGTGGCACTTCTCCCAATTCAAGACAAGATTTGTTTGTTCACATCTCTGCAAGACTCGCTCAAGATTGCTTAAACAATCATCAAAAGACTTCCCATAAACAAAATAGTCATCCATGAAAACCTCAACAATCTTTTCACAAAAGTCAGAGAACATAGCCATCATGCATCTTTGAAAGGAAGCAGGTGCATTACATAAACCAAAAGGCGTACGTCTATAAGCATAAGTTCCAAAAGGACAAGTAAAAGTGGTATTTTATTGATTAGGTTGAGAAACAGGTATTTGTGAAAAGCCAGAATATCCATCAAGGAAGCAAAAGTGTGTGTGCTTAGACAATCTTTCAAGCATTTGATCAATAAAAGGCAAAGGTTAATGATCTTTTCTAGTAGCTTTATTTAATTTTCTGAAATCAATTTCCATTCTATAGCCTGTGACAATTCTTTGTGGAATAAGTTCATTCTTATCATTAGGAACAACAGTTATACCTCCTTTCTTAGGGACACACTGAACAGGGCTTACCCATCTACTATAGCCTATAGGATAGATTATACCTGCTTCCAGAAGTTTTAATATTTCCGTTCTTACCACTTCTTTCATCTTCGGGTTTAACCGACGTTGGTGATCAACAACGGGTTTAGCATCAGGTTCCATATTAATTTTGTGCTGACATAGAGTGGGACTAATGCCCTTTAAAACAAGTCAAGAGTATATCCAATAGCAGCTCGATGTTTCCTTAGAACTTTCAATAATCTTTCTTCTTCATGTTCTGAAAGGTTAGCACTGATAATAACATGATATATTTTCTTTTCATCAAGATACGCATATTTCAAGGTGTCTGGAAATTGTTTTAGTTCAAACACAGGATCATCTTTAGGTGGAGGAGGACCTCCAAGAGTTTCAACAGGCAAATTGTGTTTAAGTAGAGGACGTTGTTCAAAGAAAATCTTATCTATTTCATTTCTTTCATGCATATGTAAATCATTTTCATGATCTTGCAAGTATTGTTCTAAAGGATCAGTAGGTGGCACATCAATAGAAGCAAGACCAATTAATTCATCCTTACTAGGCAATTCTTTTTCATGATGATTTCTACTAAACTTAGAAAAATTAAACTCATGAGGTTCATCACCACAATAGGTTCACAGTTGAAACTTTAGCATGTTCCTTTATCCTAACAGGAAAAGGGGGTTTCTCAATATAAGCAGTAGGAACAACTGTATCAAAATTATAGAGTATAGTTTCATCTTTAAGAGGTACCGGTTCTTTAATTTCTTCTTTAATAGGTGGGTGATATTTAAACCACTTCTCTTTAGGGAGTTCAACATGAGTAGCAAATGATTCACAAAAGGAGGCTACTATCTCAGAGTCAAGTCCATATTTAGTGCTAAACTTTTGAAAAGCATCGGTATCCATAAAAGATTTAACACAATCATACTTAAGCTTTATACCTGACTCTTTACCTTCGTCGTGTTCCCAACTTCAGAGTTGCGTTTAATTCTTTCTAAAAGATCCCATCGGAATTCAATAGTTTTCTTCATAAAAGAACCAGCACAAGAAGTATCCAGCATGGTTTGATCATTACGAGAAAGCCGAGCATAAAAGTTCTGAATAATATTTTCTCTTGAGAGCTCATGATTGGGGCATGAATATAACATTGACTTAAGCCTTCACCAAGCTAGAGCGATACTTTCTCCTTCACGAGGCCAAAAATTATATATAATTCTGATCACAATGAACTAGATGCATAGGATAAATTTTTTGGTGGAACTCCAATTTTAAACGACTCCAATTCCATGATCCAATATCATCGCATAGCCTATACCATGCCAATGCTTTTCCCTTTAAAGATACAGGGAAAACATTTTTCATCACCTCATCTCCGGGTAAACCTGCAAGCTTGAACAATCCACAAATTTGTTCTACATATATCAAGTGCATATCAGGATGTTCTGTTCCATCTCCTGCATAAGGATTAGCTAGCAGTTGTTCTATCATACCCGAAGGAATTTCATATTCAATATTTTCAATAGGTGCAGTAGGTTGAGGGGCAATTAATTGTGGTTCCGGACGAGGTGAAGATACCCCGAACAAACCCCTCAAAGGATTGTTTTCCATAGTGACAAGTGACAATAAATTTCAGCACACTATATAAATGTTTCCTTACCAAATTCCACTTACCAAAGGCGCTTCACTCCCAAGAAACGGCGCCAGAAAATAGCCTTGGTGACCCACAACTATAGGGGATCAATTGTAGCTCTTTTCGATAAGTAAGAGTGTCGAACCCAACGAGGAGCAGAAGGAAATGACAAGTAGTATTTAGTAAGGTAATGTCTGCAAGTGCTGAAACTGTAAGTAGCGAGTAGTTTGATAGCAAGATAGTTTGTAATGAGCAAGTAACGATAATAGTAACAATTATGCAGCAAGGTAGCTCAATCCTTTTGAGGAAAAGGACAGGCCAAAACGGTCTCTTATGATAAGCAAAGCATTCTTGAAGGTACACGGGAATTTCATCTAGTCACTTTCATCATGTTGGTTTGATTTGTGTTCGCTACTTTGATAATTTGATATGTGGGTGGACCGGTGCTTAGGTGCTGTTCTTACTTGAACAAACCTCCTACTTATGATTAACCCTCCCGCAAGCATCCACAACTACGAGAAAAGTATTAAGAATAAATTCAAACCATAGCATTAAACTCTAGGATCCAATCGGTCCCTTACGGAATAGTGCATAAACTGGGGTTTAAGTTTCTGTCACTCTCGCAACCCACCATCTATTTACTACTCCACAATGCATCCCCTTAGGCCCAAATATGGTGAAGTGTCATGTAGTCGACGTTCACATGACACCACTAAGGGAATCACAACATACATACTATCAAAATATCGAACACATATCAAGTTCACATGATTACTTGCAACATGATTTCTCCCGTGACCTCAAGAACAAAAGTAACTACTCACAAATAATCAACATGCTCATGATCAGAGGAGTATTAATATGCATGATGGATCTGAACATATAATCTTCCACCAAATAAACCATATAGTAATCAACTACAAGATGTAATCAACACTACTAGTCAGCCCTAGCAACAATCTATAGTTCCGATAACTAGATTGAATACAAGAGATGAACTAGGGTTTGAGACGAGATGGTGCTGGTGAAGATGTTTATGGAGATTGCCCTCCCCAAGATGGGAGAGTTGTTGGTGATGATGATGACGATGATTTCCCCCTCTGGGAGGGAAGTTCCCCCGGTAGAATCGCTCCGCCGGAGGGCAAAGTGCTCCTGCCCAAGTTTCGGCTCGAGACGGCGGCGCTCCGCCCTGAAAGTCCTCTCCTAATTTTTTCTAGGTCAAAATGACTTATATACCAGAAGATGGGCACCGGAGGTGGGCCGAGGAGGCCACAACCCACCAGGGCGCGCCTGGGGGGCCTGGCGCGCCCAGGTGGGTTGTGCCCACCTGGTGGCCCCCCTCTGGTAGTTATTGGCTCCAATATTTCTTAAATAATCCACAAAAATTCTCCATGAAGTTTCAACTCATTTGGAGTTGTGCAGAATAGGTGGCCTAATGTAGCTTTTTCAGGTCCAGATTTCCACCTGCCGGAATTCTCCCTCTTGGTGTATGCCTTGCAAATTATGAGAGAGAAGGCATTAGAATTACTCCAAAAAGCATTATTATGGATAAAAACATTATAAATAACAGTAACAAAACCTGATGCAAAATGGACGTATCATCATGCAACGGATGCACTAGAGCTATAAGTGTATGAAAGCTCAATACTGAAACTAAGTGGGTGTACATACAACTTGCCTTCACATGAAGACCTCGGGCATTTGAGGAAGCCTGACATTGGAATATACAAGCCAAGTTATATAATGTAAAATTCCCACTAGTATATGAAAGTTACAACTCTGGAGACTCTCTATATGAAGAACATGGTGCTACTTTGAAGCACAAGTGTGGTAAAAGAATAGTAGCATTGCCCCTTCTCTCTTTTTCTCTCTCTTTTTTTGTTGGGCTTTTCTAGCCTCTTTTTTTAATGAAGTCCAGAAACTCATCCTCATTCTTTGGAGGAATCATTAGTCTCCATCATCCTTTACCTCACTTGGACAATGCTCTAATAATGATGGTCATCACACTTTTATTTACTTACAACTCGATAAGCTGATACAAGATGACTCTATATGAATGCCTCTGGAAGTGTACCAAGAAGTGCAATGATCTAGCATAACATGTATTACAATGATGAACGGCGGCTTTGCCACAAATATCATGTCAGCTCTATATGTTCATGCAAAGCAATATGATGATGAACACACATGTCATAAGACGGTTGGGTGGAAGTTTCATTGCAATATATCTCGGAATGGCTATGGAAATGCTATGATAGGTAGGTATGGTGGCTGGTTTGAGGAAGATATAAGGAGGCTTATGTGTGATAGAGCATATCATATCACAGGTGTCGGTACTAAAACTGGCAGACCTCGGGTAGCAGGCCCTGAGCTATGGATCTCCGATTGATGTGTAATAGGAGACAAAGGGGGCAATACTTACCCAGGTTCGGGCCCTCTCGAAGAGGTTAAAACATATGTCCTGCTTTGATTGTATTGATGATGATGTATCGAGTACAGACTTGATCTACCTCAAGATCGTACGTTATCTTCTAACCCTAAGGTGAGTAATGATGATTATGTCTCTATGGACTAAACTCCTCAGATTACATAGGCACTGGGGGTATCTAAGGTTATATATGGTCGGTTGACACCTAGGGATAAGCGTGGCGATAATCGAAACAATCCTTTGAGTACATGTCAAGTCTTTGGCAGAGTCCTTAATCACGCCAGGGCTTGACGCTTTCGGAGTCCTTCCTTTTTAGATCGATGGGCCATAAGCTCGGCCCGGGGACTGTGGGCCAACTAGGTTGGTACCCCCTAGTACAGGACATCGTCAGTAGCCACTGAACTGGTCTTCGAAGCTGGAGTCCACAATTTTTCTCGGCCCCCATGTCTTTGGCATGATAGGCAAGTTATTTTCTACCGGTAATTGTTTATATAAATCCGAGCTCTCCCTCTAATGGGGGAGCCCACTGACCACATGCTCCAAGACTCATGCTTCGTTATCCGAAGTCTTTAGATAACTTAGCCTCTAAGGTCAGGCGCATGGGTGTGAATAGTAGTTGTGTCCTGACACCTTTACCGAAGCGTCGCCACCTATACCATACCGAGCCAGTTACTGCTACTCGAATGGCGGACTGAGGTGGTCCTCTTATTGGCACATCATCAAGATTTGTTTCATCCCACGCACGCATAACTGCGCACCTTTCTTAAGAACCAACACTGGATCTTCTTTTGTTACTCCCCAAGTCTATTTAGTGTCAGCGAACACATACCACTATCTATATATAGGTTTTTCTTTTTCCTAGAGGTTGTCGCTTAGGTCCTTGGACCCTTCCTTCATGAAGCTTGAGGAAGCACTCACTTTTCTATCCACGGCATTCTTGGTTCTGCACTTAGTCTTGAACCTGTGTTGGTTTGGGATGTCAATCTCATTCGTCAGCGATGTGTGCCGCGTACTATGATTGCTTTCTTCTTGCTGTCAAATCCCAGCCTATCTTTAAGGGTTGGAACATGGCGATTAACCCGGTGGGGTAAAAGGGACTCTTGGTCTTTCACAGACCTATAAAACCAAGGGGTTGTAATACTACTTTCCCCATGCTCCCATTCCATCGCCATTGCCCACAACCTCCAAAGCTCTGGCGCCCCAGATCTAGTCCAAAGCTTTCGCCAGTCCTTTAGCACTCGCCGCTCCTTCTCCAGCAATGGTTGATGCCAACCTAAAGGGCCAATGGGTGGCCTCCATCATTACATATGGCGTCATCTAGGAGCTCCAATCCATGGGTTACATCCCCGCCGATGCTGCCTGTCGGGCCCTAGATCCCAACCAGCGGATCCCTACTCCCAAGCCTGGGGAGAGGGTAATCTTCCTCCCCCACCTCGTCCAAGGTATAGGCTTACCCCTGCACCCCTTCATGCGCAGGGTACTCTTCTACTATGGGCTAGAATTCCACCATCTAGATGCCCACGAGGTAACCGCAGCCCTCCATCGGAATGATTAAATCAATTCTTCCTTCCCCTGAAATGGATCCCCAGGGCGCAGCCAATATAGTGCTAGCTAGTCACCACTGCCCGAGGAGTCATGATCTCCTCAGCTCGAGGCACTCTTGGCTGCGGAACCATATGTTCTCCCGGTCAAGGAGCAGAGGCGACTGAAGGGGAGGGGCGGCCTGCGCATCCGATATCCTTCGGATGCCAGGTCCGAAGACACCATGCCTCGTCCACCCACGAGGTGGAAGAGGAGAGGAGGAGGAAGAGCAGGACGAGGGGGAAGGAGTGCCTTCCCCAAAAAGGAAGAGGGCGGCTTCCGAAGATATCGAGGAGGATGAGCATCCTCGGGCCCGCAGAAAACTATGCAAGGCTTGGGCCGACGAGCCCGGCCAGTGGGCCGTCCCCGCCCTGGTCACGCTCTCTGATTCTTCAGATGATGACCTCCCGTAGCAGAGCAGGACCAAGTCAGTGCCTATGAGGTATTCCTGACCAAACGTGGTCAACGCTCCTTCATGTATGCATCTTTTGATATGTGACTCCTTGCTTATTTTTGCAACCCGCAGTCACAACCCTAGTTTAGCATTGCACTAGGGCTAGTCTTGCATGTGCATCATGTCTAAAATTTTCCCTCAATATGAAATGGGGATCTAGCAAACCCTAGCACCCCTCTAAAATACTAGGATCACCTGAAAAAAATTTCAATGAACCCAAAATGCCCTGAAAAAAGTTCATCATTTTTAAAATGGGTGGAAACCTTTGCCAAAAATGGTGCACATTTTTCTAGGTCATCTTTGGATTTTTTATTTAAATCATAAAGTATTTAATTTGGGCATTTAATTACTATAAATGCTCAAATAATTCGGAAAAAAGATGAGGGATGTTGGAAATAATTCTAAATATGCCCACAAATAATTTCAGGAGTTTTAGAAGTGGTTTAGTATGTTTACTAAATCAACAACAGAAAAGCAAAATAGAAAAATAGAAGATATAAAAAACAGAAAGACGAACCTCACCTGGCCACTTACCTGGGCCAGCTAGCGGCCCAGATCACCAGCGCAGTCATCCTCCTGCGCCAGTCAGCCAAGTGCGCGGCCGACGCGCGCGCTGGATCCTATTTGGCGCCCTCAGCGCCGAATACAGCGTTAACCGTACAGGGCGCCCACCCCCCATGCGCAACGGGCCAACCCACATTCCCTTTTTTTCTAAACTGATGCAAAAAATCAAGAGCGGGGACGAGGATTCGAACCCGCGCCCTAGCGGTTAAGTGTGCCACGCCATAACCACCGCGCCACGCGCCTTTTTGCAATCAAGTACATTTTCTTAACTCTTTTGTTCTTTTCTTTTGTTCTTTTTCTAATTCGACGAAAAAAGTTCACTGGATTTCACGAACAATTTTTCAACTTTAACGAGCTTTTCAAAAATTGGGTGAACTGTTTTTTTCCAGTTCGATGAACTTTTTTGAAATCCGATGAACTTTTTTCCAAATTCATTGAGATTTTGTTCAAATCCGATGAACTTTTTTTCAAATCTGATGAACTTTTTCAAATTTGATGAACTTTTTTTCAAATTCGATGAACTTTTTTTGAAATCCGTTGAACTTTTTTTCAAATCCGATGAACTTTTCTCTTTTTTGTGTTCAAAATTGATGAACTTTCGGAAATTTGTGAACTGTTTTTAAGATCGTAAATTTCAGATTCATGTGTTTTCAGTTTTGTGAACGAAAGGACGAACAGCAAAAAAAAAAGAACGAACGAAGGAAATGTGAGCGAGCGATCGAAGAGGAGAAAGGAAGAGAGCGTGCTAGTTGGGCCGGCCCATGCGAGGCTGCGCGCGAGCGCCCGCTAAGTGAACGGGCGGATAAGGCCGGAGAGGAGGTCTCGACGCGCGCCACGCCACCAGGCTGCCTGACTGCATCCCCGGCCAGCGCGACACCGCGGTCGACCTTCTCACTGTCGTCCACATCGAACCGACCCCCTCATTCATCCCCCTCGCCTCTCCCTCGCCTTCTCCTCGCCATGGTCAATGCCTCCGTGTGCACACCGCTGCCATAGCCGTGACCACCGCATCCCCTCGCCCGCTGGAGCTGTCCACGAGCTCCGCCACGTCGTCCCTGACCTCCTCACCGAGCCACGCAACCAGACATGTGCCGCAGCGGCTTCCCCGACCTGGTCTTCAAGCTCCGTCTGCAGAGATTGCCACCGCTGGTACGTCGTCGACCGTGCCTCCCTAAGCTCGTCGTCCACCCCGTTCGAACCGCCATTAGCTCCGGCTACTAAGCCCTCTCATTCCCGTGTGAGTTGCACCGCATAGCCGCCATTTTCACCGAAGCCGAAGGCCTCCTCGCATCCGGCCATGTCGCCACCATAGCTATGGTCGTGCAAGCTCGCATCTGAGCTCACCACCGTGATCAGTGCACTCCCACGAGTCGAACACACCCACCTACTCATCCTGCCGTGCCCTGGAACATCGATTCGATCGACGCCCAAATGCTGGCCGTCGAGGGAGTGGACCCCGCCCTCGTCCTAGTCCACCTCCGGCGAAACCGCTTGCACCAATCGATGTCGGCGAACCTCCTCGTCACGTAGATGACCTCAGCTGTTGATTTGGTCGCCGGAGCTCGAAGCCCGCATGTTAGGGCATCTCAAGGATTCATCTCCAATTTCATGGCGAATTCGAAATGCATGAGAGTATTCGGCGGAGAGGAGGAAGGACACCCTGCTTAGAAGCACGCACTCCACACGCTACCTAGGCGTTTGCCAGCCGCCGCTCGAATCTTATCGTTACAGATATAAGTACAACTCTTAACAGGCCCATTCTGGGCCGGCGAGCCGAGCCGGTGGGCGAGGCTGTCTTCTGGGCAGGCTTGAGGTTTGAACCTGGTCTTGGCGCTCGTCCGGTTCGCTGACAATCCCTCCCCCCTTAGAATCGGCTTGCCCCCAAGCCGGTGCTCGCGGAAACCTCTGTTTCAGTGCAATCTTGTCCTCCCATGTAGCCAGATCGACCGGAGTAGAGTTCCACTTGATCAGAACATGAACCACTGAATCATTGCCGCGACGTACCACTCTTTGCTGTAGGACTTGTTTAGGGAACTGGAACTGGTCGTCAGGGGAAGGAAGCAGCGGCATAACTTGTTGATGAGGAGCAAGCACCTTCTTGACCAGGGAAACATGGAAGACCGGATGAACTTTGCTGGTTGCTGGTAATGCAAGCTTGTATGCCACCTGACCAATCCATTCCAGCACTTCAAATGGCCCGTAGAACTTGAACTCCAGTTTGTGATTCGCCCGTGGCGCCACTGAAGACTGAAGGTAAGGTTGGAGCTTTAGAAACACTTTATCTCCCACTGCGAACTCACGATCCGATCAATGCTTGTCAGCCTGATGTTTCATGCGCTGCTGGGCTCGCAACAGATGTTGCTTAACTGAATCCATGACCACAGAGCGATGAGAGAGCCACTGTTGTAAGTCAACTGACTGAATTGTGTCATCAGGAGCAAGGCCAAAGTGACGTGGACTATGGCCGTAGGTTATTTCAAACGGAGTCTTCCCAGTAGCGGAATGCCAGTTGGTGTTGTACCAATACTCACATAATGGAATCCACTTTGCCCAACGAGATGGATGTCCACTGACGAAACAGCGGAGGAAACATTCCACTTGTTGATTGACGCGCTCGGTTTGGCCATCCGATTGGGGGTGACGAGCTGAACTCATACGCAGCAGTATACCACACTTTTGAAATAGTTCACTCCAAAATTTGCTGGTGAAGATCCGATCACGGTCAGAGACAATGGAAAGAGGCATACCATGAAGTTTGTAGACACAGTTCAGAAACGCCTCAGCTACTGTTTCTGCAGAAAATGGATGGTGCAGAGGGATAAAGTGCCCATACTTAGAGAGGTTGTCAATGATAACCAGCAGACAATTGTAACGACCTGATATAGGTAAACCTTCCACGAAGTCCATGGTTACCATTTCCCAAGGCAGAGAAGGGATAGGCAAGGGCTGGAGTAATCCAGGGTAAGGTATCCTTTCTGGTTTAGCTTGTTGACAGGTGATACAGTGCTGCACATGCTTCTTGATATCACCTCTCATTCCTTTCCATCTGAACATCTGCTTGATGCGTTTGTAAGTGACAGGAAAACCAGAATGTCCGCCCAAGGGACTGTCATGGAATGCAGCACAAATTTTGCTGTGAAGCAGAGGATCATTGCCAACCCAGACACACTTGCCTTGTTTCAGAATACCAGCTTTGAGTGAGAATTTGTCACTAGTTGTAGGGAACACCGCCAGTTGTTGGACCAATTCAGATGCAACTGGATCATTGATATAACTTTGCATGATCTCTTCTAGCCAGGCAGGTTGTGCTGAGGAGATGTGATGCAGTTCAGGTAATACATCACCTGCAGTAGCAGGTCTCCAAGATAGGGAACTAGCAGCACTGTTCTCTACTCCTTTTTTATATTCAATGGAATATTGCAGTCCCAACAGTTTAGTCAGTGCTTTTTGTTGCCACCTTGTATGTAGTCTCTGCTCAGATAAGCAAGCTAGACTGCGCTGGTCAGTTTTATAACAAACTCCGATAGCTGTAAGTATTCCATTGCTCCACTGCCAACAGAATTGCCAAATATTCTTTTTCATAAACTGACAGTGTTTGATTCTGGGCCCTAGTGCTTTACTAACATAAGCAATGGGGTGTCCTTTCTGCATCAGCACTGCTCCAACTCCAACATCACATGCATCAGTTTCCACCACAAACTTTTGAGTGAAATCTGGTAATGCTAGCACAGGGGCTGAAACCAAGGCTTGCTTTAAATTCAGAAAAGCTTGTTGTTCATTCTGAGTCCAAAGGAATGGGACTCCTTTCTTCAACAGATTTGTTAAGGGCTTGTTGATCATACCATAGTGGGCAATGAACTTCCTGTAATAACAAGCAAGACCAAGAAATCCTCTCACCTCTTTAGCAGTTTGAGGCACTGGCCAGTCCTGGATAACAGTAATTTAGAAGGATCTGTAGCAACCCCCTTGTCACTGATAACATGTCCCAGATAAGCAATCTAATTCTGAGCAAAAGCACATTTAGATAACTTGACTTGCCACTGGTGTTGGAGCAGTAACTTCAGGACTTCAGCTAAGTGTTGCAGGTGTAATTCATAAGAAACACTGAATATTAGGATATCATCAAAGAAAACCAAGACATTCTTTCTGATGTGAGGAGCCAAGGTATCATTCATTCCAAAATTGGAAGTGTTAGGTCGTCCAGTAAGACTAAATGAAAGTACCAGAAACTCAAAATGACCAAAGTGTGTTTGAAAAGCAGTCTTGTGTTCCTCTCCAGGTGCCAGTCTGATCTGGTGGTAGCCAGACCTAAGACCAATTTAGAGAACCACTTAGCTCCTGCTAGTTTATTAAGTAGCTCATCAATAATGGGAATTGGATATTTGCTCTTCACTGTGATAGCATTCAGCTTCCTGTAATCAAAGACTGGTCTCGATGTTTTATCCTTTTTCTGAACCATAATCATGGGAGAGGAGAAAGCACTGTTGTTGGGTCTAATAATGCCAGATGCTAGCATATCCTTGACTTGCTTCTCCATTTCATCCTTCAGAGCAGGTGCAATTATGTAAGGCCTGTTGTAAACTGGTTGTGCTCGAGGTACCAATGGAATAGTGTGGTCATATTTCCTCCTTGGAGGTAGACCAGTGGGAGCCTCAAATACAGGAGCAAATCGTTGCAATATTTCCTGAACTTCAGGAGGAACATCGGTTAAAGAGGGATTTTTAGTTGCCAGCAAAGCAGATAATTCTACCATAGCAAACATTTGGGGAGCCGCATCCTGACCAAGCAATGTGATCATTTTGTCCTCTAGGTGAAATGATTGCCAATGAGCAGCCCAGTCCACTTGCATGGGGCTGTGTGCAGCCAACCAATCTAATCCCAAGATTCCATCATAAGATCCCAGGGGAAACACCTTGAAAGTGCTGGTAAATTCATGTCCAGCAAAAGACCAAAGTCCTTTCAACAGTTGCTTATTGCAGGGAACCACCCTGCCATTAGCTACTTTGACCATGGTCACAGGCATCTCAGTGATCCCTTTAATAGTGATTGTAGTAGCAGTATCTAGGAAAGTGTGGGTACTGCCTGAATCCACTAAGAAAACCAGTGATCTCCCTTGAAGTTGTATTTTTAATTTCATGGTAGTTGTTGCTGGGGCTGTTACATCCCCCATTGTCGCAGCTGATATACTGATCGCATTAGCTTCAGTTGAAACAGAATCCTCTGAGTCACTTTGTTCTGATGGCATGCTCTGAACATAGTCCAGCATTTCTTGTACTACGTGCAGTTGCTCCTCTTGTTTGCAACGATGGTCTTGAGCCCAGCGCTCCCCACAGATGAAGCACAGGCGCTTGGATTTTCTATAAGCACGGAGAGCAGACCAGTGGTCTTCAGTTGCAGTTGAACGTTGTGTGTCAGTAGAACGTTTGTCCTCCACTGGTTTACTGACAGAAGTTCTACTAGAAGAAGGTGTGCTGCGTTTACTGGAAACTGATCCAACTGAACTTTCACTCAACTCTTCAGATAACAGTGCTAAAGCATAAGCCGAGTCCAAATCAGCTGGCTGTTGCATCCCTACAATAAGCCTGACTGATGGTGTTAATCCTTCCATGAACCTCGTCACATAATGCACAGGGTTAGGATCTGTTTCATACGCAGTCAGTTGATCATACAGCTCTGAAAGACGCTCAACATACTCCTCCACCGTGCTTGTCTGACGCACATGAAACAGCTGCCACAGAATATTCTGATGTTTATTGCGACCAAAACGGGATTGCAGCAGTTCACAAAACTCTGTCCAGGATACATTTGGGGCACGGCGTTGCACCGATTCAAGCCAACGCACCGCTGTACCATCAAACAGAGCAGACGCAAAAGGAATCCACTGGTTCGATGGTGTATTCCAAAACCTGAAGTAATCTTCGCATTGAGACTGCCACAACTTTGGATTAGACCCATCGAATCGAGGAAGTTCAATTCGAGGACCAAAACTCTTGCCATCTGACTGATACGGTCTGAATCCTTCACCAATACCAATAATCTGACGCGAATGGGACGGATCTGTAGTCATACCTCGAACAGGAGGAGGCACATATTTTGGACCTGAATTCCTTTGTTCAGCTTCAGAGCGACATCCGTCAGAACCACTGGAGCCGCTGCTCGGAGGTCGAGTGCGCGTTGGTACCGCCATGGTGCGCGGAGATGGCGGCGTGGGTGGGAATGACGCAGCGCCTCTCTCGGTACCGATCTTGCCTCGAAGCTCGTCCAGATCGACGCTGGTGGCGAGCTTGGCGTCGTCGATGCGGCCGGAGAGTTGGTCCAGCTTGGAGTCCAGCTTGGCAAAGGCCGCCGTCATCTCTTCGCTGCGCTCCGCCGTGGTCTTGGATAGGGCGGAGTCGAAGTGGGGGCGCGAAGGAGCTCGTAGATGGCCTTCGTCTCGGGGGAAGTTTTCTCCATGGCCTCTGCTCGCCGCCGATTAGCGAGTCGCGTGCGGTGGTGATGGCCGGGAAGCTCCAGAGAGGAAGGGTGGGGGTGGGGAAAGGCGGCTCTGATACCAGATTGTTAGGGCATCTCAAGGATTCATCTCCAATTTCATGGCGAATTCGAAATACAGGAGAGTATTCGGGGGAGAGGAGGAAGGATACCCCGCTTACAAGCACGCACTCCACACGCTACCTAGCTGTTTGCCAGCCGCCGCTCGGATCTTATCGTTACAGATATAAGTACAACTCTTAACGGGCCCATTCTGGGCCGGCGAGCCGAGCCGGTGGGCGAGGCTGTCTTCTGGGCCAGCTTGAGGTTTGAACCTGGTCTTGGCGCTCGTCCGGTTCGCTGACACCGCACCCCTCCGCCGCGTCTGTAGTCGTTGGCGTTGAGCCGCCGACATATTTGACTTGTTTGACCTGGGGTTTGACCTCCCCAGTTGGCTGACATGTGGGCCCAAGCCCCTAATTATCCTAGGTTAGAATTGACATTAGTGTTAATTAACATTGTTAGTTAGGTTAGACACTGACATGCGGGTCCCACTGGTCAGTTTGACCTGCGCCGCCCCAGTTGACCTGTTGACATCACAGTGACGTAGTGCTGACGCAATAAATCAATATCTGGATTTAGTTTAACTAGTCATCACCCCGTGCACCTGCACGGTCTAGCCATTATTTGAAGACAATTATTAACAAAATTGTATTAACATGCATAAGACAGGAGGTTAAATTTCAGATATCATAATACTGGACAAATCATAAGTTATTTGAAACAATTGTGACAAACAATAATCGCATGTATTATTTTCTGACAGGTTTAAGTTCATATGATATATTATGTCTGACAATCTATGCATATTTTACTTCTTGTGTATAGATTAAGCAATTTTGCACGTTAATGACCTCGACAGTGATATGTAGGGGCCATTAGGGATAGATTATGTGTGTTTATGTCTGACTGGATCTTATTTTTGCACGTGGCGAGATTGAGGTATTTTTTCCTATCAGGCATAGACTTTACTTCTAACATGTGGCTTGTCGACTCCTATATTTTAAGTACCTTTTGTCATTTTTCAAGTGAAGCAGGCAAGTAGTTTTATTTTGGCGCTACTTGGGATGCGTCGTTTTTTCGCACGAGGAGAAGACTATTTATTCGTACATATGTTTTCTTTTCCGTTTTCTTTTTTTTTTGTGAGAAGGCATGTGATTATTCGTACGTATCATCTTTTATCTGTCTTATAAAAACTGAGAAGGCATATGATATTTTTGAACTTGCAAGTGTGAGATGGTGGCATTTTTTATAAATCGTGATGGCTATTTTTCTATAGAATGAGGGCTCCTTTTTCAAACGTGATATATTTTCTTGTATTAAAATAAGGCCGTGTCCTCTCTTTGTAGGTGTTGGTAAAATTCTTCAAGCAGTGGTGTATTTTTATGAGCTGGGATTCTAAAAGATCTTGACCACCAAATTTTGTATGTATCCTTTTTCCTTTGTTCAGAAGACCGAACGTGATTTTTCTTACTATATTTTTTCCTTTTTCTTTTCAAAACAGCGGCATACTTTTTGCGAGGGGAGAAGGCATATATTTTGAAAGGAAAACCTGGCCGTGTGTCACAATGGCCTTTTATATTATAAAATCACAATGGCTCTTGTAGTATGAGGACTCTATTTTTGACATGAGTCCCCACGATGCCTCTTTTCTTGTAGCATGAGGACATTTTTTTACGTGATTTTCTTTTTTCATGCAAAGCGTGATTCCCTTTTCTATATTATAAGGTTGTGTCTATCTTTACCTAATAATAAAGCACGTAGGGTTTTTGCTCGTCCGTCGCGCCAATTTGCAAAAAGCACCTGCGTTTTCATGAAATCAACCCGCAATCCAGATTTAAGTCACACCGAACCGTTATTTTACAGTTTTTGAAAACCCCCCTGACTTTTTAGGTATTCCATCCGCGGATCATATTTAAGTCAAACAAATGCTTTTCTAAACCATCCATATCTTTTAAACCGTAACTCCGATTTAAACATGTTATATATGAAATTTGATTATAAAAATATGTAGAATATGAATATAAGATTATTTTAACCTGTTAAGTATTTATAAATATTATTTTGGAAGATATTTAATTCAAACAAATGGTTTTCTAAATTATACGTATGTTTTAAACCGTAACTCCGATTTTAATATGTTATATATGAAATTTGATTAGAAAAATGTGTAAATTCTGTATATGATGTTAATTTACCTGTTAAATATTTTTAAAATTTTGTTTTGGAAGCAAACTTATAACTATAGCGCAAAATCAATTTTTCTTTCATACAGGCGACGATCCGGATTACAAATAAACACCCACTATAATCATATATGGAAAAGAAAACATCTAGAACTACACATGCATACCTCTGAATACGTCGCAGGGGAAAACAACAGATTTCTCATCGCGAGTGTGAGAGAAAGCAAGAGAGAGGGAGAGGGAGGAGAGAGGGAGAGAGAGATATCTTAGGATTAACCACATTCTAACACGTTTTGGTTTGTGTGAACACTAAGGCCACCGCCGGCGAGGGTGAGAAGAAGGATAAGCGGCAACACAAATATGATGCGTCGCTAAAATAAAGGAGATTGACCTATTGTGGTCTTGAGTGATGGTTGTTCGGTTAAGAGTGTGTTGTATTTTTTCTCCCGTTGCAACGCACGGGCTCTTTTGCTAGTCTTTTCTATACGTGCAGGTTCTATTCTTTACGTATGTCATATCTTTATAGAAGCCATGGACTTCTAATACATCTTGACGATTAAAATTTTAATCTAATGGTTGAATTAATCTTGATGATGTGGATTAACGTAAACACTCGAATGGTGCCTCCAATTAGTAAATACTAGTCATGCACCCGTTCATCCGCATGGGCTAGTCTATAGAATATTGATGATTTGCTATGATTTTGGTTTGTTGTTATTTGAATGTTGCATGCTTCAAAATTCTTCCTTTTTCCATAGTGATTATTCTACAATGCTATATTTTATATTTAAAATTAAATCAACATAATTTCCATTGATTTTTATTTTTAGTTTTATTACAACTTTAGATTTTTGTTGTATTTATGTTTCAAGTGCATCATTGTGCATGTTTTAATATGCAGTCATTTTTGTTCGCGTACTTCCTTGAAACTTCCTTGAAAGTGTAAATTCATATAAGAGTTACAAAAAGGTAATTAACTATCCGTGACTTCATAAATGTTTGGAAGAAATAAACCAATCCTTGTCTTCACTAGTAGAAAACAGGGCTTTGGTTCGGCCAGAAAAGAGCATTAATCCCGGTTGCATTACGAACCGGGACTAATGTGAGCATTAGTCCCGGTTCGAGCGGCTAGGGCACTGTACAGGCATTAGTCCCGGTTCAAATGGGACCTTTAGTCCCGGTTGGTGCCACGAACCGGGACTAAAGGGTGCGATGCCCATTAGTACCGGTTCGTGGCACCAACCGGTACTAAAGGTTAGACCTTTAGTCCCGGTTCGAGCCACCAACCGGTACTAATGGGGTTTGAGGCATTAGTACCGGTTCATGGCACGAACTGGTACTAAAGGTCTTCAAAAATTAAAATCCTTCCAGATGTAGTTATGTTACTACATGTACTAGTTAGGAAAATTTAAAAACTTAAATTTGGACATGTTTTGCAAAAAGTGTAGGGAAAATGTAAAACGGCTATAACTTTTGCATACGATGTCAAAAAAAACGTATAATATATCAAAATGTTCAGCACGAAAATCCGGCCTGTTTGGAAATTTTTAGAATCCTTAAATTCTAAAAGGAAAAAAAGTTATGCTCAAATTTCTGTTTTTTTTGAATTTTTGTTAACTATGGTCAAACTACTTTTTCAAGAAGTATTAGTGTTACTAAATAATTATTCAAGAATATTAGTGTTACTAAATAATTATTTCAATTTTTTTGAATTTTGGTCAAATCTGGTCAAACTGTGGTCAAACTATGGTCAAACAATGGTCAAACTAATTATTCAAGAAATATTAGTGTTACTAAATAATTATTTCAGTTTTTTTGAATTTTGGTCAAATCTAGTCAAACTATGGTCAAACTGTGGTCAAACTACTTATTCAAGAAATATTAGTGCTACTAAATAATTATTGTTTTTTAGAACAATAGTTTCAAACTCAAACAGTGAAATGTGTGACTTCATGCTCAAGCTAAATTCCTGAGGGTTAATAGGATTGATATCTTACTATTGTTAGGAAAACAACAAGTGCAGACTTGGAAACGAGGGAGAATAGAACCCGTAAGTTAAGCGTGCTCAGGCTGGAGTAGTGAGAGGATGGGTGACCGTCTGGGAAGTTAGATGATTTGGAATGATGAGGGGTGATTAGAGATTACAGGTTAAATTGAGCAGTGATGAGGGGTGATTAGAGATTAGAGGTTAAAATAATTCAGAAATTTGAAAATAAAAAAAGAATTCAAAAAAAAATCATAAAATTTCCTTATTACTGGTTGGTGTTACCAACCAGGACTAAAGGTGGACCTCCAGGCAGCGGCCACGTGGAGGGCCTTTAGTCCCGGTTCCAGAACCGGGACTAAAAGCCCTTTTTCTACTAGTGCTTCTCCATGTGTGACACCGTAAAGTAGCTTTATAAACAATATGTCATGGTCGAACTTCCCTTTGATTTCAAACGCAACGTAAAACATTGATACAACTCGCAAGACATCCCTAAACTTGTGCTTTGCTCATAGATCATAATCATATTTTTACCGGCACCAATTGCTCCTTCGTAAGGCGTCTTATTTGCTACCATATGCACCGTTTTAAAAAATGCATAGAAGAAAATCATCAGATACCATCGCAGAAAAAGCCATCAGCTTAATATGGGGCTAGAAATAAGATGTGAACTACTATCTCTTTTTTTACTGTCAACGTGATGAAGTCAAGCCTTTTGTCCATTATGTACCATCTATTTAGATATATTGTAGTATTGTTTTTATATAGAGAGTGACCATGATTAAGTTTTACAGAAGCCTTAACAATTAATGTAGAAGGATCAATTAGCCAGTATCGTTCCTTGCTAATAACCTCCACTGTTATGTTTGTTCATGTGCAAATGTGACCCTAGATCAAAGCGATTTCAAACTGTGTGGAACATTATTTTATATTTATTATTATTTCTACTTATACAAAACAAAATAAGTGTTCGAAACTGTAGTTTTCAGTTCCCTTAATATCTGCGTGTTTCTAGAATTTTTGTTTGAAAACAATATATGACCCAAAAAAGACGTTAAAGGTTTGTTCTAAACAAAACATCGTATAGATCTGAATTTTGCATAACACACCTTTTTCAATAGAATTTATTTATTTATTTGTATCTGTTCCAAGAATCATAGAGCATCGTGTTGGTAGCTATTGTTACTCCTGTTTATATAATATAAAAGATGAAACAAAATATAATCAGAATACATTAAGACATCCACCAAACAGCAACTAACGTAGGTTTAAACACCGATTGTTTCTTCTCAAAGAGCATCAAAACGTTTGGTAAGAAAAATAGTAAGGGAATCATTGGTTCCTTTGGGAAAGATGAACGTATAGCTTAACTGCAACAAAGGTATGATTCAGTCCCAGCCCTGAAAGGAATTAAGCCTGAAGCAACAAGTTAGTTGCATAGGATTAATTAATTAAGATCCAATCTCAAAAGCACGTATCGACGTATGCATCTATCGCTTTGTATTCTCATCCATCAGTTGTCCCTCTCTCCATGTACAGCATGCTTGCAAATTCTGTAGTCCCGTCCGTTGTCCCTCTCTCCATCTACAACATGCTTGCAATTTCCATATCCTGAAGTCCTGCTTCCCCTCTTCAATCTGCATGCGTTGCCGCTGATGGCCGTTCTGTTGTGTCAGTGCGCACAACCGGTTAGCTGACACGAGAGACATAGCAAGCTTGATCCGGCCAACTTGGCATGGCAGAACAGGCTCGGGTCAATGTTGGGACCTGGAAAGACAACATATCCTAGCTCTTCACACCTTCTACACCGGCAGGTTGTCCGAACCACCACCTGAGAATCATCTACCAGCACCAAAACAAACCAATTCAGCACGCAAATATTCCGTTGAGAATAAAAAATCAAACCTGTTAAGCTACCTATATGATCCAGCGTCCTTGCAATCAGCGTCTTGGCTTTGCATGTGGTACTGTGGTGTACTTATAAGAAAAATAAGAGATCTTTAGTGTTAGTGCTACAGAAAAATCAAGCAGGGTATGCACCGAATTTAGTGGATCTAGACAACCGAGGATGAACTTGGTGACTTCGGAGATGTAAATCACTGTGCCACCAGTCTTCTAGTAGGTTCTTGAATTGTCAACACACCACATACGACAGCTGCACCATCTAGTTTAGAGCACAATCGGTACACCTTGCAATACCCTGCATGAGTCATCAACATTGTAAGACTGCAGCCTGGAGAACATGGAAGTCAAATAGATTAGTTATACGATGGATTTGATAGTTGGCTTTTTATAGATTAGAATTGTTTGTGTAACATTGAACCTGAGGGCGGATGAGTAGAACGATTAATCTGTACCTCTCAGCCTCGCATGTGGACACAGGCGGCACGGCGGCAGCCACGGTGGGTCGACCATGGCCGTCGAGCCGTAGCTCAGACTCTGCCGGGATAATCTCATGAGGGGCACTACATCCCATGTAGCTTCAGCACATCAAGCCTTGCCTAGGTTGTGAGGGAGGCGGCATAGGAAGGGGAGAGGGAGGGCACTGGTGCTGGCTTGTAGTTAGATTCAATCGCCAGATCGACATTTACAGATCGAAGAGGATTGGGAGGATAAGGCATATGAAGATACATATTGCGTGAATATGTTTTTTTCTTGTTTTTGCCAACGGGGATGGGCTGTTTAGGTACCGTTATAATTGGCCTGCCCGAGCCTTACGTGAGCCTATTGGACTTGTTGTCCATGTTGAAAAAATCTATAGCGTTACAATAAACAAATCTCTAGCGTTAAGAAAAACAATTAATAGAAGATAGATAGAAGAAAGAATCGTTTGATTTTTAGTTTTTTTTGGAGGATTTTTTGAGTCAATCTACACCGTCATAACTCGTCCCCACCAGATTAACGGCTCCTAATTACTGATTAACGTGGTAATTTCTGGAGAGTCTGTAATTAGTATAGGTATAGATATAGATAGATAGATAGATAGATAGATAGATAGATAGATAGATAAGATATAAGATTTAGAATAACCAGGAAATTGCATAAATTGATATGAACTTAAAAAAATCATATAAATTCAACCGTAGTTCAGATGGAAAAGATTTATATATGAAAAATGATTCAAAAAATCCAATATATCCGATGGTACTATTTTCATGCATGAAAAAGCAAGTTAAGCCTGGTGAACAGGTCAAATTAATTAAATGGACTTTGAAAATTCATATGTAAAGTCTGAATTTGAAAATTTGGTTCAAATCAACTCAAACCAATCTGTTGCCGGTTGCATTAGCTGAAACACACACATTTTGCCATGTTATGATCATGCATCATAATGTTGCATATTGCCAGGGTATTGATTATGCCTTCGGTTGTTCTCCGCGGTAGGTTCTGCTCCCGAGGATATTCACAAGTATCCCGCTGAAGGGCAGTACCCTTCCACCACTCTGTCAGGCAAGCAACCCCCACTGAACATTCCGATACAATCCCATCCTCTTGCTCCTGCTCTCTTTTACTGCATTAAGACAACAACATTTCAACTGCTATTTGCTGCGGTAGTTGAACCCCTTCCCTCTGCATGACCTATCATTGCCATAGTAAATAGTTGAAACCCGCTACCATGTATAGGAGTTGATTGAGCCATGTTGTGTTCCTACCATGCTATGCCTGCTATGCTTAGAGTTGTGTCTGGTCTGGTTCAGCTGGGTGATGGATTAGAGTAAAATGGCTATGTTGTAGTGATGAGAGTGATGTGTTGAACCTATTTTGGTAAAGGTATGCATGAGGAGCCATGTAGGAGTACACGGTTGGTTGTTTCATTGGAACTGTCCTTAAGAACTGAGTCCCGTGTAAGTCGTCCAAGACTAGCTACTACCACGCGTGGGCACGAAACCAATGGACTCTCTCGACTTATTAATCGCCTTGTCCTTTGTCCAGGAGTTGCAAGTAGTTTCTTGTGTTTGTAGTATGCTGGAGGCCATGCGTAACGCTGACATTAGGGGTGGGCTATGATGTGGCAGGCAAGTGGCACGGTGTACCAAGTGGCACCACAGTGGTGGGCTTGGGAACCATGCACACATGGTTTGGGCCGTGGTGGAATCCTCGGTCCGACCTCCTTGCGGGTTAGACTCAAATAGGTGATAAACCTGGACTAGAGACTTGTGTGGTTAGTCAGGTCGTGGCCGACACCCTCGCTTGGCTTCCGCTTGAAGGTTGCCGAGTACATATCATGTAAACGACGATAAATGGTGAGAGTGTGTGTGAAGAAGTACACCCCTGTAGGGTAATCAAACTATTCGCATAGCCGAGTCCTCGGATATGGACTACTTGGGAACTTATGTTGTTCCTAGACAACTTAATGGTTACTCATAAAAGCATCAAGACAAGTGTGAGTGCCATTAGGGGTGGAAACGGATCGGATGCGGATCGGATAGTGCTCTTACCACTTCCATTTTCATATTTTCAAAACAAATACGAATGCGAATACGGATGTTATCAGATATGAATGCCGATCGGATGTTACTCGAATACGGATACATATCGGATGTTTACTCAATTCGGAACGGATACGAATAATAGGGACATATTGCTTAAGGAAATTAGTCGATAGCTATGTGCACTAGTAGAAAAAGGGCCATTGTCGAGGTTCGTAAGGCCCATTTTGTCCCGGTTTTTGAACTGGGACTAAAGGGTCGTTACTAATGCCCTAGGCCTTTAGTCTCGGTTCTTACACAAATCGGGACAGATGGGCCTCCACGTGGCCGGTGCAGCGAGCCCAGGCAGGAGGGCCTTTAGTCCCGGTTGGTGGCACCAACCGGGACCAATAGGCATCCACGCGTCAGCAGCTGGCAGGAGCTGAGGTTTTTGTTTTTTTTTCTGAAAGGGGGTGGTTTAGGGGGTAATTTAGGGTGTGTAAGCTAGCTAACAGAGAGAAGTGTCCTCTCTTATTTCCGTGCTAGGTTTACCAACGCTACTGCTATGCCTAAACATGGCTTAGATTAAAGTGAAGGCAACATGTGTTGCATGTCGAAAGTAATATTAATCCTAACTTGATCAAGTTTGGATTAGTACTACTTTCGACATGCACCACATGCTTGTTGCCTTCACTTCGATCCAATCCATGTTCATTTCACCCACTGATATATAATAACTCTTCATGCCCGCATCATGCATCATCATAATAATAAGTCCTACACCCTCTGTAAACTAATATAAGAGTCTTTAGATCACTACTTTAGTATTCTAAACGCTCTTATATTAGTTTACGGAGGGAGTACTAATTATCATCATACAACTTCTACTCGTTATTAATAACAAGTCATATGATCATCATCCTCATAGTCATCGAACCAATCCTATTTAATTGTTCTAGGCACATGATCATCAGTATTAGGTAGGACCTAAATACCCTCTTTAAGGTAAAATAGCATAAAACAATATAGACGCTGACTCTCCATTATGAAGAATGGAGATCATCCTGTCTCCAATTCTTGCGCTTCACTTCCTTTTGCTTCCAAGAACCTCCTTACGACTATCCATACATTTTTTCCATTCCTTGATTTTCATGTCTCCACTTCTTTTAGAAATCTGGTATGGACAGTTGAGATTCGTAGGATGACCTGGACGTATGTTCAAAACATCAAGGCGACCACTCTGATACATCAGATGAGGCACACAATCCTCTGGGATTATCTGTTGAAAAACATAATAATAACTTCATAGTTAGCAATGATGTACTAGTTTTAGAAGTATGCAAAAGATGCACGGATGTCGTAATAGTAAAAAATCTTACCAGGGTATCTCCATAGTAGTTACCGTAGTTCAACAAGTGCACTAGTGGCACGTATTGACCATAATGTGGAAGAGTTTTACAATAGATATTGTAATTCTCAAGATCAGTACAAAATCCGACCACATGATTTTTCTCCTTATAAGTTAACTCAGAGCCATCAGTGTAGTAGGTTCTGTCTACCATGTTCCGCACATTGTTTGAACAATCAAAATAAGCTGTCAACTATTTTTAAATGAACAATATAAATTACTTAATAACTATGTTTGAGAAACTCACATAGCGGTAGATTTGGAGGCATATCAACAAGGACCCAAATGTCCATATTGTCTTGCTCGATGTCAGGATCACCAAGATCCATGGTCACAAGCATACCCTCGTCAAAATCATACATCTTGCAAAATGCTTCCCAATTTTTGCAACCAAAATGGGTTACGCTATCAGAATTATACAGATTTACTTCAAAATCCATATCATGATGGGTCCTTAGGTGAATTTTCTTTGTTTCCATACTTTCATGGTCTTCAATACCCATCCTCTCCAAGACATAGCGTCTTGCATGGCATGGGATAAGCTAGTCGAATTGTAAAAGATGAAAATTACACGTTGAAATAGTTGAAGTCGTGCTTAATTACGAAGAAATAACACTTGTCGTCGTGCGTATCGTTTCAACATCGAAGGTCTCCTCGAGCTTAATGCTGAAGCGCCGATCTTCGTCTAGGTGAGGCCTGTCGCACAGACCTTGGTCGTCGTGGCACTAGTCGCACTCCCCCGGGAGACTTTCGTCGTCCGAGTACGACATTTCCTATGTTCATAATTCAAATATTAAACTTGTACAATTAAATATATGTACTAAAAAACCTAAATTAGATCATTATTATTCAACACGGGTCGACTATCGGTCTGTCGACTCTTTTCTTGAAAACACTCATCTCACGTGGTGTAGATATTCGACCGTTAGTGATGGTAGCTCTCCTTTGATCCCCGAGTGCATTACACCAAGTTGTCTAGCACACGGGAATGAAGGAGAAGCTACCCCCACGACAACAGTTGGGATTCTTCGTCCTCTCATATATATATGGTGGAGACTCTCCCTCACTGATTCCTCTCTGACATTGCGACCATCGGTGATGGTAGCTCCTCCTTTCATTCCCGAGTGCATTACACCAAATTGTCTACACTAGTAGAAAAAGGCTCAAATGTGAAGCACATTAGTGCCGGTTTGCTTTTGAGCCGGCACTAATGTGTCCATTAGTGCCGGTTCCAACGGCTAGCCGGCCGCTCTCATTAGTACCGGTCCGTGGCGAACCTTTAGCACCGGTTCGTGCCACGAACCGGTACTAAAGTGAGTAGTGGCAGGATGTTGTCAGTCTGGGGCCCCTCCAGCACCTTTAGTACCGGTTTGTGTCACGAACCGGTACTAAAGGTCGTCCTACATAAACCCTTCGTCCACCCGAGCTTGCTCTGTTCTTTCCCTTTCCCATCTGCTCTCTGTTCTTCCCCTCTTCCTCTCGAGCTCATCGCATATTTTGCCCAAAATTTGTCAAGATTTGAAGACCCCCATCCATTCAAATGATCACAAAGGTTAGCAACTTTGTCCCTTCATCTCTCATTGCTAGATTAGCTCTTGCAATGCTTTGTATAGTGATTAATGATCACAAAGATTTGAAGGAATTATATGTGCTAGTATTTGATTTATATGCAATTTGAGGTCAAAAATAACACTTAGTTTGCATATGTAGGTGTGGTTTACTTAGTGCCTTCTAAATCTCCGTCGTAACCACCGTCGATCGCCGGCACCGTCCCGTCGCCGGCACCACCTTGTGGTGAGCATCTTGTTCATGAATGTTTTATATAAAAAAATTGATGTTTTGTGTGATTTGGATATATAGTTACTCGTATAATTATCTTACCCGTACGTTGTTTGTTATACATAGTGCCATGGTTTTGATATCCGTCCCCGTCAGCCCTCGTCCTTGTTATGATTCGGATGTGGTATGTTCTCTTTTAAAACTAGTTGTTGCATTTCGTGTTTATGACAAATTATGCCCATCAAGTTGACATAGATATTTTTATCTAGGAGGTTTGTGAACCGGAAATTCCAACCGACCCTATTGTCGAGAGGTTAAATTTAGTTGAAAGAGAAAACGAGTATTTGAAAGAAAAATTGAAAAGAATTGAGGGGGAGAAGATGGAATTGGAGTTGCATGTTGCCGATGTCGTCGATGATCACAAGATCAAGATGGAGAAAATGCGCTTGAAGATTAGAAAGATTAGAAAATATGCCATTGATAGTGAGGCTTGGTATCATTATGCTGTTGGATCAATTGTTACCTTAGTTGCGATCTTGATCGCATTTGTTGTTGCATTTAAATGCTTTAGCTAGAGAGTTGTTCGTTTGTTGCATTTAAGTGTTGTATGAACTATATATATGTATGGACTTGTATTAATTTGGTTTTTTCGGTGTTGTGTAATGAAGATGAGCCGACAATGGATGTATGATGACCGATGCTCTCCCGAGTTCATTAATGGCGTGCATACTTTTCTGCTTGCGGCTGAGGCAAACAAGTGGGGGGGGTGGTTTTATGCCTTGTCCATGTGCTGGCTGTAAGAATGATCACAATTACTCTACGTCAAGAACCATTCACGTCCACCTGTTTGAGTCCGGTTTCATTCCCCACTATAATGTTTGGACCAAGCACGGAGAAGAGGGGTTATGATGGAAGACAATGAAGAAGAAGAGGACGACGACAGCTATCCTGGCCATGGGTTCCCTGAATACGATGATACAACAATGGGGGAAGAAGCTGAGCCGGCAATGCGGGAAGAAGCTGAAGAAGAGGCATCAGATGAGCCCGCTGATGATTTAGGTCGGGCCATTGTCGATGCAAAGAGAAACTGCGCAAGTGATTTGGATAAGAAGAAGTTGCAACGCATGTTAGAGGATCACAAGAAATTGTTGTACCCGAATTGCAAAGCTGACAAGAAAAAGTTGGGCACCACACTAGAATTGCTGCAATGGAAGGCAGAGAATGGTGTATCTGACAAGGGATTTTGAAAGTTGCTGGTAATGATAAAGAATATGCTTCCAAAGGATAACGAATTGCCCGAGAGTACGTACGAAGCAAAGAAGGTTGTCTACCCTCTATGGTTAGAGGTGCCGAAGATACATGCATGCCCTAATGACTGCATCCTCTACCGCGGTGAGTACGAGGATTTGAATTCTTGCCCGGTATGCGGTTCATTGCGCTATAAGATCAGCCGCGATGACCCTGGTGATGTCGAGGGCGAGCGCCCCAGGAAGAAGATTCCTGCCAAGGTGATGCGGTATGCTCCTATAATACCGCGGTTGAAACGTTTGTTCCAAAACAAAGAGCTTGCGAAGGCGATGCGATGGCACAGAGAAGACCGTAAGAAAGACGGAAAGTTGAGAGTACCCACTGACGGGTCGCAGTGGAGAAAAATCAAGAGAAAGTATGGGAAGGAGTTTGCAGATGATGCAAGGAACGTATGGTTTGGTCTAAGCGCAGCTGGCTTTAATCCTTTTGGGGAGCAGAGAGCAGCAACCATAGCACCTGGCCTGTGAATCTATGTTTGTATAACCTTCCTCCTTGGTTGTGCATGAAGCGGAAGTTCATTATGATGCCAGTGCTCATCCAAGCCCTAAGCAACCCGACGACGACATTGATGTGTACCTAAGGCCATTAGTTGAAGAACTCTTACAGCTGTGGAATGGAAAAGGTGTACGTGCGTGGGATGAGCACATGGGGGAAGAATTTGACCTAAAGGAGTTGCTGTTCATGACCATCAATGATTGGCCTGCTCTCAGTAACCTTTCAGGACAGACAAACAAGGGACACCGTGCATGCATGCACTGTTTGGATGATACCGACAGTATATATTTGGACAATTGTAGGAAGAATGTGTACCTGGGACATCGTCGATTTCTTCCGAGCAGGCATCCCGTAAGAAAGAAAGGCAAGCATTTAAAGGTGAGGCGGATCACCGGACGAAGCCTCGCCGCCGTACTAGTGCTGATGTACACGATATGGTCAAGGATTTGAAGGTAGTCTTTGGAAAGGGTCCTGGCGGACAACCTGTTCCGAATGACACTGACGGACGCGCACCCATGTGGAAGAAGAAATCTATATTTTGGGACATGCCCTATTGGAAAGACCTAGAGGTCCGCTCCGCAATCAACGTGATGCACGTGACGAAGAATCTTTACGTGACCCTGCTTGGCTTCTTGGGTGTGTATGGGAAGACAAAAGATACACCTGAGGCACGGGAGGACCAGCAACGTATGCACGTAAAAGACGCCATACATCAGGGTCATGCCAGCTACGCTCTTACCAAAGAAGAGAAGGAAATCTTCTTTGAATGCCTGCTCAGTATTAAGGTACCGCCTGGCTTCTCGTCAAATATAAAGGGAATAATAAACATGGCAGAGAAAAAGTTCCAGAACCTAAAGTCTCATGACTACCACGTGATTATGACGCAACTGCTTCCAGTTGCATTGAGGGGGCTTTTACCGGATAACGTTCGATTAGCCATTGTGAAGCTATGTGCATTCCTCAATGCAATCTCTCAGAAAGTAATCGATCCAGAAATCATACCAAGGTTAGAGAATGATTTGGTGCAATGTCTTGTCAGTTTCGAGTTGGTGTTCCCACCATCCTTCTTCAACATCATGACGCACGTCCTATTTCACCTATGCGAAGAGATTAACGTTTTGGGTCCTGTATTTCTACACAATATTTTCCTCTTTGAGAGGTTCATGGGAGTCTTAAAGAAATATGTTCATAACCGTGCTAGGCCAGAAGGAAGCATCTCCAAGGGCCATGAAAATGAGGAGGTCATTGAGTTTTGTATTGACTTTATTCCTGACCTTAAGCCGATTGGTGTTCCTGAATCGTGGCATAAGGGCAGACTGGATGGAAAAGGCACGCTAGGAGGGAATCAAATAATATGTATGGACGGACATTCTCTCACTGAAGCACACTACACAGTTCTACAGAATTCCGCCCTGGTGGCTCTGTATATGGACGAACACAAGAATTTTCTACGCTCCAAACACCCGGAGCGGTCTGATCACTGGATTACACGTGAACAAACCAGGAGTTTCGCCGGCTGGTTGCAGACACGTACCATGCATGACGCCTCTATTGAAGATGACCTGTACTCGCTGTCCCAGTTACCATCTTCGAATATAATGACTTTCAAAGGGTACGAGATAAATGGTAATACATTTTACATGATCAGCCAAGATAAGAAGAGCACCAACCAAAACAGTGGTGTCCGCTTTGATGCAACAACCAAGATGGGAAAGGAAACATATTATGGTTACATAGAGGACATATGGGAACTTGACTATGGACGTGGTTTGAAGGTCCCTTTGTTTCGGTGCAAATGGGTCAATATGACACGAGGCGGGGTAACGGAAGACCCGCAGTATGGAATGACAAAAGTAGATCTCAACAATCTTGCGTATGCAGACGAACCATTCGTCCTAGCCAATGATGTGGCACAAGTTTTCTATGTGAAGGACATTTCTACCAAGCCGAGAAAAAGAAAAGATAAGGAAGCGAATGCATCATACGATGAGCCAAAGCGCCACATAGTTCTTTCTGGGAAGACAAACATCGTGGGAGTGGATGACAAGACAGACATGTCATAAGATTATGAAAAGCTTGATGAAATTGCTCCATTCATAGTGAATATTGACCCGAGCATCCAGTTAAACGATGAAGATTTTCCATGGCTACGGCGCAAAGGGACACACGCGAAGAAAAAGTTTCACATCCAAAGATCTGGGATGTGATCGGCTTCACTATCATCACTTTCTTTTGTGTTTCACACCCAGGAGGGAATCTCTGTAATAGTTAGGGTAGTTATGTGTTTTGGCATTTGAAACGCGAAGAAATTTTATGTGCAAACAAATTCTTTCATGCATTTACTAATTTTTTCAGCTAAATGACGCTGAAATTGAAAAGCATTTCAAATGAACTCAGAAAAGGTTGAAAGTTGGCATGGTATCATAATTTCACCCACATAGCATGTGCAAAAAATTAGAGAGGGTTACCGCAAAAACTGGATGCACTTCGTGTAAAAAATGGACAATCTCTTTCGAAGTATCAGGGTTTCGGACAAAAACTCATCTGCTACATAGGCATTTCATTTTTAAATAACCTAAGCATTATCAAATTGAATATAATGATAAAATACACTAATACTAAACATAAGAAGAAAGAATCAGTGAAAAATCTATTTTCAAAGTTAATTTATTCACAAACTAGTGATTCACACAAATTTCAAATAATTCAAAATTTAAACTATTCAAATTTGAAAACTACCGGCACTAACAGAAAGTTTGTAATTTTTTGTACCTAAAGAAAAAATATTCACAAAGAAACTCTAAATACAGCAAAAAACAACTCAAAAATAAATAGAGCAAAAATAAATAAAGCAAAAATAAATAAAGCAAAAAAATAAGAAAATAAAAAAGCCAGCCTACTGCGCCACAGCGGCCTGCATACGACTAGAAACCCAACGTGTTGTTGGGCCAGGATGCAGGCCCGCGAAGGACCAGTAGGCCCACAGGGCAGCACAGAACAGGTAGGCTCAATAGGCCTGCTTTGGAGAGGAGCTCGAGATGTAGGAGATATGCCCTAGAGGCAATAATAACAGTTATTTTGTATCTCCAAAGGTTGTAATGAATGTTTAGCTTCCATGCTATAACTGCAATGATCCCCGAGTCTGCAATATCCACGAGGCTCGGAGGGAAACTCATGTGCACGTGTGGTATACTAAACGGTAAAATGTATTCCTAGTCTTGCCTCTAAGACTGGCTCATGTATTGCATGATGATCCTGATTTCCTGATCATGGGCATGTCTATGCTGGCAATTCTGAGGGCGCGATGTTGGTAGAACACTTGTGTTGAATCGACCCAAATTGATGTTATGCTATGAGATTCTTTTCGTCACAAGTTTATGGTTAATAACACAGAGATAGTTAATGTTTGCATAATTCCTTAGACCATGAGAGTATCGAGTTCCTTCATACTTGCTTTGTGAACTTTGGGGTTTGTTAAACGTCATCCGTAACTGGGTGGCTATTACGGCGGCTTACGGGTTCACGGAAAAGTATGGCAAGTAACGAGATAGCTCAAGATTGGGATTTTCTCCTCCGACGATGGAGAGATATTCTCGGGCCCTCTCGCTGTTACGGTATCCATAATCGTCTGGCCAGACACCTTGTGATTTGATCACTGGGATGCCGGAACACGGAAACGAGAAAAGAGAACAGAACCGGTAACGAGGTAACTTGCATGGTGGACAAATTGTTCGTCCATGGGGATGCAATAAATCTCACCTCGGGTGTTTGTGACATATCGTGAAGCAATAGGAATAGCTCACTACAACTGGAGGTTCACTCGAATATTCATTCGTGTGGGTATAGGGGTCAATATGGGTGTCCACGGCTCCGATGTTGATCATTGATCGGAAGGGGTTCCGGGTCATGTCTATACTTCACTGAACCTATAGGGTCACACTCTTAAGGGTCATCTATCTGCTGAATACTAGACAGGGAGTATGAGAGAAAATCACCGAAAAAGTTTCGGACACCGGAAAGGTTTCGGACAGCGGAATCATACCGTAGAGAGAGGTCATCGGATAAGTTTCGATGGTACCGAAAAGTTGTTTCGGGATATACCATTAAGTCAGATTGGTTTCGGCAAATGCCTGATAATTCTTGGAGGGTGCCAGAATCATTCTGGAAGCCTTTTGGAATTTTCTGAGATAAAAACCGGAAATGTTCCGGAGCTGCCGGAGCCACTTCAGATGCGTTTCGCAGATGAAAATCACTAAAACCGGAATTGTTTCGGAACGCGTTGAAAATTATTATGGTGGGTACTGGAAATGTTCTAAGCCCACATAAACATTTTCAGTTCGAAGGAACGCTGAAAAATGTCGTCGTGAATAGTGAAAGTGCTTTTTGGATATTTTATGGTGAGTCACCTTTTGGGATATTTCCAAAAGGCTTCTAGAAGGGCTTGGGGGCCAAGCATGCTCCTCATGGGGGCCCCCCAAGGGGGTTGGCCGGCCACATGTGTGGGGCTCCATGGAGCTCCACTTCCTCCCCATTATGCCCTTCATGTGTGACATTTGCATGGGCATTTTGGGTTTTTGTGAGCCATCCCTACCCCTTGGCTTTCCTATAAATAGAGGAGGAGTGGGCAGCCCAAAGCTCATCCCTTGCTCTCATACACATGCCATGCATTATCTGGCTTCTTCTCTCCCTCCCACGAAAAGAGTTTCGTAGAGCCGTAAGGCTGTCTGGGTTCCGGCAGGAACTAGTTCTGGACGGCGAAGCCCTGCCGGATAGCTGACACCGTATGTGTGCAACCCCGTAGAGAGATTGTAGTTTCGATCTTTTGCCCGAGGGGCTGTTCGAGTGTCCTCCCGAAGGGCTGTCCGAGTCTCCGTCCAAGTTTCGAGGGTCCTCCCGAAGGGCTATCCGCGACATTGTTCGGGGGACTGTCCGACCGCCTCCTGAAGGGCTGTCCGGAGAGGGAGTACATACTCGCGGTTGGGAGGTTGTAAATCCTAGCTGCGGGGATCTGCACCAACGATCTACACCGACTCTTCTTCCGCTGCGCTTCGAGTCGGTACGGATCAGATCAAACCTTGTATGCAATCTCCATAGTGGTCCTGGGCGTGCTCGCTATACCGAAAATTTTCGTTTTCTGTCGCGTTCCCCTACAGTGGCATCAAGAGCCATGCTATGCATAGATGCAGGTTTTGATCTAGAATACATGGAGATGTATGGGTATTGCATAAAATAATTAGGTAGTAGATGAGATCTATTGCTGAAATTATTTATGCGGGTGACAGATGAAATCTGTTACCCGACGTTCTTGTTGCTTCCCTAGAATTTGCGTTTGCTCAATCTCGAGACAGCATGGTGGAATTTGACAAAGTTCTGGCAATCCGTGATCTTGATTGATCATGGAAGTGCTATCAGTTCTTTGGGTTCTGCCATAGTCAAAAGAAAGATGAAATTCGCAGATGAAAGGGCATTGCAGATATGATCTGCACGGGGGTCATGCGTATGAAGAAGTTTAGTATGGGGCTCGAGATTTAATTATCTCGTGTTTCATACACCCCGATATGTTAATCTAGCAACTTGAATAATCATACTTGATGATAAAACATTGGTAGCTGTGGTTTAAGTCAAAACCTTAGAAGCCACGTAAAATAAATTTTTGCATAAACCGATTAGAGGCGTCTAACTTGGTTTTGCAGGATGTGCATGTGATGTGGTATAGCAATGCTCATATTCAATTTGATTATGTATGAGATGACTATATGATGTAACTAACATGACCTGCGTGTCATGATTCTGCATGATGGCTGGAGCCATATGATTGCACTTTAATGACCTGCGTGTCAACCTTAAGTAATGCACTTATTTTTATTAGCTATAGAGATAGCAATATTATCTGGTGCATCGACAAGGTGGTGGCAATCTTCGCGAAGGTGAACACCGACGCGAATGCCGAAGACGAAGAAATACTTAGCTTCTCCGTCAAAAGAGGCTATACCATATCATGCTATTATGAATTGCCTGAGATGTTTATCCCTCTTGATACACCCTTCTTGATTGCGCCGTAGTCGCTTTTATTAGGGTGATCTCTCAAACTTAAAATATCAAAGTAGTTAGTGTTCACCCAAGTGTAGCACCGTCTGAAATTCGTATCTTTTCGGGGTGCGCCATGTACACATGAGCACGAACGAATCGAGAGGAATGAGGCGGGTGAGGTCAGACCTCGCAGCAAGATCACTTGGTTGTCTTTGACGTTCAGGCAGGAGAGTCCTGAGCTCGGAACACGCCCATCGAAAGATGAACAAGAATCACATAGAGATGTGATCGGCAAGTTGGCCTACCGATTGAAATTCGTGTCATCAGTGATGACATCGAATAGAAATATGGATCTTGAATCACCCTAAATCAATTATGAGAGATATTGATTTGAGTGGGAGCGCACTTTAGAATAAAAATGTTTATTCACTAGTGCAAATTTCATTATAAAAAAAAAGTCTAAGTGAAACTTGTGTTTTCCGTTGTAGATCAAATGGCTCGCAACACCGCGTTCAACTTAGGCCCGATGTTAGAGAAAGAGAAGTTAGCTACGACTGGAAACAACTATGCGGACTGGGTCCGTAACCTGAGGATTGTCCTCAGGAGCGCTAAGAAATTGTACGTGCTTGAAACTGCTCTTCCAGCTAAACTGGCGGTAAGTGCACCGGTAGATGAACAAAATGTCTGGGCCACTAAGGATGATGATCACAACTTAGTGCAGTGCCTCATGCTAGCTTGCATGAGTCCAGGGCTTCAAAAACGTTTTGAATTCCATAAAGCCCGTGATATGATCCGGGAATTGGATGCTCTGTACAAGGAAACCGCAAAGTCTGAACGATATGATATCATGAAGGCTTTGATGGATTGCAAGATGGCTGAGGGTAGTTCAGTTGGCGAACATGTGGTCAAAATGATTGGCTATTCTGAAAGGCTTAAATCCCTAGAATTTCCACTTCCACCTGGCCATATGATGGACATGTTGCTTTCTTCACTCCCCCTGTCTTACGACGGTTTTGTCATGAACTACAACATGACAGGGATGGAGAAGACACCGGAAGAGGTGCTCGCCATGCTAAAAACTACAGAAGGAGGACTGCGGAAAAATCGCAAGCAAGTGTTGCTTGTGAATAAAACCGCCAATTTCAAAAAGAAGAAAGGCAAGCCAAAGAAGGGCAAGGGCACCGGTAAGACCGGCTCCCAAAGCAACTCTAAAGGCGGAGCCAAGAATGAAACTGAGTGCTTCTACTGCAAGGGCACAGGACACTGGAAGAGAAACTGCAAGAAGTATCTGGAAGATAAGAAGACCGGGAAAACCGGAAAAGGTATAATTGTTATACAGGTTAATGTCATTGACGTTTTGCTTGCTAGCGAAAATTCTAAGTCTTGGGTATTTGATACCGGATCGGTTGCTCACATTTGCAACTCGATACAGGGGCTTCAGAAGGTGCGCAAGCTGGCAAAGAATGAAGTCGTAATGCGCGTCAGGAATGGCACTGGGATCGCCGCTCAAGCCGTCGGCATTATGCCTCTACGTCTCCCTTCAGGATTTATCTTAGAACTAAGTAACTGTTATTTTGTTCCACTGTTGTGTAGAAACATTATCTCCGGATCATGTTTAGTACACGATGGGTATTCGTACAAGTCTGAGAACAATGGTTGTTCACTTTATTGTAAGGATATGTTTTATGGATTTGCACCCATTGTTGGGGGCCTTTTCATACTAAGTCTTGAATGTGGAAATGATGTCTTTAACGTGAATGCTAAACGCCTTAAGAAGGCTGATACCACCACCACTTTCATGTGGCACTGTCGGCTTGGCCACATCGGAAAGAAACGCATGCAAAAACTCCATAAAGATGGAGTTTTACCGTCTTTTGATTTTGAGTCATTTGACACATGTGAAGCTTGCCTGATGGGGAAAATGACCAAGACGCCGTTCACGGGTCATCCTGAATGGGCGGGTGAATTATTGGAAATAATACATAGTGATGTATGTGGTCCAATGAACACAGGTGCACGGGGTGGGTATTTCTACTTCGTGACTTCTACTGATGATTTGACTAGGTATGGCTATCTACTTAATGAAGCATAAGTCGGAAACCTTTGAAAAGTTCAAAGAATTTCAGAATGAGGTAGAAAATCATCGTACCAAAAAGATTAAGTTTCTGCGGTCTGATCGCGGAGGCGAATATCTTAGTCATGAGTTTGGCCAACATCTGAGTGACCGTGGAATCATTTCACAGCTTACGCCTCCCGGAACTCCACAAAGAAATGGAGTATCGGAACGACGTAACCGAACCTTGTTGGACATGGTAAGGTCAATGATGTCTCTTACAAATCTTCCGATATCTTTTTGGGGTCACGCACTGGAAACTGCTGCTCACACACTTAACAGAGCACCGTCTAAATCAGTTGAGACGACACCATACGAGTTATGGAACGGGAAGAAACCCGGTTTGTCGCATCTCAGGATTTGGGGTTGTGAGGTATACGTAAAACGTTTACAACCTACCAAACTAGATCCCAGATCAGACAAATGTTACTTTGTAGGTTATCCCAAGGAAACAATTGGTATTCCTTCTACCACCCGTCCGATAACAAAGTGTTTGTTGCTAGAAGTGGACAATTTCTTGAGAAAGAGTTTGTCGCCAAAGAATTAAGTGGGAGGACAGTACAACTTGATGAGATTAGTGAATCTTCGGCAACAGTTGATATGGCTAAGGAACCGGAAGAAATTCCGCCAATTATCCCTGCAACTGAGCCTGAAGTTGTCGCATATGATGCGGAGACTTCAGACAATGTTGTAACTGAACCGCGCAGATCAGGTAGGGCTATCCAGCCACCTGAGTGGTTTCATAATGAAATCTTCATTCTTGAAGACGATGAACCTGCGCACTACAAGGAAGCGATGGCGGGGCCCAGCTCAAAGGAATGGCACAAGGCCATGAAATCCGAAATGGAATCCATGTACGAAAACCAAGTTTGGAACTTGGAAGAACTTCCTGAAGGCGTAAAGCCAATTGGTTGTAAATGGATTTTCAAAAGGAAGACAGACGCGGATGGTAACATTACTATCCACAAAGCTAGACTTGTCGCGAAAGGGTTCACACAAGTTCCAGGAGTGGACTACGACGAGACTTCCTCGCCGGTAGCTATGCTTAGGTCTGTTCGGATATTACTAGCAATTGCTGCTTATTTCGATTATGAAATATGGCAGATGGATGTCAAAACGGCTTTCCTAAATGGAAACCTCAAAGAGGATGTATACATGATACAGCCAGAAGGTTTTGTCGTTCATAAGGATGCTGGAAAGGTATGCAAACTTCAGAAAGCCATTTATGGTCTGAAGCAAGCGTCAAGGAGCTGGAACATTCATTTTGATGAAGTGGTCAAAGAATTTGGCTTCATCAGGAATGACGAAGAATCTTATGTTTACAAGAAGTTTAGTGGGAGCGCAAAAGCATTTCTAATCTTGTATGTGGATGACATATTATTGATTGGAAATGACGTGAATTTTCTTAGCGAAATAAAAGACTCATTGAAGAAAAGTTTTTCAATGAAAGACTTAGGCGAAGCGGCATATGTATTGGGCATCAGAATCTATAGAGATAGATCAAAACGCCTGATAGCGCTTAGCCAAAGCACGTACATTGACAAGGTGTTGAAAAGGTTCAACATGGAGAACTCCAAGAAAGGCCTACTCCCCATGTCACCTGGCACAGTGCTTTGCAAAAATCAGAGTCCTCGGACTCTGGATGAGCGAGTACAAATGAATGATGTTCCATATGCCTCGGCAGTTGGTTCTATTATGTATGCCATGCTATGTACAAGACCAGATGTTTCCTATGCGCTAAGTGTTAGCAGCCGGTACCAAAGTGATCCAGGGTTGGAACACTGGGCCGTAGTCAAGGGTATTCTTAAGTACCTCAGAAGGACCAAGGATTTACTCCTTGTGTACGGAGGTGATGAAGAGCTCATTGTAAGTGGTTACACTGATGCAGGCTTCATGACTGACCCAGATGACTTCAAATCTCAATCAGGCTATGTTTTCATATTGAACGGTGGCGCAGTTGATTGGAAAAGTTCCAAACAAAAGACTGTGGTGGATTCTACGATGGAGGCGGAGTATGTTGCCGCTTCAGAAGCCTCCAAGGAGGCAGTATGGATCAAGCAATTTCTTGAAGACCTTGGTGTGGTTCCAAGTGCTCTGGACCCGGTGGAAATCTATTGTGATAATAGTGGCGCCTTGGCTCAGGCAAGGGAGCCAAGTTCGCACCATAAGACAAGACATATTCAACGCAAATATAAACTCATTCGACATCATGTCGAAGAGGGTTTAGTGAAAGTACGCAAAGTTCACACGGATCTGAACGTGTTAGACCCGATGACAAAGCCTCTACCCCGAGCAAAGCATGAGCAGCACCGGATAGCCATTGGTGTTAGGGAAGCCATGTAACTGGATTATGACTCTAGTGCAAGTGGGAGTCTGTAGGAGATATGCCCTAGAGGCAGTAATAACAGTTATTTTGTATCTCCAAAGTTTGTAATGAATTTTTAGCTTCCATGCTATAACTGCAATGATTCCCGAGTCTGCAATATCCACGAGGCTCGGAGGGAAACTCATGTGCACGTGTGGTATACTAAACGGTAAAATGTATTCCTAGTCTTGCCTCTAAGACTGGCTCATGTATTGCATGATGATCCTGTTTTCCTGATCATGGGCATGTCTATGCTGGCAATTCTGAGGGCACGATGTTGGTAGAACACTTGTGTTGAATCGACCCAAATTGATGTTAGGCTATGAGATTCTTTTCGTCACAAGTTTATGGTTAATAACACAGAGATAGTTAATGTTTGCATAATTCCTTAGACCATGAGAGTATCGAGTTCCTTCGTACTTGCTTTGTGAACTTTGGGGTTTGTTAAACGTCATCCGTAACTGGGTGGCTATTACGGCGGCTTACGGGTTCACGGAAAAGTATGGCAAGTAACGAGATAGCTCAAGATTGAGATTTGCTCCTCCGATGATGGAGAGATATTCTCGGGCCCTCTCGCTGTTACGGTATCCATAATCGTCTGGCCAGACACCTTGTGATTTGATCACTGGGATGCCGGAACACGGAAACGAGAAAAGAGAACAGAACCGGTAACGAGGTAACTTGCATGGTGGACAAATTGTTCGTCCACGGGGATGCAATAAATCTCACCTCGGGTGTTTGTGACATATCATGAAGCAATAGGAATAGCTCACTACAACTGGAGGTTCACTCGAATATTCATTCGTGTGGGTATAGGGGTCAATATGGGTGTCCACGGCTCCGATGTTGATCATTGACCGGAAGGGGTTCCGGGTCATGTCTATACTTCACCGAACCTATAAGGTCACACGCTTAAGGGTCATCTATCTGCTGAATACTAGACAGGGAGTATGAGAGAAAATCACCAAAAAAGTTTCGGACACCGGAAAGGTTTCGGACAGCGGAATCATACCGCAGAGAGAGGTCATCGGATAAGTTTCGATGGTACCGAAAAGTTGTTTCGGGATATACCATTAAGTCAGATTGGTTTCGGCAAATGCCTGATAATTCTTGGAGGGTGCCAGAATCATTCTAGAAGCTTTTTGGAATTTTCTGAGTTAAAAACCGGAAATGTTCCGGAGCTGCCGGAGCCACTTCAGATGCCTTTCGCAGATGAAAATCACTAAAACCGGAATTGTTTCGGAACGCGTTGAAAATTATTATGGTGGGTACTGGAAATGTTCTAAGCCCACATAAATATTTTCAGTTCGAACGGACGCTGAAAAATGTCGTCGTGAATAGTGAAAGTGCTTTTTGGATATTTTATGGTGAGTCACCTTTTGGGATATTTCCAAAAGGCTTCTAGAAGGGCTTGGGGGCCAAGCATGCTCCTCATGGGGGCCCCCAAGGGGGTTGGCCGGCCACATGTGTGGGGCTCCATGGAGCTCCACTTCCTCCCCATTATGCCCTTCATGTGTGACATTTGCATGGGCATTTTGGGTTTTTGTGAGCCATCCCTACCCCTTGGCTTTCCTATAAATAGAGGAGGAGTGGGCAGCCCAAAGCTCATCCCTTGCTCTCATACACATGCCATGCATTATCTGGCTTCTTCTCTCCCTCCCACGAAAAGAGTTTCGTAGAGCCGTAAGGCTGTCTGGGTTCCGGCAGGAACTAGTTCTGGACGGCGAAGCCCTGCCGGATAGCTGACACCGTATGTGTGCAACCCCGTAGAGAGATTGTAGTTTCGATCTTTTGCCCGAGGGGCTGTTCGAGTGTCCTCCCGAAGGGCTGTCCGAGTCTCCGTCCGAGTTTCGAGGGTCCTCCCGAAGGGCTGTCCGCGACATTGTCCGGGGGACTGTCCGACCGCCTCCCGAAGGGCTGTCCGGAGAGGGAGTACATCCTCGCGGTTGGGAGGTTGTAAATCCTAGCTGCGGGGATCTGCACCAACGATCTACACCGACTCTTCTTCCGCTGTGCTTCGAGTCGGTACGGATCAGATCAAACCTTGTATGCAGTCTCCATAGTGGTGCTGGGCGTGCTCGCTATACCGAAAATTTTCGTTTTCTGTCGCGTTCCCCTACACGAGAGAGCTACCGCACTGGGGCTTATAAACCAGTGCGGATGCCTCTCGGCTAGCGAGGTGGGACTAAACTTGCCGCAACGAACCTGCGCCAGCGCAACCCCTTTAGTACTGGGTCGTGGCTCCAAACGGTACTAAAGGGGTGTCTTTTGTACCGGTTGGGGCCACCACCCGGTACTACAGGGGGTGCGCTTCCCGCCACTTCGCCTGGCCAAACAGACCTTTAGTACCGGTTGGTGGCTCCAACCGGTACTAAAGGGGGGTTCTATATAAGAAAACACTTCAAAAAAATTCAGTTTCTCATCTCTCCCTCTGCTTCTTCTCCTCTACCCCGTGGCCGCCGCCCCTCGTCGCCGCCCCCGTCGCCGTCCCCGTCGCCGCCGCCCCTCGTCGCCGCCCCGGCCATCCCCGTCCGCGTCCCCGTCGTCCCTGTCGCCGTGCCCCGCCCCATCATCCCCGCCCGGCCCGTCGCCGTCCCCGTCGTCGCCGCCCCATGCCCATCCCCGTAGTCACCGCCCGTCGCCGCCCCCCGTCGCCTCGCCTCGCCGGTGAGCTCCTGGCCCGGCCGCCATGTGTCCACAGACACACACACACACACACATTGTTTTTTAGTTTTTTAGTTATAAATTTTAGTTATAGAAATTTTTCTGTTTTTTAGTTATAGAAATATCTATAGAAATGTTAGAAATTTTCCTGTTTTTTTCTTATAGAAATATTAGAAATGTTATAGAAATGTTAGTTATATAGAAATGTTATAAATTTTTCTGTTTTTTAGTTATAGAAATATTTATAGAAATGTTAGCAGTTTTTCTGTTTTTTAGTTATAGAAATATTAGAAATGTTAGTTATATAGAAATTTTTGGAAATTTTAGAATTAGTTTTAGCTAGATGAATTAGATTAATGTCAAATTGTTAAACGATAATCGATGTTTTTTTAGTTTCTTATAATTTTAGTTATAGAAAAATTTAGAATTTGCATATAGAATTTTAGTTATCACAATCCAATCATTTAAAAATGTTACTTTTTGCGGGCATATAGTATTTGTTCTCGACGATGCCCGGCCCGCATCCTCGCCGTCGACCCGTTCGCGACGACGTCCGGCTGACCCATGTCCGGGATTGGGCTCCGCCGGGCTGGCACTGGGAGGTGCTACCTGGAGGGGCGCGCCGCTTGGTGAGGAACCCGGCCTCGGGTCCCGTCGTCAACCCTGATCTCCTTTGGTGGCGTTCGCGTGGGCCACATTCGGTGCAGAGGGAGCCGGCCCCGCCAGAGGTGGTGTGTCGCCGTGTAAGGGAGGAGGACGAGCACGTCCATCGCTACATGGCTGCTATGGATGTCAGGTTCTCCAATACGTGGCAGGTTCTTTGGGCAGATGACCGGAGATATGATCCTGTGATGGTTCCTTCTCTTTGGGTGTCCACCGCCCGCGCCCCAGGAACCGCGAGTGGCCTAGATTCTTCTGTAGTATTCGATTTTTAGTAGGTACCTAGCCAGTGATGTATTCGATATATAATATTCGAGACGATGTATTCGAGATTATCTATTATTCGAGACGATGTATTCGAGATTATATATTATTCAAGACGATGCATATTATGTACTATATGATTCAGTTTTTCCTTATTGATTGCATCCATGCATTGTAATTTGAATACTAAATTGTTTTATATTTCTTCTGGATTAGTTAAATAAAAGCTATGGAGGACAATACCGGCAGAGAGGGAGAAGAGGCCCTGTTCGAGATCATACGCAGCCCTAACAGGCCATATGATCTGAATGAAGCAGATGACGGCTCCCAATATCTGAACAATACCGGGGAGGGTGATGATAAGATATTCGATCTCGATGACCGAGTTGATGAAGTCATGAACTATGATTATGATCATGATGAAGCAGACAATGATTATGATGACGCATACAATGTTGATCTTGAAATAACAAAGACTACTAGCGAGGTATATTTATATAAGCAGGCATCTAGTGATCATCACATGTTTTTTTATTTGAAGATATATTAACGAATCGATCTTTCTTCTTTCAGCCCTCCGGATCGAGAAAATCTGCTTCTACAGACAGTAGGACAAAGCGAGACCCGGGCAAAAAGTTGAAGGAGGGTGTAAAGTACAACATCGATTCCATCAAAGCTAGTGGTGAACCCCTCACGCCTAAGAACATTGCGAACAAGTTCGTTCATCAGTGCGGAGTTCTTGTGAAGGACCAACTCCCGATCTCCATTCAAGAATGGAAACAGCCAAAAACTAAACGTCCAGATGTTACTTGGGTCGACGACAGAACAAAAGAAAAGTTTTGGGAATCTCTGATGGAACATTTCACCCTACCAGATTATTTCACTGATGCAGATGTGCAGAAAGTCAAGGACGCTGCTCTTAAGAAGATGGCAATTGCATTCAACACCCACAAGAAAACTGTATGGGCCAACTATGTCGTTGCAGAAAGGAAGACTCCGGAATTCAAGGGAACACTGGAGAAGCAAAGAGAACACTGGCCCGCTTTCGTGAAATTCAAGGAATCAGAATTATCTAAGGAACGGTCGAGAAAAAACAAGGCCAATGCCGCAAAAAAGACGCAGTTCCATAGGCTGGGGCCAGGTGGCTACGCGGTAGCAATGCCTAAGTGGGATAAGTCTGAGCAAGAGATGGAGGACTCAGGGGTCACTCCGGTTACTAGGAGCTGGCCCCCCAGGTGCAAAACTTGGTTCTATGCGCATGGGGGGGGGCGTTGGACCCGAAGACAGGCCTGGTTTCGAAGAAGGAAAGTCTAAAAGGAGCTGAACAAAAGTTACTTGACGCAATAGAAGATGCTCGAAAGGGAGTGTTCATGCCCAACAGAGAGAACGACGAGCTTACGCGCGCCCTGGGAAATCCTAAACACCCGGGAAGAACACGAGGCAAGGGCGTTATTCCCTGGTATGAGGGCTTTTCAGAATGGAACGACGACTACAGGTGCCATGCAAGAAAGAATATGGAGGAGGAGAAGAAGAGGAAGCTGGAGGAGGAGCAGAGGAAGTAGGATGTAGAACGCCTTCAAGGCCTAGAAGCAAGGCACGCGGACTTGGCACTCAGATCGACTCACTTAGCCAGGAAAGGGGGTCTCAGCAGCGGCAACAGCTAGCGGATGATCGTCCAGCATTGGATAGCACCGTCCCATCCATGCCGAGAAGCAGTGTTGGTTCCGCCCCGGGCGACGCACTGCTGGATAGATACCCTATGGATGACATCATAGAGAACACTAATTGTGAGCTACACTTCAAAATGAAGAACATATCCATGAAGGTGGCGGACACCGTTGCTTTTACAAATCCCCCCGAAGCAACCTTCCATTGCAACGCAATTCCAGCGGGCTATGCTCGTGTCTTGGTTGATGAGGTGGTGGGCCAATATTCGGGGCTAGAGCTTGACATTCCTGGAGGTGACGACGAGCACACACTGGGAGAGGCCATACATCGTATCATCCTGTGGAGAAAGGATTGCATCATCTTTCGAAGGCCACCGACACCGCGTCAGCCGACTCCTCCTCGAAGTCCGCCACCGAGTGAGCAGACTCCCGCTCCTCCAAGTCCACGAACACGTGAGCCGACTCCTCCTCGAAGTCTGCCACCGTGTGAGCAGAATCCCGCTCCTCCAAGTCCACGAACGCGTGAGCCGACTCCTCCTCGAAGTCTGCCACCGTGTCAGCAGACTCCCGCTCCTCCAAGTCCACGAACGTGTGAGCCGACTCCTCCTCGAAGTCCGCCATCGTGTCAGCAGACTCCCGCTCCTCCAAGTCCACCAATGCAGAGCAGACTTTTGCTCCAACTCAGCCACGTCAGCCTTCTCCGCCGCTTCAGCAATCGCAGAAGAGACACGCCGCAGCTATGGTGCGTAGCGGTACGAGTCGAGGTAGTACAAGAGGTACAGGCGGAGACAAGCGATATAAATATGGTCCAAGCCTCGCTCCTCCTCCTCAGAGGCCTTACGACATGACCGAGGAGCAAAACGAAGCCATAGTGCGGGCCCAAGTGGACGCCCATTTTGGACCGAAACCGGCACCGCCGCCAAGGGAGAAAGTGCCTGAGAAAGTTATTGACCACTTTATTCATATGGCAAGAAAACCAGCTCCCAAGCCTGTTGACTCAGACTATGAGCGCCAAATCAGGAAGGCACATCGAACACGACTACAGAAAGAAGCGAGCTCGAGCTCGAGCCAACAAGCAGTTGTCAAAAAATGCGGGAAAACCGTTCCCAGCTGGGAGAACAGGCGGCGCAATCGACCCCCCCCCCACTTGTTGTGCCAACAACACATGAGAGTACGCGCGCCCAATATTATTGTGGGCAAACCATTCCCCAGCTGGACAATCTGGTAATAACCGAGGAGCATATAATGCAGGCTGAAATGCTCAAGATCACTATTGGACAACTCCTCGAGCTCGAGCCCATGTCTCCGCTTAGAGAAGAGGAAATAAAACGAAAATATGTCCGGGGCCAACCTTTGGTCAAGCCCCAGGAGGTCAAGAACCTCCCAACGAGAATGTATGAATTGCATCAGTCGTACATGAACATTACCAAGATCTCCAATCGAGAGTCCCTCATGGTGAATGTCAAGGAGGAGCATTACATCCATGAGGAAGCTCTGTCCGCTGAGTATTCAGAACTATTTCAGTTATACAATCAAGACGCACTCGACAAATCTCTCGTCAGTTGCTATTGTCTGTAAGTGATTTCTTTCTGTAATTTAAGTCTCAAGCTAGTTGTAGTGATCATTTTGATCAATCATTACCTGTAATTATCCTCACTATATTCTTTTCTCTGGTATTATGTTGGATGAAGATGTATGAAATGAAAAAATCTGGACGCTATGGCATTGGGTTCATTGACCCAAATACCGTTAATGAACACACATGGAAAATTCCAAGTTGTCGAGCAAGTTTAGAGTAAAGCATGCTAGAGTTCTTGAAGCGCCTCAATACCAATGACGATATACTACTTCCTTACAACTTCCTGTGAGTCACACTGTCTTGTACTACAAATTCTGTTTTTCTTACTAGCTAGCTAGATGTTAATAATTAAGTGTATAGGGTTTAGGGTAGTTGCTTAGTGTTGTGCACATGCCCGCTTAATTAAGACATGCAAACGTGTGCGCATGCAGTTACCACTGGATCTTGTTAGTCATTAAAGTTGATAAAGGAACAGTTGAAGTACTGGACTCACTACTTAAGGAAGAAAGTGACTTCGCCATCTTGAAGGGGATACTCGACAGGTAATTTCAATCATTATTAACTATATCTCGGCTTATTTAATTAGTTCCTCATTTCCTGATATCAACTATTTAATAACCCCTTATTCATTTTCTTTGCTGCCGGGCAGGGCTTGGGCAAAGTTCATCAAGGTGACTCCACGCAACTGAAAAAAGCTGTATTGGTGGCGACCCAAGGTAAGTAATTAAGTAGTACTAGCTAGCTATCTACCATCTCTTTTATTCTTGTTTCAATACTATTAATTAATTAGCATGCTTGATTAATCATTATCTAATTAAATCCCGTTCTCGTAAAGGCCCTGAAGCAGGCGCCGGGGACTGATCTGTGTTCATACTACGTTTGCGAGAACATTCGCATGATGGCGTCCGAAAGGAGCAGATCTGAAAGACAGGACTGGGTACGTTTGTCAGAACACTATTCACAATTTTTTACACCATTATCGATATCTAGTCACACAACTAATACACATACATATTGATCTCCTTCTAAACAGTTCAGAGAGGTGCGGTAGCAGCTCCTACCAACGGAGCGCATACTAGCACTTCAAGAGGAAATAGCGGGATTTTTGCTCGACCAGGTCATAGATCCCAAAGGAGAATACTATTACCCGCTACCGCCCCCATGAACCACTTGTCATCGTGCTCCGAAGGCACCAAGGCAACATGTAGGAGAAGACATTCGATGATATATATATATATATATATATATATATATATATATATATATATATATATATATATATATATGATCGGTTCTACGAGAAAATCTATTTATATATATACATAACGTATACAATATGTAGTATCGTAAAATACCAGCAAACAAAAAAGAATTAAATGGAAAACACAAAATTAATGGAAAAATAAAAAAATAAAACCAACCCCCCCCCAACATTTAGTACCGGTTGGTGTTACCAACCGGTACTAATGGTCTACCAGCACCCGGGCCTGGCTCGTGCCACGTGGTGGCACTTTAGCGCCGGTTCATGCCGAACCGGTAGTAAAGGGGGAGCGGGGCCTTTAGTCTCCACTCTTTAGTGCCGGTTGTAGAACCGGCAGTAAAGGCCATTACGAACCGGCGCTAAAGCCCGGTTCTGCACTAGTGCTAGCACACGGGAACGAAGGAGAAGCTACCCGCACGACAACAGTCGCGATTCTTCGTCCTCTCATATATGGTGGAGACTCGACAGACTTAAAGTCAACCCAAAATATCATTTAATTATCTTTCTAAAAAAGGACATATCGTCCTCTCATATATATAGGACTCATATTGACATGGAGATTTGGCTGGTCTCACCTCGAGGTCGGAGGGGGGGTCGGTGACGGGGATGACGATGGGGATGATGGAGGGGCTCCTAGATTTCTGCAAAAACATAAACCCTATAAGCTATCAACTAATCAAATGCATACGCCTTGCATAGTGCTCTGCAATTTTAGCATTCAAAGTAGGAGTACTTTTCCAATTTGAGCATTCAATAAGCAAAACCAAATCATAAAATAAAGTAGTATTCAAACTAGAATGCATTCAATTATAAGCAAAACTACATCATCTCTTGCGTCCGTACATCATCGAATATTATCACTAATACACCTCGAATACTATCATACATATAGCATCTCTAATACAGCTAGAACCGTAGCGCCCGACGGGTATCGGCGCGGGCCGTTGACACCCAAAGAGAAGGAACCATCACAGGATCATAGCTCCAGTGAGATCCCTGATGAACCTGCCAGGTATTGTCAGACCTGCACTCCAACGCAACCATGTAGCGACGGACGTGCTCGTCCTCCTCACTGACACGGTGACATACCACCTCCGCGGTGTCCAGAAGCCTCGGCACCGTTACTCGCCCACGCGACCACCACCAAACAAGGATCGGGTCAACGACGGGCTGGCTCCTCACCAACCTACGCCCCCCGGAAGGTAGCACCTCCCAATACCAGCCCGGCGGAGCCCAGTCCCGGACATGGCCCCTCTGATCAAGCCGGCCTCCTCCGCCGAGTCGACGACGAGGATGCGGAATAGGCATCGTCGACGTCGATGCGGGAATAATTGCTTGAACTAAAAAAATAAACTAGTTCTATTAATTTTCTTGCTAAAAATAAACTACTTCTATATATAGTAAAATAAAGTAGTTTTCTTAAATAAACTAGTTCAACTACTACTAAGCACTTAATTACTATAAATAAAATAAAGTAGTACTTACTAAAAATAAACTACTTCTATATATAGTAAAATAAAGTAGTTTTATTAAATCAACTAGTTCAACTACTAAGCACTTACTATAAATAAAATAAAGTAGTACTTACTAAAAATAAACTACTTCTATATATAGTAAAGTAAAGTAGTTTTATTAAATCAACTAGTTCAACTACTAATTAAGCACTTACTATAAATAAAGTAGTTTTCTTAAATCAACTAGTTCAACTACTAATTAAGCACTTACTATAAATAAATTAGTTTAACTAGTTCAACTACTAATTAACCACCTCCGCGGTGTCCGAAAGAAGAAAAAGAAGAGGAGAAGAAGAAAGGATTAATAGAGGAGAAGATCAAAGAAAAAAAAGAAGAAAAAAAAGAGGAGAAGAAGAAAGGAATAGAGGAGAAGAAGAAAAAATAGAATATTTTCTATTTTTTCTTCTTGTCCTCTATTCCTTTCGTCTTCTCCTCTTTTTTCTTCTTCTTTTTTCCTCTTCTTATTTATTTCTCCTCTTTTTTCCTCTTCGTCCTCTCCTCTTCCTCTCCTTCTTTTTCTTCTTCTTCTTCCTTCTTTCCTTCTTCATCTTTTCTTCCTTTTCCTTATTTTGGTTTTTCCTCTACACTAACCTAAAATCGATATCTTACTAACAACCTAAATAAAAAATTAATACATATATGAAAAAAACATATATAAACAAAAAAATGCTATGAACGTTATATTCATACATACCTAGCCACATCCATTCATCATATAGCTACCACATACATATATACATTATATATATGAAAAAGAATGCAATGAACAAAAAATACAAATTATATGAAAAAAATGAACAGAGCCATGGCGGCGCGGCTCACATCGGGGGCGGCCGGCGAGGGCGACGACGGGGGCGGCGGAGGGCGACGGTGTGGGCGGCGGAGGGCGACGGCGACGACGGCAGGGGCGGAGGGCGACGGGCGACGGCTCGGGGACGGCGGAGGGCGACGTCGGCATGGGCTCGGGGGCACGGGCGACAGCGACGGCGGCGGGGCAGCCTGGTGGCGTCGATGAGCTCGCAGCATCGTCGGGCGGGGGGCAACTGGCGATGAAAACTGAAATTTTTCACAAGTGTTTCTTATATAGTCGAAGTATTGGTCCCGGTTCGTGGCACCAACCGGAACCAATGCTACCCTTTAGTCTCGGTTAGTGCCACCAACCGGGACCAAAGGTCTCTTTTCAGCAGCCCAAAGGGCGGGAAGCAGAGGCCTTTGGTCCCGGTTAGTGGCACCAACCGGGACTAAAGGGGGTGCATTGGTACCGGTTGGTACCACGAACCGGTATCAATGGGCCCCTTTAGTCTCGGTTGGTGCCACCAATCGGGACCAAAGGACTTGCACAACGGCGTGGTGGTGGGAGTTTAGTCCCACCTCGCTAGTTGAGAGGGGCGCGCAGTGGTTTATAAGCCCCACTGCCGCACCCCTCTCGAACTCCTCTCCATTGCAGGCTTACGGGCCTAATTGTGACTGCTATGCCTGATGGGCCTACTGGGCCTTCTGCGGGCCTGAATCCTGGCCCATGGATGGGTTTCTAGTCATATTCAGGCCATGGTGGCCCAGTAGGTGGCAAATTTTTTATTTTTTCGCAGTTTTTTTGTTTTCTTTTTTTCCTTTATTTATTTTGTTTTGTTTATCCTAACAACAAAATACTTATTTGTTTTATTTTATTTTGTTTCTAATTACTTATTTATTTTATTTTATGATAATTCTTTTTTGCTTTATTTTTTTATTTTGTTTCTAATTACTTTGATAATTTTAGTTTCATAAATTTTATTTATGTTATTAAAGTTTATTTTGTTTTATTTTATTTTGTTTCTACTTATATATTTTATTAAATTTTATATTATTTTATTTCTAATTACTTATTTATTTTATTTTATGATAATTCTTTTTGATATTTTATGATAATTCATACGGAAACTCGTCTTTAACAAAGGGATTTCATTTTTTTGAACTTATTTGAACTCCATAGTTTTTCTGTGTTCATAATGCACCATTCAAAGCCACGTCATCAATTTTCAACCCTTTCTGACTTCATTTGTTATTTTTCATGCATTTATTGATTATTTTAAGCTATAAGACCCTGAAATTGAAAAGCATTTCAAATGAACTCTGAAAAGGTTGAAAGTTGGCATGGTATCATCATTTCATCCACATAGCATGTGCAAGAAAGTAGAGAGGGTTACAGCAAAAACTGGATGCACTTCGTCTACAAAACGGACAATCTGTTTCGAGATATCAGGGTTTCATACGGAAACTCGTCTGTTACAACAGGCATTTCAAATGAACTACGAAAAGGTTGAAAGTTGGCATGGTATCATCATAATAGTTGTGGAGAGAAATTCTTCACTTTTTCTTCGCTTGTGTCATTTGCTTATTGCGCCGTAACCATGGATAATCTTCATCGTTTATCAGGATGCTTGGGTCAGCCTTGACTTTGAAGGGAGGAATTTCATGAAACTTTTCATAATCTTCAGACATGTCTGTCTTGCCCTCCACTCCCACAATGTCCCTTTTTCCTGAAAGAACTATGTGGCGCTTTGGCTCATCGTATGATGTATTCTCTTCCTTATCTTTTCTTTTTCTCGGTTTGGTAGACATGTCCTTCACATAGATAACCTGTGCCACATCATTGGCTAGGACGAACGGTTCGACAGTGTACCCAAGATTTTTCAGATCCACTATTGTCATTCCGTACTGTGGGTCTACCTGTACCCCGCCTCCTGACAGATTGACCCATTTGCACTTAAACAAAGGGACCTTAAAATCATGTCCATAGTCAAGTTCCCATATGTCCACTATGTAACCATAATATGTGTCATTTCCCCTCTCGGTTGCTGCATCAAGCGGACACTGCTGTCTTGGTTGGTGCTCTTTCGATCTTGGGCGATCGTGTAAAATGTATTCCCATTTATCTCGTATCCTTTGTAAGTCAATACAGTCGAAGATGGTCCCCTGGACAACGAGTACAGCTCATCACAAACAGTGTTGTCACCTCTGAGACGTGTTTCCAACCAACTGCTAAAAGTCCTGATGTGTTCCCATGTAATCCAGTCATCGCACTGCTCCGGGTGTTTGGAGCGCAGACTGTTCTTGTGTTCATCGACATACGGGGTCACCAAGGTAGAGTTCTGTAGAACTGTGTAGTGTGCTTGAGACCAAGAATATCCGTCCCTGCATATTACCGAGTCCCCTCCAAGCGTGCCTTTTCCAGTCAGTCTCCCCTCATACCGCGATTTAGGGAGACCTATCTTCTTAAGGCCAGGAATGAAGTCAACACAAAACCCAATGACATCCTCTGTTTGATGGCCCATGGAGAGGCTTCCTTCTGGCCTAGCGCGGTTACGGACATATTTCTTTAGGACTCCCATGAACCTCTCAAAGGGGTACATATTGTGTAGAAATACGGGGCCCAGAATGACAATCTCGTCAACTAGATGAACTAGGACGTGCGTCATCATATTGAAGAAGGATGGTGGGAACACCAGCTCGAAACTGACAAGACATTGCACCACATCACTCCTTAGCCTTGGTATGATTTCTGGACCGATCACCTTCTGAGAGATTGCATTGAGGAATGCACATAGCTTCACAATGGCTAATCGGACGTTTTTCGGTAGAAGCCCCCTCAATGCAACCGGAAGCAGTTGCGTCATAATCACGTGGCAGTCATGAGACTTTAGGTTGTGGAACTTTTTCTCTGGCATATTTATTATTCCCTTTATATTCAACGAGAAGCCAGTCGGGACCTTCATACAAAGCAGGCATTCAAAGAAGATTTCCTTCTCTTCTTTGGTAAGAGTGTAGCTGGCAGGACCTTCATACTGCTTTGGAGGCATGCCGTCTTTTTCGTGCAAACGTTGCAGGTCCTCCCATGCCTCAGCTGTATCTTTTGTCTTCCCATACACGCCCAAGAAGCCTAGCAGGTTCACGCAAAGGTTCTTCGTCACGTGCATCACGTCGATCGAAGAGCGGACCTCTAGGTCTTTCCAGTAGGGTAGGTCCCAAAATATAGATTTCTTCTTTCACATGGGTGCGCGTCCCTCGGCGTCATTCGGAATAGCTAGTCCGCCGGGACCCTTTCCAAAGATTACGTGTAAATCATTGACCATAGCAAGTACGTGATCACCGGTACGCATGGCGGGCTTCTTCCGGTGATCTGCCTCGCCTTTGAAATGCTTGCCTTTCTTTCGACATTGATGGTTGGTCGGAAGAAATCGATGATGGCCCAGGTACACATTCTTCCTGCATTTGTCCAGGTATATACTTTCGGTGTCAGCTAAACAGTGCGTGCATGCGTGGTATCCCTTGTTTGTCTGTCCTGAAAGGTTACTAAGAGCGGGCCAATCATTGATGGTTACAAACAGCAACGCGTGCAGGTTAAATTCCTCCTGTCTGTGCTCATCCCACGCACGTACACCGTTTCCATTCTACAGCTGTAAAAGTTCTTCAACTAATGGCCTTAGGTACACATCAATGTCATTGCCGGGTTGCTTAGGGCCTTGGATGAGAACTGGCATCATAATGAACTTCAGCTTCATGCACATCCAAGGAGGAAGGTTATACATACATAGAGTCACGGGCCAGGTGCTGTGATTGCTGCTCTGCTCCCCGAAAGGATTAATGCCATCCGCGCTTAAAGCAAACCATACGTTCCTTGGGTCACCTGCAAACTCAGCCCAGTACTTTCTCTCGATTTTTCTCCACTGCGACCCATCAGCGGGTGCTCTCAACTTCCCGTCTTTCTTACGGTCCTCACTGTGCCATCGCATCAACTTGGCATGCTCTTTGTTTCTGAACAGTCGTTTCAACCGTGGTATTATAGGAGCATACCACATCACCTTCGCAGGAACCCTCTTCCTGCGGGGCTCGCCGTCAACATCACCAGGGTCATCGTCTGATCTTATACCGCAATGCACCGCATACCGGGCATGCGTTCAAATCCTTATACGCACCGCGGTAGAGGATGCAGTCATTAGGGCATGCATGTATCTTCCGCACCTCCAATCCTAGAGGGCATACGACCTTCTTTGCTGCGTACGTACTGTCGGGCAATTCGTTATCCTTTGGAAGCTTCTTCTTCAATATTTTCAGTAGCTTCTCAAATCCTTTGTCAGGCACAACATTCTCTGCCTTGCACTGCAGCAATTCCAGTACGGTACCGAGCTTTGTGTTGCCCTCTTCGCAATTGGGGTACAACCCTTTTTTGTGATCCTCTAACATGCGATCGAACTTCAGCTTCTCCTTTTGACTTTCGCATTGCGTTCTTGCATCAACAATGACCCGGCGGAGATCATCATCATCGGGCACATCGTCTAGTTCCTCTTAATCTTCAGCAGCTTCCCCCGTTGCAGCATCATTGGGCACATCGTCTGGTTCCTCTTCATCTTCAGCAGCTCCCCCCGTTGCAGCATCACTGTATTCAGGGGGCACATAGTTGTCATCGTCCTCTTCTTCTTCACCGTCTTCCATCATAACCCCTATTTCTCCGTGCCTCGTCCAAACATTATAGTGTGGCATGAAACCCCTTGTAAAGCAGGTGGGTGTGAAGGATTTTCCGGTCAGAGTAAGACTTCGTATTCCCACATTTAGGGCATGGACAACACATAAAACCATTCTGCTTGTTTGCCTCAGCCACTTCGAGAAAATCATGCACACCCTTAATGTACTCGGAGGTGTGTCTGTCACCGTACATCCATTGCCGATTCATCTGCGTGCATTATATATAATTATGTGTGTCAAAAGTAAGAAAATTAGACAAGTATCTATGTAAAGTAAGAATTTTTTTTCTTTCAGAAAGAAGATAAGAACAAGAGGTTCACCACGGTGGTGCCGGCGACGAGATCGGCGCGGGCGATCGACGGCGGTGAAGACAGGGACGGGGCGTGACGGACCGCTAATATAAACCTAGACAAATCTCGGGGAAAATGGAGCTCGGAGGTCGAGCTTCGAGAGGAGAAAGCTTAACTAGTGTGGCTTGGCCATTTCATCGAACACCTCATGTGCATAGGAGGTGAGCTATAGCACCCAATGCCCTCCCCCTCGCCGGCCAGCAAAAAACAGAGCACTGTGGAGTGCTCTGCTGCGGCGATGGGGTATATATAGGCAACTCATTTGTCCCGGTTCGTGGCTGGAACCGGGACTAAAGCTCCCCCTTCTGTCCCGGTTCGAGCCACGAACCGGGACCAATGGCCGTGGGCCAGGAGCGAGGCCAATTGGTCCCGGTTTGTGCCTAGAACCCGGACAAATGGGTCGAAACGAACCGGGACCAATGCCCACGAGACCCGGCCGGCCCCCTGGGCTCACGAACCGGGACTAATGCACCCCATGGGTCCCGGTTCATGCAGAACCGGGACTAATGGGCTGGCCAGGCCCGAATGAAAGCCCTGTTTTCTACTAGTGGTGGCATGAAATAATCAACTTGCGACATAAAATAAGTCAATGATAAATAGGTTTATCAATAAATACTACTATAATGCATAATAATTTATAAGTTTAACTATACAAATAGTAAAATTTGACCACTTATTTCGCTTTTATGTTGGATAATTTGCATATTGGGGCTAGAATTGTGAAAATTACCTGCCATAATCTTATTCGGATATGGATATATCCACTTCCATATCCATATTTGTGTCAAAATCTCATACCATATTTTTTTTCCTTTTTTGATAAATCCGGATACGGATAATTTCCATTTCCATTTTTGTTCGGATGCGGATGTTTCGGATATTAATAGGCATTTTCTCGAATACGATTATCAGATATTTCACATTATCCACTGCCAGTTTCCACCCTTAAGTGTTGTGGATGGCCCTCTCGTAGGAAGACGGCAGAGGATCCGCCGTAGAGTATTGACGTGGTGATTAGTGGACTCGTGTGCGCTATCTCATCTTATTCAAACTACTGATAGACGTAGTACAGGATAGCCAAGAGTCAAAGCTGGCTTGTTGCAATAAACACCACTACCCCCTTTGTTGATACTGTTGCATGAGTAGTTAGATCTGATGTTAAGACTTGCTGAATACCTTTGTACTCATGTTTTCTTAATAAACTACTGCATAGGAGAATAATAAAAACACAGGTGGTTCTATGTAGACCTCGACGTTGACGAGTGACTTGCTACCCAAGTGGCAATCCTGTGCCTGTGAAGGGTCACTCTAGATATATAGGCTTCACAAGCCTTCTCTCTTTCTAGTTGTTTGTACCCAGGCAAGTTTAGCTTTCGCATGTGCTTGTATGTTTATATGACTTGAGTGTTGGGTCATGTGACCCCTAACAGAACAAAGATTTGATGTTTTTACACGTTATCTATAGAGCTCCTGGATGGATCCATATGTGGTCATTACCATGCCATGTGGAAGCGAGGGAGCTTAGAGCATCTCCAGCCGTTGGCCCCCCAGGAGGGGCTAAAAATCGCCCCTTGGGGGCGCACCGGCGCTAAACCGCGCGCTGGGGGCGTGATGCCCCCCAGTCGCAGCGCCCACGTTTTTTTGAAAAACTTAAATACGGCGCAAACACGGCTCAAATTTAACGCGAACATCGGCGAGTTCGTTCAAATTTAAACATATTTTACAAAAAAAAACTACTAGGGGCTGCTCCTCGCCGTCTCCATCGCCGCTCCTCGCCGTCTCCCTCGCCGCTCCTCGCCGCCCGCCCTTGCAATTCTACATGCCGAGGAGGCTGTAGATCCGCGTGTAGTCGTCGTCGTCCTCGTCGCCGCCGCCTCCGCCGCCGTCGTCCCTGCTGCATCCCTCCCCTGGTTGGCGCGGCGGGTTGGACGGTCCGGGGGCGTCCTCGTCGTCGTCGCTGTCGAGGATCACGACGCCGTGCTCGTCCTCGCGCCCACGTTTGCGGGCTTCTATCTCCTCCAGGGCCCCGGCGCTGCCGGACCATCTCGTCGCGGTAGTAGTCGTCCCGCGCCCACTGTAGGGCCCCCTCATCGGAGAAGCCGCGCCGTCGCCTGGGAAGCGCTCGGCCATTCTTCTGAACTGGAGACGGCGAGAGGAGGCGAGGGAGGAAGGGGGAGAAATGGGCGCGTCGGCGGTGGAGGATCTGTGCGTGTCTCCGGCGCGCTGGTGGTCGGCTTATATAGGCGGAGGCGCCGCGTAGTACGCGTGGCCGGTGCGTTACGTGTGGCGGGCGAGGGGACGCGCGTCGCCCGGCCTTCACTGCGCCGCCCGTGAGGCATCAATGGAGGCTGACCGGCGCGGCAGCGCGCGCAGCTTTGGCATTGATTCGCCGCGGGGAACGAGGCGATGAGGACGACGAAGCGGCGAGAAGAGAGTCGAGTCGCTGGCAAGGGGGGCCCGCAGCTCTTCGCGCCAAAAACGATTCGCCCGGTGCCCCCGAGCGCCCCCCAGCGTGCCGGGTTCGGGTTGGGTCCGCCGGCGCCAATTTCGGCCCGAGCCAGCGAAAACTGGGCCCTTGGGGGCGCGACTGAGCCGTTTTTTTGGCGCCGGCGGCCGAAAAATCGCCTGGGGGCCTTGTTGAGGGCGCGGCTGGAGATGCTCTTATGGCCTATGGGTGCAACCGGTGAGAGACGATAGCACGGGCAACATATAACCGATTTGGATGGCGGTACGGTTGTGGCATTTCATCCTGTATTTTATTTATATTTTTATACTGGAGCTTAATACTTATAAGTTTTTAATAAATGACTGTGTGCACCAATTCATGTAGAGTTTGGGGCAATCCTTCTTTTTTAAAAAAAAAACCAAGGACTAGCTAGGAGCACTGCCCCACGGCATTAGGGTCGTAATTCGCATTCCCCTTCCAGTGCACCGGCTGTAATGGCGTTTGCCCCAACGCCCAAGCTTAGGCCAGAGTCAGCCGTGCAATGCATGCTTTCAATTCACACCACCACCCGGCCAGCTTTGTTGCGCATTATTGAGCTTCGGCGTGCGAAATGCACGGTGATATGTACGTCGTATACGTGCTTGGCATCATTATCAGTACCCCGTTTTAAATATAAGTCTTTTAGAGATCCCAATAAGGGACTATATACGGAGCAAAATGAGTGAATCTATATTTTAAAATATGTCTATATACATTCGTATGTAGTTTGTATTGAAATCTCTATAAAGACTTATACTCCCTCCTTTCCTAAATATAAGTTTTTGTAGAGATTTCACAATAAACTACATACGGAGTAAAATGAATGAATCTACACTCTAAAATGTATCTATATACATCTGTATGTGGTCCAAAGTGAAATCACTAAAAAACTTATATTTAGAAACGGAGGGAGTATTTAGAAACGGTAGGAGTAATATGTATGCATGCATTCCTCTCTTCTTTCTCGCTGCTAGTTAGAGCACACTATACAAGTTAGTTCAGAGTTTTGAAAAATGGATACCAGCTAGATAATGTTTTTTATGAGATCACTGAATATAGACCTCATGGATGATAAGGTTGTTGACACAGTGGCCTAGTTATTAGCAGAAGCGACCTCACCCCGCCAATGGCCAATCAAGATATGAATGAAACGATCAGAACGTACGTGTTCCCTCAGAAGTGAGATGGCCCACACGTCCATTTTGGCAAAGAATCAACGTCCAAGCTTGTAGCAGGTGCAGGTGGACCACACCAGAAAGCAAGGTATATGTTAAAATTAAATGTCCATGCATGCATCTTTTCATGATGATGAGGGAAGTACGAGTGCAACTACAGAGGCAATCCTTCCAGATGATAAGTGGCAATTTGCTAGCGGCTTGCTGTAAATTTTAATCTTACGCAGCCAACATGATGACGGAGGCCGTGGCCACAACATGTGCGAGGGGTTGCACCTAGCAAACACAAAGGGATATAATCTTCTGCAAGCGGGTAGAACGATCTACGCAGATTTTATTGACATGGCTAGGGATGTCTGGAAGGTCCAGTATGGACACCGTCGAAGAGAAATGAATGGCGCAGCTCATGAGTTACCTAGCTTTTGTTTCACTCCCCTCAAAAACCATAGCTTTTGTTTCACTAATAAAAATAATTGTAGTTGGGCCGATGAAACCCATAATGCTATAATGGCCTTGGCTTAAAAAAATGAACCTCGGATTGTGATCTCGGCCACCTCGATGATCCCAAGATCGCCGCCGGCTCCTTCTCCACCTGCCTCAACGGGTGGGGGAGATATTGTTCATTAGTCTGAATGTGGCGATGAGCGTGCACGTGTCCATCAACTTGGGCCGCTTCCATGCCTTCTGCCTTCCATTGGGTTCTGCCTCGACTATCTCCCCCGTCTCACTCCCCGCTCCCCGGTGCTGCAGAGGGTAATCCTGCTCGCAATGGCTGATGCAGTGCATGATGATCAGGTTTGTGGAGTCGCACGCGGGAGCCAGTGGGGGGGTGGGCAATGAGCACGTTATGCAACGACCCATCGTAGATGCAGAGGTGGTAGCTATTAGCTACGGACTAAAGCACAAAGTTGGAATGTAATTTGTCAAATAACCCCCTACATGCGGTTGGCTGAGATGATTTGTACCACTTAACACCCACTTATGGAACATCGTGTACTGAAGTGTGAGATTTCTAACTTGACATATGAAACTGAGCTTGCCCAACAACTTCATATACTAACCGTGTACTTTACTAGATCCGATTAGTATGACATGACATATCTTTTTTGTAGGAACAGGGTCTTTAGTCTTTACTCACATTGCCCTTCCGGTGCAGCAATCGGGTGTACCCAACGCTCAATCATAAGCATAGGTCGAGCTTTGCTAGTCAGATCACAATTCACACAGAGACTCAAAATCCGTCATGCCATGCATGCCTTCAATTCATACCTCCATCAAAGCGAGCTTTCTGGTTGTGCCTGGTGAATTACTGAGCTTTAATGTGTCAAATTGATGGTGATCTGCACGTCTCGTACATTCTTGGCCTAACTTGAAATACAAGGTCATTCCTCAGTTCTCACTGCTACTTCAAGCACCCTACACAACTTGAGAGTTTGGAAAAAAAAATGGATTCCTGATACAACATTGTTTCGATCACGCGCCTAAACGTATATCGTCTATATTTTTTAAGAGCTAGGTCAGTGATGATTGATGAATCTGTATGTTGTGTAGGGAAGCTCGACGTACTCAGCGTCTGTATGTTTTTAATGAAATTACAGTACTATTGGTCACAGCTGACTTGAATTGCGCCTTCCAAATTGATGAAACGATGGCTGTGCTAGCTCTTAAATCAGAGCAAGGAGTGGTGCTATGCCTTAAGGTCAGACCAAACCATCGAGCAGGGAGAGGTGGTTGATTGTAGATGCGACCTCATCCCGCCTGCCGTCAACTTCACACACCAAGCAAGATATGAAACGATCGATCAGGATGTGTTTCTCCCGAAACGAGACGGGTCCTCCTGTCCAGGGCACATGCAGCAAAGTCAGGGCAAAGAACCAACGTCCCAGATTGTAGCAGGTGCAGGTGGATCAAACAAGAAAGCATGGCCTGTTCAAATTAAATGGTTACACAGCTTCTCATGAGTTGAGCGAAGAAGTACACGTGCAACAGCGGCACTCCTTCCAGATGAAGAAGGTCGAGTTTGGAGCGGATCATGAGTTACCTACCTAGCTTTTGTTTAGCTAATAATAAAAATTCTTGCAGTTGGGCCGACGAACCCGTAATCGCAGAATGGCCTTCCTTAAAAGAACATGAACCTAATCCCATAATCCTAGCGCCTGAGCAATGGCTATCCAGGTGAGCGTTTTTACTTTACAATTTACTGCCGACTGAGAAGAGTAGTAGAGGTCAGATCCGACCATTGATGTTTCAGGCTGGTATATAGCCTATTAATATCCGGCCCCTTTTGCTCTGCGTAATGGGATTGTCCTTTGACACCCATGTGCCATCTAGTCCTATGTTCTGGACATACACTACTGGAATAAATACATACGCCAAGTGCCAGAAACACCCGGCAAAGGGTCAAAAACCCTCGGCATACACTTTGCCGAAACTTGCACCCCGCAAATGCCACCTGGCGTACATCTCTCAGGCAAACAGAAATTTGCCGAGAGCCAGAACACGGGCAGTCGGCAAACTCTTAGCTGAATGTCGAACAATACCCACCGGCAAAATAAGGAACTATATAGTGCCAGTGCGCTCGTCCAAGTAGTGCTGTTCCGTTCTTCTCATTTCATGTAATTATCCACGAGCTCAAGTACATACACGACCAATTTTCTAACAGGAATAAATCATTAGCCGGTTCATGTTTCATATATAAACAGTACTAGTACTAAACTAAAAGTTAGGCAGTGAAAGAAAAACTCGCAAGCTTCTTCCCAAATACGCATACTATGTGTAGAGCTAACCTATAAGAAATTGCACCAACTAGCTAGCAATCAATCTAGAATGTCTTCAAACTACAAGGCATCATGGAACATAGGCCCGATCTAGGAACTCCTTCAAAGGTTGTTCTAGCGCCTTCATCACGGCTTTCCACCCAGCATGTGTCGGATGCACCTCGTCCCAGTAGAAGAGCTGGTTGGGATTTTCGCATAATTCGTAGAGGGGCTCCCCTGTATCATCCTGCTGTCCACAGAACCCTGTATCATAGAAACCCTCGCAACATGGGGCCAGGTTGTTGTTGAACATGTTGGACTGATCCGACCCTTCACCTGCATGCACATGAAAATTGTATGTATAAATAGTCCGAACACGTGTTGAATCAAGCTCACACACTAGAAATCAGATTTAGTTTACAACGTTCACGCATCGATATATGCAAGTACTTACCTGGGGCATGATTGATGATGTCGGTGAAGGCGGTGTAGAGGTCCAGCATGTAGGCGTTATTCTTTTTGCCCATCAACTGCTTTAGATTTTTGTTATGCACGGACGCGGCGTAGTTGGCGAGAAGGTCACATGTAGTGTAGTTGTTCGTACTAGTCCTCATAGGCGTGCAACCAATGGGATGCATGTTGTTGACTAGCACCTTTTTCACACCAAGCTTTTGTAGCTGCACCACGTTCTTCACAATCTCTGTCGTCACGTTCCCAATGTAAGTGTCGATCTGCATGCGAGAAAAGTTAAATTGGTAAGGTGGCGATCGATAATATTAATTGATGGGTGGTTTATCAGTGTTTATTTTGTACGTGTGAGTCTAGCTACTAGCTACTTACGTCGTCGAAGCTACTCAAGAAGGAGTTCTTGACGTCGGCGCCGCTCATGTAATCGTTGCCGGAGATGGCGACAAGCGCGACGGAGTGGCGAAGCTGGTCTTTTGAGATGATTCCGCTGTTGATGAGCCTCGTGAAAGACTTAACCTGTGCGGCAAGAGTTGGCACCTTCTTCTGGAACACGCCGGCGCCACCGGAAGCGAAAGTCATGCCGGTTGGATCACAAGACTGATCTAGTGTGTGCATGTATGCCGGAGGGGCTGCATTGAAGCCCAAGATCCTTGCTGCAATTAAGTTGAACGCAATGGATATGCTCTATTAGTTTTAGATGCGCTTACATATAAGATTATATATGTTGTTGTACACTACTGGTAATCTAAAATAAATTCGAGCTAGCTAACAAAGTAGTAAAATAACACTTCACTAGTGTAAAAAATATTTTTATATTATGAGACAAACGGAGTAATAAGTTACGTACCGATAAAGTCTGACTGAATCCGGTTGTTGGAGAAGCGTCCGGTTGGAACGGCAGCCGCGGAGCCACGAGAGTTGATATAAGAGCCGTAGGGGTAGCTCCACTGACGGGAGAGATCAGACTGGGGCTGACCACCCGGCAGCTTGGGGAGGTTGCCGTTGTCGGCAAAGTCGTCGCCGAAGACGAACATGCTGGTCCACTGGTTCTTTGATGACTCCTTGGCGGACGGCGTGCCTCGAGCCTCCACGCGAGCGGCTGTCCACGTAGAGTAGATCCATCGTACGTGTATGTCAGAACTTGCGTGCATGCATGCAGTCATGTATAGAAGAGAAGAAGGTTTGGCAAACGAATATCGAAAAGAAACAAGGAGGTAGTATACCATCGAAGAGAAGCACGACGAGGAGAAGGCACACAACGGCCGGACCAAGCTTCATGGTTGCGTTGCTTGTCCCCGCCGGCGAGGAAGCAGACGATCGCTAGCGGCGGAGGAGGCGAGGTGGCGTGCCCGTGCGTGTGAAAGGAACGTATAGCTATGGAAGGCGGGTTGATCGCTCGATAGGTGTGGCCGTGTATATATAAGTGGAGAGCCTATAGCTTCATGGTTGTCCTTGTCCAACTCGTGTCCTACCCGACCACGTTCTCGTGGAGTAGTATACGTACGTACTACTATTAGAGTTAACCACGTTTCTGTGTAGTAGTAGTAGTAGTACTCTGATCGATCTAACGCAGAGTCAGTTTGGCTTTACGTTTGTTGCCTGGAAAACACCTGATCTCAGTCGTGGAACACAGCGTTCCCAGATTTTTTTTTACCTGCCTTTGTACGTGTGTGGTCACCCTACTATCATTTTTCACTTCCACCACGTCACATGCTACTCCCTCCGTTCCTAAATACTTTGGAGTGATCCAAACGCTCTTATATTTCTTTACGAAGGGAGTATAAGTTTTTTTTGGAGATTTTAATAAAAACTACATACGAATGCATATAGACTTTTAGAGTGTAGATTCATTCATTTTGCTCTGTATGTAGTCCATAGTGGAATATCTAAAAAAGACTTACATTTAGGAACAGGGGGAGTAATTTGTTGACATGTGGTTGCAATCTGGAAGTCCCTACAAGTCTTAGGCGGCGTTGTTGCAAACCCGGACACAGCGCACCATGCTGCTAGGGCTAATCACCGATGTTGCAAGGCTCACTGTCGTTGCTGCAAGTTGAAATGTGTGACATTGCAATGTAGTAGTCGCTATGGCACCATGGGACACTGCGAGAGTTGACCACCATTGCAATGCAGTCTATTGCTGCTGCAACTTTGGATGATGAGCACATCCTATGAGGTGTCTTTCAACTTGATGTTGAATTGCATTTACTGACTAAGGATCTAATTTCCTCTGTCTCCGCGGAAGCATGTGAGAAATTATATCTCGTGCAGTCAGATTTCTCCCCTTCTTGCTCTCATTTGGGAGAACAGTGGTTTATTAGGTACCTCCACTTTCTCTAACATTTTACTGCAAGAATATAAAATTTAGTGACACCTTTGTCATCAGTAAATGTATGTGGCAAATTTGCAATTTGTTGCAAATATATGATTATCTAAACTTCTACTTCAGATTCTTAAGTATGTGGTCATAAAGACTGAATCCTAATGACTCTTTGCGGTACTAATCTCCCCCTAATGCCATAAAATGTTCTTATTGCCGATGGATCAACGTACGGACCGATAATAACTCCCCAGATTTAGGGCTCAATTTATTTATGATGGACGGATAAATGGTTATTCCTCACATAGATCCCTAATTCGTTGTGATGGCCCATTGATGTACGTTGGAGTGGTGATATCGGTATGTAACCAAATTATCGCAGATGGAAAATACTTTGTTGATCTTCACATACTTATACTACAAGGGGAAAATAGTATGATATGCAGTTGGAATGATTTAGATCATACTTACAGTGTGTAAGGACGTATCTGTCAATCAAGAGGCTGCTAAATTACAATTCTACAAGAGTGGTCATGTAACTAATATTTGTATCTTTGATAAGATATCTAACTAAATCATTCTGGGTATGTACATAAAGTACTAAATATAATCAAACTTTGCTCTTGAAATGAGTTCATTGATGTTGTCCATATCCTGTGTTCAGGAGAATTTGCTCTTACTTTGATAAGCTGAGAAATTAATTTAATAAGATCATGCACGGTTGTGTGCGATAAGAGACACACATGAAATCATTTTATAAATGTTTCTAAGAGTACCATGAAGTATCTTAATAATCCCATATAATGGTTAAGTAATCCACATATATCTTCTAAGTGTGATCACAGAAGAATGAATGGCTCCTTTGAAATTTTAAGGTGAGATTGCCTTAAAATCGATTTCCTATGACACATGTGGTGCACATAAAATCTGATAATTTTAGGGAATTTTGCAACTTAGTAATTTGTGACCAATAGAATTGTCAATAATTTTCTAATCGTCCCCAAAACAAGGATGGATAGGGCTATCAAGTCAAATTAATTTATTAAAATTTAGAAAATTATTTTGTACGAAACAATAGTAAGTATGAATTGATTCATACATTCAAAAATTATCAAATATCATGTCCGAAAAATAGGATATTGGACATCGCACTACATCTAGTTGTACAAGTTCAGGCCAAAGATATTTTGGGAATAAAAAACGGAGATTACATGAGGTCTCCGATATTACTGAAATTTATATTACGTAAACATATCATCGGTGCAAAGGAATTCACCACCATTTTATTGCACTAGAATTTTTGGTTCTCCTTCTGATGAATATTTGAGAACAATCATTTACCAGAATAGTTTTTGGTTATAAGTTTGCAAATTTTCAAATTTATTCCAATGAACTTCTTTTCCTTTTTAATAAATTTGTGGTGTGGTTTGACCATATGTTTGAGGGTTTGGTAATCATAGGTACGATATTTGTATAACCACACATTTGACAAACTTGAGAGTTGTCTTTGTGATCGTTTGAAAACGATTTATTCCCTATTAAGAGGTAATTTTGTCTTTAGTTGTCTTTTGGCCACCACTTTACTGTGAAGTCCTCATGGCTATATTTCGTTGCCGCTGACTTGCATAGTATTGTACCAACAAGATTTTCAAACGATGGTATAGCACCTGTGGGGTGAGTCTGATGATTTTAAGAAATTCCATGTTCCTTCATCATGAAAAATGGTAGTATCATCATAAGAGGATGTAAAGTGTGTTAAGGGCTTTTGAGCCAGATCTACATATTAAAATATTTGACCATTGGATCTCAACTTGAAGTTGATTAAAACGACAGAATTGTGAGCCGCGATAGACTTGAGGTCTTGAAAACGGCGAACGTGGGAACGAACCAAACAACACCTACACCACGGGACACCGTGAGGGTTGACCACCATTGGAATGTGGTTTATTGCTACTGCAACATGGGACATGTAACACTACAAGGGTCGACCAGCGTTGCAATGTGACATGTCATTGCTGCAACACGGGATGTATGATGATACAAGGGGTCGACCGGCATTGCAATGTGATATGTCGTTGCTGCAACACGGGATGCATGACGATACAAGGGGTCAACCGCTGTTGATGCAAGTAGGATGCTAGATGTTGCAAGGTCAGCCCCATTGCAGCAGGCGAGAACAATGCTGCAAAGGCAAGACGCGGGACACTACAAGGGTCAACCGTAGCAGGATGCACGATGCTGCAATGGCCGGCACTGCTGCTGCAACGGTTTTGAACATCAAATGTTTTCATAATTTTGTAGAACCTTTATCATGGGTTTGAACGTTTTCTTTTTGCTGGAGCTTACTAGGAAGATACACACAAGAACATCCAGAAATATATTGTTCTCTTGTTTCACAGAATCCTGGTGCCGCCAGAGCAGCAACTATTGGACTTCAACCAGAGCTTGTTATTATTACAAAGTTCGACAGAAAGCTACGGTGATTGCAAGCCAACAGCCATGCTACAGCATGTTACACCAGGGTACCCAGCAAACCACGTTTTGCTCAATCTTTACCCACTTCTCCAGGAGTGTCCACCTTGGCCACAGCGGATGCGTAGCTGACGCTGCTGTCCCTCGTGGTCTTGCATTGGCTCGACTGCTCGTAGCGAACAAACCCGACCTTAATCTTCGTCGAGCAGTGTTTCAACATCTAACACAATAGAATGTGCACAAGGTGGATTAAGTAAATCCTTAAAAGAAAAGGATAAATATTACTCCCTCCGTTCCTAAATATAAGTCTTTTTAGAGATTCCAATATGGACTACATACGGAGCAAAATGAGTGAATCTACACTCTAAACTACGTCTATATACATCCGTGTGTAATCCATATAGAAATCTCTAAAAGACTTGTATTTCTGCACGGAGGGAGTAGTTAGATCATCAATGAGTTGCGCACTTACATGAAGAAGGACGCTGATGGGATGGCGTCCACATATGGTGTTCTCGTACTCCTCGAGATACTGTTTGAACGCATCGGGGTCACCAGTCTCTATGATCTCCATGCCCAAGCGGTCCAACGCCTCGATTGATTTGTGAATGGCACCATGCTTCTTGTCATAGTATGTATAACTAAACCTGTTGTGGCAATGAGACGAAACGGACACGATCATTTACATTACCTGATGCCCAAGCGACAGCAGCAAACATAACTGGAAGAGTATAAAATTTAGTGAACGTGGGGTATACAATACCCCGGTGCACTAGGTGACATATCAAGTGCACTCGCCCCTTCAAATCATATCATACACCTTTCCTAATCCGGGATATCAGATCATATTTCTATGCTCTGGAACGAGGTACATAATTTCTGTACAAAGTATGCTAAACCCACCATCCTCTAAAATTCCGAACAAATGGATTATGTATTCGCCTTCCTGCACCATCCAACCTATGTCAGCATGCTCCATATGCAGGCAAGCTAGCCTTATAAGAATTTTCCGTGATGCCCTAACCTCACTCAGGCCTTCTACTCTACTCAACCTTGGCTGATGAAGGCCACGTGATAATTGACAAAGCAAGGGAGATCGATATAGACAATGAAAGGATGTCAATATTGTCAGACAGCAGAAGTCAGGCAGCACAAGCAGAAGGAAAAGGTCGGCATGATCAGGCCACAGCGGACCGTAGATAATTTAAGCAGGGAAAGGGAGAAAATCAAGAGATAGGACAGGAGACTAAACAAAGCCTTTAGAACCTTCAATTTCAGTAAATGACGTGACCATTTGGACAGAAGTGGCGTACATAGCTATCCCCTGAAGATAGATCTACTATTTGGATTTTGGGATGTAGGGGCTTAACGCAACAGGAGATAGCAAGTGATAGTTATGTTTTCATAAAATGGTTTTTGAATGGTGGGTAGATCAACCAGCCGGCTCAAGATTGGTTCAATACATGACGATTTTACCATAACCAAAGCATGTTGGTCCTCGTACATTGCCAGAGCATTTATGCTAAACAAAGCGATCGATAGACAAGATTATACACCTGTAAGCGCAAGCATTGCAACAACATGAATACTGGTAATACAATAAGATTTTACTCGGTCAGTGAGGGGCTTAAATGATAGGCCTGAATGTATGTGGATCATATGACCAAATCCTTCGTTATCAAGAAAATTCTATCTCCTGACATGGATTCAAATTCATCTTGAACATACTCAATGTTGTATCTGAATTTGCACTTATGACTTAGAAATCGATCCCTCTCTAGACCATTTGCAGTTAAACTAAACATGATATGTTAAACAAGTCAGGATATCAGACACATGTTCAATCTAATAAGAGTTGACATGCAGAACAGGGTTAATGGCTATTCTTGTATTAAGGCATCCTTTACTACGTAGAATAGTACCCTTCAGCAAATACTTCAGATCAGAAGACTCAAACATAAATTGTGGCACACTTGAGGCCATACAGTTTTTTCTCTCTCTGAAGAACTATTGAGTCGTCGGCTTTGTGTTATAATAAGTTCATTGTTCACGTGTCTTGACATAGATTCAGTAACAAATTTCAAGCCAAACTTTGCACGCAAACTATTCTGCATTTCTATATGGGAAGAGCTTTTGGTTCGCAAAATACGCCAAATACTGTTTTTTAGTTACTATTGCTGAAGAACATATGACCAAAGATTGATGGTGCTTTCGTCCAAAACTCTGGTAGAGGAGGCTGGGGGCAACTGGCCAGGACAGCAGTAGAGATCATGTATGTGCTACAGCTGGACCTATTGATCATATCTCATATACGCCATACAGCTAGCTGGGCAGCAGGAAGTGGGGAGTGCAAAATTTGCTACAGACTACCTTAACCAGAAGCAAGAGCTCGAGTCGCACAAATATGAACATTCCAAACTGGGAACACTCTGTTTCGACGGGCAAAGTTTCTATTATCTACTTCCTTTATTGAGTAATAATGTTTCATCCATGGGATTCTAATAAACCTGCCCATGCTTCAGCAACAACCGACAATAGGTGCCGGAGCTATCCTAGATGACAATATCTTATGGGCAGAGGGCTATCGAATGATGTGCTCGTTTGGTAGCCAGCAATTTAGCCGTGCTTTAAAGAAATACATGTGCTTCATTAAAAAAAAGGTAACACTGGAAGATTATGGAAATTTGCTCAAGCTGCAGATTATGTGGTTAGCATGTGCCTTGTATTAGGTTCATTTATTCTATACCGACAAGGTATGTACAGTAATGACACACTTGACATTTCATTGCAAAATAAACAAAATCACAATAATCAGACATTAAATCACTTACCGAGATCCCCAGTGGCAAAAGTCTGAGGAGACAGAAAAAAAGTTCTTTGGATCATCCACATATTTAGCGAGCAACTGCCCATACATGGCTTCATTTTGGGAGTTGACGGCACCAACAAGGATAGGTACAACTTTTACATTATGTCTGCCAGGTCATGAAAAAGAATTATGAGTGTAGGATCCATATTTTATTCAAAAAGAAATACAAGATGGATACAAGCTTTAACAACAAAGTAATTACCCCTGAAATACTTTAGAAAGGTAAGGCAAATGCATTTCCATGCTATGTTCAGCCTCATCCACATTAAGGTCCATAAATTCAAATTTTCCGGTAGCTTTGAGTTCCTCGATAACTGAAAAACAGTAATGTAAGAATGTATGTCTAAAGTTCAGAAAGAGCTAAACAAGACAGAATGATCTGACTGAAAAGGAGAACTCATAGTGTGTTATTAAGATCTACCAACAGGTAGAGATGTCAGATAGCTCAGGGTCGACATGCAATTCTAGCGTCTAGACTGAAAATCCAAAGAAATAAAATTGAAAATTAGAAATAAAACAGATTTTGGGTGCATTCATGGAAAACAAGAAAATTATTTCTGCCCATGGGTTTGGAAATATTTCTTTGTTTTTCAGAATATTTATGATTTTTCTTTTTCGTAAATTCTTGACATTTTTCCCATCCATAACATTCTCATTTTCCATAACTTATTAATAATATTTTTCATGATTTATCATTATTTGTTTCTGTTATTTTTCCTGATTTTTCTTTGCATGTATTTTTTTTCAAAAACAATTGTTGGCTGTGTCACCAAATGTGTGGAACGACTACCATGTCATCCATCAAACCGCTTCTGGTCGGGAAAGGGACCCAAATTGTTTTGTTTAAAAAGTTGAGGGATCGTGTTAGTATTATTTAAGTTGAGGACTAAACTTGTTTTGGGGAATAGTGGATGGATAAAAAATGTACATCTCATCAGTAAAATAAATGAGATTGAACTTACAAACAGATCACACAAGAAGCGAACCAGACTTCTTTCTTTTTGCGTGAAGAAATGTAGGGAAGACCACTATTGCGTCATTATAATTTTTTAAATAGGGTGGTATGTACAATGAAGGCGAACAGTGGAGGAAGCGGAAGAGGGATAAGATTGCAAAGTATTTTCTGAACATCCTCAAGCAATGAAATATACAAACATTGTGCGACTATTAAGGTAAAGACTCCACTGCTGCATGCCTTCTTTCAAGCTGGGTTTAGCCGTATATAGTGTATGAAAAGTATTTTCTGAACATCCTCAAGCAATGAAATATACAAACATTGTGCGACTATTAAGGTAACAAATCTAACAAAAAGCGGGGAGCAAGTGTAAGTATAATATGTGGGGCCGACTTGTTTTCTTTTATTTGACGAAATTCTCAGAAGGGGGGGGGGGGAGTTGATGGCCCAGATAAAACCAGTGAGAAGGGCAGGCAGCAATTCAACCTGTCAGCTCTTCCCACTGATTTTACTGATGAGGTAGATTCAGGCTAGCATACACGTCGCAACACATCAGCTCGATACCACCCGTGATTGGATCAAGGTTGAAGTCTGGACGGTTACAACAAATTGAAGTTCAAATCCAGATTAGAAAGTGAGCTTTTGACCAAGTTTAGGGTTGAAAAGTGGACTTTTCCAGATTAGAAATTCACATGGAAAGGTTGATATGAATATTAAAGAAATAACTTAGGCATCTTAATTTTGTAAGCATGATACCTTCCAGGTCTACTGGTAAATCCCCAATCGGGGTGCTATAAACAGTAGCTCTTGACAGAGCACATTTTGGAGTATAGTAGTGATGAGATGGGCCGAGCAGAAACACCCGAGAACTGATTCACATGAAGAAAATTAGGAATTAGATACTGAACAGGATTAAGGAAAAAATGTGAGGAAAGAAGCCAGTTATAAGAATGGAACTAGAAGATTGTCCTTTGTAGCATGTAGGGTGGGAATAACAAATATTAAGGGTACACGTTTGGCAGAACAAAAGTAGCTTACCAGTGATGTGGTTAGCATCAGTTTAGATTTATAGTTGGACCCATGCTTTTAAATTATGCACAATGTACAGCGTAAAAATCTGATGAATTAATTATTTTAACTTATTAATTTGTGTTACTTTATCAGGTAAGGTATGATATCTTTTGTAAATATGTTATGTCGACTTACTTTTCTAGTGACCTTTTATAATTCTAAAGAGTTCATTATAATGTTTCTAGCTTAGAATTGTTAGAAAGCAAAAAATCACTTTTATGGATTTTTTTTAGTTTACTATTGAGAAGTATACTATGCATTATATTTGGTTATAATGGACAAAAGTGCATCATATTATACAGTTTACACATATAGTTCTTATGCCTGCATATAATGGTGCTTTCTACTACTCATGTATAATGGAGTACTTATCTAGCCATGTCAAACCAACAAACAAACTAACAAGTAAATATCATACAGTACTATATAGGAACACATGGTAGAGTGAAACATTTGGATAATTATTTAGGGCTCAACTAGAAACAGGATGATGGTTTGGAAACTAAGGCCGTCAATGCATACGTCACTCACATATATCAATGAGTGGAGAACTTCAGGTTGACAAAATGTAAAAGTCATCACTTAAATGAATGGCCATCAACACGTTAGTTATGGACGAGAATTTAGTCATTTACATACACAAACATGGTACTTATACTTGACAGAACCCACAGTATAATGAATACAAAAAGAGCAGTCAGTTGCCATTAGAACTGTAAACATCATGATAAAGCATATTTGTTTGTTTTTAGCAAAGAAAACAAGAGCCACAAATTGCTTAACTCACATGTTAGTTGGATCAATGTTGCCAAAAGCATAAGCTGCACAGCGCCCCGAGTATGAATAGCCAGCATGGCTGCAAGGAAAGAAAAGCTTGTTGGTATTATAGAACAGACATGAACAGAATTCCACCTCCATACAATAAACAGCAACTTACGGTGCAATTACGGCCCTAACATCAGGTGACTTGGTGAGAGCAGCAGCCGAAAGCCAGCCATCAAGTTCGTCTTCCAGCTTGCTGGCTAATTGTGAACATGGAGCAGCACATGATTTAGCCATTTAGGATATGAGAACTAGAAAGAAGAGGAATTAATGGTCAAGATCCGTGCATGTTTACTGCAAGTTGCTATGGGCATATACTTATTGCCGAGAATAAGTGCATATTATGGATATCATGTTGAAAAAGGTTGGAAGTAAATCTAAAGTTTGGAAGCTCATGATTCAACTCAAAACAAAGTAAACGGCTTCTGAATATTCCGGCAAAACGTCATGCCGTTCTATAACGAAACGCAACTGTTCCAGCAGAATCAAACATGTCTGAGTATTCCCACATTTGGACAGAATCAACACGACGAAGCGAGCAGTGCCTGAAAGATGGCATGACAGTACAGTTTGACTATGTACTGTACCACACAAAAAATGCTACTGTAACATAATTCATACTCGGCAGATTTCTCTTCAGCTCCAACCTAGAGAGCACACTGCAGGTGGTTCCTATGTTTGCAATTGAATTCTGTAAACTGTAACACAATCCACCTGATTCCCGTGAATCTGATGAGAAAAATTTACGGCAGTTTCTGGACCTGCCACTACTCTGTTGCGTCATCTTAGTACCACGGAGGGAGAAACCACAAACGCTACTGAACACGAAGTCAACAGTGCGCACTTTCCCCACCTTAACAGGGCGCCGGTCCAATCCAATCCAATCCGAGGAGTGCCAGTAGAAATTCTGCCGACGCCAATACGCCCTACCAGGGTCCCCTAATCTCGCCCAGAAATCAGATCAAGCGCGCAGAAAAGATTCCACTTTTATCTCTCCCTCTCTCTGTAAATCTTTCTCCCCGAGAAAGAGAGGGACGGGCGGGATCCAGCAGAGTGGAAAAGGGTAGGGGGATCAGGGTGGGAGGTGGAAGATGGAGGGAGTACCGTTGTTGGTGTACCAGGAGCCGGCATGCGACGCCCTTCTCACGCGCTCCATCGTCGTCGGGGACGGAAGGAAGGAAGGGGATTCGATTGCGGTGGCTCTGTTCCTCGTCTGGGATGGTAGTAGACCTCTTTTGCTTTTTTTTTTTGAGACAAAAAAAAGACCTCTTTCTTTTTTTGAGAATCAAAAAAAAAGAGAGACCTCTTTCGTGTCCGGTGACGGGTTTGCTGTCCAAACTGGGCCCGTATGCTCCAATTTGTAGGTGAATTTGGGCCTTTTTACGGGCCAGAATTGCTGTGGACAATACATCCGGCCGGTTACAACTGCAACCGAAACGAGACCTTCTCGAGGAGCATGGCAGCAACTACTAGTTGGCGAGCTTGTCTCAAAAAAAAAAAAAAAACTAGTTGACGAGCACTCCTTCCGGAGCCTCCTAACGATCTTTTGAAAATGGGCTGAGAGCGCGTGCTCTCAGCCGCCTCCACGTGTTGCACTTTGGACGCTCTCTCCGGATTTTGTTTTTTTATTTTATTTTTTCTCACGTGTTTTTGGCTTTTTAAATGGATTTTTTTATTTTTTTTGACTTTTTGGTTTTCCACCTGTCTTCCTTAGCTTTTGGACAAAAATAATAATTTATTTCTTTCGCGAGTGGCACGGTTTTGCTTTCGCGAGAGGCACGGCCATGCCTCTAAGAAAATGAAAAAAATAATCACTTTTTCAGTTTTTTGTTCGCCAGAGGCATAGTTTTGCTTTCATGAGAGGCAAGGTTGTGCTTTCGGGCCGTGCCTCTCGGAAACGGAAACGTTCTCTAATTCTTTTTTCCTTCCGCGAGAGTCACGGTTTGCTTCCGCGAGAGGCACGGTTGTGCTTTCGCGAGAGACGTGGTCGTGCCTCTCGGAAAGGAAAAAAAAACATGCCCCCGATTCGGTTTTTTCATCCGGCTTTTTTGTCCTGTTTTTTTTCGTGAAAAAATGTCTATCAAAATCTATCAATATGAGATCTAGTTTTAAAGATCTCGACGTGAGGGTCCAATGATGAAAAGGGTTGGAGATTTGGACGCATGGTTAAAAAGATAAAAGGTTTTGAAAAAACGGATGTACGAAAAAAAAGGGGAAATGTCCAGGTTGCGACAAATGGCACGCATGCAGTGCACCACTTGTCGCAACCTAAGGTGATGGGAGTGATCTTTAAAGGAAGTACTCCTTAATTAGTGATTTAGGGGGAGCTCCTTTATGGAAAACCCTATACGCCGCTCTTGCAGGGTTGCACGAGCGAAAGCAGTGGGCCGGTCCAATTGCTAGTGAAGTTTTCTCTGTACAGCATATCTGCCGGTTTTGGGAACCATCTTGAAGGTTCCTGAACCGGGTTTTTTCTTGTTGGATTCAACTTCTGGGTTTTTTCGGTTTTCCTTTTTCCTGTCTTTATCATTTTTCCCGTTTCTTATTTTCTTTGTGATTCTTTTTATGTTTTCACAGAATTTCATAGAATTACAAAAAAAGTTTAGACATTCATATTTTGTTTGAAATTTCAAATTGTATTCACTTTTTTGAAAAAAAATTGGATTCAAATTTTTCTTCCCGGTTTTAAAAAATGGTTGGAATTTCAATATTATGTTAGTGTTTTCAAAATGTGCTCACCCCCTTTCAAATAAATTATTAACATTTTCCAAAAAAATAGAAATATGAAATTTGTTCATGTTTTTGAAAAACTACTCATGTTTTTGTATAGCATTTAGGCATTTTGTTCACATTTTCAAAATGTGTTCAAGTTTGTCAAATCTGCTCATGTTTTTATAAACTTTTCAGAATTTCAATATTTTTTTAATTTATCATGTTTTTCCTTTTTGTTGAAAATTTCATCTTCCAAAAATTGTTCGGAAATTTCAGAAAATGCCCGTGAGTTTTAAAAATTGTCCACAATGTTTGAAAAAACTGATCATGTTTTAGAACGAATGTCATTAATACAAAAAAAATCACATTTTCCAAGAATTGTTCGGGAAATTTATAAAAACTGCTCGGAAGGTTTTTGTTCAAAATTTGCAAATAATGTTCCCTTTTTCAAAAGTTGTTCACAAGTTTAAAAAAATTCATGTTTTCAAATTTTGTTCAAGAGTTTCAAAATATGTTCGCCCTTCAAATTTTTTCGAATTTTGAAAAATGTTCCCGTTTCAAGAAATCTTCATGATCTTAAAAAAAAAATGTTCCCGTTTCGAACCTGTGCAGGTTCTTTATGGTTGACACTACTGTAAGGTCATATATGACTGCTAGTTCAGATGGTAGTGGCACGTCGTGTATGGCACTAGCTCATCTGCAAGAATGCCCGTGAGAACATCTTTTTTTTATCTACAGTGCGCATTCGATGTTGGTCTCGATCTTCATGGGCCGGCACAGCCGTTGAGTCTCCTATGTGAAACGACAACTCTTTTCCGCAGAGAGCGGCGTATAGGAGCTCCCCTCCTATATGGCGCAGCACGCGCCAGGGAGTGGACGCACGCGCACAACCCGCTACCCCCGGGCGCCCATTCTAGGTTGGCCCGTGAGCGACAAAGGGGAGGCCCCTATTAAAAAATTCGGGATGTCGAAAACATTACAAAATTAAAACAAATGTGAATTTCAATAAATTTCTTGGAGCAAAAAAATGTCCTTTGTTTTGTATAAAATTTCAAGAATTTGATAAAATGTTCATGAATTTGGATATTGTTGAATATTTTTATCAGATGAACAAATTTGAATTTGATTACATTTTTCGAACTTGATGAACAAATTGTCAATTCAGGAACATTTTCATAAGAAAAAATGGGTGCAATTTTTGAAAAAGGATGAACTATTTTTGAATGTGATGAACATTTTTTAAAATTAAGGTGATCCTTTTTTGAATATGATGAATATTTTTAATAAGTTGAACATTTTGATTTTTAAACTTGATGAACAAATTCTAAATTGAAGAACACTTCCTGAAAATTAAATGAGCGTTTTGAAAACACTATGAACAGTTTTTACAATTATGGTGAACAAACTTTGAATATGATATAGAAATTTTGAATTTGATGAACATTTTTTGAATTAGATGAACATTTTTTCAATCAGATGAACATTTTTTGAATTCAGTGAACAAAAAAATGTTCAAGATACTAAAAATATCACAGAAACGGGAAAAGGAGAAATAAAGAAGAAAAAACAGAGATGAAGAAGCAATAAAAATATAAAAATAAAAATAAAAAACAAAACAGAAAAATAAACATAAAAGGAAAAATGGGGGACCTCGCGCCCCACATAGGCTGGCCCAGAAAGCACGCAGGGGAGCTGGGGGGTGCGCGCTATGGCAGCCATAGGGAGCACCCTACCCGCCATATAGTATCCGCCCTCCTCGAGAATAACTAACTGGGAGCTCTATTTGACGCATTTTACGTCAAACAGCCACGCGACGCACGCACGGACCCCCCGACTGGCCCGGCCCAATAGTGGGTGCTGTAGCGAGCGTGCGTTTGCATGTACAGTAGTGCAGCGATGTTAAAAACAAGGAAACACACGAGTCTTGCTAGGATTCAAACTCTGGACCTTCATCTTGTGTAGGAGAGCAGCTAACAAGGGGAGCTAACAAGCATTGGTTTCAAAAGGGGAGCATGCTAGTATAGGAATTACTTCCACTGCAGAATCCAGACAGGTTTTTGAATTTTTCCTAACTTTCCTTGAAAATGGTGATTTTTCTAAAAAAAATGAGCAATATTTGAAAATCTGACAATTTTTTAACTATTGGACAAATTTTCAAATTTTAAAAATAAAATAAATGGCGTGAACATTTCTCAACAGAAAGAAAATTTGAATTTCCTGAAAACACGAATATTTATTGAATTTTGAGGATTTGTTTGGACAATTGGAACAGTTTTGAAATGAGGAATCATTTTTTGAAATTCCCGAACATGTTTTAAAACATTGAACAATTATTGTTTATTTAGAAAAAAAAATTGATAATGGGAACTTTTTTGAAACTAATTTTTGAAAAGCATGATTTTTTATTGAAATTCCTGAACATTTTTTGAAAGCAAGAACATTATTTGAATTTGTGAGACAGTTTAATATTCTGGACTTTTTTCGATAATGGGAACATATTTTGAATTGTTGAACAATTATTGCAAAGCGAAACATTTTGTGAAATTCCTGAACATTTTTTGAAAACCCAAACATCATTTGAAAACAGGGACAAGTTTTTAATATTTTGAACAGTTTTTTAGAAAACATGAACATTTTTCTAAATTCCAAAATATTTTCTGAATTTTGAACAATATATGTGAACATGAACATATTTGAAATTTTGAAAAACACGAACTTTTAAGACTTCCATGCATCTTTAGTAATTATGAAACAATTTTTAAACATTTCTTTGCTTTCTTGAAAAATCGAAACATTTCGTTGTTCTTTGAAAAATTCTAGAAATTTTGTAAAAATGCAAACATGTTTTTGAAAAGAAATAAAACTTGAAAAAGTTAAAGAAAAAAACGAATCAAATGGAAAAGAAACAAAAAAGAAAAAAATAAAAGAAAAATAAATAGAAAAGCTGAAAAAGCGAAAAACTGTAAAAGAAACGGAAACCCGGTTTAGGGAACCTTCTAGAAGGTTCAAAAAACCAGAATGGCCAGTTCCTAAGCTATCTACATAAGTAAGCCAGCGGAAAAATCGTCGCTCGGTCGCTTGCCTCGTGCGAAGCGCCGGCAGTTTGCCGCAATGAGCGGCCAATAGAAAATTCCTAACTAACTGGAGGTTACTCACACACAAAAACTGGAGGATACCCTTGCGGGGACCTCACAGGGGTCACTTTGGGTGGTCTGGGCACGTTAAGTGGTATGTCCAACCACCGCACATATTGCATGTTGGCCGCTTTCTCTGAATTCATAAACAGGAAATTATGTATGCATTTTCGGTTTTTAGGTGTTTTTTCCAGGTTTTCAGTTTTTTCTATGTTTCGCAGAAAAAAAGTGCCTTTTCCTAGCTTATTAGTTGCTAAATAATGATAGAGTTCGTGGATTTCGGCATGACTTGTGCTAGAAAGTAGTATATATCGAGTGCCCTACCATAGAGCTGGCCCCCGCGTCGCTCCGCTCGGGGCGACACGGGAGGCGACGAAATCCCTAGCCGCCGGCCCCCTCCCCCCCTCGCCGCCGCCCGAGGAGGCCTCCGGCGAAGCCCGCGTGGTCGCCCAGGACGGTGGCGGCGAGGATCTGGCTGCTTCGCTCCTCGCGGAGGGCTTAGGGCGCCGAGGCAGCGGCCTCGGGTGGTGCGGCGGCGTCGTTTCTGCGGCGAGCGGTGTCGCAGGTGTTGTCCCCCGTCTCCTTGGTCGCGAGGGCGGCGAGTGACGGCGGGCGCTGGCGCCGTCGCAGCGGGGGCACGGCCTCCCTGTTCGCGTCTGGATCTGAAGGCGGCTTCCACTTCCCCTCAGAGCACTCCTCCTCGCCGGATCTGGTCGCCGGCGGCCTCTGGACGCCGGATCCGTGGTCGGTGGGGTTGCCTGGAGCTGCGGAACTGGACCGGGAGAAATCCCTGGCTGGTTCTCCGGACACGGCGTCGGCGACACAGGTAGGTGCCGTTTCCCTCCTCGGAGGCTTCGTCGAGGTTCGTTTCCTCTCCCTCCTGCTCCATGACCCGGGTGAAAACCCTTGTCTTTTCAAGACTGGACGGCAACGGCGCAACGTGCGTTGCCACCTTCTTGAAGGTGTCGTCTTGGGCATGATAGGAGTGTGCAGAGTGTTGTGAGGTGGGTGTCGGGTTGGATGCGTCAGCAGCGAGGGAGATGAAGCTTGGTGCTCTGTTTATGTAGCAGTGATGCTCTGCTTTGGATTGCTCGCCGGATCCTTGCTTGCTTGCTCGCCGGTTTGGCGCCATTCTTGGGCAAGGAGGGGATAGGGCTCCTCTCTTTTGCTAGCAGCAACTTGATGCGGTGGCTTGGGCACGGGATCCTATCCATACGGGCTTGATCTGCTTCCTGTAAGGTTGCTTCATCTTGCTCGTTGTTCGTTTGTTCAGTGTCAGTGCCTTCCCGCAGTTTTTCCCCTTGGTAGTTGTAGCAGTGACCTGCGGTGTGGCAATTCGTCTGGTTATCCTCATGCAACGCTGTGTCGGGTTGAGAATCTCCCATGGTGCCCGGCATCGTGTCCAATACTGGATCTAGGGTGAGCTTCTCCATCTTCCAGCGGTCCGGCGCCTTTCGAGCCAAGGCGAGGGGCAGGGGTCCCCTCTGGATTTGGAGAGGAGCGGATCGAACAAGGTGTCACCTTTCGGGGTAGATGAGGGCGCGACCATCGCTGGACTTTGTCTTCATATGAAGAACCCCTCCGTTTTGCTCAGCTTGATCTACTTCATTTGGTGGACTGCATCGACTTCTAGATAGTGCTTAGTTTGCTTATCCCTATAGGGCTTGTAGTCTTTGGTGCTTGTAAGCTGCTTCGGCAACACTATGTATCTGCTGTTTTTTTTCTGTTCTTGTTAGCGGCTTTTCGCAGTTGTTTAGTGGTTGTAACAATGGCCTTGTGTAATCCCTGGCCGGTTGATGGCTTTGTTAATTCAAAGTCGGGCTCCCCTTGAGCCTTCGTTCTAAAAAAAAATTCCCTACCATAGGAGTAACTAAGAGTGGTTCTAGTACGGATAGGAGTACCTATACTAGGAAAATGATAACAGAAAGAAAACGCTGCCACCTTAGCGAAAAATGATGATTTATGAAAACGCTGCCAAGGTAAGGAAAAATGATGGTCCATTTGTTTTGTGTACATTCTGCTATATGTAAAGTTGACCGATGCTTAGGGTTGACTTTTAGTCTGACGGGGCTCCTTGTGTGATAGATTGATGTTCTTGGAGGAAGGATCCCGACTATTGTCGTGGGGGTCGCTTCTCCTTCTTTTCCTTGTGCTAGACCTTTTGGGAATGCACTAGGGAAAGGAGGAGTAGCGACCCTCACCGATGGTCAAAATATTAGTGAGGGAGTGTCTACCATATATACACCAACAATATAATTACTAGTGTAGATCGATGTTCTTGAGGGAAGGATCCCGACAGTTGCCTTGCCGATCGCTTTTCCTTGTTCTCCTTGTGCTAGACCATTTGTTAATGCACTCGGGGAAGAAGTAGAAGTGACAATCACCGACAATCGAAATACTAGTGAGGGAGTGCGCACCATATACACGACCACTTGAGAGATGAGAGTTGTTTAAGGGAGACTCAACAGACCGATAGTCAACCCATGATGAATAATGATTTGTGTGTTAACTTTCTATTATTTTTTGTAGACTTTTAATCTTTCAATTATGAACACGACAAATTGATGACAACGATAGGATCCCCGAGTGCAATGGTTGTTCCAGCGACGGGGGTATGTGGGACAATCCTCACTTGCAAAATGATAGGTGCTTCTCCCTCACTCTTAAGGAGGCCTTCGAATATTTTATGGTATATAACTTCATCGACACGTATTTCTTCTTAATTAAGCATGTCTTAAGATTTTTACTTTATGTACTTCCCGTTTTTTATAATTCGACTAGTGCACCCCCTGCTATGCAAGACGGTATGTCCTAGAGAAGCTCTCTTTCGACGGCGTGTAAAAGTGGATACGAAGAAAGCTTACCTTAAGACCAAACATGGTTTCATGTTTTAGGCTAAGCTCTACAATGAAGTAGGCCACACACATTTTGGTTGTGCAAATTGGATAGGATTATGCAAGGCTTACAGATTTGAGAAGGGTACGAGAATAACATTCGATATTGGCATTCCTCGGTATGATCCAATCACTGGTCCTCAACATGATAAAGACATTTGAGTGGATCTGGACATGATTCCAATTCTACCTCCGTGTGAGTTTGTTAAACAAACTTGTTAAATAATCTATAGTCCTTATTTAAAAATGGCTGTTATTCACCCCTATTTAACTTGTTTATTTATAATTAACAACTTATTCTCTATCTTCAAGAAATACACAGAAGATAGTAGAAGAGACCTATTATACTGCTGGCTCAGAGCTAACTTGGGATGATAAGAATTCTCTTATTTCCTTTGTTAATGATGTTATGTCTTTTAAGAGCATCTATGGAGCTGGCCGAAATACTACAAGAAACGTACCACTGGTCCACAAGTTGAGCGATGCTATCATCCGTAGAAATATCATGGTAAGATTTTTTACTATTGTATCACTAGTACATCTTTTTCATACATTCTTCTTAAGTAAACTACATTACTAACTATGTTACTATGATGTTCGTCAACAGAAGCTCCCAAATGTTGTTGTGCCTCCGCTGATGGGTGTCGAAGATGAGATGACAATTGTTTGCCCTTTGAGGACCATTTTCAAATATACATACTTGACTGAACATCAACCAAATGGATGCCTCAAAATTGAAGGATGGGGGCAAATTGTGAATGAGCGCAGACCACAAATTGGTGACCGGTGGATCTCTATGCTTCATCATGGAGATGGAGGTTTTTTCTCTCTGTTTTATTCTATTTTACCTAAGAGAGAGGACTAGGTCATAGTACCTGTCATGTGCTCGAAAGTTATTTACCTAGGATGATAACAATCAGCTAGTAGTGGTTAACTTATGACGATGATAATGATGATGATGATGAGTTATTATATCACTACGATGTGATGAGTTATTATATCATTATGATGATAATGAGTTGTTATATCATTGCTAGTGTATAAAAATATGTATAATTGTTGTATAAGTACAACCTTAGTGTATATGAGGGTCTTTCTTAGCTTTTCGGCAACAAAAGACCCCCGCCGGAAAACGTGTGTTTTTTCGTGAGTGGCATGGTTTTTATTCCTCGAGAGGCAAGGTTTTACTTCCGCGAGAGGCACGGCCGTGCCTCTTGGAAACAAAAAAAATGCTTTTTCTAATTTTCTTGGGCCAACAAGTGCTCAAACAAGTACAAGAAGATAGGGCAGGACTTCGCTAACCAATCCGCTTTCATTTGTGGAAGGCATTTGCATGACAACTTCCTTTTGGTAAGGCAAGTGGCCCGGAAACTCCATGCTCGCAAGGAGGCAAGTGTTTTTCTCAAGTTGGACATCTCAAGAGCTTTCAATTCCCTCGCTTGGCCATTCCTTTTTGAGGTGTTGAGAAGTAAAGGCTTTGGGCACAAGTGGTGTGGGTGGATCTCCATACTTCTCAGGACGGCGTCTACCAAAGTGATCATGAATGGGATCCCAGGGCGTAGTTTTGTGCACGTGCAAGGGCTCAGGCAGGGGGACCCCATCTCGCCATTACTATTCGTGATTGCAATGGACGTGCTTTCTAGGATCATGATCAAGGCAGCGAACTACTTATCCGACATCGTAGCACTATCAATTTAGCGAGCAGTTGACGGTGGAGGGCGCCGTCCTGGTTAAGAGAGCTTTAGGTTGTCAACGAATTGAGACCATCCAAGAACAATGACGGGGTCCACTCAAGTCGTGTGCTGTTGGTTGGAGAATGGGGCGACCATCTAGAATGAACAATGGGTAGAAAATTCGGTATTGGCAGATAAAAGAAGACCGGGATCAGTGCGTGAGCGACAGGGCCAGAGGTTAAGGAGCAGTGATGCGGTAGCAAGTGCGTCCGGCCAGAAGCGAGGCGACACGTTAGCATGAAACAGGAGCGTGCGAACGCAGTCATTCAGAGTGCGAAGGACGCGTTCGGCTCGACCGTTCTGCTGTGAAGTATACGGGCAAGTGAGACAAAAAATTATGCCATGGTGCGACGAAAAAGTGCGGAAAGCAAGATTGTGGAACTCTTTTCCATTGTCAGTCTGAAGAGCAAGAATGGGACGCCCAAACTGCATGCTGACATAGGAGTAAAAAGCCGTCAGAGTGGAAAGTGCATCCGACTTTCGTCGCAAAGGAAAAGTCCACACATAATGAGAATAATCATCAAGGATAACCAGATAATATAAATAGCCTGAATTACTAGGAACTGGAGAGGTCCACACGTCGCTATGAATCAACTGAAAAGGAAAAGAAGCAACGGTGGTGGAGTTATTAAACGGAAGACGAACGTGTTTGCCAACACGGCAGGCATGACAAGTGTGATCCTCTATCTTATTACAACTGAAACAAAAACTCCTAAGAATATGACGAAGGGTGACGGGGTTGGGATAACCCAGACAAGAGTGCTAGAGATCAACGCCAGCGGAGAGTGCGACCGGTGCGGTGGTGGTGGAGGAAGGCGGATGCACCAGATAGAGCTCGTCGGGGCTGTCACATCGGTGAAGTACCATCCTAGTTCGAGTGTCCTTGACACAAAAACCAAGCTCGTCAAATTCAACAGTAACAGGATTTTCACGAGTGAAACAACGAACGGAAATAAGGTTCTTAATAAGATGAGGTGACACAAGTATGTTAGACAAAGATAAAGGCATGGAATTAGAAGGAAAAGAAGTGTGCCCAACGTGTGTAATAGGGAGGGTGGAACCGTCACCGACAATGATGCGGTGGGCGGTGGCGATGGGAGTGAAAGAGAAAAGATTAGCAGGATGAGCAAACCTGTGAGCAGTGGCCCCGTTGTCCATGTACCAATCACCAACTCTAGTGTAGTTGTTCGGCGTAGTGGCGGTGTGCATCGCGGCGAGAAGCGCCGGATCCCATGGCGCCGGTGGCAGCGCCGGCAGAGGTGAGGGAGACGCCATCGGGAAGCAGTAGCCGCCACTCAGCTGCGGCGGCGGGTACCCTCCATAGGGCTGCGGGGCCGCGTAGTACGCCTGATGCGCCGGAGGGCGCGACACGGGAAGAGTCGGCGTCGGGGCCCGTGGGACCGGCATGGTGTACTCATGAACGACACCGGTCCACGGGTTGTACCCGCTGGCCCACGGAGGAGGCGCCTGGGGTTGTTGCTGTCGACGAGGAGGGCCCGCGGCCTGCGGCTGCTGCTGGCCACCGTGCCGCCCTCCGCGGCGCCGATCAGCGGGTGGCGCGGGAGGGGCCGGCGCCCCGTACGGCTGCTGTGGCAAGGCCAGCAGCGGCGGCTGCTGCTGCGGCTGGTAGGGCGACGGGTGGCGCGGCGGTGGAGGGGCGGCGAGTGGTGGTGGTGGCCCGCAGCGTGTGGTGTCGGCGGCGATGGCGGTGTGGATGGCCCGCGCCTTGACCTGCTTCATCCGACTCTCCTCCAGCCGGAGGTAAGCCACAAACTTGGCGAAGGATGGCTCGAGAATGAGGGTGAGGTTCGCCGCGGCGTTGCCGAAGTCCTCGTTGAGGCCGGCGGTGAGCGTGCTGAGGAGGAGATCATCGTCAATCTTCGTGTCAATATCACAGAGCTTGTCAGCGAGAGTCTTGAGACGGCGACAATAGTCGTCGACGGAGGAGTTGTCCTGGTGGCATCCAAAAGACCCTTGTTGCAAAAGAACGCGACGTTGAAGACGATTGTCGGTGAAGGGCCCGTTCAGCTTGGTCCACACGGCGTGGGCGTCATCACCGTCTTGCACGTCCGTCTGAAACAGGTCCGACGAGATGGTGAGGGAGAACCGCCGGATGAGTGTCGGCAGCATAGGGAGGGTTGGCATCGGCGAACGGGTTGGAGGAGCCGGACGAGGTGACAGACGACATGGCGGTGGGGTGGTGGTGTGGCTAGGGTTAGGGTTGGATGAGGCGGCGGCGGCAGGGAGAGGTGCGGTGGCGGCTTCGGGTGGAGGGGAAGGGGTTGCGGCGGCTAGGAGGTGCGGCGGCGGCGACGGGAGGTGGTTGCGGCGGTGCTCGGATAGGGGCGGCGGCTGCAGGGGGATCGGGGCAGCGGCGGCAGGGAGTGGCGGGGCGGCGAGAGGGGGAAGCGGCGGCGGCGGCGCGATGGGAGGGGTGCGGCGGCGGCGGCGCGGAGGAGGGCGCGGCGGTGGAGCGAAAGCTAGGGTTGAAACCTAAAAACTGATACCATGTATGATAATGAAATTGCACGATGTATTACTCAGGTACAATCGCACGTATATATATGATGTACAACGATGGACCATGACCTTAACTATACAAAGAAATTAGGAGGTGGCCCCAATGCACAATGTCCACAACACATATACTCAGGCCCTGTTTGTTTAGTAAGTCCTAGGACTTTTTTAAGTCCCAACTTATAAGTCATAAGTCCCTACCTGTTTGTTTACATCGACTTATAAGTCCCGAGTCCCTGCCTGTTTGTTTACAGGGACTTATAAGTTGATAAAACACTTGTTCACATAACCCTTTTTCATACAAACGAATTACAGAATAGTGACAACCGAAACAACACTTGTTCATACAAACGATTAACACTTGTGGATAAGAACCAAAATAAGAGATAGTACATAACAACCGAGATAAAAGAAATTACATAAACGAACAACACTTATGAATATCATTGTTGTTTCAAGGACCACAACCCATCAGCGACCCAAGCTCTGAATTGATTCATAGCAGCACTGTCCATCTCATTTGTTGAATCATTTGTTGTGGTCGTTGGCATAGACAATGGTACATAGTTTTCATCTTGATCACACTTGTCGAACTCTATATCGGGCAGTTGACTTTGTCTAATAAAATTGTGCAGTGCAATGCAAGCCACAATGATTTTGCTTTGTTTATGCTGTGGATAACTAGGCAAGTGAAACAAAATCCTCCACTTGTTCTTCAAGACTCCAAAACACCTCTCGATGACATTTCTAAGTGAAGAATGGGTGAAATTGAAGTGTTCCTTTTTTCCTCTAGGCATTGTGCCATCACGGTACTCCTGGAAATGATAGGTTAAACCCTTGTATGGTGCAAGATAACCCGGTCTATTTGGGTACCCTGAGTCCACAAGATAAAACTTATTAGGTGGTGGTTTTGGAAACTTGTCACCAAATCTGGATCGTGCATCATTGAAGACCCTCATGTCATGCACTGATCCTGGCCAACCAGCTAGGACAAATGTGAATCTCATATCAAAGTCACACACACATATCACATTCTGACTCTTCTCCTTATGTCTATTCCTATGCTGGGCAGCAGTGGCAAGTGGTACCACAACTTGTATGTGTGTCCCATCTATTGCACCAATGCAATTATCCATAAATGGTGCATACTTTCTAGATCTTAATTTTGAATGCACAGTTCTGAATTGACGATCTACTGGCCTGATGATGTCTTTTGCAAGCTTGATCAGACATTCCAAAACCTTATCAAACTTCCTTACAATTGTCTCCAATGACCTAACAAATCTGTTTTCTGCTTGTCTTACAGATTGAGGGGAACCTACTATCCAAAGAAATAGGCCTAGAGACTCAACTGATGACATTTTTTTGGTGGACTTCAAACCATAGGAATCAACAAGCACACTATGCAATTTCTCAAACACTGGTCTGTGCATTCTAAACATGTTGTAACAAGCAGTTTCGTTGCCTAGTGTTGTCATAACCCAATCATACCCAGACTATATTGGTACTCTTCTAGCTCCTTTGTTACCGTAAGAGTCCAAGTAGTACATACCAATCATGCAGGCCATCTGCATCATTCTTCTCTTCCTTTTTTGGTGCATGAACAACATCAGTGCTTCATCATCACTGCTGCTCCCATCATCACTGCTGATTCCATCAACAGTACTGTCATCATCCTGAAACATGCAAACATTAGTACAACTTCTTCATCATCCACCACCTCTTGAACTTGAAAACATTAGTACATGCATGAAAAAGGACACACAGTAACATGCAATGATCATTTAACAAGGTCACACAGTACATGTCCATTACATATATTAGAAAAAGGACAAACAAGATCACTACTACACTAGGACAGCTTCTTCATCATGCACCATCTCTTCAACCAAGTCAGTCTAGCCTGATCACTTGAAATGTTCTGAAATATGACTCTGTTTGCCTCATCTGCAAACAGTTGAGTTGCCATCAAGTACTCAACACTTGTTTCTTCTGCACCACATTGAACTGCCAACAGTTGACAATGAGTAATGGATTCCTTAGTGTTGCTTGCTTTCTTCTCTTTTGCCTTGTCCTTTGCTTCCTGTCTTTTGTTTGCATATTCAGTGATCATGTCAGAAGTGTTCTCACTAGTCATAGTATTGATGAGCCCTGTCATTAGTTTCACCATTGGGCTCTTGTGTTTCTTGCCTGGGCTTGAAGCTGACTGTTCACCGTAGCTGCTTCCCCTCTTCCTGCTAGTGGTGCTCATTGGACTCTCCTCATTTCCATCATCGGCAACAACATCTTCTTCTTCATCTTCATCTATGGGCACATAAGCTGATGATCCATCAACTGCCACACCTTGAAATAGCTCTATTAGCATATCCAAATACTCAGGATTGCCACCCTTGAATTTTCTGACATCTGGTCTCTCCTGCAACATTAGTTAGGTAATTAGGACAAGGCTAAATAATGTAACCAAGTGTGAGCAATTCAGATGTAATTTGCAGAATAATGTATGTACCTTAATTACTTTTTTCCACCACTCATTCGATGCGGTTATAGCTCCATCTCCAGTTCGGCCACAACCAGTTTGCTGCCCCAACCACACCCAAGCAGTATAGTGGCTCTTGAGTCTAGTTATGAAAATTTTGAATTGCTTGGTAGTATGGAGGAGGCCAGCACGCTGATAAATTTTTTTCTTCATGTTATTGTAGGCTCTACTTGTCCAAGTACCATTCACACAGTGCCCATCCCTAGCTTCCTCACAGGCGATGTTTCAAAATACAGTAATATGCTCGTCTGTCCAATCACACTGGTAGAAAAAAGCCCTTTAGTCCCGGTTCGCAAAGGCCTTTAGTCCCGGCTGTGCAACCGGGACTAAATATGCGCGACTAAAGACCCCCCCTTTAGTCGCGCCTCTTACGAACCGTGACTAAAGGCTTTAGTCCCGGTTCTCGTGGCTGACCGGGACTAAAGGCCCGTCCACGTGGCCGCCAGGGGTCCGTCGGGGCGGAGGACCTTTAGTCCCGGTTCTCGTGGCTAACCGGGACTAAAGGCCTCGTCCGCAGGTTTAGGGTTTTAGCCCCCCTAAACCTGGTTTCTTTTTAATTTGTAGTGTTTTATTTCTTTTATATTTTATTTTGTGTTTTGTTTTAATTTTGATGAAGTTTCAGTACACATATTCTACGATACTATATACATGCATATGAAATTTCAAACAAGAAGAATTCAAGAGGAATATATAATATATATTCAATCTCGGGTGACCATATAAAACTTCGAACAAGTTTCTATACACAATTAGGATGGAGGACCATATACAAATTCGAACAAGTTTCAATCTCGGGTATGCATATAAATGTCTGCGTCCTCGGTATAGTGTTCTCCTTTAGGATTGATGACTTCCCTCAAGAAAAATCCTGCTAATTCATCTTGAATTGGTCGGAAGCGAGCTTCTAGACTAAGCCTCCTCCGCAAGTTATCCGTCGCCTTCCGCACGCTATCCGATGCCTTCCGCTCAGAGGTTAGTCTCCGGATGTTCTCACAAACATAGTATCCACATAGATTGGTCCCCGGTGGCTGCTTATCCACATTAACTAACCTTCTAAAATCTAGCTCATGTTTGAATTCACCGACAATTTCTTCTGAGAACCGTCTCCAAACCCTACAGGGCAAAGAAAATTAAATGAACAAGGGAGTTATTAGTTACTTGATATTAGGAAATGAACGAAAGAGACCGATCGATATAGAGCTCAAATATTGAAAATAATTACTTTTGCAGCATTTTTCTCATGTCGGCCCAACGCTTTGGATCCGAATCCATAGAGTCCATGATTAGAACTCTGGAGGTGTGAAGTTCAATATTTAGCAGAATCCAGTGGAACCTGCAGACACGTTACATGCACAGTCATGCATAACTCATCGATTAGACATACCATGCATGGAGTAAACAAAAGAGAATGGGCACAAGAGAGAAACACTCACCCAAAATGGTAAGGAAATAGAATATGACTTTTGAGTTGATGCTTTCTAAGAAACTTGTACAAGTCTTTCTCCACGTCTTCGGGGTGATATTGTAACACATGTCCATTAACGATATGTGGGTCAATGAACCCAACATCATGGATGTTTCTTATTCTGCATTCCCAAATCTTCAATCTGCATAATAGCGTACGCAACAATATAGTTAGGACAATATATATATATATATATTGTCCTAACTATATTGTTGAAATAAAGGCAATGAAGAACGAGATGAGGTAGAAATAAATCACTTACAGAAAGTAGCAACTCAGCATAGATTTGTCGAGGTCGCGCAGATTGAACAGCTGGAACAATTCACTCATATGAACTTGTACAGAGTACCGTTTGGTGTGATGCTCCTCTGTAACATCCGCATAAATATATTCTTTGTCGGCCCATGTTATGAATTGCTTGTACCAACGTAGCAGATTTCGCATTTGTGGTGGTAGACTCTTCTCCCGCGCAGGCTCGACGAGAGGCCCATTCCGCACATATTGTAATGCTATCTCACATACTGGCGCATCCTCAAGGCCTAAGAAGGCACGAAGAGTCAAACCCATCTCGGACGCTTGTTTCATGGCACTCGCTCAGTCAATCCAAGTGCTGCCGCAGCTGCTATGATCTCGGGGTCCTCTTCCGGACCGGCTTTCACTATGAGCGGGGGGATCGATTGTTTCTTCTGCATCCCGAGCTGGTCAACTTGTTTCCCCCTTTTTTTACTTTCTTCTTTCTTCTCCTTCAATATTTTTGCTTGCCTACGAAGTTCATGTCCATAGTCGTCAGGCATATTCAGCTCGGCTTGGGACGGTGTCGTCAAAAAATCCTTAGCCCACTTCTTTTGCTTCTCAGTGAATACTTGCTTGGGCTCAGGCTCTTTTATCGCCTTCATATCCGCCTTCCATTTCTCATAATCAGCAGACGCGGCCAATTTGGTTTCAGCTTCACTAAGTTCCCTAGGCCTTGGGAGGAGAGGCTTCAGTGATGGCTCCGGTACCCTTGTGGTCTTAGGTACATAAGGGTCCGGGTTAATAGTCTAGGAGCGGGTTTCCTTGCTGTCCGCCTGCTTCTGCTTCTTCGCCGGAGGTGGATTGGGGGGCGTCGTACCCGCCGGAGGAGGATTGGGGGGCGTCGTACCCGCCGGAGGTTGTGGATCGGGGGACGGCGTCGAATGGCGTGAAGGAGGTGTAGGTGAACCACCACGACCACCACCACCACCACCATCGGAGGGGGGGTGGACTTGCTAGCCTTGGCGCGTCGCCTGGAAACACTATGTACTTCTTTTTCCATATAATGATCTGGCGCTTGACATCTCCAAGTCTTCTCTCCCCTTCGGGTGTAGGTTTGTCAATCTCCAGGTCCTCAAACCCTTGGACTATGTCTTCCACCGTGACACGAGCATAGCCATATGCAATGGGGTTGTTGTGGTGGAGTGCTCCAGGTGTACAGGGTAAAGCACTGCCGCTAGCTACCTTCGTGGAAACGTTCCCCACGGGATAATGCAGATCACATTCTTTCATCTCCTTTACATCATCCACGGGGTAGTGAGGCTCCGGTGCACGAATCTCGATCATCGGTGCACTAGCACCAGGCGGGGCATCCGTGGAAGCCACGCTGCTTCTCCGCTGTTGGCTTCCGCGATCCGCTTCATGATCTTCATGCGGCCCTGCAGCCGATTTTTCTTTTACTAGTTCATGCACGGTCTGCTTCAACTCATGGAGTTCCGATGCAAACTTCGTCATAAGATCTGCATCCCGGTCCGTCTTTCTCTTACGGCTTCTGTAACAGTACGGGTCATTTTCCTGGGAAAACCCTACTTTCCACGGAACTTTGCCTTTGCCTCGTACACGTCCTCCGTGTTCATCATTCCCGAGGGCTGTTGTCAGTGTGTCTTTCTCTCTGTTGAACTTGATCAAGCCCTCTTGAGCTTGGGTCATTGCGTCAATAAGGGCTTGGGTGGGAGCAAACTTTTTCTGCCGGTGAACACACACCCCTGTCTCCGGGTCTAGCGATCCCCCATGCCCGTACCACCAGCTTTTGGCCCTTGGGTCCCATCCCTCTGTACCTAGAGGGATTCCTCGCACCCTCAGGTCCTCCTCCATCTTCTGCCACCTAGGCTCCGAAAGGCGGTATCCTCCTGGCCCCATAATATGATGGAACTTTTTCTTACTCGCATTATCCTTATTTTTTCCGATATTTCCTTGAAATGCTCCGATTGCTTTTGCCTCACAAATTCTGGCCAATCATCTTTCAGTTTCTCATGTTGTCCATTGAAATCCGGAGTCTTGCCCTTGTTGACATAATCACGGGTTAAATTTTTCTTGAAGTTCTGGAATGCTTCGCCCATCTTCTGAAGAGCGAACTCTTTAACTAGCCTCCTCCTCTCACGTCCACCCGGAACCTCGTTACCGAATTCATCGACTTTGTTGTATTCCGGAGGTAGAATGAAATGTTTCATAAGCTTTCTCCAGCAATCCTTTTTTGTTCTCTTGTCGACAAAACTGAAACCAAGACGTGCCTTCTTTGGCTCCTTCCATTCCTGGACGGTGATCGGGACGTTGTCTCTAACAACGACTCCGCATTGGTTGATAAACTTTGAGGTGTGCTGTAGGGGCTTGCCGGTTTCACTAACAAACTCAATGGCATATGTTTCTCCTGTTTTCATCGCCTTGGATTTGCCACGCTTTGTCGTACTCGTTCCGGCCGAGGGCTAAAAAAAGAAAGAGAGTCGCGCGCGTTAATACATATGTATTCACATTTCAGTAAGTTTGTATCACGAGAGGCTCAATGTATATATATACCTCGCCGGAGGTGGTTGCTACTTGCAATTCGAGATCGTCGTTTGTTGACGGTTGACCTCCGTCGACAATGTCCGTTCCTTCACCTTCTTGATCATCGACAATCTCTGTTCCACCGTCAATGTTCAGAAAAGAAGATACTACATCCTCTTCTTGCTCATATTCTGAGCCTGGCACATAAGGAATCTCGTTGTTGATGATGCCCATTAAATAACGTTCAGCCTCCGGATCCCTAAGCGGCTCGGCTCTATCGTCCGCCATATGTCACTCCTGCATGTAGTAAAAATTCTTTAAGTATAAAGGAATTAAAAAATAAGATTAAGGGGACATAGAGGAGGAGGAATTAAAAAATAAGATTATTGAGCACTGCCAAGTATTTTGTTTTGTTTTCTTTGTTTTTCTTTTTGGTTTTCGTTTGGTTTCTTTCTTCTTCCTTTCTTCTTCCTCTTTCTTCTTTCTTTCTTCTTCTTCCTTTTTCTTTCTTCTTTCTTTTGGTTTTCATTTGGTTTTCATTTTTTTCTTCTTCCTTTTTCTTTCTTCTTTTTTTCTTCTTCCTTTTTCTTCCTTCTTTCTTTCTTGTTTCTTTTTTTCTTCTTCCTTTTTTTCTTCTTCCTTTTTTCTTCTTCCTTTTTCTTCTTCTTCCTTTTCTTCTTCTTTCTTTTGGTTTTCATTTGGTTTTCTTTCTTCTTTCTTTTTGATTTTCATTTGGTTTCTTTTGTTTTTTTTCTTCTTCCTTTTTCTTTCTTCTTCCTTTTTTCTTCTTCCTTTTTCTTTCTTCTTTCTTTTCTTCTTTTTTCATTTGGTTTCTTTGTTCTTTCTTTCTTCTTCTTCCTTTTTCTTTCTTCTTTCTTTCTTCTTCTTCCTTTCTTCTTCTTTTTTTCTTCTTCCTTTTTCTTTCTTCTTTCTTTTGGTTTTCATTTTTTTCTTCTTCCTTTTTCTTTCTTCTTTTTTTCTTCTTCCTTTTTCTTTCTTCTTTCTTTCTTCTTTCTTTTTTTCTTCTTCCCTTTTTTCTTCTTCCTTTTTTCTTCTTCCTTTTTTTTCTTCTTCCTTTTTTTTCTTCTTTCTTTTGGTTTTGTTTTGTTTTCATTTTTTTCTTCTTCCTTTTTCTTTCTTCTTTTTTTCTTCTTCCTTTTTCTTTCTTCTTTCTTTTTTTCTTCTTCCTTTTTTTCTTCTTCCAAGCTGGAATTTTGCAGAACTGTGTGGTGTGCTTCAGTCATAGAATGACCGTCCGTACATATCGTTGATTTCCTTCCGATCGTGCCTTTTCCACTTAGTCTCCCCTCGTGCCGCGATTGAGGAATACCAATCGGCTTAAGGTCAGGAACATAGTCAATACAGAACTCAATTACCTCCTCATTTCCATAGCCCTTGACGATGCTTCCTTCTGGCCTAGCACGGTTACGAACATATTTCTTTAATACTCCCATGAACCTCTCAAAGGGTAACATATTGTGTAGAAATACAGGACCGAGAATGGAAATCTCTTCGACTAGGTGGAGCAGGAGGTGCGTCATAATATCAAAGAAGGATGGTGGGAACACCAACTCGAAACTGACAAGGCATTGGACCACATCGTTCTGTAACCGTGGTAGATCTTCTGGATTGATTACCTTCTGAGAGATTGCATTGAGGAATGCACATAGCTTCACAATGGCTACTCGAACATTTTCCGGTAGGAGCCCCCTCAAAGCAATCGGAAGCAATTGCGTCATAATCACGTGGCAGTCGTGAGACTTCAGGTTTTGGAACTTTTTCTCCGCCATGTTTATTATTCCCTTTATATTCGACGAGAAGCCAGACGGGACCTTCATACTGCTCAGGCATTAAAAAAAATGACCTTCTCTTCTTTGGTAAGAGCGTAGCTGGCACGACCTTGAAACCATTCCGGATGCCGGTCATCTGGGTCTTTCAAAAGTTGCTGGTCCTGCCGTGCTTCCTTTGTATCATTTGTCTTCCCATACACGCCCAAGAAGCTTAGCAGGTTCACGCAAATATTCTTCGTAACATGCATCACGTCGATTGCAGAGCGGACATCTAGGACTTTCCAATATTCTAGCTCCCAAAATATAGATTTCTTCTTCCACATGGGTGCGTGCCCGTCAACTCCCCGCGGAACTGATTGTCCGCCAGGACCCTTTCCAAAGATGACTTTCAAATCCTTGACCATATCAAATATCTCAGCACCAGTACGTTCCGCAGGCTTCGGCCGGTGATCTGCCTTGCCGTTGAAATGCTTGCCTTTCTTTCTTACGTTATGATTTCGGGGAAGAAATCGACGATGACCCAGGTACACGTTCTTCTTACAATTAACCAAACGTACACTTTCAGTCTCATGTAAGCAGTGCGTGCATGCATTGTATCCCTTATTTGTCTGTCCCGAAAGGTTACTGAGAGCAGGCCAATCGTTGATGGTTACAAAAAGCAACGCTCGTAGGTCAAATTCCTCTCCTTTGTGCTCATCCCAGACACGTACACCAGGTCTGGCCCACAACTGTAAAAGTTCATCAACTAATGGCCTTAGGTACACATCGATGTCGTTCCCGGGTTGCTTTGGACCTTGGATGAGCACTGGCATCATAATGAACTTCCGCTTCATGCACAACCAAGGAGGAAGGTTGTAGATGCATAGAGTCACGGGCCAGGTGCTATGGCTGGAGCTCTGCTCGCCAAAAGGATTCATGCCATCAGTACTTAGACCAAATCTTATGTTCCTTGCGTCAGCTGCAAAATCTTTGAACACTCTGTCGATCTTTCTCCATTGCGTTCCATCAGCGGTGTGTCTCAACTCCCCATCGGACTTACGGTCCTCTCTGTGCCATCGCAACGACTTGGCATGCTTTTTGTTCATGAACAGACGTTTCAACCGTGGTATTATAGGAGCATACCACATCACCTTGGCGGGAACCCTCTTCCTGGGTTTCTCGCCCTCAACATCGTCACCAGGGTCATCGCCTCTGATCTTATAACGCAATGCAGTGCATACAGGGCATTCATTCAAATTCTCGTATTCACCGCGGTAGAGGATGCAGTCGTTAATGCATGCATGTATCTTCAGAACCTCTAAACCTAGAGGGCAGACAACCTTCTTTGCTTCGTACGTACTGGCGGGCAACTCGTTATTCTTCGGAAACATATTCTTCAACATTTTCAGCAAATTTTCAAATGATGAGTCACCTACACCTTCATGTGCCTTCCATTTTAGCAAATCCAGTGTGCAGCCCAGCTTTTTCAGACTATTATCGCATCCTGGATACAACGACTTTTTGTGATCCTCTAACATGCGATCCAAATTCTCCCTATCCTTGTCAGTTTCGCAGCGTCTCCGTGCATCAGCAATGGTCCGACCAAGATCATCAGCGGGCTCATCATGTGCCTCTTCTTCACCTTCACCTAACCCTTCCCCACCTTCAGCATCATCCTCCATGAAAGTATCACCGAAATGATCATGATAGTTGTCATCGATATCATCCCCTTCTTCATCTTCTTCCATTCTAACCCCTCTTTCTCCATTCTTGGTCCAACAATTATAGCTTCGCATGAAACCGTGCCGAAGCAGGTGCATGTGAACGTCTCTTGAGGAGGAGTAACCCTTCTGATTCTTACAGACAGCACATGGACAGATAATAAAACCTTGCTGCTTGTTCGCATTTGCCACTACAAGGAAATCTTTCAAACCCGTAGTGAACTCGCCGGAGAGTCGGGGACCGTACATCCATTGCCGATTCATCTGCATTATTATTATATAAAGTATATAATTAACCATCATGCATTTGTTAAACTAACTAGCTAGAAATAATACAAATTAAACAATGAACTACACACATGCATATTTTATCAATGACACATGAAAGGTTCAAGTTGCTAACCACGATCGCGGAGGAAAAATAAATGAGAAAGCTCAAGTGTGGCTCGGACACTTCATATCATGTTTGTTTCAGGCTCTCGGGCATTTCATCGAACACCTTGTGTGCATAGGAGGAACCAAAAGCAAACCCACCACCCCCTTCTGAAAATTGTGAAGTGAGCTGAGTGAAGTGAAGTGAGCTGAGTCCTATATATAGGGATGGGCCTTTAGTCCCGGTTGGCCTGGCCAACCGCGACTAAAGGCCTTCGGGGACCTTCAGTCCCAGTTGGCCAGGCCAACCGGGACTAAAGCCCCTCCCGTCCGCCAGCTGTCGACCGAGCGCGCTGGGCCCAGATAGTTGGTCGCGGGTCTCCTCCTGAACCGCGACTAAAGACCCCTTTTGTCACGGTTCGATTGTTTTGGGGACTAATGGGGGCGTATGGAAGCCTCTTTTTCTACCAGTGTCAGCCTTGGCAATGTTTTTCTAAACAAAAAATAACAAGTACACAATTCAAACAAAAGTAGAATCTAGCTGGTTCAAATTCTACACAAGGTATACCATTGTACACACAATTAGCTAGCATATAAAGAAGATGAATTTGCACCCTGTGACAGAAAGCTAACTATGTGTACCAATCAGAATTTTACCTCTCCAACAGCAAAATCCTCATCTTCATCTTCAAAGCCTTCATTCTCATCGACATCTTCTGAAGATGCAGCAGTTGACGACACACGTTGCTTCCCCGCAGCTTTTCCTCTACTGCCGGCCGATGAGGACACATGGGCTCGACCTACACCGCGTCCGGTGACCTGCGACATGGTCCTCCCACGCCCTATCACGCCTCCCTCAACGGCAGCTGCGCCCGGGGCGACGAACGGATGCAGGTGAGAGCCGGCTCGGCCTCCCGTGCTCCGAGACCGTGCTCGGCCTCCTCCGCCCTGGGGCACGGGCCTCCCATGACCAGCTCCATGTTGGAAATATGCCCTAGAGGCAATAATAAATGGTTATTATTATATTTCTTTGCTCATGGTAATTGTCTATTATTCATGCTATAATTGTATTGTCCGGAAATCGTAATACATGTGTGAATACATAGACCACAACGTGTCCCTAGTAAGCCTCTAGTTGACTAGCTCGTTGATCAACTGATAGTCATGGTTTCCTGGCTATGGACATTGGATGTCATTGATAACGGGATCACATCATTAGGAGAATGATGTGATGGACAAGACCCAATCCTAAGCATATCATAAAAGATCGTGTAGTTTCGTTTGCTAGAGCTTTTCCAATGTCAAGTATCTTTTCCTTAGACCATGAGATCGTGCAACTCCCGGATACCGTAGGAGTGCTTTGGGTGTGCCAAACGTCACAACGTAACTGGGTGACTATAAAGGTGCACTACGGGTGTCTCCGAAAGTATCTGTTGGGTTGGCACGGATCGAGACTGGGATTTGTCACTCCGTGTGACGGAGAGGTATCTCTGGGCCCACTCGGTAATGCATCATCATAATGAGCTCAATGTGACTAAGGCGTTAGTCACGGGATCATGCATTGCGGTACGAGTAAAGAGACTTGCCGGTAACGAGATTGAACAAGGTATTGGGATACCGACGATCGAATCTCGGGCAAGTAACATACCGATTGACAAAGGGAATTGCATACGGGATTGATTGAATCCTCGACACCGTGGTTCATCCGATGAGATCATCGTGGAACATGTGGGAGCCAACATGGGTATCCAGATCCCGCTGTTGGTTATTGACCGGAGAGGCGTCTCGGTCATGTCTGCATGTCTCCCGAACCCGTAGGGTCTACACACTTAAGGTTCGGTGACGCTAGGGTTGTAGAGATATATGTATGCGGAAACCCAAAAGTTGTTCGGAGTCCCGGATGAGATCCCGGACGTCACGAGAGGTTCCGGAATGGTCCGAAGGTGAAGAATTATATATAGGAAGTCCAGTTTCGGCCACCGGGAAAGTTTCGGGGGTTACCGGTATTGTACCGGGACCACCGGAAGGGTCCCGGGGGTCCACCGGGTGGGGCCACCTGTCCCGGAGGGCCCCGTGGGCTGAAAGTGGAAGGGAACCAGCCCCTAGTGGGCTGGGGTGCCCCCCTTGGGCCTCCCCCCTGCGCCTAGGGTTGGGAACCCTGGGGGGGGGGGGGAGTTCCCCCTTGCCTTGGGGGGCAAGGCAACCCCTTCCTCCCTTGTGGCCGCCGCCCCCCCTTGAGATCCCATCTCTTGGGGCCGGCGCCCCCCAGGGGCCTATATAAAGGGGGGGGGGGAGGGAGGGCAGCAACACAACAGCCTTGGGCGCCTCCCTCCTCCCCTGTTACACCTCTCTGTCTCGCAGAAGCTCGGCGTAGCCCTGCCTGAGACCCGCTACATCCACCACCACGCCATCGTGCTGCTGGATCTCCATCAACCTCTCCTTCCCCCTTGCTGGATCAAGAAGGAGGAGACGTCGCTGCACCGTACGTGTGTTGAACGCGGAGGTGACGTCCGTTCGGCACTCGGTCATCGGTGATTTGGATCACGGCGAGTACGACTCCGTCATCCACGTTCATTGGAACGCTTCCGCTCGCGATCTACAAGGGTATGTAGATGCACTCCCTTCCCCTCGTTGCTAGTATACTCCATAGATGCATCTTGGTGAACGTAGGAAAATTTTAATATTATGCTACGATTCCCAACAGTGGCATCATGAGCCAGGCCTATGCGTAGTTACTATGCACGAGTAGAACACAAAGCAGTTGTGGGCGTTGAGTTTGCCAATTCTTCTTGCCGCTACTTGTCGTTTCTTGTTTCGGCGGCATTGTAGGATGAAGCGGCCCGGACCGACCTTACACGTACGCTTACGTGAGACAGGTTCCACCGACTGACATGCACTAGTTGCATAAGGTGGCTAGCGGGTGTCTGTCTCTCCTACTTTAGTCGGAACAGATTCGATGAAAAGGGTCCTTATGAAGGGTAAATAGAAATTGGCAAATCACGTTGTGGTCATACATAGGTAAGAAATCGTTCTTGCTAGAAACCTACAAACCACGTAAAAACTTGCAACAACAATTAGAGGACGTCTAACTTGTTTTTGCAGCAAGTGCTATGTGATGTGATATGGCCAGAAGATGTGATGAATGATATATGTGATGTATGAGATTGATCATATTCTTGTAATAGGATTCACGACTTGCATGTCGATGAGTATGACAACCGGCAGGAGCCATAGGAGTTGTCTTTATTATTTTGTATGACCTGCGTGTCATTGAATAACGCCATGTAAATTACTTTACTTTGTTGCTAAACGCGTTAGCCATAGAAGTAGATGTAATCGTTGGCGTGACGACTTCATGAAGACACAATGATGGAGATCATGATGATGGAGATCATGGTGTCATGCCGGTGACAAAGATGATCATGGTGCCCCGAAGATGGAGATCAAAGGAGCATAATGATATTGGCCATATCATGTCACTATTTGATTGCATGTGATGTTTATCATGTTTTTGCATCTTATTTGCTTAGAACGACGGTAGCAAGTAGGATGATCCCTTATAATAATTTCAAGAAAGTGTTCACCCTAACTGCGCACCGTTGCGAAGGTTCGTTGTTTCGAAGCACCACATGATGATCGGGCGTGATAGATTCTAACGTTCGAATACAACGGGTGTTGACGAGCCTAGCATGTACAGACATGGCCTCGGAACACACGCAATACACTTAGGTTGACTTGACGAGCCTAGCATGTACAGACATGGCCTCGGAACACGGAGGACCGAAAGGTCGAGCATGAGTCGTATAGAAGATACGATCAACATGGAGATGTTCACCGATCTTGACTAGTCCGTCTCACGTGATGATCGGACACGGCCTAGTTAAAGCTCGGATCATGTTTCACTTAGATGACGAGAGGGATGTCTATCTGAGTGGGAGTTCATTAAATAATTTGATTAGATGAACTCAATTATCATGAACTTAGTCTAAAATCTTTACACTATGTATTGTAGATCAAATGGCCAACGTTGTCCTCAATTTCAACGCGTTCCTAGAGAAAACCAAGCTGAAAGATGATGGCAGCAATTATACGGACTGGGTCCGGAACCTGAGGCTCATCCTCATAGTAGCCAAGAAAGATTATGTCTTAGAAGCACCGCTAGGTGAAGCACCAATCCCAGAAAACCAAGACGTTATGAACGCTTGGCAAACACGTGCTGATGATTACTCCCTCGTTCAGTGCGGCATGCTTTACAGCTTAGAACCGGGTCTCCAAAAGCGTTTTGAGAAACATGGAGCATATGAGATGTTCGAGGAGCTGAAAATGGTTTTCCAAGCTCATGCCCGGGTCGAGAGATATGATGTCTCCGACAAGTTCTTCAGCTGTAAAATGGAGGAGAACAGTTCTGTTAGTGAGCACATACTCAGAATGTCTGGGTTGCACAACCGCTTGACTCAGCTGGGAGTTAATCTCCTGGATGACGCGGTCATTGACAGAATCCTCCAGTCGCTTCCACCAAGCTACAAGAGCTTTGTGATGAACTTCAATATGCAGGGGATGGAAAAGACCATTCCCGAGGTATATTCAATGCTGAAATCAGCTGAGGTAGAGATCAGAAAAGAACATCAAGTGTTGATGGTGAATAAAACCACTAAGTTCAAGAAGGGCAAGGGTAAGAAGAACTTCAAGAAGGACGGCAAGGGAGTTGCCGCGCCCGGTAAACCAGTTACCGGGAAGAAGTCAAAGAATGGACCCAAGCCCGAGACTGAGTGCTTTTATTGCAACGGAAGTGGTCACTGGAAGCGGAACTGCCCCAAATATTTAGCGGACAAGAAGAAGGCCGGCAACACCCAAGGTATATGTGATATACAAGTAATTGATGTGTACCTTACCAGTACTCGTAGTAGCTCCTGGGTATTTGATACCGGTGCGGTTGCTCATATTTGTAACTCAAAACAGGAACTACGGAATAAACGGAGACTGGCGAAGGACGAGGTGACGATGCGCGCCGGGAATGGTTCCAAGGTCGATGTGATCGCCGTTGGCACGCTACCTCTGCATCTACCCACGGGATTAGTTTTAAACCTCAATAATTGTTATTTAGTGCCAGCTTTGAGCATGAACATTGTATCTGGATCTCGTTTAATTCGAGATGGCTACTCATTTAAATCCGAGAATAATGGTTGTTCTATTTATTTGAGAGATATGTTTTATGGTCATGCCCCGCTGGTCAATGGTTTATTTTTGATGAATCTCGAACGTGATGTTACACATATTCATAGTGTGAATACCAAAAGATGTAAAGTTGATAACGATAGTCCCACATACTTGTGGCACTGCCGCCTTGGTCACATTGGTGTCAAGCGCATGAAGAAGCTCCATGCAGATGGACTTTTGGAGTCTCTTGATTATGAATCATTTGACACGTGCGAACCATGTCTCATGGGTAAGATGACCAAGGCTCCGTTCTCCGGAACAATGGAGCGAGCAGCCAACTTATTGGAAATCATACATACCGATGTATGTGGTCCAATGAGTGTTGAGGCTCGCGGAGGATATCGTTATGTTCTCACTCTCACTGATGATTTAAGTAGATATGGGTATGTCTACCTAATGAAGCACAAGTCTGAAACCTTTGAAAGTTCAAGGAATTTCAGAGTGAAGTTGAGAATCAACGTGACAGGAAAATAAAGTTCTTACGATCAGATCGTGGAGGAGAATATTTAAGTCACGAGTTTGGTGCACACTTAAGGAAATGTGGAATAGTTTCACAACTCACGCCGCCTGGAACACCTCAGCGAAACGGTGTGTCCGAACGTCGTAATTGCACTCTATTGGATATGGTGCGATCTATGATGTCTCTTACCGATTTACCGCTCTCATTTTGGGGTTATGATTTAGAGACTGCCGCATTCACTTTAAATAGGGCTCCGTCGAAATCCGTTGAGACGACACCGTATGAATTATGGTTTGGGAAGAAACCTAAGCTATCGTTTCTAAAAGTTTGGGGAAGCGATGCTTATGTCAAGAAACTTCAACCTGAAAAGCTCGAACCCAAATCGGAAAAATGCGTCTTCATAGGATACCCTAAGGAAAATATTGGGTACATCTTCTACCTCAGATCCGAAGGCAAGATCTTCGTTGCTAAGAACGGGTCCTTTCTAGAGAAGGAGTTTCTCTCGAAAGAATTGAGTGGGAGGAAAGTGGAACTTGATGAGGTGATAGTCACCCCTTCCGAACCGGAAAGTAGCACAGCGCAGGAAAATGTTCCTGTGATGACTACACCGACTGGGGAGGAAGTTAATGATGATGATCATGAAGCTACAGATCAAGTCACTGAACTTCGTAGGTCCACAAGGACACGTTCCGCACCAGAGTGGTACGGCAACCCTGTCCTGGAAATCATGTTGTTAGACAACGGTGAACCTTCGAACTATGAAGAAGCGATGGCGGGCCCGGATTCCGACAAATGGCTAAAAGCCATGAAATCCGAGATAGAATCCATGTATGAAAACAAAGTATGGACTTTGACTGACTTGCCCGATGAGCGGCGAGCCATAGAAAACAAATGGATATTTAAGAAGAAGACAGACGCGGATGGTAATGTGACCATCTATAAGGCTCGACTTGTCGCTAAGGGTTATCGACAAGTTCAAGGGGTTGACTACGATGAGACTTTCTCACCCGTAGCGAAGCTGAAGTCAGTCCGAATCATGTTAGCAATTGCCGCATACTATGATTATGAGATATGGCAGATGGACGTCAAAACGGCATTCCTTAACGGTTTTCTTAAGGAAGAGTTGTATATGATGCAGCCGGAAGGTTTTGTCGATCCTAAGAATGCTAACAAAGTATGCAAGCTCCAGCGCTCAATTTATGGGCTGGTGCAAGCATCTCGGAGTTGGAACATTCGCTTTGATGAGATGATCAAAGCGTTTGGGTTTACACAGACTTATGGAGAAGCCTGTGTTTACAAGAAAGTGAGTGGGAGCTCTGTAGCATTTCTCATATTATATGTGGATGACATATTATTGATGGGAAATGATATAGAATTCTTGGAAAGTATAAAGGCCTATTTGAATAAGTGTTTTTCAATGAAGGACCTTGGAGAAGCTGCTTATATATTAGGCATCAAGATCTATAGAGATAGATCAAGACGCCTCATTGGTCTTTCACAAAGTACATACCTTGACAAGATATTGAAGAAGTTCAATATGGATCAGTCCAAGAAGGGGTTCTTGCCTGTATTGCAAGGTGTGCAATTGAGCATGGCTCAATGCCCGACCACGGCAGAAGATATAGAAGAGATGAGTGTCATCCCCTATGCCTCGGCCATAGGGTCTATTATGTATGCCATGCTGTGTACCAGACCTGATGTAAACCTTGCCGTAAGTTTGGTAGGAAGGTACCAAAGTAATCCTGGCAAGGAACACTGGACAGCGGTCAAGAATATCCTGAAGTACCTGAAGAGGACTAAGGATATGTTTCTCGTTTATGGAGGTGACGAAGAGCTCGTCGTAAAGGGTTACGTCGACGCTAGCTTCGACACAGATCTGGATGACTCGAAGTCACAAACCGGATACGTGTATATTTTGAATGGAGGAGCAGTAAGCTGGTGCAGTTGCAAGCAAAGCGTCGTGGCGGGATCTACATGTGAAGCGGAATACATGGCAGCCTCGGAGGCAGCACAGGAAGCAGTCTGGATGAAGGAGTTCATTACCGACCTAGGGGTGATTCCCAATGCGTCGGGCCCGATGACTCTCTTCTGTGATAACACTGGAGCTATTGCCCTTGCGAAGGAGCCCAGGTTTCACAGGAAGACCAGGCATATCAAGCGACGCTTCAACTCCATTCGTGAAAGTGTTCAAAATGGAGACATAGATATTTGTAAAGTACACACGGACCTGAATGTAGCAGATTCGTTGACTAAACCTCTCCCTAGGGCAAAACATGATCGACACCAGGACGCAATGGGTGTTCGATTCATCACAATGTAACTAGATTATTGACTCTAGTGCAAGTGGGAGACTGTTGGAAATATGCCCTAGAGGCAATAATAAATGGTTATTATTATATTTCTTTGCTCATGGTAATTGTCTATTATTCATGCTATAATTGTATTGTCCGGAAATCGTAATACATGTGTGAATACATAGACCACAACGTGTCCCTAGTAAGCCTCTAGTTGACTAGCTCGTTGATCAACTGATAGTCATGGTTTCCTGGCTATGGACATTGGATGTCATTGATAACGGGATCACATCATTAGGAGAATGATGTGATGGACAAGACCCAATCCTAAGCATAGCATAAAAGATCGTGTAGTTTCGTTTGCTAGAGCTTTTCCAATGTCAAGTATCTTTTCCTTAGACCATGAGATCGTGCAACTCCCGGATACCGTAGGAGTGCTTTGGGTGTGCCAAACGTCACAACGTAACTGGGTGACTATAAAGGTGCACTACGGGTGTCTCCGAAAGTATCTGTTGGGTTGGCACGGATCGAGACTGGGATTTGTCACTCCGTGTGACGGAGAGGTATCTCTGGGCCCACTCGGTAATGCATCATCATAATGAGCTCAATGTGACTAAGGCGTTAGTCACGGGATCATGCATTGCGGTACGAGTAAAGAGACTTGCCGGTAACGAGATTGAACAAGGTATTGGGATACCGACGATCGAATCTCGGGCAAGTAACATACCGATTGACAAAGGGAATTGCATACGGGATTGATTGAATCCTCGACACCGTGGTTCATCCGATGAGATCATCGTGGAACATGTGGGAGCCAACATGGGTATCCAGATCCCGCTGTTGGTTATTGACCGGAGAGGCGTCTCGGTCATGTCTGCATGTCTCCCGAACCCGTAGGGTCTACACACTTAAGGTTCGGTGACGCTAGGGTTGTAGAGATATATGTATGCGGAAACCCAAAAGTTGTTCGGAGTCCCGGATGAGATCCCGGACGTCACGAGAGGTTCCGGAATGGTCCGAAGGTGAAGAATTATATATAGGAAGTCCAGTTTCGGCCACCGGGAAAGTTTCGGGGGTTACCGGTATTGTACCGGGACCACCGGAAGGGTCCCGGGGGTCCACCGGGTGGGGCCACCTGTCCCGGAGGGCCCCGTGGGCTGAAAGTGGAAGGGAATCAGCCCCTAGTGGGCTGGGGCGCCCCCCTTGGGCCTCCCCCCTGCGCCTAGGGTTGGGAACCCTAGGGGGGGGGGAGTTCCCCCTTGCCTTGGGGGGCAAGGCAACCTCTTCCTCCCTTGTGGCCGCCGCCCCCCTTGAGATCCCATCTCTTGGGGCCGGCGCCCCCCAGGGGCCTATATAAAGGGGGGGGGGGGAGGGAGGGCAGCAACACAACAGCCTTGGGCGCCTCCCTCCTCCCCTGTTACACCTCTCTGTCTCGCAGAAGCTCGGCGTAGCCCTGCCTGAGACCCGCTACATCCACCACCACGCCATCGTGCTGCTGGATCTCCATCAACCTCTCCTTCCCCCTTGCTGGATCAAGAAGGAGGAGACGTCGCTGCACCGTACGTGTGTTGAACGCGGAGGTGACGTCCGTTCGGCACTCGGTCATCGGTGATTTGGATCACGGCGAGTACGACTCCGTCATCCACGTTCATTGGAACGCTTCCGCTCGCGATCTACAAGGGTATGTAGATGCACTCCCTTCCCCTCGTTGCTAGTATACTCCATAGATGCATCTTGGTGAACGTAGGAAAATTTTAATATTATGCTACGATTCCCAACAGTGGCATCATGAGCCAGGCCTATGCGTAGTTACTATGCACGAGTAGAACACAAAGCAGTTGTGGGCGTTGAGTTTGCCAATTCTTCTTGCCGCTACTAGTCGTTTCTTGTTTCGGCGGCATTGTAGGATGAAGCGGCCCGGACCGACCTTACACGTACGCTTACGTGAGACAGGTTCCACCGACTGACATGCACTAGTTGCATAAGGTGGCTAGCGGGTGTCTGTCTCTCCTACTTTAGTCGGAACAGATTCGATGAAAAGGGTCCTTATGAAGGGTAAATAGAAATTGGCAAATCACGTTGTGGTCATACGTAGGTAAGAAATCGTTCTTGCTAGAAACCTACAAACCACGTAAAAACTTGCAACAACAATTAGAGGACGTCTAACTTGTTTTTGCAGCAAGTGCTATGTGATGTGATATGGCCAGAAGATGTGATGAATGATATATGTGATGTATGAGATTGATCATATTCTTGTAATAGGATTCACGACTTGCATGTCGATGAGTATGACAACCGGCAGGAGCCATAGGAGTTGTCTTTATTATTTTGTATGACCTGCGTGTCATTGAATAACGCCATGTAAATTACTTTACTTTGTTGCTAAACGCGTTAGCCATAGAAGTAGAAGTAATCGTTGGCGTGACGACTTCATGAAGACACAATGATGGAGATCATGATGATGGAGATCATGGTGTCATGCCGGTGACAAAGATGATCATGGTGCCCCGAAGATGGAGATCAAAGGAGCATAATGATATTGGCCATATCATGTCACTATTTGATTGCATGTGATGTTTATCATGTTTTTGCATCTTATTTGCTTAGAACGACGGTAGCAAGTAGGATGATCCCTTATAATAATTTCAAGAAAGTGTTCACCCTAACTGCGCACCGTTGCGAAGGTTCGTTGTTTCGAAGCACCACATGATGATCGGGTGTGATAGATTCTAACGTTCGAATACAACGGGTGTTGACGAGCCTAGCATGTACAGACATGGCCTCGGAACACACGCAATACACTTAGGTTGACTTGACGAGCCTAGCATGTACAGACATGGCCTCGGAACACGGAGGACCGAAAGGTCGAGCATGAGTCGTATAGAAGATACGATCAACATGGAGATGTTCACCGATCTTGACTAGTCCGTCTCACGTGATGATCGGACACGGCCTAGTTAAAGCTCGGATCATGTTTCACTTAGATGACGAGAGGGATGTCTATCTGAGTGGGAGTTCATTAAATAATTTGATTAGATGAACTCAATTATCATGAACTTAGTCTAAAATCTTTACACTATGTATTGTAGATCAAATGGCCAACGTTGTCCTCAATTTCAACGCGTTCCTAGAGAAAACCAAGCTGAAAGATGATGGCAGCAATTATACGGACTGGGTCCGGAACCTGAGGCTCATCCTCATAGTAGCCAAGAAAGATTATGTCTTAGAAGCACCGCTAGGTGAAGCACCAATCCCAGAAAACCAAGACGTTATGAACGCTTGGCAAACACGTGCTGATGATTACTCCCTCGTTCAGTGCGGCATGCTTTACAGCTTAGAACCGGGTCTCCAAAAGCGTTTTGAGAAACATGGAGCATATGAGATGTTCGAGGAGCTGAAAATGGTTTTCCAAGCTCATGCCCGGGTCGAGAGATATGATGTCTCCGACAAGTTCTTCAGCTGTAAAATGGAGGAGAACAGTTCTGTTAGTGAGCACATACTCAGAATGTCTGGGTTGCACAACCGCTTGACTCAGCTGGGAGTTAATCTCCCGGATGACGCGGTCATTGACAGAATCCTCCAGTCGCTTCCACCAAGCTACAAGAGCTTTGTGATGAACTTCAATATGCAGGGGATGGAAAAGACCATTCCCGAGGTATATTCAATGCTGAAATCAGCTGAGGTAGAGATCAGAAAAGAACATCAAGTGTTGATGGTGAATAAAACCACTAAGTTCAAGAAGGGCAAGGGTAAGAAGAACTTCAAGAAGGACGGCAAGGGAGTTGCCGCGCCCGGTAAACCAGTTACCGGGAAGAAGTCAAAGAATGGACCCAAGCCCGAGACTGAGTGCTTTTATTGCAACGGAAGTGGTCACTGGAAGCGGAACTGCCCCAAATATTTAGCGGACAAGAAGAAGGCCGGCAACACCCAAGGTATATGTGATATACAAGTAATTGATGTGTACCTTACCAGTACTCGTAGTAGCTCCTGGGTATTTGATACCGGTGCGGTTGCTCATATTTGTAACTCAAAACAGGAACTACGGAATAAACGGAGACTGGCGAAGGACGAGGTGACGATGCGCGCCGGGAATGGTTCCAAGGTCGATGTGATCGCCGTTGGCACGCTACCTCTGCATCTACCCACGGGATTAGTTTTAAACCTCAATAATTGTTATTTAGTGCCAGCTTTGAGCATGAACATTGTATCTGGATCTCGTTTAATTCGAGATGGCTACTCATTTAAATCCGAGAATAATGGTTGTTCTATTTATTTGAGAGATATGTTTTATGGTCATGCCCCGCTGGTCAATGGTTTATTTTTGATGAATCTCGAACGTGATGTTACACATATTCATAGTGTGAATACCAAAAGATGTAAAGTTGATAACGATAGTCCCACATACTTGTGGCACTGCCGCCTTGGTCACATTGGTGTCAAGCGCATGAAGAAGCTCCATGCAGATGGACTTTTGGAGTCTCTTGATTACGAATCATTTGACACGTGCGAACCATGTCTCATGGGTAAGATGACCAAGGCTCCGTTCTCCGGAACAATGGAGCGAGCAGCCAACTTATTGGAAATCATACATACCGATGTATGTGGTCCAATGAGTGTTGAGGCTCGCGGAGGATATCGTTATGTTCTCACTCTCACTGATGATTTAAGTAGATATGGGTATGTCTACCTAATGAAGCACAAGTCTGAAACCTTTGAAAGTTCAAGGAATTTCAGAGTGAAGTTGAGAATCAACGTGACAGGAAAATAAAGTTCTTACGATCAGATCGTGGAGGAGAATATTTAAGTCACGAGTTTGGTGCACACTTAAGGAAATGTGGAATAGTTTCACAACTCACGCCGCCTGGAACACCTCAGCGAAACGGTGTGTCCGAACGTCGTAATCGCACTCTATTGGATATGGTGCGATCTATGATGTCTCTTACCGATTTACCGCTCTCATTTTGGGGTTATGATTTAGAGACTGCCGCATTCACTTTAAATAGGGCTCCGTCGAAATCCGTTGAGACGACACCGTATGAATTATGGTTTGGGAAGAAACCTAAGCTGTCGTTTCTAAAAGTTTGGGGAAGCGATGCTTATGTCAAGAAACTTCAACCTGAAAAGCTCGAACCCAAATCGGAAAAATGCGTCTTCATAGGATACCCTAAGGAAACTATTGGGTACATCTTCTACCTCAGATCCGAAGGCAAGATCTTCGTTGCTAAGAACGGGTCCTTTCTAGAGAAGGAGTTTCTCTCGAAAGAATTGAGTGGGAGGAAAGTGGAACTTGATGAGGTGATAGTCACCCCTTCCGAACCGGAAAGTAGCACAGCGCAGGAAAATGTTCCTGTGATGACTACACCGACTGGGGAGGAAGTTAATGATGATGATCATGAAGCTACAGATCAAGTCACTGAACTTCGTAGGTCCACAAGGACACGTTCCGCACCAGAGTGGTACGGCAACCCTGTCCTGGAAATCATGTTGTTAGACAACGGTGAACCTTCGAACTATGAAGAAGCGATGGCGGGCCCGGATTCCGACAAATGGCTAAAAGCCATGAAATCCGAGATAGAATCCATGTATGAAAACAAAGTATGGACTTTGACTGACTTGCCCGATGAGCGGCGAGCCATAGAAAACAAATGGATATTTAAGAAGAAGACAGACGCGGATGGTAATGTGACCATCTATAAGGCTCGACTTGTCGCTAAGGGTTATCGACAAGTTCAAGGGGTTGACTACGATGAGACTTTCTCACCCGTAGCGAAGCTGAAGTCAGTCCGAATCATGTTAGCAATTGCCGCATACTATGATTATGAGATATGGCAGATGGACGTCAAAACGGCATTCCTTAACGGTTTTCTTAAGGAAGAGTTGTATATGATGCAGCCGGAAGGTTTTGTCGATCCTAAGAATGCTAACAAAGTATGCAAGCTCCAGCGCTCAATTTATGGGCTGGTGCAAGCATCTCGGAGTTGGAACATTCGCTTTGATGAGATGATCAAAGCGTTTGGGTTTACACAGACTTATGGAGAAGCCTGTGTTTACAAGAAAGTGAGTGGGAGCTCTGTAGCATTTCTCATATTATATGTGGATGACATATTATTGATGGGAAATGATATAGAATTCTTGGAAAGTATAAAGGCCTATTTGAATAAGTGTTTTTCAATGAAGGACCTTGGAGAAGCTGCTTATATATTAGGCATCAAGATCTATAGAGATAGATCAAGACGCCTCATTGGTCTTTCACAAAGTACATACCTTGACAAGATATTGAAGAAGTTCAATATGGATCAGTCCAAGAAGGGGTTCTTGCCTGTATTGCAAGGTGTGCAATTGAGCATGGCTCAATGCCCGACCACGGCAGAAGATATAGAAGAGATGAGTGTCATCCCCTATGCCTCGGCCATAGGGTCTATTATGTATGCCATGCTGTGTACCAGACCTGATGTAAACCTTGCCGTAAGTTTGGTAGGAAGGTACCAAAGTAATCCTGGCAAGGAACACTGGACAGCGGTCAAGAATATCCTGAAGTACCTGAAGAGGACTAAGGATATGTTTCTCGTTTATGGAGGTGACGAAGAGCTCGTCGTAAAGGGTTACGTCGACGCTAGCTTCGACACAGATCTGGATGACTCGAAGTCACAAACCGGATACGTGTATATTTTGAATGGAGGAGCAGTAAGCTGGTGCAGTTGCAAGCAAAGCGTCGTGGCGGGATCTACATGTGAAGCGGAATACATGGCAGCCTCGGAGGCAGCACAGGAAGCAGTCTGGATGAAGGAGTTCATTACCGACCTAGGGGTGATTCCCAATGCGTCGGGCCCGATGACTCTCTTCTGTGACAACACTGGAGCTATTGCCCTTGCGAAGGAGCCCAGGTTTCACAGGAAGACCAGGCATATCAAGCGACGCTTCAACTCCATTCGTGAAAGTGTTCAAAATGGAGACATAGATATTTGTAAAGTACACACGGACCTGAATGTAGCAGATCCGTTGACTAAACCTCTCCCTAGGGCAAAACATGATCGACACCAGGACGCAATGGGTGTTCGATTCATCACAATGTAACTAGATTATTGACTCTAGTGCAAGTGGGAGACTGTTGGAAATATGCCCTAGAGGCAATAATAAATGGTTATTATTATATTTCTTTGCTCATGGTAATTGTCTATTATTCATGCTATAATTGTATTGTCCGGAAATCGTAATACATGTGTGAATACATAGACCACAACATGTCCCTAGTAAGCCTCTAGTTGACTAGCTCGTTGATCAACTGATAGTCATGGTTTCCTGGCTATGGACATTGGATGTCATTGATAACGGGATCACATCATTAGGAGAATGATGTGATGGACAAGACCCAATCCTAAGCATAGCAGAAAAGATCGTGTAGTTTCGTTTGCTAGAGCTTTTCCAATGTCAAGTATCTTTTCCTTAGACCATGAGATCGTGCAACTCCCGGATACCGTAGGAGTGCTTTGGGTGTGCCAAACGTCACAACGTAACTGGGTGACTATAAAGGTGCACTACGGGTGTCTCCGAAAGTATCTGTTGGGTTGGCACGGATCGAGACTGGGATTTGTCACTCCGTGTGACGGAGAGGTATCTCTGGGCCCACTCGGTAATGCATCATCATAATGAGCTCAATGTGACTAAGGCGTTAGTCACGGGATCATGCATTGCGGTACGAGTAAAGAGACTTGCCGGTAACGAGATTGAACAAGGTATTGGGATACCGACGATCGAATCTCGGGCAAGTAACATACCGATTGACAAAGGGAATTGCATACGGGATTGATTGAATCCTCGACACCGTGGTTCATCCGATGAGATCATCGTGGAACATGTGGGAGCCAACATGGGTATCCAGATCCCGCTGTTGGTTATTGACCGGAGAGGCGTCTCGGTCATGTCTGCATGTCTCCCGAACCCGTAGGGTCTACACACTTAAGGTTCGGTGACGCTAGGGTTGTAGAGATATATGTATGCGGAAACCCAAAAGTTGTTCGGAGTCCCGGATGAGATCCCGGACGTCACGAGAGGTTCCGGAATGGTCCGAAGGTGAAGAATTATATATAGGAAGTCCAGTTTCGGCCACCGGGAAAGTTTCGGGGGTTACCGGTATTGTACCGGGACCACCGGAAGGGTCCCGGGGGTCCACCGGGTGGGGCCACCTGTCCCGGAGGGCCCCGTGGGCTGAAAGTGGAAGGGAACCAGCCCCTAGTGGGCTGGGGCGCCCCCCTTGGGCCTCCCCCCTGCGCCTAGGGTTGGGAACCCTAGGGGGGGGGGAGTTCCCCCTTGCCTTGGGGGGCAAGGCAACCCCTTCCTCCCTTGTGGCCGCCGCCCCCCTTGAGATCCCATCTCTTGGGGCCGGCGCCCCCCAGGGGCCTATATAAAGGGGGGGGGGAGGGAGGGCAGCAACACAACAGCCTTGGGCGCCTCCCTCCTCCCCTGTTACACCTCTCTGTCTCGCAGAAGCTCGGCGTAGCCCTGCCTGAGACCCGCTACATCCACCACCACGCCATCGTGCTGCTGGATATCCATCAACCTCTCCTTCCCCCTTGCTGGATCAAGAAGGAGGAGACGTCGCTGCACCGTACGTGTGTTGAACGCGGAGGTGACGTCCGTTCGGCACTCGGTCATCGGTGATTTGGATCACGGCGAGTACGACTCCGTCATCCACGTTCATTGGAACGCTTCCGCTCGCGATCTACAAGGGTATGTAGATGCACTCCCTTCCCCTCGTTGCTAGTATACTCCATAGATGCATCTTGGTGAATGTAGGAAAATTTTAATATTATGCTACGATTCCCAACAGTGGCATCATGAGCCAGGCCTATGCGTAGTTACTATGCACGAGTAGAACACAAAGCAGTTGTGGGCGTTGAGTTTGCCAATTCTTCTTGCCGCTACTAGTCGTTTCTTGTTTCGGCGGCATTGTAGGATGAAGCGGCCCGGACCGACCTTACACGTACGCTTACGTGAGACAGGTTCCACCGACTGACATGCACTAGTTGCATAAGGTGGCTAGCGGGTGTCTGTCTCTCCTACTTTAGTCGGAATAGATTCGATGAAAAGGGTCCTTATGAAGGGTAAATAGAAATTGGCAAATCACGTTGTGGTCATACGTAGGTAAGAAATCGTTCTTGCTAGAAACCTACAAACCACGTAAAAACTTGCAACAACAATTAGAGGACGTCTAACTTGTTTTTGCAGCAAGTGCTATGTGATGTGATATGGCCAGAAGATGTGATGAATGATATATGTGATGTATGAGATTGATCATATTCTTGTAATAGGATTCACGACTTGCATGTCGATGAGTATGACAACCGGCAGGAGCCATAGGAGTTGTCTTTATTATTTTGTATGACCTGCGTGTCATTGAATAACGCCATGTAAATTACTTTACTTTGTTGCTAAACGCGTTAGCCATAGAAGTAGAAGTAATCGTTGGCGTGACGACTTCATGAAGACACAATGATGGAGATCATGATGATGGAGATCATGGTGTCATGCCGGTGACAAAGATGATCATGGTGCCCCGAAGATGGAGATCAAAGGAGCATAATGATATTGGCCATATCATGTCACTATTTGATTGCATGTGATGTTTATCATGTTTTTGCATCTTATTTGCTTAGAACGACGGTAGCAAGTAGGATGATCCCTTATAATAATTTCAAGAAAGTGTTCACCCTAACTGCGCACCGTTGCGAAGGTTCGTTGTTTCGAAGCACCACATGATGATCGGGTGTGATAGATTCTAACGTTCGAATACAACGGGTGTTGACGAGCCTAGCATGTACAGACATGGCCTCGGAACACACGCAATACACTTAGGTTGACTTGACGAGCCTAGCATGTACAGACATGGCCTCGGAACACGGAGGACCGAAAGGTCGAGCATGAGTCGTATAGAAGATACGATCAACATGGAGATGTTCACCGATCTTGACTAGTCCGTCTCACGTGATGATCGGACACGGCCTAGTTAAAGCTCGGATCATGTTTCACTTAGATGACGAGAGGGATGTCTATCTGAGTGGGAGTTCATTAAATAATTTGATTAGATGAACTCAATTATCATGAACTTAGTCTAAAATCTTTACACTATGTATTGTAGATCAAATGGCCAACGTTGTCCTCAATTTCAACGCGTTCCTAGAGAAAACCAAGCTGAAAGATGATGGCAGCAATTATACGGACTGGGTCCGGAACCTGAGGCTCATCCTCATAGTAGCCAAGAAAGATTATGTCTTAGAAGCACCGCTAGGTGAAGCACCAATCCCAGAAAACCAAGACGTTATGAACGCTTGGCAAACACGTGCTGATGATTACTCCCTCGTTCAGTGCGGCATGCTTTACAGCTTAGAACCGGGTCTCCAAAAGCGTTTTGAGAAACATGGAGCATATGAGATGTTCGAGGAGCTGAAAATGGTTTTCCAAGCTCATGCCCGGGTCGAGAGATATGATGTCTCCGACAAGTTCTTCAGCTGTAAAATGGAGGAGAACAGTTCTGTTAGTGAGCACATACTCAGAATGTCTGGGTTGCACAACCGCTTGACTCAGCTGGGAGTTAATCTCCCGGATGACGCGGTCATTGACAGAATCCTCCAGTCGCTTCCACCAAGCTACAAGAGCTTTGTGATGAACTTCAATATGCAGGGGATGGAAAAGACCATTCCCGAGGTATATTCAATGCTGAAATCAGCTGAGGTAGAGATCAGAAAAGAACATCAAGTGTTGATGGTGAATAAAACCACTAAGTTCAAGAAGGGCAAGGGTAAGAAGAACTTCAAGAAGGACGGCAAGGGAGTTGCCGCGCCCGGTAAACCAGTTACCGGGAAGAAGTCAAAGAATGGACCCAAGCCCGAGACTGAGTGCTTTTATTGCAACGGAAGTGGTCACTGGAAGCGGAACTGCCCCAAATATTTAGCGGACAAGAAGAAGGCCGGCAACACCCAAGGTATATGTGATATACAAGTAATTGATGTGTACCTTACCAGTACTCGTAGTAGCTCCTGGGTATTTGATACCGGTGCGGTTGCTCATATTTGTAACTCAAAACAGGAACTACGGAATAAACGGAGACTGGCGAAGGACGAGGTGACGATGCGCGCCGGGAATGGTTCCAAGGTCGATGTGATCGCCGTTGGCACGCTACCTCTGCATCTACCCACGGGATTAGTTTTAAACCTCAATAATTGTTATTTAGTGCCAGCTTTGAGCATGAACATTGTATCTGGATCTCGTTTAATTCGAGATGGCTACTCATTTAAATCCGAGAATAATGGTTGTTCTATTTATTTGAGAGATATGTTTTATGGTCATGCCCCGCTGGTCAATGGTTTATTTTTGATGAATCTCGAACGTGATGTTACACATATTCATAGTGTGAATACCAAAAGATGTAAAGTTGATAACGATAGTCCCACATACTTGTGGCACTGCCGCCTTGGTCACATTGGTGTCAAGCGCATGAAGAAGCTCCATGCAGATGGACTTTTGGAGTCTCTTGATTACGAATCATTTGACACGTGCGAACCATGTCTCATGGGTAAGATGACCAAGGCTCCGTTCTCCGGAACAATGGAGCGAGCAGCCAACTTATTGGAAATCATACATACCGATGTATGTGGTCCAATGAGTGTTGAGGCTCGCGGAGGATATCGTTATGTTCTCACTCTCACTGATGATTTAAGTAGATATGGGTATGTCTACCTAATGAAGCACAAGTCTGAAACCTTTGAAAGTTCAAGGAATTTCAGAGTGAAGTTGAGAATCAACGTGACAGGAAAATAAAGTTCTTACGATCAGATCGTGGAGGAGAATATTTAAGTCACGAGTTTGGTGCACACTTAAGGAAATGTGGAATAGTTTCACAACTCACGCCGCCTGGAACACCTCAGCGAAACGGTGTGTCCGAACGTCGTAATCGCACTCTATTGGATATGGTGCGATCTATGATGTCTCTTACCGATTTACCGCTCTCATTTTGGGGTTATGATTTAGAGACTGCCGCATTCACTTTAAATAGGGCTCCGTCGAAATCCGTTGAGACGACACCGTATGAATTATGGTTTGGGAAGAAACCTAAGCTGTCGTTTCTAAAAGTTTGGGGAAGCGATGCTTATGTCAAGAAACTTCAACCTGAAAAGCTCGAACCCAAATCGGAAAAATGCGTCTTCATAGGATACCCTAAGGAAACTATTGGGTACATCTTCTACCTCAGATCCGAAGGCAAGATCTTCGTTGCTAAGAACGGGTCCTTTCTAGAGAAGGAGTTTCTCTCGAAAGAATTGAGTGGGAGGAAAGTGGAACTTGATGAGGTGATAGTCACCCCTTCCGAACCGGAAAGTAGCACAGCGCAGGAAAATGTTCCTGTGATGACTACACCGACTGGGGAGGAAGTTAATGATGATGATCATGAAGCTACAGATCAAGTCACTGAACTTCGTAGGTCCACAAGGACACGTTCCGCACCAGAGTGGTACGGCAACCCTGTCCTGGAAATCATGTTGTTAGACAACGGTGAACCTTCGAACTATGAAGAAGCGATGGCGGGCCCGGATTCCGACAAATGGCTAAAAGCCATGAAATCCGAGATAGAATCCATGTATGAAAACAAAGTATGGACTTTGACTGACTTGCCCGATGAGCGGCGAGCCATAGAAAACAAATGGATATTTAAGAAGAAGACAGACGCGGATGGTAATGTGACCATCTATAAGGCTCGACTTGTCGCTAAGGGTTATCGACAAGTTCAAGGGGTTGACTACGATGAGACTTTCTCACCCGTAGCGAAGCTGAAGTCAGTCCGAATCATGTTAGCAATTGCCGCATACTATGATTATGAGATATGGCAGATGGACGTCAAAACGGCATTCCTTAACGGTTTTCTTAAGGAAGAGTTGTATATGATGCAGCCGGAAGGTTTTGTCGATCCTAAGAATGCTAACAAAGTATGCAAGCTCCAGCGCTCAATTTATGGGCTGGTGCAAGCATCTCGGAGTTGGAACATTCGCTTTGATGAGATGATCAAAGCGTTTGGGTTTACACAGACTTATGGAGAAGCCTGTGTTTACAAGAAAGTGAGTGGGAGCTCTGTAGCATTTCTCATATTATATGTGGATGACATATTATTGATGGGAAATGATATAGAATTCTTGGAAAGTATAAAGGCCTATTTGAATAAGTGTTTTTCAATGAAGGACCTTGGAGAAGCTGCTTATATATTAGGCATCAAGATCTATAGAGATAGATCAAGACGCCTCATTGGTCTTTCACAAAGTACATACCTTGACAAGATATTGAAGAAGTTCAATATGGATCAGTCCAAGAAGGGGTTCTTGCCTGTATTGCAAGGTGTGCAATTGAGCATGGCTCAATGCCCGACCACGGCAGAAGATATAGAAGAGATGAGTGTCATCCCCTATGCCTCGGCCATAGGGTCTATTATGTATGCCATGCTGTGTACCAGACCTGATGTAAACCTTGCCGTAAGTTTGGTAGGAAGGTACCAAAGTAATCCTGGCAAGGAACACTGGACAGCGGTCAAGAATATCCTGAAGTACCTGAAGAGGACTAAGGATATGTTTCTCGTTTATGGAGGTGACGAAGAGCTCGTCGTAAAGGGTTACGTCGACGCTAGCTTCGACACAGATCTGGATGACTCGAAGTCACAAACCGGATACGTGTATATTTTGAATGGAGGAGCAGTAAGCTGGTGCAGTTGCAAGCAAAGCGTCGTGGCGGGATCTACATGTGAAGCGGAATACATGGCAGCCTCGGAGGCAGCACATGAAGCAGTCTGGATGAAGGAGTTCATTACCGACCTAGGGGTGATTCCCAATGCGTCGGGCCCGATGACTCTCTTCTGTGACAACACTGGAGCTATTGCCCTTGCGAAGGAGCCCAGGTTTCACAGGAAGACCAGGCATATCAAGCGACGCTTCAACTCCATTCGTGAAAGTGTTCAAAATGGAGACATAGATATTTGTAAAGTACACACGGACCTGAATGTAGCAGATCCGTTGACTAAACCTCTCCCTAGGGCAAAACATGATCGACACCAGGACGCAATGGGTGTTCGATTCATCACAATGTAACTAGATTATTGACTCTAGTGCAAGTGGGAGACTGTTGGAAATATGCCCTAGAGGCAATAATAAATGGTTATTATTATATTTCTTTGCTCATGGTAATTGTCTATTATTCATGCTATAATTGTATTGTCCGGAAATCGTAATACATGTGTGAATACATAGACCACAACGTGTCCCTAGTAAGCCTCTAGTTGACTAGCTCGTTGATCAACTGATAGTCATGGTTTCCTGGCTATGGACATTGGATGTCATTGATAACGGGATCACATCATTAGGAGAATGATGTGATGGACAAGACCCAATCCTAAGCATAGCATAAAAGATCGTGTAGTTTCGTTTGCTAGAGCTTTTCCAATGTCAAGTATCTTTTCCTTAGACCATGAGATCGTGCAACTCCCGGATACCGTAGGAGTGCTTTGGGTGTGCCAAACGTCACAACGTAACTGGGTGACTATAAAGGTGCACTACGGGTGTCTCCGAAAGTATCTGTTGGGTTGGCACGGATCGAGACTGGGATTTGTCACTCCGTGTGACGGAGAGGTATCTCTGGGCCCACTCGGTAATGCATCATCATAATGAGCTCAATGTGACTAAGGCGTTAGTCACGGGATCATGCATTGCGGTACGAGTAAAGAGACTTGCCGGTAACGAGATTGAACAAGGTATTGGGATACCGACGATCGAATCTCGGGCAAGTAACATACCGATTGACAAAGGGAATTGCATACGGGATTGATTGAATCCTCGACACCGTGGTTCATCCGATGAGATCATCGTGGAACATGTGGGAGCCAACATGGGTATCCAGATCCCGCTGTTGGTTATTGACCGGAGAGGCGTCTCGGTCATGTCTGCATGTCTCCCGAACCCGTAGGGTCTACACACTTAAGGTTCGGTGACGCTAGGGTTGTAGAGATATATGTATGTGGAAACCCGAAAGTTGTTCGGAGTCCCGGATGAGATCCCGGACGTCATGAGAGGTTCCGGAATGGTCCGGAGGTGAAGAATTATATATAGGAAGTCCAGTTTCGGCCACCGGGAAAGTTTCGGGGGTTACCGGTATTGTACCGGGACCAAAGGAAGGGTCCCGGGGGTCCACCGGGTGGGGCCACCTGTCCCGGAGGGCCCCGTGGGCTGAAAGTGGAAGGGAACCAGCCCCTAGTGGGCTGGGGCGCCCCCCTTGGGCCTCCCCCCTGCGCCTAGGGTTGGGAACCCTAGGGGGGGGGGGGAGTTCCCCCTTGCCTTGGGGGGCAAGGCAACCCCTTCCCCCCTTGTGGCCGCTCCCCCCCCCTTGAGATCCCATCTCTTGGGGCCGGCGCCCCCCCAGGGGCCTATATAAAGGGGGGGGGAGGGAGGGCAGCAACACAACAGCCTTGGGCGCCTCCCTCCTCCCCTGTTACACCTCTCTGTCTCGCAGAAGCTCGGCGTAGCCCTGCCTGAGACCCGCTACATCCACCACCACGCCGTCGTGCTGCTGGATCTCCATCAACCTCTCCTTCCCCCTTGCTGGATCAAGAAGGAGGAGACGTCGCTGCACCGTACGTGTGTTGAACGCGGAGGTGCCGTCCGTTCGGCACTCGGTCATCGGTGATTTGGATCACGGCGAGTACGACTCCGTCATCCACGTTCATTGGAACGCTTCCGCTCACGATCTACAAGGGTATGTAGATGCACTCCCTTCCCCTCGTTGCTAGTATACTCCATAGATGCATCTTGGTGAACGTAGGAAAATTTTAAAATTATGCTACGATTCCCAACACTCCAACCGAAGGAAGGCCATGACCGGCCGACTGGTTGAAGAGGAGTTGCTGGTACGAGCCCAACTCCGGGAAGCCGTCGACGTTGCTGTTGAGATCCAAGAAACCCATTCCCCTCCCGAGATTTGCACCGGCGGATGAGCCTTCAGAAATCTGTTGAGACGAGGGGAATTGAGAGAAGAAGGGGATCTCGTCCTCCTCATCGGCCATGGCGGCGGCGATTGCGGGCGTAGGGCGGCGGCGGCGATTGGGGCGAGGGCAGGGAACGAGCGAGGCGAGGAGGAGGGGAACGAGCGGGGCGGGGCTTCATGCGGGGCGATGCCGTGCGGGGCGATGCGGGGGGTGCGGTCCAGATCGATAAGTCCCAATAAGTTCCTCCCTGAGAGTCTTTTTTAATAAGTCCCAAATGACCCCAATAAGTCCCTATAAGTCCCTCCTGTTTGGTTTAGATGGGACTTATAGGGACTTTTTTAAGTCCCTAAACCAATAAGTTCCTTGAAACAAACAGGGTCTCAACAGAGGGGAAGAGAATCGTGAGATTGCATGGAACGTCAAGGAGATTAGGTTGGTGATAGACATGCTCCAGCGCCTTCCCCTCCAAGTTGATCGTCCGAGGTAAGAAGTTGAATCGAAGTTAACAGGAGCAGGACACTAAGGTACACGTGCATTCTTCCTCCTATAAATATAGCCCTACGCCCACACCAAGATCCCATCCCCATCCCCATCTCCCTCCCTCTCCATCAACTCCTTCCTCGCCGGGCGCCGGACGGCGCTGCCCTCGCTGTCTTCGCCACCATGAAGCTTCCGACGGCTGTTGCTTGTCTTCTTCTCCTCGTCGTCGTCTTTGCTGGTATGCACGGACATACTACTTGCTACCATGTCTTCCTTTTGGATGTTTGTTGCTAGCGTGCCACCATGTCTTCCTTTTGGATGTTTGTTGCTAGCGTGCCACCATGTCTTCCTTTTAGTAGATCATATCTGTTGCTAGCGATCACTTCAAGTTCAATCTTTCCCGGTTCTTCATGTTCTTCACGCACGCACGTACTGACATGATCTATCTATGCCGCAGCTGCTCGTGTGGAGGCCCGAGGCACACCTTCTTCACAGCGGTCGAAGAACCAATGGTCGAGCATGTTTGTCTTTGGCGACGACTTTGTCGACAACGGCAATGTTCCGAACAACATTGGTGAAAAGACATCGCGTCAATGGAGCTACCCATACGGCTCCTACCTCAACACTCATTATTCTACGTCTCCTGTTTTGGCCGGACGCTTCTCCAACTACAGGATGCAATCAGATTTTATCGGTACGTGCACTCTTATGTTATTCGAGTATATACATCTAGGTGCATGCATACAAAATACGATACTACTAAATCTCAGTCGACTGAGACTTCGCAATGTTATATTCCGTTGATCTTGCATAGAGATTCGTGCAAAGTTTTTTTTTTCATTTTTTTCTTTCCCTTCTATACACTATGTCACTTGACTGAGACTTCGCGAAGTCTCAGTCGACTGAGACCTAGCCACACCCTACAAAATAATCGTTCCTATCTACTGCCTTCTCCTTGCAGCAAGGATGTTGGGCCTCAGTGAAGCCCCTCCAGCGTACGAGCTCACATCCGATCAATCTTGTGACTCATCTGGCATGACCTTTGCTTTTGGCGGTGCTGGTGTCTTCAAGGTGAAGACGAAGAAGGTGCCGACCCTCGCCGCACAGGTCCAAGCTTTCAAGAGGCTAGTTAACGACGGGGTCATCTCTACGCATCAGCTTCACCACTCTGTCGCGCTCATCGCCATCTCCGGCAATGACTACATGAGCGACTCTGACTTTGAGACTGGCTTCTACACAAGCTTCGATGATGTAAGTAGTACCTAGCATGCTCACACATACAAGTCAACTCGTCAACCTTCCTAATTTACTTGTCCATCATGCAGCTCGATACTTACATCGGAAACGTGGCGACTGAGATCCTAGATAATGTGGCACAACTGCAGATGCTTGGTGTGAGAAAAGTGCTAGTAAACAATTTGCATCCCATTGGTTGCACACCTTTGCATACTAGTTCGAACAACTACACCACATGCGACCTTCTCGGCAATTATGGCGCGTCCGTGCACAACAAGTATCTAAAGCAAATGCTCGACGAAAGGGATAACGTTCACATTCTGGACCTCTACACCGCCTTCACTGACATCGTCAATCACGCCCCTGGTAAACACACATATCCGCATTGATGTTGTAGGCCAAATCTGGTTCCTAATGTACGAATGCGATTATCTAACCATGCATATATATTTTGTGCATGCAGGTGGAGGGTCGGATCAGTCCAAGGATTTCAAGGGCAAGCTGTCTCCGTGCTGCGAGAGTACGGATGAGGGAGGGTTCTGTGGAGAGCGTAGCCATTCAGGGAAGCGCCTGTACGACCTATGTGAAAATCCTGACAAGACATTCTACTGGGACCAGACACACCCTACACATGCTGGGTGGGAGGCTGTAATGATGGCGCTGCAACAACCTTTGATGGAGTTTCTCGATGAGGACTACATTGCATGATGCATCGGCTTGATGGCCAGTTAGTTGGCGCAATATCTTTTAGGTTAGCTTTTATAAATAGCATGCGAGTTTAGGAAGAAGGTTGTGAGTTTTTTCTACTTGTGTTTTGATGGAGTTTTAGTCTAGTACAGTACTCATGAATATTATAGATTAAACATGAACGGGCGCTAATTTGCTTATTGATTTATCCCCTATTTGTTGAGATTGAAAATTTGGTCGTATATTTGAGTGAGATATAGCGTGCATGCGTATGATTACTCTAATCAGTCGCATGCATATGATGCATCTTGCCTGGATGACTTAGAACCGCGCGTGGTCCCAGAAATTATCAGTCTCAAAGACTGTGCGTGGTGCACACAAGGGAGATCGGCAGCAACCAACACCCTTACGCTACTATTCTCGAACGACCCCGTGCGGTGCGGTAGGTCACTGATGGCCGTCCCAATCACAATGGAATTCGGTGCCATTTCGTTCGTGTGTTTGCTTGGGGCCTGATTTCATAGTGCACTTGCCAAGAAGATTGTGTCATAGGCTTTGCCTTTTTCTTATATCTGAATTTTATTTGGTCTCAGCCAATATTTATGTCCAACTGTGGAATCAGCATAACACAGGACACAACGAAAGGCAACGGTGTAGAGGAGGGGGAGGACAAGACAAGGAGGGAGAAGTCCCAAAAGAGATCCAACTTCGACCTCTATCTCATACAGAAGGAAGAGAAAAGTGGGGAGACTAGGTTACAAGTCCATACTTAAATTTTGAGAAGGATCACGTTGTAATCCTTTCACAGTTTGGATAAAATTGAACTGAAAGCTAAGGTTAAGGAGTGAAGATAATTTGGTTAGTATCTTAACTTGTACCTAGCGAGACAAACTTAAGGCTGAAAGTGTGATAAATAATCATGAATCTGAAAAAATGAAGATAACTTGGTTAGTGTTTCAAACTGACACTGAAAGAATAAAGATAACTAGGTTATTACCTTGAGCAGAATTAGAGAAGACCGAGCATGGATTTAGAACACTCAAAACAAAATTAACTGATGAATGGATTCACAATATGAGTGGATGTAGTCTTTGGAAAAGTAAGCAAGGAGAACAATAAAAAGAAAGACAACAGCGGTAAAATCATCCGACCAAACATTCACTTAGATGGTAGCATGGACACCTAGACATTGATAAACTGAAACTAACTACATAAAAAGCAAATGAAAAAACTAGCAGAGAATGTAAATAAGATACAAAGAAATTCACAGAACTTACCAACTTATTCCGCTCAATGCAGATTTTAGTGGCGGTGAACAAAAGGGGGATTGATCTCTTTTTTCCGTTGGACCACACTTTTGTGGATATCGTCCTTACCTCGGAAGATCAAGATCTTCGTGTGGCAGCTTCTACGGGATCATCTCCATCTGGGATGGAGGTCGTCAAGCGGAATGGGCCTGGGGGTGGTTTACGCCTCCTTTGTGGTGTCCCGGGGACTAGGACACATAACTTCCTCAATTGCCATGCTGACCATTTTCTTTGAGGTGGTCGGGCTTAATTTGGAGGCCTTAGCCTAGCAGGGTTTCTCGAAACTCGGGCCAACTGTATCGGGAGGAAGAGACGCCTCCTCTAGTCACTGTTCGCAGCAATGGACTCGACCATTTGGACGATGCACAATAAGATGGTTATTGAGCTGGTTTTCGTACAACAGGCCACTGATGTTGTATTCATATTTTTGGCCCCTTTTCAGCAATGACACTTGCTCTCTAGGCAGTGTGATCGGGACCGGCTTGGCAATATGATGGACGCGAGCAGTGCGCTGCGTTGCCATACCACAGAGCCACTCTACCAGCTGCTTGGTGCAATTTCCTACTTATTTTTTTCGTGGCATTGTCTGTGTTGTTGCCCCAAATAATTTACTTTTACTTTTCTGTCAATTGAACTTGTTGTACGGACATGCTGATTGCTTTATATGAAGCGAGCCAAGTCTTGTTTTGATACCTACTTTTCCCGATCTAGTAGACAAACCATGCAAAGTTGGACTGGTATGTGCTAAGAGCTAGCCCTTTTGTTTAAAAAACTAAGAGCATCTAAAGTTGGGCGCCTCAAACCTTCCACAAACATCCGGGCGGGCCGCCCGGTCACTAACTGGTCACGATTTTTCGACCCAGACGGACGCCTCAAATGGGCCGCAAACGTCCGGGCTGACCGCCACCCTTCATATCCAACCCAAATATGGGGCGGATAAGGGGGCATCCGGGCACGCCCGCCACATCGGACCTGACCCATGCTGGCCTACCCGACCCTACATTATTCGTCCCCATTTGCTCGCTGGAGCAAACTCTAGCCACTTCACTCCACTCCCCTCCGCCAACCGAGCTCACCTCCAGTAGTTTTTGTCCTTCTCCAGCATGGCAGGCAGCGGATCGGACTCCGACCACTCCGGATCCGTGGACTGGGGTGTCATGCCGTGCGGGTTGGAGGAGGCAATGATAGTCTGCATTGCACTCCGCCGCTCCCGGGAGGACAGTGCCCTGCCGATGGACGGATCTGTCCGCAGCGACTCCATAGCATGGCCTCACCGGGCGCTCGGGTCCTCTGGTACTGAATCCTCGTGGTCCCGGCAGCCAGAACACTTCTCCTTCCCCATCACCGGTCGGGCAGACTATGAGTCCCACCGGCAACGGGCGGCCCGCCGTGGGAAGGAGAGGATAAGGGCCGCCGAGGCCCGTATTGTGGCGGAAATGGTGGCGGCGCGGGCGGCCGTAGAGGAGGAAGCCATCCACTCCCGCATTGTGAAGGAACGGCAGCGGAGGAACACGTGCGCCCTCGCCCGAGAGCAGAATCCGGCGATCGTGCCATGGCCGGACTGCCACCGAAAGAGGAGAAGGCGGACAGTGACGGCGAGGATGATACGTCCATTTTGCATCATGTTTTCCTATTGTTATTTATGATATTTTTGGCCAATATAATAACTTGTAGTACCATCCTAATGCCTTTTTATCTCTTAATTTGCAACATTTACATAAAGAGAGAGATTGCCGGCAGCTGGAATTCAGGGCCTTGGAAAGCTATGTCAGAGATACCTATTATGCACATCTCCAAATTAGCTGAAATTTCACGGAGATTTATTTTGGAATAAATAAAAAATATCAGAGAAAAGAAGTACTAGAGGGGGCCACCCAGGTGCCCATGAGGCACCAGGGCGCGCCCTGGTGGCTTGTGGGGCTCCTGGCCAGTCTCCAGTGACCATATTCTGGTATATAAGCCCATTTGCCCTAGAAAAAAAATATGGAGAGGAGTTTCGATACGGAGCGCCGCCGTCTCAAGGCGGAACTTGTGCAGGGGCACTTTTACTCTCCGGCGAAGCGATTCCATCAGGGATACTTCTCACCAGGAGGGGAAATCGAAGCCATCGTCATCACCAACAACCCTCTCATCGTGAGAGGACCAATCTTCATAAACATCTTCACCAGCACCATCTCATCTCAAACCCTAGTTCATCTCTTGTATCCAATCTTTGTATCAAAACCTCAGATTGGTACCTGTGGGTTGCTAGTAGTGTTGATTACATCTTGTAGTTGATGCTAGTTGGTTTATTTTGTGGAAAATTATATGTTCAGATCCATTATGTTGTTCAATACACCTCTGATCTCGGACATGAATATGATGTGTGAGTAGTTACTTTTGTTCTTGAGGACATGAGAGAAGTCTTGTCATAATTAATCATGTGAATTTGGTATTCGTTCGATAATTTGATGATTTGTATGTTGTTGTTTCCCTTATTGGTGTTATGTGAATGCCGACTCCATGACACTTCACCATCTTTGTGTTGGGGAACGCAGTAATTTCATTAAATTTCCTACGATCACGCAAGATCTATCTAGGAGAAGCATAGCAACGGGCGTGTCCACGTACCATCGTAGACCGAAAGCGGGAGCATTTTATCAACGCGGTTGATGTAGTCATACGTCTTCACGATCCGACCGATCCTAGCACCGAACATACGGCACCTCCGTGTTCAGGACACGTTCAGCTCGATGACGTCCCTCGTACTCTTGATCCAGTTGAGGCCGAGGGAGAGTTTCGTCAGCACAACAGCGAGGCGACGGTGATGATGAAGTTACCGGCGCAAGGCTTCGCCTAAGCACTATGACGATATGACCGACATGTGTAATTGTGGAGGGGGTACCGCACAGGCTAAGAGATTGTCTGTTGTGTGTTCTAGCGGTGCCCTCCCCACATATATATAGGTGGGAGGGGGAGGGAGCAGCAGGAGGCGCGCCCCAAGTAGGAGGAATCCTACTTGGGGCCTAATCCTATTTGGCCTCCCCCCTTTTCATGTTTTCCGGAGGGAGAAGGAAAGAGGAGGGGGGGAAAGAAGGAAAGGGGAGGCCGAATTGCCCCCCTTCCTTTCTCTCCTCTCCCTTTCCTTTCCCCCACCCTATTCAGGCATATATGGGGCGCACCAGCCCACTAGGGGCTGGTCTGTCCTGCCCTAGGCCCAATAAGGCCCATATCTTGGCCGGGGGTGCCCGGAACCCCTTTCCGATGACCCGATACGTACCCGGTACCCCCAGAACACTTCCGGTGTCCAAATACTATCGTCCTATATATGAATCTTTATGTCTTGGCCATTCCGGGACTCCTCGTCATGTCCGTGATCTCATTCGGGACTCCAAACAAACTTCGGTCATCAAATGACATAACTCATAATACAAATCGTCATCGAACGTTAAGCGTGCGGACCCTACGGGTTCGAGAACTATGTAGACATGACCGAGACACATCTCTGGTCAATAACCAATAGCTGAACCTGGATGCTCATATTAGCTCCTACATATTCTACGAAGATCTTTATCGGTCAATCCGCATAACAACATACGTTGTTCCCTTTGTCATCGGTATGTTACTTGCCCGAGATTCGATCGTCGGTATCATCATACCTAGTTCAATCTCGTTACCGGCAAGTCTCTTTACTCGTTCCGTAATGCATCATCCCGCAACTAACTCATTAGTCACATTGCTTGCAAGGCTTATAGTGATGTGCATTACCGAGAGGGCCTAGAGATACCTCTCCGATACACAGAGTGACAAATCCTAATCTTGATCTATGCCAACCCAACAAACACCTTCGGAGACACCTGCAGAGCATCTTTATAATCACCCAGTTATGTTGTGACGTTTGATAGCACACAAGGTGTCCTCCGGTATTCGGGAGTTGCATAATCTCATGGTCTGAGGAACATGTATAAGTCATGAAGAAAGCAGTAGCAATGAAACTATAACGATCATAATGCTAAGCTAACGAATGGGTCTTGTCCATCACATCATTCTCCTAATGATGTGATCCCGTCCATCAAATGACAACACATGTCTATGGTTAGGAAACATAACCATCTTTGATAAACGAGCTAGTCAAGTAGAGGCATACTAGGGACACTTTGTTTTGTCTATGTATTCACACATGTACTGAGTTTTCGGTTAATACAATTATAGCATGAATAATAAACATTTATCATGATATAAGGAAATAAATAATAACTTTATTATTGCCTCTAGGGCATATTTCCTTCAGTCTCCCACTTGCACTAGAGTCAATAATCTAGTTCACATCGCCATGTGATTTAACACCAATAGTTCACATCACCATGTGATTAACACCCATAGTTCACATCGCCATGTGACCAACACTCAAAAGATTTACTAGAGTCAATAATCTAGTTCACATCGCTATGTGATTAACACCCAAGAGCACTAAGGTGTGATCATGTTTTGCTTGTGAGATAAATTTTAGTCTACGGGTCTACAACATTCAGATCCGTATGTATTTTGGAAATTTCTATGTCTATAATGCTCTGCGTGCAGCTACTCTAGCTAATTGCTCCCACTTTCAATATGTATCCAGATTGAGACTTAGAGTCATTTGGATTAGTGTCAAAGCTTTCATCGACGTAACTCTTTACGACGAACTCTTAATCACCTCCATAACCGAGAAATATTTCCTTAGTCCTCTAAGGATAATTTTGACCGCTGTCCAGTGATCTACTCCTAGATCACTATTTTACTCCCTTGCCAAACTTAGGGCAGGGTATACAATAGGTCTGGTACACAGCATGGCATACTTTATAGAACCTATAACTTAGGCATAGGGAATGACTTTTCATTCTCTTTCTATTTTCTGCCGTGGTCGGGTTTTGAGTCTTTACTCAACTTCACACCTTGCAACACAGGCAAGAACTCCTTCTTTGACTGTTCCATTTTGAACTACTTCAAAATCTTGTCAAGGTATGTACTCATTGAAAAAACTTATCAAGTGTCTTGGTCTATCTCTATAGATCTTGATGCTCAATATGTAAGCAGCTTCACTGAGGTCTTTCATTCAAATATTCTTATTCAAGTATCCTTTTAAGCTATCCAGAAATTGTGTATTATTTCCAATCAACAATATGTCATCCACATATAATATCAGAAATGCTACAGAGCTCCCACTCACTTTCTTGTAAATACAGGCTTCATCGCAAGTCTGTATAAAACTATATGCTTTGATCAACTCATCAAAGCATATATTCCAACTCCGAGATGCTTGCACCAGTCCATAGATGGATCGCTGGAGCTTGCACACTTTGTTAGCACCTTTAGGATTGACAAAACCTTCTTGTTGCGTCCATTAAGGAATGCAGTTTTGACATCCATTTGCCAGATTTCATAAAATGTGGCAATTGTTAACATGATTCAGACAGACTTAATCATCGCTACGAGGGAGAAAATCTCATCGTAGTCAACACCTTGAACTTGTCGAAAACCTTTTGCGACAATTCGAGCTTTGTAGATAGTAACACTACTATCAGCGTCCGTCTTCCTCTTGAAGATCCATTTATTCTCAATGGCTTGCTGATCATCGGGCAAGTCAACCAAAGTCCACACTTTGTTCTCATACATGGATCTCATCTCAGATTTCATGGCCTCAAGCCATTTTGCGGAATCTGGGCTCATCATCGCTTCCTCATAGTTCGTAGGTTCGTCATGGTCAAGTAACATGACTTCTAGAACAGGATTACCGTACCACTCTGGTGCGGATCGTACTCTGGTAGACCTCCGAGGTTCGGTTGTAACTTGATCCGAAGTTTCATGATCATCATCATTAGCTTCCTCACTAATTTGTGTAGGAATCGCTGGAACTGTTTTCTGTGATGAACTACTTTCCAATTCAGGAGAAGGTACAATTACCTCATCAAGTTCTACATTCCTCCCAGTCACTTCTTTCGAGAGAAACTCCTTATCTAGAAATGATCCATTCTTAGCAACGAATATCTTGCCTTCAGATCTGTGATAGAAGGTGTACCCAACATTCTCCTTTGGGTATCCTATGAAGACACATTTTTCCGACATGGGTTCGAGCTTATCAGGTTGAAGCTTTTTCACATAATGATGCTACTTCTTCTACGAATGCTACTCTTGATGAAGCTAGTACCTTGCTTGATGATAATGTGCCACTAGGTGAACAAATTGCTATTGTAAGACAGAATGAGATTGGTGAAACTGATGAAGAGCTTGAAACTGAAAATCCTGAAACACCTATTAGACCTAGTTCTCCTAGATATGAATTACCAAAGGTACCGGAAGGTTATGTTATGGATGAAGAGACAACTAGAGACATTCTTGCTTCTAAGGATAGAGATGATTTGGAAAAATTATTATGCAAGTATAAAGAAAAGACTTTGAATGCTAAACTGAAATGTGATCCTCAGTTTGCTACTTCACCTATCTTTGTTGATGATAAGGATTATGAATTCTCTGTCAATCCAGAGTTAATTACTTTGGTTGAATCTGATCCTTTCCATGGTTAAACTGAAACTGTTGTGGCAAATCTTACTAGTTGAATGATATAGCCCCTTTTTACTCATGATGAGAAGATTCGCTATTATTATATTATCAAGTTATTTCCATTCTCGTTAAAGGGTGATGCTAAGGCTTGGTACAATACTCTTGCTCCTGGTTGTGTGCGTAGTCCCCAGGATATGATTTATTACTTCTCTGAAAAATATTTTCCTGCTCATAAGAAACAAGCTGCCTTATAGGAAACATTTAACTTTGTGCAAATTGAAGAAGAGAGTCTCCCACATGCTTGGGGGAGGATTTTCCAATTTCTTAATGCTTTGCCAGATCATCCTCTTAAGAAAAATGAAATACTTGATATCTTCTACAATGGACTAACCGATGCTTCTAGGGATTTCCTAGATAGTTGTGCTGGTTGTGTTTTCAGGGAACGAACTGTTGGAGAAGCTGAAGAATTATTGAATAACATATTGAAAAATTATGATGATTGGATCCTTCCTGAACCACCACTTAAACCCACTCCAAAGAAGAGGGGTATCTTATATCTCAGTCCTGAATATATGCAAGAGGCAAAGAAATCTATGAAGGAAAAAGGTATTAAAGCATAGGATGTTAAAAATTTACCACCTATCAAAGAAATACATGGGCTTGAAACACCACCACCACCTAAGGTGGTAGAGGTAAATTCTTTATTAAAGTTCGATGAAGGTGAGATTCCTTATAATAAACATCCTAGTCAATGCCTGTATGAGTTTGATAATTACATTAGAAAGCAAGATCACTTCGATGCAAATGTTATGAAACAATTGAAATACAATTCTGATATGATTGCTCGCTTGAGTGACTTGTTATTTAGATTCTCACATGATGTTAGAGGTGTAGGAAAGCATGCCTCTATGGTTCAAACTCAACTAGAATAAGTTGCTAAATCTCAAAGAGAGTTGCTTGATGAAATGAATAATAATATCAATGATCATGCTGTTAGAGTAATAACTAGAGGAGGTAGAATGACTTAGGAACCACTTTATCCCGAGGGACACCCGAAAGGAATTGAACAAGACTCTCAAAGAGTTAACACTGATGCACCTAGTCCATCCAAAAAGAAAAAGAAGAAGAAAAACGATAGGACTTTGCATGCCTCTAGTGAACCTAAAGTAGAAAAACCTCCTGATAATGATAATGAAGTCTCTATCTCTGATGCTGAAACTCAATCTGGTAGTGAACACTCATCTTCTGATAATGAATAAGATAGTAATGAGGTTCATGAAGATACTCAAACAAATAATAAAGAACCAGACATTGATGTTGAAATAGAACCAACAGTTGATCTTGATAACCCACAACCCAAGAATAAAAGATATGATAAAAGAGACTTAGTTGCTAGAAAACACGGTAAGGAAAGAGAACTGTGGGTTCAAAAACCTATGCCCTTTCCACCTAAGTCAACCAAAAAGAAAGATGATGAAGAATTTGAATGCTTTGTTGAAATGCTGAGGCCAGTCTTTTTGCGTACTCGCTTGACTGATATCTTGAAAATGCCTCCTTATGCAAAGTACATGAAAGACATCATCACCAATAAAAGAAAAATACCGGAAGATGAAATCTCCACCATGCTTGATAATTATACTTTTAAGGGCGGAGTACCTAAAAAACTTGGAGATTCAGGAATACCGACTATACCTTGCTCCATCAAAAGAAATTATGTGAAAACTGCTTTATGTGATTTAGGAGCTGGTGTTAGTGTTATGCCTTTCTCTTTATATAAAAGACTTGATTTGAATAAACTCACACCTACTGAAATATCTTCGCAAATGACTGACAAATCAACTGCCATACCTATCGGTATTTGCGAGGATGTGCCCATTGTTGTTGTTGCTAATCTTACTATCTTAACTTACTTTGTTATACTTGAGATGCCCGAGGACGACAACATGTCGATTATCCTTGGTAGACCCTTCTTGAATACTGCGGGGGCTGTTATTGATTGCAATAAAAGCAAGGTCACTTTTCGTATCAGCGGTAATGAGCATACGGTGCACTTTCCGAAGAAACAATTCCAAGTGAACAGTATTAATGTTATAGAAAAATCTCCGACAATAACTATTGAAAGTTTTCAACTACCTCTACCTACTGCCAAAAAGAAATATGAAATGCTTATTGTTTGGGACATTCATATCCCCATTGAGGTAACTTAGTGTTTTACAAAAGTTCTTCGGTTTCATGCTAATTGGAAGTGGTTGTTAATAAGACTTGATCAACCTTATTAATGAATCATTTTTTAGAGGTATAAAGTTGATGAATTCAGTGAGCACTACCTTCTGTCCCTACCCTTTGTTTTAGTTAAATAAAATAAAATGCCATGCTTTGTCTGTTTTCTGAGTTTTCCGTACAATAAAAAATGGCCCAAAAATAAAAGTTCTGAGCATGCTCGGAAAATTTAATACGAGTTTTTTCTGAATATTTAAGAATTTTTAGTGCAAATAACATCACAGGGAGGTGCTCCAGGTGGGCATAACCCACCTGGGCGCGCCAGCACCCCTAGGCGCACCCTGGTCGTTGTGGTCCCCACGTGGCCCCCCTCATCTACCTCCAGAAAAAATTCACCATTGCTCTCTCTCTCTCTCTCTCTCTCTCTCTCTCGTGTTCTTGCTTTCAAACCCGCGGATTTCAATCTCTTTGCTCAAAGCTCCGTTTCCAAAACAGTTTCGGGGGATTGTTGCTTGGTATGTGACTCCTCCATTGGTCCAATTAGTTTTTGCTTTAGTGGTTTATATTTAGAATAATTAGTAACTCTTGGTGCTGTTGTAGATGAGCTTGCATGTTGAATTCTTAGAGTTCCAAGTAGTTTGAATGCTTGATATGGCCTCTATGCATCCCTATGAGTAGTTGCTATCAATCTTGTGAAGTTTTGTTGACAAAAAGTTGTGACCCAATTTTTTTCCGGAAAATTGTATGGGAATATGATGAACCTCTTTGGAAGGAGTTCTTCGAGGAGGAGGCCCTCGGAGGCATCTTGTAGTAGCAGCTCCGTTCGTCGGTCCTATGTTGAACCAAGTGAAAATTCCATTCGAGATGTCGCCACCAAATCATGTTTATGGCCGTGCAACGATTATATGGCGCGTGTGGGCATTAAAGAAGAATTTGAGCAATATGTTCACAATGCCGAGCTCGGTCCCTACATTGCAGATAAGTGCAACCAACACCTCAGCCTCAATGTATCATTTACCAAAGAATTTAAATTCCATCCTCGTGAGTCCAGAGTATCATTTAAACTATATGACAATTCATTTACTATGCCTCTGGAAACATTTCTAATCACTGCAAAATTCCATTTTGGGGTTCATTGGACGAACCACCAAGGTCGGAGTTTGAAACATTCTTGACTAGCCTTTGCTTTGGTGATACTAGAGGAGTGACTCAAGGGAGAATAAAGAACATTCATTTTCCCTCAACCCAATACTTTGCACTATTTAATGGAAAATGCATTATAGGCAAACAAGATTGTAGTACACTTTGTGCTCCAGACTTGTGACTTATCCGCACCGCTCTAACCGGTGACGAAAGTTATACCCTTGGAGTGATAGTGGCACGTAGATTGCAACACAACGCTAGTAGTGGATATTTTTATGGTGGAATTTATGCCACACGCTTAGCAAGAGAGCTCGGTGTTTCACCTTGGCCTTATGACCCCATCCTACCCACGCAGTACCTTGACTTCGATGCTATGAAATGTCATAAGATCCTTAGTGGTGAACCCCATAATTTTACTTATAACCTGTTGTTTAATAAAAGGTCCATTGTGGACACCTTTTTTCCTGCACCTTCTCTCTTTGATGTTCACAACAAGGGAAGATATTATGTTCTCGAGAGCTAGGCCCGAGCGCATAACGTAGCGGTTGTGGCCGCACGGCGAGCTGAGGTGTCTGCATCCCGAGCCTTCGTGAGCTACCACTCCGACCATTATGCAGGCTACTGATGGAGATTACCAAGTTAGGCCAAATGCCTAAGCTTGGGAGAGTACGTATTTCCACCGACTTTACATTCATTGTATTATCCATGCTAGATTTATTTTCTTGTCATCTTCTTGTGTGTTTAAAAAACATTGAGAAAATACAAAAATATTTCCTGCTTCTTTTTGATTTTTCTTTCTAGTGTAGTTAGTTGTAGTATTTAAAAATAAAACCCAAAAAGATTTCCTTGTTGTTCATTTTCTTGTTGGGAGCTCTCCCGTGTAAATAGTTTTTCTCGTTTTTGTCTTTTTGTCTTTAATTTGTTTCCTTCCAGATGAAAACCAAAAACTCCAAAAATATTTTAGTGTGTTTCTCTGAATTTCTTTTTCTTTTTATTGAGTCGTACCGAGGAGAAGACCACGATGAAAATGCTGAGTGGCTCTCATATGCATTATTGTTGATCTGACAGAGAGCCAATATTACCTTGTCTTCTTCTTTTTGAATAAAACTGTTTGCGGATTCCAACTTACACTACTAGGGAAAACCCGAGTAGTAGCACGGGTTCTGATGCTATCAGAAGCACAGGTAGCCGTGCTACTACTACTGACTATAGCAGTAGCGCTTTTATGGAACGCTCTACTATTAAGTATCTGTAGCGCTTTTCTATCCCCGCGCTACTGCTGTATCTTTCATCACTTTCTGCTCCGTGCCCTGTTTCACATTTCAATTTATAGTTTATAAACTGCAGCTTCACATGTACCAGATAACAATATCATTAACCACAATACCATATAGTCATACAGTAGTCATACAATAGCATAATGCATTATAGGTACTCATACATAGTCAACATGCATCCTCACATGAATATAGCATATATGATAAGCAGTACTAGCTAGGTAGTCTAACAGCCACACATATATTGCAGTTCTACTAGGTATATAGAGTCATACAACCACACACATATGTAGTTCTAGATGATATCGATGACGATCATCATCCTCAAGCCTGGGCGGTGGGTGTTCCTGATAGTAATTAGGATGGCCTGTCCAACACGAAGATTCTTGCCAACGAGGAATCTCTTCTACCCAACGGAGTTTAAATGTGTCCGACCGCCCGTGTCCACGCCGTAAGTACAGGTGGTGACAGAGCCCCTTGCGGTAAGGCTTAGTCCAGCTGAGCCTTCTTCATCAAGTTCGATACCACAACTCACAGATAGGCTCTTTGGCAATTTTTGAATAAGAAAAACATATCAATTAATAAGTAGCCTCGCACATACTCTTGCAAATATATTTCTACTAAGTATAGATTTCTACACTATCAAAAGACACAGTACTACACATTTCTACTAAGCATAAATTCTACTAATAAGTATATATGGATTATCTACACTATTAATAGTTCCTTGGATTTTACACTAATAAGGATGTGATCGGACTCTACACTAAAGCATATCATCGGATAATTTGCATTTGTAAGTATAACAATAAAGCATATCATCGGATTCACTAAGCATATCAAATTACCACAGTTAGTATAACATACCATATCATGCCGATCGACCATGGTACTTATTAGGCGGGTCACGAATGGCACCCTGACAAATTCATCACTTGGCGGAATTATGTCCCATAGGTTGCACACCTCCTCCTCGCTCAACCTCATTCTTTGATCTACGATGGCTTCATGAAGTGGGTCCTCATCATATTCATCGAGTGGGTCCTCATCATCTTCATCATCTTCCACCTTGTTGATATAAATGACAGCCAGCTTGGGTCTTTCTGCTCTGAAGGAGAAGCTGATCAACTCACAACCAGCAACACGCATGCGGGCAAGGAAACGGGCCCATCCATCTCCTCCAATCTGCGACATATTGCGTTGTCACAGCCTGATTTTTGGCCCTTTCTTTTTCTTTTGTTCCTCTGAGATTTTTGCTTGAGTTTTCTTTTTCCGTGGCTGTGTGGTTTGGAAATTGAAGAAGATGCCCTCTTCTTTCTTTCCAGAGTGGCTTGTCATCCTCAAACCCTTCCCAAGACCTTGCCATTTCCATCTTGGACCAAACCCCAATATTGTTTTCCTTGGTAATATTCCTTTTATATTAAAGGAATAACCCAATTTGCCCTAGGTTGTGAAGCAACCTATATTTCTATCACTCCCAAAATTCCCAAATAATTCCCACAAATTGTTTGGGCCATATCTTCCTCAAATATTACAAAATATTTCATTTTCCATGTTCCTCATCATGCTCAATTAATTATTTTCCTATTCTGTCCTGGATGGCAAATTGTGAAGCAAGTGCCATGTACCTTTGCCCAATTGACCCCAAACCTTTTGGACACCCTTTCATGTCCATATAATTGCCTCATGCCAAAATTCAACTTAATTTGCCTAGTGAACATTCCTGAGCAATGTTTCAAAGTTCCTCTCTGAGGGAGGTGGGTGTGAAGGAAGTACTAGCTAGGCATGTCCAAATGAGTTGTAATTTTGCAAGATCCTTCATATGATCAAATCATGCATCTACACCAAATATGAGCTCATGTGACTCATCTATGTGAGCCCAGATCCAAGTATTAGTTTCAGGTCAGATTTTCAGTTTGTGAAGCAACCATATTTTATATTGCTTCATTTAAGCTGAAAATTTACAAGGACATTCTCCTAACAATATAAACTTCCTCCACCAAAATTTGGCTCAATCCATTAAACCATTTGCCCTGTGCAATTTTTCCAAAATTCAGTCTAGAGAGATGCTCTGTGAAGCAAGTGCTATTGTGGTTCATCCAAATGACATGAAACTTTTTGGGCATCTTCATATTTTCAAATCATTAGGCCATGCTCAATTTTAGATCAACTTGCATCTTCATGTGAGTGCATCATCCAAATCTCTAATTCTGGCCACTATGGTGGTTTCTACAGCAACCCTCAGCTAAACCTCTCCTCCGAGTCTGATTTTTGGTAACCAGAATCATCTTAGTGTTTGATCATGATGTGCCAAAGATCTGAGTCCGACTCCTCTCATGTGAACCACAGCAAGTTACAAACACCTTCGTGTTGATTTGCTTTGGAGCTAGGTGCAAATCTCTTCTTTGCCCCTGGACCCAATTCTTTCTTTCGTTGGACTAAGGGCACTAAGGTCCATCTACTAGACATGGTCTATCCGGCCAAAACGAGCTATTTGCTCTGGTGCGCGTGGTGATCACGCTGGCGTCATGCAAATTGCAAGCTCTAGCTCAGTCCGGCCACTGTGTTCGTCCACTCTCTCCTCGTCTCGACCTCAATTATTGCCCAGGAGCTCCCCCGTGCTCGTCTGCATCGCCCTGTGCCTCTGCCTTGTCGTCGTTCGCCTTAAATGCACCGCTAGAGCTGCGCATGTGCCGTGTCCATCCTCTGCCCGCCATTAAAGCTTGGTCGGGAGCTCGTCCGTGAGATCTAGAGCGTTCCTCCACGGCTATATATAGCATGCCGGAGGTCCCCCGCTCCTCACTCACTCCTCCCCCGCCTCTTTTGCCCACTAGAGCAGCTCTCCCTCACAGTTTCGTCCTCGGATCGTCGTGACGTCGCCGGAGTTGGTCTCGGTTCCGACCACCACAGCCCTCCTCTCCTCCTCCAAAGCTGTCCCCCGGAGCCCCCTCATCCCCGGGGTTCGCCCCACCACCTACCCCTCGCCGGAGTCGACTCTGGCCGCGTGGCCCGCAAGTTAGGCCGCCGCCCACCTCTCTTAACCATTCCACCTCGAGCCGTCCCGAGCTCCTCCTCCCTGGCCGACCTCCCCACCGTCCTGCCCGTGCTCCGCTGAGTCGCCCCACCCCATCACCCCTCGCCGGAGCGCCCTGGATCACCGGAGATCATCACCACCGCCGCCTCTCTGTCCGCCTCCATCGTCGCGGCCTCCTCTCCACTCCACCCCGGCGCTGGCTAATCCTTTGAACGGGTGCGGCCCGGCCGCGCGGTCCCGTCGGTGTGCTCGGCCGGGCCGGAGATCGCCGGAGCCGGCCGGCCCCTTCGCCGGAGCCCGCCTCTGCTTCGCTTCTGTCTCGCCTCTGTCTCGGTCGGGGCCCGAGCGAGGTAGAAGACGAGCGACGCCTGGCCCCCCCTGCACCTGGGACCCACGCGCTAGTGGCCCAGCGCCCTGCCACGTGGATAAGTGGAAGCGCCCTTTAGGTGAGTGCGCTTTAAGTTCTTTGAAAGCGTATTCCGTGAAGTTCGCTTTCATTTGCCGAGGTGTATTTCCTTCTTCTTTACTCTAAAGTGCGTTTTCCTGTTTAGAAAGCGTATTTTTTATTCTGCGCCTCTGCCTAATCCACTCAGGGACCACAAAGCGTACTCCGATTGAGGTGAAACCAGCACGCACGTCTTCGTCTCGTCGAGCCTTTTCTGTTGGAACTATTTTCATTATGTTTTAACATTCTGAAAATGACCATTTTGCCCTTGCCTCTAACCAGCCCCTTTCGAGAGAGAAGTGTTTTCCGGCAAATCTTTATGCGATCTTTCCGCACATCTTCCCGAAGCCTTCTTCATCCCCAGGCAAGCCACAACCACCATTTGCACGATAGCCATGCAGTAACTTTGTTTTTCAACTTGAATCTTTAATAAATATATGTTTGTTTTGCTACTGTTGTCGTTATTTCGGTTATGCTTATGGATCAGTGATTACCGTCATGCTATGTTTTCTTGCACTCTGTTAACATGTTCTACCTGCTAGTATTATTTCCATATTGGCCATGCTTGGTAGTAATAGATGTTGGGTTGGTCATGCTCTTCGGTGCATGACTGTCATCGGTTACCGAGTACCGTTGATATGCATTGTTCCTTCGCTGTTAGTTGGTTAAGTGTTTACTCGGTTATGTTATTGATGTGCTCTTGCATGGTACTTATTGTTGATGGTCATGTTATGCTATGGGTAGTATTGTACTTGTAATATTCATACTCGTCATTATACCATGCTCAGTTGGATATGATTCAATGTTGATATGCTTGATAGGTATGTTGCACCCCCATGTTTATGTTGATATCATGCTCATGCATTGTAATTGCATCATGTTATTTTATCATGGCTCAGCATATTTGCATTCAAGTTTAACCGGATTAAATGGAACTTGAACAACTGTTGGCTGAGTCATGGTGCCACCATATCGAGCTGACCTGTGCAACCAACTGTTGCCTTTTATGGGAAGGACCTAACTGGGTCTATTGTTGTGCCTCTCGCCGGTGCCTCCAATGACGGAAGTTTATGCGCGGGCGCTACCTTGTCCAGCTAGGACGGCATAAGCCTTGTGAGCCCGTATTTGGATGATAAGTGCTTTTGTCCCCGTTTGGGACCGTTTTTGTTTTGCCACGACGGTGGCCGTGATAGCTTTGGTAGGCACGGGGCCAACCAGGACTGAACCCCAAGGGGGTGTTGATCGGAGTGGCTGGGAGAGTGTCATGGCAGTAGGGCGGTTTTGTCGGAACACCGTTGGTCCACCCGAATGGGAGTGCGAGGCCATGGGTTCGGTGGTGTGGGTAAAGTGCGCTACCTCTGCAGAGTGTATATTAAATCTATCGATAGCCGCACCCGCGGATAAGGGCCCAGTTCGTAGTTGGTCACACTGTGGGTCAACAGTAATAATAATGTGCTTAATAACAACCCTGGTTCGATGATGAGAAAGAGATTGGTTGTGATCGTGAGATGATCACCGTGGTATCGAGGATACCGAGTTGATGGATTTTTATGGTTGTGATCGTGAGATGATCACCGTGGTATCGAGGATATCGAGTGGATGGATATTTGTGGTGTTATGCGAGAGTCAAGGGTGAAGATCAAGCTCCTTGTGGTCATGTAATGATTACTACAGTATTGGTAATACCTAAGTTGATTGGATCCTGAGATGATCGTGTGATGTCCGTGTTGGTTACGAGGTAACCCGAACAGAGTAAGTTGGTGCATGATAATGTCATCATTTTGCATGATAGTGTCACCATGTTTATATGTTCATGCCATGTGCGTATTGTTCTATTTGTATCTTGTTGATCTTGCTCGGTTGTTCTGATAGTATCATGTTAATCCTTGTTAAACTGTAATTGCCATGCTATTGTCTGTCTTGATTGCTGTGAGCTTGCAAGTACATTCAATGTACTGACCTGGCGTGTCATGCCAGTTTGCAGGTCATGCCGGATTTGATTGCTTGTTAGCCGTGGATTCCTTGTTTGCGAGCTAGGATAAGCGTTCCAGCTAGAGTCCCTGCGGAGTGGAGTTCATCACCGTCATCGCTGTTCCGTTGCTAGAGTTATTCCACTGCATCGTGTTGTTCTGCTGCTTGCATGGAGCAACCGTGGCAAGCGTAGAGTCGCCGTGCCGATGTAATCCCCTTGTATCCATATAGCTTGTAATAAAGAGCTGATTTGTTCTATGCTAAGCAGTGCCGTATTCCAGAAGACTTCTCCTTGATCTTTGGGCTAGAATGTGGGGCATTCCGGTTTTCTTTGAGCCGGGGTGCCACATGCTTGGTATCAGAGCAGGTCTGGCTGTAGGATGCCCTAGCTCGTGCGAACGTTAGAAAGCGGTAGTATGGAGTCTAGTTGGTGTGTTGCACTTGTTTGCTGCATTTGTTTGTTGCATAGCATGCATATAAATTATTATTTAGTCACTAACAGTTAATGTTGTGAGTGTAAGTGGCACGGTTTCGATCCACTACCTGCACCCTCCTTCTTAGCATGCCTGCTGTTCGGTGTTTGGCGTCATCTCTGTCCCAGCAGAGTGATGCCCTGGTGCCAAGTGTTCCAGACACCATTCGCAGGAGTTATGCTCAGCTATCGCATCGATATATTTCCGCCACCCACCCATATTATTTCGGTGATAGACTTGTCTCTATCCCGAATCGTGCCATCCATCTCGTCCCTTTGGCAACCCTTACTGCTATTTGTTACCAGAAAAGGGCAATGCCGGCAAGCCTTGCTTTTCCTCCCCTATATTGCGCTGTCATTCCATTCTTTGGACATGTACGATTGCCTTTCGTACACTTGATGATGATGTGGTCGTGACATCCGTGTCTCGCTACATGAGCACCAAGTCCATCCTCGCCTCCGTATCCATCTGGTTGCGACCGGTGTTCAGCCAGCACTTGGTGTAGCCTTGTTTACGCCAACTCCTTCCACGCGTAAATTCACTTTCGTGCACACCGCCACAGCATATTAGACCGCAATACTGGAGTTTCCATGAGATTTGTGTGCTTAGGTGTGCATGCATATTATTGTTGTGAGTAGCAGTAATATGTGATGTTCCTTGATTATATTATTATTGGTATGCTTTGTGTGCTTTTGTTTTCGTCGTTTCTTTTGCTTCTTTCTTTGGGCCTTCGGTGTTACAAATTTCCCCCTTATTAAAGTTGCTCGTCAGCCGACGTTGGACCCAAAGAGTCAGCAAGGAATGCATATATTTGGGAATTCAGCTGAACAAAATGGAATTCTCAGTCAACCGCAGTGAAATGAGAAATATCTACTTGTGATGATGATAATCAAGTTTGCATTAATTTGCACTACTCACAACAGTATGGATAATCAAGTCCACCCCCAGTGTGCACTCATCATAGCAGAAATGATCAAATCAGCAAGGAGATAAATTGTGTGCAAGATCGACGGTATATTCTCAGTCAAAGGTATGATTCAGATGCAATTTTTGATTATTATTTAAGGGTGATTTTGAAACCCGATATACCTGGAAGAAAGCAAGAATGTGCCATGTATTCAATATTCAGAGAGGAGGATAGTCCAGCAAAGCCCCGTTTCATACAAATAATCCACAACAGAAATATTAAGATGGTGTGTGCATATGGTAACCAGTCCGCATATCATAATGAGAAGCTTCTGGTGTAAGCAACCCAGCCTTCTCTTGCAACCACGAAAGAAGCTTCCAAGGCAAGACTACTCAGTGCTATATGGATGACTTCCCGTGCAAGGTACATTGTCTTCTTCAGTAAGCAACCGCAAAAATTTCGGCATAAGGCACCGATGTGCTCCCTAACAAGTCTTTAAGGGGGGATGCTTCTGAAGCACGATACCCAGTCTTCCTCAGCAAGATACTCTCGATGGTTTCAAACATAAGTCATCCAATCTCCCTTAGTACGGCATGGGATGTACACTGGGAGTTGGTAGCATTTGGCAATGCAGTCCAAGAATCAGGTTTGCAACAATTTGGTCAGAAGCAAGAATCAGTGAGAAAACAAGTCTGCCTCAGGAATTAAATTCTCATTTATATTGTGCGCATGCTGCCAAGCTCTTGCAAGTCAGTGGTACGATGGTGAAGGCAAGGTGAGAATCCGGAAATCTAACGAGTCATGCCAGAATAAGAAAGTCCGTTATACACCTCAGTTGGTGATGCAAGAACCGACATGTTTTGGAGAAAGACAACATGGGACATCAAATTTTGCCAGTACTCAGTCAGGCCAGATTCCTCATACCCGATAAGTTGATATCATTCGTCACCACTTGGTATGCTTTATAGCAAAAATGAGTTAGATGCAAGCACATGTGAACCCGGTATAGTTCCCGCGGTACAGGAATAAGGACAAGTTATGCTTGCTGAAATATTGCACCCGACAGTCCCTATGGCCACACGAAGAATGTGATATGATCAAGCTATTTCAGCAAAGAATCTAGAATAAGAGCACAGCAATGAAGAAGCAAGACCGGCAATGCAGGTATGAAAATTGTTGCATGACCCACATGGTGGAGGTACCCTGGACAGTCTGAGTCACTATGGATCGCCATGAATATTCATTAAGGTGGTCTATTCAATTTTGGTAAAGACCTTATATCAAGGAAAGACCCGCTCAGTTAACAGTATATGCTCATATTTGTCGGTATCAAATATCTGGGTCTGTCAAGTCAGACCAAAGGTCAATTCAATGGCTTGATTCCAGCGACTATGGTAAAACATCACGCAGCCTACTATCCCCATGGATATGCCGACAGAATGAATAATCAGGATGATGAATAACAGTCTTGATGCATGTGCCCTCACTTATGTGAACCACCAAAGGATAGCCTGTGCGGAACAAAATTCTTCTGCCAAAACCACCGCCAGTCAGGACCGCGGATACTATCATATAAGGCCGTACCCCTTTTATGCTGGCCACGACAGGAGACCGTCAAATATGTGGTACGGATCCGACACTCAAGACAGTGGAGTCAGTCAGGATGATTCCGAAATTCCTGCGATAAGTCAGAATCTGTTAGGTAAACGGTTATGCCTCAACTCACTGTTTGGAACCCGAAGTACCTGCATTTAGTGGAAGAACCCAATGCAAGAAGTAAGAGCTTGGATGTTCACCAGGAAAAATCTGAGCACCAATTCATGGAAGTTTGTCAGTACAGCCACAACAATCGGAAATCACTCTCGGATTTGTGAGAAGGGCATATATTTCAGTCATGATAACAAATTACACTCAGCTAAGTCAGTAGATATGAAAAGAATTGGAGCCAGTATAAGCATGAAAATGGGAGGTAAGGTCTGTCAGGACATGGATACAAACCACCCCAGAGCCAGTCAGGTAAGGCAGATGAAGAATTTTATGGGAACAATCAATAAAGGAAAAAGTATACCCGAGTTGGAAACGGTCTCCTTAAGTCAGTATATGCATACTTGTTCCCTGAGCAACCAAACCTCGAGGACGAGATTTCTTTAAGGGGGGAAGAGTTGTCACAACCTGATTTTTGGCCCTTTCTTTTTCTTTTGTTCCTCTGAGATTTTTGCTTGAGTTTTCTTTTTCCATGGCTGTGTGGTCTGGAAACCCTTCCCAAGACCTTGCCATTTCCATCTTGGACCAAACCCCAATATTCTTTTCCTTGGGAATATTCCTTTTATATTAAAGGAATAACCCAATTTGCCCTAGGTTGTGAAGCAACCTATATTTCAATCACTCCCAAAATTACCAAATAATTCCCATAAATTGTTTGGGCCATATATTCCTCAAATATGGCAAAATATTTCGTTTGCCACGTTCCTCATCATGCTCAATTAATTATTTTGCTATTCTGTCTTGAATGGCAGATTGTGAAGCAAGTGCCATGTACCTTTGCCCAATTGACCCCAATCCTTTTGGACACCTTTTCATGTCCATATAATTGCCTCATGCAAAATTCAACTTAATTTGCCTAGTGAACATCCCTGAGCAATTTTTCAAAGTTCCTGTCTTAGGGAAGTGGTTGTGAAGGAAGTACTAGCTAGGCATATCCAAATGAGTTGAAATTTTGCAAGATCCTTCATATGATCAAATCATGCATCTCCACCAAATACGAGCTCATGTAACTAATCTATGTGAGCCTAGATCCAAGTATTAGTTTTTGGTCAGATTTTCAGTTTGTGAAGCAACCATATTTTATATTGCTTCATTTAAGCTGAAAATTTACTAGGACATTCTTCGAACAGTATAAACGCCTTCCACCAAAATTTGGCTCAATCCATTAAATCATTTGCCCTGTGCAATATTTCCAAAATTTTGTCCAGAGAGATGCTCTGTGAAGCAAGTGCTCTTTTGGTTCATCCAAATGGCATGAAACTTTTTGGGCATCTTCATATTTTCAAATCATTGGGCCATGCCCAATGTCAGGTCAACTTGCCTCTTCATGTGAGTGCATCATCCAAATCTCTAATTCTGGCCACTATGGTGGTTTCTATAGCAACCCTCAGCTAAACCTCTCCTCTTAGTCTGATTTTTGGTAACCAGAATCGTCTTAGTGTTTGATCACGATGTGCCAAAGATCCTAGTCCAAATCCTCTCATGTGAACCACAGGAAGTTACAAACACCTTCCTGTTGATTGGCTTTAGAGCTAGGTGCAAATATCTTCTTTGCCCCTGGACCCAATTCTTTCTTCAGTTGGACTGCGGGCACTAAGGTCCATCTACTGGACATGGTATACCCCGCCAAAATGAGCTATTTGCTCCAGTGCGTGTGGTGATCACGCTGGCGTCATGCAAATTGCAAGCTCTGGCTCAGTCCGGCCACTATGCTCGTCCACTCTCGACCTCATACATTGTCTAGGAGCTCCCCCGTGCTCGTCGGGGTCGCACTGTGCCTCTGCGTCGTCCTTGTTCGCCTTAAATGCGCCTATAGAGCTGCGCCCGTGCCGCGTCCAGCCTCTGCCCGCCATTAAAGCTTGGTCGGGAGCTCGTTCGTGATCTCTAGGGCGTTCCTCCCCGGCTATATATAGCATGCCCGTGGTCCCCCGCTCCTCACTCACTCCTCCGCTGCTTCGTTTGCCCACCGGAGCAGCTCTCCCTCGCTGTTTCGTCCTCGGATCGCAGTCACCTCGACGGAGTTGGTCTCAGTTCCGACCACCACATCCCTCCTCTCCTCCTCCAGAGCTGTCCCCCGGAGCCCCCTCATCCCCATGGTTTGCCCCACCACCTCGCCCCTCGCCGGAGTCCACTCTAGACGCGTGCCCCGCAAGTCAGGCCACCGCCCGCCTCTCTGCACCACTCCACCTCGAGCCGTCCCGAGCTCCTCCTCCCTGTCCAACCTCCCCACCGTCCTCCCTGTGCTCCGCTGAGTCGCCCAACCCCATCACCCCTCGTCGGAGCGCCCTGCATCACCGGAGATCATCACCATCGCCGCGGCCTCCCCTCCTCTCCACGCCACCCCAGCACCGGCTGATCCTCTGAACGGGTGTGGCCCGGCCCCGTGGTCCCGCCGGTGTGCTCGGCCTGGCCGGCCCCATCGCCGGAGCCCGCCTCTGCTTCACCTCTGTCTCGCCTCTATTTCAGTCGGGGCCTGAGCAAGGTAGAAGACGAGCGACACCTGCCCCCCTATGCCTGGGACCCACGCGCTAGTGGCCCAGCGTCCTGCCACGTGGATAAGTGGAAGCGCCCTTTAGGTGAGTGCGCTTTCAGTTCTTTGAAAGCATATTTCATGTAGTACGCTTTCATTTGCCCGAAGGCGTATTTCCTTCTTCTTTTGTCTAAAGTGCGTTTTCCAGTTCAGAAACGTATTTTTGATTCTGCGCCTCTGCCTTATCCACTCAGGGACCTGTTTGCTGAAGAAATATTCACAGGTTGGTCCTTCTTCTTCCAACCTTCATAATTCCGCAACCGTAACTCCGATTGAGGTGAAACCAGCGCCCACGTCTTCGTCTCGTCGAGCCCGTTATGTTGGAACCATTTTCATTTTGTTTTAACATTTTGAAAATGACCATTTTGCCCTTGCCTCTAACCAGCCCCTTTCGAGAGAGAAGTGTTTTCCGGCAAATCTTTCTGCGATCCTTCCGCACATCTTCCCGGAGCCTTCTTCATCCCAGGCAAGCCACAACCACCATTTGCATGATAGCCATGCAGTAGATTTGGTTTTCAACTTGAATCTTTAATAAATATATGTTTGTTTTGCTACTGCTATCGTTATTTCGGTTATGCTTATGGATCAGTGATTACCATCATGCTATGTTTTCTTGCACTCTGTTAACATGTTCTACCTGCTAGTATTATTTCCATATTGGCCATGCTTGGTAGTAATAGATGTTGGGTTGGTCATGCTCTTCGGTGCATGGCTGTCATCGGTTATCGAGTACCGTTGATATGCATTGTTCCTTCGCTGTTAGTTCGTTAAGTGTTTACTCGGTTATGTTATTGATGTGCTCTTGCATGGTACTTATTGTTGATGGTCGTTTTATGCTATGAGTAGTATTGTACTTGTAATATTCATACTCGTCATTATACCATGCTCAGTTGGATATGATTCATTGTTGATGTGGTTGATAGTTATGTTGCACCCCATGCTTATGTTGATATCATGCTCATGCATTGTAATTGCATCATGTTATTTTATCATGGCTCAGCATATTTGCATTCAAGTTTAACCGGATTAAATTAAACTTGAACAACTGTTGGCTGAGTCATGGTGCCACCATATCGAGCTGACCAGTGCAACCACGCTTGCCTTTATGGGAAGGACCTAACTGTTGGGGATCGTAGCAGAAATTTAAAATTTTCTACGCATCACCAAGATCAATCTATGAAGTCATCTAGCAACGAGAGAGATGAGTGCATCTACATACCCTTGTAGATCGCGAGCGGAAGCGTTCAAGAGAACGGGGTTGATGGAGTCGTACTCGTCGTGATCCAAATCACCGATGATCCTAGCGCCGAACGGACGACACCTCCGCGTTCAACACACGTACGGTTGGGAGAGACGTCTCCTCCTTCTTGATCCAGCAAGGGGAAGGAGAGGTTGATGGAGATCCAGCAGCACGACGACGTGGTGGTGGAAGTAGCGGGGATCTCGGCAGGGCTTCGCCAAGCTCAGCGAGAGGGAGAGGTGTTACGGGAGGGAGAGGGAGGCGCCAGGGCTTAGGGTGCGCAGCCCTCCCTCCCCCCCTTTATATAGGGGCCCTGGGGGGGGGGGGGGGCGCCGGCCCCTGGAGATCCCATCTCAAGGGGGGCGGCGGCCAAGGGGGGGAACTTGCCCCCCAAGTTAGGTGGGGCACCCCCCACCCCCAGGGTTTCCAACCCTAGGCGCAGGGGGAGGCCCATTGGGGGCGCACCAGCCCACCAGGGGCTGGTTCCCTTCCCACTTCAGCCCATGGGTCCCTCCGGGATAGGTGGCCTCACCCGGTGGACCCCCGGGACCCTTCCGGTGGTCCCGATACAATACCGGTGACCCCCGAAACTTTCCCGGTGGCCGAAACTGGACTTCCTATATACAAATCTTTACCTCCGGAGCATTCCGGAACTCCTCGTGATGTCCGGGATCTCATCCGGGACTTCGAACAACTTTTGGGTTACCGCATACTAATATCTCTACAACCCTAGCATCACCGAACCTTAAGTGTGTAGACCCTACGGGTTCGGGAGACACGCAGACATGACCGAGACGACTCTCCGGTCAATAACCAACAGCGGGATCTGGATACCCATGTTGGCTCCCACATGCTCCTCGATGATCTCATCGGATGAACCACGATGTCGAGGATTCAAGTAATCCTGTATACAATTCCCTTTGTCAATCGGTACGTTACTTGCCCGAGATTCGATCGTCGGTATCCCAATACCTCGTTCAATCTTGTTACCGACAAGTCACTTTACTCGTACCGTAATGCATGATCCCGTGGCCAACCACTTGGTCACATTGAGCTCATTATGATGACGCATTACCGAGTGGGCCCAGAGATACCTCTCCGTTATACGGAGTGACAAATCCCAGTCTCGATCTGTGCCAACTCAACAGACACTTTCGGAGATACCTGTAGTGCACCTTTATAGCCACCCAGTTACGTTGTGACGTTTGGTACACCCAAAGCATTCCTATGGTATCCGGGAGTTGCACGATCTCATGGTCTAAGGAAATGATACTTGACATTAGAAAAGCTTTAGCAAACGAACTACACGATCTAGTGCTATGCTTAGGATTGGGTCTTGTCCATCACATCATTCTCCCAATGATGTGATCCCGTTATCAATGACATCCAATGTCCATGGTCAGGAAACCGTAACCATCTATTGATCAACGAGCTTGTCAACTAGAGGCTCACTAGGGACATGTTATGGTCTATGTGTTCACACATGTATTACGATTTCCAGATAACACAATTATAGCATGAACAATAGACAATTATCATGAACAAGGAAATATAATAATAACCATTTTATTATTGCCTCTAGGGCATATTTCCAACAGTCTCCCACTTGCACTAGAGTCAATAATCTAGTTACATTGTGATGAATCGTACACCCATAGAGTTCTGGTGTTGATCATCTTTCGCTCGTGGAAGAGGTTTAGTCAACAGATCTGCGACATTCAAATCCGTATGCACTTTACAAATATCTATGTCTCCATTTTGAATATTTTCACGAATGGAGTTGAAGCGACGCTTGATGTGCCTGGTCTTCTTGTGAAACCTGGGCTCCTTGGCAAGGGCAATAGCTCCAGTGTTGTCACAGAAGAGAGTCATCGGCCCCGATGCATTGGGAATAACTCCTAGGTCGGTAATGAACTCCTTCATCCAGATTGCTTCATGTGCTGCCTCCGAGGCTGCCATGTACTCCGCTTCACATGTAGATCCCGCCACGATGCTTTGCTTGCAACTACACCAGCTGACTGCCCCACCATTCAAAATATACACGTATCCGGTTTGTGACTTAGAGTCATCCAGATCTGTGTCGAAGCTAGCATCGACGTAACCCTTTACGATGAGCTCTTCGTCACCTCCATAAACGAGAAACATATCCTTAGTCCTTTTCAGGTACTTCAGGATATTCTTGACCGCTGTCCAGTGTTCCATGCCGGGATTACTTTGGTACCTTCCTACCAAACTTACGGCAAGGTTTACATCAGGTCTGGTACACAGCATGGCATACATAATAGACCCTATGGCCGAGGCATAGGGGACGACACTCATCTTTTCTCTATCTTGTGCCGTGGTCGGGCATTGAGCCGTGCTCAATCTCACACCTTGCAATACAGGCAAGAACCCCTTCTTGGACTGATCCATATTGAACTTCTTCAATATCTTGTCAAGGTATGTGCTTTGTGAAAGACCTATGAGGCGTCTCGATCTATCTCTATAGATCTTGATGCCTAATATGTAAGCAGCTTCTCCAAGGTCCTTCATTGAAAAACACTTATTCAAGTAGGCCTTTATACTTTCCAAGAATTCTATATCATTTCCCATCAATAGTATGTGATCCACATATAATAAGAGAAATGCTACAGAGCTCCCACTCACTTTCTTGTAAACACAGGCTTCTCCATAAGTCTGCGTAAACCCAAACGCTTTGATCATCTCATCAAAGCGAATGTTCCAACTCCGAGATGCCTGCACCAGCCCATAGATTGAGCGCTGGAGCTTGCATACTTTGTTAGCATTCTTAGGATCGACAAAACCTTCCGGCTGCATCATATACAATTCTTCCTTAAGAAAGCCGTTAAGGAATACCGTTTTGACGTCCATTTGCCATATCTCATTATCGTAGAATGCGGCAATTGCTAACATGATTCGGACAGACTTCAGCTTCGCTACGGGTGAGAAGGTCTCATCGTAGTCAACTCCTTGAACTTGTCAATAACCCTTAGCGACAAGTCGAGCTTTATAGATGGTAACATTTCCATCCGCGTCCGTCTTCTTCTTAAAGATCCATTTATTTTCTATCGCTCGCCGATCATCGGGCAAGTCTGTCAAAGTCCATACTTTGTTTTCATACATGGATCCTATCTCGGACTGCATGGCTTCAAGCCATTTGTTGGAATCTGGACCCGCCATTGCTTCTTCATAGTTCGAAGGTTCACCGTTGTCCAACAACATGATTTCCAGGATAGGGTTGCCGTACCACTCTGGTGCGGAACGTGTCCTTGTGGACCTACGAAGTTCAGTGGTAACTTGATCATGATCGTCATCATTAACTTCCTCTCTAGTCGGTGTAGGCACCACAGAAACATTTTCTTGTGCCGCGCTACTTTCTGGTTCGAGAGGGGTCATCTGATCAAGTTCCACTTTCCTCCCACTTACTTCTTTCGAGAGAAACTCTTTCTCCAGAAAGGACCCGTTCTTGGCAACAAAGATCTTGCCTTCGGATCTGAGGTAGAAGGTATACCCAATGTTTTCCTTAGGGTATCCTATGAAGACGCATTTTTCCGACTTGGGTTCGAGCTTTTCAGTTTGAAGTTTCTTGACATAAGCATCGCATCCCCAAACTTTAAGAAACGATAGCTTAGGTTTCTTTCCAAACCATAATTCATACGGTGTCGTCTCAACGGATTTCGACGGAGCCCTATTTAAAGTGAATGCGGCAGTCTCTAAAGCATAACCCCAGAATGATAGCGGTAGATCGGTAAGAGACATCATAGATCGCACCATATCCAATAGAGTGCGATTACGACGTTCGGACACACCATTACGCTGAGGTGTTCCAGGCGGCATGAGTTGTGAAACAATTCCACATTTCCTTACACTACTAGGAAAAGGGCTACTAATGGCGCACCTAATTTGGCCATTAATGGTGCATTAGTGGTGCGCCATTAGTAGCACGCCATTAGTATATTTTACTAATGGCGCACCACTGGTGCTCCATTAGTATCTGGTATACTAATGGCGCACCCCGGATGCGCCATTAGTATATACAACAGTGCGCCATTAGTATGCCTCCCAGGGGGCCATCTATACCCAGGTGCTTCGGCATACTAATGGCGCACAACAACGGGATGCGCCATTAGTAACTTCGGCATACTAATGGCGCACTGTCCAGTGATGCGCCATTAGTATCCTCTGGCATACTAATGGCGCACTATGATGTGATGCGCCATTAATATGAATATTAGGTTTTTTTATTTTTTTATTTTCTGTTTTTTGCACAGGTTACAAAATGTATAATTGGACAAAATATAGACAGCACACATCAACAACAGATTCATCGAATACAATAGAAGATTAGTCTCTGAATACAATTCATCATTTTAGTCTCCGAATACAATTCATCATATTAGTCTCCGAAATCAAAAGACCGAACAAAGATAGAACATTACAAGTCTCGAGACCGCGAGTAGCGAGTTTGTCGAAATTAATACTAATCCTAACAAGTCCTACTAATCATCATCATACAACTTCTACTCGTTATTAATAACAAGTCATACGATCATCATCCTGATAGTCATCGAACCAACCCTACTTAATTGTTATTAGCACATGATCATCAGTATTAGGCAGGACCTAAAATACCCTATTTAAGGTAAAATAGCATAAAACAATATAGACCCTGACTCTCCATTATGGAGAATGGAGATCGTCCTGTCTCCAATTCTTGCGCGGCGCTTCCTTTTGCTTCCAAGAACCTCCTTACGACTGTCCATACATTTTTTCCATTCTCTGATTAGCATGTCTCCACTTCTTCTAGAAATCCCGTATGGACAGTTGAGATTTGTAGGATGACCTAGATATAAGTTCAAAACTTGAAGGCTGCCATTCTGATACATCAAATGAGGCACACAATCCTCTGGGATTCTTTGTTGAAAAACATAGTAATAACTTCATAGTTAGCAATGATGTACTAGTTTTAGAAGTATGCAAAAGATGCACGGATGTCGTAATAGTAAGAAATCTTACCAGGGTATCTCCATGGTAGTTACCGTAGTTCAACACGTGCACTAGTGGCACGTATTGACCATAATGTTGAGGATTTTGATTGTAGATATTGTAATTCGCAAGATCAGTACAAAATCCGACCAGATGATTTTTCTCCTGATAAGTTAACTCGGAGCCATCGGTGTAGTGGGTTTTGTCTACCATTTTCCGCACATTTTTTGAACAATCAAAATAAGCTGTCAATGGAAATAAGTTGTCAACTATTTTGAAATAAACAATATAGATTAGTTAATAATTAACTATGTTTGAGAAACTCACATAGCGGTAGAACTGGAGGCGTATCAACAAGGACCCAAATGTCCATATTGTCTTGGTCGATGCCAGGATCACCAAGATCCATGGTGACAAGCATACCCTCATCAAAACCATACATCTTGCAAAATGCTTCCCAATTTTTGCAACCAAAATGGGTTACGCTCTCAGCATTATACAGATTTACTTCAAAATCCACATCATGATGTGTCCTTAGGTGAATTTTCTTCGTTTCAAAATTTTCATGATCTTCAAAATCCATCCTCTCCAAGACATAGTGTCTTGCATGGCATGGGATAAACTATACTCGAATTGTAAAAGATGAAATTACACGTTGGAATAGTTGAAGTCATGCTTAATTATGATAAAAACACTTGTCGTCGTTGCATACCGTTTCAACTTCGAAGGTCTCCTCGAGCTTAATGCTGAAGCGCCGATCATCGTCCAGGTGAGGCCTGTCGCACAGACCTCGACCGTCGTGGCACCAGTCGCACTCCCCCGAGAGACTTTCGTCGTCCGATGACGACATTTCCTACGTTCATAATTCAAAACTACATCATCTCTGTTGGGTCCAATAAGATAATCCACAGTGTGGTGAAAACACGCCCATCCAAATAGAATATGTGGTATGGGCTTTTTTAGTAGGTCATCCTAACAGATTAGGGTTTATCGATGACGAGCAACTGACATTAGTAATAACTATGAGTAGATATCACACTTCTATATGAATAACACAAGAGGCAGCTGATCCTACTTAATTAACTACTAAGATACCCCGGCCCATGCATTAGTCACAAGTACCCCATATGTCCTATTTTTAGCAAAGTCATGCTAAAATTCACGAAAAATTTCAGCATGACCTTTGCTGAAAATAGGACATATGGAGTACCCGAATTTGCCGGAACGGAAGTTAATCGACATTCCGGCAAACTCAAGGGCCTCTCGGGTGGACAAGGCAAAAAAGGCCTCCATCACAGCATGGAAAATACACCAAGCAGTATCATCTCCAGGCAGTATCATCTCCAAGCAGTATCATATTTGTAATGACTGAAAATATTTACTTCAGGAAATATTTACTACTGTAGTTTCTGTTACAAACAAAAAAAACTGAAGTTTGTCCTAGCTATATTTCAGGATGATTTTTTAGTTGCTCATGCTTTTTACAAATTGTAGCTACTATTTTTTATACCTAAACAAAATTGCCCTAGCTATATTTGCTACTGTTTTTATACCTAATTTTTTGCTACTGTTTTTTTAATTTGCTACTGCTTTTTTATTTAATACTGTTTTTATACCTAAACAAAATTTCCCTAGCTATATTTGCTACTCTTTTTTTATTTGCTACTGTTTTTATACCTAATTTTTTTGCTAATGTTTTTAAAATTTCCTAAAAGATTTCTAACTTTGCTAACTGTACTGTGCTAGATTTGCCCTAAAATCTATGCACAAAAACACAGAGAAGGCATTAGGCATTACACAAAAACACAGAGAACTGCTATAATGTACAACAGGCTTTTGGTTTCTGGAACCATTTCATGCCCAAGTGATCTGATCCTTGTACTTTTGCTACAATGATACAGTGATACAAGTAGAATATGAAGGCATTAGGCATTACAACAAAAGGAACAGAGCTGCTATATTTACAACATGCTTTGATACATACACCACCAAAGTCCAAAGAGTAACCACTTATTAGCTACCAGGAGTAAGTAACTAACTAAATACACGACCAGAGAATAACTCACTTTGCCTCTCACTTGCTTCCTTCACCTCAGAGCGATCTTCTCTTATTACTACTCCTGCACAACATTGTCATAATTTTTATTATCTTCACAACCAAGGTACTGCATTCTGTAACAACCAACTACAAAACTACAAATCAATCAAGGACATGTGGTTATTTCCTCCGCACTAAATTTGCCATGCTATTTTACAGAACAAACAAACATTTTGCCACCTTGATACATAAATGGAATGTACATATGTGCAGTATGAGATCCTGTTAACTGGTTGCAAGACTGAAGATGGACCAATGCTAGTGCCATCAGAACTGAGTTATTCAAATTCAGGATACTGAAATGCTAAAACAGTCTGCAGATTACTACTGCCCATGGTGGAGAGTAAAAGGGACCCAGCATAACTTAAATACGACCTAGTAAAAGGGACCCAGCATAACTTAAATACATATATGCAGTATGAAATCATGTTAATTAGTTGTAGCACTGAAAATAGACGAGTGCTAGTGCCATCGGATACCAGTGCTCACAACTGAGTTATTGAAATTCAGAATGCTGAAATGTTAAAACAGTGTGCAGATTACTGCTATCCATGGTGGAAAGTAAAAGGGGCCCAGTATATATAACCTTAAATACAAACTAGTTGAGATCAATAGATCAAACACATTAGCACGGACGTTACGAATTGCCATAAGCAGAGCAGCAGCTACACCAGACAGTGGTAACTGTAGTGTGGTACAATAAAGCACAAAGAGTAGCCAAGCCAAAAATAGCCATGAAGTGAGTTGCTGAAACTGTCCTTTTGGTGCATCACTAAACTAGTACTAGCATCAGTATATGCTCCGTGTTCCATTACTAGGGGGACGCACGTTACAGCCCAAGCACTGATAATATATAAACAAGCTTGCAACAGAAACAAACTTGCTAAAATCTGTGGTTGCTCGCATAGGGACAGATTGTTGTATTAGGAGCAGAGAGGGAGAGGTGGGAAATGGAGGCGGGGGTGATTTGGATGGGGTACCTGCGGGCGTAGAAGACGGGGGCGTCGTCGGGGAGAGACGAGGACGACGGGGCGGCAGGGCGGCGGCGTCGGGAGAGGAGAGGGCGGCAGGGCGGCGGCGTCGGGAGAGGAGAGGGCGGCGTCGCGGCGTCGGGGCGTCGGGGCGGAGACGAGGACGACGGGGCGGCGTCGAGGCGGCGGGGCAGCGGCGTCGCGGCGTCGCGGCGTCGGGGCGTCGGGGCGGAGACGAGGACGACGGGGCGGCGTCGAGGCGGCGGGGCAGCGGCGTCGGGAGAGGAGAGGGGAAGGGGATCGAGGGCGAGGGCGAGGGAGAGAGGGGATAGGTTATCCAACAGGTACATCCATACTAATGGCGCACCACCCCTCGGTGCGCCATAAGTACGTCCATACTAATGGCGCACCTCACCCTGGTGCGCCATTAGTATTTTTTTTTGATTTCTGCTCGAGCCAACAGGTTATCTTCCACCTGACCTGATCCACACCAAGTTCCCTCTACTAGCTCGACTGGTCAGCAGCCAGTTCTCACACCAGGAGGTCCTGGGTTCGATTCCCAGGCTCCACAATTTTTTTTATGCATTTAAAATGCTGTTTGATATTTATTTGTGTTTAAATATGTTCAAACTTGTTTAAATCATAACAGTAATATTTTTTTATAAGACAGTAATAATTATTTAAAAAATATCATCAAACAGTAATGCCGGTGGAGCGGGGGAGGGTGCGCGGGGTGCGGGGGGCCGGTGGACCGGGGGGTGCTCGGCGGCGAGGGGGACCGGATCTGGCGAGGTGGGATAGCGATCGAGATGGAGGGGGATCGAGATCGAGTGTCCATGAAATTTAAAAATATTCATGATAGTTCAAAAAGTGCCCATGAAATACAATCGAGAAATGAAGGCTACGATTTAAATACAATCGATCTTAGCTAGCTAGCTATCTGTTCACAATCTTCATGCCCTTCTTTTTCGCAAATGGAGTTCTTCTGTGGAACGGACGTCCTTTAGGTAGGGTGGTCCTTAGGGTGACTCAGCATCTTGTCTTTTTTATCTATCTCCGGATCATTTGCGTCATCTTCTCGCTTCTTCTCCTCCCTATCCGCGTGCCAACGCAGGAGCTTTGCTACCTTAGGGTCCGCGAAATACCGCTGCAGACGAGGAGTGATCGGAAAGTACCACACCACTTTTTGAGGAGCTTTCTTCCTCTTCTTGTATCGAATGACGCCGCACACCGGACATATGGTAGACTGCGCGTGCTCGTCCCGATAAATGATGCAATTGTTCATGCACACATGGTATTTCACGTGCGGTAAATCCAGAGGACACACAATTTTCTTCGCCTCCTCCAAATTGGTCGGGCACTTGTTCCCCTTGGGAAGACGTTCGTGCCAGAATGACATGTTCTCGTCGAAGCATGCGTCGGTCATTTTGTGTTTTACCTTCATCTCCAGAGCCATGAGCGTTACTTTCAGGCGGGTATCCTCGGGCCTCCATCCTTCATACAATGGAGTAACCGCGTCTAACTCAAGTTGATCCATCTTGGCTTTCTCTCGGGCGGCAGCTCTTGCGTTATCCGTCTGCTTGAGAAGCAGCTCTTGAATATGAGCGTCCTGCACCCAGCCCATCGATGGTCCAGCGTCGTCTGCTCCGCCGGCATCATCATCTTCATGATCATGCCCGTCATCTGCTCCGGCATCTTCCTCATCATCATGTCCTGCATCTTCTACATGATGAGTGTGTACAGCATCACCGTCGTGATCATCTCCTGGGGATTCTTCGTCTTCTCGCCCGCCCGAGCCGCGGTGGTTGTCTTGCTGCCCTTCCTCAGTTCTTGCCCGGCCCCCATGGACGACTTCGTAGTCATCTTCATCACCTTGCCACCGATAGCCATCCATGAATTGAATGAATCTATGGTGGAAATGAGGTGAAAAAGAGGAGGCACCCGAGACGAGGAGGTGGACAGAATGAAGTGGGGAGAAAGTGAGTGTGGGTAGGAGAGGCTGTCCAAAATATCTTGTTGCTGCCCACTTACTAATGTCCCAGGGTGCGCCATTAGTATGTCTGGACGGGCGCACTAGTTAAAAAAAATTGATACTAATGGCGCACCATGGGCCTGGTGCGCCATTACTAGTTACAACTAGTAATGGCGCACTGTGTCTGGATGCGCCATTAGTATGTTTGGACAGGCGCACTAGTTAAATTTTTTTTTTGATACTAATGGCGCACCCTGGGACAGGTGCGCCATTAGTATGTTTGGACAGGCGCACTAGTTAAAAAAAAATTGATACTAATGGCGCACCCTGGGACAGGTGCGCCATTACTAGTTACAACTAGTAATGGCGCACTGTGTCCGGATGCGCCATTAGTATGTTTGGACAGGCGCACTAGTTAAAAATTTTTTTTGATACTAATGGTGCACCCTGGGCCAGGTGCGCCATTACTAGTTACAACTAGTAATGGCGCACTTCGTCTGGATGCGCCATTAGTATGTTTGGACAGGCGCACTAGTTAAATTTTTTTTTGATACTAATGGCGCACCCTGCGCCTGGTGCGCCATTAGTAGTTTCAACTCTAATGGCGTATCAGAAGGTGGTGCGCCATTAGTATATACTAATGGCGCACCGCTTGTCTGGTGCGCCATTAGTGCCAATCCCATCTATAGCCCTTTTTGTAGTAGTGTTAAGTGTGTGCCAAATTCGTGACTCAAATATTCCCCTCCATGATCTGATCATAAGAACTTTATTTTCCTGTCACGTTGATTCTCAACCTCACTCTGAAATTCCTTGAACTTTTCAAAGGTCTCAGACTTGTGTTTCATTAAGTAGACATACCCATATCTACTCAAGTCATCAGTGAGGGTGAGAACATAACGATAGCCACCGCGAGCCTCAACGCTCATTGGACCACACACATCAGTATGTATGATTTCCAATAAGTTGGTTGCTCGCTCCATTGTTCCGGAGAACGGAGTCTTGGTCATTTTGCCCATGAGGCATGGTTCGCACGTGTCAAATGATTCATAATCAAGAGACTCCAAAAGTCCATCTGCATGGAGTTTCTTCATGCATTTGACACCAATGTGACCAAGGCGGCAGTGCCACAAGTATGTGGGACTATCATTATCAACCTTACATTTCTTGGCATTCATACTATGAATATGTGTAACATCACGTTCGAGATTCATGAAGAATAAACCATTGACCAGCGGGGCATGACCATAAAACATATCTCTCATATAAATAGAACAACCATTATTCTCGGATTTAAATGAGTAGCCATCTCGCATTAAACGAGATCCAGATACAATGTTCATGCTCAAAGCTGGTACTAAATAACAATTATTGAGGTTTAAAACTAATCCCGTAGGTAAATGTAGAGGTAGCGTGCCGACGGCGATCACATCGACCTTGGAACCATTCCCGACGCGCATCGTCACCTCGTCCTTCGCCAGTCTCCACTTATTCCGTAGCTCCTGCTTTGAGTTACAAATATGAGCAACCGCACCGGTATCAAATACCCAGGAACTACTACGAGCGCTGGTTAGGTACACCTCAATAACATGTATATCACATATACCTTTGGTATTGCCGGCCTTCTTATCCGCTAAGTACTTGGGGCAGTTCCGCTTCCAGTGACCGTTCCCTTGCAATAAAAGCACTCAGTCTCAGGCTTAGGTCCATTCTTTGTCTTCTTCCCGGCAGCTTGCTTACCGGGCGCGGCAACTCCCTTGCCGTCTTTCTTGAAGTTCTTCTTACCCTTGCCTTTCTTGAACTTAGTGGTTTTATTCACCATCAACACTTGATGTTCCTTTTTGATCTCCACCTCCGCTGATTTCAGCATTGAATATACCTCAAAAATGGTCTTTTCCATCCCCTGCATATTGAAGTTCATCACAAAGCTCTTGTAGCTAGGTGGGAGCAACTGAAGGATTCTATCAACGACCGCATCATCCGGGAGATTAACTCCCAGCTGAGACAAGCGGTTGTGCAACCCAGACATTTTGAGTATGTGTTCGCTGACGGAACAATTCTCCTCCATCTTACAACTGTAGAACTTGTCGGAGACTTCATATCTCTCGACCCGGGCATGAGCTTGGAAAACCATTTTCAGCTCTTGGAACATCTCATATGCTCCGTGCTGCTCAAAACGCTTTTGGAGCCCCGGCTCTAAGCTATAAAGCATGCCGCACTGAACCAGGGAGTAATCATCACTATGCGATTGCCAGGCGTTCAGAACGTCTTGAGTTGCTTGGAAAACAGGTGCATCACCTAGCGATGCTTCAAGGACATATGCTTTCTTGGCAGCTATGAGGATAATCCTCAGGTTACGGACCCAGTCCGTGTAGTTGCTACCATCGTCTTTCAGCTTGGTTTTCTCTAGGAACGCCTTGAAGTTGAGGGCAACATTAGCGTGGGCCATTTGATCTACAAGACATATTGTAAAGATTTTCAGACTAAGTTCATGATAATTAAGTTCATCTAATCAAATTATTAACAAACTCCCACTCAGACAGACATCCCTCTAGTCATCTAAGTGATACATGATCCGAGTCAACTAGGCCGTGTCCGATCATCACGTGAGACGGACTAGTCATCATCGGTGAACATCTTCATGTTGATCGTATCTGCTATACGACTCATGTTCGACCTTTCGGTCTCTTGTGTTCCGAGGCCATGTCTGTACATGCTAGGCTCGTCAAGTCAACCTAAGTGTACTGAGTGTGTAAATCTGGCTTACACCCGTTGTATCCGAACGTTAGAACCTATCACACCCGATCATCACGTGGTGCTTCGGAACAACGAACTTTCGCAACGGTGCACAGTTAGGGGGAACACTTTCTTGAAATTTTTAGCGAGCGATCATCTTATTTATGCTACCGTCGTTCTAAGCAAATAAGATATAAAACATGATAAACATCACATGCAATCAAATAGTGACATGATATGGCCAATATCATTTTGCTCCTTTTGATCTCCATCTTCGGGGCGCCATGTTCATCATCGTCACCGGCATGACACCATGATCTCCATCATCGTGTCTTCACGAAGTTGTCTCGCCAACTATTACTTCTACTACTATGGCTAACGGTTAGCAATAAAGTAAAGTAATTACATGACGTTCCAGTTGACACGCAGGTCATAAATAAATTAAGACAACTCCTATGGCTCCTGCCAGTTGTCATACTCATCGACATGCAAGTCGTGATTCCTATTACAAGAACATGATCAATCTCATACATCACATATATCATTCATCACATCCTTCTGGCCATATCACATCACATGACACATGCTGCAAAAACAAGTTAGAAGTCCTCTAATTGTTGTTGCAAATTTTTACGTGGCTGCTATAGGTTTCTAGCAAGAACGTTTCTTACCTACGCCAAAACCACAACGTGATATGCCAATTTCTATTTACCCTTCATAAGGACCCTTTTCATCGAATCCGATCCGACTAAAGTGGGAGAGACAGACACCCGCTAGCCACCTTATGCAACTATTGCATGTCAGTCGGTGGAACCTGTCTCACGTAAGCGTACGTGTAAGGTTGGTCCGGGCCGCTTCATCCCACGATGCCGCCAAATCAAGATAAGACCAGTAACGGCAAGTAAATTGACAAAATCGACGCCCACAACAACTTGTGCTCTACTCGTGCATCGAAACTACGCATAGACCTAGCTCATGATGCCACTGTTGGGGATCGTAGCAGAAATTTAAAATTTTCTACGCATCACCAAGATCAATCTATGAAGTCATCTAGCAACGAGAGAGATGAGTGCATCTACATACCCTTGTAGATCGCGAGCGGAAGCGATCAAGAGAACGGGGTTGATGGAGTCGTACTCGTCGTGATCCAAATCACCGATGATCCTAGCGCCGAATGGACGGCACCTCCGTGTTCAACACACGTACGGTTGGGAGAGATGTCTCCTCCTTCTTGATCCAGCAAGGGGAAGGAGAGGTTGATGGAGATCCAGCAGCACGACGGCGTGGTGGTGGAAGTAGCGGGGATCTCGGCAGGGCTTTGCCAAGCTCAGCGAGAGGGAGAGGTGTTACGGGAGGGAGAGGGAGGCGCCAGGGCTTAGGGTGCGCAGCCCTCCCTCCCCCCTTTATATAGGGGCCCTGGGGGGGGGCAGCGGCCCCTGGAGATCCCATCTCAAGGGGGGGCGGCGGCCAAGGGGGGGAACTTGCCCCCCATGTCAGGTGGGGCGCCCCCCACCCCCAGGGTTTCCAACCCTAGGCGCAGAGGGAGGCCCATGGGGGGCGCACCAGCCCACCAGGGGCTGGTTCCCTTCCCACTTCAGCCCATGGGTCCCTCCTGGATAGGTGGCCCCAGCCGGAGGACCCCCGGGACCCTTCCGGTGGTCCCGGAACAATACCGGTGACCCCCAAAACTTTCCCGGTGGCCGAAACTGGACTTCCTATATACAAATATTTACCTCCGGACCATTCCGGAACTCCTCGTGATGTCCGGGATCTCATCCGGGACTCCGAACAACTTTCGGGTTACCGCATACTAATATCTCTACAACCCTAGCGTCACCGAACCTTAAGTGTGTAGACCCTACGGGTTCGGGAGACACGCAGACATGACCGAGATGACTCTCCGGTCAATAACCAACAGCGGGATCTGGATACCCATGTTGGCTCCCACATGCTCCTCGATGATCTCATTGGATGAACCATGATGTCGAGGATTCAAGTAATCCCGTATACAATTCCCTTTGTCAATCAGTACGTTACTTGCCCGAGATTCGATCGTCGGTATCCCAATACCTCGTTCAATCTCGTTACCGACAAGTCACTTTACTCATACCGTAATGCATGATCCCGTGACCAACCACTTGGTCACATTGAGCTCATTATGATGATGCATTACCGAGTGGGCCCAGAGATACCTCTCCGTTATACGGAGTGACAAATCCCAGTCTCGATCAGTGCCAACTCAACAGACACTTTCGGAGATACCTGTAGTGCACCTTTATAGCCACCCAGTTACGTTGTGACGTTTGGTACACCCAAAGCATTCCTATGGTATCCGGGAGTTGCACGATCTCATGGTATAAGGAATTGATACTTGACACTAGAAAAGCAAACGAACTACACGATCTAGTGATATGCTTAGGATTGGGTCTTGTCCATCACATCATTCTCCCAATGATGTGATCCCGTTATCAATGACATCCAATGTCCATGGTCAGGAAACCATAACCATCTATTGATCAACGAGCTAGTCAACTAGAGGCTCACTAGGTACATGTTATGGTCTATGTGTTCACACATGTATTATGATTTACGGATAACACAATTATAGCATGAACAATAGACAATTATCATGAACAAGGAAATATAATAATAACCATTTTATTATTGCCTCTAGGGCATATTTCCAACACTAACTGGGTCTATTGTTGTGCCTCTCGCCGGTGCCTCCAATGACGGAAGTTTATGCGCGGGCGCTACCTTGTCCAGCTAGGACGGCATAAGCCTTGTGAGCCCGTATTTGGATGATAAGTGCTTTTGTCCCCGTTTGGGACCGTTTTTGTTTTGCCACGACGGTGGCCGTGATAGCTTTGGTAGGCACGGGGCCAACCAGGACTGAACCCCAAGGGGGTGTTGATCGGAGTGGCTGGGAGAGTGTCATGGCAGTAGGACGGTTTTGTCGGAACACCGTTGGTCCACCCGAATGGGAGTGCGAGGCCATGGGTTCGGTGGTGTGGGTAAAGTGCGCTACCTCTGCAGAGTGTATATTAAATCTATCGATAGCCGCACCCGCGGATAAGGGCCCAGTTCGTAGTTGGTCACACTGTGGGTCAACAGTAATAATAATGTGCTTAATAACAACCCTGGTTCGATGATGAGAAAGAGATTGGTTGTGATCATGAGATGATCACCGTGGTATCGAGGATATCGAGTTGATGGATTTTTATGGTTGTGATTGTGAGATGATCACCGTGGTATCGAGGATACCGAGTGGATGGATATTTGTGGTGTTATGCGAGAGTCAAGGGTGAAGATCAAGCTCCTTGTGGTCATGTAATGATTACTACAGTATTGGTAATACCTAAGTTGATTGGATCCTGAGATGATCGTGTGATGTCCGTGTTGGTTACGAGGTAACCCGAACAGAGTAAGTTGGTGCATGATAATGTCATCATGTTGCATGATAGTGTCACCATGTTTATATGTTCATGCCATGTGCGTATTGTTCTATTTGTATCTTGTTGATCTTGCTCGGTTGTTCTGATAGTATCATGTTATTCCTTGTTAAACTGTAATTGCCATGCTATTGTCTGTCTTGATTGCTTTGGTCGCTGTGAGCTTGCAAGTACATTCAATGTACTGACCTGGCGTGTCATGCCAGTTTGCAGGTCATGCCGGATTTGATTGCTTATTTGCCGTGGATTCCTTGTTTGCGAGCTAGGATAAGCGTTCCAGCCAGAGTCCCTGCGGAGTGGAGTTCATCACCATCGTCGCTGTTCCGCTACTAGAGTTATTCTGCTGCATCGTGCTGTTCTGCTGCTTGCATGGAGCAACCGTGGTAGGCATTGAGTCGCCGTGCCGATGTAATCCCCTTGTATCCATATAGCTTGTAATAAAGAGCTGATTTGTTCTATGCTAAGCAGTGCCGTATTCCAGAAGATTTCTCCTCGATCTCTGGGCTGGAATATGGGGCGTTCCGGTTTTCTCTGAGCTGGGGTGCCACATGCATCCTTTCTCGACGTCCATAGTGTAGGGCCCCCCAGGAGCCTCAAAGGTCACAGTGTCTCCTGTCAGCTTGTTGAATTTCAACCTCACATTGAAGGGGCAATCTGTGTAAAAAAGCCAAATGACACAATGTAGTAATGCCAACACTAAAAACAAAATAGTTGTTACATTTCATATAATTTCTTATCACTGCATGACAAAAACTCGGCTGGAAGTAGATGCCGAACAGCTTGCCAGTTGCAAGGCTGCTGGCACACCTTGACTTGCACAGTCGACATGGTGGTGGTGGTTGCACCATTTTCCTAAAGCAATATGAGCAAAGGATTAACGATCCACTTCACACGAAAGAAAAACAGTAGCATGTGATATTTTTGGTTCTTCTTCAGTTATATTTTCATAGCGGAACCCGATCCCAAAAAGTAAACAACAAGCTCTCAATTAACTTACTAACACGTTCTATAATAGAACCAACACTAGCAGGCACCTATTGCCGAAAAAAACTTTTCACAAATATCTACCAAATCAGGGTACCACCTACCAAGACATTTCATCTAATTTGGCCCCTATTGCCTAAGACAACTGATTAAAAAACAAGTGGCAAATGTAATTGGGATTAACTTAGCACTTGCAAACCAAATACTTGTATCAAAACCAATATCTAGTAGATCACGGTACCACCTACCAAAGCATTTCAACTAAATTGGCACCTACATTTTGCCAAAAAACTTATTACAGAAAAACAAAAGCATCTAGTTATCCATGTATAGAAAAAATAATAATAAAAGGGTGCGTTTCTTTCCAAGTATCTAGCTAGGTCGTATCAAATCTTCAGAGGTAACGAACAACACCTAACTACGCCGCTGCCTATCCATATGAAATTCGTAAGCCCTCGCTGCATCTAGCTAGGGCAGCCCTAGGGGGTGCTGACGAGAGGGGGGATGGCTTGGTGACCTCGGTTGGCAGTGCTGACAAGGGGAAGGCCGGTGACTTTCCTACGAGAGGGGGCGACGACAGCGGTCGTCGAGGGGATCGAGGGCGGTCAGCCAAAGGCGACCGACCAGAGCTCGCGGGCGGCGTCAGAGTGGGCGGCGAGAGGGTGGAGGAGCAGCAGAGGAGGGACGAGAGGGGGGAGGAGCATTACCTGCAGCGGTGATACGTCTCCAACGTATCTATAAATTTTTATTGTTCCATGCTATATTATATTCTGTTTTGGATGTTTAATGGGCTTATTTCAGTAGTAGAAAACAGGGCTTTGGTTCGGCCAGAAAAGAGCATTAATACTGGTTGCATTATGAACCGGGACTAATGTGAGCATTAGTCCCAGTTCGAGCCGCTAGGGCACCGTACAGGCATTAGTCCCGGTTCAAATGGGACCTTTAGTCCCGGTTGGTGCCACGAACCGGGACTAAAGGGTGCGATGCCCATTAGTACCGGTTCGTGGCACCAACCGGTACTAAAGGTTAGACCTTTAGTCCCGGTTCGAGCCACCAACCGGTACTAATGGGGTTTGAGGCATTAGTACCGGTTCATGGCACGAACCGGTACTAAAGGTCCCATTTTCAAACTCTACCCCCCCTGTGGATCGCCTTTCCAGTTTTGTAAAAAGCAAAAGAAAATGGTAAAAACTTCAAAAATTAAAATCCTTCCAGATGTAGTTATGTTACTACATGTACTAGTTAGGAGAATTTAAAAACTTAAATTTGGACATGTTTTTCAAAAGGTGTAGGGAAAATGTAAAACGGCTATAACTTTTGCATACGATGTGAGAAAAAAACATATGCTCAAATTTCTATTTTTTGGAATTTTTGTTAAATCTGGTCTAACTATGGTCAAACTACTTATTCAAGAAGTATTAGTGTTACTAAATAATTATTCAAGAATATTAGTGTTACTAAATAATTATTTCATTTTTTTTAATTTTGGTCAAATCTGGTCAAACAATGGTCAAACTAATTATTCAAGAAATATTAGTGTTACAAAATAATTATTTTAGTTTTTTTTTGAATTTTGGTCAAATCTGGTCAAACTGTGGTCAAACTATTGTCAAACTACTTATTCAAGAAATATTAGTGTTACTAAATAATTATTGTTTTTTAGAACAATAGTTTCAAACTCAAACAGTGAAATGTGTGACTTCATGCTCAAGCTAAATTCCTGAGGGTTAATAGGATTGACATCTTACTATTGTCAGGAAAACAACAAGTGCAGACTTGGAAACGAGGGAGAATAGAACCCGGAAGTTAAGCGTGCTCAGGCTAGAGTAGTGAGAGGATGGGTGACCATCCGGGAAGTTAGATGATTTGGAATGATGAGGGGTGATTAGAGATTAGAGGTTAAATTGAGTAGTGATGAGGGGTGATTAGAGATTAGAGGTTAAAATAATTCAGAAATTTGAAATAAAAAAAATAAAAACAATCATAAAATTTCCTTTAGTACCGTTGGTGTTACCAACCGAGACTAAAGGTGGACCTCCAGGCAGCGGCCACGTGGAGGGCCTTTAGTCCCGGTTCGTGTAAGAATCAGGACTAAAGGGGGAGGCTTTAGTAACGACCCTTTAGTCCCGGTTCCTGAACCGGGACTAAAGGTCCTTTTTCTACTAGTGTTTATACACTTTCTATATTATTTTTGTGACTAACCTATTAACCGGAGGCCCAGCCCAAATTGCTGTTTTTTGCCTATTTCAGTGCTTCGCAGAAAAGGAATATCAAACGGAGTCCAAACGGAATGAAACCTTCGGGAACGTGATTTTTGGAACAAACGTGATCCAGAGGACTTGGAGTGGACGTCAAGCAACATACGAGGAAGCCACGAGGTAGGGGGACGCTTACCCCCCTGGGGGCGCCCTCCACCCTCGTGGGCCCCTCGTGGCTTGACCGACCTACTTCTTCCTCTTATATATACCTGCGTACCCCCAAACCATCGAGGAGCACCACGAAAACCTAATTCCACCGCCGCAACCTTCTATACCCGTGAGATCCTATCTTGGGGCCTTTTTCGGCGTCCTGTCGGAGGGGGCATTGATCACGGAGGGCTTCTACATCAACACCATAGCCTCTCCGATGATCTGTGAGTAGTTTACCTCAGACCTTCGGGTCCATAGTTATTAGCTAGATGGCTTCTTCTCTCTCTTTGGATCTCAATACAAAGTTCTCCTCGATTCTCTTGGAGATCTATTTGGTGTAACTCTTCTTTTGCGGTGTGTTTGTCGATATCCGATGAATTGTGGGTTTATGATGAAGTGCTTAGCTTTGGGTTCAATCTTGCGGTGTCCTATCCCAGTGACAGCAGGGGAAGCAAGGCACGTATTGTATTGTTGCCATCGAGGAAAAAAGATGGGGTTTATATCATATTGCATGAGTTTATCCCTCTACATCATGTCATCTTGCTTAAAGTGTTACTCTGTTCTTATGAACTTAATACTCTAGATGCATGCTGGATAGCGGTTGATGTGTGGAGTAATAGTAGTAGATGCAGGTAGGAGTCGGTCTACTAGTCACGGACGTGATGCCTATATACATGATCATACCTAGATATTCTCATAACTATGCTCAATTCTATCAATTGCTCGACAGTAATTTGTTCACCCACCGAAATACTTATGCTCTTGAGAGAAGCCACTAGTGAAACCTATGGCCCCCGGGTCTATTTTCCATCATATTAATCTTCCGTCAACAAGCTATTTCTTTCGCCGTTTATTTTTGCTTTCTTTACTTTTAGTCTTTATCATAAAAATACCAAAAATATTATCTTATCATCTCTATCAGATCTCACTCTCGTGAGTGACCGTGAAGGGATTGACAACCCCTTTATCGCGTTGGTTGCGAGGTTCTTATTTGTTTGTGTAGGTGCGTGGGACTTGAGCGTGGCGTCCTACTGGATTGATACCTTGGTTCTCAAAAACTGAGGGGAAATACATACGCTACTTTACTGCATCACCCTTTCCTCTTCAAGGGAAAACCAACGCAGTGCTCAAGAGGTAGCAAGAAGGATTTCTGGCCCATTGCCGGGGAGTCTACGCACAAGTCAAGACATACCAAGTACCCATCACAAACTCTTATCCCTCGCATTACATTATTTGCCATTTGCCTCTTGTTTTCCTCTCCCCCACTTCACCCTTGCCGATTTATTCGCCTTTTCTTCGCCTTCTTCTCGTATGTCTTTTTGTTTGTGTTTCCATGTGCCTTTTATTTGCTTGCATCTTTGCTTGCTAAAAATCTATTGATATGGATCCACTTAAAGTGTTCTACTTAGATCATCTTTGATCCTTATGCGCTCGTGCTGAAACCCCAACTAGCTTAGTTGATGGGAAATCTTTAGATGAGCATGCTCATTTTGTGCATCACCGTTTGTCTGAAAAAGGGAGACTCTTATGGAATCAAATAAACAGATTGTTGTGTTATGGTTGGAATCTTTGTGAAATTTATGATTTTACTTGTTGCTCTAAGAACCCTAAAAACACCTTCCCTACCTTTGTGAGTTTAATGAAAATGAAATCTTATCTTCTTATGCAGAGGGTGTTTATAGTTACTATGATATCGAACAAATTGTAGAATTTGTTGCTTCTAAGGGTGCTTATGAAGTTGCTTCTTTGATTCAAAAGTATGATATTACTCTCTACGAATCTGAAATTTTTGACCTACTTAAATATTGCTATGAAAACTATGCTGATAATGTCTATGTCAAAGAATTTATTGAGAGAATGACCGTTGCTTTGGAAGAAAATAATGATACGCACGAATCTATAGATAATGATGATTCCGATGATTTGATTGAAATATCCCTTGATGAACATGATCCTTGCTATTCTTGTGGCCATGATGCCAATATTTATGAAGATGAATTTGCTATAGTTCCTTATGTTAAACATGAGATCATTGCTATTGAACCCTTACTTGATAGTTCCTTCGATGAAAAGCATGATTGAAATGATGTTATTATAAATTCTCTTAATGTCAATTGTGCTAATAATATGCAAAACCCTAAGCTTGGGGATGCTTGTTTTGCTATGTCTACTACTTGTTGCAATGATCATGATTGGGGTGATTCTTCTTATGATCTTGAAAATTTATTTAAGCCCCAGGATGAACATGAGATTGATAATAGTGTTTGCAATAATATTGAAAGTGGGTTTGGAAGAGTGTCAACTTTGGATCCCACATATTTGGAGAATATTCAATCTTATGAAATTTTTGATAAAAGTGGGTTTGGAGAGGTCATGACTTTAGTTAATGTTAATCCCACTATTTTGGAAGAGTGTCAACTTTGCATACATGAGGATCGTGTTAAGAATATGTTTTGTGATAGCTATTGTTGAATTTGCTTATGATCCTACATGTAATTATTATGAGAGAGAAAAACATGGTTGTAGAAATTTTCATGTTACTAAATTACCTCTCGTCATGTTGAAATTGCTATCGTCTCTTTCTTCTTCCTTGCATATGCTAATTTTTGCTTGCTATGATAATTTGTTTTCTTATCAAATGCCTATGCATAGTAAGTATGTTAGACTTAGATGTGTTTGTCACATGTTTCATGATGCTATCTTTGCGCTTCAATTCTTGTCTTTCATGTGAGCATCATCACAATTATCGATGCCTGGCTAGGGGCGTTAAACGATAGCGCTTGTTGGGAGGCAACCCAATTTTTTATTTTAGTTTTTTTGCTTTTTGCTACTGTTTAGGAATAAATCTTTGATCTAGCCTCTGGTTAGATTTGTTTTTGTGTTTCAATTAGTGTTTGTGCCAAGTTAAACCTATAGTATCTTCTTGGATGATAGTTATTTGATCTTGCTGAAAATTCCAGAAACTTTCTGTTCACAATAACAATTGTTAAAAAACACCAGAACGTGATAAAATACTGATTCCAATTGCAGTAGATCAATAAAAAAATTATCTAGGTCGTCCTATTTTTGGCGCATTTTTTCTGAGTTCCATAAGTTTGCGTTAGTTACAGATTACTACAGACTGTTCTGTTTTTGACAGATTCTGTTTTTCGCGTGTTGTTTGCTTATTTTTATGAATCTATGGCTAGTAAAATAGTTTATAAACCATAGAGAAGTTGGAATACAGTAGGTTTAACACCAATGTAAATAAATAATGAGTTCAATACAGTACCTTAAAGTAGTGTTTTGTTTTCTTTCGCTAACGGAGCTCACGAGATTTTCTGTTAAGTTTTGTGTTGTGAAGTTTTCAAGTTTTGGGTAAAGATTTGATGAATTATGGAACAAGGAGTGGCAAGAGCCAAAGCTTGGGGATGCCCAATGCAACCCAAGGTAAATCTAAGGACAGCAAAAATCCAAAGCTTGGGGATGCCCCGGAAGGCATCCCCTCTTTCGTCTTCGTCCATCGGTAACTTTACTTGGAGCTATATTTTTATTCACCACATGATAAGTGTTTTGCTTGGAGCTTCTTGTATGATTCGAGTCTTTGCTTTTTCGTTTACCACAATCATCCTCACTGAATACACTTTTGAGAGAGACACACACGATTCGGAATTTATTAGAATACTCTATGTGCTTCACTTATATCTTTTGAGCTATATACTTTTTGCTCTAGTGCTTCACTTATATCTTTTAGAGCACGGCGGTGGTTTATTTTAAAGAAACTATTGTTCTCTCATGCTTCACTTACATTATTTTGAGAGTCCTACAAAACAGCATGGTAATTTTATTTAATTATGATAGGCATCCAAGATTAGTAAAAAAAACTTTCTTATGACTGTGTTGAATACTAAGAGAAGTTTGATGCTTGATAATTGTTTTGAGATATGAAGATGATGATATTACAATCATGCTAGTTGAGTGGTTGTGAATTTGAGAAATACTTGTGTTAAAGTTTGTGATTTGCGTAGCATGCACATATGGTGAATCGTTATGTGATGAATTCGGAGCATGATTTATTTATTGATTTTCTTCCTTATGAGTGGCGGTCGGGGACGAGCGATGGTCTTTTCCTACCAATCTATCCCCCTAGAAGCATGCGCGTAATACTTTGCTTTGATAACTTGTAGATTTTTGCAACAAGTATATGAGTTCTTTATGACTAATGTTGAGTCCATGGATTATACGCACTCTCACCCTTCCACCATTGCTAGCCTCTCTAATACCGCGCACTTTTCGCCGGTATCATACACCCACCATATACCTTCCTCAAAACAGGCACCATAACTACCTATCATGGCATTTCCATAGCCATTCCGAGATATATTGCCATGCAACTTACCACCGTTCCATTTATTATGACAGGCTCCATTATTGTCATATTGCTTTGCATGATCATGTAGTTGACATCGTATTTGTGGCAAAGCCACATTCATTATCTTCATACATGTCACTCTTGATTCATTGCATATCCCGGTACACCGCTGGAGGCATTCACATAGAGTCATATTTTGTTCTAAGTATTGAGTTGTAATTCTTGAGTTGTAAGTAAATAAAAGTGTGATGATCATCATTATTAGAGCATTGTCCCATGTGAAGAAAGGATGATGGAGACTATGATTCCCCCATAAGTCGGGATGAGACTCCAGATGAAAAAAAAAGAGTGGCCATAAAAAAAGGCCAAACAAAAAAAAGAGAAAAAAAGAAAAAAAAAGAGAGATAAAGAGAGAAGGGACAATGCTACTATCCTTTTTCCACACTTGTACTTCAAAGTAGCACCATGATCTTTATGATAGAGAGTCTCTTGATTTGTTACTTTCATATACTAGTGGGAATTTTTCATTATAGAACTTGGCTTCTAATTGTCCCATATTCATATTCCAATGATGGGCTTCCTCAAATTGCCCTAGGTCTTCGTGAGCAAGCGAGTTGGATACACACCAACTTAGTTTCTTTTGTTGAGCTTTCACATACTTATAGCTCTAGTGCATCCGTTGCATGGCAATCCCTACTCACTCACATTGATATCTATTAATGGGCATCTCCATAGCCCGTTGATACGCCTAGTTGATGTGAGACTATCTTCTCCTTTTTGTCTTCTCCACAACCACCATTCTATTCCACATATAGTGCTATGTCCATGGCTCACGCTCATGTATTGCGTGAAGATTGAAAAGTTTGAGAACACCAAAAGTATGAAACAATTGCTTGGCTTGTCATCGGGGTTGTGTATGATTAAATACTTTGTGTGATGAAGATAGAGCATAGCCAGACCATGCGATTTTGCAGCGATAACTTTCTTTGGCCATGTTATTTTGAGAAGACATGATTGCTTTGTTAGTATGCTTGAAGTATTATTATTTTTGTGTCAATATTAAACTTTTATTTGAATCTTCCGGATCTGAATATTCATACCACAAATAAGAGAATTACATTGAAAATTATGCTGAGAAGCATTCCACATCAAAAATTCTGTTTTTATCATTTACCTACTCGAGGACGAGCAGGAATTAAGCTTGGGGATGTTGATACGTCTCCAAGGTATCTATAATTTTTTATTGTTCCATGCTATATTATATTCTGTTTTGGATGTTTAATGGGATTATTTATACACTTTTTATATTATTTTTGGGACTAACATATTAACCGGAGGCCCAGCCCAAATTGTTGTTTTTTGCCTATTTCAGTGCTTCGCAGAAAAGGAATATCAAACGGAGTCCAAACGGAATGAAACCTTTGGGAACGTGATTTTCGGAACAAACGTGATCCAGAGGACTTGAAGTGGACGTCAACCAACAGACGAGGAAGCCACGAGGTTGGGGGGCGCGCCTACCCCCCTCGGTGCGCCCTCCACCCTTGTGGGCCCCTCGTGGCTCCACCGACCTACTTCTCCCTCCTATATATACCTACGTACCCCCAAACCATCGAGGAGCACCACGAAAACCTAATTCCACCGCCGCAACCTTCTGTACCCGTGAGATCCCATCTTGGGGCCTTTTCCGGCGTCCTGTCGGAGGGGGCATTGATCACGAAGGGCTTCTACATCAACACCATAGCCTCTCCGATGATGTGTGAGTAGTTTACCTCAGACCTTCGGGTCCATAGGTATTAGCTAGATGGCTTCTTCTCTCTCTTTGGATCTCAATACAAAGTTCTCCTCGATTCTCTTGGAGATCTATTTGATGTAACACTTCTTTTGCGGTGTGTTTGTCGAGATCCGATGAATTGTGGGTTTATGATCAAGATTATCTATGAACAATATTTGAATCTTCCCTGAATTCTTTTATGTATCATTGGTTATCTTTGCAAGTCTCTTCGAATTATCAGTTTGGTTTGGCCTACTAGATTGATCTTTCTTGCAATGGGAGAAGCGCTTAGCTTTGGGTTCAATCTTGCGGTGTCCTTTCCCAGTGACAGCAGGGGCAGCAAGGCATATATTGGATTGTTGCCATCGAGGATAAAAAGATGGGGTTTATATCATATTGCATGAGTTTATCCCTCTACATCATGTCATCTTGCTTAAAGCGTTACTCTGTTCTTATGAACTTAATACTCTAGATGCATGCTGGATAGCGGTCGATGTGTGGAGTAATAGTAGTAGATGCAGGCAGGAGTCGGTCTACTTGTCACGGACGTGATGCCTATATACATGATCATACCTAGATATTCTCATAACTATGCTCAATTCTATCAATTGCTCGACAGTAATTTGTTCAGCCACCGTAATACTTATGCTGTTGAGAGAAGCCACTAGTGAAACCTATGGCCCCCGGGTCTATTTTCCATCATATTAATCTTCCGTCAACAAGCTATTTCTTTCGCCGTTTATTTTTCTTTCTTTACTTTTAGTCTTTATCATAAAAATACCAAAAATATTATCTTATCATCTCTACCAGATCTCACTCTCGTGAGTGACCGTGAAGGGATTGACAACCCCTTTATCGCATTGGTTGCGAGGTTCTTATTTGTTTGTGTAGGTGCGTGGGACTTGAGGGTGGCCTCCTACTGGATTGATACCTTGGTTCTCAAAAACTGAGGGAAATACTTACGCTATACTTTACTGCATCACCCTTTCCTCTTCAAGGGAAAACCAACGCAGTGCTCAGGAGGTAGCAGACGACGGTGGCGGTGGCGGGGGAGAAACCCTAACCGCAGCTGCCGGCGTCGGGCCGAGGGGGACGATTATAAGAGATGAGGGTGCGGGGGGCCGGCCCGCGGGTTTTCTTTTGGTCTAGCAGTAGCGCTGGTGGAGGGAGCGCGCTACTCCTAAGCCCAATTAGTAGTAGCTCTTTGTCCTGAAAAAATGCTACTGCTAAGGCTAAGCATGTAAAAAAACATCAAAAATATACATTGGTCATCATTGATCTTTTTGTGTAAAATCTAAATCGTCAACATGAATCCTCACTTGTATAGGTACGGGTGAAGATTCATATTGCAGCCACAAATCCTACACATACAGTTCAATGAAGACCAAGTGCTCGTGATAGTTTGAGAAGTAACATATTTAAGGTGGTAAACACCCTGTTCGCTTAGCAGTATGGGACTAAACTTAATTAGTTGCAAGCGGGGATGATACTTAGCAGCAGCGAGTGTTGGAGAAATGCGCTACTCCTAAGTACGTTAGCAGTAGCGCGTCCTTGAAAAGGGCGCTACTAATATACCTAGCCTGGGGGCAACGCCCTGGCAATTGTAGTAGTAGCGCTCTTTTCACCTAGTGCGCTACTGCTACTGGGCTATTAGTAGCACTGTCTTCTGCGGCGCGCTACTGCTATTTAGCAGTAGCATCTATTTTTAAACCACGCTGCTGGTAAGATCTGTGTATAAGGTTTTCTCTAGTACTGTTAGTCCACGACACTCTTGCATTATTATTATTTTCATATCGTTCGATCGTGCAAGTGAAAGGCAATAATGATGATATTTGATGAATTGGCTGTGGCAGAGAGAAACAGGTATGAACTCAACTTGTTCTGTTTTTGTAAATATGTATAACCTAGTATCCATGATTCAACCTATTATGATCAAACATGTTTTCAATGACAATTAGAGATTACAGTTTCTCATGCCATGCTTAAGTAGCTAGGAGTGGATAATGATTTATCTTGGATGTCAACATTGAGTTAAAGTGATTGTGATGTAGTATGATGGTATGGTATCCTCCTCTGAATGTTCGAGTGGCTTGACTTGGCACATGTTCATGCATGTAGTTGAATCAAAACCAACATATATAGCCTCTATGATATTTATGTTCATGGTGTTCATATCCTACTCATGCTAGTATCCATTCTTACTTATGCATAATGCATGTTCATGACCGTTTTCGCTCTCTAGCTGGCCGCTTCTCAACCTAATTGCTAGCCTTCGCCTGTACTAAGTGGGAATTCTACTTGTACATCAAAACCATGAAACCCAAGTTATTCCAGATGAGTCCACCATACCTACCTATATGCGGTATTACCCTGCCGTCCAAGTAAATTTGCATGTGCCACCTCTAAAAACTTCAAATAATATCCTTTTTGTGTGCCTGGATTGTTCATAGAGCGACAGGAGGTAGTCAATATCTTCCATGCTAAGCGGGTTATTCTCATGATGAGTGTTTATTCACTCGTCCTTGCACGAGAGGGGCGGTAATAGGGATTCCCAGTCCCGAACTCGAATTGCAAATAATTAAATAAAAGTCCCCCCGGACTGTTGTTGGTATGGACGACACCTGTTGTTTCGGACAAGCCGTGGAGGGTGATTGTTGGTGGAGGGGGAGTAAACATTTACTTTTATCGCTTGGGAACTGCCACTAATGTGTTTAGCATGGAAGATACCGATAACTAATGGTCACGAAGTAAACAAGAAGGGTGCATTTCTCCAAATTTCATTTACCTCTATTTTAAAAACTTCACCGCTCGCACCTCTGCAAATCACTGCTTCCCTCTGCGAAGGGACTATCTATTTACTTTTATGGTGTGTCATCACCTTCTCAAATAAGCGCCTGAACCTGAGAGCACTAGTGTCATCCTCATGCATTGTGTATAGCTAATGTTGGGTGCATCATGACTGGATCTTTTCTACCATGAATTACAATGTTTAGTCGCTGCTTGAACTTTGGAGGTGCTCTGCATTTATGTTTTGCGGTCTCAGAAAGGGCTGGCGAGATACCACTATTGTCATATTATATCATGTTTGTTTTGATAAAGTGTTGTTATTTGATATATCTTATTTTTGCTCGATAGTTGATTATGTCATTGATATGAGTTAATATAGTTTCTTAGAGTTATTGTTGACATGGTTAGTTATAATCTTGGCTGAAAACCTGGGTGCTGCTTAAGCTTATTTATGTAAACAAGAGCAAAAGAGTTCGTAAAAGTTTTTCTCTTTCACTTTCAGTTTATCAACTGAATTCCTTGAGGACAAGCAAAAGTTTAAGCTTGGGGGAGTAGATACGTCTCCAACGTATCTACTTTTCCTAATGCTTTTCCTCTTGTTTTGGACTCTAATTTGCATGATTTGAATGAAACTAACCCGGACTGATGCTGTTTTCATCAGAACTACATGGTGCTGTTTTTTGCAGAAATAAAAGTTCTCGGATTGGAACGAAACTTTGCGAGGATTTTTTATACAATAAAAGAGAATTTTTGGAGCCAAGAACCATTAGAGGGGGGGGCACCTAGGTGGGCATAACCCACCAGGGCGCGCCCCCCCTCCAGGCACGCCCAGGTGGGTTGTCCCCACCTGGTGACCCTGCAGACCTCAACCCCAATACTATAAAATCACATATTTTGAGAAAAAAATCAGGGAGAAAGAATTATCACGTTTCACAAGACGGAGCCGCCGCCACCTCCTGTTCTTCATCGGAAGGCCAGATCTGGAGTCCGTTTGGGGCTCCGGAGAGAGGTATCTTCGATCTTCGTCATCACCAACTCTTCTCCATCGCCAATTCCATGATGCTCCCCACCGGGAGTGAGTAATTCCTTCGTAGGCTCGCTGGTCGGTGAGGAGATGGATGAGATTCATCATGTAATCGAGTTAGTTTTGTTAGGGCTTGATCCCTAGTATCCATTATGTTCTGAGATTGATGTTGCTATGACTTTGCCATACTTAATGCTTGTCACTTTGGGCCCAGGTCCTACGATCACGCAAGATCTATCTAGGAGATGCATAGAAACGAGACGGGAGAGTGTGTCCATGTACCCTCGTAGACCGAAAGCGGAAGCGTTAGGTTAACGCGGTTGATGTAGTCGAACGTCTTCACGATCCAACCGATCCAAGTACCGAACGTACGGCACCTCCGTGTTTAGCACACGTTCAGCTCGATGACGTCCCTCGAACTCTTGATCCAGTAGAGGGTCAAGGGAGAGTTCTATCAGCACGACGGTGTGGTGACAGTGATGGTGATGTGATCCGCGCAGGGCTTCGCCTAAGCACTACGACGCTATGACCGAAGGAGCAAACTGTGGAGCGAGACGCCGCAGACAGCTTGGAACAATTGGTGTGTCTCCAAGGGGTGCCCTGCCCACGTATATGAATGAGCGAGAGGGAGGAGGCCGGCCCTAGGGGCCGCGCCATAAGGGGGGAGTCCTACTAGGACTCCCAGTCCTAGTAGGATTCGACCCCCCTTCTTTTCCTTCTCATGGAGGGGGAAAGGGGGAAAGGAGAGGGAGTAGAAGGAAAGGGGGGTGGCGCCCACTTCCCTAATCCAATTCGTCCTCCTCCCTTGTGGTGGGTGCACCAGCCCCTTGTGGGCTGGTTAGCCTCCCTCCTATGGCCCATATGGCCCATATCTTTCCCCGGGTGGTTCCAGTAACCCCTTCGGTACTCCGGTATGTACCCGATACACTCCGAAACCCTTCCGGTGTCCGAATACTACCTTCCAATATATCAATCTTTACCTCTCGACCATTTCGAGACTCCTCGTCATGTTCGTGATCTCATCCGGGACTCCGAACAAACTTCGGTCACAAACACATAACTCATAATACAAATCGTCATTGAACGTTAAGCGTGCAGACCCTACGGGTTCAAGAACGATGTAGACATGACCGTGACACATCTCCAGTCAATAACCAATAGGTGAACCTGGATGCTCATATTGGTTCCTACATATTCTACGAAGATCTTTATCGGTCAAACCGCAATGACAACATCCGTCATTCCCTTTGTCATCGGTATGTTACTTGCCCGAGATTCGACCGTCGGTATCCTTATACCTAGTTCCATCTCGTTTCCGGCAAGTCTCTTTACCCATTCCGTAATGTATCATCCTGCAACTAAATCATTAGTCACATTGCTTGCAAGGCTTATAGTGATGTGCATTACCGAGAGGGCCCAGAGATACCTCTCCGATACTTGGAGTGACGAATCCTAATCTCGATCTGTGCCAACCCAACAAACACCTTCGGAGACACCTGTAGAGAATCTTTATAATCACCCAGTTACGTTGTAACGTTTGATAGCACACAAGGTGTTCCTCCGGTATTTGGGAGTTGCATAATCTCATAGTCAAAGGAATATATATAAGTCATGAAGAAAGCAATAGCAATAAAACTTAACGATCATTATGCTAAGCTAACGGATGGGTCTTGTCCATCACATCATTCCCCTAATGATATGACCCCGTTCATCAAATGACAACCCATGTCTATGGTCAAGAAACTTAAACATCCTTTGATTGACGAGCTAGTCAAGTAGAGGCATACTAGGGACACTTTGTTTTGTCTATGCATTCACACATGTATCAAGTTTCCGGTTAATAAAATTCTAGCATGAACAATAAACATTTATCATGATATAAGGAAATATAAATAACAACTTTATTATTGCCTCGAGGTCATATTTCCTTCAGTCTCCCACTTGCACTAGAGTCAATAATCCAGTTCACATCGTCATGTGATTTAACAGCAATAGTTCACATCGCCATGTGATCAACACCCAAAGGATTTACTAGAGTCAGTAATATAGTTCACATCACCATGTGATTAACACCCAAAGAGTACTAAGGTGTGATCATGTTTTGCTTGTGAGAGAAGTTTAGTCAACGGGTCTATCACATTCAGAGCCATGTGTAATTTGCAAATTTTCTATGTCTACAATGCTCTGCATGGAGCTACTCTAGCTAATTGCTCCCACTTTCAATATGTATCCAGATTGAGACTCGGAGTCATTCGGATCGGTATAAAAGCTTGCATCGACGTAACTCTTTACGACGAACTCTTTATTACCTCCATAACCAAGAAGTATTTCCTTAGTCCTCTTAGTTAACTAAGGATAACTTTGACCGCTATCCAGTGATCCACTCCTGGATCACTATCATACCCCCTTGCCAAACTCATGGCAAGGTACACAATAGGTCTGGTACACAACATAGCACACTTTATAGAACCTATGGCTGAGGCATAGGGAATGACTTTCATTCTCTTTCTATTTTCTGCTGTGGTCGGGTTTTGAGTCTTACTTAACTTTACACCTTGCAATACATGCAAGAACTCCTTCTTTGACTGTTCCATTTTGAATACTTCAAAATCTTGTCAAGGTATGTACTCATTGAAAAGTCTTATCAAGCGTCTTGATCTATCTCTGTAGATCTTGATGCCCAATATGTAAGCAGCTTCACCGAGGTCTTTCTTTGAAAAACTCCTTTCAAACACTCTTTTGTGCTTTCTAGAAAATTCTACATCATTTTTGATCAACAATATGTCATTCACATGTACTTATAAGAAAGGTTGTAATGCTCCCACTCACTTTCACAGGCTTCACCGCAAGTCTGTATAATACGATATGCTTTGATCACCTCATCAAAGCGTATATTCCAACTCTGAGATGCTTGCACCAGTCCATAGATGGATCGCTGGAGCTTGCACACTTTGTCAGCACCTTTAGAATTGACGAAACCTTCTGGTTGTATCATATACAACTCTTCTTTAAGAAATCCATTAAGGAATGCAATTTCAACATCCATTTGCCAGATTCCATAAAATGAGGCAATTGCTAACATGATTCGGACAGACTTTAAACATCGATACGAGTGAGAAAATCTCATCGTAGTCAACACCTTGAACTTGTCAAAAACCTTTTGCGACAATTCGAGCTTTTTAGATGGACACTACTATCAGCGTCCGTCTTCTTGAAGATCCATTTATTCTCCATGGCTCGCCGATCATCAGGCAAGTCAATCAGAGTCCATACTTTGTTCACATACATGGATCCTATCTCAGATTTCATGGCCTCAAGCCATTTATCGGAATCTGGGCTCAGCATCACTTCCTCATAGATCGTAGGTTCGTCACGGTCTAGTAACATGACTTCCTGAATAGGATTACGTACCACTTTGGTGCGAAACATACTCTGGTTGACCTACAAGGTTGAGTAGTAACTTGATCTGAAGCTTGATGATCATCATCATTAGCTTCCTTACTAATTGGTGTAGGCATCACTGGAAACGATTTATGTGATGAACCACTTTCCAATTCGAGAGAAGGTACAATTACCTCATCAGTTCCTAAAAAAACAATTACCTCATCAAGTTCTACTTTCCTCCCACTCACTTATTTCGAGAGAAACTCCTTCTCTGGAACAGATCCATTCTTAGCAACAAAGATGTTGCCTTCGGATCTATGATAGAAGGTGTACTCAACAGCTTCTTTTGGGTATCCTATGAAGACACACTTCTCCGATTTGGGTTCGAGCTTATCAGGCTGAAACTTTTTCACATAAGTATCGCAACCCCAAACTTTTAAGAAACGACAGCTCGGGTTTCTGGCTAAACCACAGTTCATACGGTGTCATCTCAACGGATTTAGATGGTTCCCTATTTAACGTGAACACAACTGTCTCTAATACATAACCCCAAAACGATAGTGGTAAATTGGTAAGAGACATCATAGATCGCATCATATCCAATAAAGTACGGTTACGACTTTCGGACACACCATTATGCTATGGTGTTCCAGGTGGCATGAGTTCATGAAACTATTCCACATTATTTTAATTGAAGGCCAAACTCGTAACTCAAATATTCGCCTCCACGATCAGATCATAGAAACTTTATTTTCTTGTTACAATGATTCTCCACTTCACTCTGAAATTCTTTGAACTTTTCAAATGTTTCAGACTTGTGTTTCATCAAGTAGATATACCTATATCTGCTCAAATAATATGTGAAGGTCAAAAAATAACGATAACCGGCGCGAGCCTCAACACTCATCGGACCGCATACATCAGTATGTATTATTTCTAATAAGTCAGTGGCTTGCTCCATTGTTCCAGAGAACGGAGTGTTAGTCATCTTGCCCAAGAGGCATGGTTCACAAGCATCAAGTGATTCATAATCAAGTGATTCCAAAATCACATCAGCATGGAGTTTCTTCATGCGCTTTACACCAATATGACCTAAACGGAAGTGCCACAAATATGTTGCACTATCATTATCAACTTTGCATCTTTTTGGCATCAATATTATGTGTATCACTGTGATCGAGATTCAGTAAACCATTTACATTGGATGTAAGACCATAGAAGGTTTTACTCATGTAAACATAACAATAATTATTCTCTGACTTAAATGAATAACCGTATCGCAATAAACATGATCCAATCATATTCATGCTCAACGCAAACACCAAATAACATTTATTTAGTTCAAATAATAGTCCCGAAGGTAGAGGGGGCATGCGACGGTGATCTTATCAACCTTGGAATCATTTCCAACACACATCGTCACCTGGCCCTCAACTAGTCTCTGTTCATTTTGTAGCACCTGTTTCAAGTTACTAATTATAGCAACTGAACCATTATCAAATACACAGAGGCTACTATGAACACTAGTAAAGTACACATCAATAATATGTATATCATATATACTTTTGTTCACTTTGCCATCCTTCTTATCCGCCAAGTATTTGGGGCAGTTCCGCTTCCAGTGACCATTTGCTTTGCAGTAGAAGCACTTAGTTTCAAGCTTGGGTCTACCTTTGGGCTTCTTCATGGGAGTGGCAACTTGCATGCCATTCTTCTTGAAGTTCCCTTTCTTTCCCTTGCCCTTTTACTTGAAACTAGTGGTCTTGTCAACCATCAACACTTGATGCTTTTCTTGGTTTCTTCCTTCGCCGATTTCAGCATCGTGAAGAGCTCGGGAATCGTTTTCATCATCCCTTGCATATTATAGTTCATCACGAAGCTCCAGTAACTTGGTGATAGTGACTAGAGAACTCTATCAATCACTACCTTATCTGGAAGATTAACTCACACTTGATTCAAGCGATTGTAGTACTCAAACATTCCGAGCACATGCTCACTGGTTGAGCTATTCTCCTCCATCTTGTAGGCAAAGTACTTGTTAGAGGTCTCATACCTCTCGATTCGGGCATGAGTCTGAAATACCAATTTCAGCTCTTGGAACATCTTATATGCTCCGTGGCATTCAAAACATTTTGATGTCCCGGTTTTAAGCCGTAAAGCATGGTGCACTAAACTATCAAGTAGTCATCTTACTGAGCTTCGCAAACGTTCATAACGTCTGCATCCGCTCCTGCAATAGGTCTGTCACCTAGCGGTGCATCAAGGACATAATTCTTCTGTGCAACAATGAGGATAATCCTCAGATCACGGACCCAGTCCGTATTGCTACTATCATCTTTCAACTTATTTTTCTCTAGGAACATATCAAAAATAAACGGGGAGCTAATCGTGAGCTATTGATCTACAACATAGATATGCAAAAACTATCAGGACTAAGTTCATGATAAATTAAAGTTCAATTAATCATATTACTTCAGAACTCCCACTTAGATAGACATCCCTCTACTCATCAAAATGATCACGTGATCCATATCCACTAAACCATGTCCAATCATCACGTGAGATGCAGTAGTTTTCAATGGTGAACATCTCTATGTTGATCATATATTCTATATGATTCATGTTCGACCTTTCGGTCTCAGTGTTTCGAGGCCATATCTGCATATGCTAGGCTCGTCAAGTTTAACCCGAGTATTTTGCATGTGCAAACTGTTTTACACCCGTTGTATGTGAACGTAGAGCTTATCACACTTGATCATCACGTGGTGTCTCGGCACGACGAACTGTCGCAACGGTGCGTACTCAGGGAGAACACTTATACCTTGAAATTTAGTGAGGGATCATCTTATAATGCTACCGCCGTACTAAGCAAAATAAGATGCATAACGGATAAACATCACATGCAGTCAAAATATGTGACATGATATGCCCATCATCATCTTGTGCCATTGATCTCCATCTCCAAAGCACCGTCATGATCTCCATCGTCACCGTCTTGACACCTTGATCTCCATCGTAGTGTCGTTGTCATCTCGCCAACTATTGCTTCTACGACTATCGCTACCGCTTAGTGATAAAGTAAAGCAATTACATGGAGATTGCATTTCATACAATAAAGCGACAACTATAAGGCTCCTGCCAATTGCCGATAACTTATACAAAACATGATCGTCTCATACAATAATTTATATCTCATCACGTCTTGACCATATCACATCACAACATGCCCTGCAAAAACAAGTTAGACGTCCTCTACTTTGTTGTTGCAAGTGTTACGTGGCTACTACGGGCTTCTAGCAAGAACCGTTCTTACCTACGCATCAAAACCACAATGATTTTTCGTCAAGTGTGCTGTTTTAACCTTCAACAAGGACCGGGCGTAGTCAAACTCGATTCAACTAAAGTTGGAGAAACAGACAGCCGCCAGCCACCTGTGTGCGAAGCACATCGGTAGAACCGGTCACATGAGCGTGGTCATGTGATGTTGGTCTGGGCCGCTTCATCGAACAATACCGTCGAATCAAAGTAAGACGTTGGTGGTAAGCAGTATGACTATTATCGCCCACAACTCTTTGTGCTCTACTCGTGCATATCATCTACGCATAGACCTGGCTCGGATGTCACTGTTGGGAACGTAGCATGCAATTTCAAAAAAAATCCTACGATCACGCAAGATCTATCTAGGAGATGCATAGAAACAAGATGGGAGAGTGCGTCCACGTACCCTCGTAGACCGAAAGCGGAAGCGTTAGGTTAACGCGGTTGATGTAGTCGAACGTCTTCACTATCCAACCGATCCAAGTACCGAACGTACGACACCTCCGTGTTCAGCACACGTTCAGCTCGATGACGTCCCTCGAACTCCTGATCTAGTCGGGGGTCGAGGGAGAGTTCCGTCAGCATGATGGCGTGGTGATAGTGATGTGATCCGTGCAGGACTTCACCTAAGCACTAAGATGCTATGACCGGAGGAGCAAACTTTGGAGAGAGACGCCGCACACGGCTTGGAACAATTGTTGTGTCTCCAAGGGGTGCCCTGCCCACGTATATAAATTAGGGAGAGGGAGGAAGCCGGCCCTAGGGGGCACGCCATAAGGGGAATCCAACTAGGAAACCCAGTCCTAGTAGGATTCGACCCCTCTTCTTTTCCTTCTCATGGAGGGGGAAAGGAGAGGGAGTAGGAGAAGGAAAGGGGGTGACACCCCCTTTCTTAATCCAATTCGGCCTCCTCCCTTGTGGTGGGTGCACCAGCCCCTTGTGGGCTTGTTAGCCTCCCTCCTATGGCCCTTATGGCCCATATCTTTCCCCGGGGGTTCCGGTAACCCCTCCAGTACTCCGGTATGTACCCGATACACTCCGGAACCCTTCCGGTGTCCAAATACTACCTTCCAATATATCAATCTTTACCTCTCAACCATTTCGAGACTCCTCGTCATGTCCGTGATCTCATCCGGGACTCCGAACAAACTTTGGTCACCAAAACACATAACTCATAATACAAATCGTCATTGAACGTTAAGCGTGCGGACCTTACGGGTTCGAGAACTATGTAAACATGACCGTGACACATCTTTGGTCAATAACCAGTAGTGGAACCTGGATGCTCATATTGGTTACTACATATTCTACGAAGATCTTTATCGGTCAAACCGCAATGACAACATACGTCATTCCCTTGGTCATCGGTATGTTACTTGCCAAAGATTTGATCGTCGGTATCCTTATACCTAGTTCAATCTCGTTACTGGCAAGTCTCTTTACTCGTTCCGTAATGTATCATCCCGCAACTAACTCATTAGTCACATTGCTTGCAAGGCTTAGAGTGATGTGCATTACCGAGAGGGCCGAGAGATACCTCTCCGATACTCGGAGTGACAAATCCTATTCTCGATCTATGCCAACCCAACAAACACCTTCAGAGAGACCTGTAGAGAATCTTTATAATCACCCAGTTACGTTGTGACGTTTGATAGCACACAAGGTGTTCCTCCGGTATTCGGGAGTTGCATAATCTCATAGTCAAAGGAATATGTATAAGTCATGAAGAAAGCAATAGCAATAAAACTTAACGATCATTATGCTAAGCTAACGGATGGGTCTTGTCCATCACATCATTCTCCTAATGATGTGATACCATTCATCAAATGGCAACACATGTCTATGGTCAGGAAACTTAACCATCTTTGTTTAACGAGCTAGTTAAGTAGAGGCATACTAGGGACACTTTGTTTTGTCTATGTATTCATACATGTATCAAGTTTCCGGTTAATACAATTCTAGCATGAATAATAAACATTTATCATGATATAAGGAAATATAAATAACAACTTTATTATTGCCTCTAGGGCATATTTCCTTCACTATGTTCTAGATCCGATCTTGCATGTTATAGACACCTACTACGTGTTATGATCCGGCAAACCCGGAGTGGCAGAAGTCGGGACACTTCCTGGTAATGACCATAGTTTGAGGAGTTCATTTATTCACCGTGTGTTAATGCTTTGTTCCGGTTCTCTATTAAAAGGAGGTCTTAATATCCCTTAGTTTCCAATAGGACCCTGCTACCACAGGAGGGGAGGACAAAAGATGTCATCCAAGTTCTTTCCATAATCACGTATGACTATTTATGGAATGCATGCCTACATTATATTTATGAACTGGAGCTAGTGCCATATCGCCCTAGGTTATGGTTGTTATATGATGAATATCATCCAACGAATTCACTGATCCAATGCCTACGAATTTCTCTCATATTGTTCTTGCTAAGTTACTATTCTATTGTCACTATTGCGCTTGCTACAAAATCATTGCTAAGATAATAAATCTCCAGGTGTGGTTGAATTGACAACTCAACTGCTAATACTTACAAATATTCTTTGGCTCCCCTTGTGTCGAATCAATAAATTTGGGTTGAATACTCTACCCTCGAAATCTGTTGCGATCCTCTATACTCGTTGGTTATCATGGTTCCCCTCCTGGGTCCTCTCCTCGCTTCGTGGCCAGCCTATAAGAAAACAAGGACATGAACTAGATCCAGAACACTACCAGGCACACTAGTCACCACTACCGCTACAGCCCACATTCATCATGCTCACCGTGAAGCCGTCCACGGCGCCCATGGCAACGGCCGCGTTCCTGCTGCTGTTCCTTGTAGCGGCGGCTTCCGCTGATGAGTGCAGGAGGCCCTACTTCACCTGTTAGCACGCGATGACCCACCCTGAGATTGCCCTGGCACAGGAGAGGTGTTGCGATGATTTCTCTCATACCCTGGAGGACTGCACCTGCGGTGTCATCCGGAGGCTCCGCGCGGAGGGACTCAACGATGGGACCGTCTCGTGCCTCCGTGATGCCGGCTTCCTGCAGATGCAGAGCGGCCTCCGCGGATCCAATGACTCCTCTTCTTCCACCTGATTCCGGCGGCCTACGCCGGCATTCGTTTTTGTTTCCCCGCGTTCGTTTTCTTTCTCAGTTTTTTTGGAATAAAAACAGTGTCGATCTGTCAGGCTAGCTCCAGCTAGGCCGCTCTTCATTTTGAACTTCGTACCAACTCTTGTAAGTTGTAACCCCATCGCGTTTCGTCCTTGTGGCTTGTGCTAGCTGTTCATGTGTTTGTTCGTTTCTTTCTTTTTGCGAAGAGGCTGCGCTCCGTTTTTGCCAGCTTCCATTACCACATTCTTCCCGAAGCAGCAGGTGCCACATCCTTGAACAAACGACACATGCATAGATCAAGGATCAACCAACTAATAGGAGTAGGTGTGGCTAGGTCTCAGTCGATTGAGACTTAACAAAGTCTTAGTCAAATGAGTCAACATAGAAAACAGACGAAAGAAAAAATAAAAATGAAAATTTGCACTGATCTTCATGTAAGATCTCACGAATATAGTGTCGACTGAGACTTTGATAAGACTATCGATCGGGATTTAGCAATCCCGATAGGAGTAACAGAAAGATCATTCTTTGTTGCATCAATTGCCATGGAAATATGATAAATTACTAATTATCCATCGCCACTTTCCTCCCGAGAATCATGTCAGGATAGGGTGTTGGAGCAGTACAATTTCTTCTATGTCCCTAGAGCCGGATTAACTGGCAGGAAATTAATCTTCAGGAGACGCGTAAGTCATTATTTCTAGAATCAATGCTATTACTAGGTTCATTACTTTGTTTTTTATTAGATGATGGATAATCACCATAAGTACCAAAGGCGACAGGCGTCCCAGTTTGTCCTTAGGAGAGGGGGGAACATGTATTGATTTGTCGATCTCTTACAAAAAATCATAAATATGGTCACCCAAGGCTCTTTCGTTAGATGGAGGTAAACTTTCTAGGTCTCTACATCCCAATAACACACAAATAGAGTCAGGTCTATCCAGAGTAGACAAGTGAATCTCTAAAAACACAACAACATTGGATCTCAGCATACGCAAGAATTCTCTCAATTCATTTATCAAGGGCAATGGGGCACTTTACCAACTTTCACCTAGGCCATTCACATATCATCATTTGTCACCCTTAGAAGAAGTCTACAACAAGGTTCTTCCAGCTCTGGTGTGGGAGGGGCGATGACGTTGGCGCGCTCTCAACTCGCTCCAGTTCTTATAGTTGTCGCTATGTGGTTCCTAGACCTGGTTGTAATTTATGTTACTTCCGGTGCTCTTTGTAGTGCCATGACACATTTTAAATAGATCGAAAGTTTTACCTGAAAGAAGAAGTCCGATGAGAAAGAAAACTTAATGAAGCATCAGCAGTTTTCATCCGTGTAGAACCATAATTTACAACCCTGTTGAATTCCCATTGATGCTTGTGCGGAATAAAATCGCTGTCAACATCTCACACTAGTAGTAAACGTGGCTTTGGTTGAGGCCTGGGTAAGGGCATTAATCCCGGTTCACTCACAAACCGGGACCAAAGGGGGCATCAGTCCCGGTTCCTGAGGCCAGGGCGCCGGCCGGGCCTCGGGCGCCATTGGTCCCGGTTCGTCTGACACTTTTGGTCCCGGTTCCAGTCACAAACCGGGAACAATAGGCCTCGCTCCTGGCCCATCACCTTTGTAATTCTTACTTGTATGATTTAGATAGATACTTGTATAATTTTCTTACTTTTATTATTGTTTGTTATTATATAGTGCGATGGCTTTCGTATCCGCCCCCGTCGGCCCTCGTCCTGTCTATGATTCAGATGCGGTATATATTACCTTTTATAACTATTTGTTTCATTTAGTGTTTATGACAATTATACGGACCAACGTGACATAGATGTTTTTATCTAGGAGGTTTGTGAACCGGAAATTCCAACCGACCCTCTTGTCGAGAGGTTAATTTTAGTTGAAAAAGAAAACAACTACTTGAAGACAAAATTGAAAAGAATTGAGGAGGAGAAGATGAAATTGGAGTTGCATGTTGCGGATGTCGTCGATGATCACAGATCAAGATGGATGCAATGCGATTGAAGATTAGAAAGATTAGAAAACAGGCTATTCATACTAAGGCTTGGTATCATTATGCCGTTGCATCAATTGTTACCTTAGTTTCGATTATGATCGCATTTGTTGTTGCAATGAGAAGTTTTACATAGTTTCAATATATGGTTTAATTAGATGCTCTAGAGAGCAATATGTTGTTCAATGAGAACTATGTATGCACTTTATTTATTTATTTTTTAAGTAATAACATTTGATCACTACTGTACTTTGGTTTTAATGTGATGATGAACTTCTGTTAATTTGGTCACTTCTCTATTCATGATGTTCTGTAATGTTTTTTGACACACTTAATTATATATAATGCATGCAGATGAACCGGTAATGGATGTACGGTGACAGACGCACCTCCATGTACATTAAGGGCATGCATAATTTTCTCGAAGTGGCTGAGGCAAACAAGCAGAATGGTTTTATGTGTTGTCCATGCCCTATCTATGGGAATACGAAGTCTTACTCTGACTCAAAAACCCTTCACATCCAGCTGCTTGAGAAGGGTTTCAAGCCACACTATAATGTTTGGACCAAGCATGGAGAAAGAGGGGTTAAGATGGAAGACAACAAAGAAGAAGAGGATGATGACAACTATCCGCCCCCTGAATATGGTGATGCTGCAACGGGGGAAGCTAAAGATCAAGAGGAACTAGATGATGTGCCCGATGATAATCTTCGCTGGGTCATTGTTGATGCAAAGAGACAATGCCAAATTGAAATGGAGAAGTTGAAGTTTGATCGCATGTTAGAGGATCACAAAAAAGGGTTGTACCCAAATTGTGAAAATGGCAACACAAAGCTTGGTACCACACTGGAATTTCTGTAATGGAAGGCAGACAATGGTGTATCTCACAACGGGTTTGAGAAGCTACTTAAAATATTGAAGAAGAAGCTTCCAAAGGATAACGAATTACCCGACAGTACGTACGGAGCAAAGAAGGTTCTATGCCCTCTAGGATTGGAGGTGCAGAAGATACATGCATGCCCTAATGACTGCATCCTCTACCGTGGTGCGTACGAGGATTTGAACGCATGCCCGGTATGCGGTGCATTGCGGTATAAGATCAGAGGAGATGACCCTAGTGATTTTGAGCGTGAGCGCCCCAGGAAGAGGGTTCCTACCAAGGTGATGTGGTATGCTCCTATAATACCACGATTCAAACGTCCGTTCAAAAACAAAGAGCATGCCAAGTTGATGCGATGGCACAAAGAGGACCATAAGAAAGACGGGAAGTTGAGAGCACCCGTTGACGGGTCGCAGTGGAGAAAAATCGAGAGAACATGGGGGGACATTGCAGGTGACGCAAGGAACGTATGGTTTGGTTGAAGCACAGATGTCATTAATGCTTTTAGGGAGCAGAGCAGCAATCATAGCACCTGGCCCATGACTCTATGTATCTATAAACTTCCTCCTTGGTTGTGCATGAAGCGGAAGTTCATTATGATGCCAGTGCTCATCCAAGGCCCTAAGCAACCCGGCAACGACATTGATGTGTACCTAAGGCCATTAGTTGAAGAACTTTTACATCCGTGGAATGGAAAAGGTGTACGTGTGGGGCATGAGCACGACCAGGAGGAATTTGACCTAAATGCGTTGTAGTTTGTAACCATCAATGATTGGCCTACTCTCAGTAACCTTTCACGACAGACAAACAAGGGATACCACGCATGCATGCAGTGTTTAGATGACACCGAAAGTATGTATTTGGACAAAGGCAGGAATAATATGTACCTAGGACATCGTCGATTTCTTCCAACCAAGCATCAATGTTGAAAGAAAGGCAAGCATTTCAAAGGTGAGGCAGATCACCGGAAGAAGCCCGCCGTCCGTACTGGTGATCACATACTTGATATGGTCAATGATTTACAAGTAATCTTTGGAAAGGGTCCCGACGGACTATTTGTTCCGAATGACGCTAAGGGACGCGCAGCCATGTGGAAGAAGAAATCGATATTTTGAGACCTACCCTATTGAAAAGACCTAGAGGTCCGCTCTGCAATCGACGCGATGCACATGATGCAGAATCTTTGCGTGTACCTACTCACTACTGGAATCCACTTCTTTGCCTTCTGCCACTTCTTTGCCGTCCGCTTGCTGATGGCAAAGAATGTCTTTCCCGTCAGCCACAAGAAAATGGACGGCAAAGATGTGGCTGATGGCAAACAAAGTCTTTGTCATCAGCAAGTTCTTTGCCATCCGCTGGCTGACGGCAAAGAATCTTTGCCATCCCCTAGCAGACGTCAAAGAGGTGGGTGGGTCCAGTTATTGTAACCAACTCAAGCCCACCGGACCCACCTCTTTGCCATCCGCAAGCGGACGACAAAGAGGCGGGTACGTTAACAGCTGTCCCGCCCCCCTCTATTCTCTCCACTCTCTCATTCCTCCCCACCCACACCCGTGCCGCCGCCGCGGACCCCGTCTGCCGTAGCCGGCCGTCCCGCCGCCCCGCACCCCTCCCCTGTGGCCCCCGACCTCCACCGCACCCCCGCCGCCCCTTCCACGTCGCCCCGCCCCCGCCCCCTCCCCTCCGTCGCCATCCCCCACGCACACCGGCCCGCGCCGCTGCCGCCGACCCCGTCCGGCGTAGCCGGCCGCCCTGCACCCCTCCCCGACCTCCACCGCGGCCCCGCCGCCTCTTCCACGTCGGGCAGCCCCGCCGCGGCCGTCCCCGCCCCGTCCCGCCGCGACCGTCCGGCCTCCCCCTCCACCGGGTCGCCACCTCCTCCAGCGGCCGCCGCAACCGTCCGGCCTCCCCCTCCACCAGGTGAGGTCCTCCCCTTTTTTGTTTAATTAGTTTCTTATTGTTTCTTTTAGTTTAGTTTCTGTTTTAGTTATAGTTTTAGTTTAGTTTTAGTTTTAGTTTAGTTTTAGTTTAGTTTATTTTAGATTAGTTTTAGTTTATTTTATTTTAGTTTATTTCAGATTAGTTTTAGTTTTAGTTTATTTTAGTTCAGTTTATTTTAGATTAGTTTTAGTTTTAGTTTAGAAGAAGTAGAAGGAGGAGGGAGGAACAGGAGGAGGGAGAAGAAGAAAGAAGAAAAGAAGAAGAAGAGGAAAAAGGAGGAGGAGAAGAAGAAGAAGCAGAAGAAGAAGAAGAAAGAGGAGAGGAGGAAGAGAAGAAGAAGAAGAAGAAAGAGGAGAGGAGGAGAAGAAGAAGAAGAGAAGAAGAAAAGGAAAAAAGAGACCCCGACCTGACCCCCAACACCCGATCGACACCCCAACACATCGGCACGACACCCCGACCCCCGACCCCCTGACACCACACCCCGACCCCGACCCCGACCCCCGACCAACCGACACCCCGACACCACACCCCGACCCCGACCCCGACCCCGACCCCGACACCCCGACCCTGACACGACACCTCGGCACGACACCCTGACCCCGACACCCTGACACCACACCCCGACCACGACCCCGACCACCGACACCCCGACATCTGACACCCCGACCACCGACACCCTGACACCACACCCACCCTTACCCCGACCCTCGACACCCTCACACCACACCCCTACCCTGACACCCTGACACCCCGACCCCGACACGACACCCCGAGACGACACCCCGACCCCGACACCCCGACACCCTGACACCACACCCCGACCCCATATATATTTGTGTTGATTGGCTGTATTTTTATTATGGTCATGATTATGATACACATAAATTATATACATATTATTATGTTCATGTTAGGTATCCAAATTTTTTATGTTGTACTAATTTCATTTACTTTTTGTCATTGCAGGTGTTCACAGGATGGTGGGCAAGGGTCCAGAGCGCCCCGATCCTCCTGCGAGCGCTACTGGGAGGGGTGGTTCCATTATTCCAGCCCAGCCCCTCCGGAGAGCGCTGCTAGATAGTATGCAGACAACTCCGGCGGGAGCTTCTTCTTCGGCTGGGAGAGGTCGGGGGAGTACGAAGAAGCCTGCTAGAGGTGGACGTGGTAGCGGGAGAGGTAGGAAGGCTGTTACGCCTTCCTCGCCGCCACCCTCAACTGATTCACCCGACCACAGGAGTGCTCCGTCTGACGTGGACCCGTCTCGGACTCCGGTCCATGAGCCTCCGGTCGCTGATCCTTCCCCCCACCAGACTCGGGTCGCCGATCCTTCGCCCCACGTGAGTCCGGTCCCAGAGTCTTTGTCTCAGAAGTCTCTGGTCACGGGGTCTTCGTCCCAGAAGACTCCGGTCACGGGGTCTTCGGCCCACGAGACTCCGGGGGCTAGTGGCTTGGAGGATGGTAGCGAGGACACCTTTTCAGAAGATAGCTATAGCGACGACGAGCTGGTTGAGAAGGGCAAGAAGGTCTACAAGCGTGGCTGTACAAAGCTCCTGCCCGTGCCGACGACCCCCGACCAGAGGTGGTTGATTGCGCCTAAAGGGTTGAAGTAAGTGCATTTACCATTTTTTAACCTTTTTGCCTTCATGTTCCTTCAAATTAATATCTAATGGGTTGGCCTTGTCATACTGCAGGGGCTGGGTACGCCCCCGTAGGCCCAACCAGGTCCTTGGTGTGCTTTGCCGGCAGCACTTCCCTGGGTGGGTCACGTTGCCCGGTGAGGGTCAGGTTCAACGGCTAGCACTGACCTGGGAGCTGTACTCGGTTGCCCCGGCCCCGCCGGAGGAGAGGGTCGACGGCGTCTTGTGTGAGACGGTGGCCGACATTGTGTTCCGTCGGTTTTGGATAATTTCTCCTTTACGGAATTAAAAATCAACACTACCTAGTGATTGTACTAATCAGTGTTGCCTTGTTTGATTGCAGACCTTCTACAGGGTTTCAGAGGGAGAGCAGGAGGCCGCGTGTATGGTTGTCCAAAATGAGTGCAAGCACCTACTTTAGAACTTAAGGCACGAGGGTCGAGTGCAGGCCGTTCGAGACTACTACGCCTCGAAGGGTATTAGGAGGGGCAAGCAGAAGTGTCGCGACAAGTTTCTGAGTAAGGAGAAGTACATGCAGGTAATTACCTATTCTTAAGGCCTTGAACTTAGTTTTCTTGATTCGATTCGTAGGCGTAGCGCTGAAATTTCTCTTGACTCACTTAGGTGCCCCCGAGATGGTGTGTGGATAAGATGGACTGTTGGGAGGCGTTGGTGGATGCGTGGTGCTCTGCCCAATGGAAAGTCGAACACCAAAGGGCCAAGCATAAGCGCGACCAAATGGAAGGCGTGCCACACCATCAAGGGAGCTCCAACCTATTTGAGTACGGGGATAACTGGGTATGTAGTTTGCTACATGATTCATGCAATTCATTATTCATGCTAGCATTTATCCCTTCCAAAATGACTTAATTAATATGCTTAGTTAGTTAAACGATGGCATAACTACCTTTGATAGTTCATTTATGACATATTTAGCTCTAAAATGACATAATAACCTTAGATAGCTCTATAAAATGACTTAATATGCTATAGTTAGCTCTAAAATGACATAATAACCTTGGATAGCTCAATAATGACATAATTAGCATACTTTGGTCAAAAATGGCATAATAATCTTGCTTACCTCGAAAATGACCTAAACTTAGCTTATTTTCCTCGAATATGACATAATAACCTTTCTTAGCTCCAAAATGACCTATTTACATAGCAATATCATTCTTCATGCTAGCTTGAGCCCTTAACTAATATTTTGTTCCTCTCTCTCACGCGCACCATCACAAGAAGCCTGTGCCACGTCTGTTCGACCTCTATGGCATGGCCCATATGGCCCCGTACAAGAAGGCCAAGCCATTCACAGAGTCTGACCTAGATGATCCAGACAGCTTCACCAACAAGACCTCCCACCACAAGCTTGTGAAGTACAGACACGAGGGGAAGGTGAGGAAAGGGGAGGACTTTAACCCGAGCCAGGATCCTTTTGATACAGAGCTGGTGATGATATCTGGTGGCGGGAGGTCCCATGGCTCTCTAGCCATTGGTGATGGACTGATACGTTGTCCTAAGACTCTCCCGCAGATCAAGAAGCACCTGAGTAGCTCTGGTCCTGAGATAACGCCTCGTGTACGGCCCGCGGAGATCGCCATGGCGGTTAGTAATACGGACTCTCTCATCTTTCCTCCATTACATTGTGTGTGCGTCCGTCGATGATTACAATGCTAACGAGGAGTGGTGTGTTGCAGGCTATTGTTGAGAAAGAGAGATTGAAGACGAAGGAGCTTGTGGAGGAGGCAAAAAGGGAGGCACAAAGGGAGGCGGCGGAGAGGGAGAGGGAGATGGAGGAGAGGACAACTAAGCTGTTGGAGGAGGAGAGGAACCGGAACGACAGCGCTAACCGGGCCCTATACGAGCTCATCGTGGTACGTTTCTCGTGCATATTAGCCCAATCATGCACGTAATGTTCGCATTACTATCTAATATGACTGACTCGTGAGAACCAAATGTGCAGAGCTTGTGCGAGAAAAACGGTCAGGCCCCTCCGCCGATGCCCCAGATTGCTCTGGCGACCACGGTGAGTTTGATTTGAATGGCCGTTGCTTACTAGTATTCACATTTCAGTTTGCGAACTTGCTAACGAGACATTATGGGAAATGATCTTTGGTGCAGCATGGCTCCCGACAAGCATTGACCACTCCTTCTGCCAATGCCGGAACCCCGACCGGTCCTTCACCTCCGTGATAACGGTATTTTTCTTCTTAATTAGCGTGTTTAGTCCATTTATGACATAATTTAGCCTATTCAGTCCACAAATGACAAAATAAGATGAAGAAAATCAAGGTAGAGGAAGGAAAGAAGGAATAGGAAGAAAAGAAGAAGAAGAAGAAGAAGAAGAAGAAGGAGAAAAAAAGAAGACTAGAAGCTCTTCTTCTTCTTCTAGTTTTGTTCTTCTTCTCCAAAATGAAGTTAGCTCTAAGTTATATAAAAAATGGCATAATTAGCTAGGTAAGCTCAAAAATGGCATTTTTCTTCTTATTTAGCCTATTTAGTCCATTTATGACATAATTTAGCCTATTTAGTCCACAAATGACATAATAAGATGAAGAAAATCCAGGAAGAGGAAGAAAAGAAGGAATAGGAAGAAAAGAAGAAGAAGAAAAAGAAGAAGAAGAAAAGAAGAAGAAGAAGTTCTTCTTCTAGTCTTCTTCTTCTTCTTCTTCTTCTTCTAGTTTTGTTCTTTTCTCCAAAATGACGTTAGCTCTAAGTTATATCAAAGATGGCATAATATGCTTAGTTCACTCAAAAATGGCACAATTAGCTAGGTTAGCTCCATTTTACCTAAGTATGCTTACTTCTTCTTCATTTCTTCTTCTTCTTCTTCTTCTTCTTCTGATTCTAGTCTTCTTCTTCTAACTTTCTTGTTTCCCATTTTGGAGATTTAATTCACTATATGGAAGCTTGCATGGATGGAGTGCTTGTTTCCCTTTTCTTTTTTTTGTTTGTATCGATGAAAGATGTGGAATTTGTTATATGGATGCATGGAACAATTTGTTGGATGAACATTGTGATGTTACTGTAATATGTATGGATGGAACTCTGTTTCTTATTATGTACGTATGTTGTCATGGATGGAGCTATGTGTTGGATACATCATATGTCTACTGTGCATGTGAAAAAAATATGTATATCTGTGTGTGAATTCTTGAGAAATTAAATGGATTCAAATAAAAATAGGGGATATGTAGCCTCTTTGCCGTCTGCAGACGGCAAAGAGGACATGTGGCAGCTTCCCGTAAAACCTGGGAACACTGGTTGCCTATTTGGTCACTTTGCCGTCTGCCAGCGGACGACAAAGATTCAAATCACTTAGCCGTCTGCCAGCGGACGGCATAGCTGGCCACGTGGCAGCTTCCCAGCACTGCGTAGCTGAGCTCTTTGCTGTCTGTCAGCGGACGGCAAAGAGCTTTGACTCTTTGCCGTCCACTGACGGACGACAAAGAGCGCCGTTAACCCCCTAGCAGCTCTCACGCCACTGTACTGCCGTCCGTTGTCTTCCTGGAAGCGGACGACAAAGAAGGCCTTTGCTGGCACGTGTTCAGACGGACAGTTTGCCGTCTGCTGGAGGACGGCAAAGACGTTTGCCGTCCGTGATCCATGCCTTTGCCGTCCACCATGGCGGACGACAAAGAAGCTGATTCCAGTAGTGACTAGGCTTCTTGGGCGTGTATGAGAAGACAAAAGATACACCGGAGGCACGGGAGGACCAGCAACATGTGCACGAAAAAGGACGGCATGCATCCAAAGCAGTATGAATGCCTGCTTAGTATGAAGAACCCGTCTCGCTTCTCGTCCAATATAAAGGGAAAAATAAATATGGCAGAGAAAAAGTTCCAGAACCTAAAGTCTCATGACTTCCACGTCATTATGACGCAACTACTTCCGGTTGCATTGAGGGGGCTTCTACCGGAAAACGTTCGATTAGCCATTGTGAAGCTATGTACATTCCTCAATGCAATCCCTCAGAAGGTAATCGATCGAGAAATCCTACCAATGTTAAGGAGTGATTTGGTGCAATGTCTTCTCAGTTTCGAGCTGGTGTTCCCACCATCCTTCTTCAATATCATGACGCACATCCTAGTTCATCTAGCCGACGAGATTGCCATTCTGGGCCCTGTATTTCTGCACAATATGTTCCCCTTTGAGAGGTTCATGGGAATCTTAAAGAAATATGTTCGTAACCGTGCTAGGCTAGAAGGAAGCATCTCCATGGGCCATCAAACAGAGGAGGTCATTGGGTTTTGTGTTGACTTCATTCCCGGCTTTAAGAAGATTGGTCTCACTCAATCGCGGTATGAGGGGAGACTGACTAGAAAAGGCACACTAGGAGCGGACTCAATAATATGTAGGGACGGGCATTCTTGGTCTCAAGCACACTACACAGTTCTACAGAATTCTACCTTGGTGACTCCGTATGTCAGTGAACACAAGAATATTCTGCGCTCCAAACACCCGGAGCAGTGTGACGACTGGATTACATGTGAACACATCAGGACTTTCGGCAGTTGGTTGCAAACACATCTCATGGGTGACAACACTGTTGCCCATGAGCTTGATACGTCTCCAACGTATCTATAATTTACGAAGTATTCATGCTGTTTTATTATCATTCTTGGATGTTTTACAATCATTTTATAGCAACTTTATATCATTTTTTGGGACTAACCTATTGACCAAGTGCCTAGTGCTAGTTGCTGTTTTTTGCTTGTTTTTTTACATCGCCGGAAATGAATATCAAACAGAGTCCAAACACCGCAAAACTTTTTGTGGATTTTCTTATGGACCAAAAGACTTCCGATAGGCCACAGCAGCACCTGGGGGTGCCCCGAGGGGGCACAACCCACCAGGGGGCACCAGGGCACCGCCTCTTTGCCCTACAAAATCCCAAATATTCCAAAACCCTTCGGGGTAGACCTAGATCAGAAGTTCTGCCGTCGCAAGGCCTCTGTATCCATGAGATACAATCTAGGCCCTGTTCCGGCACCCTGCCGGAGGGGGGGAATCATCTCCAGTAGTCATCTTCATCATCCCGGCGGCCAATATGATGAGGAGGGAGTAGTCCACCCTCGGGGCTAAGGGTTTGTACCGGTAACTATGTGTTTAATCTCTCTCTCGTGTTCTCGAGATGTCACGATCTTGATGTATCACGGGCTTTGTTAATATAGTCGGATCATATGGTGTTTTCCCCTCTCTCTCTTGTTGTGATGAATTGAGTTTTTCCCTTTGAGATTTCATTGTTATTAGATTGAATACTTTTATGGATTTTGAGAACACTTGATATATGTATTGCAATTGAATACTCGTGGTGACAATGGGGTATCGTATTGATTCACTTGATATATGCTTTGGCACTGAACTCGCGGGTTCCCGAGGTGACATTGGGGTAATCTATGCATAGGGGTTGATGCACGTTCTTGTCTTTGTTTCTCCGGTAGAAATCTTAGGGCACTCTTTGAAGTTCTTTGTGTCGGATTGAGTATTATGAATATGAATTTGCTTTGGTGTTATTTTAGTACGAACTCTAGAATAGATCGAACGGAAAGAATAGCTTTGTGTTATTTTAGTACGAACTCTTGAATAGATCAAACGTAAAGAATAGATTTGAGGTGGTTTCGTACCCTACAAACAATTTCTTCTTATGTTCTCTGCTAGGTAGGAACTTTGGAGTGATTCTTCATTGCACTTTGAGGGATGGTTATATGATCCAATTATATTAGCATTGTTGAGAGATTGCACTAGCGAAAGTACAAACCCTAGGCCTTGTTTCTAAGCATTGCAATACCAGTTTTGTGCCCATTTACTATTTTCTACCTTGATGTTTTTATTTATTCAGATTATAAAAATATATTTCTACCATCCATATTACACTTTTATCACCATCTCTTCGCCGAACTAGTGCACCTATACAATTTTCCATTGTATTGGGTGTGTTGGGGACACACGAGATTTCTTGTATTTGGTTGTAGTGTTGTTTGAAAGAGACCATCTTCATCCTACACCTCCCACGGATTGATAAACCTTAGGTCATCCACTTGACTACTGACCTACAAAACTCTACCCTTGGAGGCCCAACACGAGTCTACAAGAATAAAGTTGCGTAATAGACATCAAGCTCTTTCTGGCGCTGTTGCCGGGGAGGTTAGGTAAGCGGCACTCACATCCCGTCAACAAAGCTCTTTTATGGTGCCGTTGCCGGGGAGGTGAGTGTATGAAGGTATATCTTTGGATCTTGCAATTGCATCTTTTAGTTTCTTGTTTTATCACTAGTTTGGTTTATAAAAGAAAACTACAAAAAAATGGAATTGAGGTTGCATCATATAGTTCATCTTTATAATGTCTTTCGTGAAAATGATGGAAAGGAAAATTGTGCTCAATTGAGATAGAAGAATATGAATTCTTTGGATATCCACGATGCTAATGATATGCAAAGCCATAAGCTTGGGATGCTATGTTTGATGAAGATGATATTTTTAGTCCCCCAAGATTTGATGTGCAAATTTGTTATAATGATTGTATGCCCCCTATTTATGATGACTATATTGATGACAGTGGTTTCGGAGAGGTCGTGACTTTATTTAATGATGATTCCACTATATTGGAAGAGGTTGCAATTGATTATGAAAACAAAGTTCCTATCTATGATGATTATGGTGATGACATGTATGCTATAAATAATAATGATAACCATGAAACTTTTTATCATGATTTCAATTCCAATCAAGTATCTCATGATAGTTATTTTGTTGAGTTTGCTCCCACCAATATTCATGATAATAAATTTGCTTATGTGGAGAGTAACGAAATTTCTATGCTTATGCATCATGAAAAGAGTGCTTTATGTGATAGTTATATTGTTGAATTCATTCACGATGCTACTGAAAATTATTATGAGAGAGGAATATATGCTTGTAGGCTTCTCACTAATATCAAGTTTCCTCTCTTTATGTTGAAAGTTTTGAAGTTGCACTTGTTTTGCCTTCCTATGCTAGTTGATTCTTGCTTCCATAAATTATTTACTCGCAAAATCCCTGTACATAGGAAGTGGATTAGACTTAAATGTTCTTGCCATCTGATTCATGATGCTCTTGTTATGTTTCAATTCGTATCTTTTATGTGAGCATCATTTAAATCATCATGCCTAGCTAAAAGGAATTAAGGAAAAGTGTTTGTTGGGAGATAACCCAATACTTTTACCTACTGTTTTTATGTGTTAACATGATTAGGCTACTGTAGTAATAATTTTTATTGCTTTTGTTTCAATGAAGTGCCAAGTAAAGCCTTTGGGATAGTGTGGATGATAGTTGACTTGAATCTGTGCAAAAACAGAAACTTTTGCGCTCAGTCCAGGAATTTTGAAAATTCACTAAAACGTGATTTTTATCTGAAATTTTTAAAGGTGATAGATACAAAATTCTATACGTTGTCCAAATTGTTCAGAATTTTTGGAACAGCAGAAGTATGGTTGGAGTACAGATTACTACAGATTGTTCTGTTTTTGACAAATTATATTTTCAATGCGTAGTTTGCTTGTTTTCTAGTTTCTATGGCTTATGTTGCTCAACATAAATTATGGAAATGATATGCTACAGTACGAATTGTGTGGAAACAATTATGAATCTTGTCTTTGACAATACCAGAGTGAAATGGTTTGCTATTTATCATACTAACCTCTGTCACGAAGTTCCGTTAAGTTTTGTGTGATTGAAGTTTTCAAGTTTTGGGTGAGATGTCGATATGTGGAGAATAAGGAGGGACAAGACCCTAAGCTTGGGGATGCCCAAGGCACCCCAAGGTAATATTCAAGGAATATCCAAGAAACAAAGCTTGGGGATGCCCCGGAAGGCATCCCCTCTTTCGTCTCCAACATTATCGGTAACCTCACTTGGAGCAATGTTTTCATTTGTCACATGCTATGTGTTTTACTTGGAGCGTCATTTTATTTTGTTAGGGTTTGCTTGCTGTTATTTAGAATAATGTTTTGCATCTTTCTTTTCAATAAAAATGTCAAGTATAGCGTTTGCCATGCTTATTTTGCAAGTCTACATGTTGCTGTTTCAAAACTGAAAGTTTATCGCTGTTGCAAAAATTCCCTAGAAAAGTCAGAATGTGATAAAATGTTGAAAGTTTTTCCACATTAAGCTCCGATAAAGTTTCTATAGTGTGGTGAATTTTCATAATATTTGAATTTGAATAAGTATGGATACTCTTGCATTCTTTACGGACTGTATTGTTTTGGCAGATTGCTGTTATGTTTGCATTGTCTGCATATGTTTGCTTGTTTAATGATTCTATTCGAGGATAGGAGTATTAAATATGCAGAGGCATTTAGTATGCAATGTTGAATAATAATTTTTGTGATTTGCTACAATAGAGATTGATAAGGTTTTTGCATTGGTTTATACTAACTTATCTCACGAGTTCTTGTTGAGTTTTGTGTGGATGTAGTTTTTGAGAGGAATTAAGGAGACACAAAAGCTCAAGCTTGGGGATGCGCAAGGCATCCCAAGTTAATATTCCAAGGAGTCTCAAGCATCTAAGCTTGGGGATGCCCCGGTAGGCATCCCACCTTCCTTCTTCAACAATTATCGGTTAGTACCGGTTGATCCTATGTTTTTGCTTCTTCACATGATGTGTGCTATTGTTGGAATGCCATTTTGTTTTGTTTGCTGTTTTAATAAAATACTTAGATCAGAAACTTTTAAATAAGAGAGAGTCTTCAAATAGCTACCCATTTACTTAACTACTCGCATGATCTTCACTTATATCTTTTTCGAGTAGCTTGTCATTTACTTTTGTGCTTCACTTATATCCTATGAGTAAATTGTTGAATAAATTGAATGTCATGAAGTTGAAATCATATCTTGCCTAGTGGTAGCTTCACATTGGGTTTAGAAAGTAGAATCTTTTGAGGCTTGACAATCACAATATTGGTCATACAAGCAATTCATGAATGATTACTAGAAGGAAGAGAACTTTCACATGCCAATACACTATCTTGGAAATCTTTTGTGATTGTGAGCGCCCATCAAAATATTATATGCCAAAATTGTTGACGTTGGACAAGGAAGACAACGTAATGGTTTATGTTTGTTCATATTCACATAGAAGTTATATTTTCATAGATCCTTCAACATGTGGTTCTTGCCCCCCATCTTTGCTAGCCAAAAATTCCGCACCAAGTAGAGATACTACTTGTGCATCCAAAGACCCTTAAACCCAAATCTTATTTTCAAGAGTCCAACATACCTACCTAAGGATTGAGCAAGATCCTTCAAGTAAGTTGTTATCGGTGCAATAAGGAAATAAAAATTGCTTCTAAAAGTGTGAGATCATTTAGTGTAAGAGAAAATTGAGCGTTGTACGAACTTGTGATGGTAAAGAATAAAAGCTACAAACTGCATAATAAAGGTTGCCATCACAAGGGGCAATATAACGTGACGTTCTTTTGCACTAAGGGGTTGAGCATACAAACAAATAAGTGCATGGCAACCTCTGCTTCCCTCTGCGAAGGGCCTATCTTTTAATTTATGTATTTACATTTATGCAAGAGTCAAAGTTTTTATCTTTATTCCTTTTTATTTTTCTCCTTTGGCAAGCATCATGTGGTGAGGAAAGATCTAGGCACATACGTCCAGTTGAATATTGGTAGCATGAGTTATTATTGTTGATATCACCCTTGAGATGAATACATTGGGAGGCGAAACTATGAGCCCCTATCTTTCTATGTGTCTGGTTGAAATGTTTTGCTCATGTGTATGCGGTGAGTGTTAGCAATCATAGAAGACTACATGATGGTTGACTATGTGGAGCTCTTACTTAGACTCTGTTGAATAAGTTGAATTGCAATTGCTTGGTGACTGAGAACATAGGTTGTTGAGTTTCAAGAGAATTCATTGTTTGAACCTTAACATGTGAATTGGTTGCTACTATAACATGAGAAGTTCTATAAGAAAGAATTGTTGTTATGATGCTAGGGAAAGTGATTGAAATTATCATTGATCAAACTTATGCACTTTGCTAGAATTCATACTTCATAAATTATTTCTTTTATCATTACCTACTCGATCGAGGACGAGTAGGAACTAAGCTTGGGGATGCTGATACGTCTCCAACGTATCTATAATTTATGAAGTATTCATGCTGTTTTATTGACATTCTCGGATGTTTCACAATCATTTTATAGCAACTTTATATCATTTTTTTGGGACTAACCTATTGACCAAGTGCCCACTGCAAGTTGTTGTTTTTTGCTTGTTTTTTACATCATAGCAAATCAATATCAAACGGAGTCCAAACACCGCGAAATTTTTTGTGGATTTTTCATGGACCAGAAGACTCCCGATGGGCTAGAGCAACACCTGGGGGGGTGCTCCGAGAGGGGCACAACGCACCAGGGCGGGCCTGGGAGCCCAGGCGCGCCCAGGTGGGTTGTGCCCACCTGGGTGGCCTCCGGTGCCCCCTCTTTGCCCTATAAAATCCCAAATATTCCAAAACACTTCGGGGTAGACCTAGAGAATAAGTTCCGCCGCCGCAAGGCCTCTGTATCCACGAGATCTAATCTAGACCCCATTCCCGCACCTTGCCGGAGGGGGGGGAATCATCTTCGGTGGCCAGCTTCATCATCCCGGCGGCCACCATGATGAGGAGGGAGTAGTCCACCTTCGGGGTTGAGGGTTTGTACCAGTAGCTATGTGTTTAATCTCTCTCTCTCTCTCGTGTTCTTGAGATGTCACAATCTTGATGTATCGCAGGCTTTGTTAATATAGTCGGATCATATGGTGTTTTACCCTCTCTCTTGTTCTGATGAATTGAGTTTTTCCCTTTGAGATTTCGTTGTTATCGGATTGAATACTTTTATGGATTTGAGAACACTTGATATATGTCTTGCAATTGAATACTCGTGGTGACAATGGGGTATCGTATTGATTCACTCGATATATGTTTTGGCACTCAGCTCGCGGATTCCCGAGGTGACATTGGGGTAATCTATGCATAGGGGTTGATGCACGTTCTTGTCTTTGTTTCTCCGGTAGAAATCTTGGGGCTCTCTTTGAAGTTCTTTGTGTCGGATTGAGTATTATGAATATGAATTTGCTTTGTTGTTATTTTAGTACGAACTCTAGGGTAGATCAAACGGAAAGAATGGCTTTGTGTTATTTTAGTACGAACTCTTGAATAGATCGAACGGAAAGAATAGCTTTGAGGTGGTTTCGTACCCTACAAACAATTTAGTCTTATGTTCTCCGCTAGATAGGAACATTGGCGTGATTCTTCATTGCACTTTGAGGGATGGTTATATGATCCAATTATATTAGCATTGTTGAGAGATTGCACTAGCGAAAGTATGGACCATATGCCTTTTTTCTAAGCATTGCAATACAGTTTTTGTGCCCATTTACTATTTGCTACCTTGCTGTTTTTATTTATTCAGATTTTAAATATATATTTCTATCATCCATATTACACTTTATCACCATCTCTTCGCCGAACTAGTGCACCTATAAAATTTGCCATTGTATTAGGTGTGTTGGGGACACTAGAGATTTCTTGTATTTGGTTGCAGTGTTGTTTGAGAGAGACCATCTTCATCCTACACCTCCCACGGATTGATAAACCTTAGGTCATCCACTTGAGGGAAAATTGCTACTTTCCTACAAAACTCTGCGCTTGGAGGCCCAACACGAGTCTACAAGAATAAAGTTGCGTAGTAGACATGAGAGTTGTACTCGTTGGTCAGGGGACCATCTTCGACTGTATTGAGTTTTAAAGGGTACGAGATAAATGGGAATACATTTTACACGATCACCCAAGATCAAAAGAGCACCGACAAAAACAGTGGTGTCTGCTTTGATGCAGCAACCAACAGGGGAAAGGACACATATTATGGTTACATAGTGGACATATGGGAACTTGACTATGGACATGATTTTAAGGTCCCTTTGTTTCGGTGCAAATAGGTCAATCCGTCAGGAGGCGTGGTACAGGTAGACCCGCAGTACGGAATGACAACAGTGGATCTCAACAATCTTTGGAATACACACGAACCATTTGTCCTAGCCAATGATGTGGCGCAGGTTTTCTATGTGAAGGACATGTCTACCAAATCGAGAAAAAGAAAAGATAAGGAAGCGAATACATCATACGATGAGCCAAATCGCCACATAGTTCTTTCAGGGAAAAGAGACATCGTGGGAGTGGAGGGCAAGACATACATGTCTGAAGATTATGAAAAGTTTCATGAAATTTCTCCCTTCAAAGTCAACGCCGACCGAAGCACCCTGTTAAATGATGAAGCTTATCCATGGTTACGGCGCAATAAGCAAGAGACACACGTGAAGAAAAAGTGAAGACTTTCTCTCCATAACTATTCTGATGATGCCTTTGATCTCGAATATCATTGCAGTTCCATGTCAAGAAATGAAATGCCTTTTGTAACAGATGAGTTTTCGTCCAAAACCCTGTTACTTCGAAAGAGATTGTCCATTTTGTACATGAAGTGCATCCATTTTTTGCCGTAACCCTCTTAAATTTTTAGCACATGCTATGTGGGTGAAATTATGATACCATGCCAACTTTCAACCTTTTCAGAGTTCATTTGTAGTGTTTTTCGATTCAGGATCATTTAGCTCAAAAAAATCAGTAAATGCATGAAAAATACCAAATGAAGTCAGAAAGGGTTGAAATTGATGATGTGGCTTTGAATGGTGTATTTTGAACACACAAAAAGTCTGGAGTTCAAATATGTTAAAAAATGTAATCTCTTTGTAACAGATGAACCCTGATACTTCGAAAGAGATTGTCCATTTTGTACACGAAGTGCATCCAGTTTTTGCCGTAACCCTCTTAAATTTTTAGCACATGCTATGTGGGTGAAATGATGATACCATGCCAACTTTCAACCTTTCAGAGTTCATTTGTAGTGCTTTTCAATTTCAGGGTCATTTAGCTCAAAAAAATCAGTAAATGCATGAAAAAATACCAAATGAAGTCAGAAAGGGTTGAAAATTCATGATGGGGCTTTGAATGGTGTATTCTGAACACACAAAAAGTCTGGAGTTCATAAAAAACGAAATCCCTTTGTAACAAATGAGATTTCGTCCGAAACCCTGATACTTCGAAAGAGATTGTCCATTTTGTACACGAAGCGTATCCAGTTTTTGCCGTAACCCTCTCAACTCTTTAGCACATTCTATGTGGGTGATATGATGATACCATGCCAACTTTTAACCTTTTCAGAGTTCATTTGTAGTGCTTTTCAATTTCAAGGTCAGTTAGCTCAAATAATGAACTAATAGCAAAAAGAATGAACTAGAAAACTTTTATAAAACTCTAATAGAAAAAAGAATGAACTGAAAAGAATCAATTTAAATATTTGATTATGATCAACTAAAACAAAACTATAATATTTTTCAATAGCAAAAAGAATCAACTAAAAAGCTTTTATAAAACTCTAATAGCAAAAGGAATCAACTAAAAAGAATCAATTAATCTTTTTTGTTATGATCAACTAAAACAAAACTATAATATTCTTCAACAGCAAAAAGAATCAACAAAAAAGCTTTTATAAACATTTAGCATTTTTGAAACTAAAATTATATAAAATTTATGCAACTAAAATTATCAAAGTATTTTTTGTTCAAAACATTGACAGCAAAAAGAATTTTCATAAAGTATTTTTTGTTAGAAACTTTAATAGCAAACTAAAATAACAAAATCTGTTTTTGATTAAAACACCCATTTAAATTAATCTAAAAATTACCAAATTGAATATGATAAAACACACTACTATTAAATAGCTGGAAAGGGAATCACTCAAAAATCTATATTTAAAGTAAAGTTATTCACAAACTAGTGATTCACACAAATTTCAAAGAATTCATATTTAAACTATTCAAATTTGAAAACTAATGGCACTAACAGGAAGATTATAATTTTTGTGAATCACTCAAAAACTCTAAGTATTTAGCTGCAAGTAGAAACAAAAGAAAATAAATAAAGCAAAAAACAAAACAAAAATACGGGAAATAAAAAATAAAAAATGCCGCCTAGTGGGCCACCGCGGCATGCATACGACTAGAAACCCAACCCGCTAGTTGGGCCAGGATGCAGGCCAGCAGTTGGCCTATAGGCATAGAGTGTGCATTTAGGCCCGTAGGCCTGCATAAGAGAGGAGCTCGAGAGGGTTGGCGCAGCCGCGCTTATAAACCACTCTCGACGCCTCCCAGCTAGCGACGTGGGACTAAACATCCACCTGCCCGACGTGGTGCCAGCCGCAGCCCTTTCGTCCTGGTTGGTGGCACCAACCGGGACCAATGCCCACCTTTCGTCCCGGTTGGTGGCACCAACCGGGACTAAACGTCTCTCCTTCTCGCCCTTTGGGCTGCTGAAAATAGACCTTCAGTCCCGATTGGTGGCACAAATTGAGACGAAAGGTGGGCATTTGTCCCGGTTGGTGCCACGAACCGGGACCAATGCTTTGTGTATATAAGTAAACACGTAGAAATTTTCTAGTTTTCATCTACCATTTGCCCCTGACGACGCCGAGCACATCGACGCCGCCGGGCTGCCCCGACGCCGTCCGCCGCCCCCGCCATCGCCGTCGAAGCCGTCGTCGCGCCCCTGCCCCGGCCGGCCCCCGTCGTGGCCGTCGCCCCTGCCCCGAGCCCGCGCCCCTGCCCCACCCCCGATCAGCCCGGCCTCGCCCCTGCCCCGTAGTAGCCCGAGCCGCGCTGTGACCCGCCGCACCGTCCCGGCCATTTTCTTATTTTATTATTGCTAAACATGTTTATGTAATGTATGTATATGTGATCATTGTCAAAAGAACAAGTCGAACGTCAAATGTTACCTCCAAATTTGAATTTTTTTGAAAAAATATATGTAATGATTGCCCCGGTATGTATATGTTTAGGTAATGTATGTATATGTCAGAAAAAATTGATGTGGTCATTGTCACACCAAAACGCAATACTTATTTTTGTTTTTTCACTGTTCATTTGGGAGCATATGCTCCCAAGAGCCAAAACAGCCCTCCCGTAGTGTATTTTTTTAATATGATGAATATTTTAGTCATGTTCATATGATGTTTTTTTTGTTCATAGAATATTTTGTTGTTCATAGCATTTTTTGGTCCATGTATATATGTATGTGTATGTATGTATGGATGGATGGATGAAACTATATAGAAAATTTTCATATGATGTTTTTTTGTGCATAGAATATTCTTTTTGTACATAGAAATTTGTTAAAATTTACCAAGTTACTAAATTAATAAGTTAAAATGTTCATATATTCAAAATGAGTTAATTAAAGGACTCACTGTAAGTTAAAATTTAACCCTCCCGATAACTTCGGCATGAGGGGGGACGTCGGACATGCATGAGTGAGAGGCGTTCCGCTCGCTCGACCAACTATCGAGGCCACCCAAACCCTAGAAGAAAGAGCGTTGTTATCGATCTACCCCCTTCCTGATAACTTCGACATGAGGGGTGACGTCGGACATGCATGAGAGAGAGGCGGTCCTCTCACCCGACCAACTATTGAGGCCACCCAAACCCTAGAAGAAAGAGCGTCATTGTCGATCTATGTAGCGACCCGACCTCAGATGGTCAAGTCTCTGTGCTTCAGTGTCATCCCTGGATCGGTAATGCTGACACACACAGTACTTGAATGGATTTATAACAGAGTAGCAATCGCACACTTATTACATTGAATGTCTCAAAAGAGAACTTATTACAATAAATATGGCTTAAGGCCATCTAACAAGATAACAGCGGAAGGCTTCGAAGATAAAGTGAGTCCATCAACTCCAACGGCATAGCTGAGTGCAAGACAACGGCCTAGCGAACCTTACTCCTTGTCTGAAAAGTCTGCAACATAATACGTTGTAGCCCGAAAACAGGTCAGCACATGGAATATGTTGGCAATGTAACACAGTAGAACAATGAACGGATAAATGCTATCACTACATGCATATATGGCTGGTGGAGGCTCTATGGTTATAAGTTTTGCAAAAACCCATTTTTTTCCTACAACAAAGGAATACATTTTATTTAACTATCATGGTGGTTGCAACATCATTGAGAAGGTTCCTCCAACTCAATCCCAATTAAGATAATCATTTACAACCCAACAAATTAACTTTAGAGTGATGAGATCAAATCAATAATTCAAGTACCAGATACTCAAGATGTCCATAACCGGGGACACGGCTAACCATGATTAGTTTATACACTCTGCAGAGGTTTGCACACTTCTCCCCACAAGACTCAATCTCCTCCATTGGATTTCTCGCACTACGTGGTGTTTGAAAATCGGATGACCGAGACACAGTCTTTCAGAAGCATTAACTCTTTACTCTGGGTGGACAGTTACACCTACTTTCCCTCTACATCTGCTAGCCCGCCACTGAAAGAGGTCACACAACATACTCAACTATGCCAGAGCCCATAATGGCTTGTGGCTGCACACAGAAGTTTCTAGCATGAATAATCTTATGATCCCTTTGAGCCTGGGTGGCGGATCGTAGGATGATCTTACGGGTACTCCGGGATATCCTAGGACAACACTGGATTCTCCAGGTGCCCACAAGCAATCCACCCAGATGTGTATTAAAGTTTCCACCTTAAGTTGGACCATTAATTAACAAACTCACATCTGTCATGGAAACACTCACCCAATCCACGTCTACTAGCATAGCATGACAAAATAAGCATAACGTAGAAGTAACTCCTAAGGGTTTGATAATAAAACAGGTAATAGGTTCTACCTCATCATCTACTTCCCAAACCCACATGTTAAGAGATCCTACTCATGCAATGTGTGAGGGTTGTATCTAATGCATAAAAAATGGGTAATAAAGGGGTATGATCAATGTGTTACTTGCCTTGCTGACGATCTGCAAAACCTAGTGACTCGTAGTAGCACGCTTCGCACTCCTGGAATTCTATCACAAACAAACAATAGCATACATAAGCAATCAACCAAAGATGCACGGGTAAAACTCAAATAGGAAGATCTAACCAGAAAGTTCAACTTAAGAACTCCGGTTTGCAAAAAGAATCAAATGAAACGGAGCAACGAAACTCAAACTTCAAAAGAAACAAGATCCGATTACTAATCTGGACTAAAGTCAAATTTTACAGTCCCAAAATCTTGTTCAAGTTGGTTAAATAGAAAGAGGGCTTCGAGATGAAGATCTAGGCGCTTGAATCGCCTGATTCTGATAAACGAGCGAGAAGATATACTAGATCGAAGATTAGGGCAGAAATCGCGATCGAAAATAATCGTGGAAAAACCCTGGAAAAAGAAAAACTAACGAATAGGCTAACGAACGAACGTTCGCTGTCTGCGGCTAACGGGTGAACGTGTTCGTTAAAACGAACGAACGAATGGACGTCTGCAAAATAAGTAAACCGACGAAAAACCGAACTGATCTAATAAATTAAACCGGAAACTAAAAAAAGCAGGGTTAACCGTGGAAAACCGACCGGTCAACGGCGAGATCCGACGCGGCAGCGGCGGCTCCGGCGATGGCGGGCGGCGGCAGCAGTGGCGGGAGGTGGCGCGGCGGCGGGAGGCGGCGGCGCGCGGCAGCGGCGCTAGCTTGTGGCGGCGGGGGGGCTAGGGTTCGGGGGGCGGTGCGGGCGGGCTGAGGCGGCGGGGTGGGCTGCGGGGAGGCTTATAAGAGGGGGCCGGCCTGCGTAGTCCGGGCCGGTTACGACCCGTAGGTCGGTTACTTTTTTTTAATATATTCCGACGCATAGAAAAATAAAGAAAAGGAATACTAAACGGACTCCAAAAATCCCGAAAGAACTTTTCCCCGTCCTCTAAAAAATGCCGGCCAAAGTGAACATTTATTTGGGCCTACAATGCAATTTTGAAAAACGCGAATTTTCCTAATTCAAATAAGATTGCAATAAAAACCAAATAAAATCATTTATTTGATTTTAATATTTTTCCTCCAATATTTCATTTATTTTGGAGAAGTCATATTATCTCCTCTCATATATTTTAATATGAAATATTTTTGGAGAGAAAAATTAATTAAAACCAAAATGATCCTTGTTTCAATATTTGATCGAATTCAAATATGAAAATCATGAAATCCCCAACTCTCTCCGAGGGTCCTTGAGTGGCTTAGAATTTCGAGGATCGCAAAACGAAAATGCAATAAAATATGTTATGCATGAATGACCTAAGTATAACATTCCAAATTGAAAATTTGGGATGTTACAATCTACCCCCTCCCCGATAACTTCGACATGAGGGGGACGTCGGACATGCATGAGAGTGAGGCGGTCCGCTGACCCGGCCAACTATCAAGGCCACCCAAACCCTAGAAGAAAGAGCGTCATTGTCAATCTACCCCCTCCCCGATAACTTTGACATGAGGGGGGACGTCAGACATGCATGAGAGAGAGGCGTGATCCCCTCGCCCGACCAACTATCGAGGCCACCCAAACCCTAGAAGAAAGAGCGTCGTTGTCGATCTATCATTGCTGGCATAGGTCAATGGGTTAGAATGGATAGTTTGATCTCTAGCGATTATTTTTTGCAAAGTGTCCTCTCTTGAAAGTATAACCCCGATAACTTCGACATGAGGGGGGATGTCAGACATGCATGAGAGAGGCGGTCCGCAACTAATCCATTGCTCATATATGCATATGATTCCTTGTTGTGATTAGCTAGGTCTTTGTTTGCCACTAATCCATCTGTCATGTTTGTATATTGCCATGTTCTAATATTTGAAGAAACTATGGAAAGAGACTTAGAACAAGACAGTTGTTGGGGGATATAATCCTCGCCGGAGGTGATCCCTTGTCGTTTCTCAACGACACCGATGGTCAGGGAGGAGAGGATGACGGCTCCGGTAATCAAATAATGGAGGAGGAAGGAGATCATGACGGCTCCGGTGACCGAATGGCGGAGGAAGGAGATCATGACGACGGCTCCAGTGACCGAACGGAGGAGGGAGCTGTTGCAATATATATATATATATATATATATATATATATATATATATATATATCTATATATCTATATATATAATACAACACTATTCTGATCACGGGATGAGAATATTATTCTGATCACAACCTGACCTGCCAAGGCAGTAGTACGTTGAACTTCCCCTAGTGCTAGGTTCAACTTCCGCAAACATTGCCCAAATGAGGCTAGCGATATACCATTGGAAAGCTATGGACACGAGTATCATGACCCAAGTTAAATTTTGGGCACAATGTGAGCGGTTTAGGAGCAATTTTGAAAACCGTTTTTCTTCACACAAAAAATGCAAACTGTATTTTCGATCGCATTTCTAAACTGTTTATCGGAATGAGGCAAATAATATGGCATCGGAAAGCTGCTGCAAAACCGCTCATTCCACATGTTGAAAGTTTTTCTTTAGTTCCCTATAGTTAAAGAGTAATTTGGAAATTTTTAAAATTTCACAAACCAAACAACCGACTTCGTATTTTCGATGTCATTTCTAAACGGCTAATCCAATTGAGGCAAATGATATGGCGTTGGAAAGCTTATGAAAATGCGCAACTTTCCCATGTTGAAAGTTTTTCTAATTTTGAATGGTTTAATAGTAATTTATAAAATGGTACAAGTTCCACCCAGTTCGTATTTTTGAGCTTACTGTTTAGCCGTACGTCTGAATGCACCAAATGATATGGAGTTGGAAAGTTTGAGGAAATGCGAAACTTTTTGGTATATATTGTTTCTACCAATTCTTTACTGTTTTAACTCAATTTTGAAAATAGCTAAAAACGTGTTTTCGCCGTATTTTCTACAAACTTTCTCGGAATGAGGCAAGTAATATACCGTTGAAAACCTACGGAAAATGTGAAACTTTTTCATGTTGATGGTTTGCTCTGATTCCTAGCCATTTTCAAGTAGTTTTGATAACGGCAGGATCATTCGTTCTACTGTTATCGCGAAACAGATAATTCGAAAATGCACCGCGTGAAGAACTTGAACTTCTCCGCATGTCTACCTGAACTGCACTCTGTTTTTCACGTGCTTTTTTTGCTGTAGCTCTCCATCCACTCACCGGAACACTCATCGGAATTGAGCAAGTGATATACCGGTGGAAAGCTGCCGTAAACACCCAACTTTCCCGTGTTGATCGTTTTTTCATACCCGCGACGATTTTAAAAGATTTTCATCTAAAATTAATTCAATGTAGTAGTTGAACTTCTTGCTGTTTTCACGTTGAACTTCTGTGATGTATTTTCGTTTGTAATTTTCTCATCCATTCGTCAGTGTTAAACAAATGATATTCCTTTTGTACAAACCTCTCTCACAATAATTTTTTTAACTTTCTCCGACGCAGGACTTGAACTTATAACAATAAAACTTTTAGCCTTTGCTTTTTTATTCTTTTTTAATAAAATGCACACCGTGTAGTACGTGAACTTCTAGCAGTTGTCAATCTAAACTTCTCTCGGTTACGTTAATATATCTGAGTTTTTTTATGAATTTTTAATCTGATTTTGTAAATCCTTTTATATGAATTTTGAAGCGCTTTATTTTTAAAAGCTTAACTTCTTATTATTTTATCTTTGAACTTCTTGTTTCCATTCTATAATAACGACGAAAATTTGAGTCTTCTATAATCATCGAACTTCTCCATCTTTTTAATATGGAGTCCCTGGTTTTATTTCTTAATCCTTTTTATCAAATTTTGAAGCGCTCTATTTTTAAAAGTTGAACTTCTTGTTTTTTATTTTTGAACACCATGTTTCCATTCTTTAATAATGAGGAAAATCTGAGTTTTCTATAACCATCAAACTTCTCCATCTTTTTAATATGGACTTCCAGGTTTTATTTCTTTAATCATTTTTATGAAATTTAGAAGCGCTCTATTTTTAAAACTTGAACTTCTTCTTATTTTATTTTTGAACTTCTTGTTTCCATTCTTTAATAACAAGGAAAAATCTTAGTTTTCTATAATCATCGAACTTCCCGCTGTTTACACCTTGAAGTTCTGTCACGTACTTTTGTTACCTCTCTCACGAAATTTTTTGAACTTTCTCGGGCCGAGCACTTGAACTTCTAATAACAAAAACTTCTTGCTCAATTGTTTTTCAACTTCCACATTTTTAGAATATCAACATCCTCATAAGTTTTTTTACCTCTATTTTTTTAATCCAATGTAATATTGCACTTTTCATATTCTACTTCAATTTTTTAGTTGTTTATTTATTTAAATTTGAACTTCTTCATTTTATTTTTTAGTAACGAGAAAAATCTGAGTATTTTATTCACACCAAACTTCACCGTTTTTTTAATTTGGACTTCTTGTTTTTTACTAATGGGAATAAAACTAGTTTTTAGTAAAATTGAACCGCTCTATTATTTTAATTTGAACTTCGAGACTTTTTTATTTAGAAACGATGAAAATCCTTTATACTTTAGTTTTTGAAATTGAACTTCATACTTACTTCTTCGTGAAATGAGAAGAATCTGATTTTTTTGTATACATCAGACCCTCCATTTCTTTAAAGTGAACGTCTTGGCTTTATTATTTGGTAACAAGGAATTTTTTTTGTAAATAAACATAGACCCACTTCATTTTATAAATTTGAACTTCTAGGTTTTTCATAGAAGCGGAGAAAATCATTTTTTATAAAACATTTTTGAACTGCACTATTATTTTAATTTGACCTTCTTAGTGTTATTTAAAACCATGAAAAAATGTTTTATATAACATATATTGACCGGCTTTGTTATTTTAATTTGAACTTTTTGGTATTCATTTTTCAATAATGGGAAAATTCATGAGAATTTATTTAGTACAATGATAACATTTTCTTCGAACTCTCTATTTTTATCAATTTTGAACTTCCCAAGTTAACACTGTTATAGTTGAAGCTTTCTTTTTCTTCATGGTATATAACAACTGGTATTTTAATTGAACTTCTAGGTATTTTAGAAATGGGAAAATTTTGCTTTAAAAAAATAAACTGCACTATATTTTTAGTTTCAGCTTCCCAATTTTCTAATGAATGTTGGACTTCTCCATTATTTAAAATTGAACCTCTAGGTGTTTTTAGAAATGAGAAAATTGGACTACAAGGTCGTAACACAAGGAGTTGCAGCCAAGCGCCTTCAATTTCCAAAAATTTGATCAATGAACACAATTTCCGCCTGCTAAAAATCAACACATTGGACTACGACCATACTAATTACTCACAAAGAAAATTTGGTCGAATCACAAGAAAATGGTGGCCTTGCAAAATGCTTTTGGGAACGGTTAACCTTTTGTGAGAAGAACAGGGACATAAAGAGTACGACACACACACGAAGCACCCACACAGTGAGTGCACACACACATGCAAGACATAAGACCTAGCACGGACGCAGCAACACATAACACTATTTTTTTATTTTTGAAATTCTGTTTACGTCTACTTTGAACTTCTAAATATCCTTTTACAAGCTTGAGCCATCAGCGATCCCTGATGCACATGCTTTTGAGCAGAAGCTACCATGCGTTAGTTGCATCTCCTTCAGGAAAGTGGTCAACCAACGTCTACCTTTCTTTCAAGAGTAACTGATTTTGCATGGGACAACTCTAACCTGATCTACTGCCTCGACAACAGTGGCAGCGGAACAATTAGCCGTAGAAGATGAACCGAAAAGCAGACACAAGTTGAACTGTTGTCTCGGCAGCTTGCTCTATTGGATGCGCAACCACTTTTTTGCCGCTCTGATACGTCTCCGTCGTATCTACTTTTCCAAACACTTTTGCCCTTGATTTGGACTCTAACGTGCATGATTTGAATGGAACTAACCCGGATTGACGCTGTTTTCAGCAGAATTGCCATCGTGTTATTTATGTGCAGAAACAAAAGTTCTCGGAATGACCTGAAACTTCACGGAGATTATTTTTGGAAATAATAAAATATACTGGCGAAAGAATCAAGGCCAGGGGGCCCACACCCTTTCCGCGAGGGTGGGCGCGCGCCTGCCCCCCTGGGCGCGCCCCTTGCCTCGTGGGCCCCGTGGAGCTCCACCGACCTCAACTCCAACTCCATATAGTCGTGTTCGGGGACAAAAAAATCAGAGATAAAGATTCATCGCGTTTTACAATACGGAGCCGCCGCCAAGCCCTAAACTCTCTCGGGAGGGCTGATCTGGAGTCCGTTCGGGGCTCCGGAGAGGGGAATCCGTCGCCATCGTCATCATCAACCTTCGTCCATCACCAATTTCATGATGCTCACAGCCGTGCGTGAGTAATTCCATTGTAGGCTTGCTGGACGGTGATGGGTTGGATGAGATTTATCATGTAATCGAGTTAGTTTTGTTAGGGTTTGATCCCTAGTATCCACTATGTTCTGAGATTGATGTTGCTATGACTTTGCTATGCTTAATGCTTGTCACTAGGGCCCGAGTGCCATGATTTCAGATCTGAACCTATTATGTTTTCATGAATATATGTGAGTTCTTGATCCTATCTTGCAAGTCTATAGTCACCTACTATGTGTTATGATCCAACAACTCCGAAGTGACAATAATCGGGACCACTCCCGGTGATGACCATAGTTTGAGGAGTTCATGTATTCACTATGTGTTAATGCTTTGGTCCGGTACTCTATTAAAAGGAGGCCTTAATATCACTTTGTTTCCAATAGGACCCCACTGCCACGGGAGGGTAGGACAAAAGATGTCATGCAAGTTCTTTTCCATAAGCATGTATGACTATATTCGGAATACATGCCTACATTACATTGATGAATTGGAGCTAGTTCTGTGTCACCTTATGTTATGACTGTTACATGATGAACCGCATCCGGCATAATTCTCCATCACCGATCCAATGCCTACGAGCTTTTCACATATTGTTCTTCACTTATTTACTTTTCCGTTGCTACTGTTACAATCACTACAAAACCCAAAAATATTACTTTTGCTACTGTTACTGTTACTTCCATATTACTTTGCTACTAAATACTTTGTTGCAGATACTAAGTTATCCAAGTGTGGTTGAATTGACAACTCAACTGCTAATACTTGATAATATTCTTTGGCTCCCCTTGTGTCGAATGAATAAATTTGGGTTGAATACTCTACCATCAAAAACTGTTGTGATCCCCTATACTTGTGGGTTATCAACACTATTTTCGGGCATTGTTGCCAGGGAGCATAGCTCTATTCTTTGAGTCACATGGGATTTATATCTGTTGGATACTATAAAGAACTTTAAAGACGAGAAAACAAAAATTTATCCCTCAACTACAAGGGGAGGTAAGGAACTGCCATCTAGCTCTGCACTTGATTCACCTTCTGTTTTGAGTAAGCTTGCGACACCTAAACCTGCTTCTGCTATTAATTCTGATATGTCGCATGTTATTGATGATGCCACTTCTGCTATGCATGATACTTATGACGAAACTACTTCTATGCTTGATACTACTTTGCCACTTGGTGAATTTCTTGATGAACAACTTGCTAGGGCTAGAGAGAATGAAATTATTGAAATTGATAATATTGATGAAAGTTATGATGAAGACTCTCCCAATAAATATGAATTGCCTGTTGTGCCTGAGGGCTATGTTATGGATGAAGAAACTGCTAGAGACTTTCTTGCTTGCAATGATAGAAGTGATCTTAAGAAATTATTAGCGAAGCTTAAACAAAAAACTTTGAATGCTAGAATGAAATATGATCCTGCTTATGCTACTTCACCTATCTTTGTTACTAATAAGGATTATGAATTCTCTGTTGATCCTGATATAATTACTTTGGTTGAATCTGATCCTTTCTATGGTTATGAATCTAAAACTGTTGTGGCACATCTTAATAAATTAAATGATATAGCCACCCTGTTCACTAATGATGAGAAATCTCACTACTATTATATCCTTAAGATATTTCCGTTCTCATTAAAGGATGATGCTAAGATATGGTTTAATTCTATTGATCTTGGTTGTGTGCGTAGTCCCCACGATATGATTTATTACATCTCTGCTAAATATTCCCCTGCTCATAAGAAACAAGTTGCTTTAAGGGAAATATATAATTTTGTGCAAATTGAAGAATAGAGTCTCCCACAAGGTTGGGGTAGGCTTCTCCAATTACTTAATGCTTTTCCTGATCATCCTCTCAAGAAAAATGAAATACTTGATATCTTTTATAATGGACTAACCGATGCTTCCAGAGACCACCTGGATAGTTGTGCTGGTTCTGTTTTCAGGGAAAGAACACCAGATGAAGCTGAAATTCTATTGAATAATATGTTGACAAATGAAAATAATTGGACACTTCCTAAGCCAACTCTTGAACCAGCTCCTAAGTCAACTACGAAGAAAAGGGGTGTTCTATTTCTCTGTCCTGAAGATATGCAAGAGTCAAAGAAATCTATGAAAGAAAAAGGTATAAAAGTTGAAGAAGTTAAGAACTTACCTCCTATTGAAGAAATACATGGTCTTAATTTACCGCTTGTTGAAGAAATATATGGTCTTAATTCATCACCTATTGAAGAAGCACATGGTCTTGATAATCCGACACAGGTAGTAAAGGTAAATTCTCTCTATAGATTTGATGAAGGTGATAATTTTATTGTCAAACAAGAAAACTTTAATGCTTATTTTGGTAGACAATTGAAACAAAATGCTTATATGATTGAACACTTGGGTGATTATATGTCTAGAGTTAAAGGTGAACTTAAACTCATTAGTAAACATGCTTCTATGGTTACCACTCAAGTAGAACAAGTACTTAAAGCTCAAAATGATTTGCTCAGTGAATTGAATAATAAGAATAATGACTATGCTATTAGGGTGGCTACTAGAACTTGTAAAATGACTCAGGAACCTTTGTATCCTGAAGGCCATCCTAAGAGAATTGAGCAAGATTCTTAGAGAAATATTGTAGAGGCACCTAGTCCTTCTAAAAATAAGAAAAAGAAAAATGGTAGGACCTTGCATGCTTCTAGTGAACCTATTGCTGAACCACCTGAGAATCCAAATGATATTTCTATCTCCGATGCTGAAACACAATCTGGTAATGAACATGAACCTAGTGATAATGTTAATGAAGATGTTCATGTTGATGCTCAACCTAGCAATGATAATGATGTAGAAATTGAACATGCTGTTGATCTTGATAACCCACAATCAAAGAATCAACGTTATGATAAGAGAGACTTTGTTGCTAGGAAGCACGGTAAAGAAAGGGAGCCATGGGTTCAGAAACCCATGCCTTTTCCTCCTAAACCATCCAAGAAAAAGGATGATGAGGATTTTGAGCGCTTTGCTGAAATGATTAGACCTATCTTTTTGCGTATGTGATTAACTGATATGCTCAAAATGAATCCTTATGCTAAGTACATGAAAGAAATTGTTACAAATAAAAGAAAGATACCGGAAGCTGAAATTTCCACCATGCTTGCTAATTATACTTTTAAGGGAGGAATACCAAAGAAACTTGGAGATCCAGGAGTACCCACTATACCATGCTCCATTAAAAGAAATTATGTTAGAACTGCTTTATGTGATCTTGGAGCCGGTGTTAGTGTTAGTGTTATGCCTCTCTCTTTATATCGTAGACTTGATTTTAATAAGTTGACACCTATAGGAGTACCCACTATACCATGCTCCATTAAAAAAATATCTTTGCAAATGGCTGATAAATCAACTGCTATACCTGTCGGTATTTGTGAGGATGTGCCTGTTGTAGTTGCAAACGTTAGTATTTTAACAGACTTTGTTATTCTTGATATTCCCAAGGACGATAGTATGTCTATTATTCTTGTAAGACCTTTTTTGAACACTGCAGGGGCTGTTATTGATTGCAACAAAGGCAATGTCACTTTTCATGTTAATGGTAATGAGCAAACAGTACACTTTCCGAGGAAACAACTTCAAGTCCACAGTATCAATTCTATTTGAAAAATTCCATCGATTATTATTGGAGGTTTTGAATTTCCTCTTCCTACTGTCAAGAAGAAATATGATATTCTTATTATTGGGGATTTGCATATCCCCGTTGAGGTAACATAGTGTTATTCGAAATTTCTCCGGTTCCATGTTATTCGGAATGAGTTTGTTAACAAGACTTGATCAACCTTGTTAGTGGATTCCTTTTGATGAGCATGAGATGGATGAAGTTAGAAAGCACAACCTTCTGTACCCTCTCTCTACTTTCTGTTATTTAGTTGAAATAAAGTAAAAATAGTATTTTCTGTCAGTTTTCTGAATTATCCGTGCAATATAAAAATACCCCGAAAATAAAAGTTCTCCAAATGCCCTGAAATTGAAATATGATTTTTCTCTAGAATATTTGAGAATATTTGGAACTGAGAACACAGCAGGGGGAGCAAGCACCTGTGCACGGGGGTCCAGGGCGCGCCCACCCCCATGGGCGTGCCCCCTGCCTCGTGGGCCCACGGTGGCTCCCCTCCACTTATTCCTGCACCCACACACTTCTTCTTCCTCCCAAAAAAAATCACCATCCAGCTCAAGCACGAGTTCTAGCTCATTTTGCTGCGGTTTTCGATCTCCTTGCTCAAAGCACATCTCACAAAACTGCTTTGGGGGATTGTTCCTTGGTATGTGACTCCTCCATTGGTCCGATTAGTTTTTGCTCTAGTGCTTTATTCATTGCAAATTTGTGCTGCCTAGGTGACCATGTTCTTGAGCTTGCATGTCAAATTTATATGGTTCCAAGTAGTTCTAATGCATGATATAGTCCCTAGGCAATTGTAGGAGTAGTTGCTATCAATTTTGTTGAGCTTGGTTCACTTTTATTTGGAGTTACTAAAAATTTCAGAAATTTTTCAGAGGAAGAAATATGTTTAGGAAAATGTACCAAGGTGGTCCTTCAAGGAAGCAAGGACCCAGGCTCGCAATGCGTGATGCCGATGATGAACCACCAAGGGACGCTCCAGTGCGGGCTTGCGAATGGCCTTCCGAGGACTTCATGGATCAAGCAGGAATCAAGGAAGAATTTAACGCATATGTGTGTAACGCTGATCTTGAGAGCTTCGAGGCAGACAAGTGCCGTCAGTACCACTATCTCACTAGTTCCTTTGTGAGGAGGTTTGAATTTTCATCTTCACGCAATTCTCAAACTGTCCTGTTTGATCTTTATGAAAATTCTTATACTATGGACTTAGAGGATTTTACTACTGCTTGCAAACTTCCACAATGGGGTAGTACTAGTGAACCTCGCAAATCTGAATTTAGAGATTTTCTTGCCAGTATAACTGTGGGGGAATCTAGAGACATAGCACAAGCTACCATAGGGAGCATTCATTTTCCTGCTATACATTATTTTGCTCTCTTCATAGGTAGGTGCATAAATGGTAAGGATGAAGCATGTCACATGTGGGTCCCTGACCTCAGTGTTCTCAGGAGTGTTGTGTTAGGGGATAAACATTATAATTTGGGAGCCATTGTTGCACGTAGGTTGCATCATAATAGATTTAATGGAGATTTCTTTGGTGGAATTTATGCAACCCGTTTAGCTAATTTTCTTCGTGTAACCATACATGAGGATGATATTGAGTTACCTCCTGCTTATTTAGATTATGAGGCTATGGTTCGTCATCGTTTTGACAGACGACGCACCTATCACGTCGCTCTCCCTGCTTCTACTTTCTTTGATTTTCAGACAAAAGGGAGATATTTTATAACCAGAGATTAGACGGATGAGTATAAGAGGAGGGCTGAGATAGCTCGCCTCCAAGCTGCAGCCCACAATGCAATGACTGCTGCATCTCAGTATGACCCCAACTACAACTTTGGATATCCGCCAGGCCAGGCGTGGCAATAGACCAACTTAGGCCAAAAGCCTAAGCTTGGGGGAGTATGTATTTCTTACCAACATTACATTTATGTTCACACACTCATGGCTAGATGTCGGTGCTCATACTTTTTCACTATAATATCCATGCTAGTTTATTTTTCTTTTTATGCTTTCTTCTTGTGTGTTTGGAAAACCTTAAGAAAAACCAAAAAATTAGTTGTAGCTTTAGCTAGTTTACTTTTCTTGCTGTAGTAATAACAATTAAAAGAAAACCCAAGAAGATTTCCAGTTCTTCTTTTGATTGTTGGGAGCTTTCCCATGTAAATAGTTTTATTTCTTTTCTTTTCCTTGGGGGTCGATAGGAGAAGACCATGATAAAATTGTTGAAGTGGCTCTTATATGCATTATTGTTGATTTAACCAAGAGCCCATATTGCCTTGTCTTTTCCTGTTTATTGAATGCACGTGCACTATTATTATTATTCACATCGTTCAGTCGAGCAAGTGAAAGGCAATTATGACGATATATGATGGACTGATTGAGATGAGAGAAGCTGGTATGAACTCGGCCTCTCTTGTTTTTGTAAATATGATTAGTTCATCGTTGCTGATTCAGCCTATTATGAATAAACGTGTTTGCAATGACAATTAGAGATGATAGTTACTTAAGCCATGCTTAATTAGCTAGGAGCTTATAATGGTTTACCTTGCGTGCCAACATGCTATTAAGATGGTTGTGATGTGGTATGATGGGGTGGTATCCTCCTTTGAATGATTCAAGTGACTTGACTTGGCACATGTTCACACATGTAGTTGAAACAAATCAACATAACCTTCATGATATTTATGTTCATGGTGGATTATATCCTACTCATGCTTGCACTCAATGTTTATTAATTTTAATGCATGTTCATGACTGTTGTCGCTCTCTAGTTGGTCGCTTCCCAGTCTTTTGCTAGCCTTCACTTGTACTAAGCAGGAATACTGCTTGTGCATCCAATCCCTTAAACACCAAAGTTATGCCATATGAGTCCACTATACCTTCCTATATGCGGTATCTACCTGCCGTTCCAAGTAAATTTGTATGTGCCAAACTCTAAACCTTCAAATGAAATTCTGTTTTGTATGCTTGAACAGCTCATGTATCAACTAGGGCTGTCCGTATCTTCCATGCTAGGCGGGTTAGTCTCAAGAGGAGTGGACACCGCTCCTCACTCACGAGAAAATGGCTGGTCACCGGGATGCCCAGTCCCATGCTTTATGAAAATCAAATCAAAATAATTGCAAACAAAACTCCCCCAGGACTGTTGTTAGTTGGAGGCACTCGTTGTTTCGAGCAAGCCATGGATTGATGCTTGTTGGTGGACGGGGAGTATAAACTTTACCATTCTATTTGGGAACCGCCTATAATGTGTGTAGCATGGAAGATATCGCCATCTCTTGGTTGTTATGTTGACAATGAAAGTATGCCGCTCAAAATATTATTTATCTCTACTTTAAAATCGAGATCTGGCACCTCTACAAATCCCTGCTTCCCTCTGCGAAGGGCCTATCTATTTACTTTTATGTTGAGTCATCACCCTCTTATTAAAAAGCACCAGCTGGAGAGCACCGCTGTCATTTGCATTCATTACTATTAATTCATATTGGGTATGACTATGACTGGATCTCTTTTACCATGAATTACAATGTTTAGTCAGTCCTTGATCTTTAAAGGTGCTCTGCATTTATGTTTTGCGGTCTCAGAAAGGCCTAGCGAGATACCATCTTATTATATCATATCATGATTGCTTTGAGAAAGTGTTGTCATCCGAGATTTATTATTATTGCTCGCTACTTGATTATGCCATTGACATGAGTAAACATGAGACCTAAATCTTTGCTGAAAACTTGAATGCTGGCTTTACATATTTAAAACAACAAGAGCAAACAGAGTTTGTAAAAGTTTTTCTTTATCACTTTCAGTTTATCAACTGAATTTCTTGAGGACAAGCAAAGGTTTAAGCTTGGGGGAGTTGATACGTCTCCGTCGTATCTACTTTTCCAAATACTTTTGCCCTTGTTTTGGACTCTAACTTGCATGATTTGAATGGAACTAACCCGGACTGACGCTGTTTTCAGCAGAATTGCCATGGTGTTATTTATGTGCAGAAACAAAAGTTCTCGGAATGACCTGAAACTTCACGAAGATTATTTTTGGAAATAATAAAAAATACTGGCGAAAGAATCAAGGCCAAGGGGCCCACACCCTTTCCACGAGGGTGGGGGCGCGCCCCCCTTCCCCGTGGGCCCCCTGGAGCTCCACCGACCTCAACTCCAACTCCATATATTCATGTTCGGGGAGAAAAAAATCAAAGAGAAAGATTCATCGCGTTATACGATACGGAGCCACCGCCAAGCCCTAAACTCTCTAGGGAGGGCTCATCTGGAGTCTGTTCGGGGCACCGGAGAGGGGAATCCGTCGCCATCGTCATCATCAACCTTCCTCCATCACCAATTTCATGATGCTCACCGCCGTGCATGAGTAATTCCATCGTAGGCTTGCTGGACGGTGATGCATTGGATGAGATTTATCATGTAATCGAGTTAGTTTTGTCAGGGTTTGATCCCTAGTATCCACTATGTTCTGAGATTGATGTTGCTATGACTTTGCTATGCTTAGTGCTGGTCACTAGGGCCCGAGTGCCATGATTTCAGATCTGAACCTATTATGTTTTCATGAATATGTGAGTTCTTGATCCTATCTTGCAAGTCTATAGTCACCTACTATGTGTTATGATCCGGCAACCCTGAAGTGACAATAATCGGGACCACTCCCGGTGATGACCATAGTTTGAGGAGTTCATGTATTCACTATGTGTTAATGCTTTGGGCCGGTACTCTATTAAAAGGAGGCCTTAATATCCCTTAGTTTCCAATAGGACCCCGCTGCCACGGGAGGGTAGGACAAAAGATGTCATGCAAGTTCTTTTCCATAAGCACGTATGACTATATTCGGAATACATACCTACATTACATTGATGAATTGGAGCTAGTTCTGTGTCACCCTATGTTATGACTGTTACATGATGAACGGCATCCGGCATAATTCTCCATCACCGATCCAATGCCTACGAGCTTTTCACATATTGTTCTTCGCTTATTTACTTTTCCATTGCTACTGTTACAATCACTACAAAACCCAAAAATATTACTTTTGCTACTGTTACCGTTACTTCCATATTACTTTGCTACTAAATACTTTGCTGCAGATACTAAGTTATCCAGGTGTGGTTGAATTGACAACTCAACTGCTAATACTTGAGAATATTCTTTGGCTCCCCTTGTGTCGAATCAATAAATTTGGGTTGAATACTCTACCCTCGAAAACCCGCACCTACTACCCCACAATGACGGGCGCCGCCGAAGGTCGGTGAGAGATGACCGTGCAGGTCACTTGCGAGGGATCGCGACTCCATGGCCGGCATACATCTAGAACGAAAATTAGGATCTCGGGGTGTTGTCTTCCTTACGGACGACCGGTGGAGCTTAGGAGGTCGAGAGCGCGGAGGTTGCTCGAGGTGGTGACTTGATGCATTAATTATACATACATACATACATACATATATATATTAACGATTCTTTCTTCTTTTAGCCCTCCGGATCGAGCCAAACTTCCATAAGGAGACGAGTCCCGAAGAAAAGGTTGCGCCAGGATGAATGGTTCATGATCACAGAAGTGGTGAAAGATGGCCAACCGATTGCTCCCAAGCGGACCAATGACGCATTTGTACATCAGTGCGGAGTTGCTGTTAGGGACAGCGTCCCGATCAGCATCGTGCAATGGAATAAGAGTAAGGACGACCCTGAAGTATCTTATGTCCAGGATAGACAGAAAGATGATCTTTGGACCTCGCTGATGACAAATTTCAGCCTCCCACCAAAGGAGGAGCCGAATAACCCAGTTATAGAGCCAAGGGTCAAGGCGTATGCTCTTAAGAAGATGGCAGAACTATTCAGGAACTGGAAGAAAGAGTTGAACACAAAGTTTGTCGACACAAAGAAGACTCCAGAATTCATCGGTCGATATGAGAAGATAAGAGATCACTAGCCCGCATTTGTGGCCGACAAGAAATCGGAGAAGGGTAAGAAAAGGTCACTGTCAAACAAGCAAAATTCTGCAAAGAAGAAGTATCACCATCACACGGGGTCAGGTGGCTACTACAAAGCCCGACCGTTGTGGGACAAAGCTGAGCAAGACCTACTTGCTAAAGGGTTACAACCAGCGACATTGCACTGGCCAGATCGTTCAAGGACTTGGTTCTTCGGGGTTGGGGGAACTTCGAACCCAGAAACAGGAGAGTGTGTTTGGACGGACGAGCAACTTGCAATACCCATCACGAAGCTTTAGGCAGCAATCAAGGCAGCGCAGGAAGGGACGTTCATTCCCGACAGAGAGAAGGAAGAGCTGATAGAGGCCCTCGGGAATCATGAACACCCTGGACGAACACGAGGCACACTAGTCTCCGTTCCGTGGGTGCATGGGTTTCCCGATGGCGGTGGTTATAGAAGCCGGGAGAGAAAGAGGAAACTGGAATCAAGCTCAATGCAGAAGCTCAATGCAAGATTAGCAAAGCTAGAGGAACTTGAGTACCAGCGATCAACCGGGCAACCATCTCAGCGGCAGCAAGATCCTCGCTTCGACGCTGCCCCAGAAGCTACCCCACCATCTCAACGGAGAAGCAGTGTGGCTTCCACGGAGCTCGTTCAGCCTGATTTCACAGCTCCTCACTACCCCATGGATAGTATCACGGAGGCTGAACATTGTGAGGTAATGACAAAATGCCAGAACCTGACCTTGAAGCCAGCAGTCGGCCCTGTTGCACTACCTCAAGCCGAGGGAACTTTTCATTGCCGTCCGATTCCACGTGGCTATGCTGTTGTGACGGTGGATGAAATAATGGAGGGATTTGAGGAGCTGGAATTGACTACCATACAGGTGAAGGGGAGATTCATCTGCAAAATTCTTTAATGAGTACATGTCTGTGGAGAAAGGAGTACATCAAGCTTCCAAACTGGCCGCCTCCTCCTCCTCCTCCTCCTCCTCTTGTGGCGAGTCAGGGCACTCCGCCTCCTCCTCCGGCGCATCAAGGCACTCCGCCTCCTCCTTCGCCGCGTCAGGGCACTCCGCCTCCTCCTACGCCTCGTCAGGGCACTCTGCCTCCTCCTCCGCCTCCTCCGGCGCGTCAGAGCAGTACTCCGCGTCCTCCTCCGCCTCCTCCGGTGTGTCAGCGGACTCTGTCACATCAGCAACGGCTAGAGAGAGACGCGGCCACTCCGGCGGCTAGCAGCACAAAAGGCGGGAAGAAATACAGATTTGGTCCAAGCCTGAAGCCTCCTCCAAAGTTACCATGAGATGACTGACGAGGAAACCGATGACATCGTGGAAGCCGCAGTGAAGGACCATTTTGAACGGAAACCTCCACCTCCGAAGGAAATGGCATATCCGGTGAAAGTGAAGTGCACTCTGGATGCCCTTAAGCGACTGCCACCGCCTCCGCCGGAATCCAACTATAACCGCTATATTGCAAGTACATATGATGAAGCGCCGCGGTCGGGAAGTACTTCCAGTGATGCAAGATTACACTAGTAGAAATCAGGGCTTTGGTCCAGGCCTGGCCAGCCCATTAGTCCCGGTTCTGTCACGAACCCCGACCTATGGGGGCATACGTCCCGGTTCATGAGCCCAGGGGCCGGCCGGGCCTCGTGGGGCATTGGTCCCGGTTTGTCTCGACCCTTTGGTCCCGGTTCCAGACACAAACCGGGACCAATGGGCCTCACTCTTGGCCCACATCCATTGGTCCCGGTTCGTGGCTGGAACCGGGACCAAAGGGTGGACTTTAGTCCCGGTTGCAGCCACAAACCGGGACCAATAAGGTTGCTATATATACCCCTCGCCAGCGAGTAGAGCACTGCATTGCTCTATTTTTCTGGCCGGCGAGGGGAGAGCTTTGTGGTGCTCTAGCTCATGTAGCGACCAGACCTCAAACAGTCTGTGCTGCTGTCCACCAATGTCATCCCTGGATCAGTAATGCTGACACGCACGGTACGAATGGAGGATTTATAACAGAGTAGCAATCACACACTTATTACATCGAGTAACTCAAGAGAGAAATAAGTATGATAAATATGGCTTAAGGCCATCTAATACAATAACAGTGGAAGACTTGGAAGATAAGTGAGTCCATCAACTCCAACGGCATCACTGAGTATAAGACCACGACCTAAGGCACCTTACTCGTCGTCTGAAAAGTCTGCAACATAAAACGTTGCAGCCCGAAAACGGGTCAGCACATGGAATATGCTGGCAGTGTAACACATAGAGTATAATGAACATAATAATGCTATACTACATGCATATATGGCTGGTAGAAAGCTCTATAGTTACAGTTTTGCAAAAAGCCAGTTTTTCCCTACTACAAAGGAATAAATTTTATTTAACTATCATGGTGGTTGTTAAACATTGAGATGGTTGACAGCATCTCAATCCCAATTAAGTTATCATCAATAACCCAACAAAATTAATTAAAGTAACATGGTGATGAGATTCACATGATAATCCAAGTACTAGATACTCAAGATGTCCATAACCGCGGACACGGCTAACCATGATTAGTTTATACACTCTGCAGACGTTTGCGCACTTTTCCCCACAAGACTCGATCACCTCCGTTGGATTACTCGCACTACATGGTGTTTGAGTAACGGATGACCGAGACACAGTCTTTCAGAAGCGTTAACTCTCTACTCCGGGTAGACAGTACCACCTACAACCCCTACATATGCTAGTCTACCTCTTCAAGAGCTCACACAACTTAATCAACTATGCTAGAGCCCATAATAGCTTGTGGCTGCACACGGAAGTTTCTAGCATGAATAATCTCATGATCCCTTTGAGCCTGGGTGGCGGTCCTTAGAAAAACAGGCAATCCTGGAATAACTAGGTACCTCAATCCACCCAGATGTGAGTTTTAGTTGCCACCTTAAGTAAACCATTAATTAACAGTCTCACATCTGTCGTGAATATCTCTCAAACCCAATCCACGTCTACGAGCATATCATAGCAGTATAAGCAAAACGTAGAAGTAACTCCCAAGGGTTTGATAATAAACAGGTGATAGGTACTACCTCAACTACTTCCCAATTCCCACAATTTAATTAGATCCTATCCATGCAATGTTTGAGAGTTGAATCTAATGCATAAAAACTGGGTATGAAAGGGATATGATCAAAGTGTTACTTGCCTTGCTGATGATCCGTGAAACCTAGAGATTCGAAGTAGCAAGCGGCGCACTCCGGGTACTCTATCGCAAACAAACAAGCATACAATAAGCACTCATCAAATGCACAGGTAAAACTCAAATAAAAAGATCTAACCAAAAATTTCAACTTAAGAACTCCGGTTTGGAAAAAGAAACAAATCAAACGAAGCAACGAAAGTCAAACGGCGAAAGAAACAAGCTTCGTTTACTAATCTGGATCTGAGTCAAATTTTACAGTAGCAAAAACTTTTTTTAGTAGGTTAAACGGAAAAGAGAATTTCGAGACGAAACTCTAGGCGCTTGAATCGCCTGATTCCGATAAACGAGCGAAAAGTTAAACTAAAATGAAAATCTGATCAGAAATCGCGATCTGGAATAATCGCGGAAAATTCGTCGAAAAAGAAAACTAGCGAACAGTTAAACGAACGGACGTTCATTAACAGCGTCAATCCGACGAACACGTTCGTTAAAACGAACGGGTCGGTGAACGTTCACTAGATAATTTAAACCAAAAAAAACGAACTAGGGTTTAGAAAAAAAACGAACAGTTTTTTTTAAAGAAAACCGGCACGGTGGCGGCGGCGGCTCGGCTACCTCGTCGGTAGCTCCGGCGGGGCTCCGGCGGGTCGGGCGAGGTGCGGCGAGGGGCGGCGGGGCTCGGGCGTCGGCGGGGCGACGACGGGAGGCGGCGGGCGGCGGCGTGCGGGCTCTGGGGCGGCGGCGTCTTCGGCGGCGGCGCGGGCGCTCCTGGCGGCGGGGACGGGTGCGGGTCGGGGCGGCGGGGTGAGGAGAGGCGGCGGGGTAGGGAGGTACTTATAGGAGGGGAGTGGGGTGCCGTGGGGGAGGGGGCAAGGCGGCGGCGGCGTCGGCCTCGAGCCGGACTCGGCGGCGGCGGGAGCCGTGCTCGGGAGGGAGACGGGGCGCGGGCTGGCTGGGCCGCGCGGCTGGGCTTCGGCCCAGTGGGCGCTCGGCGTTTTTTTTTAATAATTCGCCGAATAAAAAAAATTGCAGAAAAATAAATAAAAATCCAAAAATGCTAAAACAAATTTTCCCCGTCTAATTAAAATAATTAGAACAAGATGAACATTTTTGTTGGCCCAAAATACAGTTTTGAAAACGTGCAATTTTTTTCTAATGCAATTAAAATTGCAAATAAAATCCGAATAAAATCCAATATTTGATTTTAATATTTTTCCTCCAATATTTCAATTATTTTGGAGAAGTCATATTTTCTCCTCTCATTTATTTTAATATAAAATATTTTTCGGATAGAAAAATAGTTAGAACCAAAAATCCTCATTTCACTATTTGATAAAAACCAAATATGAAAATCGAGAAAATGCCCAACTCTCTATGAGGGTCCTTGAGTTGCTTAGGATTTTTTGAGGATTTGCCAAAAATGTAATAAAATATGCTATGCAATGATGATCTAATGTATAACATTCCAAATTGAAAATTTGGGATGTTACAGCTCACCTCCTATGCACATGAGGTGTTCGATGAAATGCCCTAGCCACACTACTTAAGCTTTCTCCTCTCCAAGCTCGACCTCCAAGCTCCATTTTCCTCAAGATTTATCTAGGTTTAGCGGTCCGTCACGTCCCATCCCCGTCTTCACCACCGTCAAATGAGAAGATTCCATAAGTGGTACATGAAAACCTGCAGCGAGTCTAGGAAGGATACTTTGATGGTGAGAGTTAAAGAGGAGCACAACCTCGTTGGAATTGATCTGTTGTCTGTTCCATTTGAGGAGTTCTTCCAGTTTTTCAATCAAAAGGCCCTCGATAAAACAATCATCACTTGCTACTGTCTGTAAGTACTACTTCTGTAATTAGTCTCTATACATAGCTCAGCTCTTTCATTACATGTATATGTAATTATCCTCACTATATTATGCAGATTGAAGATCGTCGAATGCAGAAAAGCACAAATCTATGATATTGGGTTCATTAACACAAATCTCATAGATGAATGGACGGTTAAATATGATGCCACACAAACCGAGGCCAACTTGCTACGATCGTTGCTTCAAAATCAAAACAAAGAGAAAATGCTCTTTCCTTACAACTTCAAGTGAGTGTCTTGTGCATATTCGGTTTCCCTTATTAGTCGAGGTTATAGTAATGTAAGTGATGAGTTATGCATGCGTGCGCAGCTTCCACTTTATTCTCCTAGAGATTAAGCTTGAGCAGGGACTAGTAACCATCTTAGACTCGAGACGAAACGATCCCGAGGAGTATGCGGCCATGACTAAAATGCTCGAGAAGTAAGTTCAATCGATCATTATCGCACCATATCGGCAACTTTGTTCATTTCCTACAATAAAGTAATTGTTTTCTTTGTGTGCCAGGGTTTGGAAAAAGTTCACCACAAAAGCTCGGGGACTGTCGGGGGAACTGCGATTTACACACCTGAAAGTAAGTACTACTAGCTAGTTCCGCACATCTCCCATTGATTCTAGCTACTTTCATGAATACCATTTATAATGCTTCATTATCAGTTTGATTGACCTCTATTTCTCGTAAAGTGCTTGTGGCAGGAACCCGGGAAAGATTATTGTGGATACTACATTTGGGAGTTCATCTTCAGCACGACGACCTCTAAGTGGGGATATTCTAAAAAACAATATGAAGTGCGTAAGCACCACACCAGGGGCGGGCATTACGCTCAAGAAGCACAATTTTATTTTATTACCATCATTTGTGTTGAGTTTCATTCATATATATGTATTGACCCCCTTCTTCAAATTAGATGGTGGCAGATGCGGAATAAACTCCTACCACAAGATCACATATGAGCAATTCAAGAGGAATTGGCGGGATACTTTCTTGACCACGTCATAGATAAAGAAGGAGAATACCATACGAACGTTCAATGGGAGTTTGGCGCTTGATGATGTCATGGATGTTATATAGTAAGTATTACTTCCGAAATTAAGTCTCTATAGCTCAGCTCGTTCATTGCGTGTATATATAATTATCCTCACTATATTATTCAGACAGAAGATCGTCAAATGCAGAAAAGGACAAATCTATGACCTTGGGTTCATTAGCCCAAATACCATAAATGAATGGTCGGTTAAAAGCGGAGTCAAAGTTACTGAGAACAACTTGCTACAATCGTTCGTTGGACATCAAAACAAAGGGAAAAATACTATTTCCTTACAACGTCAAGTGAGTCTTACTGTCTTGTGCATATTCGGTTTCGCTTACTCGAGGTTAAGTAATGTAATTGATGAGTTATGTATGCGCATCTTCCACTTTATTCTGCTAGAGATTAAGCTTGACGGGGAGTAGTAACTGTCTTCGACTCGAGACGTAAAGATCCCCAGGAGTATGCGAACATTACTGCAATGCTCCAGAAGTAAGTTCAATCATTATCCCACCATATCGGCAACTTTCGTTCATTTTCTGATATCAAGTAATCATTTTCTTTGCCTGGCAGGGTTTGGAAACTGTTCACCGGAATGGTTCCGGGTCTGCAGAAGGAGCTGCGATTTACACACCCCAAAGTAAGTAGTACTAGCTAGTTCCGCACATCTCTCATTGATTCTAGTTTCATCAATAATATTTATCATGCTTGATTATCAGTTTGGTTGAACTCTATTTCTCGTAAAGTGCTTCTGTCAGGAAGGCGGGAATGATTTATGCGGATACTATGTTTGGGAGTTCATCCGTTACTCGACTTGTGAGCAGGGCTACTCTGACAAACAATATGAAGTACGTAAACAATATTCACAATATCATTTTATTATCATCATTTGTGTTGCGTTTCATTCATATATATGTATTGACCCCCTTCTTTAAATTAGATGCGGGGGATGCAGGATGAACTCCTACCACATGATCGCATACGAGCAATTCAAGATGAATTGGCGGGATTCTTTCTTGACCAGGTCATACATAAAGACGGAGAATACCATACGGACGTTCAATGGGAGTTTGGCACTTGACGATGTCATGGTTGTTATATTGTATATATGTAGTAGTGTCGGATAGATAGACGAAAACTTGTTGTTCGACCAAGCACGGAGAAAGAGAGGTCGATCATTTCTCTCTGTATATGTTCATAACGATCTTGTGTAATTAATGGTTTCCTTCATTTGCTTACTAGCTAGCGTCGAGTTCTCTCTATATGTATAGTAGCTAGTGTCGACCAAGCACGGAGAAAGAGAGGTCACTTCTCTCTATTAGCTAGCTAACACAATATGAAACCCTTAAATTAACCCTCCAAAACCCCTAAACCCCCCATTCAAAAAAAACCACAGCGCCTCCGAGCTGCTGACGCGTGCACTAGTAGAAAAAGAGGCTTCCATACGCCCCCATTAGTCCCCAAAATAATCGAACCGCGACAAAAGGGGTCTTTAGTCGCGGTTCGGGAGGAGACCCGCGACCAACTATCTGGGACCCGCGACCAACTATCTGGGCCCAGCGCGCTCGGTCGACAGCTGGCGGACGGGAGGGGCTTTAGTCCCGGTTGGCCTGGCCAACCGGGACTAAAGGTCCCCGAAGGCCTTTAGTCGCGGTTGGCGAGGCAACCGGGACTAAAGGCCCATCCCTATATATAGGACTCAGCTCACTTCACTTCACTCAGCTCACTTCACAATTTTCAGAAGGGGGTGGTGGGTTTGCTTTTGGTTCCTCCTATGCACACAAGGTGTTCGATGAAATGCCCGAGAGCCTGAAACAAACATGATATGAAGTGTCCGAGCCACACTTGAGCTTTCTCATTTATTTTTCCTCCGCGATCGCGGTTAGCAACTTGAACCTTTCATGTGTCATTGATAAAATATGCATGTGTGTAGTTCATTGTTTAATTTGTATTATTTCTAGCTAGTTAGTTTAACAAATGCATGATGGTTAATTATATACTTTATATAATAATAATGCAGATGAATCGGCAATGGATGTACGGTCCCCGACTCTCCGGCGAGTTCACTACGGGTTTGAAAGATTTCCTCGTAGTGGCAAATGCGAACAAGCAGCGAGGTTTTATTATCTGTCCATGTGCTGTCTGTAAGAATCAGAAGGGTTACTCCTCCTCAAGAGAGGTTCACATGCACCTGCTTCGGCGCGGTTTCATGCGAAGCTATAATTGTTGGACCAAGCATGGAGAAAGAGGGGTTAGAATGGAAGAAGATGAAGAAGGGGATGATATCGATGACAACTATCATGATCATTTCGGTGATACTTTCATGGAGGATGATGCTGATGGTGGGGAAGGGTTAGGTGAAGGTGAAGAAGAGGCACATGATGAGCCCGCTGATGATCTTGGTCGGACCATTGCTGATGCACGGAGACGCTGCGAAACTGACAAGGATAGGGAGAATTTGGATCGCATGTTAGAGGATCACAAAAAGTCGTTGTATCCAGGATGCGATAATAGTCTGAAAAAGCTGGGCTGCACACTGGATTTGCTAAAATGGAAGGCACAGGAAGGTGTAGGTCACTCATCATTTGAAAATTTGCTGAAAATGTTGAAGAATATGTTTCCGAAGAATAACGAGTTGCCCGCCAGTACGTACGAAGCAAAGAAGGTTGTCTGCCCTCTAGGTTTAGAGGTTCTGAGATACATGCATGCATTAACGACTGCATCCTCTACCACGGTGAATACGAGAATTTGAATGAATGCCCTGTATGCACTGCATTGCGTTATAAGATCAGAGGCGATGACCCTGGTGACGATGTTGAGGGCGAGAAACCCAGGAAGAGGGTTCCCGCCAAGGTGATGTGGTATGCTCCTATAATACCACGGTTGAAACGTCTGTTCATGAACAAAAAGCATGCCAAGTCGTTGCGATGGCACAAAGAGGACCGTAAGTCCGACGGGGAGTTGAGACACCCCGCTGATGGAACGCAATGGAGAAAGATCGACAGAGTGTTCAAAGATTTTGCAGCTGACGCAAGGAACATAAGATTTGGTCTAAGTACTGATGGCATGAATCCTTTTGGCGAGCAGAGCTCCAGCCATAGCACCTGGCCCGTGACTCTATGCATCTACAACCTTCCTCCTTGGTTGTGCATGAAGCGGAAGTTCATTATGATGCCAGTGCTCATCCAAGGTCCAAAGCAACCCGGGAACGACATCGATGTGTACCTAAGGCCATTAGTTGATGAACTTTTACAGTTGTGGGCCAGACCTGGTGTACGTGTCTGCGATGAGCACAAAGGAGAGGAATTTGACCTACGAGCGTTGCTTTTTGTAACCATCAACGATTGGCCTGCTCTCAGTAAACATTCGGGACAGACAAATAAGGGATACAATGCATGCACGCACTGCTTACATGAGACTGAAAGTGTACGTTTGGTTAAATGTAAGAAGAACGTGTACCTCGGTCATTGTCGATTTCTTCCCCGAAATCATAACGTAAGAAAGAAAGGCAAGCATTTCAAGCGGAACGTACTGGTGCTGAGATATTTGATATGGTCAAGGATTTGAAAGTCATCTTTGGAAAGGGTCCTGGCGGACAATCAGTTCCGCGGGGAGTTGACGGGCACGCACCCATGTGGAAGAAGAAATCTATATTTTGGGAGCTAGAATATTGGAAAGTCCTAGATGTCCGCTCTGCAATCGACGTGATGCATGTTACGAAGAATATTTTCGTGAACCTGCTAAGCTTCTTGGGCGTGTATGGGAAGACAAATGATACAAAGGAAGCACGGCAGGACCAGCAACTTTTGAAAGACCCAGATGACCGGCATCCGGAATGGTTTCAAGGTCGTGCCAGCTACGCTCTTACCAAAGAAGAGAAGGTCATTTTTTTTGAATGCCTGAGCAGTATGAAGGTCCCGTCTGGCTTCTCGTCGAATATAAAGGGAATAATAAACATGGCGGAGAAAAAGTTCCAAAACCTGAAGTCTCACGACTGCCACGTGATTATGACGCAATTGCTTCCGATTGCTTTGAGGGGGCTCCTACCGGAAAATGTTCGAGTAGCCATTGTGAAGCTATGTGCATTCCTCAATGCAATCTCTCAGAAGGTAATCAATCCAGAAGATCTACCATGGTTACAGAACGATGTGGTCCAATGCCTTGTCAGTTTCGAGTTGGTGTTCCCACCATCCTTCTTCGATATTATGACGCACCTCCTGCTCCACCTAGTCGAAGAGATTTCCATTCTCGGTCCTATATTTCTACACAATATGTTCCCCTTTGAGAGGTTCATGGGAGTATTAAAGAAATATGTTCGTAACCGTGCTAGGCCAGAAGGAAGCATCGTCAAGGGCTATGGAAATGAGGAGGTAATTGAGTTCTGTATTGACTATGTTCCTGATCTTAAGCCGATTGGTATTCCTTAATTGCGGCACGAGGGGAGACTAAGTGGAAAAGGCAAGATCGGAAGGAAATCCACGATATGTATGGACGGTCATTCTATGACTGAAGCACACCACACAGTTCTGCAAAATTCCAGCTTTGTGGCTCCGTACTTCGAGCAACACAAGAATATTTTACGCTCGGACAACCCGGGGAAGCCTGAATCCTGGATTAGAAAGGCCCACATGGAGACTTTCGGCAGTTGGTTGCGAAAACATTTAATGAATGACAATGATGTTGGAGATCAGCTGTACATGTTGGCCAAGAAACCATCTTCGACTATAACGATTTTCCAAGGGTACGAGATAAATGGGAATACATTTTACACCATCGCCCAAGATAAAAAGAGCACCAACCAAAACAGTGGTGTCCGCTTTGATGCAGCAACCGAGAATGGGCGAAAGGTCACATATTATGGTTACATAGAGGAGATATGGGAACTTGACTATGGACCCTCCTTTAAGGTCCCTTTGTTCCGGTGCAAATGGTTCAAGCTAACAGGAGGTGGGGTAAAGGTGGACGAGCAATACGGAATGACAATGGTGGATTTCAACAATCTTGGTTACCTTGACGAACCATTCGTCCTTGCCAAAGATGTCGCTCAGGTTTTTTATTTGAAGGACATGAGTAGCAAACCAAGGAAACGGAAAGATAAGAAAACGATCAGTACATCATGCGATGATCCAAAGCGCCACATTGTTCTTTCAGGGAAAAGAAACATCGTGAGAGTGGAGGACAAGACAGACATGTCAGAAGATTATAATATGTTTGGTGAAATTCCGCCCTTCAAAGTGAACACTGACCCAAGCATTAAGTTAAATGATGAGGATGCTCCATGGATACGGCACAATCGTAAGCAAGCAGGGACACAAGGGAAGAATTGATGTGTAATAATTTATTGTACCAAACTTTGTATTTGGTCGATGAACTGAAGATGTATCAAACCTTTTGTCAAACCTTCAAGGGATCGATGAACTGAATTTTTTGATATATTATTTGTATTTTTAAGATTTTAAAATGAACTAGTTTTATTTTTCTGATTTTTTTATATATAATTGTATTTTTAAGATTTTAAAATGAATTAGTTTTATTTTTCTGATTTTTTTGATATATAATTGTATTTTTAAGATTTTAAAATGAATTAGAAACAAAATAATATAAACTTTAATAAAATATATAAGTACAAATAAAATAAAATAAATTTTAATAACATAAATAAAATTTATGACACTAAAATTATCAAAGTATTTTCTGTTCAAAACATTATAAGCAACCTCTAGTATTTTTGAAACTAAAATTATATAAAATTGATTCAACTAAAAATATCGAAGTATTTTCTGTTCAAAATCATTGAAAGCTAAAAGAATTTTCATAAAGAACTTTTTTTCTTAGAAACTTTAATAGCAAAAATAATTATCATAAAGTAAAATAAATAAGTAATTAGAAACAAAATAAAATAAAATAAATAAGTTTTTTGTTGTAAGTAGAAACAAAACAAAATAAATAAAGCAAAAAAGAAAACAAAAAACAGGCAAAAAATAAAAAAAATATGCCACCTACTGGGCCACCACGGCCTGAATACGACTAGAAACCCATCGATGGGCCAGGATTCAGGCCCGCAGAAGGCCCAGTAGGCCCATCAGGCATAGCAGTCACAATTAGGCCCGTAAGCCTGCAATGGAGAGGAGCTCAAGAGGGGAGCGGCAGTGGGGCTTATAAACCACTGCGCGCCCCTCTGAACTAGCGAGGTGGGACTAAACTAGCGAGGGGAGCGGCAGTGGTAGCAGCACAATGCCTTTAGTCGCGGTTGGGAGGCGGACCGCGACTAAAGGGTACCCTTTAGTCGCGGTTGTTGTCCCCAACCGCGACTAAAGGGTCTTTCTGCGCGGGAACGAAAGCGGCGCAAAAACCCTTTAGTCCTGGTTGGGGAGGAGGACCGCGACTAAAGGTACCCTTTAGTCGCGGTTGGTGTGGCCAACCGCGACTAAAGGGTACCTTTAGTGGCGGTCCGCCTCCCCAACCGGGACTAAAGGTACGTCTATATATACTGCACTTAGCAGTTTCCGCCACTTCCCATTCTCCTCTCTCGATGCCGAAGGCCTGCCCCGACGCCGATCGCCGCCCGACGCCCTGCCCCGACACCGAAGCCCTGCCCCGACGCCGACGCCGACGCCGAAGCCCTGCGCGCCGCCGCCCCCGTCCCCAGTGAGCGCCGCCGCCGCCCGTGCCCTGCCCTTAGCGCTCCGCCACCGCCATAGCGTGCCCGTGGCCCTTGCCCGCCGCCCGCCGCCCGACGCCCTGCCGCCCGTCGTCTGCTGCCCCTGCCTGCCGTCCTCCGCGCGCCGGCAGAAGAAGAAGAAGGAAGAAGAAAAAGGAAGAAGAAGAAGAAAGAAAAAGGAAAAAGGAAGAAGAAGAAGAAGAAAGAAGGAAGAAGAAAACAAAAGAAAAACAGAAGAAAAACAAGAAAAAGGAAGAAAAAAGGAAAAAGGAAGAAAAAAAGAAAACAAAAGAAAAAGGAAGAAGAAAGCAAAAAAGAAAACAAAAGAAAACACAAGAAAAACAAACAGAAGAAAAAAACAGAAGAAAAAAGGAAAAAGGAAAAAAGGAAACAAAAGAAAACACAAGAAAAACAAATAGAAGAAAAAAAACTAAAGAAAAAAGGAAAAAGGAAAAAAGGAAGAAAAAACAGAAGAAAAACAAAAGAAAACAAAAGAAAACAGAAGAAAAAGGAAGAAGAAAAAAAGAAGAAAGAAAAAGGAAGAAGAAAAAAATGAAAACCAAATGAAAACCAAAAGAAAGAAGAAAGAAAAAGGAAGAAGAAAAAAATGAAAACACAATGAAAGAAGAAAGAAAAAGGAAGAAGAAAAAAAGAAGAAGAAAGGAAGAAGAAAGGAAGAAGAAGAAAGAAAGAAGAAAGAAAAAGGAAGAAGAAAAAAGGAAGAAGAAAAAAAGAAGAAAGAAAAAGGAAGAAGAAAAAAGGAAGAAGAAAGAAAAAGGAAGAAGAAAAAAAAAGAAAACAAAACAAAAGAAACCAAATGAAAATCAAAAAGAAAGAAGAAAGAAAACCAAATGAAAACCAAAAGAAAGAAGAAGAAAAAAAGGAAGAAGAAAAAAAGAAAGAAGAAAGAAAGAAGAAAAAGGAAGAAGAAAAAAAGGAAGAAGAAAAAAAGAAAGAACAAAGAAAGAACAAAGAAAAAGGAAGAAGAAAAAAAGAAGAAAGAAAAAGGAAGAAGAAGAAAAGAAGAAAGAAAAGGGAAGATGAAAAAAATGAAAACCAAATGAAAACCAAAAGAAAGAAGAAAGAAAAAGGAAGAAGAAAAAAAGAAGAAGAAAGGAAGAAGAAAGGAAGAAGAAGAAAGAAAGAAGAAAGAAAAAGGAAGAAGAAGAAAGAGAGAAGAAACAGGAAGAAGAAAGGAAGAAGAAGAAAAAAAGAATAAAAAGGAAGAAGAAAGAACCAAATGAAAACCAAAAAGAAAAACAAAGAAAACAAAACAAAATACTTGGCAGTGCTCAATAATCTTATTTTTTAATTCCTCCTCCTGTATGTCCCCTTAATCTTATTTTTTAATTCCTCTATACTTAAAGAATTTTTACTACATGCAGGAGTGACATATGGCGGACGATAGAGCCGAGCCGCTTAGGGATCCGGAGGCTGAACGTTATCTAATGGGCATCATCAACAACGAGATTCCTTATGTGCCGGGCTCAGAATATGAGCAAGAAGAGGATGTAGTCTCTTCTTTTCTGAACCTTGAAGGTGGAACAGAGATTGTCGATGATCAAGAACGTGAAGGAACGGACATTGTCGACGGAGGTCAACCGTCAACAAACGACGATCTCGAATTGCAAGTAGCAACCACCTCCGGCGAGGTATATATATATATACATTGAGCCTCTCGTGATACAAACTTACTGAAATGTGAATACATATGTATTAACGCGCGCGACTCTCTTTCTTTTTTTAGCCCTCCGGATCGAGTACGACAAAGCGTGGCAAATCCAAGGCGATGAAAACAGGAGAAACATATGCCATTGAGTTTGTCAGTGAAACCGGCCAGCCCCTACAACACACCTCAAAGTTTATCAACCAATGCGGAGTCGTTGTTAGAGACAACGTCCCGATCACCGTCCAGGAATGGAAGGAGCCAAAGAAGGCACGTATTGGTTTCCGTTTTGTCGATAAGAGAATGAAAAAGGATTGCTGGAGAAAGCTTATGGAACATTTCATTCTACCTCCGGAATACAACAAAGTCGATGAATTCGGTAACGAGGTTCCGGGTGGACGTCAGAGGAGGAGGCTAGTTAAAGAGTTCGCTCTTCAGAAGATGGGCGAAGCATTCCGGAACTTCAAGAAAAATTTAACCCGTGACTATGTCAACAAGGGCAAGACTCCGGATTTCAGTGGACAACATGAGAAACTGAAAGATGATTGGCCAGAATTTGTGAGGCAAAAGCAATCGGAGCATTTCAAGGAAATATCGAAAAAAAATAAGGATAATGCGAGTAAGAAAAAGTTCCATCATATTATGGGGCCAGGAGGATACCGCCTTTCGGAGCCTAGGTGGCAGAAGATGGAGGAGGACCTGAGGGTGCGAGGAATCCCTCTAGGTACAGAGGGATGGGACCCAAGGGCCAAAAGCTGGTGGTACGGGCATGGGGGATCGCTAGACCCGGAGACAGGGGTGTGTGTTCACCGGCAGAGACAGTTTGCTCCCACCCAAGCCCTTATTGACGCAATGACCCAAGCTCAAGAGGGCTTGATCAAGTTCAACAGTGAGAAAGACGCACTGACAACAGCCCTCGGGAATGATGAACACGGAGGACGTGTACGAGGCAAAGGCAAAGTTCCGTGGAAAGTAGGGTTTTCCTAGGACAATGACCCGTACTGTTACAGAAGCCGTAAGAGAAAGACGGACCGGGATGCAGATCTTATGACGAAGTTTGCATCGGAACTCCATGAGTTGAAGAAGACCGTGCATGAACTAGTAAAAGAAAAATCGGCTGCAGGGCCGCATGAAGATCATGAAGCGGATCGCGGAAGCCAGCAGCGGAGAAGCAGCGTGGCTTCCACGGATGCCCTGCCTGGTGCTAGTGCACCGATGATCGAGATTCGTGCACCGGAGCCTCACTACCCCGTGGATGATGTAAAGGAGATGAAAGAATGTGATCTGCATTATCCCGTGGGGAACGTTTCCACGAAGGTAGCTAGCGGCAGTGCTTTACCCTGTACACCTGGAGCACTCCACCACAACAACCCCATTGCATATGGCTATGCTCGTGTCACGGTGGAAGACATAGTCCAAGGGTTTGAGGACCTGGAGATTGACAAACCTACACCCGAAGGGGAGAGAAGACTTGGAGATGTCAAGCGCCAGTTCATTCTATGGAAAAAGAAGTACATAGTGTTTCCAGGCGAGGCGCCAAGGCTAGCAAGTCCACCCCCCTCCGATGGTGGTGGTGGTGGTGGTGGCGGTGGTGGCGGTGGTGGTGGTCGTGGTGGTTCACCTACACCTCCTTCACGCCATTCGACGCCGTCCCCCGATCCACAACCTCCGGCAGGTACGACGCCCCCCAATCCTCCTCCGGCGGGTACGACGCCCCCCAATCCACCTCCGGCGAAGAAGCAGAAGCAGGCGGACAGCAAGGAAACCCGCTCCTGGACTATTAACCCGGACCCTTATGTACCTAAGACCACAAGGGTACCGGAGCCATCACTGAAGCCTCTCCTCCCAAGGCCTGGGGAACTTAGTGAAGCTGAAACCAAATTGGCCGCGTCTGCTGATTATGAGAAATGGAAGGCGGATATGAAGGCGATAAAAGAGCCTGAGCCCAAGCAAGTATTCACTGAGAAGCAAAAGAAGTGGGCTAAGGATTTTTTGACGACACCGTCCCAAGCCGAGCTGAATATGCCTGACGACTATGGACATGAACTTCGTAGGCAAGCAAAAATATTGAAGGAGGAGAAAGAAGAAAGTAAAAAAAAGCGGGAAACAAGTTGACCAGCTCGGGATGCAGAAGAAACAATCGATCCCCCCGCTCATAGTGAAAGCCGGTCCGGAAGAGGACCCCGAGATCATAGCAGCTGCGGCAGCACTTGGATTGACTGTAGCGAGTGCCATGAAACAAGCGTCCGAGATGGGTTTGACTCTTCGTGCCTTCTTAGGCCTTGAGGATGCGCCAGTATGTGAGATAGCATTACAATATGTGCGGAATGGGCCTTTCGTCGAGCCTGCGCGGGAGAAGAGTCTACCGCCACAAATGCGAAATCTGCTACGTTGGTACAAGCAATTCATAACATGGGCCGACAAAGAATATATTTATGCGGATGTTACAGAGGAGCATCACACCAAACGGTACTTTGTACAAGTTCATATGAGTGAATTGTTCCAGCTGTTCAATCTGCGCGACCTCGACAAATCTATGCTGAGTTGCTACGTTCTGTAAGTGATTTATTTCTACCTCATCTCGTTCTTCATTGCCTGCACTATATATATATATTGTCCTAACTATATTGTTGCGTACGCTATTATGCAGATTGAAGATTTGGGAATGCAAAATAAGAAACATCCATGATGTTGGGTTCATTGACCCACATATCGTTAATGGACATGTGTTACAATATCACCCCGAAGACGTGGAGAAAGACTTGTACAAGTTTCTTAGAAAGCATCAACTCAAAAGTCATATTCTATTTCCTTACCATTTTGGGTGAGTGTTTCTCTCTTGTGCCCATTCTCTTTTGTTTACTCCATGCATGGTATGTCTAATCGATGAGTTATGCATGACTGTGCATGTAACGTGTCCGCAGGTTCCACCGGATTCTGCTAAATATTGAACTTCACACCTCCAGAGTTCTAATCATGGACTCTATGGATTCGGATCCAAAGCGTTGGGCCGACATGAGAAAAATGCTGCAAAAGTAATTATTTTCAATCATTTGAGCTCTATATCGATCGGTCTCTTTCGTTCATTTCCTAATATCAAGTAACTAATAACTCCCTTGTTCATTTAATTTTCTTTGCCCTGTAGGGTTTGGAGACGGTTCTCAGAAGAAATTGTCGGTGAATTCAAACATGAGCTAGATTTCAGAAGGTTAGTTAATGTGGATAAGCAGCCACCGGGGACCAATCTATGTGGATACTATGTTTGTGAGAACATCCGGAGACTAACCTCTGAGCGGAAGGCATCGGATAGCGTGCGGAACGCGACGGATAACTTGCGGAGGAGGCTTAGTCCAGAAGCTCGCTTCCGACCAATTCAAGATGAATTAGCAGGATTTTTCTTGAGGGAAGTCATCAATCCTAAAGGAGAACACTATACGGAGGACGCAGACATTTATATGCATACCCGAGATTGAAACTTGTTCGAAGTTGTATATGGTCCTCCATCCTAATTGTGTATGCAAACTTGTTCGAAGTTGTATATGGTCACCCGAGATTGAATATATAACCTCTTGAATTCTTCTTGTTTGAAATTTCATATGCATGTATATAGTATCGTAGAATATGTGTACTGAAACTTCATCAAAATTAAAACAAAACACAAAATAAAATATAAAAGAAATAAAACACTACAAATTAAAAAGAAACCAGGTTTAGGGGGGCTAAAACCCTAAACCTGCGGACGAGGCCTTTAGTCCCGGTTAGCCACGAGAACCGGGACTAAAGGTCCTCCGCCCCGACGGACCCCTGGCGGCCACGTGGACGGGCCTTTAGTCCCGGTCAGCCACGAGAACCGGGACTAAAGCCTTTAGTCGCGGTTCGTAAGTGGCGCGACTAAAGGGGGGGTCTTTAGTCGCGCATATTTAGTCCCGGTTGCACAGCTGGGACTAAAGGCTGTTGCGAACCAGGACTAAAGGGCTTTTTTCTACCAGTGGTGGCTCCTTTTGGTCCCGGTTGGTGTTACCAACCGGCACTAAAGGTCCTCCTACCTGGGCGCCCCACAGCGGCCACATGGAGCTCCTTTGGTCCCGGTTCATAAGCCAACCGGGACTAAAGGTTTTGGGCATTAGTCCCATTTGTTTTGTCCCGGTTACAGAACCGGGACTAAAGACCCTCTGGAACCGGGACTAGTACCCTGTTTTCTACTAGTGTCAGCAACAATATGTCCATAAGCTCAGCAATCTAGGTTCTAGGTCATCTCCAGAGACAATGGAAAGAACAAATGAAAAGCCCGACCGCACCACTGCATGAAGATCGGTATATTGGAAAGCTGGTGCATACCGACCGTTACCGCATGAACGTCCACTTCCAAGACGTCGTTGCAGTTAAACAGAAAGCGACATGCTGCAAATACAATTGTTCCATCATGCGTTTTGCGGATCATATCGGCCACCGCAGTACCATCTGATGTCAAAAAAGACCTGTACATCAAAAGGGCAGCCATATTTTTTGGCAGCGGTGGCAAGAACAGGCTTGGGGCATCATATTTTTGTTTTGGTTCACTCTAGGAATTCTGCAGCAGCATCTTTCGTTTAATGATATCTCCGGTGATCAATATTTCCTTTTTCCCAGAAAACAATTCTCTCTTCCCTTAACTTGCTTCCAAATACTTGAAACAGCAAAGTAAAAGAAACCAAGCCCACGAATGTGAAATCCACACATTGCAGCTACACGCTCAAAAGATTCACAAAATATGTGTATATGACCTAGCTTGTTACAGACATGTGCTTGCCATTGGAATTGAAACAAATACCAACGCAAGGTCATCCCCAACACCTGCAGAGAGCCAAGTGGAAGTTCTCACAGGCACAACCCGTGTGCTTTTAATTACCGGCTACTGTTCTGACAAGATGTATGGGTACGACGACATAAACACAGCCTTAGCGAGCCGGGGCCTACATGGTGAAGGCAGAACCAGAACAAACACATGAAAGAAGAGCCGAGAAAGCCGGACGAACGCCTGGGGTGTGAGTGCCGGTGTGCGTCTTTGTCGTCTTTGCCACGTCGAACACCTGAAAGAAGAGCAGCACGAGGTGCACCAGGTGGAGCATTACCTCAATCGACTAAGACGCAGTCTTTGAGACCAACGATCGCACATGCAAAGCTATATATATGTAATCTTGACTTAAACAGAACCCATTATCCCGCTAGATTCACCATATATAGTACGACCAACTTTCTTAAAATTAAGGCAACTAGACCAAAGTTCATGGAACACAAGGCAATAAAACTCACAAGTTTCTTCCAAAATACGAATACTATCTATATAAAGCTAACCTGGCAAAAAGATAATGCTCTAACAAGCAAGGGATCGATCTAAACCTAAACTACAAAGGCATCATGGAACATAGTCCCGATCTAGGAACTCCCTCAAAGGTTCTTCTAGCGCCTCTGTAACAGCTTCCCACCCAGCGGTTGTCGGGTAAGTCTCGTCCCAGTAGAATTTCTTGTCAGGATTCTTGCATAGGTCATAGAGACGCTCCCCTGAAGGGCTAACTTGTCCACAGTACCCAAGCTCGGTGGATGCCTCGCAGCAAGGTGTCAGCTTGCGCTTGAAATTGTTTGACCTCTCCGACCCTTCACCTGCATACACATAGTTCCAACAGATGTTGAATAAAATGCATACAGGTGAAACCAGATTTAATTTGCATCATGTGCGTGCAGACATATAAAGTACTTACCAGGGGCGTGATTGACGATGTCGGTGAAGGCAGTGTAGAGGTCCAGTATGTGGGCATTATTCTTGTTGCCCATCAGGTGTTCTATGTTCATGTTGTGCACAGTTGCGGCATAATTGGCCAGAAGGTCGCATGTCGTGTAGTTGTTCGAACTAGTCCGCAAAGGCGTGCAGCCAATGGGATGCATGTTGTTCACTAGTACCTTTCTCACACCTAGCCTCTGTAGCTTCCCCACGTTCTTTGCAATCTCTGTCGTAACATTCCCAATATAACTATCGATCTGCATGGAAGAGAAGTTACTTGGTAAGAAGATGGGTATATAGTAATTGCAGACTGGTTAGTGTTTGCAAGTTTGAGTCTACTAACTACTACTCACATCATCGAAGCTACTCAAGAAGGCATTCTCGACGTTGGCACCAGTCATGTAGTCACTGCCGGAGATGGAGACGAGAGCGACGGAGCTCTGAAGCTGTTGTTTTGAGATGACTCCAGCATTGAGTAGCCTCGTGAAAGCATTGACCTGTGTGGCAAGGGTCGGCACCTTCTTGTCCGGCACCTCGTAGACGCCAGCGCCGCCGAAAGCAAAGGTCATGCCAGATGGGTCGCAAGATAGGTGTGGCGTGAGCCTGTACGATGGAGGGGCTTCACTGAGGCCCAAGATCCTTGCTGCAAGGGAAATAAATCAATAAATATGAAGGATTATTTTCAGTACAACACATATAATATTGTAAGGGTCGGAACTAAATTATCTAGAGCGTTGATATGATGGATTATTTTGAATGGTCTTAGATATAAGGTTGTACGCACGTGCTCAAAAATAAATTCTCTATCTAGCTAGGTACATAGAACAATAGCATATCAGTATATATCTAGCTACGTACCGATGAAGTCAGATTGAATCCAATAGTTGGAAAGGCGTCCAGTTGGAACAGGAGTCGCAGATCCACGGGAGTTGAGATAGGAGCCGTAGGGATAGCTCCATTGGCGCCATGTGTCGGTCTTTGGGAGGTTGCCGTTGTCGACGAAGCCATCGCCGAAGACGAACATGCTGGACCATTCGTTCTTTGACCCCTGATCAGCCGAAGGTGTGCCTCGAGCCTCCACACGCGCCGCTGTCACGTAGATCAATCATATCTCAGTGCATGCATGAAGAACATGACGTGGTCGAACTAACATGTATACTTGTAGATCGTGCAAGCATGGAATATCTAAAAGCTAAAGCAAGGCAGTAAGGAGTTTATGATTTGCATTACCATCCAATGCAAGGACGACGAGGAGAAGGCAGAAGACGGTCGGCATGAGCTTCATGGTTACGAGGCCCCGGGAGGCGGATCGGTATAGCTATGGGGAGCTAGATGGTTGTGGCCGTGCATGAGCCTATATAGCTATATTTATAGAAGATTTTTCTGGTCGGTAGGTAGGTACGTGTTGCACATGGAGTCAGCATTCCCACGTACGCACGCTTGTAGCTATAGCCGCGGCCAGACTAAGAATGCATGCGTCAACGTGGAGACGAAGAAACGTCTCTTGGGAGACCGATAGATAGAAGAATCGTGTGTAGCAAACTTTGAACGACAGATAGATAGAATGGTGCGTCCTACCTGTACCTGTTAATTTGAAAGTCCTACCCGGCCACCTGGATTCAGGAATCCTTGTACAAAGTCCTACCCCTGCACCTCGATTCAGGAATCGGTTGGGCCGCAACCTGGAAGTCACACCGGAGGTGCAACATAAGGAGAGACAGAGAGAGAGAGAGAGAGAGAGAGAGAGAGAGAGAGAGCTCTCCTTACCATGCGTGGTATACAATACTTTTAAGAGAATCAACAGTTATTGCGCGGTACACACACTCAGATACGTATAATTAGTACAATCATAAATACAATATGACTGTGCTATAAAAGAACATAGTGCATGCATTTTGCAATCGCTGCCGAGTAGGGCATCTTGGAGTCTGAACTACATGGATACCTTAAAATTCAAGGATGTAATGTGTTTGTTTATAAAATTTCAGAATGAAATACCTTGAATTGCGAGTTGCATGAAAAGAAACAAAATCATGGACTTTCAGAATGGATAGTACACATGATAAAAGGCCCCAGATTTGTCTTTTTTGTGTAGCTCTAATTTTAGCGTTTTTCAGCCTGAAAATCTACACACATGTACATTATGTTTCTATGTATATGTGTATTTTGTTTAGAATTACTAGCACAAATGCCCGTGCGTTGCAACGGGAGACATAGTTAATGTGTATTTACATTTAGTAAGAATTATGTGTGCGAAACACAATGATAGTTCATGCGAAATTTAATGCTCACCAAAATCCATAGACCCACACAACAACAAGTTATATATTGATTCCAAATGGACTTATAATTTGTTTATATGGAGCTATAATTCATCATCATATTCGAAGTTAAAACGAACTGGTTATCTCCGTTCCCAGCTTGAAATATTTTTCATGATGGTTGTAGAGGTGATATCGACATGTGTTGGATGGCTGGTGAGCACCAGTTGTCATCGATCCGTGCCGTTGTCACACAACATTAACAAAAAATAAAAAAATATATATAATGGAAATCCTGGAATTTTACACAAACATTTCCACAAAACAAAAATAGTAGGTAGCAAGCTCTAGAGGTCCTAAAAACATGTGTTTCAATTGTGAAAGGATGATACATATGTCATCAACTTGTAAGGAGAAGATGTACCAACTTTAGTTGACTCGGTAGCATGATATTAATATTAATAAAAACATAAATAATGAGATCACATGGTTGGTTGACATATTAATATTTTTTATGGAAGAAGACAATGAATATACATGGGCTCATTGACTTTAGTTCACTTAGAGCATCTCCAGCCGGCCCCCAGGATGCCCCCCACAAGCACTTTTTGGACGCCGGCGCCTAATTTTTCTCCCAGCCGGGACCTCAAGAGCACAAATAGCGCCGGATTGGGCCGAAATTACGCCCGGCGGTCCCAACCCAAACCCAGAAAGCTGGGGCAGCTGGGGGCGCCGGCGCTCTTTTTTGCATGCAAAACCCCCACGAGTCAGTCTCTCTCCTCACTCTCTCCTCTTTTCCTCACAACCTCTCTCCTCACTCTCTCTCTCCTCTTTTCCTCACGAACGGCGCCGGAGTCCACGCGGCGCGTCTGCGCCACCGCCTTGCTGGCGGAGCTGAGCCAGCGGCGCCGGCCACGGGCGGCCCCGAGAGCAGAGGCCATGGGCGGCCCCGGCACCGGGCGCACCGGCCCCGAGCGTCCCCGGCACCGGGCGCGCCGGCCACGGGCGGCCCCGAGCGCGGAGGCCACGGGCGGCCCCGGCACTGGGCGCACCGGCCCCGAGCGTGGCGACCACGGGTGTTCGCCGCCACGTCCTTGGTATCCTTGGTCTTTCCCGCGGCCGTGTCCGCCATCTCACTCATTGAGCTTCTCCCCCGCGGTCCCGATGGCGTCGGTGGAGTGGCTGTCGTGGGCGGTGGTTGTGTCCCGGACGCCGCGGGAGAAGGTGCCGTGGACGGCGCTCAGCAGGGAGCGCGCGCTCTCCTGCACGCTGCCGAAGATGCCAGTCCGCCGTCCTGGGCTGCTGGGCTCGTGCATATCCCGTCTGGCCGCGGCGAGCTCGTCAGCCGCTTTCTGCGCCGCGGCCTACGCGCGCTCCTCGCAGTGACTCTGCTCAGACGCCATAGCTATACCTGGCTACTTGATCTACAGGTGATCTTGATGCTATAGCTGTGGTGATGCGTGATAGCGTGGGGAGATGGCACCGGCTCGGCTGCTACAGTTGCTGCTCCTGCGTCGGCGGCGGTGGATTTGCGGTGGCGACTGGCGAGCTGCTGCTCCTGCGTCGGCGGCGGTGGACTGGAGTGCGTCGGCAGCGGTGGATTGCGGTGGCGAGCTGCTGCTGTTGCTGCTACTCTAGCTAGCTCTGGAGGCACAACGAGTGGGAAATACTCCATCCCCAGGCCAAAGTTCTCGCCGGCAGCCCCCCAAGCGGTGAAAAAATGCCTTCTTAGAGGGGCAAACGGCTGAAGATGCTCTTAGTAGCATGAGATTTGCTTTCCGTTGTTGTTCCTAATTCTTCCTTTTCATCACCATTGTCGATGGTGGCCATGTTTGTCCACCTATTCATGACGAGCGTAACTAATCCCACAACAATGTGTTTTATCATCATACTGTTCCACTTCCACACGCTTAGCGAGTCTCCCTTGCCCACCAACTTGTAATTCCGTGGATTTGTAATGCTCCTAGTATTAATTGACATTTCAAACGGGAAAGCGCAATCTTAAACCTAAGCTCTTAAAGAAATAAACTCATTAAATTTTTTTCTGTGAGTAACTCATTAATTAATATACAAATACAACATTAAAAATGATGTCAGTATTTTAGCCGCATTCATATTTTTGTTCACACCAAAGAAACGTTCATATAATGTTGTGTGCACCCCCAACCGTCTAAATATTCAGGCGACAGTCAAGTCCTTCCTTTTTCAATTAACGTAGCCTCACACAATCCTTCCTTATTAAGGATCCCACCCCTTTAAATCTTTCTTATGATCACACAATCATCCTCAACCATCTTCAAATTTCAGTCCAAAATCAAATCATTCCTTTCCTTTTAATTATTACCCTCACATAATCCTTACCTTATTAAGAATCCCATCCATTAAATATTCCGCCAAGCCCACCACAATCCTTCCATAATTCTTCCATAGTCCATAGCTAATTAAGGAACCTATCCGTTCAAATATTCCACCGAGCCCACACAAGCTTTCCTTTGAATTAGCCGCATCTATTTAGCCACGATCCTTTCTTTATAATTAGCCCATCCGCTTAATTAGCTCTTCTCTTTTAACGGCTGTTTGTTAATTTCTATGGCGGCTGCTATATTAACCGGTCAGACTGTTTAAAATTGCGAGGTGGGACAATTCATCATGTAACGTGTTTATCTCAGTTGGTTGTCGTGGCTGAAATATAAATAGAGTAGATCCCATGCTCGATTCTCCACTATAACAGATTTTTTTCTTTCTTTCTCTAAGATCGATAAGAGAGCCCACTCGTGTGCACGCAGCCCATAAGGGAAGGCCCATAAATTTTGCGGCCAGTGAGATGGGCTAGCGTGTTATCGGGGAAAGGGTCGAGGCGGAGCTACGTACTAAGGACGGTGAAAACCGTGGAACCAAACGGACGAAAATCAGGGGGTAAGAAGCGATCTGTGCTTTATTATTACTAGCACAAATGCCCGTGCATTGCAACGGGAGAAAATAAATACCATACATATCTAATTCAATAAGCCATGACATATTCGGCATTATCTAGTAATGGTGTCATACCACCCAAATCTTCCCTTTGTCCGGAAGTATAGTCCGATCACTGTCCAGAGAAAAGAGAGAGGAAAAAAACAAACCGGATCTTCACTTTGTCCTCATATGACCGGACAGTCGCAAATGGGCATGTCCACATCAAATATAAGGAGAATATGAGGATGTCCGTGTATGTCTGAGAAGCCATTCACGTAGGATATAGTCCACACCGGATTATCTTTTCTCTTTGTTTACCCTCTCTCTATCTACAATTCAAAAACAAAGTAAGAAACATGATTGCATGCATGTACAAATAGAGACTCAATATAAAGACGTGTATGCAGACGTTTGAGATCGAAATTAGACAATCTAGAGCTAACCACGATAAATAAAAGAATTTAAAAATATATGCTCACTCGGTGGGGTCCAGTTGACGCCACGTACAGTCACGTGTAGTTCAAGCGAGCAACCACGTTCTATTTATCTATCGCCCTATCAAGCGGCTGCCACTTCAAAGCTTATCCCCTCGTAGCGATGTGAGCCGGTGCTGCGAGATGCATTGCGTACCTGCGAGCCTCGGCGCTGCAAGGTATGTACCTAGGAGCCCGAGCTCGTGCGTCCGAGCACCCCCAACCCCGCCGCCAGCTCATCTCACCGGCGAAGCAACACCAGCGGCGCCGCCCCGGTGCCTTCCCTCTCTCCTGCATGGCTTGTCGCCTCCTGTTCCTTCGTCAGGGAAGGACGCGTTCGCGCCTGGGTGCCCAGACACCAGCTCATCTCGCCAGAGGGAGCACCAGCGCCGCCACCCTCTGTGCCTTCCTTTTCTCTCCCACCCCCCGCATGGCCCGTCGCCTCGTGTTATCCGGCAGGGATGACGCGGTCGCGCCCGAGCTCCTAGCCGCTAGCTCGTCTCGAGGGAGTCCGGCGCGTCGCCGGAGGAGCACCAGCGCCGCCGCCCTTGGTGCCTTCCTTTACTCTCCCACCCCCCGCATGGCCCGCCGCGGTCGAGCAAGCAGGTCAGCCCGATGACTTGTAAATCATGGTCAGTTGCTTGGGCTTCTTCGCTTCATTCGCTTCCTTTGCGCTGGGTTAATTCTTCTTTGCTTCCTTCTCTTCGGTACCCTTGTTGATCCGGTTTTGCCTGGGCTGAGTTTGGTGGGCTGAGGCCAGATGATGATACATAGCAAAAAGAATATGTGCATTACCAAGGATAATTATTTTTGTATAGATATATGGAGGAGCGTGTGTAAATAAATCAGTACCACCTTAGATAGTTAAAAAAACTAATATGGGTTAGTAGATCAAAAAATCGGAGAAATGCACCTTACTTTATTAGTAGGCTGACAAAAAAGACCTGTGTATTGAAAACGGAGAATATCACACACCCTAGCCCTGATAATAATGCCTCAAGACCTTCCTTTGTAAATGTACTCCACATGATGATGGCGTAACACCCGCCCTTCTGCCGCTACCGCGGTAGCCAACTCACACATCCTCCTCCTGCTAGCATGACCATCAAGCACAGGAAAGATCTCGGAAAAATTATTGCCATCTTTATGGTCCACGATTTTGTACAAATGCGGCAAAAATTTAGAGTAGCATCATGGGGGTATTTACTCTTCTTTCATGAACCCGTATAAATATAAGCCGATAAAAAACAAAACTTAAGTGTTCTAAATTCGTAAGCAAATAGTAGTTGGTAGATCATATACGCACTTATTCTAAATGTGCGAATATAATAGGGTGAGTGACAGATACACTTATACAAATATTGCATTTGCACTTTGGACCTTATGTAGTACTGCATCATCAAAATATAAAATGTTTTGTCTAGATTTAGACAAAATAATCTCTTATACATTATTACAGAGGCAGTATATGGGGCATGAGTTGACAATCACTCCATCTTTAGTACTACTATGCATCTTATTCATCTCATCTGTGTTCCTAAGAGTAAATGTATATTAGATGTTTGTATTATAAACCATAAAAAAATAAAGAACACTGAATTTCATGGGTGATCTATCCTGGCTTTTGTTTCCCCTAAACTCTAGCTCGATCAAGAGAGAGAGAGAATTCAGAGAGGAAGAACACACAGAGACACTGAAGTTATTTTTTGCTGCGCTCAACACCTGCAGCTTTTCTGTTTTCCTCTTCTTATTCATCAAGAGTAGTACACCAACGTGCCCGAGCAACGTGCTCCACTACTGACCACGTCCATCCCCATGATCCGAGCTTCGGGCTGGGCCTACTATGACTGAGCCAAGGCGCACAAAACGCAACCAATTGGCGAGAAAAAACGCTAACAGAAAAAAAACGACTAGCTACTGTCAAAACTGAATGTGTCTAGCGACACTTATCTGAAGAAAAAACCAACTAAACTCAGAGGAACAGAGGGAGACAGGGTTTAAGCCAACAATCTCCCCCTCAATCCTGGCGAACGAGCTTGACGTCGACGATCCCAATCTTGCCAAGCAGCTCCTGGAAGCGAACACGGCTCAACGGCTTCGTCAGTATGTCTGCTTTCTGCTCCCTTGTACCGATGAACTCCACGGCCACCCATCTCTTCTCAACATAATCACGAATGAAATGATATCGAAGGTCGATGTGCTTACTGCGATCATGGAGAACTGGGTTCTTGCAGAGGGAGATCGCAGACTTGTTGTCAATGAACAGAGAGAACGGCGCCGCTGGTTGATTCATCAGCTCGCCGAAGAGACGCGCAAGCCAAATGCCTTGGCAAGCCGCCGTCGCCGCCGCGATGTACTCCGCCTCGCAAGATGAGATTGCTACGACCTTTTGCTTCTGAGATTGCCAGCTGACGGGGCTTTCACCAAGAAAGAACAGCACGCCAGAAGTGCTCTTCCTGGTGTCCACGTCGCCGGCGTGATCGGAGTCGCTGAAGCCTGTCAGGGACTCACCGTCGCCGTAGCGGTACACGCAGCCATAGCTCAGCGTGCCTGCTATGTATCGAAGGAGGTGCTTCACTGCTGCATAGTGGTCTACTGCTGGCGCCTCCATGAACCTGCTCAGGAAACCCACGGCGAACGAAATGTCCGGGCGAGTGTGTACGAGATACCTCAGGCTACCGATCACGCTGCGGTAGAGCGTTGCGTCCACCGCGGCTTCCTTGCTTTCCTTTCTCAACGGGCACCGTGGCTCCATAGGAGTGCGAGTTGGATAGCACCCCGTCAGCCCAGTTTTGTCGAGCAGCTTGGAGGCGTACGCTGCCTGTGTGATCGTGGTGCGTCCACGCTCCTGCTTCACTTCCAAGCCGAGGTAGTAGCGAAGCAGGCCCAGGTCGCTCATGGAGAAGAGCTGCTTCATCTCCTCCTTGAACCCGAGGACCTCCTGTTCCTTTGCGCCGGTGATCATCAGATCATCCACGTACACCCCGACGATGAGCAGGCTCTCGCCGGTTCCACGCGTGTACATGCCATGCTCTGCAATGCTGCGCGTGAACCCGAGAGATGTGAGACTGGCATCCAGCTTGTCGTTCCACGCTCTTGGACCTTGACACAGACCATACAGGGCTTTGTGCAGCCTGTACACAGCCTGCTCACGCCCCTCGGCGACGAACCCAGGTGGTTGGGACACATAGACCACTTCCTTGAGGTCGCCGTTCAAGAACACCGATTTGACGTCCATGTGGTGCACTTGCCAGCCCCGGTGCGCCGCCAGCGCCAGGATGAGCCGCACGGACTCAAGTCTGGTCACCGGCGCGAACACCTCCTCGAAGTCCACACCAGCACGCTGCACGTAGCCTTTAGCAACGAGGTGGGCTTTGTGCTTGACGACGTTCCCTTCCTCATCCTTCTTCAGCTTGTACAGCCATTTGAGGCCGATCGCTTGATGACCTGCAGGGAGCGTGGTGAGCGTCCAGGTGTTGTTGTCGTCGATGGACTGCAGCTCGTCGAGCATCGCCCGGCGCCAACAGTCCTCGTGCTCGGCTTCGGCGAAGGATGCCGGTTCCTCCCCCGTCACTAGGTGCAGCTCCTCATCATCACCACTGTCCTCTGATGGCGGGGGGCTCTCAGCACCTCCTGGTACTTCAGAGGTTGAGCCAAGCAGCTCCTTGACCAGGCGATATCGATGTGGTGCAGAGACTTTGTCCGCGTTGTCGAACAAATCCGGCTGTACCGCCGGTGGTGACACGAAGGGCACCGGCGTGGTCTCTGGCGTGACCACATCCGCTCCTCCCCCATGCGTGGGCGGCGACGTGGCCGCGGGCGTGTCGGGGACGATGCTGCCTGCAGTAGACGAGGCACGAGACGAACTTGCAGAGGTAGGTGACGACGCTGCTCTTTCTGCTGCAGCGGCCTTGGTGACGCCGGTTCTTTCGGTGTACGCAGCGTGCTCGACGGTAAAGGAGCTGCTCACCGGCGACTCCCCCGGCGCCTCCCAGTTCCAGCGCGCCTCCTCATCGAATACCACGTCTCTGGACACATGCAGGCGCTTCGTCACTGGATCGTACATGCGATACGCCTTGGACCCGATCTCATAGCCGATGAAGACCATCGGCGTGCTCCTGTCGTCCAGCTTGCGCGGGTGTGATCCAGCTGCCCTGACATGGCCAACGCAACCAAAGATGCGCAGGAACCTGACGTCAGGCTTCCTCCCGTACCACGCCTCATACGGTGTCATGCCATCAACGGAGCGCGTGAAGCTGCGGTTGAGAATGAAGGCAACGGTGAGCACGGCCTCCCGCAAAAACAGGTTGGGCACCTGCTTCGCCTTGAGCATGCTCCTCGCCATGCCCAGGAGCGTCTGGTTACGCCGTTCGACGACGCCATTCTGCTGCGGCGTGTACGGCGCAGTCAGGTGCCGCTGCACACCGCTCTCCTCGCAGTGTTTGTAGAATGTGGCCGAGGTGAACTCTCCGCCACGATCGGTGCGGAGCACGCGAAGCTTGTGCCCGCACTCCAGCTCGGCTACGGCCTGGAACTTGACGATGGCGCGCGCGGCTTCATCCTTCGTCTTGAGCAGCTCCACCCACATGAAGCGACTGCGATCGTCGATCAGCACGAGCACGTAACGCCGCCCCCCAGGTGTTGGTGGAGAGACGGGGCCGCACAGGTCACCGTGCACAAGCTCCAGTGGTGTCGTCGCCCTGTACTTGGCCTTCTGCGGGAATGGAATGCGACGCTGTTTCCTGCGAGACAGGCCCCGCACAGCTCCTCGGCGTGAGCAATGTGCGGGAGCCCGCGCACCAGCTCTTTCTTGGCCATCTTCTCCAGGCCGTCGAAGTGCAGGTGGCCGAGCCTTGCGTGCCAGCGCCAGGCGTCAGAGAGCGCCCCCGCAGTAAGGCACACTGGATGCACAGGCGTGAAGACGAGTTTGTACAGGCGATTGGTGGAGCGTGATACCTTGACGAGGAGCTGCCCGCGATCATCGCGGATGGTGAGCACGCCACGCCGGATGTGCACATCGTACCAGCTCTCATCCAGCTGTCCTAGGCTGACCACGCTGTTCTTCAGTGCAGGTATGTAGTACACCTGAGTGAAAGCGTTGTGATCACCCGTCTCGGCGGCGAACACCACCGTCCCACGGCCGCAGATCTTCACCATTGATCCGTCAGCAAAGCGCACCGTGCCAGACACTGACCTGTCCAGCTCCGTGAAGGAATCCAGGGAGCCTGTCATGTGATTCGTGGCTCCAGTGTCGAGGAACCACGACTGCCGCCCCTGATCGCCGTCGAGGGAGGGCGTGATGACGGCCTTCTCTTCGTTCAGAAAGACTTGGCCGCCGTTGTGCACCGCAGAGTTGCACGACGCGGTCACCAGTGTTGATGCAGGGGTGGCCACGTGATCCATGCCCTCGCGCACTTCCTCGACAGACGCCATCATGAGGCCAGGACCGCCGTCCTCCTCTGCCTCGGCGAGGTTTGCGGCCGCCACCGGCGGTGCTGCACCTGCCTTGGCAGCCTCGTCGCGCTTCTTCTTGCGGCAGTCTTTGGCCCAGTGACCTTTCTTGCGGCAGTAACGGCACTGGTCCTTGTCCATGCCTTGAGCCGAGCCAGGCGGAGTCGAGGTAGGAGGCGGCTGGCCACTCCTCTTGCCGCGGTCGTCGTTCTTGACGCCAGAACCACCGCCACGGGGCTGGCACTTGCGTGCCTCCCACTGTTCCTCCATGAGGAGCAGCTACCCGCCTGCGGAGCCGCTGCTCCGGTCACCATCCATGCGCTCCTCGATCGCGCGCAGATGGCCCGTGACCTCCTCGACAGTCAACGATGCAGGGTCGAGGAGGGTTTCCATCAAGAAGGCGATCTGTGCAAAACGCGAAGGAACTACTGAAAGGAATTTTCTCACTATTTTTTCTTCATTGACAACGTCCCCCAGTGAACGCAGTGCAGCGGCGAGGTTGGAGATGCGGATGGCGAAATCCTGGATCATCTCGCCGTCCGTGAATGCCATGGTCTCGAACTCAGTTCGGAGACGCCGCAGTCGTCCGTCGCGCACACGATCAGGTCCCTGGTACTGGACCCGGATCGCCTCCCACGCCGCTTTGGCCGATCCCTTCCCGATCAACATGCAGTGCATGTCGGCCGGCGTCGATCGGAGCAGCGCCGCCAAGGTCTTCTTGTCGTCGACGCGAGGGACGGTGTCGTCCTCGATCGCGTCCCAGAGTGATGCGGCCTGGAGGTTTACCTCCATGACCATCGCCCAGTGCGTGTACCCGCCACGCGTCAGCATCGGGAACTGCAGGTTTGCGCCGGAGCCACTGCTGGACTCGCGCACGACCTGCTGCACGACCACCTCGCCGCCACCACGTCGAACTCTACTCCTGCCGCGGCTGGGCGAGCGCCGTCGCTGCTTCGCGGGCGGAGGGGTTCGCGACTGGTGCGGCGCGCCGCTCTGCGACATGGCCACAGGATCTAACGGCTCTGATGCCAATTGTTTCCCCTAAACTCTAGCTCGATCAAGAGAGAGAGAGAATTCAGAGAGGAAGAACACACAGAGACACTGAAGTTATTTTTTGCTGCGCTCAACACCTGCAGCTTTTCTGTTTTCCTCTTCTTATTCATCAAGAGTACACCAACGTGCCCGAGCAACGTGCTCCACTACTGACCACGTCCATCCCCATGATCCGAGCTTCGTGCTGGGCCTACTACGACTGAGCCAAGGCGCACAAAACGCAACCAATTGGCGAGAAAAAACGCTAACAGAAAAAAACGACTAGCTACTGTCGAAACTGAATGTGTCTAGCGACACTTATCTGAAGAAAAAACCAACTAAAATCAGAGGAACAGAGGGAGACAGGGTTTAAGCCAACAGCTTTAGCTCAAGCACGTGGACCCATCTGACTTATATCTGCACATGGATACTGGTAGTATACTATAGCTGACCAGCTAAAATAATTCACTTGGATCCACTACCAACCTTATCTCTTCAGCAGCCAGTGCTTTCGTCAATGCCCAGACCAAATAGAGATGAAGGAAGCAAAGGGGAGGTGCCCGCACAACTCGTACGCAGCTGAATCTGGCCGCTGGGCGATGTAGAACCGAGGTGGCGAGGTCGGAGGTCGAACAGACCACAGCAACTGCGCTGCTCCTATGGTCGTTGGAGTGGCGCCCGTGGCCACCAGCGCGGCGGCTGCACCCCTGTGCACAGCGTCGCCGGCAAACTCCCATGGCTGACCTCATAGAGCGCCACTCCGTTTTGTCCGCATGCGGCGTCCCGCGCCCTTCCTCGCCAGAACCGGCCGGCCCAAACCCTTCATCACAACTCCGTCCGCTTCTCTGCCTCCCTCGAGCGAGCATAGCTGTCGCGGCCACCACTCCTCCACCTTGCCGCGTTGTTGTCGTCATTGTCGCTTTCCTTGCCGGTCCTCCCAGCCCCGGGCGACCTCGTGTGGGTGCTGCCATGGACGAGTACACAACTCGAGCTTGCCTCCTCCCCCTCCGTCCCTTGCTCGAACACCGCCGCCGCCAGCCAAGCTCTGCCCCGGCGAGCCTCCTGTTCCTCCTCTTCACTTCCCCGGAGCCACAGGCATGCTCCTGCTCGAGACGCCGTCGTCGCCTGACAGTGCTCGGAGTCACCACTGCCACCGATGCCGGATTGCCCTCAACCCCCTCTTTCTTGATCTCGATCTACATAGCCCGGACACGAACTCTGATGACTTCGATCTAAATCAGAGAAGGACATAACGGGGCAGGAGGTTGCAGATCGATGATGGTAGGGGTGGCGTGGGGAGGTGAAGGATAAGACTGGCCGCCGCCGCCGTACGCGTACCCGTACGGATCGACGGGGGAAGGCAGCGAAGGATCCCGTGATCGAAGCGTTTTCTCAGATTTTAGCCACGAAAAAGTTAGACGACCCGTCTCGGACGACCGACGAAAATCTGGATTAATTGCGTGCTTGGGAGATTAGTACCACCTCGTTTATTTTACGATTTTGTCCATATAAATCGTAAAAGCGTATTATGACATGAGAAGAAAGCGTATTGTGACGGTGAACCCGACAAAGTCAATCCGTGCTTTATTATTAACTAGCAAAAGGGCCCGTGCGTTGCAACGGGGTTCAAATCAAGCTACTGAGATCATATAATGTATAGCCCACCTTGTTTATTCATAATCAAATAAAACTGACCACTGGTTGCACTTAACAATTATTCATGCTAATATAATACATTTAGTTGATGGCTTACATGAGACAAGCTTTAGAGACAACAGTTTATTCCAAAAATCTTAGTTTAAATTTAGCATTTGAAACTTCCATTATTCGTCGCATAAATACAAATTGTGACTCTGTTTTTGTTTGGGATTTTCATTTTAGACCAACAATACATTAACCATTAAATTAGAAATTGTTCTTCTGAAATTAGTATGACATGTGACTGCTCCAGCAGAATACATAAACCAATTTAATTTAAATAACACAACAAACAATTACAAAAAACAGGTGGGCTGCTTAGCCATGTAATCTACGATCTGCCTTGAGTTGTACTGCAACATGCCCGTGCGTTGCAACGGGAGAAATAAAATCATTGGCGTAATAATAATTGTTTAAGACACTCCATGGATACATGCCCATCACTTCAATATGGTGAAGCACTAATAGCATAAGCAGTGAAAGCTAAATTTACAATTCAACTTTAATAGTGCCAAAAATAGTTACTAAGACATGCATTATTTCATACATAGATTTATAGCTATAGTGTATCTACTGCTAGTGTCGATTTTTAGCATGTTAATTGTAGTCTTTGTGCACAAGATAAGAGAGTTTTTTACTATACAAAATCTCATTGATGACATTTTCAACAAAATTTCTGCATTTTCAAACCTTATTTTTGCTGGTACAATTTTAAATTGAGGAAATCTAAGGAGGCTAATAATTAATTTAGGTTACCTCAAATTCATTCTTTTTCTTAGAGATATTGAAAATTTATTTTGTTATTGTGAGTTTATTTAATTTTCTGACACAAAGTCTATTTTTTACATGATCTTGGTTGGTCATTGTACCCGAAATAGGATTATCTTTGTGGCAAAACAAAGACTCGTGTGTATAGTTAGTTTTTTCATTAAGAGCAAGAGCGTCCTGTGCGTACGTGTACATCTACATTTTTTCTTCCCGCAAAAAGAAATGTACATCTACATTTTTCTGGGGTCGCGCTCATGCAGCTATAGCGGCAGTCTTCATCAGGTACCATGAAGATTGTCTTCGTCAGGGAAGACCCAATCCAATCCACCTCCACGTCTCAACAGCGCAGCGACCGCATGCCACAGCTCCCGCGTCCCGCACCGCCGGCTAGCAGCGCCTGCCGCGCCCTTGCGTCAGGTTGCAAGATGGACGGGTCATCCCGCCGCTCCGCCGTCAAACAAAAACCCGCAAAGCTGCCACAGGGCTGACTGCATCATCACAAACGGGTTCAAGCGGACACGCCGCATTGTCCGGCGGGCGTCGCAACATTCCGCGTATGCTCCGTCCAATGAAAATACAGAGTAACTCGTACTACCAGCCTACTCTCTCTGATCGGGAGAATCCACAAGCAGCTATCAAGCAAACTCTTCGTCACCGATTCAACGATTCAACTTGATTGCATGGAGTTAAACCGTATACAACGTTGGCCGTCGATGTCTTGTCAGGCGTCAGTACATCCCCTGTCCATCCTCAACAGGATCACATACCACTACCAGATTCAGATGGCCACCATGTACGCCTTCGCCGACGCCGGCTCCGCCGCCATCGAGAAGGGCCGCGCGGCTGTGCTCGCACAGTATTGCGCCTTTGCAGGCCAGCTCCTCAAGTGTCCCGGCAACGTGCCGGTGTGGGGTCCTAAACGACCGCAGCGTGCGTGCGCTCTTCCAGTCCTCAGTACGTGCCCAACCGCAAAGTCTGCGGCTGTCCGCGACATGGAAAGAGAGAAGCTGGTGGCGGACTGTGCTGCTGGTACCTGAGTTCCTCTGCTCTGTGTTGTGTTCGTCGCCAACAGCACCAGCGTCCAGCACCCCGCCGACCGACGAACCCCGCCATCCGCCGCGTCCGGAGCTGGCCTCCACTCTGGATCCGTCGTCCCCATCAACACAAGCCACCGCACCCTCCTGATCGCCAGTCCCGATGTGCAGCCGCCGCCGACATAGTCTACCTCGATCACCGCCCCGGCCCCTCCCTGCCTGCCTCTATGTGGTGTGTTCATCGCCGGCAGCACGAGCACCCTACCGGCTGCCGACCGTCGAATCCCGCCATCCGCCGCGTCTGGATTGTCCCCTCCTTGCCTCTACGTTATCTTTTCTTTCTTTTTGAGTGGGATTTATCGGGTCTCTCTTGGTTGATTTTATTTAAAGAAGCGATATGGGACTAATAGAAATCGAATCTCATGCTATCATAGTACCGTGCGGCTGGCTACTTCCCCATAGATGGAAGCCGAGGTTGGGAGTTTGATTCACAAGTGGATTGGATTAGTTTTCATTCTTTTTCCGCCCTGACGGTGGCAGGAGCCGGCCATCAGGAATCGTTTTTCCATCTTGACGATGTGGCCGAGGCAGCGTGCGGAACATCAGGTTGAGGCCCAGCCTGTTGGGCGCGTAGCGCCTTCGGACTAAATTTTCTTAGACGATGGATAAAAATTCCATAAAATTAGTACCACCTCGTTTATATTACGATTTTGTCTATACAAATCGTAAAAGCGTATTATGACATGAGAAGAAAGCGTATTATGACGGTGAACCCGACAAAGTCAATCCGTGCTTTATTATTAGGGATAGAAAAAATTAGAGAAAGATTATATTATTATTATTATTATTATTATTATTATTATTATATATATATATATATATATATTACTAGGACATATGCCCGTGCGTTGCAACGGGAGTAATAAATACCATCCTCTGTGCCGTATGGGTGCCAGCTGGTCGAGGATGGCTTCTGGCCTATGGCCCGGGCTTTAACGGATATCATGCAGCCGGAGCCCAGCTAATGTGTGTAGCCAGGATGGCATCATTTACTCAATCATGTCCTCGAGGGGTCAGGCACCACCGATGTGCCATGCTCCGTTCAAGAATTTAAGGTGTATTGGTTTTCGTGCAAATCAACGATTTGAATGTTTGGTCAAGATTATAGAATAAAATAACAATATCTGCAATACCTAGGAGTAAAATATGAAACTACTTTTCATGATGGATCAAATGATATAAACTTCGTATTGTGAATATTGATATATTTTTTTAAAACCTTGGTCAAACTTGCACTCGTTTGACTTTTCAGAAAATAAATACATCTTATATAAAGGAACATAGGGAGAATGTCGGAAGAAAATGAACACCCGGCACTCGGATCGATAAACACCCAAATAAATAAGGCAAAATGAGGAAATTCCTTTAGTGCGGATCTCTCCGAAGAGTAGTAGGAAGCGGCTCCCGCTCGTGGCTGGAGATAGCGTTGAGAATGACGGTGCCTAGGTCAGCTTAGCTGGCTTCCCGTGTAGCTCCTCCGCTTGTCAACGTTTGGCTTTGGCGCCGCAACGGTCGTCGAAAATAAAATAACATTTTGGTAGTTTGAATGTACTTTAATTTAAACTCACTTTGTATTTTCAAAGGGAAAATATTAACTACATGTAATATGTAAATATTTTATTTGGGTCTTTAGTGATCCATATAAGCCTACTAAAAATTTAAACAATCAATAAGTTTTTTGAATTATAAAGAATATAGAAAATATTAACTATGTGTAATATGTAAATATTTTATTTAGTTCTCTAATTATCCATATAAGGCCACTGAAAATTTAAAAGGCTTTTGAGTAAATTTTTGGACGTTAAAACAATCCAAAAGTTTTCTGAATTATGAAGAAAATAGAGAAGCTTTTGTTCGGCCTAAGCCCAGCGTTAACGATAGCAGTAGCAGCTAGCCCATGTATACAGTAGAGGCCATGCCATGAACGCCGTCGCGTATCTACGCTCCCCTCCGTTGTTGCCCGTCCAAGTGCTGCGCCACAAATTAATGCTCTGAAGCAATTCCACCGTCATTCGTACCTACTAATCCGCTCCTCATCTGCTCTTGTCCGTCCATCTGTGCTTAGCCGGTCTATTGCCGTCCATGGCTCCTCCTCCGTTGTTGTCCCGTCTGTGTACGGAGTACTCAGACGTTCGTTGTCTATTCCGTTCTCTTCTTAGTTAGGTTCTCTTTTTCTCAAATCTCTGACACCTCGCCGTCTGTTAATATCGCAGTCGTACATATATAAGTTGATGAGATTTGGTCGACAAGAGTGATGTGGGATTACTAATGAACAAACAATCCTACAACTCATGAGAGGCTTCAGCTAGCATACCTGGTGGCAGGTTTGATGACTTAAGGTTAGGTCGTGAGTTCGATCCATACGCACTGTCTTTTTGGAAACCCAGGGCTCGCGGCCCACAAGAGTATTTCTCTGGCCCAGGTGGATTTACGTGGCCTATACTGATTTAGCTGCCGGACACGTTGATTGTTTCCATTAGCAACTTACAGTACCACCTCGTTTATATTACGATTTTGTCTATACAAATTGTAAAAGCGTATTATGACATGAGAAGAAAACGTATTGTGACGGTGAACCCGACAAAGTCAATCCGTGCTTTATTATTAGGGAGAGATTAGGGAAAGATTTAAAACAGAAAAGTTTGAATTTTGCCGTTTTCAAATTAAGCACTCCATGGAGCTCGGTCATCATTTGGCATTTTTCTCTACCGAAGGCACTTTCCACATTCCCTCATTATATACATGCATGCATGTAATAAATACAAAAATACTGATGTCATCAAAATTCAAAATGCTTTATAGCTCAAACCGTCGATCAGATTCAGAATCCATTTTGAGAGGTACACACACTCAAATAGTTATAATCACTACGGTCTAACCATGTTGTTCTGATCTGTAGGTTGAGTATAGTTGTTAAAAAGTATGGACAATATTAAATAAAATCACCAGTTTATCAATGGAAAAAGTTATACAGAAGAAATTTTTTATTCTTCACTTTTGTGTAGACATGCATCATTTCATTAATTTTGTTCCTTTCATCTTTTCCTCAGCAGTCAAATTGGTTGGGGAAGAGAGCCTTTAGTCCCAGTTTCAGAGGGCCTTTAGTCCCAGTTCCAGAGGGCCTTTAGTCCCGATTGGTGGCTCGAACAGGGACGAAAAGGGCAGTATATGTCTAACACTCTCTCTGCTCTGTTGGGCCTACTTCCCCTGCGGGCCTGCATCCTGGCCTATTTATAGTTCGGTTTCTGGTCGTATGCACACTGTTATGGCCTAGTAGGTAGGCATTTTTTTATTTTTTATGAACTTTTTTGCTATTAAATTTTTTAACAAAAAATACTTTATGAAAAATTCTTTTTGCTATTAAATTTTTTAACAAAAAATACTTTGATAATTGTAGTTGCATAAAATTTATATAATTTTAAGTTAAAAATATTTTGATTATAACTAGAGGATTATAAAAGCTTTTTAGTTAATTCTTTTTGCTATTGAAGAAATTTTATATAATTTTAAGTTAATATTATTTTGATCATAACTAGAAAATTTCTTTTAAGCTAAATGACCCGGAAATTGAAAAGCACTACAAATAAACTCTGAAAAGGTTGAAACTTGGCATGGTATCATAATTTCACGAACATAGCATGTGCTAAAATGTTGAGAGGGTTACGGAAAATACTAGATGCACTTCGTGTACAAACTGGACAATCTGTTTCGAAGTATCAGGGTTTCGGACAAAAACTCATCTATTACAAAAGGATTTCATATTTTGACATGTAACTGCAGTGATATTCTAGATCAAAGCCATCATCAGATCTACAGTTTTTCTTCGCGTGTGTCCCTTGCTTATTGCGTGGTAACCATGGATAATTTTCGTCGTTTAACAGGATGTTTGGGTCAGCCTTTATTTGGAAGGGAGGAATTTCATGAAACTTTTCATAATCTTTAGACATGTCTGTCTTGTCCTCCACTCCCATGATATTTCTTTTCCATGAAAGAACTATGTGGCGCTTTGGCTCATTGTATGATGTATTCGCTTCCTTATGTTTTCTTTTTCTTGGTTTGGTAGACATGTCCTTCACATAGAAAACCCGCGCCACATCATTGGCTAGGACGAATGGTTCGTCTGTGTACCCAAGATTATCGTTGAGATCCATTGTTGTCATTCCGTACTGCGGGTCTACCTGTACCCCGCCTCCTGACAGATTGACCCATTTGCACCGAAACAAAGGGACCTTAAAATTGTGTCCATAGTCAAAAGTTCCCATATGTCCACTATGTAACCATAATATGTGTCATTTGCCCTATTGGTTGCTACATCGATGCGGACACCACTGTTTTGGTTGGTGCTCTTTTAATCTTGGGCGATCGTGTAAAATCTATTCTCATTTATCTCGTACCCTTGGTAAGTCAATACAGTCAAAGATGGTGTCTTGGCCAACAAGTACAGCTCATCTCCAACAATGTTGTTACCCATGAGATGTGTTTGCAACCAACCGCCGAAAGTCCCGATGTGTTCACGTGTAATCCGGTCGTCATACTGTTCCGGTTGTTTGGAGCGTAGAATATTCTTGTGTTCGTTAATATACGGGGTCACCAAGGTAGAATTCTATAGAACTATGTACTGTGCTTGAGCCCAAGAATGCCCGTCCCTACATATTATTGAATCCGCTCCTAGCGTGCCTTTTCCACTCAGTCTCCCCTCATACCGCGATTGAGGTACACCAATTGGCTTAAGGTCAGGAATAAAGTCAACACAAAACCCAATGACCTCCTCTGTTTGATGGCCCGTGGAGATGCTTCCTTCTGGCCTAGCATGGTTAAAAACATATTTCTTTAAGAATCCAATGAACCTCTCATAGGGGAACATATTGTGTAGAAATACAGGACCCAGAATGGCAATCTCGTCGACTAGATGAACTAGGACGTGCGTCAAGATATTGAAGAAGGATGGTGGGAACACCAACTCAAAACTGACAAGACATTGCACAAAATCATTATGTAACCTTGGTAGGATTTCTGGATCGATTACCTTCTGAGAGATTGCATTGAGGAATGCACATAGCTTCACAATGGCTAATCGAACATTTTCCAGTAGAAGCCCCCTCAATGCAACCGGAAGCAATTGCATCCTAATCACATGGTAGTGATACGACTCCAACGTATCTATAATTTTTGATTGTTCCATGCTATTACATTATTTGTATTGGATGTTTTATGTGCATTATTATGTTATTTTATGTTATTTTTGGGACTAACCTATTAACCTAGAGCCCAATGTCAATTTCTGTTTTCCTTGTTTTGAGTTTCACAGAAAAGGAATATCAAACGGAGTCCAAACGGAATAAAACTTTCGCAATGATTTTTCTTGGACCAGAAGACTGGGAGAGGGGGCCAGAGGGGAACCGAGGAGGCCACAAGCCTCCTAGGCACGCCCCCAGGGTGGGGGCGCCCTGAGGGCTTGTGGGCCCCTCGGGTGTCCTCTAGTCCTAATTCTTGCACTATAAATTCCCAAATATTCCCAAACCATCAAGGCATCCACCAAAATACTTTCCGTTGCCGCAAGCATCTGTTCCCGTGAGATCCCATCTTGGGGCCTTTTCCGGCACCCTGCTAGAGGGGGATTCGATCACGGAGGGCATCTACATCAACCTTGCTGCCCTCCCGATGAAGCGTGAGTAGTTTACCACGGACCTAAGGGTCCATAGCTAGTAGCTAGATGGCTACATGTTTCTCTTTGATCTTCAATACAATGTTCTCCTCGATGTTCTTGGAGATCTATCCGATGTAATATTCTTTTGCGGTGTGTTTGTCGAGATCCGATGAATTTTGGATTTATGATCTGATTATCTATGAATATTATTTGAGTGTTTTCTGAACTCTTTTATGCATGATAAAATGTCTTTGTATTTCTCTTTGAATTATTGGTTTGGTTTCGCCAACTAGATTGGTTTTTCTTGCAATGTATGAAACAATTTCTTAACTAATATATGAAACAATTTCTTAACTAATATCGGGGTTGTGCATGATGAAATACTTTGTGTAATGAAGATGGAGCATAGCCAGACTATATGATTTTGTAGGGATAACTTTCTTTGGCCATGTTATTTTGAGAAGACATGATTGCTTTATTAGTATGCCTGAAGTATTATTGTTTTTATGTCAATATTAAACTTTTGTTTTGAATCTTAAGGATCTGAATATTCATGCCACAATAAAGAAGATTACATGGATGAATATGTTAGGTAGCATTCCACATAAAAAATTCCGTTTTTATCATTTACCTAGTCGAGGACGAGTAGGGATTAAGCTTGGGGTTGCTTGATACGTCTCCAACGTATCTATAATTTTTTATTGTTCCAAGCTATTATTTTATCCGTTTTGGATGTTTTATATGCATTATTATGCTATTTTATATTATTTTTGGGACTAACCTATTAACCTAGAGCCTAGTGACAGTTTTTGTTTTTACCTTGTTTTTGAGTTTTACAGAAAAGGAATATCAAACGGAGTCCAAATGGAATAAAACTTTTGCGATGATTTTTCTTGGACCAGAAGACATCGAGAAGACTCGGAGAGGGGGCCAGAGGAGTCCCGAGGAGGCCATAAGCCTCCTAGGCGCGCCCCTGGGAGGTCCCCTGAGGGCTTGTGGGCCCCTCAGGTGTCCTCTAACCATAATTCTTGCACTATAAATTCCCAAATATTCCCAAACCATCAAGGCATCAACCAAAATAGTTTTCCACCACCGCAAGCCTCTGTTCCCGTCAGATCCCATCTTGGGGCCTTTTTCGACACCCTGCCGGAGGGGGATTCGATCATGGAGGGCATCTACATCAACCTTGCTGCCCTTGCGATGAAGCGTGAGTAGTTTACCACGGACCTAAGGGTCCATAGCTAGTAGCTAGATGGCTTCTTCTCTCTCTTTGATATTCAATACAATGTTCTCCTCGATGTTCTTGAAGATTTTCCGATGTAATATTCTTTTGCGGTGTGTTTTTCGAGATCCGATGAATTGTGGATTTATGATCAGATTATATATGAATATTATTTGAGTCTTTTCTGAGCTCTTTTATGAATGATTAAATATCTTTGTATTTCTCTTCGAATTATCGGTTTGGTTTGGCCAACTAGATAAGTTTTTCTTGCAATGGGAGAGGCACTTAGTTTTAGGTTCAATCTTGCTGTGTCCTCACCTAGTGATAGAAGGGATAGCGAAGCACGTATTGTATTGTTGCCATCAACGGTAAAAATATGGGGTTTTCATCATATTGCTTGAGTTTATCCCTCTACATCATGTCATCTTACTTAACGCGTTACTCCGTTCTTATGAACTTAATACTCTAGATGCATGATGGATAGTGGTCGATGTGTGGACTAATAGCAGTAGATGCAGAATCGTTTCGGTCTACTTGACACGGACGTGATGCCTATATTCATGATCATTGCCTTAGATATCGTCATAACTATGCGCTTTTCTATCAATTGCTCGACAGTAATTTGTTCACCCACCGTATGTTTTCTTTCAAGAGAGAAGTCTCTAGTAAAACCTATGGCCCCCGGGTATATTTTCCATCATATATTTTCAGATCTATAAACCAAAAATACCTTGCTGTAATTTATTTATATTTACTTTAGTTTGCTCTTTTATTTATCTTTTATACCTATCTCTATTAGATCTCACTCTTGTTCGTGACCGTGAAGGGATTGACAACCCCTTTTTTTGCGTTGTGTGCAAGTGTTTGTTAGATTGTGCAGGTGCGTAGATTGGAGAGTTGCTTGCGCCTCCTACTAGATTTATACCTTGGTTCTTAACTGAGGGAAATAATTATCTCTACTTTATTGCATCATCCTTTCCTCTTCAAGGGAAAAATCAACGCAAGCTGAACCAGCAGCGGGCAGTCATGAGACTTTAGGTTCTCGAACTTTTTCTCTGCCATATTTATTATTCCCTTTATATTCGACGAGAAGCCAAACGGGACCTTCATACTGAGCATGCATTCAAAGAAGATTTCCTTCCCTTCTTTCGTAAGAGCTTAGCTGGCAGGACCTTGATACTGCTTTGGATGCATGCCGTATTTTTCGTGCACATGTTGTTGGTCCTCCCGTGCCTCCGGTGTATCTTTTGTCTTCCCATACACGCCCAAGAAACCTAGCAAGTTCACGCAAAGATTCTTCGTCATGTGCATTACGTCGATTGTGGAGCGGACCTGTAGGTCTTTCCAATAGTGTAGGTCCCAAAATATATATTTCTTCTTCCACATGGGTGCGTGTCCCTCAGCGTCATTTGGAACAGATTGTCCACCAGGATCCTTTCCAAAGATAACTTGTAAATCCTTGACCATATCAAGTATATCATCACCAGTTTAGAGGACGGACTTCTTCCGGTGATCTGGCTCACCATTGAAATGCTTGCCTTTCTTTCTTAAGAGATGCTTGGTCGTAAGAAATGGATGATGTCCCAGGTACACATTCTTCTTGCATTTGTCCAAATATATACTTTCGGTATCATCAAAATAGTGCGTGCATGCATGGTATCCCTTGTTTGTCTATCCTGAAAGGTTACTAAGAGCAGGCCAATCATTGATGGTTGCAAACAGCAACGCTCATAGGTTAAATTCATGCTGTTTGTGCTCATCCCACACACGAACACCTTTGATATGCCACAGATGTAAAAGTTCTTCAGCTAATGGCCTTAGGTACACATCAATGTCGTTGCTGGGTTGCTTAGGGCCTTGGATGAGCACTGGCATCATAACGAATTTCCGTTTCATGCAAACGAAGGAGGAAGGTTATAGATACACAGAGTCACGGGCCAGGTGCTATGATTGCTGCTCTGCTCCACAAAAGGATTAATGTCATCTGCACTTAAACCAAACCATATGTTCCTTGCGTCATCTGCAAAGTCCCGCCTCTTCCTCTTGATTTTTCTCCACTGCGACCCGTCAGCAGGTACTCTCAACTTCCCGTCTTTCTTACAGTCTTCCTTGTGCCATCGCATCAACTTGGCATGCTCTTTGTTTCCGGACAAACGTTACAAGCGTGGTATTATAGGAGCATACCACATCACCTTGGCAGGAACCCTCTTCCGGGGGCGCTCGCCCTCAACATCACCAGGGTCATCTCAATGCACTGCATAGCGGGCATGCGTTCAAATTCTCGTACTCACCGCGGTAGAGGATAAAGTCATTAGGGCGTGCATGTATCTTCTGGACCTCCAATCCTAGAGGGCATAGAACCTTCTTTGTTTCGTACGTACTGTCGGGCAATTCGTTATCCTTTGGAAGCTTCTATTTCATTATTTTCAGTAGCGAACCAAATCCCTTGTCTGATACACTATTGTCTGCCTTCCATTGCAGCAATTCCAGTGTGGTACCGAGCTTCGTGTTGTCATCTTCGCAATTTGGGTACAAACCTTTTCTGTGATCCTCTAACTTCTCCATTTCACTTTCACATTCTCTCTGTGCATCAACAATGACCCGGCGAAGATCATCATCGGGCACATCTCGTGCCTCTTGATCTTCAGCGTCCTCCGTTGCAGTATCACCGTATTCAGGGAACATAGGATAGTTGTCATCATCCTCTTCTTCTTCATTATCTTCCATCAAAACCCCTCTTTCTCCTTGCTTGGTCCAAATATTATAGTGTGGCATGAAACCCTTATCAAGCAGGTGCAAGTGAAGAGTTTTCGCGGAAGAGTGATCCTTCGTATTCCCACAGACAGTACATGGACACTACATAAAACCATTATCCTTGTTTGCCTCAACCACCTCGAGAAAATTATGCAGGCCCTCAATGTAGTCGGAGGTGCATCGGTCACCGTACATCCATTGCCGGTTCATCTGCGTGCATTATATATTTAAGTATATCAAAATCCATTACAGAACATCATGAATAGAGAAGTAACCAAATTAATAAAAGTTAATCATCACATTAAAACCAAAGTACAGTAGTGATAAAATGTTATTACTGAAAAAAATAAATACATAAAGTTCATACATAGTTCTCATAGCACAACACACAGCTAGCTCTCTAGAGCATCTAATTAAAACATACATTGAAACTAACATACAACTATGTAAAAAATTTAAATGCAACAACAAATATGATCAAAGTCGCAACTAAGATAACAATTGATCCAACAGCGTAACGATACCAAGCCTCATTATCAATGGCATATTTTCTAATCTTTCTAATATTCAAGCGCATTGCATCCATCTGGATCTTGTGATCACCGACGACATCGGCAACATGCAACTCCAATTTCATCTTCTCCTCTTCAATTATTTTCTATTTTTCTTTCAAATAATTGTTTTCTTTTTCAACCACATTTAACCTCTCGACAAGAGGGTCGGTTGGAATTTCTGGTTCACACACCTCCTAGATAAAAACATCTATGTCAAGTTGGTCGGCATAATTGTCATAAACACTTAATGAAACAATTAGTTATAAAAGATAATATACCACATCCGAATCATAGACCGGACCAGAGCCAACGGGGGCGGATATCAAAACCATGGCACTATATAATAACAAACAATAATAAAAGTAAGAAAATTATACAAGTAGCTATCTAAATCATACAAGTAAGAATTTTTTTCTTTTAAAAAGAATATAAGAACAAGAGGATCACCATGATGGTGCCGGCAACGAGATCCGCACGGGCGATCGACGGCGGTGAGGACGGGGACCGGGACTCGACGGCACCCTACACATTTGCAGACTATAAGAAGTTAATTTGAGCTCAAATTGTGCATCTAAATCAAATGAACTCCCACATACACACCTCCACTAAAACCCACAAACCACTCTACTTCTAGAGCATTTGAAATGAGCTAAACTAGAAGTGAGAGATGAAAGGATGAAGTTGCTAACTTTTAGAACACTCTTGTAGTTGGTACACTGCCAAACCTAGACAAATCTTGGGGAAAATGTAGCTTGGAGGTCGAGCTTAGAGAGGAGAAAGATTAAGTGTGGCTCGGGCATTTCATCGAACACCTCATGTGCATATGAGGTGTGAGCAGAGCAGCACAGACCTCGCACATGCCGGGCGGCCAAAAAACAGAGGAGTGAGCAGGTAGGGGTGATGTCTAGAACCCGGACTAGAGACTGACCTCTAGTCCTGGTTCCTGACATCAACCAGGACTAAAGGGGTTGCGCGAGGAGCGAGACCCTTTAGTCCCGATTCGTGTCTGGAACCGGGACTAAAGGGGTCAGACGAATGGTGTCTGCCGAGGCCCGGCCGGCGTCCTGGTTCGTAACACGACCGGGACTAATGCTCTGATTTGGCCAGGACCAAAGCCCTGTTTTCTACTAGTGCCACGTCCTCCTCATATATTTTTCCCGCTCCACCAAGAGATCGCAAGCTTATCAAGAGATATAAATGGAGAGAAACTCGATGCAACGAAGAAGCTTAAGACGGCACAAACCATGGCATCCATGACCGGTCTATCATAGTCGCGCCAGCAGGTTCACCGCCAGCAGGTGGACGAAGAACATAGAGTGAAACTACACTCCTAGCAGATCTGTTATGTGAACAGAGTAAGGAGCGCCTGCGATACCTCTAAGGCATGAGCAATATTTTCTCTAGAAAACGAGTGTTTGACAAAAAACTACCACATTGGGGTTGCCGTCCCAGTGAACAACCATATTCAAAAAAGTGACTGATAACTACCAAAAAAAGTTATTTTTGTGACTAAAAACTACCACTTTCAGAAAATAACCAGTTTAGATGATTTAAACGTGTTTATGACATGTGGGGCCCGTCTGTCAGGGCTGATGTGGCAGGAAGGTTAACTCTGTTATTTTGAAACATTAAGTTGACCGTTATGACAAGTGGACCCCTCACCTCAGCATCACCTCTTTCTTCCTCCTCATCTCTCTCTCTCTCTCTCTCTCTCTCTGGAATTTTAGCAAACACCTTACCAGCAGTAGAGCAGCACACCGGCGAGCTGCCGCTTGGCGCGCGACCCTGTCGCCGCCGAGTCGCCGGCGCCGTTAGTCAGGTGCTCGCGTTAGTGGTGGTAGTTCATGGGGCGGCGCAGGCAGGAGGACGCTGGGAGGCGGCGGAGCTGGATGGAGCACGGGGCAAAGAGGATGCCACTTGTCATAATGGTCAACTTAACTGTTTGAAATAACGGAGCAGACTTTCCTGCCACGACAGCCCTGACAGACAGGCTTCGCATGTCATAAACACGTTTAAATCGTCTAAACTGGCCATTTTTCGAAAGCGGTAGTTTTTAGTCATGAAATTAACTTTTTTTTGATAGTTATCAGTCACATTTTTGAATGTGGTAGTTCAGTGGGACGGCAGTCCCTAATATGGTAGTTTTTTGTCAAACACTCCTAGAAAACCAATATCCGGCTGCGCAAAATTGGTTCGTGAGAAAGGTGATAGATAGACGTTCCGCACAAATGATATTGACCGGAGACTCTTGGTCAGCTCAACTACTCAAGCACAGACGTCTCTGATTATAACTCAGAATTTGATGATACGCACACAGTCAGGCCATGAACCATCCTTGCATGAAGAGATTGAAAGCAGGTATCCTTTGTGTGAAAAAAAAAACCGCCCCAAGATGTAGTCTACAATTTTCCTTGAGTGCGATGGGGTGTAACGATGGTCCTCGTAGGAATGGAAATACCATCAACAACTCTCCTAAATTATTTGTTTTGGTTCTCTATTAAAAGGAGGCTTTAATATCTCTTAGTTTTCAATAGGACCCTGCTGCCATGGGAGGGTAGGACAAAAGATGCCGTGTAAATTCTTTCCATAAGCACGTATGACTATTTACGAAATACATGCCTACATTATATTTATGAATTGGAGCTAGTGCCGTATCGTCCTACGTTATGACTGTTATATGATGAATATCATCCAACGAATTCACCGATCCAATGCCTACGTATTTCTCTTATATTGTTCTTGCTTAGTTACTACTACTATCGTTATTGTTACACGTACTACAAAATCATTGCTATCACTGTTACTGTTACTATTACCGTTGCTACTACTATCAAAACTATCATATTACTTTCCTACTGCGATACCTCTAAGGCATGAGCCATATTTTCTCTAGAAAACCAATATCCGGCTGTGCAAAATTGGTTCGTGAGAAAGGTGATAGATAGACGTTCCGCACAAATGATATTGACCGGAGACTCTTGGTCAGCTCAACTACTCAAGCACAGACGTCTCTGATTACAACTCAGAATTTGATGATACGCACACAGTTAGGCCATGAACCATTCTTGCATGAAGAGATTGAAAGCAGGTATCCTTTGTGTGAAAAAAAAAACCGCCGCAAGATGTAGTCTACAATTTTCCTTGAGTGCGATGGGGTGTAACGATGGTCCTCGTAGGAATGGAAGTACCATCAACAACTCTCCTAAATTATTTGTTTACTAGTGCCATCCCATTTTCTATTCCTTTCCACACAGTGGACGTGGTAAACACTGGATCGTACATTCCCATTGGGGTATTATTTTGCCCGTAGCAATCGTGCACACAAGCCCTCTGGACCATCAACCAATCGTCAAGCTTGTTTTGCTATTACTGCTTGGTTGAAGGATGTATATCACGAAAACACATACCACCCTTTGACATAGGGAGCATCATTTTGTCCCAATTCAACAAGGACATCTTCCTTTTTCCTTTCTTTAGGATCCACCAACATATGTCGGACTAGCTTGAAGTGATCAATATTTCCTTCTTCCCAGAAAGCATCTCTCTCCCCCTTATCTTGCTTCCGAATACATGAAACAGCAAAGTAAAAGAAACCAGCCCCACGGATGTGAAATCCACACATTGCAGCTACAGGTTCAAAAGCTTAACAAAATCAGTGGCATAAGACCTAGCTTATTACAGACATGTGCTTATTACAGACAGCGGCAGGGAGCTAAGTGGAAGTTCTCACAGGCACGACCTGTGCGCTTTTAATTACAGGTGCATAAACACAGCCTTCGCAAGCCGGGGCGTAGATGGTGAAGGCAGAACCTGACGGAACAGCCAAGAACGCCGGACGAACCTATGGGTTGCGGGTGCCAGTATGCGTCTTTCTCGTCTTTGCCACGTAAAACATAGCTGGCTTGGCACCCATCATGTCGTGTCAAACACCCATGCTACCACCAGGTGGAGTGTTACCTCAATCAACTAAGCCGCACTCTTTGAGACCAAAGATCGCACATGCAGATATATATATCTACTCTTTACTCAAATAGAACCAATCATCCAAGCACCTTCTCATTTGCTGCAACTCCCATGAGCTCCTCAAATAGATACACACTAGATTCACCATACATAGTACGACCAACTTTCTTAAAACATTAAGGTAACTAGACGAAAGTTCATGGAACACAAGGCAATAAAAACTCACAAGTTTCTTCCTAAATACGAATACTATCTATATAAAGCTAACCTAGCAAAACAATTTTGAATGGTCTCTGTAACAGCTTCTAGGAACTGCAAAGGCATCATGGAACATAGTCCCGATCTAGGAACTCCCTCAAAGGCTCTTCTAGCGCCTCTGTAACAGCTTCCCACCCAGCAGTCGTCGGGTAACTCTCGTCCCAGTAGAACTTCTTGTCAGGATTCTTGCATAGGTCGTAGAGGCGCTCCCCTGACGGGCTAACCTGTCCACAGTACCCCAGCTCGGTGGAAGCCTCACAGCAAGGTGTCAGCTTGCGCTTGAAATTGTTTGACTGCTCCGATCCTTCACCTGCATACACATAGTTCCAACAGATGTTGAATAAAATGCATACATGTGAAACCAGATTTAATTTGCATCATGCGCGTGCAGACATATAAAGTACTTACCAGGGGCGTGATTGACGATGTCGGTGAAGGCAGTGTAGAGGTCCAGTATGTGGGCATTATTCTTGTTGCCCATGAGGTGTTCTATATTGATGTTGTGCACAGTCGCGGCATAGTTGGCCAGAAGGTTGCATGTCGTGTAGTTGTTCGAACTAGTCCGCAAAGGCGTGCAGCCAATGGGATGCATGTTGTTCACTAGTACCTTTCTCACACCTAGCCTATGTAGCTTCCCCACGTTCTTCGCAATCTCGGTCGTCACATTCCCAATATAACTATCAATCTGCATGGAAGAGAAGTTACTTGGTAAGAATATGGGTATATAGTAATTGCAGTCTGGTTAGTGGTTTGCAAGTTTGAGTCTGCTAACTACTACTCACATCGTCGAAGCTACTCAAGAAGGCATTCTCGACGTTGGCACCAGTCATGTAGTCACTGCCGGAGATGGAGACGAGAGCGACCGAGCTCTGAAGCTGTTGTTTTGAGATAACCCCAGCATTGAGTAGCCTCGTGAAAGCATTGACCTGTGTGGCAAGGGTCGGCACCTTCTTGTCCGGTACCTCGTAGACGCCAGCGCCGCCGAAAGCAAAGGTCATGCCAGATGGGTCACAAGATAGATGTGGCGTGAGCCTGTACGATGGAGGGGCTTCACTGAGGCCCAAGATCCTTGCTGCAAGGGAAATAAATCAATAAATATCAGGGTCCTTATTTTTAGTACAACACAGATAAGATTGTATGGGTCAGAACTAAAATTATCTAGAGCGTTCATATGATGTATTATTTTGAATGGTCTAAGATATAAGGTTGTACGTGCTCAAAAATAAATTCTCTATCTAGCTAGGTACATAAAACAATAGCGTATCAGTATATATCTAGCTACGTACCAATGAAGTCAGATTGAATCCAATAGTTGGAAAGGCGTCCAGTTGGAACAGGAGTCGCAGATCCACGGGAGTTGAGATAGGAGCCGTAGGGATAGCTCCATTGACGCCATGTATCGGTCTTTGGGAGGTTGCCGTTGTCGACGAAGCCATCGCCGAAGACGAACATGCTGGACCATTGGTTCTTTGACCCCTGATCAGCCGAAGGTGTGCCTCGTGCCTCCACACGAGCCCCTGTCAGATAGATCAATCATGTCTCAGTGCATGCATGAAGAACTTGACGAGATCGAAGTAACATGTATACTTGAAGAGCTAACAACGAATATCTAAAAGCGAAAGCAAGGCAGTAGGAGTAAGTAGTTTTGTATGTGCATACCATCCAATGCAAGGACGACGAGGAGAAGGCAGAAGACGGTCGGCATGAGCTTCATGGTTACGAGGCCGGCGCCCGGCGCGGAAGCTGATGGGTATAGCTATGGGGAGATGGTTGTGGCCGTGCATGCGCCTATGGCCATATTTATAGAAGATTCTTCTGATCGGTAGGTACGTACGTATGGCACATGGACTCAGTAATCCCACGTACGTACGCTTGTAGCTATAGCTGCTGCCAGACTAAGAATGCATGCGTCAACGTGGAGACGAAGAAACGTCTTGGGAGGAGACCCATAGATAGAAGAATCCTGTAGCAAACTTTGAACGACAGATAGATAGAATGGTGCGTCCTACCTGTACCTAGCTAGATACAGGTAATGTGTTAACTTGAAAGTCCAACCCGGCCACCTGGATCCAGAAATCCTTGTACCTGTTAACTTGGAAGTCCTACCCTGCACCTGGTTCGGAAAATTGGTTGGGCCGCAACTTGGAGGTCACACCGGATCAGGTGAGATGCAGGACCAGGGAACAGCCGGGTGCTCCCCGGCGCGCGCTTTTTCTAGCTAGCCGGACGTGCTCTGCGTTCGCGTGTTTCAAACAACACTAGATAGGGGGCGCGGCTTGCCGCGCGTTGCCCGCCAAACTGCGGGCAACCAGATATGAATATAACCATTTTGAAAGATTGTTTGACGTAAAACATGATAACATTAGCAAACTAAAATTTTAGCTCTTTTACATGATCACAACATTCCTCCAGAAAACAGGCACAACAATTTTCTCAAAATATGAATTTAAGTATGATAATAAACATGTGTTGCTAGCACATTCTTGGGACTAATATACATAAGAGTCCAGGAAGACAACATATATGCTTGGCAGTTTCTCGGCAATAATCACATATACCAAAATATATGTACAGCATTATCTATAGTGTGAATAGTAGCCAAACATATTTGTACATAGTGTGTTCCATTGCTCAAGTATAATTTGCTCATGGAACAACACATAACACTATATGATACATGACATAGGACACATAGCTTGTATGATGCATGCGAAAGGTTTTGCATCAATTCTATGAATCTGGAAGGATCGTTGTTTTGAGTCTGAATCAAAGCTCCTGGTTGGAAGAGAGACGACAAATCGATACTTCCTTGAAATAACAGCGCCTAACCATCTTGGGATAGAATCATCCCCGTGTGTGTACGCCACGTTTAAGAAGAAAAAAAATCCAATTTGCAATAGATCCAGTGGACACCATAAAAAAAATCATAAATCCGATAGGCATCAGATAAGTGTGGCAATGCGTTATTTAAAGAGTGCACTAATGGTGATCTGTAGTATGTAAAAAAACATGGAGAAAACACCAGCACATAAAAGGGAATAAAATGAGGTAATGTAAACATCTAACAGCTCCATGGTGAAACTTTTCTTAGTAAAGATTGTGTATCATAACAACCTGGTAAAAATCCCACACTTTCACTCCTTACAATCCATGGTAAAACACTTTAAGATAACGAACAGTTATTTGCGAGGTACACACACTCACATACTTATAATTAGTACAATCCCAAATGCGATATGACTGCCATATAAGAACAAAGTGCATGCATTTTGCAGTCGCTACCGAGTAGGGCATTTTGGAGACCGAGCAGGCCTTAGTGTGTGATGTATATGTGTGTATGTGTAAAATTCAAAGATGTAATGTGTATGTGTATAAAATTTCAGGATGAAATACACTGAATTGCGAGCTGCACAAAAAAAACACAGACTTTGAGGGTGAACAATAGACATGCCAAAAAGCCCCTGATTTTTTAGTTTTTTGTGTAGCTCTCATTTTAGGGTATTTCGACCTAAAAATCTACACACATGTACATTATGTCTCTAGGTAAACGTGTATTCTTTCAGAATTTTTTGAAACTGAAAAGTATGAATGTTGAAGTTTTCAAATCAAGGCCTCCATGGAGCTCGGTCTCCGTTTGGCATTTTTCGCTACCGAAGGCACTTACCACCGAAACTGGAGAATCAAACTTACCTACAGTTGGGCTGGCCAGCGCTCTGCCATGCGCGTTCATGACGTCGTGTTGGAGGTGAGGTTCACCGCTAGGGCAGGAGCCTTTCTTCGTACTTGCCAGTGCGACGTGTGCTGCATGTGCTCGTTTGTTGTAGCAAGCCTGGTTGTGCTCTGCGCGCAAGTATTGGGAGCAACAACATATATGGTAGAGCACCTTTCGTTCATCAACATCCATGGTAAATACTTTAAGATAAATGAACTATTTTTGTGAGTTACACACTCTGAAATACTTTTTAGTACAACCCCAAATCCCAAATACATGTGAACTCAATACACACTACATAAATAGGGACTAGGGGCAGCATGCAAATCCATCGAGAGGCAATTACAAACCACTACACGTAACAGATTCATATATTTCTCTTAGTTCCACTTGCGTACCGACTAAATTACAACCAATTTATAAGAGAGTACAATACACATATTATTTGTATTATTTTAGAGATCGAACATCGGACGATTGAACTGCTACACGCATCATAGCTTGCCTGAGTAAAAACAAGATTTAATTCAATAAGACAAAGTCTCTGAGGTGCGCAGTATGTACATAAGTAGAGCAATAAATCATTACCATCCATAAGCAAGATACTATAGAGTTCACTTGTTTTTTGTTCCTGTAGACTTCGGTTTTCCGGCACCATGAGACTCTGCATGCCCCCTTTGACTGCTGCTTGCTGATGATTGCCCATTCCTATTGCTCGCTGATGATGATGGGGCTTGACGTCTGGGTTGATCTGCATGCACGCAAGATCACCGGGAGATGACAAAAGAAACTTTAGCAAAATCATTTTGGACAAGGAATGGAACCTAGATAAAAAAATGCAGAGCAGAAAATCAGGTGCCACGTAATGGACATATATGTTCACTGCAGTCTAGTGTGATATGAGTCGATTAGTACTCCCTCCGTTGATGTATACAAAGCCATTTAGTCTTTTCTTTGTTTAAATCAAGTAGTGTCAATTTTGATCAAGTTTACATGAAAAAGTATCAGCATATATAATACCTAATCATTACATTTTGAATACGTATTTCATGATAGATCCAGTAAAATTGATTCAGTAAAAGTGATCTTGTATGCATAGGTGAAGCCGTGGAGTATTGTATACATAGGCAGGACTCTATGCCTCCAGCCACTTTCACCATGTAAATACTTCCTGATTGTAGACGTTAATTTTTGGTAATACAAAGTCAGTGGGGGTCTTCCCCACTGTCCAGAGCTTCAAAAAAAAAACTCTATACCTCCAGCTCGAGTGACAAGGTACAAACCAGTAGAAGATGCCTGACTTTGTTTCTGCTGCTCTGTTGTGGATGGTCTCCTTCCACTCGCAGGCATACCACTAGCTGCATGACAATCAACTAATTACTAAAAGAATATAGATGATAACTCTTATTCCCCGCAATCAAGTTTCTAATACAAGCACAGGGCTTAATCCTTGCTCCATGGGAAATCAGTACATGCGTATGTGGGTTACTAAGCACAGATTCCAAAATAAATGACTTGCTATAGATGGTGTGCAGCAAATTTTTAAGATGAAAGATAGTATTATTAGATTTATCATCCAAAATATTTCAATAGTACAAACTTTTCTGCAACATATGCTCACTAAAGCTAATGGTCAATGATTCATGTTCAAGACATGTCAATGTCAAAAAATTTATCTATTTACAGAGGCGGGATAGAATACACTCAAGTTATCCATGCATCAAAGGAAGAGGTGGTACTAAATTAGTTTTTCTTGTACTAGCACAGGGCTTAATCCTCAGTACATGAAAAATCAGAAGATATATAAGTTAAATGGTTACTACATGCATCCGTGGGTTAATAACCACAGATTCAAAAATAAATGACTTGATAGAAGGCGTGAAGCAAAATTTTCTATCTCTTATTACTTGTATAAAAATATTTATATATCGGTAAGATGAAAAATACTTCAAATAGTACAAAGTTTTCCAGCTCAAATAATCGTATACAAAGTTTTTCTGCAGCAGATGCCTACTAAACCTAATGATCTAGGATTCATGTTCAAGACATGTCAATGTCAAAAATATTATATGTTTATGAAGGCTGGATAGAATAGACTCAAGTGATCCATGAAAGGAAGAGGTGGTACTAATTAATCAATACCTGAAGATGCATGTTTACCGGCATTACGCAATGTCACTGGAGTAACAGGATTCATACTCATCGCTGCATGTCAAATCAGATTACTTTCAGGTAATCTAATACAAAATAATACATAACTTAACTCTGCCTATACTCGAGCAATCGGTGAGAGGTACTAACCCGTGGCAGCCCGTGCATTCAAGGCTTCCTGTTGTCGAGTATTAGGTGTTGGCGAAGCCGAATGAATCTTCAGTGGAGTAACCGTCTTGCTACTGCCCCCTGCACGGCATATCAGGCATATAAAGATAAGTTAGTAAAGTAGAGTGCATGTGGTATAGGAGTGCTATGCTAATCATTACAATGCTAACCAGCTCACCCTTTGCCATTTTGTTGCTGTTGGAGGCCATAATGCTTAACTGTTTGTGAGCTAGGTTGAAAATATCGATTCTTATAGGCGCATATGGAGCAGCATTGTAAAAATCGCATCAACTCGAACGATCATGAAATCTAAAACTAGTACGTCTATAATAACTAAAATTTTAATTTCCACTAGCTGATTACAATGATGTGGGATTGTATGGACTCCTCTGAGTGAGTGCTAATGTTATTAAATGTTTAATTTGACCCATGAATTTTGCTTTGACTGGATCTACCTAGCCAGTGGAATATGTGTGAATGCACGCAGTATGGAAATGGTTTGGAAATTATTGGAAGTGCATTCAAATTAATGTTGAGCTCTCTGAACACGACGTGCAAGCCACATATAAAATATATTTCTAATCGCAAACGAAATAGTGCCCACATGTATGTGGTTGTGATCAGCTCCTCGACAGATATATCTTTCAACTATATTTAGTAGTAGCTGAAATAGGACACGAAAATGCACTAATAAATGTTTACATTTATTTTTCCTTGGTAGTAATCGGCACAAAATGTAGTGATAGTCTTCTAAAGGTGTGAACAATATATCCTGAAATAAGTGCTGGATCATGTGTAGTTTCCTTGACCTTGGCATTCAAAATAGCACAAGTCTTTTGAGAGTGTAGGAGATCTTTACCTAGCTAGGTCCTAGTATTCTACACGAAAACAGCAATTGGTATACATATGTTATAACTGTCATAGCGCAGCTTTTCTTGATTTGACTAGCTGAGTTATATGCGTACATATAGTAGATGTTCCTTCATCGTCGTTCCAAGTTGGAACATAAGTTAATTGATTAACACATCGAGTCAAGCCATTTTTACTTTTAGAATTTGCATGATGTATGTTCCTCATTACTAATACGGGAATTTTTTTGCTTGAATAATTTATTGGTCACATAGCTAATTAACCAGTACAATTGAATCTTAGAATATTTAATTAAGAGGAGATGCGTACAAACAACACAGTGTTGCACCGCAAAAAAAATATATAAGGCATGATTGTCCTGTATTATAGCGCATGTCATAAGCGATTAGCTAGTCGAAAAGCTATATCAACAGCAGAACTGTTCTGAGTGTGCATAAACTAGGGCATTTGGTTTGGTCTGACCATCTTGGAGTTTTGGACACCATCAACGGAAGAAACTTGCTTGACTTATTCTTACAGTGAGCCTTTTGTTTTTACTTAAGGAGTACAGATGTATAAGAAGTTCAACGCATTGTGGCAGATGTTCATACGGCCCTCAAGTTTGACACCCGAATAACCCATAGGAGGCTCCGTGTCTTCCGCATCTGTTTTCCTGATCCTATCTACCCTCCGTATATTATATTAAAAGTTATATGAATATGTTCTCGACAGTAGTTTCCATTCATTTGTTGTTATATATGAACAAATTTCGTTTATTTATAGGACCCATAGTCTATTTGACCCTGTAAAATTTATTCCTTAATATGGCATCCTCGATGTGAGTTTGTGCGGCGCATCTAGGTTTGCTAAATCCACTCATTTTTAGTCCCAATTAGTGTTTCACAAAACAAAGTGCCGATATACTAATATATCCTACAAGTGTCTGGGAGGCTCTTTCCCATTCACATACTTGGCCTTGACCTTGAGCATAACCTGCCTACGAATTACACCCCTGATTCAAGTAAGGGAAAAGAGATTAGGTATGTGTCTGATTATGGAGGGACACTTCAAATTATCAATGTTTTTCTTTCATCTCTCCCAAACTTATGAGTTGTCTCAAATTATATGATGGCACCATGGAGGGGTTTGATAAATATACGATACACAATTTTCGGATGAGGAAGGATTCAAAGAAGAAGAATACACCTTCGGCTACATTTAATATAGACTGCAGGGAAAAGATTAGGAAGGTCTTGGGTCATTAACCTAGAAGTTCAGAATTTCAAACATCAAGGATGGGTTGCTAGTTGGAATCCAAATAAAAAAATCAAGCAGGAATTATAACGACGTGTAGGCAGGGACAAAGCTAGAAAAAAAGTTTAATGGGGTCATCTTCTATAAATAAACAATGATTATTGCTAAATTGGTGAAGGATTTGCTAATTTCATTCGGGTCAATTTACCCCATAGCTTACAAGGCAGCTCCGTCCCTGCGTGTAGGTGTAGGCATGATTTGAAACAGTCCAACGAAGATATGACTAGTGATGGATATGCAAATGCCCCTGGTTAAGTTTTATCCACTAGGGATAGGAAATTATGGATCGTGCTTTTACAACCTTTCCCATAAATATCATCTACTATGGTTGTTGGATCCATTTAGTTTTCAGTGGGAATTGGATTAACAAAGGGATTTTCCTTTTCTGTGTCAACCTTGGCCAATGAAGACTGGGTTGCTATCCCTATTAAAAATGATGGCTAGGATGCTAGGTTGCCTAAGCATATATGAGTATCAAGAACTTTCTAGTTGGTTTTTTGCGTCAAAGAGACTCTTCCGAGAAGCGACTGAAAATAACCACCACTTTCCCTCGCTGCCACACCAATGAATGCGTTGATTGTTTCTGACCAGTTTGTGACAACAAGGTCGTGGACTACAACTGTTTGGCTCGCTGTCACTTCCTCTTAGACAATGTATGATGTGCCCCTCATAGGGGTAATCAACCAGTGGTTATGAACTCAAACCATATGTGGGGAGGGTTTTTAGACATGAGTTAGGGAATCTGATGAACTCATACCATATGTGATGAACTCAAAACTAGATGAAATAAGCATTATTATATTTATCATGAAAAATAATTCAAACAATAGAAAGTTTTGCAGCTGAAAGAAATATACAAAAAAATTCTGCAGAATATGCCTACTAAAGCTAATGATCTAGGATTCATGTTCAAGATGTGTCAATGCCATAAATATTATATTTTTACAAAGGCCCGATAGAATATACTCAAGTGGTCCATGAAAGGAAGAGGTGGTACTAATTAGTCAGTACAAGAAGATGCATGTTCCCCGGCGTTACGCGATGCTGGTGGAGTAACAGGATTCGTACTCATCTTTGCATGTCAAATCAGATTACTTTCAGGTAATCGAATACAAAATAATAAATAACTTAACTATGGATATACTCGAGCCATCGGTGAGAGGTACTAACCCGTGGCAGCCCGTGAACTCGCCGCATCATGTTGTCGAGTATTAGATGTCGTTGAAGCCGAATGAATCTTCAGTGGAGTAACCGTCTTGCTACTGCCCCCTGCATGGTATATGAGACATATATAAATAAGTTAGTAAAATAGCGTGAATGTGATATTGTAGTGCTATGCTAATCATTGCAACGCTAGCCATCTCACCCTTCGCCATTTTGTTGTTGTTGCTGGAGGCCATAAAGCTAACCTTTTGTGAGCTAGGTTGAAGTGTGATTGCCAAATGCATCGGAAAAATCGATTCTTATAGACGCATATGGAGCGGGCATTGTAAAAATCGCATCAACTAGCATGATCATGACATCTAATGCGAAACTTCTACGTGTATAATAACTAAAATTTTAATTTGCACTAGTTGATTACATTGTTGTTGAAGTGTATGGACTCCTTTGAGTGAGTGCTAATGCCATTGAATGTTTAATTTGACCCATGAGTTTTGCTTTGACTGGATCTACCTAGTCAATGGAATATGCGTCGAATGCACGTGGTCCAGAAATGGTTTGGAAATTATTGGAAGTGCATTCAAATTCATGTTGAGCTCTCTGAACACGACGTGCAAACCACATATAAAATATATTTTGAGTCGCAAACGAAATAGTGCCACATGTACGTGGTTGTGATCAGCTCCTCCGCAGATGTATCTTTCAAACAATATTAATTAGTAGCTGAAATAAGGCATGAAAATGTGCTAATAGATTTTACGTTTCTTTTGGCTTGCTAGTAAACAACAAAAAATGTAATGATTGTCTTCTAAGGGTGTGAACAAGATATCCTGAAATAACTGATGGATCATCTGTAGTTTCTTGACCTTGGCATTCAAATTAGCACAAGTCTTTTGAGAGTTAATGTAGGAGATCATTAACTATCTAGGTCATAATATTCTACACGAAAATAGCTATGGGTATACATATGGTATAACTGTCATGGCGCAGCTTTTCTTGATTTGACTAGCTGATGTATATGTGTACATATAGTAGATGTTCCTTAGTCATCGTTCCAAGTTGGAAAAAACTTAATGGATTAGCACATCGAGTCAAGCCATTTTTTCTTTTAGAATTTGCACGATATGTGTTCCTCGTTACTAATATAGGAATTCTTTTTGCTTGAATAATTTATTGGGTACATAGCTAATTGACCAGTACGATCCAATCTTAGTATGTTTATTAAGAGGAGAAGCATACAGAGAACACAGTGTTGCCCCCGCAAAACAAATTAGGGCATAACTGTCATGTATTATAGTGCACGTCATGAGCGATAAGCTATTCAGGAAGCTATATCAACAACATAACTGTTCTGTGGTGTGCATAAACAAAGACATTTGGTTTGGTCCAACCATCTTGGAGTTTTAGACACCATTAACGAAAAAAACTTGCTTGACTTATTCTTATAGTAAGCCTTTCTTTTTACTTAGGGAGTACAGATGTATAAGAAATTAAACACAATGTGGTGTTTGCTCAGAGGGCCCTCGGGTTTGACGCCCGAATAACCCATAGGAGGCTTCGTATCTTCCGCGTCTCTTCTCCTGACATTATCTATCACCCGTATTTTTATCAGAAGTTATGAACATGTGCTCGGCAGTAGCTTCCATTCAATAAATTTATACGAACAAATTCCAGTTTATTTATGGGACCCATAGTCTATTTGAGCCTGTAAAATTTATTCCATAATATGCCATCCTCTATGTGAGTTTGTGCGGCTCGATTAAACCATTGAAGCCACCCTGGATCTAGGTTTGCAAATCCACTCATTTTTCAGTCACAATCAATGTTGCAGAGGAAGTGCAGATATACTCATATTCCGAACAGCGTCAGGGCGGCTCTTTCCCTTTCACATACTTGGGCTTGACTTTGAGTATAACATACCTAAGAATTCTACCACTGATTCAAGGAGAGGAAAAGAGATTAAGTATGTGTTCTAATTCGATAGAGGGAGACTTCAAATTATAAATGTTGTTCTTTCATCTCTTCCAACCTTATTGAGTTGTCTCAAATTATACAATGGCACCACAGAGGGGTTTGATAAATATACAAGACACTACCTTTGGACTAGGAAGGATTCAAAGAAGAAGAATACACCTTTGGCTGCAATTCCTTTAGACCGCAGGGAAAAGGATTAGGAAGGTTTTGGGTCATTAATCTGGAAGTTCAGAATTTCAAACAAGGATGGATAGCTACTTGGAATCCAAATAAAAAATCAAGCAGGAATTAAAAAGCCACGTTGGTGTGGGCGTGATTTGAAACGGTCCAATGAAGATATGACTTGTGATGGATATGCAAATACACCATGTGAGGTTTTATCCAGAAGGTATAGGAAATGATGGATCATGATTTTACATCCTTGCCCATGAATATCATCTACTATGGTTACTAGAACCATTTAGTTTTACGTGGGAATTGGACTAACAAAGGAATTTTCTACTATATGTCAATCTTGGCCATTGTAGGTCGGGCTCTTATCCCTATAACAAATGGAATGGCTAGGATACTAGGTTTCCTAAGCATATATGAGTATCGGGTACTTTGTAGTAGAATGTTTGCGTCAAAGAGCCTCTTTCGAGAAGCAATTGAAAAAACTACCACTTTCCCTCGGTGGCACTCCAATGCATGTGTTGATTGATTCTGATGAGTTGGTTACAACATGGTCGTGGATTACAACTGTTCAAATGGCTGTCACTTCCTCTTGGACCGTGTGTGATGTGCCTGTAATAGGGGTAATCGACCAGTGGTTATGAACTCAAAACCATATGTGGGGACGTTTTTAGACATGAGTAATATTACGGTCAAAACCAAAGTATCCGCAATCTAAGCAACCATTGCAAAATTGAGCATGGCCGAAAAAAGGGAAAGTGGTGATCGTGGTTGGGGGGGGTGAATTGCTCAAGTGGCAAATGGTCCTACTTCGAGACTCGTGTGTGTTCCTCTTCAGATAGGGTTTTTAAAAATGTATTAGAGCATGTGATGAACTCAAACCATATGTGATGAACCCAAAACCAGATGAAAAAGGCATTATTAGATTTATCATGAAAAATATATCAAACAATACAAAGTTCTGCAGCTCAGAAAAACATATACAAAGTTTTTCTACAAAATACGCCTACTCAAGCTAATGATCTAGGATTCATGATCAAGACCTGTCAATGCCTAAAATATTATATGTTTACGATTGCCGGATAGAATAGACTCAAGTGATCCATGAAAGGAAGAGGTGGTACTAATTAGTCAGTACAAGAAGATGCATGTTCACCAGCGTTACGCGATGCCAATGGAGTAACGGGATTCACACTCATCTTTGCATGTCAAATCTAACTAATTTCAGGTAATCGAATACAAAATAATAAATAACTTAACTATGGATATACTCGAGCCATCGGTGAGAGGTACTAACCCGTGGCAGCCCGTGAACTCGTGGCATCATGTTGTCGAGTATTAGGCGTTGGCGAGGCCGAATGAATCCTTAGTGGAGTAACTGTCTTGCTACTGCCCCCTGCAAGGTATATCAGACATATATAAATAAGTTAGTAAAGTAGCGTGCACGTGACATAGGAGTGCTATGCTAATCATAGCACCGCTAGCCAGCTCACCCTTCGCCATTTTGTTGTTGTTGTTGGAGGCCATAATGCTTAACCGTTTGTGAGCTAGGTTGAAGTGTGATTGCCAAATGTATCGCAAAAATCGATTCTTATACACACATATGGAGCGAGCATTGTAAAAATTGCATCAACTAGAATGATCATGACGCCTAATGCGGAACTAGTACGTGTATAATAACTAAAATTTTAATTTGCACTAGTTGATTACATTGATGTTGAAGTGTATGGACTCCTTTGAGTGAGTGCTAATGTCATTGAATGTTTAATTTGACCCATGAGTTTTGCTTTGACTGGATCTACCTAGTCAATGGAATATGTGTCGAATGCACGCGGTCCAGAAATGGATTGGAAATTATTGGAAGTGCATTCAAATTAATGCTGAGCTCTCTGAACACGACGTGCAAACTACATATATAATATATTCTAGTTGCAAACGAAATAGTGCCCACTTGTACGTGGTTGTGACCAGCTCCTCCACAGATATATCTTTCAAACTACATTTATTACTAGCTGAAAAAAGGCACGAAAATGTGCTAATAAATTTTACATTTCTTTTGGCTTGCTAGTAAACGGCAAAAAATGTACTGATAGTCTTCTAAAGGTGCGAACGAGATATCCTGAAATAAGTGCTAGATCATGTGTAGTTTCTTGACCTTGGCATTCAAATTAGCAAAAGTCTTTTGAGAGTTAATGTAAGAGATCTTTAACTAGCTAGGTCCTAATATTCTACACGAAAACAGCTATGGGTATACATATGGTATAACTGTCATGGTGCAGCTTTTCTTGATTTCACTAGCTGATGTTTATGTGTACATATAGTAGATGTTCCTTAGTCGTCGTTCCAAGTTGGAAAAAATGTTAATGGATTAACACATCGAGTCAAGCCATTTATTATTTTAGAATTTGCATGATATGCGTTCCTCATTACTAATATAGGAATTCTTTTTTGCTTGAATAATTCATTGCGTACATAGATAATTGACCAGTACAATTCGATCTTAGTATGTTTAATTAAGAGGAGAAGCAAATAGACAACATAGTGTTGCCCCCGCAAAACAAATTAGGGCATAATTGTCTTGTATTATTGTGCATGTCATGAGCAATAAGCTATTCCAAAAGTTATATCCACAACAGAACTGTACAGTGGTTTGCATAAACTAAGATATTTGGTTTAGTCCAACCATCTTGGAGTTTTAGACACCATTAACGAAAGAAACTTGCTTGGCTTATTCTTACAGTAAGCCTTTCTTTCTACTTAAGGAGTAGAGATGTATAAGAAGTTAAACGCATTGTGGCGTTTGCTCAGAGGGCCCTCGGGTTTGATGCCCGAATTACCCATAGGAGGCTTCGTGTCTTCCGCATCTCTTCTCCTGATCCTATCTATCACCAGTATTTTTATCATAAGTTATGAACATGTGCTCAGTAGTAGGTTCCATTCATTAATTTTACATGAACAAATTTCGGTTTATTTATGGGACTCATAGTCTATTTGACCCTGTAAAATTTATTCCTTAATATGCCATCCTCTATGTGAGTTTGTGCGGCTCGATTCAACCGTCAAAGCCACCGTGGATCTTGGTTTGCAAAATGCACTCGTTTTCAGTCCCAAACAATGTTGCAGAGGACAAAGTGCTGATATACTCATATATCATACAACATCAGGGAGGCTCTTTCCCTTTCACATACTTGGGCTTGACTTTGAGCATAACATGCCTAGGAATTCTACACCTGATTGAAGGAGGGGAAAAGAGATTAAGTATGTGTTCTAATTCTAAAGAGAGAGACTTCAAATTATAAATGTTGTTCTTTCATCTCTTCCAACCTTATTGAGTGGTCTCAAATTATATAATGGAACCACGGAGGGGTTTGATAAATATACGAGACACTACCTTTCGACGAGGAAGGATTCAATGAAGAAGAATACACCTTTGGCTGCAATTTCTTTAGACCGCGGGGAGAAGGATGAGGAAGGTTTTGGGTCATTAATCTGGAAGAGGAATTTCAAACAAGGATGAATTGCTACATGGAATCCAAAAAAATCAAGCAGGAATTATAAAGGCGCGTAGGTGTGGGCGTGATTTGAAACGGTCCAACGAAGGTATGACTTGTGATGGATATGCAAATGATAGATCATGAATTTATATCCTTGCCCATAAATATCATCTAGTACGGTTACTAGATCCATTTAGTTTTACGTGGGAATTGGATTAACGAAGGATTTTTCTATTTCTGTGTCAACGTTGGCCATTGTAGATCGGGCTCTTATCCCTATAACAAACGGAATGGCTAGGATACTAGGTTTCCTAAGCACATATGAGTATTGGGTACTTTGTAGTAGAATGTTTGCGTCAAAGAGCCTCTTCTGAGAAGCAATTGAAAAAAACTACCACTTTCCCTCGGTGCCACTCCAATGCATGCGTTGATTGTTTCTGATGAGTTGGTGACAACATGGTCATGGAGTACAAATGTTTCGCTGACTGTCACTTCCTCTTGGACCGTGTGTGATGTGCACGTCATAGGGGTAATCAACCAGTGGTTATGAACTCAAAACCATATGTGGGGAGGGTTTCTAGACATGAGTTATATTAGGGTCAAAACCAAAAGTTTCCGCAATCTAAGCAACCATTGCAAACTTGAGTGTGGCCAAAAATAGGGAAAGTGGTGGTGTTGGTGGGGGGGGGGGGGGGGGGTTCTCAAGTGGCAAATGGTCATACTTCGTCACTCGGGTGGATTCCTCTTTAGTTAGGGTTTTTTAACATGAGTTAGAGCATGTGATGAACTCAAACCATATGTGATGAAGTCAAAACCAAATGAAAAGAGCATTATTAGATTTATCATGAAATTTCAAACAAATACAAAGTTTGTCTGCATAATATGCCTACTAAAGCTAATGATCTAGGATTAATGTTCAAGACATGTCAATGCCAAAAATATTATCTGTTTACGATTGCCGGATACAATAGACTCAAGTGATCCATGAAAGGAAGGGGTGGTACTAATTAGTCAGTACAAGAAGATGCATGTTCACCGGCGTAACTGGATTCGTACTCATCTTTGCATGTCAAATCAGATTACCTTCAGGTAATTGAATACAAAATAATGGATAACTTAACTATGGGTGAGAGGTACTAACCCGTGGCAGCCCGTGAACTCGTGGCATCATGTTGTCGAGTATTAGGTGTTGGCGAAGCCGAATAAATCTTCAGTGGAGTAACCGTCTTACTACTGCCCCCTGCATGGTAGATGAGACATATATAAATAAGTTAGTAAAATAGCGTGAATGTGATATAGTAGTGCTATGCTAATCATTGCAACGCTAGCCATCTCACCCTTCGCCATTTTTTTGTTGTTGTTGGAGGCCATAATGCTTAACCTTGTGATCTAGGTTGAAGTGTGATTGCCAAATGCATCGGAAAATCGATTCTTATAGACGCAATGGACCGGGCATTGTAAAAATCGCATCAACTAGAATGATCATGACGTATAATGCGAAACTTGTACATGTATAATAACTAAAAATTTAATTTGCACTAGTTGATTACATTGATGTTGAAGTGTATGGACTCCTTTGAGTGAGTGCTAATGTCATTGAATGTTTAATTTGACTCATGAGTTTTGCTTTGACTGGACCTACCTTGTCAATGGAATATGTGTCGAATGTACGCGGTCCAGAAATGGTTCGGAAATTATTGGAAATGCATTCAAGTTAATGTTGAGCTCTCTGAACACGACGTGCAAACCACATATAATATATATTTCTAGTCGCCAATGAAATAGTGCCGACATGTACGTGGTTGTGATCAACTCCTACACAGATATATCTTTCAAATTATATTTATTAGTAGCTGAAATAAGGCACAAAAATGTGCTAATAATTTTTACATTTCTTTTGGGTTGCTAGTAAACGGCAGAAAATGTATTGATAGTCTTGTAAAGGTGTGAACAAGATATCCTGAAATAAGTGATGGATCATCTGTAGTTTCTTGACCTTGGCATTCAAATTAGCACAAGTCTTTTGAGAGCTAATATAGGAGATCTTTAACTAGCTAGGTCCTAATATTCTACACGACAACAGCTATGGGTATACATATGGTATAACTGTCATGGCGCAGCTTTTCTTGATTTGACTAGCTGATGTATATGTGTACGTATAGTATATGTTCCTTAGTCGTCGTTCCAAGTTGGAAAAAAGGTTAATGGATTAACACATCGAGACTCGGGTGGGTTCCTCAAGTTGTCGTTCCAAGTTAAGGGAAAGTGGTGGTGGTGGTTGGGGGGTGAATTTCTCAACTGGCAAATGGTCCCACTTCGAGACTCGGGTGGGTTCCTCTTCAGTTAGGGTTCTGGTCGGGATCATGTCTTGGCCAAATATTTTTCCCGAACAGACTAAATTCTCACCAAACCCGACAAATATACAAAACCAAATACATACATATGCTATCTAACACATACATATATTGATGCGGTAATTCAATTCAGGGCCTTCTACACCCTGTGAACAGTAAAATCAAGAAATAGCAGAAAAATTCAAAAAAATCTGCTTTTTTGTTGTGCTAGATGCTCAAATGCATGACATTCATGCAAATTTCGAATCGTTTGGACATTCGAGGAGCTTCAGGCAAAAAAAAAATTGGATGTGAATAGTGTTGTTTTCAAATATTTCTCAGACACATGAACATCTTGCGCCACAAAAAGGGATGTTTTTTTAATTTATTTTATATTTAAAATTATTTTACTATTCACACATGGGCTCATCTGAACCCGGATGCAGAATAGCTTATTGGAATTGGAACCATGCCCTGATCGCCCAACCCATGTTGCCGACACTTTAACTCCCCCCCCCCCCCCCCCCCCCCCCCCCCCCCGCGCCCAAGGCATGGGGTGACAGGCACGCACCCCTGAGCCCAGCCATCAAGGCGAGTGCACGGTTTCCTTTAAGCATGTCTCCAGTGATGAGAATTTGTCGCATGTGCCTAACAGATCTGTATGCCCAAACAGAATGATCAAGGGATTGAGATTTTTAGTATATGTCTATATGGAAGTACTGTGGTTATTTTTTTCAATGAACAGGAGCCCTGCTCCCTGACTTCATTTCTCACTGAAAACTGAAATCCAACTTACAGCATCCATATTTACTTGGTTTCATCCAAGACAAAACGAAAAGAAGAAAAACTAACAGAACCTTAGTGAACTGGCGAGCAAGAACACCTCCCCGAGTGCCTGCCAATCTCCGTACGAGCTTGTGATCATTCCTAGAAGGAATCCGAACGAGGATCCGATCCGATCTAGGGTAGTTTTGGCAAAGCCGAGTCACCAGACTATCAGCTGGTAGCAAAACCCTTACGGGTATGTGTACTTGTACCCATACTTGTCTCAACATATGTACTTGTACCCACACTTGGTTTACCTACGTGATGTAGGGTGAGCACGCAAGCTGCCGTCGGGCCTGGCCCATATAGTGTGTGGTGTAGCAGGACGAGTGCGCGAGTGCTTCAACCAGCTCATGGGAAGCAATATATAGGCGAACCATCAAAAAACACCTCTTGACTGTAATTTAACATCCGTCTTCGGTGGCTTTGTCGCGTCTCCAAGATGCCTGGGGTCACTACGTGGGTTAGCTCAATTTGCCTAAACAATGGGTCACGCGAACACGAAAGGATCTCCCATTTTCAAAAAGGGCAAGAAAAACACAGAAATGGAGGTGACCTCCGAAAGGGTGTGAAACAAACGAAGATTTAAAAAAATGGCAGAGGCGGAGAGAAATTATTTAGTACTGTACTTTAAAAAAATCTTTTGGAAAGAAGCAACAAGGCCATGCGGAAAGCAGCTAGGCGGCGAGGCGAGAGAACAAGAAAAAAAAAAGGCAGCACAAGGCGAACGCCCAGTGTGATGTGTGAAACGGGGCGATCCTGCGCGGCCGGTGACCGGGCACGAGGTCAAAAAGGGGGCACACACAGGCCCGACGCGACGATACGAATGCACCGGCAACAGTGCAGAGGTGACGCGATGCAAAGTGCTCCAGAATGCTTCCAACAATAGTCTTTTCGAAGCATTGATTTTAATTTCTTTTTGCCCAGATTTCGATGAATGCCATTCACATATTTTTTTCATGCAGTGAAAACATTCATCAATGTTAATAGATCGGAAGTTTTCACGCAAAGAAAACATTCATCAATGTTTATCCCAAAACAAATTCAGATTGTTTTGAATATTTTTACTATTTTCTTGATTTTACTGTTCATGAGGGAGCATGTGAGCTAGGGTGCATAAACATTAATTGATGAAAGGAATTGGAAGATGTGTGAAACATGACTAGGCATTATTTTATATAATTCTCTTTTATGCCATTCTATTGTCACAGAATATAGGATCCATAGAAAAAGGTCAAGTGTACAGTTATGATATGGAAATAAGTTTGGTCAAGGTTGACGAACATGTCTCATGAACAGCGGAAACTTCTTATAAAAACATTTCATGTGGAAATATTCCCTCGAGCTATTCTGAAATTCTCATGAGTTACCCAAAAAATTAATTCTCATGAATTGTAGGCTCGGATTCTTATAAAGAAAATGTGATCCTATTCAGAATTATTTTTTTGTTTCCCCAATTTCTACTCTCTTTTTGAGACAACGTCGTGAGGCTTTTATTGATTCGTCACAATGTTTACAGGGACGAAAGGTAAATTCCCGGGTTGTCCTAACGAAACATGGCGGCCACCACCGAGAGATAAAGCATGCTTCGCTAAGTTGTGAGCTTCAAAATTTGAGCTCCTAAACTCATGACTGAAATTACAAAAATCAAAAGCTAAAGAATGTTCAACTATCTCATGAATAACTGCACCATAGCTCGGTAAATTCTCTTTGTTTAAATCCTGCACAACCGTTTTGCAATCCGATGCGACTTGTATGCGCCTCAAATAGAGATCATCCGGCAAAGCAAGCGCTTCTCTGATGGTGAGAGCTTCCAACGTCGGGGGATCCATGATGTATTTGAAAGAGAGAGTCGACGCTCCCATGAACATACCTTTGTCATCTCTGCAAATGACCCCAACTGCTCCACCATACCTGGTCACTGCTGCGTCAACATTGAACTTGGCATCCCCTTGGGGCGGGGCTACCCATCGCCTCGGCCTGGCACTAGTTGGAGTGACCGTCGATGGAGACCTTGAATTAATCACTTGGACCTCACCTATATATTTAGATACGAAACTGTCAACAGAATAAGGTGGCTGAAATATATGCTCGTGAATTGCCTTCCTCCTGGCGGCCCAAATTGCCCAGAGTGTCACCACTAGTCGGACAAAGAGTTGTTTCGTCAATATTTCATGCATAGAAAACAGCCACTCCTTCGGGCATACTTCCGCACGGTCGACCATATGCTGCACCAACTCCTCCTGGGCCAATGCCCACACACTCGCCGCCATCGGACATGAAATAAGAGCATGTTTCCAAGTGTCAACAGCCCCACATATCAAGCAAGTATCCTCTGTTGCCATGTGATGATGCTTAAGGAGCGAACCCGTTGGCCTGGATTGACGAACCAGTCGCCACACGAACACCTTGAGTTTTGATGGAACTTGCATGTGCCAGATCATGGACCACTTCTTCGTCTCTTGATGTTCGTAGGATGTACCGTCCTCCTCATATAACCAAGCCTCCCTGCTATGTTTCGTCCTTAGTATCATCCGGTAAGCTGAGCGAACACTAAACGTTCCTCGAGGCTCCTCATGCCAGCCCCAAAAATCCCCCACATGACGTGTGCATAAAGGAATCCGTAGGATCTCTTCTGCATCAAAGTGAGTGAACAGTGAGCGTACCAAGTTTTCATTCCATGTTGCCGATGTTGCATCTATGAGCTCCACCACCTTCTTAGGCGGGTTATGGACAAGCGAAATGATGGGTCTCTTGATGCCGTCGCGTGGGATCCAGTTATGCCTCCAAATATCCGTTGTCTCTCCATCTCCAATGCGCCTAATGACACCTTGTGCCAGAATGTCACGGCCATCCAATATCGCCCGCCAAATCTGGGATGGATGCGGCCCAAGTTCGGCTTCGACGAGAGAACAGTGTGGGAAGTATACTGCCTTGAGAATACGCGCACTCAGCGAAGTGCTATCTGTAAGGGTACGCCATTCTTGCCTTGCCAGAAGTGCAAGGTTAAAAATCTCCATGTCACGAAATCCCAGGCCTCCCAAGTGCTTTGGTAGAGTCATTATATCCCATGCTACCCAGCTCGGCTTTCTCTTACCATGGTTGGAGCCCCACCAAAACTGTCGGATAAGTGACATTATGCTCTCACATAAACCTCGTGGCAGTCTGAAGCAAGACATAGTGTAGACCGGTATAGCTTGTGCAACAGATTTGATCAAAACTTCTTTGCCAGCAGCTGATAATAATTTCTCCATCCACCCTTTGATTTTCTCCCACACACGGTCCCGGAGATATTTGAACGTACCATTCTTCGAGTGGCCAACGTCTGTCAGCATGCCCAGGTAGCGCTCACTCAAAGACTCATTGTGTACTTGCAGATTGTTCTTGACAATTTCCCTCATCTGCACCGGGCAACCCTTATTGAAAAAGATTGAGGATTTCTCATTGTTGATTCGCTGCCCCGAAGCATTGCAATATGTATCAAGTAGGTTTGACACCGTAGTTGAACTCTCCTCACTCTCCTTAAATAACAGCAGGCTATCATCTGCAAACAAGAGGTAGTTAACGGTAGGAGCCGTGGGTGCCACCTGGATACCGGTCAGAGACGACTGAGAACTTGATTTAAGGAGGCACGAAAGGCCCTCTGCCGCAATCAAGAACAAGTAGGGGAGATTGGGTCTCCCTGCCGGATACCGCGTGTTGGTAAAAAGGATTCAAGCTTCTCGCCATTAAAACAAACAGAGAATGAAACTGAAGAGACCATGCCCATGACCACATCTATCCAGTGATGATCAAATCCCAATTTAGTCATAATACCTCGAAGATAGGCCCATTCCAACCTGTCGTATGCCTTCATCATATCTAGCTTCAAAGCACAATAACTGTTTGATTTTGCTCTCGATCTTTTCATGAATTGTAAGCACTCATAAGCACATATGATATTATCCATAATCAACCTCCCAGGCACAAATGCAGACTGTTCCTCAGAAATTATGTCAGGCAATATAATTTTCAACCTGTTTGCTATAACTTTGCAGGCTATTTTATACAGAACATTGCAAAAACTTATAGGCCAGAATTGAGCAAGTACCTTGGGATTCGTTACCTTTGGGATCAAAACCAGAACAGTGTCGTTGATAGCTGCCGGGCTCTCCTCGCCATTCACTATTCTGATCACTATATTTGTCACTTCATCCCCACAAATCTCCCAGTGCTTTTGGTAAAAATGAGCAGGAAAACCGTCTGACCCGGAGCTTTGGTCGGAAACATCTGAAATAGAGTGATCTTCACCTCCTCTTTGGTGTACGGGGCACACAGGTTGGAGCTCATCTCGGCTGTCACCTTCCTCGGGACATGGTTGAGCACCGCATCCATGTTTTGGACCCCTTTAGATAGATATAAGGATTTATAAAAATCATTAGCCAAAACCTTTAACTCTGTTGGGTCGGAGATCTCTACTCCTAGCGAATTCTGAAGTGCTTTGGTCATATTCTTCTTGCGATGAAGACTAGCTCGAAGGTGAAAAAACTTCGTGTTTTTGTCCCCTGCCGACAACCATTCAACCCTCGCTCTCTGCCTCCACATAATCTCCTCCCTGTAGTACATCTCTATCAGCTTTTCATTGATTTTGAGCTCAACATGGGAAGGACCAGTTCTTGCCGGGTCGTTCTTAAGTTCCTCAAGCATGAGTTTGAGTTTTTTTATCTCTTTCCTTACACTACCAAAAGTATCCCGGCTCCACCTCTGTAAATCATTCGCAAGATCCTTCATCTTCTAGCCTAACTCTGCCACGGAAGTGCATGGGGGTCCGGCCCCCCAACCGGAAATTATAGTGTCTTGGAAGTTTTCGTGCGACTCCCACATTAGCTCATATCTGAACGGTCTTTGTACCTGCTCATGTGTACCAGCATCCAGCTCTAGCAATAGGAGTGCATGATCTGAAGTTACCCCCATCAAGTGTGTGACTGCAGCCAGCGGGAACTTGGCCAGCCATGACGCGTTAGCGAGAGCTCTGTCAAGTCTACACCTCGTATAGCTCCCACCTGTTACCTTCTTCTCAAAAGTCCAAAAATTGCCTTTGTATCCCAAATCAAGCAACATGCAAACGTCAAGAACTTCTCTGAAGGCTTGGATCTGAGCGTTGCTACGCTGACCAACTCCTTGATGTTCATCTGGACGTAAAACCTCGTTAAAATCACCTAAGCAAAGCCATGGAAGATTGCTCAAAGTGCTAATATTTTTCAAGGTTGTCCAGGTGTGATGCCTCATATGTGTTTGTGCCTCACCATATTCGCACGTCATCCTCCACTTCTCTGCATCTTGTTCCTCAACAGACACATCGAGATGCTAAACAGAGTAACCAAGAATTTCAACCTTTATTGAATTATTCCAAAACAAGCCTATTCCACCACTCCTTCCTTGACTACTTACAGCATAAGAGTTATCAAAACCCAATGTTCCAGCCAAAGCTTCTACCCTAGCACCCTCAATTTGAGTTTCAACGACGCACAGCAGGGTAGGGGTAAATTCCCTCGCGAAATCGCGAAGTTCACGGACTGTCGCAGCTTTACCCGCACCACGACAGTTCCAGCAAAATATATTCATTGGGCCCGGCGGCGCTCCTCGAAGGAGCCCGCCAATGATGAGACAATCTTGCCAAGATAGCCACTCTTCTGCAAATCATCAGCTACTGCATCTGTTTTAGCCCTCTTCAGGTCTTGCCTGCTGCTCGGACTCAAAGGATCAGTGGGGGGAGATGGCAGCGCAAGGGTCGCCCCCTGGCCTCCTGTAACAGGCGCATTATGACTTGATTGCGGCACATGTTGCATTTGCGTCCTCTTCCTGGCATAGTCCGCCTCCGTCATATCTGTATCAACTTTTGAGGTATAATCCTCCTTCCTTTCACTGGCCACATCTTCATGAGAAGAGTTACCGTTTCCCCGAGCTCCCCTGCCTCCTCTTCGGCCTCCCCTCCGGCCACGGCCCCCACCGGGACCCTGTCCAGTGCGCATAGACCAGGAGGCTCGAAGGTCTTTGAAAACCAGTGCTGTGGGAGGGTGGATTCCATTGCTATGTTCTTTGAAAAGGTGGCCCAGCTTACCACAGAGTACACACCAGTCTGGAAGCTTCTCATATTTAGCCCTGTAAATTTGGCGCTTTCCATCCCTTATCATAGAAACTGCATTCTTCAAAGGCTTGTTGACATCAATCCGGACCCAAACCCGATGGAAATTCCCCACAAAGTCATGTGATTGGGGTTCTGCATATAAGACTTCTCCAGCTTTTTGAGCTAGAGATGGCACCAGATGAGCATACAATGGCGGGACATCATGAATCTGCAGCCAGATCTCGATAGTTTCAAGTTGAACTGTTGATGGTTTTGCCAATCCGTCATATGGTTTCAGAATAACGGCTTCTCCCCGAAAGTTCCATGGACCATCACGTGTTACTCTCTCCCAATCGCCCAAACATAAGAACTAGGCTGTGTACAGATTGTCTTCAAGCGGTTTGAACTGGACCTCCTGAGCTAGATCCCACGCCGCCCTCATATTCTTAAAAAACCAAAATTGGTTGTATGATTTGGGTGTGTGCAGCTGGACCAGCACGATCCAACATGCCGCCGCCGGCGGTGCCTCATCTTCATCGAACACCACATCGTCAAGGTCCTCCTCTCGAAGACCTAGCTCCTTCATCAATGCTGTTACGTCATCCGTCTCGGAGGGACCTGCAGAGCGCGATCCGGAAGCTCCGTACGACGCCATGGAAAACTTCGAACCCTAACCCGATTGGAACACCGGGCCTTGAGGATAACCCTAGAACCCCTCCCACCCCAGTCCCGCCTGGACCAGGGTCGCCACCGCACGCCCGCTTGAAGGGAGGGGGCGGAAGGCACAGCAGAGGTAGGGAAGAGAACGATCTCAACGACGGCGATCAGATCGCCTCGAGAGAAAAAAACCCTAACTCGAGGGAACGACCTAAAGCGAATAAGGCGATTCCCAATTTCTACTAGATTTGCATGTTGTTCATCTCTCTGTGGGCTGCACCCGTTTTTCCTAGGCGTAGTGGGTCTGCGCAACTGGATAAGCCTACACCCTGCCTCGCCAAAAACAAAGAGGGAAAAAAAGCACTACATCCATCATCAAACAATGGTCGGCACGCCCAAATCCCATTGGACGCCGGCCGGAATCCTCCGCGGCCTCCGCCTCCCCCGTACTGCCTTCCTTAGACAACACCGGAATCAGCCTCACCGCCTCCCCCATACAAGCAGGAAGCGATTCCATATTTCTCCATCCATTCTCACGCCAGATCCCGGCGACCGTGATGTGGAAAATCCGTCAAGATTGGATATTTTCGACGACGTCGGGGATGTGGAAAATCCGACAAGCTGGGATGTTTGTGTGGCTGTCGCCGCCGTCCTCATTCGTCTCCGCTTCTCCGGCAACCTTCGGCGGGGGGAGACGCCGGCGCCCGCCGGAGCATGTCCAATGGCGGAATGTACGCCTCCTTGAGAGTCAGTAATACTAGAATTATTACTTGTTTCCATTATCGGTTCTTCACTTTATCTTACCTATAGACAATACAGTGCTCTGAGGGATTCTCGTTGGGGCTAATTCTATGCTCACAGTCGCTCTTCCAGACTTATTATTCAGCTGGGGCATCACTTTCTCAGTTTTAGTACACGGAGCTGTCGACTTGGACCGAAACCGAACCGAGAGCCACACAAATTACGGCAACTAAAACTACAACCAAGTAAACTACTAACACTAATGTCCTACACAACCTACTAACACCACACAAATTACGGCCTCCATGCTGACAACCCTCATGAATTGTCGGGTCATTTTTTGGCAGCTACGTGCATCCCTTTCTTCAATCAAGGTTGTTGGTTGTTTGGTCTGCCTGAGCATTCGCTTTAACTGCATCATCATCGTGTAAGCATAAACGGCTGGACTCAGTCATCCTCCTCTGTCATGGGTGCTCCTCCCCATGACACCGCTACAATACCGCACCCAGTCAACGTGGACGCCGGCATATGCCGCCGGCTTCCCCTGCGTTCTGGTGCTATTATGTTGGCATAGTTACATCGTGTGTCTACCCCCGCTATATATGAGAGGCCTAGGATACAAGTGTCCTACTAGGACACGACTCCACATCCTATGTAAACACAATACAATTCATAGTCCAACTGTAACCTACCTTGTACACTATATTTGACACAACTCTAACAAACTCTACCTTAATATTCCCCGCCACCTTGAATTCGTCCATGCGTCAAACTTCCATGTACATTGGACTTGAGCTTATCCCATGAGAACCGCTGCTACTCCAAAGACTCCATATGACTCCACCTGCAACTTGTAGTCCCTCCTTTTCTTGACCACAGTCAACACTCGAGCAAAATTAAGTTCCTTGTTATTTTAGTTTGTGCTCCCAACTTCCAGAGTATCAGTCCAACGACATCACACAAATCACTGACCTGCGTGAAAGTAAACAACTCACATATTGGGTGTCACACATAAGAGTTACCTGAACTCAACATCACCGCTTCTTTCTTGACAGCCTGTTTGAAACTTGGAGGAATTTCACCATTGCTTGTAGTCATCCCAAGTCAAATTCGCAGTTGTCTCACCACATGTATGACTACCAGAGCCCTGGCCCATCTCCATGTCCCGTGCATACCGCACGCCTCGCCCTATTACCGCATCGAGCCTCCGCTGTCCTGGTCGAGTCTCAAGGGTCGCGAAACCACACCACTCAACCCCCACTGCAGAGTACCACCGATCATCACCGACCGATGACGAGTTTCACGCTTCCATCAGACCACTGGGCTCCAGTCCGAACTGCATGTCACTCGCTTTTCCCGCTGAAATAGGCTTCGACTCTCTGAGCTCTTATGCCGTAGCCCCTCAATCAGCACCGAGTGAAGTCCTCCAGACTCCAGCTCCACCTTCAACATGACTCCATGGTAGATGATCAGTCCACCCTCGCGCCCCGTCGACTTCAAGCTCTCATGTGCGCACCGTCTTGAATCAACCCCGCGCCATAGTCTTGTCGAAGGCACACAAACCCTCGGGGCCTGTGTCACGTGTTTCCACGCCCCAGAAGTCGGTCACCATCAGCATCACGCTCCTACGTTGTCATCGCCGATCCCACCACCGTCTTCTATACAACCGACTTGCGTCGATCCGTCAGACGGTCCAGTCCAACCCAGCCGAAGTAGTCCGGCTGCATGACACGCTCGAGGCTCCCAAATCGTCTTCCGGGAATTTCCATCCATCACACATAATTCCATCTTAGCCGGCATGACTTCCTGCAATGCTCTCAAGCAGCCTGTTTTGCCAACAAATCTTCCACCATTGCCTGCCATAGCTCAAGGTTTCCAGTTCCGTGAACTTCTCCACCTCAAACCTGGTACCCGTTGGCGCCATAGTTCTTTGTACAGCTGACCATGTGAAAAATTATCTGAGCTTTTCACGCGATGCCCCAAGTACACGAACACCGCGTACTACTAATAATTCCAACTAGTTGGTCTTCACGTGAAATTTGGCTCCCAGTCTTGGCTAAACCTCCCGATGCTAGCTATTTGCTTTGTCATATCCTTGCACTATGGATCCGTATCAATGGATGCCTTCTCCGCCGATTGGGTCTGCCATGTGTCTATTTTTTTTGTCAAACAAATCTCCAACATCGTCAGTCTCCAAGCTCCATCTAACGCAGAAAACCCCCCGCGTGGACCGCTCGCCAACGGCCTAAACCTCGTCCAGCCCGTGCGCCCCATCGGGGATCCAGCTGCGTTGACCAGCAGCCACACACACGTGCTACAGGCGCCTCCTGCCAGGGCCGCTGCACAATCGCTGAACCAAACGCGCACCCAACCGGGCCGCTTCCAGGTACTGCGCCGATCGATCCGCTGCTGTTTGCACCATACGCCGCCGCCATCTGCTGCTATCCGATCCTCTCAAGAACTCGGCCTCCACTAGATCAACTCTCGCCGCCTCCGAACAACCTAGCTCATGATACCACTTGTTAGAATAAATCTGAGGCATACCGTTGATCATCTGAGTACCAAGCAATCACACGAGCACGACACCGAGATTTGTTAACGAGGTTCACCGATATGGCTACATCCCCGGGGCTTGACTATGGGCGCTCCTCCCCATGACACCGCTACAATACCGCACCCGGTTGCCCTGGATGCCGGCATATGACGCCGGCTTCCCCTGCGTTCCGGTGCTATTATGTTAGCATAGGTTACATCGTGTGTCTAGCCCCGCTATATATGAGAGGCCTAGGATACAAGTGTCCTACTAGGACACGGCTCCACATCCTATGTAAACACAATACAATTCATAGTCCAAATGTAACCTACCTTGTACACTATATTCGACACAACTCTAACAGCTTTCAAGAAGAGGAAGACACCACTCGATAGCCTCCAGAATATTGTGAGTGGGCAGAGGTACCTCCTGGTGTTGGATGATGTGTGGAAACTAGAGGTTGATAAATGGGGACAACTCAAGGGCCTGTCTTCAACATGGTGGCATAGGTAGTGTGGTATTGACAACAACTCGTGATAAACTCGTGGCTGAAACATTGTGCAGTGTTGAAGCTTATAATCTCACCGCTTTGGAAGATAGATTCCTAAAGGAAATCGTCGAGACAAGAGCATTTAGTTATTTTCCCAAAGAGGATAAAAGGCCTACTTGGTGAATATGGTTGATGAGATTGTGAAGAGATATGCTGCCTCTCATTTAGCTGCAACAACACTGGGCTCCGTATTGTGTACCAAGACCTGTGAAGAAGAATGGAATGCTATATCAGGCAGAAGTAGCATTTGCACTAAGGAGACTGGAATCTTGCCAATACTCAAACTCAGTTACAACGACTTGCCGTGCACATGAAGCAGTGTTTTGAGTTTTTGTGCTATATTTCTTAAAGATTACGAGATCCTTGTGGACAAACTGGTCGAACTATGGATTGTGCATGGCTTTCTTATCCCAGAAGAGCAAGTTTGTCTAGAAACCATTGGCAAACAAATTTTCAAAGAGCTAGCCTCAAGATCATCCTTTCAGGATGTGAAACAAGTCCAAGCCACAGGCAAAAAAAATTCAATACACCAAGTCGTATTATTCTAGAACTACATGTAAAATGTATGATCTTATGCATGATGTTGCACTGTCGTAATGGGAAAGGAATGTGCCTTGCCAGCTAGGAAACTAGGAGAGATTGAACTCACTGCAACCGAAGAATCAAGTCATAGTGAGTGGCTCTTACAAACAATGCTCGGCATTTATTTTTGACATGCTACATACTAGAAAGAAAATTGAATAGTTCTCTAGAGAAAAGCTCTCCAGCTATCCAAACTCTTCTGTGTAATGGGTATATACAAAGTTCATTGCAACATCTATCAAACTGCACCTCTTTGAAAGCATTGCAGCTCTGTGCATACACAAGAGTAATGCTTGGAGCATGATGACATAACGTAGACAAAGTAAGATCAATCGATATGATCGAACCCCATCGTTTTACTCGTAGTAACAACAATACAAATAAGTGCCTCGCTACCCTACTGTCAGGAGGTGAGGACACCACAAGAATGAACCTACTAATATGCACAACTTCCACTGAAGGTCTACTCATCAGCTTGGCCAAAAAAACTCACAGATCAAAAGGCATTCCATAGCAATAACCATCACACATAATAAAGTTCAGCAAATACTCAATTAGTTTCATGGAATAAACCCACAATTCAGCGGATCAAAACAAACGCACAGCAAAAAGATTGCAACAAATCGATCTCCAAAGAGAATATTGTATTGAAGATCAAAGAGCGAGCGAGAGAGACAGACGGAGAGAGATATAGAGAGAGAGAGAGAGAGAGAGAGAGAGAGAGAGAGAGAGAGAGAGAGAGACACACACAGAGAGAGAGAGAGAGAGAGAGAGATCTAGCTACTACTAGGGACTTGGAGGTCCCGTGAGGAACTACTTACGCATCATCAGAGAGGCAGCAAGATTGATGTAGAGGCCCTTCGTGATCGATTCCCCCTCTTTAAGAGTGCCAGAAAAGGCTTCCAGATGGGATTGCGAAAGAACAGAGACTTGCATTGGCGGAATAATTGTTTCGGGTCTTGCTCTGTGGGTTTCTGAATATTTCTGAATTTATAGGCATGAAATTAGGCCGATCGGAACAGCAGGAGCCCACAAGGGGGCAGGGCGCGGCCCCTGCCTTGTCGTCATCTCGTGCAACGTCTGGACACCCCCCGAAGCTTCCTGGGTCTCTTTTGGTTTAGAAAAAATCGTCAAAAAATTTCATCGTGTTTGGGCTCCGTTTGTTAGAGATTTTGTGTAAAACCAAAACAAGCAGAAAGGGGGGTGGAGGATGGGTAGCATCGACGCCCTTCAGGAAGGAATGGCGGCACTCTCAGGCGTCACCGCGTCGGAGCTGGATGAACCGGCAGTGATTTCTCCTGCACCGCCACCCAATCGAACCGGAGCCATCCAACCATCTTGGCACCCACAAGCATGCGCCACCATGGTCTTGGACTCATCCACGTCGCCCCGCTGCGAACACCACCATGAGGTCAGGAGAACAGAGGCAAGGGCGGAAGTACCGGAGCCGCACGGGAGGGAACCGCCTCCACCGCCGTCGTGCCGGAGGCCTGTGCCTCTAGCACCGACGCGGATTGCCGGTCGGACGCCGCAACAGAGGTAAACCAGGCCACCCGAGCCCGCAAAGACCCGACTACCATGCTGCTGCACACCGGCAACCAAGCCGCCACCCTCCACCAGTGTTTGGTATAGAGTCTTATATAAAAAAATTGGGCTCCCAAAATTTATGAGCACTATGCGGGACGCACGTTCTGCACAACTATTGGCCCGGCCCTGAGGAGGTGGCAGCATCTGGTATGACCAATGGTACAACCACTCACACTTGTACTAGACGCAATCTTCTCCTCTGGTGTGCCAAATGAAAAGTTTCTCAAAAGGAAAGTTTCTCCCAATTGCTTCAATGACCATGATATTGTTTAACTTTCTTCCAAAGTGTTTAGTCCTGCACATCCAGCAGGAGACCAAATTTTCTTCATTCGTGAAGGATTAACATTAGTAAAATGGCGAGAACTGGAAAAAACCCTTCAGAAACAGATGTGGAAGTGTTACAATATTGATCCATCAACCATCAAATGAAAGTCAAGGTGTGTTGTCACAACCACTTTCCGTGATCCCAGTAACTATGCACATAACACAATCTTGATTTGAGATACCACACAAGTGAATATCCTGCTAGAACAAGTTGGCAGTCGACCCGTGAGAAGTGTTGATCGCCAGCAGAGGCCTAGAACAACGAAGGTCGCTAGAAACCCCCCCCCCCCCCCAATCTCAATTCGGGATACTCCGGCAATCCCACATCATCCTCATGCTCCATCTTTCTCGTCCGTGAAGGTAGACTCAATCAAGAAATCATACTCGATGTTGCCGCCGGATATGAAGATCTAAGATATCCCAGCTCGTCGCGACAATCACCTAGTAGCGTTGGACAACGCCATCACCTGTGCGCTAGATTGGAGAACCCTATATTAGGATGTAGTAGGTCGATGTTGTCGTTCGTATACCGGTACATGGGATTGTGGCCATGGAGGTCTCACCACTAGAGACCGCCGAACAAGCCATAAAATCGACCTCCACTGTTGTGCATATATTCCTTCTGCCTGAAGTCATCGTCCATAGATCACACCTTTGGAGTAATGCTGCCAAACATCGGACCATGCCTAATCCGCACAGCCTTAGAGTAGCCGCAACCACCTAGAGTACCACACCGGTAAGAGGCGGCCACCGTGGCACCCACCACCACAACGCCTCCAGATATGGGCCACACCATGGTCCAACAGGCGTCCCCACTATGAACGTGCCCCGTCACGCCCGCCCAGCATCCCCATGCAATACCATGAGGCCACACCTCAGTTCCCGACATCGGCTCGCACCACTCCACCGAATGCCGCACACCACTGTCACCCCCGCATCACCCCGGCGAGCCTCCACCCAAACTGCAACTGCGGGAAACGCTCCGCCCAGGCTTTGCCTGCAGCCCTCTGATGGCGGCGTAGCTAGAAGGAAGGAGGGAGGAGGGCCTAGCAGCAGCAACGGCTATGATTCTTGTTTATCATTTAAATTCCTTTTGTGTTTCTGGAGAATATTCTAGTTATTCGAAGAAAAGTTGTATGATGGAAATATAAGTTTCTATTGCAGGGTACTTATCGTCACATTAGTTTTCTTTTCAAAAATACCGGTGCGATCTCTTAAAAATGTGCAAACGGAAATATACATAATACTCGCTTTTCCCTCATAGAATGCATAACACACGGTCCAGCACCTCGTTACCGTTCCTATTTGTGAGAGAAAAGTATATTTATCTTAAACACTTGCTTTAAAAATATATAAATCAAAACAAGTGCATGTGGATCTAGTTTTGAAGGTCTCGTGACACAAAACATTAAGAAATGCAAAAAAATTCATACGAAGTCTAGTTTTATTCATATTCAAAACAATTCTCAGTTTTATTGATATGTCCTAGATAACCATGTTCATACCGGAAACTTGATTTTCATGGTAAAAGTCAGTTATTGAAAATATTCATTGGAACATGTCCATATATATGGGGTATAATTTTGAAGATCGCATCGCGATGAACACAACGGTAAAAGCAGCCTTTGATTTGGCCAAAAAATATAAATCGATGGGATTTTTGGTACATGGCGCCGACGTCGTCTAGTTTGAATGCGTGTGTCTTGATGCTCTTTTCATTTATAGGTTGGTCCATCTCTAATGTGTTTTAGAGTGCTCTTGCATGTGTGATGCGCTTCGATCCATCACTAAATTTACTTTTGGAGTGAACTTGCATGTGAGCCCACTCAACAACAAAAAAAGAGTGGCAAGTGTGGGGGCGATATACGCTGGCAACGAGCGGGCCTAGTCGGATCCGCCGGGCCTTATATATTGCTCCCTCCGTATATAAGCTAGTACTCCATCTGTATTTACGGAGGGAGTAATTATTAAGGGTCAGACGCTTGGCCGGGATGGTACCGTGCCTGTGATGTCCGGGACGGACCCGCATGACGTACCTCCGCGTGCGAGCGCGGGCGCCATGGAGTGGCCGCCTGAATCCGACACCGAGAACTCCGGCCCTGCCTGTCGCCGTGGAAAGTGCATCGCCCCGACCCTTGCCGACTCCTTGCCTCCCAAAGCGTCACGAGATGTTCCTGGCAGCGTCAGCAACGGTGTTGGGACAGAGCAGGATGAGGACGGCTTCCATTTCCTGCTCATCAGCATCGACGCACATGGCGCCGGCTATCGTGACGCAGATGATGCGGCGGCACGAGCTGCAGCGCGAGCGTGGGCGTGGCGGTGGCTGGGATGCCGACGTGCAGCCGGCACAGCGACACAACCTGCAGGGTGGCGGCGGGAGTGCTTGTGGATGTGCTTCCGTGGACGATGCTGAGACACACACGCATCCAGCACGGCTGCGCGAGCTACAGGGCGAAAGAAGCAGCGTGTTATGGCTGGCGTCGGCTCAACAACACAAAACAACCCTCACCTTGAAAGGTTTTTTGTTTACGATAAGGGGTCGAAAGGTCGATAGGTTACGTCCTTGTTGGAACCTAAGGGTTATCTAGGTCGTCCGATTACCTTTCGGTGCCAAAAGCCAGGTCCGGTCCACCGGGCCGAAGGCTCGCACCGGACCATAGTAACCCTAAAAAAACCATAGAGCCAGAGGCATCCATCCATCGATTGTGTGCATGTGTTGTTTCTCGGTGGTCACAATATACTTGCCAAGCTTAATTACTAAGCATTATGAAAATGCCTCGCTATGTGATCACAACTCCAGATTTGTGAAGGGATGCCTCTCGCACTTCTGCTTCAGGAGAGAGCCGTCTTTCACTATAATGATGCCCCAGAAGCGGAGATTCACGCAATTATGTAGGGTATGGCACTCGACATTCAACATTCGGACAGACATGTGATTTGCTTAAGCAGATTCGTCGACTGCATGTGATGTCCATCCTCTCGGGCAAGAATCTATCTGCTGAGATTAAAGCTCACATGGTAGTTAGGGAGTTTGTTACTCACGAAATTAGAGCAGATCAAAATAGGTTATCATATCGATTGCCAAAATTACAGCCGTACTGCATGTGCATGTACTATGGTATGGATGCATTCGGGTCGTCCTTGTGTGAGGAACTCTTGTCTCGAGATTGTAACCCATGAAATAAAACGCGGGAATACTGCTGCCTCCTCCCCCAAGAAAAGTCTAGGGTTTGCCTGCCTCCCGCCGGTGCCGCCGTCAGTCCGCCTCGTCTCCGGTGGCCATAGGGCCATGGCGGCGTGGTGGATCTCGGCCTTTGCCGGTGGGAGGGATCTGTTTTCAGTTGTTCCTTCGTGTTTTGTTAGGGTTTGTGTCCTACTCAGGAAAATGTGACGGCGGCGGCTCCCTGAATATGGAATAAGGTTCTCTCCGCCTAGCCCTCGTCCCGATGGTGTGTCTAACATCGTCGGTGGGCGTGTGAAGATGTGTCTCCGGCAGATCTGTCCTTGGTGGATTTGCTCGGATCTGGTCGTAGTTCGTCTACGTTCATGTGTTTTTAGGTTGGATCCTTCTGATCTACACTACTCTTCATCGGTGGTGGTTGCTGTTCTACTGCGTCGGTCCTATGGGACCTTAGCATGAAGACTTCCCGACTGTCTACTACAACAAGTTTTGCCCGGCTCCGGCGAGGGAGGAGCAATGACGGAGACGCGCCTTCGGGTCGCTTCAGTGCTTGTAGTCGTCGCTAGGTGGTCTACGAATTTGGATGTAACTTTTTATTTCTGGCGTTCTTTGTACTGTCATGATTGAAGATAAATAGATCAGAAGGTTTTTTCCCAAGAAATCTATATATTTCCTTAATAATAAAGCCTCTATTACTTCTGGTCGTACATCACGAACATTACCATAAAGTTGATAGAAATTGCCCACCAATACCACCCGTAAGTGACAAAAATGATTCCTTTTTTATTAAATGGCCGCCGGTTGCATCCGAATCATTTATAGCTAGGCCCTGACATTATCACAAGTACGCAAGCAGCCTACTGGCTAGGGCGTTGCTTCTCCATCGAGGAGAGCTGGGTTTGGTCCCAGGTTCTCACTCTATTTTCTGCCTTTTCTCCCTGAATATCATTAGTATGATATTATCTTCCCCCAGCTACTTTTTTTACCTTTTATTTTACGCAGATTCAAGTATTTGTTGAATTTTTTATATATTTTAAACGATAACTCCAAATTTAACATGATATATATGAAAATCGCTCAGAAAAATGTATACATTCTGAATATGATATTATATTGCATGTTAATAATTGTTTAAATTATGTTTATGATGCACCTTTAGTTACTACTTTTCTTTTCTATACCTATATATAACGTATGTTTCTTACTCTTGTTTTTCGTACGTAAAGAAAAGAAAACTGAAAATAAAAATATCAACCATCATTCGGCTTCGATTTATTTGGCTCATTGATCGCACGTGTTGCACATAGGCAATGGGCCCGGCCCTCCGGCCCGTTGCAATTGAGTATTTTCATGGAGGGGCCGCCCATTGGTCATTATGCGACAAAGAATTATGCCGCAGAGAAAAAATTAATTTATTCATGTGGTCTCAAACCTGAGATATCAACCACCATTTAGTAGGTTGCAACCAATTGAGCTGGGTTATCTATTAAAAAATGAATGCTTAGTGTGGGACCGTAACGTGCAACAAAAATAATGCAATCAGAAAGGTGAGAGGCGTTATGTAAGCGTCGAGTTGCATGCAACGAATTAGGGTTGTTTCGCTCAGACGTGAACATTTTTTTATTGATCTTCAAACATATGAAGAGATGGTGTAAAACGCGTTGAACAGCACCCTTTTTTAAAGATTTTTTTCACGACCTGGTGCAAATTTCAAGCATTGTTTCAACATAAAAATAATTTCATGGTATGAGTCTCTTTAAAATCAGAATTTTCGTACGAAAATCGTATCGAAAGCATTTTATGTGTAGCATGCTTCTTAATGTAGTACTACTTATATGAATTTCTGCTGGCACCATTCAGATGTTCTTCCGCCGTGTTGATGGTTCTTTCGGTGGACACACCAAAACTCTCCCGTTGCAACGCACATGCATATGTGCTAGTCTAAAATAATAAAGGGGATATTGCTTCTGGTGGTATGTCATGAAATTATCCCCAAATTGTAAAATACTACCCACCAATGCCACGTATAAGTGATAAAAGGCGTTTCACATAGGGGAATCCCCCGCCTAGGCCGGCCCATGCAGTAGGAACCTCCTATACTGCACTCTGCGCACTAGGAGAAGACGCAGCGCGCCCGTTTGGGTCAGCCCATGTCCGGGCGGCCTGCTTCTTAAAGTTCGCTATTTTATTTTTATTTTTTATTTTTCTTTTCTGTTTTCTCTTTTACTACTGTAATTAATATGGGACTTCACAAAAGTTCCGACAATTAAAAAATGATAATTTTGAAACAAAATATTTAATGAATCATAGAATGTTTGTGGTTCAAAAAATGTTCGTGATTTTCTGAAAAAATGTTTACTTCTTAAAAATGTTCGAAATTTTGAGAACAATTGTTCGGTGAATAAAAAATTGTTCATAATTTTTTCCAAAGTTCGTGTATTCAAAAGTTCTAAATATATTAAAAACACTTGGCCAATTTTCAAAAAATGCTCATGAATGGAAAAATATCTTAAAATTCTAAAGCTGTTAGTGACTTACAAAATAGTTTATGCATTCATAAAATGTTCGTTAATTCAAGAAATGATCAAGAATTTCAAAAAATATTCCTTAAATAAAATAAAATGTTCATTAAATCAAAAAAATGTTGCCGAATTTCAAAAAAAAATGCCACCAATTTCCGAAAAAATGTTCGTCAATTCTAGAGTTTGCCGCTTCAAGAAAATTGTTTAAAAATCTCAAATTTTAAAGAAAATGTTTGCAAATAGTATGAAATGTTCAAGAATTCAAAAAATGTTCCTGATTTTAGAAAATTGTGAAAAAATTGTAAAAGTGTTCATGAATTTGAAAAATATTGATCATTTCAAATATGTGCACGAGTTTAAAAAAATGTTCATGATTTCACGAAATTGAGAGTCATAGTGTATCTCGGTGATGCAGCAAAGTATGGTCATGGCAATTGAAGATTATGATATTTCTTTTTCTCCCGTTACAACGCACGGGTCCTTTTGCTAGTAAAATATATCCATCTATGTTTTTTGCGGCAGGTCATCTTAATTGTTTCCAGAAAATTCGGAACTATGTAGTATACAAGATGTTTTAAAATAAGCATCCAAAACTATGAGCTTGATTAGTTGGAAGAAGCCACGGAAGACAGAAACTTTTAACCGGACCTACATGAACATGAAGAAGTCAGGAACTTTTAATTGAACAGATACACATCTTTTTAAAATGGAGAATCAAATTAAAAGCAAGCATCATCTTCTCTTCCAAGGTGTGGATCCTTTTTGACCATCGTCGATGGCCCTTCCTGGTAGAGATCAATAACGCCAGGTTGCCGCACGGATATTATGCTCTTGTTCCATCGGAGGCGTTGAAGCCTAAGAGCATCTCAAGCCGTTGGCCTCCCAAGGGGCTCGTAAAATCGCCGCCTGGGGGCGAACCGGCGCTAAAATTGGCGTGGGGGCCTTCGAGTTCCCAGCCGCCGGTCCCAGCGTCGCCCTCAGAAGGCGTTTTTGAAAAGGAATTTGACTAAATTCGGCAAACGAGACAAAGGTTCGGCTAAAATTAGGCGAACATGACATTACTTAGGCGACTTAAATAGTTTTTTACATATCAAAGTGAAATACTTAAAAAAACAAAGGACGCAACTACAGGCTGAAGAACGCGCTGAGCGCAGCAAATAGGTTTTGTGCATAGCAAAGTGAAATAGGTTTTGTGCTTGACGCTGGTTTTATTCCATATTGTTCAACTCTAAATCGTAATTGTTTCAAAACGCCTATTCAGCCCCCCCCCCCCCCCCCCCCGGTCCCTAGGCGGCATCCACATCCTTTTAGTTAGGCATGGCGAGACACGTGTCATGGTTTTTTTTAATTTACTTGTCACACAACCAAATCTTTACCAACAATTTTATGAGGTTACAGAAATATATGTAACAAAACTTTTTATGCGGACACACATTGTAGATATGCTTGTATATAAATAGTTATATACCAATGGATGAAGTGCACAAAGATAGGTAGAGAAACTACCCAAAAAAGAAAATCTAGGGATTCTAGTTGCGCAAATGTGCGGGTCACCCAGCTAGTTAGAGAAGAGTTAGAGGACATCAGCTTCCTCTGAGAAAAAAATAGAAGGAAAGAGGAAAAAAGACAAATACAAAAGGCAAACTATTTGGAGGAGACGGGCGAGGAGTTCACGGTAGCGTGCTCAAATATTAGAGGACATCGGCTTCCTCTGAGCCGTGGAAAGCAAAAAAACAGAGCAATAAAATAGGGAAATATTAGAAGAAAATAGCAAAAAGACTAATAAAAAAGGAAAAATATATTTACAAGAGAGTTAGAGGACATTACCTTCCTTTGAGCCGTGGAAGGGAAAAAAGTAGAGCACCAAAATAGCAAAATATTAGAATAAAAAATAAAAGAAGACTATAAAATAGCAAAATATTAGAACAAAATAGGAAAAGAATATAAAATAGCAAATATTAGGAAAGAAGAAGGAAAAATATATATAATAAATATTACTCCGTCCGTTCCTAAATATAGGTGTTTTAAGAGATATCAATATGAACTATACACGGAGCAAAATGAATGAATCTACACTGTAAATAAGTTTGTATACATCCGTATCTAGTTCATATTGAGATCTCCAAAAGGGTTTATATTTAGAAACAGAAGGAGTAAAAAAAAGGCTAAGAATACGAAGTAGCAAAATATTAGAGAAAAACAGAAGAAATATAAATAGCAATGCATTAGGAAAAAGGGACAAAAATATAAATAGCAAAATATTAGAAAAAAAGACTGACATATTAGAACAAAGGAGGCAAAAAAATATGAAGTATCCAAATATTAGGGAAAAAACACCGACATCACACCGTACTTCTGCCCCCCCCCCCCCCCCCCCCACCCCAAATAGAAAAATATTAGAACAAAAAGACCATCACATTAGAACAAAAGAGAAAAAAAAATAAAATAGCAAAATATTAGGGAAAAAACACCGACATCACACCGTACTTCTGCCCCCCCCCCCCCCACCCCAAATAGAAAAATATTAGAAAAAAAAGACCATCACATTAGAACAAAAGAGAAAAAAATAAAATAGCAAAATATTAAAAAGTCTGACATTGAACCGTACTTGTAACCCCCCGAATATATAAATAGCAAGATAGTAGAAAAAAAGACCAACACATTCGAACAAGAGAGAGAAAAAATTAAAATAGTATGAAAAAAGACTGACATCACACCGTACTTCTGCCGCCCCCCCCCCCCCCCCCCCCCACCCCAAATAGAAAAATATTAGAAAAAAAAAGACCATCACATTAGAACAAAAGAGAAAAAAAATAAAATAGCAAAATATTAAAAAGTCTGACATTGAACCGTACTTGTAACCCCCCGAATATATAAATAGCAAGATAGTAGAAAAAAAGACCAACACATTCGAACAAGAGAGAGAAAAAATTAAAATAGTATGAAAAAAGACTGACATCACACCGTACTTCTGCCGCCCCCCCCCCCCCCCCCCCCACCCCAAATAGAAAAATATTAGAAAAAAAAAGACCATCACATTAGAACAAAAGAGAAAAAAATAAAATAGCAAAATATTAAAAAGTCTGACATTGAACCGTACTTGTAACCCCCCGAATATATAAATAGCAAGATAGTAGAAAAAAAGACCAACACATTCGAACAAGAGAGAGAAAAAATTAAAATAGTATGAAAACAGACTGACATCAACACCGTACTTCTAACCCCCAACACACAGCGAGGGTGACCAAGGGTAACAAGCCGACAGGACAGGCCCGGCCAGAAGTACGTAGTGAAAGCTCTTTGCCTCGGCAGAGCTAAATGAATGAGCTTTGCGTCCTCGGCGATGGAGTGCTCAGCACCGGGCTATTTAAGTCGCGTAGTTCCTTCTTAGGCGAGCAGTGTGGTACTAAACATAGAAACAAAGCGGCGGTGCAGTTAGTTTATTCCTAAACTGGGCCATCATCTTCGGCCCACCAGACCAGCTAGGGCGGCCCTAAAAAAAAGAGCGCTTCGCGGTGGCGTCTCGAAGCCACGACAGGAGGTAGCACGCCGTCGCCGGATCGGAGGAACAGGATCCCGGCGGCCGTCAGGTGGAGGATTCGTCAAGTTGGGGTTTTCTCGAGGTTGGCGGTGGAGCGGTAAGGAGGCCACGGACGAGGGGTACACACTTCTCAGTTCTCACTACTGGAGACTTGTTATTTTGCTGGGACATCACTTTCAGATCTAGTACAGGCAGCTGTTGGACATAGACTGAACCCGAACTCACTCACGAACACAGCCAAGCAGAATCAAGGCAATGTGAACACCTAACACCAACTCATAGGACCAGTGGGGCAGCACAAGGACTAGAGCACTCAACACTAGTCATGATGACTCGCCCCGTCCCGACAATTCTCATGAATTCTTGCAGGGTCGATTGTTAGTACAGTACAGCTACGCGCTGGCATCATCGCTGTCTTCAGTTACTCGGCCGTCTGTTGTTAGGTGATTCACTTTCATTGCATCCTCATCATGTAAGCATATGTGTGGCCACAATCGTCCTGGTCCGCCTCCGCGCTGTTTGCTCTTCCATTTCTCCTCATAAGCAGGCAAGCAAGCACATTATTTGCTCCAACCATTATTGTCTTCCTCAACCCGCGCTCCTCTGTGTTCTTGCGAGCCCTCACCTTGGCGTTCCAATGGCGGAGCTCGTGGCCACCATGGTGGTCGGGCCACTGCTGTCCATTCTCAAGGACAAGGTGTCCAGCAGCCTCCTCGACCAGTACAAGGTGATGAAAGGCATGGAGGAGCAACATGAGATCCTGATGCGCAAGCCGCCTGCCATCCTGGATATCATCGCCGACGCCGAGCAGGCCGCTTCCCACAGAGAAGGGGCGGCGGCCTGGCTCCAGGCCATCAAGAAGGTGGCTTACCAGGCCAACGAAGTCTTCGACGAGTTCAAGTACGAGGCACTTCGTCGCAAGGCCAAAAAGGAGGGACACTACAAGGAGCTTGGCTTTGATGTGGTAAAACTCTTTCCCACCCACAACCGTTTTGTGTTCTGTAACAGGATGGGAAGAAAGCTCCGCAAGATTGTGCAGGCCATCGAGGTCCTTGTGACCGAAATGAATGCCTTTGGCTTTAAGTATCAGCAACAGCCGCCGGTATCCAGTCCGTTGCGGCGGACGGATCATGCTAGCAGTGACCCAGAGGAAATCAAGAAACTCATCAATGGATCCAGAGCCAACGATAAGAGGGAAATTGTTAGTAGACTAGTTGGGCAAGCTAACAATGAAGCTCTCACGGTTATTCCCATCGTTGGAATGGGTGGTCTGGGCAAGACCACGTTTGCACAAGTTATCTACAATGTACCTGAAATTCAAAAGCACTTTAATTTGATGCTATGGGTGTGCATCTCTGACAACTTTGATGTGGATTCTCTGGCTACAAGAATAGTTGAAGCAGCTTCTCCTGAGAAGAAGGATGATGGCACAAAAGAAACCGCTCCCAAGAAGAAGAAAACACCACTGGATAAACTTCAGGATGGTGGCATGGGTAGTGTGGTTTATAAATGGAAACAGCTTAAGGCCCGACTTCAACATGGTGGCATGGGTAGTGTGGTTTTGACAACAACTCGTGATGGCGGAGTTGCTGAAATTATGCGTACTGTTGAAGCGTATAATCTCAGAGCTTTGAAACATCAATACATAAGGGAAATTATCGAGACAACAGCATTCAGCCATTTCAAGAAGGAAGAGGAAAGGTCTGCCGAGTTGGTGAATATGGTTGATAAGATTGTGGGGAGATGTTCTGGCTCTCCTTTAGCTGCAACAGCACTGGGCTCCATACTGTCTACCAAGACCAGTAAGGAAGAATGGGAGACTGTATTAAGCAGAAGCAGCATTTGCACCGAGGAGAATGGAATCTTACCAATACTCAAGCTCATTTGCACTGAGGAGAATGGAATCTTACCAATACTCAAGCTCATTTGCACTGAGGAGAATGGAATCTTTCCTTTTTCTGTTTTTTTTTTGGTTCACAGAACATTTCAAAGGGTTTTCACCTTTTTATCCACTGGTTTTCTTTTCTGTTTTCTGCCTCTTCTAAATTTTTCACGTTTTCTGGTTTCTTTTCTGTTTTTCGTTATGTTTCTTATTTTCTTTCTACTCCCCACGTCCCATAATATAAGAGTGCTTTTGACACGAGTAATTCATAATCATTTTACAAATTAGTGGACTTAAAAAAAAATAAACGTTCTTCAAATTCGTGACCATTACATGAATTTGCTATTTTTTTAAAATTTCAAGCGTGTTATTTGAATTCCTGAACTTTAATTGTAGGTCTCGAACTTGAATCCATGATCTCTTTTTTAATGTATAATAAAAATTTAAAATAATCACAAATCTTCTTAAAAAATTGCAAAGAGTATTCAAATTCATGAATATTTTTTGAATTTGCGAACAGGTTTTGAATTCATGAACTTTTGATATTCAAGAAAAAAAATTCAGTTCATGATTTTGTTTTCAAATTAAATAATTTCTTTTCGATTCATTAGCTATTTTTATTTGCATGATATTTTAGAATTGGTGAACGATTTTCAAATTCTCGGTCCTTTGTTGAATTCATCAATTTTTTTATATGCATGATTCTTTTGAAATTTGTGACGAAGTTTTCATATTCACTAATTCTTTTGATTTCATGAACTATTTTTGATCTACATGAACTTTTTTTGGATTCATGAACCATTTTTAAATTCGCAACCGTTTTTCAAATTCATGAAAAAAAATTATGCACGATTGTTTTGAATTCGTGGCCAAGTTTTAGAATTCATGAACATTTTTTATGCACGAACAATTTTTGATTTCGTGGCCAAGTTTTAAAATCCATGAACATTGTTTTAACTCATTACCTGTTTTTTTATTTCATGAACAGTTTTCCTAATTCGTGATCATATTTTGAATTCATGAACTCTTTGTTGCATGAACTTTCTGTTGAATTCTTGAAGATCTTTCAAATTCACAAATCTTTTTGATTTTGTACAAAAAAAATCATGAAATGGAGGGAGTAGTATTTTTCCCTGAAAAGTTTTCTTCTGAAAACCGCCCAATTTTGATTCTTGGTGGTTGGTACAAACACTGCTTTTTATGCCCAAGAATTTTTGTGTGGGAGTTTGTTTTCCCCGGGATCACATTGTTTGAAGTTTTTATAATTGTGTGTTTACCATAACACATTTATTTTTGTCATCCTTGGACAATATTGTGCTCCTGAGATATTTGTGTGGGCGCATTTCTGGTTAAAAATGCTGATTCCACTCTTGTTTTTCTTTGTCCCTGATTTCTATGTGTTACATTTCATAAGATGTTTTTAGATGAGATCGTAAAGGATGAAGTGCTTCAAATGGATCATGCTTTGGACGTATGGTTTTCAAGACTATGAAAAAAAGTTGAATTTCATATTCTTAAAGTAAATTTTGAATTTCATAAGACGTGCAAGTACAGTTTTATTTTTCGAGACAACGTGCAAGTACAGTTTTGTTTTTGAGTGGTACGTGCTGCATAGTGAGCCTCGCTTTCTGTTATTGTGTGGGCCTAAGGCTGGGCCTGATGGGCTTGGGAAACCGCTAAGCATACACACACTACCTCCAAAAAAAAATATCTAGGATGGAATCCCCCCGATCCCACACAGAGAGAACGCCGGTCGGAATCCTCTTCCGCCGCCGCCGCCGCCGCCGCGCACCTTGAAGAAAGCGACTCCCCTTTTCTCCATCCCGTTCTGACGCCGGATTTTCAGTGGCATTTGGATGTTCGCGCGGAGCGTTCAGGAGAGGGGGCAGCGGGAGGGGAGGCGATGGAGCGGGCGGCCGTCGTCTGAGGCTAGGCCACGTCGGACCGGGAGGAGACCATGGCGGTCGTCCTCGTTCACCTCTGCTCCAGCAGCGTCGCCTTAGGAGATGGGGACACCGGCGGCTGCCGGAGCGTCCCGTGGACTGGAGCAACCAAGGCCGGAATGGGGCCTGGGAGGAGCTGCCGGTGCCGACCGGCGGATCTGGTAAGACAACAAGTACTACCTCCTTCTACTAGTCTCAGTTACTACATAGTTACTTACTGTAGATTGCTAGACTTTGCTCCTGAACCTGAACCTCAAATCCCTTTGCTACTCGCAGACCATGATTCGTGCTGCTAAGCTGCGTTGTTTAATTAATTATTAATGGAGGTTCGTGCCAAACAACATTTCTGTATCCTGTTAGGTCCGATGCGCGGCCATCGAAATGGCAAAGTTACACCCCATGTTGCGCTCGCAGCTTTACGCGTCTTCTTCTGTCACGCGCACAGATTCGAACACCCAGATGCCTGCCCCCCTTGACACATCTTTCTGTGTTGTATTCGTGGTAGTGGATGCAACCGATCAGTGGAACATGTACCTCTCTCCCCAGAAGCAAGCAATACCAGCATTTGTGCTTTCCGCTTTCCTCAAAGGCAAGCAAGCAGCAAGGAAGCAATGCTTCTTTTGCTTGCTTCTTTCTTGCCCACACCATTTCCTTCTCTGCATTCTCGAGGAGCCCTGTCCTTGTGCACTTGTGCTTCTCGGTGCTCATACTCGAGTCCTGTCCTTGTGCACTAGTGCTTGTCCGTGCTCCTGCGAGCCGCCTGCCCTTGGCGTTCCAATGGCGGAGCTCGTGGCCACCATGGTGGTCGGGCCACTGCTGTCCATCGTCAAGGAGAAGGCGTCCAGCTAGCTCCTCGACCAGTACAAGGTGATGAAAGGCATGGAGGAGCAACATGAGATCCTAATGCGCAAGCTGCCGGCCATCCTGGACATCATCACCGACGCCGAGGAGGCGGCAGCCCACAGAGAAGGGGCAGCAGCCTGGCTCCAGGCCGTCAAGAAGGTCGCTTACGAGGCGAATGAAGTCTTCGATGAGTTCAAGTATGAGGCACTTCGTCGCAAGGCCAAAAAGCAAGGACACTACAAGGAGCTTGGCTTTGATGTGGTAAAACTCTTTCCCACTCACAACCGGTTTGTATTCCGTAAAAGGATGGGGAAAAAGCTCTGCAAGATTGTGCAGGCCATCGAGGTCCTTGTGACCGAAATGAACGCCTTTGGCTTTAAGTATCAGCAACAGCCGCCGGTATCCAGTCAGTTGCGACGAACAGATCATTCTACTACTGACCCAGAGGAAGTCAAGGAAATCATCAATGAATCCAGAGCCAATGATAAGAGTGAAATTGTTAGTACACTAGTTGGGCAAGCTAACAATGCAGATCTTACGGTTGTTCCCATCGTTGGAATGGGCGGCCAGGGCAAGACCACCTTAGCTCAACTTGTTTACAATGAACCTGCAATTGAGAAGCATTTCAATTTGCTGCTATGGGTATGTGTCTCTGACTGCTTTGATGTGGATTCTCTGGCTAAAAGTATAGTTGAAGCAGCTCCCAAGAAGAAGGATCCTGGTACAGAAGCAGCTGCTTCCAAGAAGAAGACACCACTGGATTGCCTTCAGGATGTAGTGAGCGGGCAAAGATACCTCCTTGTATTGGATGATGTGTGGGCACGACAGGTTCAGATTTGGAGACAGCTCAAGGCCCGCCTTCAACATGGTGGCATCGGTAGTGCGGTGTTGACAACAACTCGTGATGGTGGAGTGGCTGAAATAATGGGTACTGTTAAAGCTCATGATCTCGTAGCTTTGGAAGATAAATTCATAAAGAAAATCATCAAGACAACAGCATTCAGTCGTTTCAAGAAGGCAGAGGAAAGGCCCACCGAGTTGGTGGGTATGGTTGATAAGATTGTGGAGAGATGTGCTGGCTCTCCTTTAGCTGCAACAGCACTAGGCTCTCTACTGTGTACCAAGACCAGTAAGGAAGAATGGGAGGCTATATCAATTAGAAGCAACGTTTGCACTGAGGAGACAGGAATCTTACCAATACTCAAGCTCAGTTACAATGACTTGCCGTCGCATATGAAGCAATGCTTTGCTTTTTGTGCTGTATTTCCCAAAGATTACGAGATTGATGTGGACAAGCTGATCCAACTATGGATTGCACATGGCTTCATCCAGGAAAAGCAAGTTCGTCTTGAAACCGTGGGCAAACAAATTTTCCATGAGCTGTCCTCAAGGTCATTCTTCCAGGATGTGAAACAAATCCAAGCCACGGTTGAGGAAATTGTATACGATGGCTCGTGTTATTCCAGAACTACATGTAGAATTCACGATCTTATGCATGATGTTGCACTTTCTGTAATGGAAAAGGTATGTGCCTTGGCAACTATGGAACCAGCCAAGATTGAATCTGTTGTCACAACTGAGGAATCAAGTCAGAGTGAGTGGCTTCCAAACACAGCTCGGCATTTATTTTTGTCATGCAGGGACCCAGCAAAAAAATTGAATAGTTCTCTGAAGAACAGCTCTCCAGCCATCCAAACACTTTTATGTGATACCTATATGAGTAGTTCACTGCAACATCTATCAAAATACACCTCTTTGCAAGCGTTGCAGCTCTGTTCACAGAGAAGATCATTTCAGTTGAAACCAAAGCATCTGCATCACCTGAGGTACCTAGATCTCTCAAGAAGTAGATATATCAAAGCACTTCCTGAAGATGTGAGCATTCTATACAACCTTCAAACGCTGAACCTCTCTGGCTGTGAATCTCTTTGTAGACTTCCAAGACAAATGAAGTATATGACTTCCCTTCATCACCTTTACACTCATGGTTGTCCACAGCTTAAGTGCATGCCCACAGACCTCAGGAAACTCACATCCCTTCAGACACTTACATGCTTTGTAGCAGGCAGTGACCCTAATTGTAGTAAGGTTGGAGAGCTTGGAAATTTAAACCTTGGTGGTCAACTAAAGCTACGTAATCTGGCAAACGTGACAGAAGTGGATGCAAAAGCAGCAAACCTTGTGAACAAGGAGATAAGAGAATTGAGATTAACATGGAATTTTAGATGGGATTATTATGAAACTAGCTGGCGGGATAATGAAGAGGATGCAAAAGTGCTCGAGAATCTTAAACCTCATGATGGACTACATGCCATAGGGATACAGTCATATGGAGCCACCACCTTCCCAACATGGATGACTATGTTGCAAAACATTGTTGAGATCCATCTTTTCAACTGTAGAAAACTAGTATGGTTGTTCAGTGGTGAGTGTGATACATCGTTTGCATTTCCAAATCTGAAGGAGCTTATGCTAAAAGGTCTTGTTTGTTTGGAGAAATGGTGGGAAATAGATAATGATGGGATGCAAGGAGAGGCGATGATGTTTCCTCTACTTGAGAACCTGCATATTAGCGACTGTGTAAAGTTGAAAGCATTGCCAGGACATCCGACCTTCCCTAAGCTACAGAATGTTTGTATTAAGAAATGTCCAGGGTTGGCAACTACAGCTAAATCACCAAAGCTCAGTGTATTGAAGATGGAAGGACGCGAGGTAGAGTTGTTCTTGTGGGTAGCGAGACATATGACTTCATTGAGCAATCTGGAACTGACTACCATTGAACAGAGTACAGATACAACCTCGATGGGGGCTGAGAATAGTTTGAGGGAAATGGTGAACGTCAAGGAGAATGGGAATGATCAAGACTTTCCTCTAGAAGTCTTGGTGTTAAAAGACTTTGAGTCAGTTGTAAGTATAACAGAGCTGTGTGCATGTTTTGTACACCTTCAAGATTTGTCAATTTGGAGCTGTGATGTGCTCGTCCACTGGCCAGAAACATTGTTCGAAGGACTGGTATACTTGAGGAAGCTTCTGATTAGGCACTGCAATAATTTGACTGGATATGCACAAGCTTCTGTTGAGCCATCAACATCACCAGAAACCAGACAGCTCCTGCCACGTCTAGAGTCTTTAACGATACGGAGCTGTGAAAGCTTGGTTGAGCTCTTCAACGTCCCTGCATCTCTCAGGACAATAGACATTTCTAATTGCAGTAAGCTTGAGTCCACATTCGGCAGGAAGCAGCAGCAGGGAGAGTCAGTATCATCGATTCATCAAGGGTCATGCAGTATAGAAAGATTAACATTATACAGCTGTAATGGCTTAACAGGGGTCCTCCATCTTCCCCAGTCCCTCAAGAGACTAGACATTGACAACTGTGGTGGGTTGACATCTCTGGAATCCTGCTCTCCCGAGCTCCCGTCGTTGGAGTACCTCGAGCTTTGGGAATGCAAGACCCTGTCATCCCTACCGGATGGGCCGCAAGCATACTCATCTCTCCAACATCTTCGCATTAGATACTGCCCTGGTATGAAGACGCTCCCTGCAAGCCTGCAGCAACGCCTGGGCAGCATCGAGGAGGAATACGTAGATGCCCGTATTTATGGATGTAAGCACACATCAATTACCTTCTCTATTTCTATTTACTAGCGAGTGTTAAATGTGCTAGTCAGATAATGATAATAGCATCACTTGTAGGACGACAGAAAACTGGAGCAACTCAGATATTCCTTCATCTAAATCCATCATTTCTTTCTTTAATGATGTTCTTCTAACTGTAAGTTTTACATGACTAATCTGTGTAGATAAGCCAAGGCCTATGCTGCTGAAGCCGAAGACATGGAAGTATGTCTGCAAAGGTTGAACTACTGTTCCCAAAGGCTTGGAAGAGGTGTTGTCTGCAAAGGTTGGTGGCACTGACTGTACCCCTCGATCGGATATATTTTGAGGAAAAAAAATACATGCCACATCATTATATATTTGGCTTTCTTCTGGTGTTGACCGTGTATGGTTTCTTTCTTGAATTCTTCCAGCACGTACATACGGGTGGAAAAGAGAGATCCCTTGGAGTAGAACTAGTGTCTCGCAAGACCTGCCGGGATCAGCACCTGTTGCCTCCATGTTCGTTTTGTGATGTTGTTGCCTGGACCAGACGCCGACATGAATGTTGTTGCCATGTTGAGTTGCAAGATCAGTAATCAGAAAGCGCTTCAAACACTATTGTTTTATCCCCGGAAAGGGATCATGTTTGAACAATTGTATTTTCCACTTGTTTACCTATGGGCTGTTATATCATTGTGCTATTTTTTGAACTGGCACTGTCATTATTATTATTTTTGTCTAAATTTTGCCAGTATTTCCTTTGGGTGCTTTGCCCAGAAGAGGTTACTTGTTGACTCAGTTTTTGGCATGTCTGTCTGTCCGTCAGTCTCTGTATGACTTATGTGTAACTTGGAAACTCAACGTTTGCTATATATTTTGGCTTGTAAACACATGCATTGTTATTTAGTGATCATCATATACACATCTGAAGTTGTTGATTGCCCTTTCTATACACTCTGCACTTGGAATACTGTTGGTTCTGCAGTGAGTTTAGGAACTTGGGTACATATTGTCACTACAGGAAGTTGTTGCCCTGTTGAATTGCCGAGTCCAATAGTCAGAAAGCGCTTCTTATGTTCTAACGCTATCTGGTTTGTTTCAAGATTGAGTGACGAAGAATAGGTAAGGTTTCTCTCTGTTCTCGCTGTGCGTGTATGAAACTGTAGCAGGAATTGTACCACCACTGCATATATGATCTTTTGGTTGGTCGGTCGGTCTGTCTGTCTGTCTGTCTGTCTGTCTGGGTTTGTATGTATGTATGTATGTATGTATGTATGTATGTATGTATGTATGTATGTACAATGATGGAATACTATTTTGACTGTACTACATCCACGTCCATTATTGACTATCTCGATTGTAACAGAATGAGCTACAGATTATAAAGGAATGGACAGAAATTCAGAATGTTCACATTACACATAGTGCAGTGATACGGTCGTGGACCAGTTAATAAGCAGAGAGTTGATGCTTTTAAGGGATATATAGTGGGCTTCAGAGATAATCCGTGGTTCGAATCAGACCTTCAGTCGGACCGAGCATCGCGGCGTCCCGGCTGTTGTACTCCTCGGTGATCCTGGACGCTGATCTGGCATGCCGTTGCCCGTTGATGCCCTCGGTTTTGAATTGCGATGACTCCACTGTGCATTCATTTGGTTTTGTCCGGACAGAGAGGCATGTCTGCTGATACTGTCAGGCAAGTGCAGCAAGATGGTAGTAGTAGTAACTGGTTCCACACAGTAGCTTTGGATCAAGCAATCGCTTGTGCGAGTACTTATGATGCTGAATTGCAGATGATGAATCTGATCTGGCCTGGCTCCGAACCACCCGCCGCACAACAGAGGTGGTTTCGCTGCATATCTATCACAAAAGGGGTGGTGCCCCACTAGTCCAGCTCTTGATCACTTATTGTGATCCTGACGTTAAACGAAGCAGTGCAGTGATGAAACGCTCTGTGGCAATTTCTTGGGTCGTCACAATTTCCACCTGATGAGTCTTCGGGCGTTGAATTGAGCAAGTCCGAACCCGATCTCTCTGTTTTTTGGTCCTTTGGCCGATAGTTATTTACACGTGCAGCTGGAAATGGGATTGTTTTTCTTGGTTTAACTAATTTTGCTAAAGGAATCAGCTTCGACAATCGCAAAAATGAAAAAAAGTGTTCACATACACACAAAAAAATGTTAATGCATATGAAATAAAATGTTCATGTACGTGATGAATTTATATTCATGTAAGAAACATTTTTTACATATTTTTGTTAAAAAACCCATTGATTGAAAAATGTTCATATAGTAAATAAATGCTTGTGTATATAGCACTAAATAAAAGGTTCAGCACGTCATAAAAAATGGTTGTATAAACAAGAAATAAATTAATGTATTAAAATGTTTAAATATTTTTAGAAATAGATTAAAATATATTCAAATACCAAGAATACAATGTTCATTGTGTATTGGAAAAAATTTCATGTGCACGAAAAAATATTTTTATTATGTTAAAAAATGGTTGCATGATTTGGAAGTTTATGGATTTATTTTAAAAAAAATCATGTTTGCGAGAGAAAACTTCATCACATATTTAAAAGTGTTATATCTGAAAATATATTAATATATCATGTGTTTACCTTTTTTTGTAATTTTGGATAAATCAAAAGGAGAAAAGATAACAAAAAGTAAAATATAAAAGTGAAGGGATAGCAGAAAAATAAATAAAGAAAGAAAAGGGAACAATCGACTGAAACCAGAAGAAACCAAAAAGGCCAACAACAAACTGGAAAAGAGAAGAAAAAAAATATGCGAACCGCTCACCTATTTCTCGCAATAAGCGCGGAACTGGATTTACTGAGGAGGAGTTACGCGTTTAGCATTTGGGCCTATAAATGGGCCTCCTTTCTTAGTTGGGCAACTTTTGATAAAAATGTGTGTTGGGCTTAACTTTCTATCTGTTTTTTTCCCCTTAATGTTGTTCGTTTTCATTCCTTCTGTGCTTGAAGCAGAAGCTGAAACTGGCTCTTCTAGTTTTTGGCATGGTTATCCTCCCAATTTTATTTTACAAGACATTTTGAATGATATAACAGCGAATTTTTATTCCTTACATAATGAGCAGAGAGGTTTATACTTTAAGGTCAGTAAAAATTCTAAATTTAGACAGACGAAGAGATCAAAAGAAAATCAAATTATCACAGAATCAGCAAAGAAAAAAAAAGAATGAGGTATAAAAGCATGAGAAGAGATTCATAGTGTTTACAAACACGGGAAAAAAAAATCAGATTATAACAGCACGAGCAGAAATTCAGAATTCTTTTTGCAGACCGACATAAGAAAAGATTTCAGATTACAACAGAACAAGCAGAAAAAAAAAGAACGGATCATAGATTATAAAAAGAATGGGCACAAATTCAGAATGTTCACATCACATAGTGCAATGATACGGTGGCCAATTGGCTGTCGTCCACTTTTTTTTTTGATAAAAGAGAGCTTGCCTCTCCGATTTCATATAAAGAAATCAACTGTTTCACAGACTCCAGACAAACCACACTGAACCCCTCCAGCACCCTGGCGATGATATGTTGGAGAGGAAGCCATCCCTTCCATCTCCCCCACATCATCATCTTGCCAGGATAATTGGTAAACCCCTAACGAAGAACACACTAAGGAAATCCAAAAGCAAACTAGACTCCAGGAACATCGCTAGCTATTACATCATAGAGCCAAACACAGCCAACAGCGCAGAACTACAAGTCTTTGATCAGGATAGGAAGACAAGAGAAAGGCAAGAGAACTAATAGCAGACACAGAGAAGATCAAGCTTCAACGTAGTCGATTAGGAGGCGCCAAGTCTTGGAACTCCAGTCGCCCATCCACGCGTCGCCTTGAAAATCTCCGTGGCCACCCGCTCAACCTGATTTACGCCCCCCTTCATGAGATCTATTTTTTCTTGGCTTTTCTGCAATGCACACCACTCATGTAAGTTTTTAATAATCAAGTTAACAGGAACACAGGGGTCATAAACCCTATGATTATCAAACACTAGTCTATTTCTCAATTTCCACATTGTCCATAACATCGCCGAGATACCAACAATCATGAGGTTTTTATTATTTTTACTAAATTTGTTCAACCATTGCCCGAAGATGTCATTGATTTTTTCAGGGATGTCATGTATATTAAAAGAGCATTTTAAAACCATCCACAACATCTTAGCAACAGAACAATGAACGAAGAGGTGCTCAATATCTTCCTCTCTCCCACAGAAGGAGCATTTTGTGTCTCCTTTCCATCCCCTCTTTTTAAGGTTCTGCTTGGTCAGAACACTCCCCCTCAGCAGCAACCAAATGAAAAATTTAACTCTAGGAGGCAATTTCACTTTCCATAAAAATTTATATGGATATTTCATTTCATTCTGGATCATATGTCTATAGCAAGTTTTCACACTATATTTTCCATCCCCAGATAGAGTCCATCTAATCTTATCAGGGGACTTATCAAGCGCCACACTTTCACATGCATCTTTGATATGTCCCCATAGCATCAGGGACTCTCCATACAACGATCTTCTAAAGCTTATATTATCTAGTCCTTTCCTTATAACCCAGGCCACGGACCTCTCCTTGTCAAAGCATATACTATATATGCACGGGTAACTGTCTTTTAGGGCTTTTGGGCCAATCCACCAATCTTCCCAGAACCGGGTATCCTCTCCATTCCCCACGTCAAATTTACACAAGGAAAAAAAGAAATCTTTGTGTTTCAGCATTTCTCCCCAGAATTGTGAATCCCCTTTTTTGTTCTTCACCCCAGTGACACAATTGTTTTTAATGTATTTTTTCCTCAGGATTTCTTGCCACACCCCACTTGTGTTATATAGTTTCCACCACCATTTACATAACAAGGCTTTGTTCATGAAGGCTAGGTTATGAATCCCCAGGCCCCCCATATCTTTAGGTTTGCACACCTCCGTCTACTTCACCAGATGATATTTTTTCTTATCATCGCTTTCCTGCCACATCAGCCTGGCTCTGAAAAAGTCCATTCTCTTTTCCACACCCACAGGCAACCCATAAAACGACATCATAAAGTATGGGATCCCAGTCAACGAGGTTTGTATTAGAGTCAGCCTACCTGCACTTGCTAATAATCTTCCCTGCCAGGTCCCACACTTCCCTTCCATTTTATTTTCAGAAGGTTTCCAATCTTTGTTTCTAATTCTCTTCTTATTAATTGGGAGTCCTAAATATCTCATTGGCAGCTCACCCACAGGGCATGTAAATATCCTGGAATATTCCTGTTTCTTTTTTTCTGCTGCCCCAAACAAGAAGATTTCACTTTTGTGAAAGTTAATTTTTAGACCAGACATCTCTTCAAATAAGCACAAAATATATTTTAGATTGCAAGCACTATCATAATCATCTTGTATCAGGAAGATGGTATCATCTGCGTATTGCAGCATATTAACCCCTCCCTCTATGTTATCAGCTAGCAAACCTTTGATCAGTCCTTTTTTTCGTGCATTGTCCATCAAATTTGCTGAAGCATCAGCTGCTATGTTAAACATTAATGGGGATAGAGAATTGTTGGGGATCGTTGCAGAAATTAAAAAAATTCTACGCATCACCAAGATCAATCTATGGAGAGACTAGCAATGAGAGAGAGGGGAGTGCATCTTCATACCCTTGAAGATCGCGATGCGGAAGCGTTACAAGAACGCGGATGAAGGAGTCGTACTCGCAGCGATTCAGATCGCGGTTGATTCAGATCTAAGCGCCGAACAACGGCGCCTCCGCGTTCAACACACGTACAGCCCGGGGATGTCTCCTCCTTCTTGATCCAGCAAGGGGAGAGGAGAAGTTGAGGGAGAGATTCGGCAGCACGACGACGTGGTGGTGGAGCTTGCAGTTCTCCGGCAGGGCTTCGCCAAGCACTACGGAGGAGGAGGAGGTGTTGGGGAGGGAGAGGGCTGCGCCAGGGGCAGGGGTACGGCTCCCATGCGCCTCCCCACTATATATAGGGGTGGAGGGGGCTGGTTTCTTGCCCTCCAAGTCCATTGGGGCGTTGACAAAGGTGGGGGAAAGAAATCCCATCATTTCCCTTCCCCACCGATTGTTATCCCCCTTTTTTAGGGATCTTGATCTTATCCCTTCGGGATATGATCTTATTCCTTCTAAGGGGGGATCTTGGTGCGCCTTGACCAGGGGTGTGGGGCCTTGCCCCCACTACCCACGTTCATGTGGGTTCCCCCATGCAGGTGGGCCCCACTCCGGAACCTTCTAGAAGCTTCCCGGTACAATACCGAAAAATCCCGAACATTTTCCGGTGGCCAAAATAGGACTTCCCATATATAAATCTTTACCTCCGGACCATTCCGGAACTCCTCGTGACGTCCGGGATCTCATGCGGGACTCCGAACAACATTCGGTAACTGCACACTAATTCCCATAACAACTCTAGCGTCACCGAACCTTAAGTGTGTAGACCCTACGGGTTCGGGAATCATGCAGACATGACCGAGACAGCTCTCTGGCCAATAACCAACAGCGGGATCTGGATACCCATGTTGGCTCCCACATGTTCCACGATGATCTCATCGGATGAACCACGACGTCGGGGATTCAATCAATCCTGTATACAATTCCCTTTGTCAATCGGTACGTTACTTGCCCGAGATTCAATCGTCGGTATCCCAATACCTCGTTCAATCTCGTTACCGGCAAGTCACTTTTACTCGTTCCGTAACACATCATCCCATGATCAACTCTTTGGTCACATTGAGCTCATTATGATGATGTCCTACCGAGTGGGCCCAGAGATACCTCTCCGCCACACGGAGTGACAAATCCCAGTCTCGATTCGTTCCAACCCAACAGACATTTTCGGAGATACCCGTAGTGTGCCTTTATAGCCACCCAGTTACGTTGTGACGTTTGGCACACCCAAAGCATTCCTACGGTATCCGGGAGTTGCACAATCTCATGGTCTAAGGAAATGATACTTGACATTAGAAAAGCTTTAGCAGACGAACTACACGATCTTGTGCTATGTTTAGGATTGGGTCTTGTCCATCACATCATTCTCCTAATGATGTGATCCCGTTATCAACGACATCCAATGTCCATGGTCAGGAAACCGTAACCATCTATTGATCAACGAGCTAGTCAACTAGAGGCTTACTAGGGACATATTGTGGTCTACGTATTCACACATGTATTACGGTCTCCGGTTAATACAATTATAGCATGAACAATAGACAATTATCATGAACAAGGAAATATAATAATAAACATTTTATTATTGCCTCTAGGGCATATTTCCAACAGTCTCCCACTTGCACTAGAGTCAATAATCTAGTTCACATCACTATGTGATTGTAATGAATCCAACACCCATGGGGTTTGATCATATCTCGCTTGTGAGAGAGGTTATTAGTCAACGGGTCTGAACCTTTCAGATCCGTGTGTGCTTTAGAAATCTCTATGTCATCTTGTAGATGCAGCTACCATGCGCTACTTGGAGCTATTCCAAATAACTGCTCTACTATACGAATCCGGTTTACTACTCAGAGTCATCCGGATTAGTGTCAAATTTTGCATCGACGTAACCCTTTACGACGAACTCTTTTACCACCTCCATAATCGAGAAAATTCCTTAGTCCACTAGTTACTAAGGATAAGTTTGACCGCTGTCATGTGATCCATTCCTGGATCACTCTTGTACCCCTTGATTGACTCATGGCAAGGCACACTTCAGGTGCGGTACACAACATAGCATACTGTAGAGCCTACGTCTAAAGCATAGGGGACGACCTTCGTCCTTTCTCTCTCTTCTGCCGTGGTCAGATCTTGAGTCTTACTCAATGCTCACACCTTATAACACAGCCAAGAACTCCTTCTTTGCTGATCTATTTGAACTCCTTCAAAATCTTGTCACGGTATATATTCATTTGAAAGTACTATTAAGGGTTTTTGTTCTATCATTATAGATCTTGATGCTCAATGTTCAAGCAGCTTAATCCAGGTTTTCCATTGAAAAACACTTTTCAAATAACCCTATATGCTTTCCAGAAATTCTACACCATTTCTGATCAAGAATACGTCAACAACATATACTCATCAGAAATTCTATAGTGCTCCCACTCACTTCTTTGGAAATACAAGTTTCTCATAAACTTTGTATAAACCCAAAATATTTGATCATTTCATCAAAGCGTATATTCCAACTGCGAGATGCTTACTCCGGTCCTTAGAAGGATTGCTGGAGCTTTGCATACTTGTTAGCATCTTTTAGGATTGACAAAAACCTTCTGGTTGTATCACATACAATCTTCCCTCAAGAAAATCATCGAGGAAACAATGTTTTGACATCCTATCTGCAAGATTTCATAAATAATGCAGTAACTGCTAATACAATTCCAACAGACTCTTAGCATCACTACGAGTGAGAAAGTCTCACCGTAGTCAACTCCTTGAACTTGTCGGAAAACATCTTAACGACAAGTCGAGCTTTCTTAATGGTGATACTTACCATCATTGCCCATCTTCCTTTTAAAATCCATCTGTACCCAATAGCCTTACGACCATCAAGTAGTTCTTCCAAAGTCTATACTTTGTTTTCACACATGGATCCTCTCGGATTTTATGGCCTCGAGCCATTTGTCAGAATCCGGGCCCACCATCGCTTCTCCATAGCTCGTAGGTTCATTGTTGTCTAGCAACATGACCTCCAAGACAGGATTACGTACCACTCTGAAATAGTACGCATCCTTGTCGACCTACGAGGTTTGGTAGTGACTCGATCTGAAGTTTCATGATCAATATCATCAGCTTCCACTTCAATTGGTGTAGGCGCTACAGGAACAACTTCATGTGCCCTGCTACACACTGGTTGAAGTGACGGTTCAATAACCTCATCAAGTCTCCGCCATCCTCCCACCCAATTCTTTCGAGAGAAACTTTTCCTCGAGAAAAGACCCGTTTCTAGAAACAATCACTTTTGCTTCCGGATCCGAAATAGGAGGTATACCCAACTGTTTTGGGTGTCCTATGAAGATGCATTTATCCTCTTTGGGTTCGAGCTTATCAGGCTAAACTCTTTTCAAATAAGCGTCGCAGCCCCAAACTTTTAAAAAATGACAGCTTAGGTTTCTCTAAACCATAGTTCATACGGTGTCATCTCAACGGAATTACGTGGTGCCCTATTTAAAGTGAATGCGGTTGTCTCAAATGCCTAACCCATAAACGATAGTGGTAATTTGATAAGCGACATCATGGTTTGCACCACATCCAACAGGGTGCAGCTATGATGTTCGGACACACCATCACACTATGGTGTTACAGGCGGCATTAGTTGTGAAACAATTTCCACAATGTATTAATTGTGTACCAAACACGTAACTCGGATATTCATCTCTATGATCATATCATAGACATTTTATCTTCTTGTCACGATGATCTTCAACTTCACTCTGAAATTACTTGAACCTTTCAATAATTCAGACTGGTGTTTCATCAAGTAAATATACTTAGAATCTACTCAAATCATCTGTGAAGTAAGAGCATAACGATATTCACTGCGTGCCTCAGCACTCATTGGATTGCACACATCAAATGTATTAGTTCCGACAAGTTGCTCTCTTATTTCATCTCACTGAAAACGAGGCCTTTCAGTCATCTTACCCATGTGGTATGATTTGCATGTCTCAAGTGATTCAAAATCAAGTGAGTCCAAACGATCCATCTGCATGGAGTTTCTTCATGCGTATAAACCAATAGACATGGTTCGCATGTCTCAAACTTTTCAAAAAATGAGTGAGTCCAAAGATCCATCAACATGGAGCTTCTTCATGCGTTTTATACCAATATGACTCAAATGGCAGTGCCACAAGTATGTGGTACTATCATTACTATCTTATATCTTTTGGCATGAACATGTGTATCACTACGATCGAGATTCAATGAACCATTCATTTTAGGTGCAAGACCATTGAAGGTATTATTCAAATAAACAGAGTAACCATATTCTCCTTAAATGAATAACCGTATTGTGATAAACATAATCCAATCATGTCTATACTCAACGCAAACACCAAATAACAATTATTTAGGTTTAACACCAATCTCGATGGTAGAGGGAGCATGCGATGCTTGATCACATCAACCTTGGAAACACTTCAAACACATATCGTCATCTCACCTTCAGCTAGTCTCCGTTTATTCCGTAGCCTTTTATTTCGAGTTACTACCACTTAGCAACCGAACCGGTATTTAATACCCTGGTGCTACTAGGAGTACTAGTAAAGTACACATTATAATGTATATCCAATATACTTCTATCGGCCTTGCCAGCCTTCTCATCTACCAAGTATCTAGGGTAGTTCTGCTTCAGTGACCGTTCCCCTCATTTCAGAAGCACTTAGTCTCGGGTTTGGGTTCAACCTTGGGTTTCTTCACTAGAGCAGCAACTGATTTGCCGTTTCATGAAGTATCCCTTTCTTGCCCTTGCCCTTCTTGAAACTAGTGGTTTTACTAACCATCAACAATTGATGCTCCTATTTGATTTCTACTTTTGCGGTGTCGCGAATAGCTCAAGGATCATCATATCTATCCCTGATATGTTATAGTTCATCACGAAGCTCTAGTAGCTTGGTGGCAGTGACTTTGGAGAACCATCACTATCTCATCTGGAAGATTAACTCCCACTCGATTCAAGAGATTGTAGTACTCATATAATCTGATCACATGCTCAACGATTGAGCTTTTCTCCTTAGTTTGCAGGCTTAAGAAACTTGTCAGAGGTCTCATACCTATTGACGTGGGCATTAGCCTGAAATCCCAATTTCAGTCCATGGAACATCTCATACGTTCTGCGATGTTTCAAAAACGTCTTTGGTGCCTCAATTCTAAACCATTTAGCATTACGCACTGAACTATCATGTAGTCATCAAAATGTGTATGTCAGATGTTCGCAACATCCACAACCGATGCTCGAGGTTCAGCACACTGAGCGGTGCATTAAGGACATAATCCTTCTGCGCAGCAATGAGGACAATCCTCAGTTTACAGACCCAGTCCGTATAATTGCTACTGTCAACTCTCAACTAAATTTCTCTAGGAACAAATCTAAAATAGTAGAACCAAAGCGTGAGCTACGACATAATTTGCAGAGACCTTTTGACTATGTTCATGATAATTAAGTTCATCTAATCAAATTATTTAATGAACTCCCACTCAGATAGACATCCCTCTAGTCATCTAAGTGATACATGATCCGAGTCAACTAGGCCGTGTCCGATCATCACGTGAGACGGACTAGTCATCATCGGTGAACATCTTCATGTTGATCGTATCCACTATACGACTCATGTTCGACCTTTCGGTCCCTTGTGTTCCGAGGCCATGTCTGTACATGCTAGGCTCGTCAAGTCAACCTAAGTGTTTTGCATGTGTAAATCTGGCTTACACCCGTTGTATGCGAACGTTAGAATCTATCACACCCGATCATCACGTGGTGCTTCGAAACAACGAACTTTCGCAACGGTGCCCAGTTAGGGGGAACACTTTCTTGAAATTTTATGAGGGATCATCTTATTTATGCTACCGTCGTTCTAAGCAAATAAGATGTAAAAACATGATAAACATCACATGCAATCAAATAATGACATGATATGGCCAATACCATTTTGCTCCTTTTGATCTCCATCTTCGGGGCGCCATGATCATCATCGTCATCGCCATGACACCATGATCTCCATCATCGTGTCTTCATGAAGTTGTCTCGCCAACTATTACTTCTACTACTATGGCTAACGGTTAGCAATAAAGTAAAGTAATTACATGGCGTTTTCATTGACACGCAGGTCATATAACAAATTAAGACAACTCCTATGGCTCCTGCCGGTTGTCATACTCATCGACATGCAAGTCGTGATTCCTATTACAAGAACATGATCAATCTCATACATCACATATATCATTCATCGCATCCTTTTGGCCATATCACATCACACGGCATATGCGGCAAGAACAAGTTAGACGTCCTCTAATTGTTGTTGCAAGTTTTTTTGTGGCTGCTATAGGTTTCTAGCAAGAACGTTTCTTACCTATGCCAAAACCACAACGTGATATGCCAATTTCTATTTACCCTTCAGAAGGACCCTTTTCATCGAATCCGATCCGACTAAAGTGGGAGACAGACACCCGCTAGCCACCTTATGCAACTAGTGCATGTCAGTCGGTGGAACCTGTCTCACGTAAGCGTACGTGTAAGGTCGGTCCGGGCCGCTTCATCCCACGATGCCGCCGAATCAAGATAAGACTAGTAACGGCAAGTAAATTGACAAAATCGATGCCCACAACAACTTGTGTTCTACTCGTGCATAGAAACTACGCATAGACCTAGCTCATGATGCCACTGTTGGGGATCGTTGCAGAAATTAAAAAATTTCTACGCATCACCAAGATCAATCTATGGAGAGACTAGAAACGAGAGAGAGGGGAGTTCATATTCATACCCTTGAAGATCGCGATGGGGAAGCGTTACAAGAACGCCGATGAAGGAGTCATACTCGCAGCGATCCAGATCGCGGTTGATTCCGATCTAAGCGCCGAACAACGGCGCCTCCGCGTTCAACACACGTACAGCCCGGGGACGTCTCCTCCTTCTTGATCCAGCAAGGGGATAGGAGAAGTTGAGGGAGAGCTCCGGCAGCACGATGGCGTGGTGGTGGAGCTTGCAGTTCTCCGGCAGGGCTTCGCCTAGCACTACTACGGAGGAGGAGGTGTTGGGGAGGGAGAGGGCTGCGCCAGGGGCAAGGGTACGGCTCCCATGCACCTCCCCACTATATATAGGGGTGGAGGGGGCTCGTTTCTTGCCCTCCAAGTCCATTGGGGCGTTGGCAAAGGTGGGGGAAAGAAATCCCATCATTTCCCTTCCCCACCGATTGTTATCCCCCTTTTTTAGGGATCTTGATCTTATCCCTTCGGGATATGATCTTATTCCTTCTAAGGGGGGATCTTGGTGCGCCTTGACCAGGGGTGTGGGGCCTTGCCCCCACTACCCACGTTCATGTGGGTTCCCCCATGCAGGTGGGCCCCACTCCGGAACCTTCTAGAACCTTCCCGGTACAATACCGAAAAATCCCGAACATTTTTCGGTGGCCAAAATAGGACTTCCCATATATAAATCTTTACCTCCGGACCATTCCGGAACTCCTCGTGACGTCCGGGATCTCATGCGGGACTCCGAACAACATTTGGTAACTGCACACTAATTCCCATAACAACTCTAGCGTCACCGAACCTTAAGTGTGTAGACCCTACGGGTTCGGGAATCATGCAGACATGACCGAGACAGCTCTCTGGCCAATAACCAACAGCGGGATCTGGATACCCATGTTGGCTCCCACATGTTCCACGATGATCTCATCGGATGAACCACGACGTCGGGGATTCAATCAATCCTGTATACAATTCCCTTTGTCAATCGGTACGTTACTTGCCCGAGATTCAATCGTCGGTATCCCAATACCTCGTTCAATCTCGTTACCGGCAAGTCACTTTTACTCGTTCCGTAACACATCATCCCATGATCAACTCTTTGGTCACATTGAGCTCATTATGATGATGTCCTACCGAGTGGGCCCAGAGATACCTCTCCGCCACACGGAGTGACAAATCCCAGTCTCGATTCGTTCCAACCCAACAGACATTTTCGGAGATACCCGTAGTGTGCCTTTATAGCCACCCAGTTACGTTGTGACGTTTGGCACACCCAAAGCATTCCTACGGTATCCGGGAGTTGCACAATCTCATGGTCTAAGGAAATGATACTTGACATTAGAAAAGCTTTAGCAGACGAACTACACGATCTTATGCTATGCTTAGGATTGGGTCTTGTCCATCACATCATTCTCCTAATGATGTGATCCCGTTATCAACGACATCCAATGTCCATGGTCAGGAAACCGTAACCATCTATTGATCAACGAGCTAGTCAACTAGAGGCTTACTAGGGACATATTGTGGTCTACGTATTCACACATGTATTACGGTCTCCGGTTAATACAATTATAGCATGAACAATAGACAATTATCATGAACAAGGAAATATAATAATAAACATTTTATTATTGCCTCTAGGGCATATTTCCAACAAGAATCCCCGTGTCTCAAACCTTTGTGTGTCTGAAAGTATGGTCCATAATTCTCATTGACCTTGATACATACACTTCCCCCTCTAATAGTACTCATCACCCAATCTATCCATTTATCAGGGAATCCTTTTCTTTTAGCATTTGCATCACAAAGGGCCATTTAACTTTGTCATATGCTTTTTCAAAATCCACTTTCAACAATAGAGCACTCTGTTTTTCAACATGTACACTTTTTAGTGCTTCATGCAGTACTAACACCCCCTCCATAATGTATCTCCCTTTGACAAAAACTATCTGTATTGGGGAAATAACAAATCTAGCCACAATATTAAGTCTATTCATCAAGACTTTGGTGAAAATTTTAAAACTAACATTTAACAGGCATATAGGCCTAAATTTTTGGATTTGATTAGCTTCTTTAGTTTTTGGTATCAAAGTAATAATACCATAATTCAGTCTCTTGATATCAAGCGTCCCATTATATAACTCATCAAACATAAGTTTGAGGTCATCTTTAATCAGGTCCCAGAAGTGTTGATAGAATTCAGTTGTAAAGCCATCTGGGCCTGGAGATTTGTTATGAGCCATAGAAAATACAGCTGTCTTGATTTCTTCCAAGGAGAACTCCCTGGTCAGTGTTTCTTTTTGCTCTGGGAGAATTGTGTTAGAATTTTCAATATTCAAGAAATACTAGAAGTATCAGCCTCTCCAAACAAGTTTTTGTAAAAATTTGTGATGTAGTCTAGCAGATTTTTCCCCCTTCTATCTTTCCCTCTTCTTGATCAAGAGATGTAATTTTATTTTTTCTGCGACGTCCATTTGCTTTAGCATGGAAGTATTTAGTATTATTATCTCCCCCTATTAGTTCATCCACTTTTGCCCTCTGTTTCCATTTAGCCTCTTCCTGTCCCAGCAGTCTATCCAGTTGAGCCCTAAGTTCTATTTGTTCCTTTCTGTCTTCTGCATTTAAACCATAATCTTCACATTTTTTATCAATAATATCCAATTTAATCAGAATGTCTTTCTTAAGCTCTCTATACCTTGCATTCATATTCCTATTCCACCCTTTCAGCACAGGCCTCAAAAGTCTCATTTTGCATTGCCAATTATCAATACTAGATTTCTTGGAGCTTTTTTCTCTCCATGTTTTACTAACTAAATCATCTATGCCCTCTCTCAAAAGCCAGGCATTCTCAAATCTGAACAATGGATCATTTTTGACCACATCTCCAGTATCTAGGAATAGAGGAACATGATCAGATTTCTCTCTGCCCATAGCAGAGATTTCTGTCAGGGGGTATTTCTCCTCCCATTCCACATCACATATCACCCTGTCCAACTTTTCAAAAGTGGGTTGGGGTAAGTTATTGCCCCAAGTATATTTTCTACCATGCATGTCTAGCTCTCTGACCCCAGCTTGCTCTAAAATCACATTGAAGACGAAGCTCCAATGCCCTGGAGTACCAGGTTTGTTTTTTCAGACTCCTTTCTGATTATATTAAAATCTCTCCCCCCATCAAAATAGGATTTACTCTTTTTTTGAAAATCCTAGCTAGTTCAGCAAGAAATCTTGCCTTTCCAGCTGGCTGTGCATCTCCATATATCACCACCAGGTCCCAAACGAACTTGGTTTTTGTGTCCTGAACTGTCATTTTTATAAAGTATTCCCCATCCTCCTGAGTAACAACACCTAGTGTAGTGTAATTAACACCAAGCAACAGTCCCCCCTTTTTTCCCCTAGATGGCACATGGTGCCAGTGAAAATCTCTCCGTCCGCAGATTCCATGCAGGTCACTTCTAGAGAAATGATCCCTCATGGTCTCTTGCAGGCAGATGAAGTCAATCTTCATATCCATAACCATTTCTCTCATAAATCTTTTCTTAATATCTCCACCGAACCCCCTCATATTCCAAAAAAAACCTCTCATCTTCTCTTTTTCTTTTTTCCTGATCCTTTTATATTTTTAATTTTAATGGCAGATTTCTTCCCAGAACTTCTGGAAGATCTGTCATTATTTTTGTTTTTTCCACCAGAAAACATTAATCTGAATTCATCCCATCCCTCTCTTTCCTCCTCCTCTCCACTTTCCAAGTCATTTTGCAACAATTCTTCAATATCATGTTCCCCTGTATCCACTAGGTAAGATTTGTTATCCTCCTCTTTATTTTTTCCTCTATCCCCATTTTCTTTTTTATTATTATTCACAAGCCATAAATCAACTCTGACTTTTTCAATCATTTTAATCAGATTGATATTATATTCAATCTTATCAATATCATCCCCCAGTCCAACTCCCACTGCATTAGCAACCTCATTGAGGGCTGTATTTAATGAATGTAAAATGTTTGGGATTTGTGTCTTACCATAATTGTCTTTTTCTTCTGCCCTCTTTTTAGCCTTTTCCTCAACATTGCAGTCTCCTTTTCCCTTATTTCTTTCGCTCCTTCTATACATATCCATACTCTTCTCATCCAGCTCTCCCCTTTCTGCTTTCTTAACCATGTGTTCGAAAAAATCTGGATCCTGACTAGCAGAATAGTCAACTGGCTCAAGATATTCATCCACCACTTCCTCTCTTCCTAATGCTTTCAGTTGGTTGTCTATGTCTTCCAGTGTATCCATCTTGTCCAGATTCACATCCTCATTTATCCTTTCTATTTTCTCTTCTTCTCCATCTTCAGTCACAGGTTGTGACTCCTCCTCTGCCCCCATTTTTTTATTGACTCTTTTCTGAAGCAGATCATGTTGTCTTTTGATCTCCATTTCCAAGGTTGCTTTAATTTTTCTCCTTCTCTCCTTTTTCTTTCTTTAGCACACAGTTGAGCAGCTTGTCTGGCAGTTATCTCTTCCAGGATTTCCAGCCTTGTGAGCAGTTTTTTCTCTCCCTCTGACATCTTCTCTTCCTCTTGTTGTTTGTTGTAGCTGCATTCCCCTCCATTGTTTCCCTTTGTGTTCTCATTATTCACTACCTTTTCATATTGGGTCAAGGACATCCCTCCCCAGGGCACACCAGATTTCCTGTTTTCTTCCTGGTCACCCTTCAGCTTTTTCTCACTATCCTTCTTGTTAGCAAGCTCTTCCAAATTAATATATTCAAAGACTTTTCTTTTCTTTCCCTCTACAATTTTGTACCATCCTTGTTCTGCCACTGATTCCAGGGAGAACTCAATATCATACAACAGTAGATCTTTTGTAGTGATCTCAGTCCCAGATGGAATTTTGTGTAGATCTCTGACCCCAACCTTCAGTCTAATCTCCTCTCTGCTGTGAATATGCTCAACATCCACTTCTACAACTGGTCCCAGAGCAGATCCAATTTCACAAATTCCTAGGAAATGTCTCAGAGAGTCTGGCACCCCATGCATTTGCACCCAGACAGTATGTAACTTTCCTTTAGCTTTATCATCAGGGTTCCAGAAATCCACTTCAATCATTGCTTTTGCACCAAGGAGTGTGAATTTCTCAAAGTTCTTTAACTCCACTAACTTGGCTTTATTGGGAAATCTGACTAGAAAGGTCTTGGGGCTTTGGAATTTGGCCCTCCAGGTCCACCCCCAATCAAACATCCTAGCCATCCCCTGAACCAAAGTTGTCTCATTGAGCATTCCAGAAGAGACTGTAATTATAGCCATTGGATTGGCATGTTCCACTGCAGATATCTCCTTAGTGTTTTGCACCAGCAAACATCCCAAACCTTTTGCTCCATATCCCACATATTTTGCCACTGGTTTTGGTTGTCTGAGAATTGTGCAATCTTCAGTACGATGGGATCCTCTCTGGCAAACCACACAGAACACATTGTTTCTACAGTCCTTACTGACATGTTCACTCTCCTTACATTTACCACAGATGACCTCTTTCCCATGTCCTCCCTCATTCCTATTTCCACTTCCTTTATCACTGGCCTCTTTCTCTCCATTTGGAGCTGTAGTTATTCCACCCTTTGGCACATTCGCCAGCAAGTATTGGTAATGCTGTCCCATCTGTTCAGGGGGCAGAAATCCCATTTGACCCAGACCTAGGCCCATAGAATCATTGGGGGGAAATTCTGAGTGGCAACTACAGATGTCTCTTTCTCCCCCCCCCCCTTTGATTTCCCTGCCTGTTCTCTTTCAGGTTATGTTCACGCTCTGCTGCTCTGTGTCCAGATCCAGAACCCTTAAATCTCTCCCCTCCTCTGCCCTGGGGATCAAATCTTCCCCTGTTTCCCCCAGAATTAGGCACCTCATTCTCTCTTCTGTCTTCAAATCCGCTGCCCCTCCCGTAGCTATTGTAAGTTCTTTCCCCTCCACTGCCTCTTCCTCCTCCCTCACCAAATCTGAACCCCCTCCCTTTTGTTTCCAAAATTCTGGTTCCTGTCCTCAAATCTACCAGAATTTCTACCAGGGGGAGAAGTATTCCTACCAGCTGAGAAATTACCTCGTCCTCCATAGCCTCCTCTCCCACTCCCCATCTGCCCATTTCCATTTCTTCCAGCCATCTCCCCCTCCCTGGCTTCTGGTGTTTCCGCCGCCTCCCCTCTCTCGAAAAGGTGGAGGAAGAAGGGATCAGTATACCCTAGGGGAGGGATGTGGTCAGGTTTTATACCTTTTTTGCCCCCACATCTCTCCCTGCATCTCCACATCTTGGGCTGTATTCAGCCCATCTAAATTCTCGTCCGGCCCACTGTATGGCCCAGCATGTTTTTTCTTATCAACATATGCATTTTTTGTTTCTTCCCCAGTCTGTCAGACTATCAACATAATTTCCTAAAAAATATTTTCAGGTATTTCACTTTTCCTATTGCTCTCATTTCCATTCCCCCACCCATACATGAATCCTTGTGGTGTCTCTCAAAATCGTCATCTCCTTCAATCCCTACCAACCAACCGGGAATTGATATCAAATCTTCGAATGGTGGTATCAATGGCCTCATCTTAATCAAGGCAAGCTCTATTTCCCTGTCATGATATTTCCCCCAATTTGGGGAATCCATGTCAGGATATTGTATCTGAACTTTCTGTTTCTCCATATCTCTATTCCCCCCCCCCCTTCTTCAGTGCCAATTAGCATACTCCTAACATATTTGTCCATCTCTTTCTCTATTCTGGGGTTAATTCGCTCAATACGGCGAAGTTTTTTATTGAATCTGTTGTTCTTCCCCCCACTATCATCTAGTGCATCAGGAATCATATAAACAGAGGAATTGCAGATATCATGCTTATCTTTATTGGTAGCATCTTCAGATTCAAGGTCTGACTCCCCTCCCCCATCAGCAACCAAAATCGGTTGCTCCAAGAATGGGAATTCAGGCCCTGCGCCCGAGCAGGTGAGCGGATCGGCGCGGCTGCTCTATTGGCTCTGGATTCAGACGAGGCGAACGCCTTGGAGCTATCGCCGTCTTGCCTCCCCGCGTCGCCCCCTTCCTGCTCCTGCTGCCTTCCCCGTCGATCTCCAGCGGGGCAATCTTCAATCCTGGTGCAGGGAGCCCCAACACCACCTCGTCTCCCCGCAGTGCCGCGGGATCCATTGCCGGCTTCAACTTCGCAGTGGCGAAGGAGAGGAACGGGCCCATTGGCCGCCCTCCTCGCATCCGACGACTCCGCCTGCGCCGTTGCCCACAGGAGCACCTCCAGAGGGTGATGCCCCCACTTTGTGGCACTCAGGTCTCGCTCCTCCTCGGCGGACAGCGCGTCTATCACCGCCTGCGCCTCCGCCCGCATCTCCGCCTTGGTTTGGAACCAGGTCCCAATCTCCACCAAGCGCGCGCGTTTGCGGTGGTCTCTCCCCCCGAACTCCGCCAATCGCTCCTCTGAAATCTCCACCATCTCCGCCGCCGAGCTCTCTCAAGGGTTTCCGCTCACCGCAGTAGTCAAGGATGTGGGGAAGAGCAAGAGAAAGTGAGGACTCCGCTCCTCTCCCCCCCCCTTCCCCGTACTTATTGTCCCCCGCCCACCCGCCACCATGCGCGCCACCCGAGGTGCGCTGCATCGTATGGCCAGTCGCACCGAAGACCCGCGCAACATGGCAGGGGAAGCGAAACAAAACAGTAGCAGCGAGATTCGTACCAAGTCCCTCGTCTGAATCCGTGTGCAGCGGTCCACCTCCACCCCCTCGTCGTCGACGAGGTGCCAAGTCCGACCCCGCTCGGTCACGAACCCTCGGCGGTATTCGAGAGTGTCCGCCGTCCGCAGGTCTGGCAGGAACCACACCTCCCGGCGCCGGTGAGGGTCAGGGTCGGAATCGCCATGCGCGTCGCCTGTCGTGTCGCGAGACGTGTCGTCACACGCCATCTCCATCGTTCAAAACCGGGATTACTTGGCTACTGATATGGCTGCCGTCCACTTAAGCAGAGTGTTCATGCTTTCAGGGGATAGTGGTGTTTCAGAGATAATGTGTGGTTTAAATCAGGCCTGCAGGCAGACCTATCATCAGGAGAGGTCACCTACGGCGTTCCGGTTGTATTCCTTGGTGATCCTGACCTCGGGCATGCCGTTGGTGTTGAGCTTGAACTGCATTTTTTTTCTGCCTCCGGAGAAACATGCAAGTGATACTGTCAGGCAAATTGCAACAGCATGTGGTGTTTAGTTTCAGACAGTACCTTTGGATCAAACCATGCATATGAATGATGATGATGAGCTGACCCGTCTGCGAACCTGCCAGCGGATCGACCTTCTCGCGGACGAACTTGCGGGCGTCGGCGAGGAGGCTATACAACTTCCTACTCCAGTGAACTGAGGAAATAAATACAACTGCGGTACACGAGGGTGATAAGAGCAGTACTTTTGCTGCTAATTGAACAAAGGGACGGTGGCGCAGTTGGCTAGCTCGTAATCAGTAGCGTTCCTGATTGAGCTCGAGAGTTGGACCCTCTCTCACCCCACTTCTGAACAGACCAGTGTAGTGATGAATCGCTCCGTGGCAACTTGGGTCGCCACATTTCCGTCTGATGAATCTTCAGGTGTGAATTGAGCAAGTCTGAACCTGGCCTCTTTTTGTGTATTCTTCTGGAACTCAATCACGGGCTAGTTGAAACGATGACAGTGATCCTGACATTCCAAAGGCTAGCCAGAAAAAGAATGCCATTCCTGTGTACTTGACAGATTTGCTGCTTGCGTCTCCTCCCTCGTCCTCTTCCACTCCCAAATCAAAGTCACTGTCCGTCCAGGGGAGGTGGTTATCCAACCCTACCCATCAAACTCTGGACGCATTTCAAACGAAATTTGAAATAAACCGAACAAAGTTTATGCAAATCAGACTAAATTCATGACATTTTCTACATATTGTTTTAGACAAAAGCAGGCATGACATTTTTTCCTAGTCTAAATCGTGAGCTCCAGGAAGTGAAGCTGCAGGTCGCTGGCCCACATGGGACACGGGACGTATCTGTTGGGAAACTTGGGCCTTAGATGGAACAAGTCATTGGCCCATTATAGACCAAGTCCCTCCATTTAACATTAAAGTGGGCACTTATACCTCCACCCCTAGATATATAAAAAGGAGAGCACCCTGTGTATGTACAATTGATGATGATTAATAAAGAAAGACTCCCCTCTATATCTCTGTGTCCATTTACTTTCTGTACCTGTGTGTGATCGACTACGACGCTCGCTCTCGCTCTGCAACCTTGGACCGGACTCGCCGGCAGGAGTTGCGGAACACGTTATCAGCACGCTTCGCTCCTTCAACTCTCCATCAAGCCTGCGTCAAGCCTGCATCGAGCAGGCTTTCGTCGATCTCGCGGAGGTATGGATCCGAAATTGTTCGCAAAAATGGATTCCTCTTGTTGTTGTGATTCCGTCTTTGCAATCTCGTAATTTTTCGGATTAGATTTGACCTATGATGTGGATTTTCCCTTGTGAGATTGCGGCGGACTTGTTGTCGCCCGCCAATGCGGATCGATCTCACATGCCAGGAATTTGTTGACTACATCTAGGAGACGGTGCACAGGCTCCCGACGAGCACGGCACCGCCGCGATGCATCCGCTGTGCACGCGTCGTCTTTGTGTTTTTCTGCCGTCCTGATGACGGACGAACGAGACGAGTTCGTCTTCCCAAGCCTGTACGCACCATCCCAATGATGTTGTGGCTGCCTATTGCACACCACGCGCTGGCCTACAGGGCAGTGGCCGTGGGTGGCGTCTTTGCCGTCTAATGCATGCCGCCCAGCCAGCTGCTACGCGCTGCTGTCCGTCGCGCACCACGCCACCGTGTCCCGCTACGGCTGAAGCCCGTCGCGCCCGTAGATGGCCGCGAACGTGCACTGCCACAGCCACGCCGACATGGCCCTGCTGGCCGCTGCGTGCATCGCCGCAGTGTGCGTCGTCTGCTCATCAAGCACAGCCATCGCCGCATGCATGCGCATGTGGCGCACCACCGCCACGCGCTGGTCACTTCGCCCAGCTGGCGCATGGCCGTTGCCGCGTGCGTCGCTGTGCCGCCTCGCCAGCTACCGTTGATTGGCTCTGCTGGCCGCCACCGCGCCAGGCTCCGGGCAGCCGCGAGCTAGTACTGACCATCACGCACTGGTCATCGCAGCGCCACGAACACAGTCCGGTCGACGCCGTGCATGCCCATGCCGGCCGCCGGCCGCCGTCCGCTCGCGCGCTGGATCGGCTGCACAACTGTACGCGACCATCAGCCATGGCCTCCCTGCCACGTAACCGGCGCCGTGCGGGTCGCCGGCGTCACCAGCCGGGGCGCGCGCACTGCGCGCAACCGCCTGGACCCCGGGCCCCACCAACAGCAGTCGCCGCCACTGTTCGGGTGCTAGGAGGAACCCTAGTGTCGCCCCCCTGGTAGGCAGTGCAGTGGTGGGCCGGCTCAATGGGCCATGGTAGGCTGGGCGCCTGGGCGGTATGCACGGTTACCTTAAAACTAAAAAAAGGGTGTTGTGCGAGGTGTTAGATGGGCCGACAGCCCGTTCCGACATGTTTCATTAACGGACTGGAGCAAAAACGCTGCTGCACGCGTGTGTTTTCTTTTGAGCCCCTGTAGTCCTCCATATTTGTACGCAACTTTATTCCTGTTGAATTATTTTGCGTATAGAGCGCTGGACGTGTCAGTTGTAGCTAAAAAGACAATTTCAGGCATAAAAGAGTCTCGGGATTTCGATGTTAGGGCCAATTTTTAACGTCTAGGACGTGCTTAACATGCTATTTTCATGTACATGCTTTTATTATGTGCTTTTACTGTTGTAGATTAATTGTTGCTTACTCTTAATCACTATGTAATGCATATTTTAGCATGTTATAAATATCGGAACGTCATTTTGATGAATAAAATGTATCATCATCACTTTTATGTCGTGGATTACCTGATGTAACCACTTGATAATCATTGATGGCCGGAATCAATAAACCGGGAGTCCATCGAGTTGGCCCACAAGGGATTCTACTACCCCACCGAGCATTCGACATGGAGATCATCCTCAGGTTCGCGTGACCCTAGAGGGCGATAGGCTCGTGGACCCAGATGGTCTCCGCCACTCCTAGGGTGAATGCGCGGACAGTGTATGGGCTAGGGTACCCCACCTTGTCATTCAACGTGGAGGTTGTCCTCGAGTCTGAATGACTTAGGGCGATAGACTTGGAGACCCAGATGGTCGCCGCCACTCCTAGGGTGAATGCCCGGTTGCTGCACTTTCTTCAAACTCCACCTCCGTGGCACCCCGTAAAATGTGTACATACAGACCGAAGTGCCCTAGTCTTTTAGATCGCTCCCACAAGGGTGGTTCGAGAGGCTAGAGCACATTGTTTGTCCCCATGGAGAGGAGTAGAACCATTGTTGCACATCCGCTTGGGGGTGTCTACATTGTCTAAGGGAAGCACCGTCGGCTCCTACGGCAACGCCTTATAGGTGCCCACGGTAGAGCCATTGGCGTCGCCCTTCCATGACACACGAACTCGATGGTGATGTTATCCTGGCAAAAGCTCTCCTATGTGGAGATGCTTAGCCGCCTCGACATCTCGACTAGAGAAAATGGCCCCCTCATTTACTCTCTTTGTTTCCCATTTGTTTATAACTCCCTAGATTAAACTGATATATTCATCTCCAGTGGGTTGTACTCTATTAGAGCAAAAACCTTATTCATCATTTGGCGTTTGGATGATGTTTGCATTCATCCATTTATTCCTTTATTTAATAATGATAGCTTGTTATGTTCTGAAATATGTGCACTTATTATTTATGTAGCTTCTTCCTCGCTACATTATATAATTAGATGTCATATTTTAGAATGCGTGTGGCGCCCGAGGAAACGTGCCTTGCCGATAGCGCCACCACACATACCATTTTTATGAGAAACTAAGTACTTTGAGTCTATTAAAAAATCTCCGGGAAGTATTATGACAATCGCCGGCTGCGGTTCGCATATAGTTGGCTCCGGACGAGCCACTATTATACTTCTTGTGGGAACAACTTTGATCATTAATGATGCGTTGCTGTACCCGGAGTCGACTCATACTCTTTTGAGCTTTAGAGACATCCGCGCTAATGGTTTCCATATTGAGACCGATGATGAAAACGGCAAGGAGTGCCTACTCATCACAAAGCGGGATGCAAGTGGTAAACACGTTATCGAAAGGCTTCCTTCGTTTGACACAGGGCTATACTACACTAAAATAGTAGCACCGCCCGTGTACACTACCCTCAAGACTGTTTTTAGAAGCTCTAAACTCTTCTGCCTCTGGCACGATAGGTTAGGCCACCCCGGACTTAGGATGATGAGAAATATAATTAACAACTCGCATGGTCATAATGTTAACATGAAGAACTTCTCGAATCCCGATGATTTCGTATGCTCCGCATGCGCCACGGGGAAGTTCGTCATTAGGCCATCGCCCCTCAAGGTGAGGGATGAAATCCCCGCGTTCTTGGAACGTATCCAAGGGGACAGATGCGGTCCAATTCAGCCCCTCAAGGGGCCATTTCGGTACTTTATGGTGCTCATTGATACTTCCTCTAAATGGTCCAATGTTTGCCTACAGTCAACACGGAACCATGCCTTTGCAAAGTTGATCTCTTAGATCATACAAATGAGGAATAATTTCCCTAAGTATCATATAAAGTCTATTCGAATGGACAACGCCGGAGAATTTACTTCAAAGGCGTTCGATGATTATTGCATGGCAATGGGAATCAAAGTTGAGCACTCAGTACCGCATGTTCATACACAAAATGGACTTGCTGAGGCATTGATTAAAAGAATTAAATTCATTGCCCGACCACTCCTTCAGGGTTGTAATTTACCAACTACATGTTGGGGCCACGCAGTGTTACACGCGGCCCATCTCATCAACTTTAGACCGTCGGCCTACAACATCCACTCTCCTGTTCAGCTTGCGCAAGGGTCGGCACCGAAAATTTCCCACCTTCGTAGGTTCGGTTGCCAGGTATATGTACCAATACCACCACCCCAATGATCAGCAATGGGCCCGCTCCGTAAGTCGGGGATATACGTTGGTTATGAGATTGTATCCATAATCAGGTATCTGGACCCCATGACAGGTGACTGTCACATGGCTCGTTTTGCTGATTGCATTTTTATGATGATTTTTTTTCCGACTTTAGGGGGAGAGAATCAACCCCTTGATGCTAAAAGTCGAGAAATCGCGTGGCAAGCCACGGGAATCCACGCTCATGACTCGCGCACTGCTGAGACTGAGAGAGAAGTCCAAAAGATAATAGATTTGCAGTCATTAGCAAATCAACTGCCTGACCACTTTAGTGACTTAAAGACCGTGACAAAGTCGCATGTGCAAGTGTGCAATGCACCGGAAAGGGTTGAAATACCAAAAGGAAATGATGGTATACCCGCTCCCGTCCATAGGCCTAAAGGACGAGAAATCCGGCTTCTCAAATCCCAAGTACTCGGGGACGCCTGGCGAAAAAGGATAAGAGAGATTTATCACAGCCTGTCACCAAAGTGCCCCTAAGTGAAATGGGGAGCCAGTTTGAGACCTGGCACAAGTACGGAAAATTCAGTGCACGAAATTCCGGGCTTAAACTTTCCCATAGAGGAAACACCCAGCAGAGATGTGTGCGCACACATCGGCGCGGGAAAGCTAAAGGACCTTGCTCCCAGAATGGGAAATTTGGTAGAGCAAGGGTCAGCGCCAGATGCGCCCCATGACAAAATGGCCATAAATTATATTAATACGGGAGAGTCCATGGACCGAGCAACAGTGATTGTCGACATTAACTTTGCTAAGAAAATTGCCTCAATCATAAATCTTGACCCTGAGCCTAACACGCTCGCTGAAAAGGTCAGATTGGAAAGATTGGCATGTGGCAATTACTGCTGAATTATTATCTCTCAACAAAAAGAAGGTGTTTGGACCGGTTCGTCTAAACTCCTCCCCACATACGCCCTGTTGGCCATAAGTGGGTTTTTGTTCAAAAGAGAGATGAAAATAATAAGGTAGTATGGTACAAAGCAAAGCTCGTCGCTCAAGGGTTCACTCAACGACCAGGTGTCGATTTTGAGGAGACTCATTTCCCTGTCATGGATGGAATTACCTTTAGATAATTGATCTTAATGGCAGTAAATATGAACATGAAAATGAAACTAATGGATGTTGTCACTGCTTACCTATATGGTAACTTGGATTCGAACATGTACAAGAAGGTACATGAACGCATCCCTGTTCCGAACCATGATAGAGCAAACATGTGTCTATACAGTGTTCAACTTCAAAAGGCACTGTATGGACTCAGATAGTCTGGTAGGATGTGGTATAATCGCCTAAGCGATTTCCTTCATCAGAAGGGCTACACGAGCAAGAAAAAATTGCCTATGTGTTTCTATACGGCGATCCCAAAATGGATTATGTATAATCTCGGTGTACGTAGACGATTTAAACATAATCGGTACACCTGAGGATATTGAGGAAGCGAGTTCCTACCTGATGTCAGAATTCAAGATGAAGGATTTTGGGTAAAACCAAGTTCTGTCTAGGTCAGCAACATGAACATTCCCCTGATGGGATTCTAGTGCACCAGTCGGCCTACACCCAGAAGGAGTTGGAAAGATTTGGATTTGATAAGGCATATCCTTCTAAGACCCCGATGGTCGGGAGATCTTTACAGCCAGACAAGGACCCGTTCAGGCCAAAGGAAAAGGGGGAGGAAACTCTGGGACCAGAGGTTCCTTACCTGATTGCAGTTGGAGCACTCATGTACCTCGCAAACTGTACACGGCCAGACATTACGTCCGCCGTCAGTTGCTTGCTAGGTACAGTTATGAACCTACCAAGAGACATTGAAAAGGTGTCAAGGACGTTTTCCGTTACCTGCAAGGGACCAAAGATCTTGGTCTGTTTTATAAAAGGAACCAAGACCTATCTATTATAGGCTATGCCGATCGGTACCCAGCATGATTGCAAATCACAGACTGGATATGTTTTCCTTTGTGGTGGAACTGTGTTTTCCTGGAAATCGTCCAAGCAAACTCTTTTGTCGACTTCCACGAACCACTCAGAAATCATAGCACTATGTGAAGCATCACGAGAGTGTGCATGGCTTCAGCGGATGATCGGCCACATTCAGCAGACATGTGGGCTGAGCACCGGACAAACCCCTACAATTATCTTTGGAGATAATACTGATTGTGTTGCACACATTCAAATGGTTATGTGAAGAGTAATCCCACAAAGAATATTAATCCTAAGTTCTTCTATGCACATGAGATGCAGAAGATGAACGAGGTGAGAATCTTGCATGCTAAGTCCGGTGCTAATCTTGCTGATTTGTTCACTAAATCATTACCGACGCCATCTTTCGAGAGATGTGTGCATAGAATCGGTATGATGAGACTTAGGGAGATGCAAGGTTCAGGGGAAGAAACTTCACAAACGCATCGTTAAAATCTTGGTCCCGATGATCGAGTACTCAACTTGATGGTTGAGTGGATTGTACTCTTTTTCCCTTGAGTGAGTTTTCCTGATGTTTCTCACACGAGGTTTTTGACGAGGCAATTCGTGCAACATAACAACGTATACTATGTGCTATTTCTTCATATTTTTTCCCACTGGTTTTTTTTTGAGTTTTGAGACATGGATATACAGATAACTGCCCAAGGGGGAGTGTTGGGAAACTTGGGCCTTAAATGGAACAAGTCATTGGCCCATTATAGACCAAGTCCCTCCACTTAACGTTAAAGTGGGCACTTATCCCTCCATCCCTAGATATATAAAGAGGAGAGCACCCTGTGTATGTACAGTTGATGATGATTAATAAAGAAAGACTCCCCTCTACATCTCTGTGTCCATTTACTTTCTGTACCTGTGTGTGATCGACTACGACGCTCGCTCCCGCTCTGCAACCTTGGACCGGACTCGCCGGCAGGAGTTGCGGAACAGTATCGAGGTCCTACTCTTCCTCATCGGAGTCCGCCATGTGGACGTCGACGGTTGAGGTGAGGTTCACGATCGACTGGACGGGCCAGCCTCATAGTCGTTGTGGCCGGGCGCGAGCTGCACGGGGGCACGTCCCACGTTGGCAACCGGCGGCAAATAGCAGAGGCTTCGCTGAGGGCGCCCCCAGTTGGCCGGCACATGTAGGTGTCGCTATTTCTTCTGGTTTTTTCTGTTTCCTTTTGATTTTGTCATCTGTTTTCAAGTATTGTTCTAAAAATTCAAATAAAAAATGTTCTGAATTAAAATTCCAAATTTGTTCAGAACTTCAGAAATTATTCATGCATTTCATTCACTTTTTAAAAGATTGTTCAGAATTCGAAATTTGCGAGCAAATTCGAAAAACTTCGTTCACATTTTTAAATGTTATTCTGGTTATTCAAATTTGTTCAACTTTAAAAAAATCACCTTTAAAAAATATTGTTTGGAAATCCAAATTTCTTCAGATTTAAAAAAAAACATGTTTTTGAAAATTGGTTACATTTTTTAAATTTTGTTCACTTTTTCAAAAGTTATTTACAATTCAAATTTTGTTCACATTTTGGAAACAATTGTTCACGTTTTCAAACCTTGTTCATGTTCTCCAAATTTTGTTCATATTTTAAAAAAATATAATATTTATAAAATGTTCAAAATAAGAACCAATCAAAAAACCTGAAAACGAGATTTTGTTTTTACAGAAAGTCACCAGGAACGAACAAAAAAAAAGCCAACACCAAAGAACAAACACAACATGTTGTCGAACCAACACCAAACAGGCCGGCCCATTTGCTCTCGTTGCGAGCGTAGCCTCCCCTACTTGACGTCAATAGAGATTCTCAAAAAAAAAAAAAAAAACTTGACGTCAATAGGAGGTCTCACGCAGCAACATTCCCGTCCACCATCGCATGCGTCCATCTCAACCTTGATCTTTGCAAACAAGGTGTCACTCTCCGCCCCACAGAAGGCGCAACCCCCATCGCTCGCAGTGGATGTCGCGGGCGCTGCACATGGACTAGAACAACGCCCGCTACTCATCTAGGAAAGCCAGATTCTTCGCGACCATGCTTGTGATGGCATCCCCGTTCACCTGTTTGCCGGCGATTTGTCCCTGCATGAGCTTGTGCTGCTCGGGAGCCGCAGGTTGTACCACTGCTCCTCGTGCAACATCCGGAATGCAGAGGCCGACACTACAAGCTGCGCCGGCTGCTCCTCCTCCGCCATGACGGCCTCGTATTACGCCTGCGCAATGGTGAAGCCAGCAACTGATGCGGGCTCGTCGTCCTTGGAGGCAGTCCAGCCTCTATGCATCGCGCACGCCGGGCCTGCCAGCCGTTTGCAGGGGCCGCCACCTCATGCTTCTAAGCTGACAAGAGCCGCTTCCACGGCATGCTGCCAATCGCCGTCATTGCGCTGGTGGGTTTCGTGGAAGGAGGACGAAGGAAAGCAGAGGTGCACCAACGATCGTGGATGGCGGAGGAGCGAGAAGTGAAGGTGGTGCGGTTTGCGCTATGCACAACCATGTTTATATAACGGGTGCCGATTAGGCCAAGCGGCGGTTTGAATGCGAACGCGGGCGGTGTGTTTCAGCCGTACCACCTATTCATGCTGGGCAGGCGGACAACGAATGGGCAATCGGATTCAATGTCATAGCAAGACGTCCCGGTTCTACACGATGCACTGACTTTCTCTTCTCTGATGACCTAGCCAGACCGGGACACCGTTGAAGATCACTGCACTAGATCACCAATGCCACCGTCGAGCATTGTCTACCGACAACCGCTTCCCGCCGATGCATGGCCATCGTCGTCCCGTAGCAGCCCATGAGTTCCTCCATACTGGCATTCTGATGAGCAGCAACCTCCCTGCCAATGCAACATGAGCTTTACCCGGCGACAGAGAGAGGAAACAAATATGAGCTGGTGGCTAGGTTAGATCTCCCGCGGATTGCCTCCTCTCGAAGTAGCGGTACAACTCTGGTATTCACTGCTCACAACCACTTCATTTCTTCAGTACTAGCCTAGCGTCAATTTTGCGTCATCTTGAATTTGGATGTGTATGTGTTTGCGAAAAGAAAACGTGCTTGGCTCCAATTTCACAAAATATGAAGTATTTTATTTTATTTTCTTCACATGTCTTTGTGGTTCATTTGATTCTTAAAGAAAGGTTCAGAACTGAACCCCAGTTGGATATATTTTCAGGATGCTTTGTTAGTGCCACTTTTATAGGTCGGTTTTCATTTTTTAATTCATGTGTGGCTTTATGTTGCGCAAGACGAAAATATGCTACTCCCTCCAGTTTGAAAATATAAGCCCTTTTAGAGATTTCAATATGAACTACATACGGATGTATATAGACGTATTTTAGAGAGTAGATTCACTCATTTTACTCCGTATGTAGTCTGTATTGGAATATCTAAAAGGGCTTATATTTAGGAGCGGAGGGAGTATCGACATAAGTTCACTACTATTTCACCACCATCAGCCAATCAATTTTCATAGTTTCTACTGTGTGGGCCATACTGTTTTGTCGACAATCTTGTTTTTCGTGGAGAGTTTTTTCTCCCAACTTTGACATCCCAATATCCTAGTTTTCGTTCATTCTAAGTGTGTTATTTTTTACTTTCTCAGTTGTTTTCATTTTGTTATCCTTTATCAATATTGTGCTTCAAGAGATTTTTTTTTGTTCAGGCATGTCTGTATAAATTCTAGCTAATTCTGTGGCCTACACTTTTCTGTGTACTTAACAATATCTTGTTGGGAAAAAACATCTTCTACACGGGAATTCTTTTCTTAATTTTTGCCAAGCATGTGGATGTTTTTATATGGCAATCATCTTTTTCAAGAAAAGGTTGTTCCACTTGGATCCCATCCAAGTTGTTACCAGTTCCATGAATGTTAGCACATGTTTTTCTTGGTTGCCCTCATAGTTATCGGCTTATCGCTTTTGGTGATCTTTTTTGATCGAGCATCATTTTCATAGATTCCATAGGCAAGTAACATCTCCAAGTAGATCCTCCGTTTCCTCCCTATATGTCTTTCAGTGCTGGATGTGTATGATTAGAGGGACTAACATTTAAACTAAGTGATCTACAAGTGTTTAGTCCCTTGTTATGGAAAGGATGGATGCAAGAGACCCCCCCCCCCCACCCCACCCCGACCTGAAGTTTATGTTTATTGGCCACACTGTTAAGAGGGGTTGAGGTCGTGTATAACCATGGGGGGCATGCACTCCAATTTTCCATATCAAACCATGCTAAAAAGCCATACACAAATAGCCTCTTCAGTTAACCCCTCCCCAAATGATTTATGATATCCCTCTCGGGATACTTGAAGCTCCGTGGTCTAGGGCCCTGGGCCTCTGGGATTCATATGGTTTTTCCTCGAGACACCTCAAAGCTTAGGCTCGTGACCCCGGGTGCTCCTAATCAGCGCTGCAGGCGCCGGTTGGTGCTAGCACCTCAGCGATCATAACTAAACGCATTAACCACCAGACCATGCTGGCTCTTTTGTATAGATGTGCAAACCCGACGTAGTTAGTGCTTCCTTTAATAAAACGTTAACGTACAACCGAAATAAATCTCTTTGAAAAAAAGTAAATTTGATAAAAAGATCATCGTTTTTTAGAAAAGTTCATCATTTTATAAAATAATCAATTTTGAAAAAAGTTCATCGATTTTTAAAAGTGTTCATCGATTTTAAAAAAAGCTCATCGATTTACAAAAAGAGTTCATCGATTTTGAAAAGAGTTCATCAATTTAAAAAAAGTTCATCGATTTTGAAAAAAAAAGTTCATCAATTTTGAAAAAAAGTTCACTGATTTAAAAAAGAGTTCAACGATTTTAGAAAGTGTTCATCGATTTAAAAAAAAGGCTCATCGATTTTGAAAAAAGTTCATCAATTTTCAAAAAGGGTTCATCAATTTTGAGAAGAGTTCATCAATTTAAAAAAAGTTCATCGATTTTGAAAAAGAAAAATCATCGATTTGAAAAAGAGTTCATCGATTTTGAAATGAGTTCATCAATTCTGAAAAAAGAGTTCATTAATTTTGAAAAGATTTCATCAATTTAAAAAAAAGTTCATTGATTTTGAAAAGAGTTCATCTATTTTGAAAAAATGTTCAATCAAATTAGCAAAAGGAAAAAAGAAGAGGAATAAAAAAAATCAAACAAAAGCATTTCGTATAAAAAGAAAAAGAATAAAAAAACAGAACAAAAACCTTTTTGAATAAAAAAGAAAATCGAAAATATAAAAATGGAAAAGAAATAGAAAAAGGAAACTACGTAAGAAGAAAGAGAAGAAGAAGCTATAACTGTGCAGCTAAGGCTAGGTGATGTGTTGGTTAGTGCCTCGTGCCAATGACCGGGAGGTCGGAGGATTGAATCCCTACTAAGACGTGTATAAATTTTTGTTTACGACGGAAAAAATGGAATGGGCCGAGCCCAGCTAACGCTGCTGCAGGCGCCGGTTTGCAGAAACAGCCTATAACCGGCGCCTGCAGCGCTAAATAGGAATCGCCCGTGACCCCGGCCCTCCAGGGGTACCCCTTGGCCGCGGCTCTGGATAGGCCTTTGTTTCTCCTCTGGTGAGGCCGGAGCTTTGGGCTCTAGCACCTCTGGGCTTCCGGATGCCCAGATCTTCAGGATACACTGGGCCTACTAGGCACAAAGAGAGAGTAGATAATGGTTGGCTTTGGGGGAAGCTATATAAGCCACTCATTCTTCTTCCTCTGAAGAGCAATCAGCCTTTGTCCCGGGGCATTTGATCACTGACAACATTATTGCTGCTTATGAGTGCCTCCATTTTATGAAAAGAAATAAGGCAAACAAACACAGACACTGCGCTTTGAAATTGGATATGATGAAGGCATATGACAGGGTCGAATGGAATTATCTAAGAGCCATTATGCTGAAGTTGGGATTCAGAGAGAGATGGGTCAATATTGTGATGGACATGGTAACTTATGTATCCTTTTCGGTCCTTTTTAATGGACAGAAGCTTGATGAATTTAAGCCTACACGTGAAATCCGTCAGGGAGATCCTATTTCACCATACCTCTTTTTGCTGGTAGCAGAGGGCCTTTCGTGCCTTTTAAAATCTAGAGATCAGTCATCTAGTCTCGGTGGTATTCAAGTGGCCACATCGGCTCCGCCGGTGAACCATTTTATATTTGCAGATGACAGCCTGCTGTTTTTTAAGCAACTACAGAGGGAGCTGAAGAAGTTTCTCATCTTTTGGAAACATATGCACTAGCTTCTGGTCAGAGAATTAACAGAGATAAATCATCTATATTCTTTAGCAAAGGTTGTCCTGATGGAGTCAGGGGGCAATTAAACAGATTTTGCATATCCCTAATGAGCAGCTAAACGAGAAGTACCTTGGAATGCCATCTGATGTTGGGCTCTCCAAGAATGGAGCTTTTAAATATCTCAAGGATAGACTCTGGAGTACGATAAAAGGGTGCATGGAGAAGCTATTGTCTGCAGCCGGTAAGGAGGTATTGATAAAATCAGTTGCCCAAGCAATACCGGTGTACTCTATGTCATGTTTTAAATTGCCACGAGGATTGTGCCAACATTTAACATCCATGATTAAAGCCTTCTGGTGGGGCAGCAAGAGAGGCAAAAGAAAGCCCTATTGGGTATCATGGGACACCATGAGCATGCCTAAATACATGGGAGGTCTCGGTTTTTGATATTTTGAGATATTTAACCTAGCGTTACTGGCAAGGCAGGCTTGGAATCCAGATTCGCTAAGTGCTTGAATTCTAAAATCGGTTTACTTCCCAGAAACAGATTTCCTTTCAGCACAGTTAGGCAATCACCCATCACAAATTTGGAGGGCAGGAATTGAAGGGAGGGATACCTTGAAACAAGGACTTATCAGGCGCATAGGGAATGGTGAAACCACCAGCATATGGAGTTCAAATTGGATACCACGGAAGGAGAATATGAGACCTATTGTCTCTTTGGTACCAAATCCACCGCAGTTTGTGTCGAAGCTCATTGAACCCGTTAATGCTCGATGGAATGTCCAACTACTTGAGGAAGTATTTCTGCCATATGATGCTGCTGCAATCCAAAAAATCCCAATTTGTACCGAAACATTGAGGACTTTTGGTCTTGGGGTTTTGAGAAGAATGGCACTTTCTCGGTATGGTCAGCATATAGGATGGTTGTGGCTACAAAAAGTAGAAGAGAAGATTGGCTGGGACGAGCGGGCAGGACCATCAAACAATGCAGCTAATGAAAAATCTTGGGTAAAGTTATGGGGTGTACTAGTGCCGGCGAAGATAAAAGTATTCTTATGGAGATTAGCAAAGCATTCTATCCCGACTGAGGATGTCAAAAACATAGGAACATGTCTACGAGTGATCTTTGCCCTGTGTGTGGGACGCAAGATTCTTGGAGGCATAGTTTGCTTGAATGCAATATGGCTCGATGTGTCTGGTCGCTGGTCGACCATGAACTTCTGGAGCACATGATCGCCACTGCCGATCCTACAGCAAAAAGCTGGCTTTTCTCCATGTCTGATGTCCTCAACCATGAGGAGGTGACACGGATGACGGTGACATTATGGGCTATTGGGTATGCTCGACGAAAGTTGATACATGAGGGAATTAACCAAAGTCCCTTGTCAACTCATCTTTTTGTCACTCGTTTCATAGCAGAGCTAGATCAGCTACAACAAAAGAAGGATCAACATGTGATACCGGCGCCAAGGGTTGTGTCACCCAGAGTTTGGCGACCACCGCCAGAGGGAACTGTCAAAATAAATGTGGATGCAGGTGTATCAGAGGACCATGGAACCGGCACTGCAGCAGCTATATGTAGGGACCGGGATGGTAGTTTTCTTGGCTCGTCGATCTTGGTTATCAAGGGCCTGCTTGAACCTGCAGTGCTAGAAGTTGTTGCCTGTAGAGAAGCTCAAGCTTTGGCACACGACTTGAACCTACAACATTTATTTACAGCCTTTGATTGCGAGCAAGCAGTGAAGCATATTCAGCAGAAGTCTGGGGGAGAAGGTGGGATTATTAAAGAGATTCATGAGACCACAACATCTTTTATTTCTTGTACTTTCAACTACGAGTCTAGGTTTTCAAATTTTGAAGCCCATAAGCTAGCTAGGTATGGTGTCTCTCTGCCTGTAGGGAGACATATTTGGTTAGGTATTCCACATGATACTCTTGTAATACCTACAAACATTTTAGATGATCAATAAAGGCTAGCTATCTTTGCTAAAAAAAACTCATTCTTCTTCCTCCAAAACCCATCCATTCATTTTATTTACATTTAATTACATCATGTAAGGACTTCGTTAATGTCAATCCCGTCCAGCCCCGCCCACTAAACAACGACATCAAACCACATACTACATCTGAATTCCTATTTGGGTGTTTAAATTTGCATTAGGATCCACAGACGAGAGGAACAACCTTGATGTTTTGACTTCCTATGTTTGAATCCGTAATCAAGACTTAGACCTTTTTCTGGAGAAAAATTCAAAACAACTCAAAATTACAAGTTTCCTAGAGTTTTATCCACTTTTCATGAAGTTTCTACCCACATAACTGACAAATCAAGAACCTACGCACTTTTAGCAACTATTAGTAGGTTTTGACAAGTCAACATTATACTTTACAATTAACAATATGTTTTGGATACATCAACATTCACAGGTTGACATATGTTTTGCCTAGGTTTATCATAGGTTCTCACTCGATCATGTGTCTCATACAGATTTTTGATAAGTTTCACATACGTTTCGCTTGTGTTTCTCATCGAGCACACATTTCACGTAGGCTTCATTCATGTTTTTCATCGAACATCCGAGTGAAACTCAAACTACTATGAAACTCCACTTGAACCAGCATGAAATCATAAACCGGAGTGAACCTCGTTGAAATCCTTTTATGAATCCTCCTTGAATAAAATCATGGCTTCAATATTTATAAATTCTTTGGTAGAATTTCAAATACCGAATGTTCAAATTTTGACTACGAATTTATCATTAATCTTGTTTCAAAGAGATCAACAAGATGAAGTAGATGCTGAGATTCTGAATCAGTCATTCGGTTCTAAATACCCCAATCAGATATCCGCTTCAAAATATTTTCCTGGTTTTGGGGAAATATTTAAATAAATTGGATTGAATGATTGGAGAGGGAAGTGGGGCTGTGGACCATGGGTTCTTTTTCATTATACACTTAAGGCCGTAAATACAAAAAAAAGCCAATGCTTAGATATGGACAACATTGAAGCGGACGGTTTACAGTCTTAGTACATTTTTCTTTGCGGTGGTCTTAGTACATTAGTCACATGATGGAGGTAATTCAAACTATATGCACCCACTGTCTATGCATGCATTTGTATTTATACACTCAACCGTTCGATCGATAACATTGAAATGGCTTTTGAGTATTGAAGCAAAGCCTACCTCGGTTAATTTGGTTGGGGACCTTTTTTCTGACAGGAAATTTGTTTGAGGAGTTTACGATGACGCCATTTATGTCCATGTACTCTTTTTTTATTTAGCATCAAAAATTTAATTAACTACTCCGTGTACTAGCTTTTCATTTGTTTGTTTTCCTAATGAGAAATTATTGAGTGAATAGAAGTTGACAGTAGTCGGCACTTCTCATATACATTGCACTTCACACTGGCATGCTTAATAAGAGTAAATAATAGTTTCTTTGGATTCAACAGTAACTACAAGTTAATAAAGCATTATGCTACATAAACAAGGTGGATTGATCTATTTCCAAACAAGGATTCGATTGATCTTATTGAAAGTTCTAAACACCATCGCAGATGGTGTGGATGGAAAACTAGTTGCAACAGAAAGGCACCCACACGATGACAAACTCAAATTAACGAGTGAATTGCAAAAAACATCGACATTGAAGGCTAGGGTTGCAGAAACCACAATTCTACAGTTTTGTGCCAAAAACCACTAATTCCGAGCCTAATTTTTTGCAAAAAAACTAGTCAATGGCTTAGGTCGTTTTGAGCATGATTATGACAGGTGTGCCCCGCTGTACAGGGTGACATGGCAAACAAAAAAATCTAATTACATCCTGATATAATTTTCTTTCGCAAGAAGACCCCTGAAAAAAAGCAATCGGGTCCTCCGTGCTCTTCATGCGGCCACTCCCTCCCCGTGTGCGGCCGGCGCATCTGCTGCTAGCTCCGGCGGCGAGGCACAGGGCAGGTCCGGCATGGTCGGGGACGGGCAGGACGGCTCGATTGCCTGGCTGGCGGGGGCGAGGCAGTGGTCGGTTTCAAGCATCAGGGTTCGCTGGGCGGACCGTCAAGGGTGGCGGTGGCTCGATTCCCGGCCGGATCCCGCCGGAACCGGTGCGGGTCGACACGACGAGGCTGGGGAGTGGCTGGTTTGGGCGCGAAGGGGGTTGGTGGCGCCGGCTCCTTGTCCAGTCAACAATGGGGGCGGCGAAGAGCACGACTGGAGTACGCCTGTGGAGGCAGGGTGCACGGCGACAGTGGTGTGTGGCTCTGAGACTACGGACGGCGCCGGTTCCGGCTGCCAAGCTGGCCTCGGCCCGCATGCCGGCGAGCTCGAGCGCGCCGGCTCCTTGATCCAGTCAACGACGGGGCAGCACGGCGACGACGGCGATTGGAGTGCGCCGGTGGAGCCAGGGTGTACGTCGACGGCGGTGGGTGGCTCTGCGGCGATGGACGGCGCCGGTTCCGGCGGCCTCGGCCCGCACACCGGCGAGCTCGAGCGCGCCGGCTGCGGAGGCCGTTGCTGCTCTCTGTCGCGAACTCGCGATTCCCTCCTCTTTCTTTTTTATATGAAAAGATGATTTTATCTTTCTTATGCCCTTTTACAGTTTAGTCTATGATGTTCTATCTATTTGTGATCTTTTATGTCCTGCCATGTCACCCTGTCCACCGGGACCCAATTGTCATAATCGTGCTCAAAACGACCTAAGCCATCGACTAGTGTTTTTTTGCAAAAAATTAGCCTCGGAATTAATGATTTTTGGCATAAAACTATAGAATTGTGGTTTCTGCAACCCTAGCCTTCAATGTCGATGTTTTCTGTAATTCACTCCAAATTAACTAACTCACAACAATACAACACAAAAGTAGAAGCTGGTAGATGGCATCCTTTTTTCTCTTGAGCTGGATGGCGGACACACTAGCTGACTAGCGAGTCATCCCCGGGTAAGCCTGAGGAGCAGCAGTCGGAGCGCTCTTCCCCATCCTCTCAATGTTGGCGTGCCACCCTGCATGAGCAGCCAAAAACTTAAAGCTAATCACGACGACGCACCCAGCTCCGAAAGTGCGCCGCAATTTAAAGTCATCAACAAAACGCAAACGGCAATGGTGACCCGGCACGGCAACGCAATGAGCAAGGCTGACAAAGGAAGGATTGTGTAGTGTGGTACATACCGAGGCTCATGTCAAAGCCGCGGCTCTTGAGCTCGCGGTACTCCTGGCAGAGGGCGCAGGGGTCGCAGAAGAAGTGGACGCAGCAGTCGGCGCAGGGCTTCTCCTTGAGCCCGTACTGCTCCCGCATCCTGGAGCGGTAGCAGCAGGAGCATAGGCAGCCCAGCCCCACCCAGGCCAGCAGCATGTACGCCGTCCCACGCACACAGCAAGCTGAGTTCGTTCGTTCGATCAGCACAAGTTTACATCATTCGACCGACGACGTTAATTTGCACAAAATTTACAGCAAGAAGAATAAGAAGAACTCACATGAGGTTCCCTTGTCGACGATGTGGGCGATCCGCCCGAAGGCGACGCACGGGCAAAAGCACGTCAGGCAGCCTGCAGCACAAATGCACAAGTTCATAACCAACCAAAAGTATACATTTTTCCAGTGTTTCTCTAGCTAGGGAGGGAGTTGGCTAAGCTTACAGCCGCTGACGTCGTCGCAGCAGCCGAAGAGGCCGGTGGACCACGAGGAGGCCATGGCCGGCGCTGTAAGGCTTCTTGGGTTGTAGCCTTGTAGGGGACGACGGAGTGTTATTAGAAAGAAGCTCGCCGGACTTGTGTGTGTGAGAGAGAGTTGCCGTGTGTGCGTGCGTATTTATCGTCCACGGAGTGGGGCGCTCTCGGCCCGTTTTCCACGCGCCTTTGGGGCCTTGCGACAATGGCAGTTGTCACCAGCGAAGCGCCACTGTCCTAGGTTGTGAGTAGTACCGTGCCCTCGTGTCTACGTCATTGCATGCATGTTTGCATGTGACTTGGGACTTTACTGAATTATACTATGAAATCACCGCGTACATCTGTTTGTACGTAATGAGGCGAGGTAGGAGAGCCGATCAACGGGCTGTGGGGGAGCGAGCAGTGCAACCGGCCGGCTGATATCCAATGTTTACTTTGGCACATCCGTTTTCCTGATGAATCACTACGAAATCATGAGCGTGCATACAGTAGTATTGCTTTCGTAGATCCAGCATGAGTGGTCCGAGGTACTAGGGTGGTGGGGTATACGTGCGTACGACTGGCTGGGTGTCGCGGCGGCTGGTCTGCCACAGCATGCCAAAATAGGAATGTGTGGTTCAAGGAGTAGTAGAGCAAAAAATATCAACAGCACACAGCTAATGCAATGAGAGGCGACAAAAGCGGCTAGGCTGGTTTCGTGACTCGGCGTCTACGATGCATGCATGGTACGGTGATACAATGCACGAGATGTGAATGAATCGCAACACAATACGCTCTCTCTAAGAAGAGCATCTGGTGCGTATAGTACTGCTTGATGGACCATATGAGAAAGATTCCCTTGAGCCGCGGCCCTCTGCTGTCACAGCACTCGGTGTTGTAAGGGCATCACTAACGCAGATCAACAAAAAAGATATCATCAAATTTCCGCGGGCGACGTGCTTGTAGGCAGTGAAATGGTAGCCAACCATCCGACGGTATTCACAAAATGTTCGCTCCTTCGGTGAAAGAGGAGAGAGACGGAGGGAGAGCGAAACACGGATTTGTGGCCGTGGTTTGAGGCTCAATTTGTGCGGGCGCCCAAACACCCTAGCACTCCCCCTCCCTTCCCCTTGGTTTGGGACGGTTTATAAGATTCCGGGCGTACACACAGGGAAAATTTTGATGGTCGCATTGGAGATGTCCTAAGAGCATCTACAACTAGACTGGGCAAATCCTTTCCCCTACAAGTCCGCAAAAACGCTCGGATGCACGCACGATAGAGCCGGTCCGGCCCTTTGACACCATTTGCAACCACAACCCTTAATTTAAAACCTCAAATCCATGCAAGCACATGCATGATTGATCATCACACACAAATAATGAGTAGCGCATAAACATACAAATTATTCATACAGAAAAATAAATAAACCAAACATAAAATTTGTTTATAGTGTATAATTGAACCAGAAAAACATAGTTCGGTGATTTCACATATGCCCCCAAGATTATTGAGAAGTTGCATAATGCGTCTGTTGATCTCGAAGTGGTCAATGCATCTCAAGAAAGTTTGCAATATGCTTTGCCTCTTGTTCCAGGAGGTGGACCTGAACTCTGGGATTCTGAAAATCATGCGTGTGGGCTGCCTCTTAACCCTCATCCTATTACACAACATGTCATTAACTGCCAAAGTGTCTCCACTTCCCACATCATTACAACTCCACAAACAATACACCAACGAGCTTGGAGCACTTCGAATGCCCTCTCCACATGCTTCCTAGCACCTTTTGAGCTTGTGCAAAGAGACATTGTTTCCGACCATGAGGATTAGGTAGTCTTCACAAACACTGCCATTAAGGATAGATACCATCGCCAAGGTAGTACCCCATGCTGTATTTGTGCCCGCTGACGGTGTAGTTGCACGACGGAGCTTCCCCATCACAAGGTCTCTTTGAACAAAGGAGATCATTGGAGCAGATGTCATTGTTAGAATCTTGTGTGCCAAATTATGCATGTGAAATCCACAAGTCCTTCGATGCCCTTGCTTCAAGTATGGTGGTGGCTTCTTCGGTGTGACCTTGGTACTGCTCACATAAACCTTTGGGGTAGTTCTTCCATTGTCAGGGCATGCAATCGACTGAACCGAGCATACCTGAGAATCCTCTTGATGCTCCAATTGCCAACATTTCTTCTGTCTCCTCCAAAGCTGGTTCTCTCAGGAAATATGGTCCAAACACCTTCACCACGGTGCGTGCAAATTCCACCGTAGTCTTCAAGCATATGCTCCCTCACATCCTGATTTCTATATCAATTGCATCTGCGTCCTTACCATAAGCAAGCATCCTAAGAGTTGTCGCGCATTTATGCAGAGGAGAGAAGGAAAGTTTACCACAACAACCCTTTCTCAGTTTGACATTGGCATCAGCCTTCTCCAAGGTAGTCACAACACGCAAGAACATAGATCTGCTCATTTGGAAGTGACATCGAAAGAAATCTTCACGGTATGTTTGGTCCAGTGTGAAGTAGTCCGTGTATAAAATTTGTTCGTCGGGGATTCTATCCCGTGGGGTATATTCGGAGGAGATGGACATAACGAGGCGACCTTGTCCGGTGGCGGCATGGTTGGGGTCTCTGTGGCAGCGCTGTGAGTTGGGGATGACAACAGAGCAATGATGGCAGAGGAGGTACGATGACGACTATATGGACAAAGGAGAAAAGAGAAGAGGAACTGGGCAACGAGGGGGATGTCTTCAAGCAATTTGGCATGGGCCCTTTTGGTCAGTCCTACGTGGCAGGTATGGGGGTCGCCCGATTTGGTTGATTTGCCCAGTCCGGTTGGGTGACATTTTCCATCCGGGTAGTGACCGCGTAAGCCGCCCAGATGTTTGGGCCGAATATGGGACATCTGGTTGTTGATGCTCTAAGGGAGCACCTATTCCGCGTGCGACCACCCTAGGCTGGAACGATGCATTAAGTCGCTGAATCGACACGGCTCATTCGTGCACGTAGAGATTAGGAATATGCTATTTGGTGCTGGAGCGTGATAACCCACAAGTATAGGGGATCGTTTGTAGCCCTTTTCGACAAATAAGAGTGTCGAACCCAACGAGGAGCTAAAGATAGAACAAATATTCCCTCAAGTTCTATCGATCATCGGTACAACTCTACGCACGCTTAACGTTTGGTTTACCTAGAACAAGAATAAAACTAAAAGTATTTTGTAGGTGTAAAGGGATAAGTTTGTAAGATAATAAACAACGTAAAAAATAAAAAGTAGGTGCTGTTCAAATTAAAGTACAATTAAATTAGTATAACGAGTGTGGATTAGTAGTGGTAGGATTTGCGGAATTGTCCCTAAGAAATTGACTACGTTACTAGACTGATAGCAAGTTTTTATGTGGGAGAGGCCACTGCTAGCATGTCGACCCTTACTTCGAATTCTATGCACTTATGATTGGAACTATTAGCAAGCATCCGCAACTACTAACGTTCATTAAGTTAAAACCCAACCATAGCATTAAGATATATATTGGTCCCCCTTCAATCCCGTATGCATCAATTTCTATTGTAGGAAGAAGCTTCTGTCACCCTTGCCCTCCAATGCATAGTCCTACCAACATATAACTAACCCAATGGTGTGATCCACACGCGCGCTTATATGATGGGCACCAAAGGACAGCAACATAACCACAAGCAAATTAAACCAATCATAACAATTCACCAATTACCGATAGGACAACAAAAATCATAATAATATGAAGCATAAAGCACCATGTTCAAGTAGAGGGTACATCGGGTTGCGGGAGAGTGGACCGTTGTAGATAGATGGGGGAAGGTGATGAAGATGTTGGTGATGATGACAGAGTTGTTAGAGTAGATTGCCGTCACACGATGATTGCCCCGGCGGCGTTCCGGCGCCACTGGGAGAGAGGGGGAGAGAGCCCCCATCCTTCTTCTTATTCCTTGGCCTTCCCCTTAGATGGGAGGAGAGTTCCCCCTCTGGTCCGTGGTTGCCATGGAGGCGAAGGGGCAGGAGCCCCTCCTAGATTGGATCTCCCTCTCTGTTCTCTTCTGTTTCGCATTCCCCAGATCTGGCCGAAAACCATTTCTTAAATATTCAGAGATCCGTAACTCCGATTGCGGTGAAATTTTAACATGATATTTTTCCGGATATAAGCTTCCTTTGGGCCCGAAGAAGGCAGCAACCGCCTTACGAGGTGTCCACCACGCGCATGGGGGATGGGTCGTGCCCTGGTGTCTTGTGGGGGTTGTGGGCCTCCTTTTGCATTGATTCGACCTCCCAAAAATCACATATATTTAAAAATAATTCTCCGTAAAAATTTATTGCATTTGGACTTCATTTGATATGGATATTATGTGAAACAAAAAAATGCAAAAAATAGGAACTGGCACTCGGCACTAGATCAATATGTTAGTCCCCAAAAGATAATATAAAATGTTGCTAAAAGTATGTAAAAGTTGTATAATATTGGCACGAAACAATAAAAAATTATTGATACGGCGGAGACGTGTCAGAGTGCCTATTTGGCAATGTGCGCGTGCGAAGACGCGGAATGCCCGCGCTCCTATGCGCGCCTTTTTCGGCCGGCCCACGTGTGGGGTTGGATGCCCTCTGTGTTTTTCATTTCATTTTTTGCTTTTTTTGCTTTTCTAATTTTTTCTTCTTTAAAATAATCCGGGATTAAATAAGAGTGCAAATTGTGACATTTCAAAAAAGGTACAAGCAAAATAAAATCTTCTTGAATTCAAAAAAATGTCCATGCTTTCGAAAAATGATTGGGAAATCATAAGATGTTTGCGATTCAAACAATGATCCCATATTTAGAAATGTTAACGATTTTGGAAAAACATTGTTTGAGACATAAAAAAATGTTCATTATTGTTGAAAAAACTTCGTGTATACAAAAAGTGTCAATGAATTACTTCAAAATTCCACAAAACTAAAAAATGTTCATGAATTTCAAATACGTTCCCAAATTCAGAAAAAGTTCATCGCTTCAAAAATGGTTCACCTCTACAAAAAAGGTTCATCAATTAAAGAAAATTCATGGTTTTAAAAATTGTTCATCAGAAAAATAATGTTAATCAATTTTAAAATTGTTCCTAAATTCCCAAGAATGTTCTAAATTCAAAAAATGTTCGTGAGTGTCAAACAATGTTCTCAGTTGAATAAAATGTATCCAGATTTGAAAATGCTTGTGAATCCGAAAATGTTCCTATTTTTAAAAATATTTAGAAATTTTAGATATTTTTGAAAATAATAGAAAATATTCACAAATTCAATAAAAATTCATGACTCCTAAAAATGTTCAAGTGTATGATGGATGTATGCAAATGAATAATAAAAATAAAAGAGGATTGGAAAAAGTAAAATGAAAATAACAAAAAGGAAAAGGAAAAAGGTAAAATAGAAACGAAAAGTAAAAAGTAAAAAAACGTAAAAAAAAAAAGAAAAAACGAAATAAAACGTAAAAAATGAAAAAAGAAATATACGAATTAGAGAAGATTCTAGTACCTTCCCAAAACCAGTGTGGGAAGAAACGAGGGATGGGCCGGCCCAAACAGAGGTCCAGGCGCCCACTCATGCCAGTTGGCGCTTCAAATACAATCTCGCCCCTCCCCTCTGTTCCGATTTTATAAAAAAAAAATTGGTTTTCTCTCAAAAAAATGAAGTTTTTCCTTTTTTTCTTTACTCGTTTTGCTTTTTTGGGCTTTATTCGGTTTTGGTTTGGTGCTTTTCATGTTTGTTTTCTTTTTCATTAATTGATGGTGCCATGGACCAGGGAAACCTCGGGTCTGTGGAAGTCGGCACATCAAGTCTTGTACCCCCCCCCCCCCCCCCCCCCCCGCCCCCTCCCAATAGCATAATACCACCCTGGCCCGTTACTTGGCTTGTGCCCCTCTAGAAGGAAGAAACCGGCTTCATGTGTAAGATAATTGTTGCACTCTTCACAAGGCATGTTTATGAAATTTTGCCAATCTTTTATTACAGAAAATGTTTCACTACTCACATGGAAAATTTGGGTGAAAAATCCCTACAATCATGGCGACTTAAAAGAAATTTATGATGTGCTTGTTTATGGCCATGCCGCAATGCTATGCTATATATTGTCGCAATTTGTGTGTGCTTTCCCTGTTTATTGATATTTTTTGTATTATTATCTATCATGCCAAATATATGTGTTTTATCATGGCAAGTGTATGTGTGTTAATTTGTTTTCCTTTTCTCACTATTTTGTTTTAGTGAATCTGGTAATGTTATACATCATGGCAAATTTTATGATGTACTCCATATCATTGCAAACAATATGTTTGTAGTTTCAGCGGTCTACACCTGAATATTAATACAAAATTGCAATGCATTCTATTCATTGCGCAATTTTTTTCTCTGGAATTTTTTGTAGTCTCGGCAATTTTTAGGTCGTGGTGTTTGAATCTACTTATCATGTCATAATAGTAGTTTCAGATGGAAACTTTTGTATGTTTTTAGATAGTGAAATTTGCAAAATCTAACCTTTTTAAGGCCTGGTACATTATGGTGCTCAGCCTGGGCCATTTTTTCCTAGGAGTGTGATGTTGATTAGCGTAACGCCTCGATCAAACCCACTGATTTCCAACCGTTGCTCCTGGGATCTAGACAAACACTCGTCTTTCCTGCACATTTTATCCTCACTCATGTGAGTCTAGGATCAACTTCTACTCGGTTACCCATACTTAACTTTCTCCAACCCAAGCACGCTTAAACTGTGACGAGTTGTCTATCATTCTTATATATCTGTGATGTCACTTACACCCCCCCCCCCCCTCCCTCAAAGGATCCATTTAAATATTTCGCGGATGAATATAGTGTCCGTTTTAGGGGTCAGCGTTCAAGTTGCCCTAAGCAACTAGGAATGATATTATTTTTCTTCATTTAAATAATATCATTAAAAGTCAGGTTCAACAATGGAAAGAAGAAAAAGTGTTCACATACATAAAATAATAAAATATTAGTATAAAATGTTATGGATTAAAAAATATTGTATGTAGCCGGAGAAATGGAACTTTGGTATACATTAAATAAAATGGTCATAATGTACAAGAAGTTTGACGTATTTAAAAGAATTAATTTAATGTATTAATAAACTAAAATATTTTCTTATTTTTAAAAATAATCATTTAGCTGAAAGAAATTGTTAAGAATGTATTTCAAAAATAATTATGTGTACAGAAAAATATATTTTAATATGGTAAAAATGCTTACATAATTATTCAAACTCATGGTTTTCTTAAGTAAATCTTGTGTATGAGATAGAAAAATGACCAACTATTTGAAAAAAAAAATATACATGTGTTCAGTTTTGCAAGTTTGATGAAGTAAAAGAAAAAAGATAAATAAATGAGATATAAATGTGAAGGGATAATAAAAAATGATTAAATCCAAAAGAAACAGGATTTGCCAAGCAGGAGGCAAATATTTAGCATTTGGACTTAGAATTGGGCCCCCTTTCTTAGTTGCGCTTAACTTTTGTTCAAATTGTGAGTTGGGTTTAACTTTCTATCTGTTCTCTGTGCACCGAGAGAGCCAAGAACTCTATCATCAAAACAAAAAATAATCACCGTGTATTAAATTCATTTATTAAAAACTTCAAAAATAGTATAATTTTTAAAAAAATATTCATATATATGAAATCAAACATTCATTGTGTATTTGAAAAATATTCATATGTACAGAGAAACTATCTGAATATGTAAAGAAGGTATTCACAATTTTAGAAAGTTCATATGTTTTTTTTAAATATACTGTATATGAGATAAAAAATTCACCACATATCGAAATACTATATTCATATGTTTAATATTGTAATTTTTGGTGAATCAAAAGAAAAAGATAGCAAAAAATATTAAAGTGAACCGAGAAAATGACAATAATTAAAGAAAAGATAAAATGAATTGAAATCCTGAAGAAACCCAAAATAACGACAGGAAATTGGAAAAAACAAAAAGAATCGGCGAATCTCTCAGGATTACGGCATTAGGGCGCACAGCCCCCATCCTGCAAACTGGGCCCGCCCATCTACCATATTTTCTGTTTTTAAACCGCAACAAAATGTGCGCGTGTGTCATTCAAACCGGGGAATTCTTAGTTCAATGCACGCCTCAGTAAGATCCCAGCCACCTCATGCTGATGTGATTTCATACATCTTTTTCCGTGTTTTCTTCTTTCTTTCTTTTTAATTTTTCTCTGTTCTTTTTCCTTTTTTATTATTTTCTTCTACATGGTTCAATGAATTTCTTTAAATTTGTGATTTTTTTTTCAAAATCGATGAATAATTTCTAAAATCATTGAAATTTTCAAATCTATGAACTTTTTTTATAAAATTTGTGATGTTTTTTTTCAAAATTCATAAGCTTTTGTCAAATTCATGAACATTTTTGAAAAATCAATGATTTCTTTATAAATTAATGATGTTTTTTTTTCAAAATTGATGAATTTTTCCAAATTTGTGAGCTTTTCTTCAAAATTGGTATTTTTTTAAATAGTGAATTTTTTCTTGAAAATTGAAAACTTTTTTGAGGGAGTGCGATGCGAGTGTACCTGCCTGTGAGATCGAGAGGGATTTCTGTTGAGGGAGTGCGATCAAGAAAGGATGAGCATTGTGCTTTTAATGGGTCAGTCCACTTGATCGCGCGTGTGGGTGCCAAGGTGGACTAATCAAGGAGTACTCCTTAGGGAGACCCCGCAAGGATCATTTGGGGTGGACTGGGCCACGTGTCGTGCTCTGGGCGCTTCCTTCGGATTTTGTTTTTTATTTTATTTTTCTGTACGCGTTCTCGGCTTTTAGATGATTTTTTTGGGTTTTCGGCTTTATTAGGTTTTTGACGCAAAAAACACGGGAATTTTTTTACGCATAAAAACACTTTTATTTTTTCTACGAGAGGCACATATCTACTTCTTGTGGAGGCACGAATTTACTTATGCGAGAGGCATGGAAAAACATGTTTTATTTTTTGTTTTCCTTCCACAAGAGGCATGGATTTACTTCTCGTGGAGGCACAGATTTGCTTCCCGCGAGGGGTATGGCCGTGCCTGCTCGGAAAATGAAAGAAAAACACATTTTTTTCTTAGGCACGGATTTACTTTTGGTGGAGGTATGGATTTGCTTATGCGAGAGGCACGGTCGTGCTTCTCGCAAAAGAAAAAAACAACATGTTTTGTTTCTACCACGAGAGACACGGATTTACTTCTCACAGAGGCACGGATTTGCTTTACATCTCGTGGAGGCATGATTTACATCTCGTGGAGGCACGAATTTACGTATACGAGAGGAACGAAAAGGGGAAAAAGACATTTTCCTTTTTCCTACCATGAGAGGCATGGATTTGTTTCTCGTGGAGGCACAAATTTGCTTCCATTAGAGGCACGGCCGTGCCTCTCGGAAAAGAAAAAAAAACGTTTTTTTTCATTCCGCAAGAGGCACTGATTTAATTGTTATGGAGTCATGGATTTGCTTCCGTGAGAGGAATGGTCGTGCCTCTCGAAAAGGGAAAAAACGTGTACCTGGTTCGGGTTTTTTGTCCGATTTTTTTAATTAAAAATATGTCGAAACTTATCAATATGGGATCTAGTTTTGAAGATCTCGACACGAGAAATCCAAAGGTGAAAATGGTTGGAGATTTGGATGCATGGTTTAAGAGATAAAACGTTTTGAATAGATAAAGTTACGAAAAAAGGGAAAACTCGCTGGTTACGACAAGTGGCATGTAAGCAGTGTGATACTTGCCGTAACTTGGAAAGATGAGAGTGAAAGAGTATTCCTTAGTTAGTGATTTCGATGTACAGGAGTTCCCCGCAATTACCAAGGACGAGGAGAATATTTAGCATTTGGACCTACAAGTTGGCCTCCTTATATAGTTGGGCTCAACTTTTTGATCAAATTCTGAATTGGGCTTGACTTTCTATCTGTTCTTACATTTCTGTTGTTCGTCTTTATATTCCCTCCGTTCTTGAAACAGAAGCCGCAACTGGTTCAGTAAAATAGTAGTAGTATATTTTTTGGGGACCGCTATGCGTCCGCCGGCGCCGGCTCGCGAGCCATTGGATTTGATACAATCGATCAGTCAAACGTCTTTCTCTATTTTGCAACAAAGGACTAGTTGCGGAAATATCTGCAACAACGGTTATGTTGTTTTTTTTCTTTGCAACATAGGTTGTATTGCGGGATTTTTTTGTAACATGGGTCGTGCCGCAGAAAAAAAATTGCCCTCGCTAGTGTGAGCCGCAATAGACAGACGCGTTTCTCTACTTTGCAGCAAAGGTCTTGTTGCGGAAAACATTTGCAACAGGGGTTATGTTGCATTTTCTTCTTTGCAACATAGGTTGTATTGCAGGATTTGTTTTTTGCAACATAGGTCGTGTTGCATGAAAAAATGCCCTCCCTTGTGCGAGCGGCAGCAGTATCTAGCCGCTGTCCGGTTTGCAACAAGGGGCTAGTTGCAAAATTCCTTTCTGAAACAATGAAACAGTTGCAGAAAGTGGGCACGGAGGGATTAGCTCCCCACAGTTGATTAAGAGTCCATCCGACGGACATAGGGACGGCGGACGTTCGCACAAAATCGATCGGTTGAAAGGAATCTTTTCCCATATTTTTTGCAAAAAAATTACTGTACGTATATGGCAAAAGCTAGTCGTTTTGCAACTCGAATGTCATGGCAGGAAAAAGAAACAGCTCAGTGTAACCTGCAAATATGTTTTGTGTTGATGAACTATTTTTTAAAAAATAGTGCAGACGCAGATGCTTAGACATATGGACATACACTTATCCCTATGAATGCACACACACACTAGGCCGATGGGAAAATGAAAAAAGAATTTCCTGAAAAAAATGATGGGACCTGGAAATGGAAAACAAACCTACTATAATATGATCCTCTTCTCGGGGATCATAATGTCAAGTTGCTTTCTTACTTGAAAGTTGTTGCGCGGTACTTGAAAGTACTAAATAGATAGGTGCTTGGGCCAGGTACAATTGAACGAAAAGAAGCAAACTCCCGTTATTTTAGGAGGTATGGGAGGGCGGAGACCGATCGAGAGAAGTGTCTTTTCTTGGCTATCCGGATTTATTGGATCATTCCTTCCCGTGACGCCTTTTCCCCATCCATCTCCTACGCTACGCATGGAGTTAGCATACCCCCATGAGCACCTGCGAAAAACTGAGTCGGCATATCATCTTGAGACTAACGAAACTGCCACAGGCGCCTTCGTAATCGATGAGAACGTCTACTTCCATGGAGCACCAATGCCAAAACCGGAACTTGAACTCTGGTGGACAGAGAATATCACTGTCCTCCTAATCATTCAACCACATATTGGTTCGCTCTTAAAGAACTATTTCGTCCATGGACTGAATACAACGTCTGGAGAAACAATCGCCGAAGTGCTTCAGAACAATTGGTTGGAGAAGCACTACAAAACTTGTTGCGGCTGCGTCACTTCACTTGAAAATATCTCAGTTTAGTGTTCACCGACACCCTGAAGCATCTCATGCATGCATACACATGAATTCCCAGGATCATTGGACATACTCCCTCCGTTTCTAAATATAAGTCTTTGAGAAGGTTTCACTATAGACCACATACGGAGTAAACTAAATGAATCTACACTCTAAAATGCATCTATATACATCCGTATGTGATTCATAATGAAATATCTAGAAAGATTTATATTTAGGAACGGAGGGAGCAGAAGATACATGCATCATGCATAGCCACAATGTTAAATTATTACATGCACCATGCATGCCCTACCCAAATGAACTCGAATGGGGCCCTCTCATTCGACCTACCCAATTGACACAACATAATGTGCTTCCTTAAGATGCACCCAATTGGTTAAGTTGACCATGCATGCATACTAGGAAATCACTTATTGCACGTGAGCAACCTACCTGTTTTTCTTCACCATCACCATCCATCTACTCCCTCCGTTCCTAAATATAAGTCTTTTTAGATATTCCACTCTCGACTACATACGGATTAAAATGAGTGAATCTACACTCTAAAATATGTCTATACACATCCATATGTAGTTTGTAGTGAAATATCTACAAAGACTTATATTTAGGAATGGAGCAGTAGTAGCTAGCAAGAGGCAGATCACATGTGATTTGGATCATACGTTTCCAATTCATACACCACTCGACTTTAATTTCGTTTCACGGGTTGGGTGGATGGCTGGCCAGGTAGGTCGATCAGCTCATAATAGTTCAGATCGAATCGAAGAAGCATTTATCCTTATTTGTTCATCGTGAAGATCACACTAGCTAGAGTGTGTGATGGAGATGTCGATCACATGCAGTTGTAGATATTTTAGGTAGGCTGGACGATTACTTTTTCTGTCCAAGATCGAGAAATATCAAGATGGATGGGCATGCATGCCTAGAGGGGGAGGGCCACATTATTTATAACGATGTAGATATTTTAGCTTCGGCGATTCATTTTTCTGTGCAAGGAAACCATCAAGAATGGATGTGCACCCATGCGTAGAGGGCCACTCGGGTTAACAATGCGTGGTTCAAAATAAAAAAGATAAGATAGGACCTCCTACAATCCCAATAAGGGCATGGTCAATGGGTAGCCTCAACGTGCTGCCCCACATGTCCACATAGGCTTGGAGCTAGGTTGGGACGAAGAGTTGTAGCTTCATACGGGAGCTAGTGTAGCCTGCCGAAGAGCCAACCTCTTCGAGTGTAAAAGCTGAGAGAAAGGAAGAAAGGAGAAGCTACACCGATGCATGCGAGGAGAGAGAGAGAGAGAGAGAGAGAGAGAGAGAGAGAGAGAGAGAGAGAGAGAGAGAGAGGAAAACTCTATGCATGTGAAGACAGAGATGTTGTAAGGTGGGTCTGCTATAGTGTTGCCTCGGTTAGCCAGAAATTTTCACAAACGCTGGTCTCGTTACCTTTTTTTATTACATTAAGAGCTGAGACAGTATTAGGGTGATGCTCCCGTGCTACATGCCCTAATAAAAGGTTGAAAGACATGCCAAATTGAAGACCATAACATACAGAGAGTGGAAAAGAAATGATCTATCAGAAAGCAATATTGCGATATGGTGATATTATTATGGGACCATGTAAGTATAGCTAAATTTAAGGCGAGTATTGATCGATCTATTGTTATCGTCTACCAGTGCTAGAAGTGGTACGTGCTTGAATTATACGACGTACATGGATCCCTCTGGGAGTACGGAAAAATGATGATCCATAAGTGATAATAATTACAATGATTTTGGAAAATACATTTATATTGTACACAGCTACCTCAAAAATTGCATCCACTCTAGACAATATATAAGGCATAACTCGTGGCTCGTCAAGATTTGATAACATCTATCAACTCTAATAGAATCTGAAAACAAAAAACCCAGCTTCTGAGCAGCTGACGCGTTGATGCCTTTTTGTCCCGGTTGGTGTTACCAACTGGGACTAAAGGCCCTCCTGCCTGGGCTCGCCGCAGCGGCCACGTGGAGCACCACTTGTCCTGGTTCGTAAGCGAACCGGGACTAAAGGTGTTGGGCTTTAGTCCCGACCCTTTAGTCCCAGTTCCAGAACCGGGGCTAACGGGCCTCTGGAACTGGGACAAATGGGCCGTTTTCCACTAGTGGTGTTTAGCTTGAATGTCCTTGAAACTAGGAAAGATACACGAGTTATGGATGTGTTACAAATTTGAGCCGTGGAAGTATTGAACTTTTCAATTAATATAAGTCAAACCGTAGTAATATTAACATATAGATGGCTTGTGATCCATGTAGCTAACAGAAAGAGTATGCAAAATTTATTGTCGAAGAGGGCTATCTATTGAAGCAGCAAAAATCATGGCCAGTTCTACATTCTTGACCACTCCATCCTTTGGAAGGTCTTTGTTAGCAGAAATAAATAGAAAATATTTGAGCGCATGTCGTAACTGAGTAGTATGGGTAATATAAAACAATGTTTGAGCGTCATGCCTGACTAATATAAAACAATGTTAACTGAGTAGTATGGATAGTTCAACAAAGAACAAAAGTAAATATAATGGCAACAGAAAAATCACTCGCTAAATTCATATTATATCAGTTCACACATGTACAAAATACAACACCTGAGAGCACATTCAAATACCAGAGGAAGAACCGATTGGCTAAAGGACAGAAGTATTGATGCAACTTTCAGATTGATATTAAATAATAATTTCAGAGTAGACAACCGATGGTGAATATTTCAAGCTGATATGTAGCCAGTGTCTGTAAATAACTTACCAAGAGAACCTATTTTTGTTGCTATCTGGGAACTTAAAACTATAGTACACAGGGACAGAGAGCGTACCTAGGTCATGTAGAAGAGGAGACCTGGTAGTTAAAGTGTATGTGCTCTTTCATAAAGAACCTAGGTAAGAGGAAAGATATTGCCGCCGCTGGTGACGGGAGATCCGGATTCCATGCTCAGAGGAGTCACTGGGAGATGTGGTCGATCAACACATCATAGTATCATCGACGTAAGGGGCAGAAGGCTCAATAGGAGCAAACACATGTTTCTCAAGATCAGCGTTGCAGCCCGCATATAATGCAAGGAAGGAGAAGTTTAGGTCAGCAGTGGATTCGTCAGTTCATCAAGCTTGAGGAGGGGGCGGAGGTTCCCGGCCGAGAGATATTTATTTTAGAAAATGCAACGAGGGAGAGATTTGTCAGTTCAATAGAGATATTTGTTACGGAGATGTATGTTTTTTTACCTAAGAGAGATTTTCTGTTATGAGAGAGGCGTGAAATCAGGGGATGGTCGGCCTATTACTCTCGTCTAGTTTTCGGCATGTACATTAACTCCCTTGGACCTTTTCGTCATAGAACTTCAACATAGAATTATATGATTAAATCAACATCGTAATAACTCAGTCCCACCAGATTAACAGCTCATATTTATTAATTAACATTGGAATTTCTAGGGAGTCCAGAATTAGTATAGGTATAGATTTATCATATATTAAGTGAGTTCATGCAAAACACAGGGTGTCCCATGCTTTTATCTCCCAGCTTGAGCAGAAGACAGTCACATCCACCTTTTTAACTACCTTACACTATCTTCATCTTCACAATTCTCTCACTCTCGCTCAACGTGATCCTTTTTCCAAGTCCAGTCGGTCAAGGTGCCTATGTCACTCGTCTCTCCCACGCATATTTTCCGTTTCTGATTCATTTTTCTGTTAAAGCACCACTCCCTTGCCCTCTTGGTATAGCTCTTAATAAAAAATTATATATTACCAAAAATTTAAAGATATTTTTATACAAAAAATTATACATTTTAAAATTTAGTTTTTCATATTATAAACTTAACGGGCATAATTTTTTATTACTTAGTTGAGATAACTAACCGCATGAAAAAGTACTAAAATATTACTGCCTCTATATCAGAATATAAGACATTTTTTTGGTACTCTAAAAAAAGTCTTATATTTTGGTAAAGGGGGAGTAATTAAAGTATTACGCGTCATATATGTAGCTATAATGTGTATAAGTGAATCTTCTAAATTTTAATTATTGTTTTAACAAATGCCTTCTTTGAATAAGTTTTTGAAGACTGCATAAATTATTGTGTATACACTTGTGTTCGTGTAAATTCTGATATCTTTAGATGTGATGGTAGTGATCTCAAAAAATATCTAATATTGTCCCCCAAAAAGTTGTTAATAGTGGGGTCAGTTTCTTTTGAAATTGTGGGCTGGGATTAATATCGTGTCTCTGTATTTTTCTCTCATGTTTTTCATTTTTATTCCTTCTGTGCCCATAAAATATACTTTATACAAGAAAAAGTGATCTATGTATCTGACAATAGCTTTGCAGTTCGAATGCTATCGTGAAAAAAAAACACCTCAATGCACGTTACTTGTTAAGTCTGTTGTCTGATAATGAAATTATGCTCATTCATGCATGCGTCAAACATGCTGGTGGAGAACAACTGTCGAAGTGTAAATGCATGCCCTTCCAAACCCGTTCAAGCCGAGTCACGTCACTTGAAAATATCTAAGCATCTTTTGTTTTTGTTTGAACTCAGCGAGAGATAAAACAATAGCGATGTAAAAGTAAATAGTTGTCTTCTTTATTGACGATGTGATTAAATATATATACAGTTTGAGGGGATGCCATTGGAGAGGTGTCTGTACAGAGAGACGCCTGTCCGGTGAACCGACGCGACGGGCCTGTGGTTCGAGAAAGTAGGGATTAATCCCTTAATTAATTAATCCTAACAATCCCCCTAATCACCGCTTTATCTTGTTAGTAGACATCATCTTGGAAAGCTCCTCGAAAAACCCCATGGGAAAAATATGAGGAGTATAGTGTTTGATATGTTGCCAAAACTCCTTCAAACCTGGTGGAAAAAATAAGGAGAAAGTGATGCAACATATAATGGTTATTGTCTCTTTCAACTCAATATGAGAAAACTCGTAGAATCAAGAGGACAATAAATATGTCGTATATACTTTCCTAAAAACCTCGGTGGGGAAAAAGGGAAGTATGACATATGATCTTGTGTTGATATTACCTCATTAAAAACCTTGATGAGAACCTGTAAATGTAAATTCGTGAAGGAAAAAAAGAGTACAATATGATGCATTGAACATGAACAATTCAGGAAGATACTCCCCCTGATACTTGCAAACCTCGATGTTGTCCAATACCAATTCCATGGACATGTTTTGGAATGTTGTAGTTGGTAGAGACTTCATGAATAAATCGGCAAGATTGTCGCATGATTTGACTTGCAAGATGGGCAATATAGTGATATTGTTTATTATGTAACATGTTTGCATCCGGGCAACACAAGCAACATTATCTTAGAGATAATGGTTGATGGATGTAGCCATGTCTATTTTGAAGACTTTCATGGGATGGCTACCACACCTAGTAGGAACACAAAGCTTGTCTACGATCTCACATGGTAGGGATCTAATCGATTTATCCAATGATATTGGAGCCCAGATTTCTCTAAAACTGAAAAACTAGGAAAAGATATTTGATGCCTTGGAGATATCGGAAGATATTCTTGAGCGCCAACCAATTATGTGTGGTGGGTCCAATGACACTAGGATATGGAACTTTATGTTCCAATATTGCATTCCCATCAACTCATGGTTTTAATGGATCTTTCTCTACGTCTAGAGAACGAAGTCATGCGAGTTATGGATGGAAAAGATTTGTCCACAATGAATTTATCCAATATATTTTGGATATGGACAACATATATAGTGTACCATAGTGTATGAGTGAAGGCACTCACGGTTTTACTCAATCCTTCATCTCAAAATCCATCATTAAGATGATCATGTGCTTCATCCTTGCAGGAGTTAACCCTGTGTATGACAAACATGCATAGGTAATCATCATTGTAGGAGTAATCCTTGTATACAAGGAACATATTACGTCGGTTGTACCGAGATGTACCGACAACAATAAGCCGTATGGTGGCTTACTGATTTTTACACAATGTATGTTGCGTTTTTCATTTCAATTCAAAGTGAGATTCCATCGGGAACCATCTTTGTTTGAACCTAGTGATCCACATGGATATGTAATCACTACATCTACCAACTTCATAGAGAGATGATTTTGTACTGCCAATGATATAAGTTATCGGAAAGAGATTCCACCTTTGGAGAATAGTTGGGTATCTGCGTGAACCCTTGTGCTACAATGCTTGCTCAATGTTTCACCACCTCGTTGTTCTCATTCTATTTTCAGAAGAAAACTGGTGTAGGTACTTCTTATGTGAATACCTTCCCTTGGTTGAGCAAGATTATTTCTACCTAGATTGTACCCTTTGCTTGAATCCGGTCCAAGTGTTGTTCACACTTTGCCATGGCCATGGTCTTTGGATCTGAATCATTTGAAAGGTTTTTGCAATCTAGTTGAGAAATGTATGTCAACAATTGTAGTCTTCCGGTTATATGTTTCTCCAGAATCTATATATCAATATATAGTTGATGGAAATATCCTTACCCATGGTGACTGCTCGCGATTTTCCAATGCGACTAAGTCGAGTATTCCAATGTCCCAGCCATTGTATGCACTATGACCTGGGTTGCTGGAGGTTTCCCATCCACTGGGTGTATACAACCCATTAGATGTCTGGCAACGTGAAGTTGACTTGCATTTACTGATTCAGAGGTCCTGATATCCTTGTCCACGAGAAGCAGAATCCTGATGTACTCTTGCCGTACTTCTACCCCTGTTGCTTTGAACGCGGAGTTGAGTGATTTTTGTTGGTACTGTTGGGGATCGTAGCAGAAATTTAAAATTTTCTATGCATCACCAAGATCGATCTATGGAGTTTACTAGCAACGAGAGGGAAGGAGTGCATCTACATACCCTTGTAGATCGCGAGCGGAAGCGTTCAAGTGAACGGGGTTGATGGAGTCGTACTCGTCGTGATCCAAATCACCGATGACCGAGCGCCGAACGGACGGCACCTCTGCGTTCATCACACATACGGAGCAGCGACGTCTCCACCTTCTTGATCCAGCAAGGGGGAAGGAGAGGTTGATGGAGATCCAGCAGCACGACGGCGTGGTGGTGGAAGTAGCGGGGATCCCGGCAGGGCTTCGCCAAGCACAAGCGGGAAAGAGAGGTGTCATGGGAGGGAGAGGGAGGCGCCAGGGGCTAGGGTACTGCTGCCCTCCCTCCCCCCACTATTTATAGGGGTCCTGGGGGGGGCGCCGGCCCCTGGAGATCCCATCTGAGGGGGGGGGGGGCGGCGGCCAAGGGGGGTGGCTTGCCCCCCAAGCCAAGTGGGGCGCCCCCCACCCCTAGGGTTTCCAACCCTAGGCGCAGGGGGAGGCCCAAGGGGGGCGCCCCAGCCCACCAGTGGCTGGTTCCCCTCCCCACTTCAGCCCATGGGGCCCTCCGGGACAGGTGGCCCCACCCGGTGGACCCCCGGGACCCTTCCGGTGGTCCCGGTACAATACCGATAACCCCCGAAACTTTCCCGGTGGCCGAAACTGGACTTCCTATATATAATTCTTCACCTCCGGACCATTCCGGAACTCCTCGTGATGTCATGGATCTCATCCGGGACTCAAAACAACTTTCGGGTTTCCGCATACTAATATCTCTACAACCCTAGCGTCACCGAACCTTAAGTGTGTAGACCCTACGGGTTCGGGAGACATGCAGACATGACCGAGACGACTCTCCGGTCAATAACCAACAGCGGGATCTGGATACCCATGTTGGCTCCCACATGTTCCACGATGATCTCATCGGATGAACCACGATGTCTAGGATTCAATCAATCCCGTATACAATTCCCTTTGTCAATCGGTACGTTACTTGCCCGAGATTCGATCGTCGGTATCCCAATACCTCGTTCAATCTCGTTACCGGCAAGTCACTTTACTCGTACCGTAATGCATGATCCCGTGACCAGACACTTGGTCACATTGAGCTCATTATGCTGATGCATTACCGAGTGGGCCCAGAGATACCTCTCCGTCATACGGAGTGACAAATCCCAGTCTCGATCCGTGCCAACCCAACGGACACTTTCGGAGATACCCGTAGTGCACCTTTATAGTCATCCAGTTACGTTGTGACGTTTGGTACACCCAAAGCACTCCTACGGCATCCGGGAGTTGCACGATCTCATGGTCTAAGGAAATGATACTTGACATTGGAAAAGCTCTAGCAAACGAACTACACGATCTTTTGTGCTATGCTTAGGATTGGGTCTTGTCCATCACATCATTCTCCTAATGATGTGATCCCGTTATCAATGACATCCAATGTCCGTAGTCAGGAAACCATGACTATCTGTTGATCAACGAGCTAGTCAACTAGAGGCTTACTAGGGACACGTTGTGGTCTATGTATTCACACATGTATTACGATTTCCGGATAACACAATTATAGCATGAACAATAGACAATTATCATGAACAAGGAAATATAATAATAACCATTTTATTATTGCCTCTAGGGCATATTTCCAACAGTCTCCCACTTGCACTAGAGTTAATAATCTAGTTACATTGTGATGAATCGAACACCCATAGAGTTCTGGTGTTGATCATGTTTTGCTCTAGGGAGAGGTTTAGTCAACGGATCTGCTACATTCAGGTCCGTATGTACTTTACAAATATCTATGTCTCCATTTTGAACACTTTCACGAATGGAGTTGAAGCGACGCTTGATATGCCTGGTCTTCGTGTGAAACCTGGGCTCCTTGGCAAGGGCAATAGCTCCAGTGTTGTCACAGAAGAGAGTCATCGGGCCCGACGCATTGGGAATCACCCCTAGGTCAGTAATGATCTCCTTCATCCAGATTGCTTCTTGTGCTGCCTCCGAGGCCGCCATGTACTCCGCTTCACATGTAGATCCCGCCATGACGCTTTGCTTGCAACTGCACCAGCTTACTGCCCCTCCATTCAAAATATACACGTATCCGGTTTGTGACTTAGAGTCATCTAGATCTGTGTCGAAGCTAGCGTCGACGTAACCCTTTACGACGCCTCTTCGTCACCTCCATATACGAGAAACATATCCTTAGTCCTTTTCAGGTACTTCAGGATATTCTTGACCGCTGTCCAGTGTTCCATGCCGGGATTACTTTGGTACCTTCCTACCAAACTTACGGCAAGGTTTACATCAGGTCTGGTACACAGCATGGCATACATAATAGACCCTATGGCTGAGGCATAGGGGATGACACTCATCTTTTCTCTATCTTCTGCCGTGGTCGGGCATTGAGCCGTGCTCAATTGCACACCTTGCAATACAGGCAAGAACACCTTCTTGGACTGATCCATATTGAACTTCTTCAATATCTTGTCAAGGTACGTACTCTGTGAAAGACCAATGAGGCGTCTTGATCTATCTCTATAGATCTTGATGCCTAATATATAAGCAGCTTCTCCAAGGTCCTTCATTGAAAAACACTTATTCAAGTAGGCCTTTATACTTTCCAAGAATTCTATATCATTTCCCATCAATAGTATGTCATCCACATATAATAAGAGAAATGCTACAGAGCTCCCACTCACTTTCTTGTAAACACAGGCTTCTCCATAAGTCTGTGTAAACCCAAACGCTTTGATCATCTCATCAAATCGAATGTTCCAACTCCGAGATGCTTGCACCAGCCCATAGATGGAGCGTTGGAGCTTGCATACCTTGTTAGCATTTTTAGGATCGACAAAACCTTCCGGCTGCATCAAATACAATTCTTCCTTAAGAAAGCCATTAAGGAATGCCGTTTTGACGTCCATTTGCCATATCTCATAATCATAGAATGCGGCAATTGCTAACATGATTCGGACGGACTTCAGCTTCGCTACGGGTGAGAAAGTCTCATCGTAGTCAACCCCTTGAACTTGTCGATAACCCTTAGCGACAAGTCGAGCCTTATAGATGGTTACGTTACCATCCGCGTCTGTCTTCTTCTTAAAGATCCATTTATTTTCTATGGCTCGCCGATCATCAGGCAAGTCAGTCAAAGTCCATACTTCGTTTTCATACATGGATCCTATCTCGGATTGCATGGCTTCAAGCCATTTGTTGGAATCCGGGCCTGCTATCGCTTCTTCATAGTTCGAAGGTTCACCGTTGTCTAACAACATGATTTCCATGACAGGGTTGCCGTACCACTCTAGTGCGGAACGTGTCCTTGTGGACCCACGAAGTTCAGCAGTAACTTGATCCGAAGCTTCATGATCATCATCATTAACTTCCTCCCCAGTCGGTGTAGGCACCACAGGAACATCTTCCCGCACTGCGCTACTCTCCGGTTCGGAAGGGGTGACTATCACCTCATCAAGTTCCACTTTCCTCCCACTTATTTCTTTCGAGAGAAACTCTTTCTCCAGAAAGGACCCGTTCTTTGCAACAAAGATTTTGCCTTCGGATCTGAGGTAGAAGGTATACCCAATGGTTTCCTTAGGGTATCCTATGAAGACGCATTTTTCCGACTTGGGTTCGAGCTTTTCAGGTTGAAGTTTCTTGACATAAGCATCGCATCCCCAAACTTTTAGAAACGACAGCTTAGGTTTCTTCCCAAACCATAATTCATACGGTGTCGTCTCAACGGATTTCGACGGAGCCCTATTTAAAGTGAATGCGGCAGTCTCTAAAGCATAGCCCCAAAATGAGAGCGGTAGATCGGTAAGAGACATCATAGATCGCACCATATCCAATAGAATGCGATTACGACGTTCGGACACACCATTTCGCTGAGGTGTTCCAGGCGGCGTGAGTTGTGAAACTATTCCACATTTCCTTAAGTGTGTGCCAAATTTGTGACTTAAATATTCCCCTCCACGATCTGATCGTAGGAACTTTATTTTCCTGTCACGTTGATTCTCAACCTCACTCTAAAATTCCTTGAACTTTTCAAAGGTTTCAGACTTGTGTTTCATTAGGTAGACATACCCATATCTACTCAAGTCATCAGTGAGAGTGAGAACATAACGATAGCCTCCGCGAGCCTCAACACTCATTGGACCGCACACATCAGTATGTATGATTTCTAATAAGTTGGTTGCTCGCTCCATTGTTCCGGAGAACGGAGTCTTGGTCATTTTGCCCATGAGGCATGGTTCGCATGTGTCAAATGATTCATAATCGAGAGACTCTAAAAGTCCATCAGCATGGAGCTTCTTCATGCGCTTGACATCAATGTGACCAAGGCGGCAGTGCCACAAGTATCTGGGACTATCGTTATCAACTTTACATCTTTTGGTATTCACACTATGAATATGTGTAACATCACGTTCGAGATTCATTAAGAATAAACCATTAACCAGCAGGGCATGACCATAAAACATATCTCTCATATAAATAGAACAACCATTATTCTCGGATTTAAATGAGTAGCCATCTCGAATTAAACGAGATCCTGATACAATGTTCATGCTCAAAGCTGGCACTAAATAACAATTATTGAGGTTTAAAACTAATCCCATAGGTAAATGTAGAGGTAGCGTGCCGACGGCGATCACATCGACCTTGGAACCATTCCCGACGCGCATCGTCACCTCGTCCTTCGCCAGTCTCCGCTTATTCCGCAGCTCCTGTTTTGAGTTACAAATATGAGCAACCGCACCGGTATCAAATACCCAGGAGCTACTACGAGTACTGGTAAGGTACACATCAATTACATGTATATCACATATACCTTTGGTGTTGTCGGCCTTCTTGTCCGCTAAGTATTTGGGGCAGTTCCGCTTCTAGTGACCACTTCCCTTGCAATAAAAGCACTCAGTCTCAGGCTTGGGTCCATTCTTTGACTTCTTCCCGGCAACTGGCTTACCAGGCGCGGCAACTCCCTTGCCGTCCTTCTTGAAGTTCTTCTTACCCTTGCCTTTCTTGAACTTAGTGGTTTTATTCACCATCAACACTTGATGTTCCTTTTTGATCTCCACCTCCGCTGATTCAGCATTGAATATACCTCAGGAATGGTCTTTTCCATCCCCTGCATATTGAAGTTCATCACAAAGCTCTTGTAGCTTGGTGGAAGCGACTGAAGGATTCTTTCAATGACCGCGTCATCCGGGAGATTAACTCCCAGCTGAGACAAGCGGTTGTGTAACCCAGACATTTTGAGTATGTGCTCACTGACAGAACTATTTTCCTCCATTTTACAACTGAAGAACTTGTCGGGGACTTCATATCTCTCGACCCGGGCATGAGCTTGGAAAACCATTTTCAGCTCTTCGAACATCTCATATGCTCCATGTTTCTCAAAATGCTTTTGGAGCCCCGGTTCTAAGCTGTAAAGCATGCCGCACTGAACGAGGGAGTAATAATTAGCACGTGATTGCCAAGCGTTCATAACGTCTTGGTTCTCTGGGATGGGTGCTTCACCTAGCGGTGCTTCTAGGACATAATCTTTCTTGGCAGCTATGAGGATGATCCTCAGGTTCCGGACCCAGTCCGTATAGTTGCTGCCATAATCTTTCAGCTTGGTTTTCTCTAGGAACGCGTTGAAGTTGAGGGCAACGTGGGCCATTTGATCTACAAGAAATATTGTAAAGATTTTAGACTAAGTTCATGATAATTAAGTTCATCTAATCAAATTATTCAATGAACTCCCACTCAGATAGACATCCCTCTAGTCATCTAAGTGAAACATGATCCGAGTCAACTAGGCCGTGTCCGATCATCACGTGAGACGGACTAGTCAAGATCGGTGAACATCTTCATGTTGATCGTATCTTCTATACGACTCATGCTCGACCTTTCGGTCTTCCGTGTTCCGAGGCCATGTATGTACATGCTAGGCTCTTCAAGTCAACCTAAGTGTATTGCGTGTGTTCCGAGGCCATGTCTCTACATGCTAGGCTCGTCAACACCCGTTGTATTCGAACATTAGAATCTATCACACCCGATCATCACGTGGTGCTTCGAAACAACAAACCTTCGCAACGGTGCACAGTTAGGGGGAACACTTTCTTGAAATTATTATAAGGGATCATCTTACTTACTACCGTCGTTCTAAGCAAATAAGATGTAAAACATGATAAACATCACATGCAATCAAATAGTGACATGATATGGCCAATATCATTTTGCTCCTTTGATCTCCATCTTCGGGGCGCCATGATCATCCTCGTCACCGGCATGACACCATGATCTCCATCATCATGATCTCCATCATTGTGTCTTCATGAAGTTGTCACGCCAACGATTACTTCTACTTACATGGCTAACGTGTTTAGCAATAAAGTAAAGTAATTTACATGGCGTTATTCAATGACACGCAGGTCATACAAAAAATAAAGACAACTCCTATGGCTCCTGCCGGTTGTCATACTCATCGACATGCAAGTCGTGATTCCTATTACAAGAACATGATCAATCTCATACATCACATATATCATTCATCACATCTCCTGGCCATATCACATCACAAAGCACATGCTGCAAAAACAAGTTAGACGTCCTCTAATTGTTGTTGCATGTTTTTACGTGGCTTCTATAGGTTTCTAGCAAGAACGTTTCTTACCTACGTAAAACCACAACGTGATATGCCAATTTCTATTTACCCTTCATAAGGACCCTTTTCATCGAATACGTTCCGACTAAAGTGGGAGAGACAGACACCCGCTAGCCACCTTATGCAACTAGTGCATGTCAGTCGGTGGAACCTGTCTCACGTAAGCGTACGTGTAAGGTCGGTCCGGGCCGCTTCATCCCACAATACCGCCGAAACAAGATAAGACTAGTAGTGGCAAGAAAAATTGACAATATCTACGCCCACAACTGCTATGTGTTCTACTCGTGCATAGTAACTACGCATAGGCCTGGCTCATGATGCCACTGTTGGGGATCGTAGCAGAAATTTAAAATTTTCTATGCATCACCAAGATCAATCTATTGAGTTTACTAGCAACGAGAGGGAAGGAGTGCATCTACATACCCTTGTAGATCGCGAGCGGAAGCATTCAAGTGAACGGGGTTGATGGAGTCGTACTCGTCGTGATCCAAATCACCGATGACCGAGCGCCGAACGGACGGCACCTCCGCGTTCAACACACGTACGGAGCAGCGACGTCTCCTCCTTCTTGATCCAGCAAGGGGGAAGGAGAGGTTGATGGAGATCCAGCAGCACGACGGCGTGGTGGTGGAAGTAGCGGGGATCCCGGCAGGGCTTCGCCAAGCACAACCGGGAGAGAGAGGTGTCACGGGAGGGAGAGGGAGGCGCCAGGGGCTAGGGTACTGCTGCCCTCCCTCCCCCCACTATTTATAGGGGTCCTGGGGGGGGGGGGCGCCGGCCCCTGGAGATCCTATCTGAGGGGGGGGGCGGCGGCCAAGGGGGGTGGCTGGCCCCCCAAGCCAAGTGGGGCGCCCCCCACCCCTAGGGTTTCCAACCCTAGGCGCAGGGGGAGGCCCAAGGGGGGCGTCCCAGCCCACTAGTGGCTGGTTCCCCTCCCAAATTCAGCCCATGGGGCCCTCCGGGACAGGTGGCCCCACCCGGTGGACCCCCGGGACCCTTCCGGTGGTCCCGGTACAATACCGATAACCCCCGAAACTTTCCCGGTGGCCGAAACTGGACTTCCTATATATAATTCTTCACCTCCGGACCATTCCGGAACTCCTCGTGACGTCCGGGATCTCATCCGGGACTCCGAACAACTTTCGGGTTTCCGCATACTAATATCTCTACAACCCTAGCGTCACCGAACCTTAAGTATGTAGACCCTACGGGTTCGGGAGACATGCAGACATGACCGAGACGACTCTCCGGTCAATAACCAACCGCGGGATCTGGATACCCATGTTGGCTCCCACATGTTCCACGATGATCTCATCGAATGAACCACGATGTCGAGGATTCAATCAATCCCGTATACAATTCCCTTTGTCAATCGGTACGTTACTTGCCCGAGATTCGATCATCGGTATCCCAATACCTCGTTCAATCTCGTTACCGGCAAGTCACTTTACTCGTACCGTAATGCATGATCCCGTGACCAGACACTTGGTCACATTGAGCTCATTATGATGATGCATTACGGAGTGGGCCCAGAGATACCTCTCCGTCATACGGAGTGACAAATCTCAGTCTCGATCCGTGCCAACCCAACAGACACTTTTGGAGATACCCGTAGTGCACCTTTATAGTCACCCAGTTACGTTGTGACGTTTGGTACACCCAAAGCACTCCTACGGCATCCAAGAGTTGCACGATCTCATGGTCTAAGGAAATGATACTTGACATTGGAAAAGCTCTAGCAAACGAACTACACGATCTTTTGTGCTATGCTTAGGATTGGGTCTTGTCCATCACATCATTCTCCTAATGATGTGATTCCATTATCAATGACATCCAATGTCCATAGTCAGGAAACCATGACTATCTGTTGATCAACGAGCTAGTCAACTAGAGACTTACTAGGGACACGTTGTGGTCTATGTACTCACACATGTATTACGATTTCCGGATAACACAATTATAGCATGAACAATAGACAATTATCATGAACAAGGAAATATAATAATAACCATTTTATTATTGCCTCTAGGGCATATTTCCAACAGGTACCTCCACTCTTTCAGGCATATTTTTGCAGGATTGTAGGATTGTGTGACACATTTATATTCAGTAAATGAATTTGGCAGATTATTTGCAATGTGTTGCAAATCTTCTGAATGCATGGTTCAGATCTTTGAGTACGTGGACCTGAGGCAGAAATGTGTTGAACATTCCCATAATTTCCGGGCATTCTATATGGTACTCTAACTCCCCCCTAATGCCTGGAAATGTTCCTTGTTGAATCAGCATACCGGCCTTGAATAACTCCCCATATGAGGGCCTTGAGGTATTGACGAAAATATAGTTATTCCTCACATAGATCCCAACTATATGCTAAGGGGCCAATGATGTATGTCGGGGTGGTGATATCAGTGTGTAACCGAATTACCATAGATGGGAAATACTTGGTAGATCTCCACGTGTCAAAGATAGAGGGGAATAATATTATGCAGTTTGGTCATGAGTGTGTAAAACTGCATGACTCCAACGTAAAATTGGTAAGTTGCAATTCCAAAGCAGTGTTAATGCAATGAGCTTAATTCTTTGGATAAAGGATTCTACGAAACCATTTTGAGCCTAGACATATTGGACAAAGTGCTAAACTTCAATCCTAGGGCCATCGTAAAGGCACACAAGGAGAATTCTACAATGTTGTTTATTCAATTTTCTTGAAATCAATGGCCAGGATAATATGCCAATGGTTTTTGTGTGGATAAAGCACACTTGAGACCATCATGTAGATGTGTCTTTTAAAAACCATGGAGTGCCCCAATAGTCTAGGCAATGGATGGGACGATCCACTTACCTCGACTTGATGCATTCAAGGAGTCCGAGTGGTTCAGCGTAGACATTAAGGTGTGCGAGCCTTAAAATTAGCTTCCCCGCGTCACAAGTAGTGCACATAAAATCCAAATATTGTTAGAATTTAGCATCATGATAATCAATCATAAACCAATGGAATTGCTGATAGTTTCGATTTCAACCCAATGTCTGGATGACCAAGGTGAGAATACCAAGTTTGTCATGCAACAGGCATTATGGAAAATTATCTTGTGTGCAACATATGCTACGGGTTTTATAGTATGTGTGGTACAATCCTGATGATACATAGAGAATGTGCCATATCCGTTGCATATAGTAAAGGGAATATTCTTCTTTGTTTTCATCATAAGTTTCACTATGAAAATTATTTTGATGGATATCTCTATAGTTTAGTAGGGCACGAGTTGTCCCAGACACGATAAAGCATCCTTAATTCTACTCGAGTACCCATTGGGATAGTAAATATGACTCGAGTTGAGCCAACATTACAACATCGCGTCTAGCGATAGTTAAATATCTCATTTTCTCTCAGCAAGAGTGGAAACATTTCACTTCCCTGAGTATACAGTTCGTGGTGCATATGTCCACAAGGCACATATCATCTTTCATCAGATTGACCCTGTAGAAATCTATATATAGACTTGAAGATTCTCAATATGAAAATCACTGTTAAATATATAGAACACATACAAATGTATATGTACCAAAGTGCGGATACAATATATGATGACAACAATACTTATGTAGTTATTACAACATCAGAAATCGACATAAATTTTATTAATCACTCAGGAGATTGAGAGACTAGACCAAGTCTTCAAACATGTCGATTGAGGCATATTCAATCATCATGTTCTCCGTGCCCACAGGGTCCGTCACCGCTGGTGATGTCGGGTTGAACGTTGAAGTTGGATTCAAACATTTTCCCTTGAGGTCCTTTGCATCCCAGGGATTGCTAATACAGAATAATCAGATGCAGAAATCTGGATCGATATATATATAATGCCTTATGATGTAGTGTAAGGCAACATATTTATTCTGTTAATGGTGTGGCTCCAACCGGAGGTGAATCCTACGTTCTTGAGCCGTGGTAGAGAGAGTGGCAGTTGCCAAAGCAACTGCCTGCGGTTAGAGAAAGCAGGATTAATCCCTTAATTAATTAATCCTAACAGTTTTCACCGAGACCCCAAGCATCTCATGCATGCATATTGCATAGGAACTGACTGAATCATTAAGCATGAGAAGATGCATGTAAAGGCACAATAGTAAACTAAATGTTGCATGCCTTAGAGCATCTATAGTCAAACTTGGTAAATCCAGCCCCTCAAACGTCCGCGAATAAGCCCGGGCACGTCCACGGGCACTTACCGGGCACCCCCTCAAATCGCGTCGTCTACATCCATGTATCTCATATTCGAAACCTATATCCATACTAAATTATGCAACGTCGATCAAACTACGTAGATTAGCTACCGGACATAGAATCAGACATAGGATATCACAACGGATCACCAAAAGATCATGAACGGTTGTTCAAAGGTCCACCAAAGTTCACATAAACGACCGAAAACTTTATACTACATCTAAAACTTGAATTGAAATTAAACTTCACCACTTCCGGGCCGGCCCTTTACCCTTCTAGTCGCCGGCGCAGCTGTAGCCATCGGCGGCCGGTGGAGGATCATCCGATTCGTCGTACAAGGAGCCGTGGTCGTCATACGAGGAGGAGGAGACGATGACGAGGCCCTTCAGGCGCTGGACGGCCCAGTCTTGTTGGCGCCTGAGCTTGGCCAACCGAGCCGCCTCCGTCGCCTTCTCCTTCGCCTCCCGCTCGGACTGCTCGATGGCAAGCCGGAGAGCCTTCGCGTTCTTTCGACGGAACCATCGAGTGTCCGTCTCCGCTGTCGTAAGCGATTGGCGGTAGACCCACGCGAGGAGCGGCTCGTCCTCGTTGGGCTTCGCCGGTAACCCGCGACGGTGGCGGACAGAGCTCTCAGTTGCATCCCTCTACCTTGCCCGCTGCCTCTCGCGGCGGGCGGCGCGCGCCTCCGACTCCGGCGTGCCTATCCGGGCCTGTGGGGCGGGCACAACCACCCAGAGCTGCTCATGCGGGGGAGCAGTAGCCGGGGCGGGGGCAGGGGACAGGGGATGATGTGGGGTCGGGGTGGACTACGCAGCCCTCGCGGAGCTACGCGCAGGCCGGGAGGAGGTAGCGCCGGCGTGCTCGCTGCGCTGGCCGGGGAGAGGCGAGGGAGCCGATCTAGAACTGCCCCCATGTCCACCTTGGAACTCTCGAGGGCAATGCAGAGGGCGAGCTCCTCGTCGATGTCCACGTCGGAGTCGGAGCGGCTGCCAGCGCTCGACATGGTCGCTGGAGTCGCCGGAGCTGCCGGATGGATCGAATCGAATTGGAGAAGAAGAGACAGAGCGAGAGCGGAGTGAGCTAGGGTTTCCGGATTGGGGATATATGTGGGGACGGCGTGGGGTCAAGGTGGACCGGACCGACATGGCGGGTGTGTCCGGATGCGTCCATATCCGCCCCATATTTGGACTGGATATGAGAAGTGCCGGACAGCCTGGGCATTTGAGGCTTGTTTGAGGCGCCGATCTGGGTTAAAAAATCGTGACCGGGCGCGGAACCCAAGCATTTGAGACCGATTTGGGGCGCCCGGCTGTAGATGCTCTTATACCCAAATGAACTCGAAATGGGGTCCTCTCATTCGACCTACCCAACTAGACTACATAATGTGCTTCCTTCAAATCCACCCAATTAATTAAGTTGACCGTGCATTCATGCATATGAGCAATCTATTTTTTTTTCTCTTCCTCATTACCATCGATCTAGCTAGCTAGAGGCAGATCACATGTGACTTTTATCATACGTGGGACACGTCAAATTCAGAGCACCATTCGTCTTTAATTTCATTTCACGGGTGGATGGCCGGGTAGGTCGATCGATCAGCTCATAATAGTTCAGATTGAATTGAAAGAAGCATTCACCCATAAAGCGCAAGGCGTTTCCCATATTCATCCATTATGAAAATCACGCCGAGCTACAGTGTATGTGATGGAGATGTCGACCAGATGCTGTTCTAGATATTTTAGCTTGCTTGCAGGATTAGTTTTCTGTCCAAGATCGGAAAACCATCGGGATATTTTAGCTTATAGGGCTGCACTGGTTAAGCATGTAGATATTTTAGCTTGTGTGGTTAATTCTTCTGTCCTAGGAAACCATCAAGAATTGATGGGCACCTATTGTTAGAGGGCCACACTGGTCAGACAATGCAGGCCTCCTACTTAAAGTACTAATAGAAGGTCGAATACAACGCCGACTGGAAAATAAAATGATCAATCAGAAAGCAATATTTTGATATGGTGATCTCTTATGGGGGACCATGTACGTATAGCTAAATTGAAGGTGACAATTGATCGATCTGTTACTATCATATGCCGGAGTTATTGCCGATCTTCATCTGTGCTGGCGGTGTTGCGTTATACTGCTAAAGTGCATTTTATATCTAACAATCATCCAGGAAAACAGTACCTAGTACAAAGAAAATACAGCAAGACGCAAAATGGAAAAGATAAAATTATTACATCGAAATTCATATTGGCCGTTTTCTTCCTTCGACTAGGCGTCGCTCATCACCCCAAAAAAGAAACACTAAGTTAAAAAAAAAAACATCCGGAACACACGAGATATTTGACCTGGCGCTCCTGTGACAAGATCCGGCCACCCGGATCCCAATGATTGCCCGGCCAACTGCCATGTCGATCGTCGGGGCAGCAGACTTTGGATGTCACTAACTGGCTTGGGTCTTTCTGGAACTATGTAGGCACTAGGCGGATACAGTGAAGCCGGGGGCACCACTGCACCTGCATGCATGTCCTCCATCACAGCACAGCTGCTTTTCACCTCCTTTCTCTCCAATTATCCTTTCCCACCGGAACTATTATCACCAGTATATATGTCTCGGACGGCGACCACACGAGGAAATCTGTGTGTACGGACGGATGCGACGTGACCTCTGGCAAGCCACCGTCTTTCCCTTACCCCAAAACCAACTTTGATCCGTGCAACGTAAGGACCCTTCCCCTCTGGCTGAAGCATCAGCCGACGGTCCCACTCCGATGAGCTGTGGGAAAGCGAGCCGTCATTTTCACTGAAGCATATACCTCTGGTGTTGGTGTATCAAACTGTGTCGGTTTCACTCCACCAACCCGCGGCCTTCCTCCGATCCTAGCTTAATTATAATTAACTAGCGAATTAAACACGATAATGATATGCACTAGTAGCGCCGAATTATTTGATCCGTTGGTGGAGTGACACGATCCGGGCGGTTCGTGCATGTCTTTTGCACTTCAAAAAGTTGGTGTATCAAACGATCTGTTTAGCAAATTTACGTCCGATCGGATAAACTTAAGGCGACTGATAGGCGCCGGTGCACCGGCAGAACGGTTCGGACGGTCACATCTGACACGTCGGTTTATCCTTTTACCAACCGTCAGATCAACCATTTTGCATCGCTTTCTTTTGCTAAAAAATCGCATCCAACTTTTTGCCCTGGACACCGCCATGGATGCTTTGAGGCCTGTCTTGAAGCATCACCAGCTCGCCACCGGTCGCCATACTCGCCGTCCGTATGCCCATTGAATCTTTTTCACAAAACGGTTGAAGCTTTTTTCGGCGACGGTTCCAGCTTTCGCGGTTGCGTGGTGTGGCCGGTCCCCAAAATTCATTGCCTTCGATTGAAGCTTCCTAGGACGCTGGTTGTAGCAAAAAAAAATGTTTGCATCTCCCTCCACGCCATTCACAGCCTCCTTTTTCTCTCTCTTTGAATGGTTCCAGCAAAAAAGATCGATCCAGCAAAAAATCAGAAAATGGGGAGTAGCAAAACATAAAAGACGGCGGTAGCAAAAATCAAACACCATTGTAGCAAAACTTGCAGTGGTTCCGGCAAAAATAAGATGGATCCGCGGTGAGAGTCATATGATGCCGCCCGTGATTTGCGGTGCCCGTGTCGAGGCGATCCCGAGGCGATCGCCATGGAAGTTTGAATCGGCAGATCCGGTTAACGATCCACGAGAAATTGAGAGGAAAGAGAAGAGATTTGTTCGCCCATGGAGTGCCCAGGAGGATTCAGATCCACTGGGATTGCGGGAGAAGTGGACCAAGACGAGGGAGTCGGTACGCAGGTACGCTGAAAAGAGGAAGGCATCCTTGAATCATCGACAGGAAAGCGGAGGAAATCATTCAGTTAACCCGAACGAGGGATTTGACAGGATTCGAGGCAAAGTCCAGCAAATGAGGTCTGATCTGCAGTACAAGTTTATGGCAGTAGATCATAAGAGAGAGGAAAGAGATCACGAGGTTTCCCATATAGCAGATCCGCCGGATAAAGGAGGAGGTATGCTGCCGTATAAGGAGGATCCAAATATGCTTGCAACGGAAGACGATCACGTCGTGTCCGAGTCTGTTGATCTGATGCCATCAAACGAGTGGAACCCATGGGCTATTAAGAGGAGGATCGAGGGATTAAGGCACCCACCTGAGGCCATTCAATCCCCCACCATAGACCACCCAGCAACTATGGCGGACAAATCCCACCGCGAGGGCAAGGAGCCTATGGAGCAATCCAGCAAGCTGGAGGTGATCGGCAAGAGCAAGCTGGTCTCTGTTACGTGGTGGTCTTCGAGGGGGAGCGGTGATCCATACCGCACCCCCTCGGGTCAAGGAGGAGCGGCACCTCAAGGTTCCGGGATGGCAGGCAGAGGCGCTGTCACACCTGCCTTCCCGGTCGCCCTGGAGAAGAAGGCTCCAAATGTGGTGCAACTGAACCTGTCCAAGGAGAGGGCGGCCATGCGCACGAGATGGATAGCTGTCGGGCTGTTCTTCTCGGTGCAGCTGTTCAGCATTGGGGGACTGTTCAAGGAGCTCAAGAGCAAGTGGGGTCTGAGGGGGCGACTCATCCATCGCCTCTAAAGAACAACTGTTTCCTCCTCGAGTTCGAGCACGAAGGCGATCTGAGGTTCATCCTCCGGAATGGCCCGTGGACACACCGCGGCGACGCCTTCCTGGTGACCGCGGTGGACGGGAGCGTCAGGCCAAGCGATGTGGAGATTGCGCACATGCCGATTTGGGTTCGCATCTATGATGCCCCCCCGATCATGCTCTCTGAACCGGTGGCTCGCGAGATCGGTGGCAAGCTTGGTGAAGTGCTTGAAGTGCATACGGACATGGAAGGTAATATCTGTGGTGACTTCCTAAGGATTCGCATTAACCATGATGTTGATGAACCCCTCTGTAGCACCTTAGAGTCTCATGATTTTGCTGAAAATGAGGTGTTCTTCCTAGATGTCAAGTACGAGAGGGTACCCCGTTTCTGTAGTTTCTGTGGCTTCCTTGGTCATAGCCAGCGCGATTGTAAGCTGCCCGTAGACCTCCAAAAGATGAGGTTCTCGGCAGCATTGCGCGCCTCTCCTTTTAAACACAGTAATGGTAGGGATAGCTTTGCAAACCTGGCACTAGCAACGTACGACGACTCCTGCACTTCGGCTCGGAGGCCGGGTGTGGGGCAAGAGCAGATCCAGAGAGGCGTGCAGCAATGACCAGGGTGGACATACCTGAGGAGGTGCTGATGGACCCGATGGTGCAGGACGCAATTGTAGCTGTGAGTGCAATCAAGCTTGGGCCTAGGAAAAACGGGTTGGTGGAGGCGCCTCCATCAAAGCTTGGTCTGGAGGAAGAAGGGTCGAACACCAACCAAACCCCTGCCTCGGACCACAGCCCTGCTGCGATCGGTGTGGGGGTCTTCAACAACAATTCCCCCCTACCATCGCCCTCTGATGATCATGCAACAAACAATGGTCAGGGATCCAGGGGTTCGAGCTTAGAAGCCCCTCCGGGCTTTGGGCCTGTCCCGCTATATCGCTCTGGGCTGGTGGCTGCCCCTACACCACCTCAGGCGCCGCCAGCATCCCAGACCGGTCCAGCGCTGTCCGACCCCTCGACCATGGGGGGGACTGACGGGGCACCTGCAGAAGGAATACCTGTCAACGGAGCTGAAGTTCAGATGCAGAACAGAAGAGAGGACGTGGTTCAGGTCAAGGCTCTGGAGGAGGAAACAGGAGAGAGGGGTACGGTGTTAGGCAAACGTACTGATCGTGAAACAAGGGATGGGAAAATACTCAAGAGCAACGGTGAGGAGGAGGGGGGTGAGATGAAAAAGAAAGGAAGAGGTGGATCAAGTGCTGCAGGAGATGGTGGCATCGGAGAGTATGCTGGACAGGAAGCAACCGGCCAAGGGGCTGCCGGTACACTGACGGGCGCTAAAGACGGTGCCCGTCAGGGGCCAAGACGGTGTTAAGTTGGAACTGCCGGGGTCTTGGGCGGCCCCGGACAGTTCAGGAGCTCGTGTGCCTTGTGCACACGTACAAGCCTAAGCTTGTGTTCCTCTCTGAAACGCGGCAGAGCAATGCGTACGTCAATAAGCTAAGATGGAGGTTGGGCCTCAAACATTGTATTGCACAACCGGTACAGGTAAAAGTGTCGGTATTGCGCTCTTCTATGATGATAGTGTTGAGATAATAAAGCTTGCCGTTGGCCCGAGGTATATTGATGTGGTAGTTCGCTTGACTCCAAATGGTGTGCAGTGGAGGGGTACCTTTGTCTACGGAGAACCGAAAGCTCATGAAAGATACCTTATGTGGGAACCGATGCGAAGAATAAAAGATAACTCAAAGGCCCCGTGGTTGATGATGGGGGATTTTAATGAAACAATGTGGCAGTCCGAGCACCTTTCAGCTACTAAACGCTCAGAAAGATATATGAATTTTTTTAGGAAAGTTCTCTCTGACTGCAGTTTGTTCGATCTTGGATTCAAAGGGCCAGTTTGGACTTATAACAATAAGCAAGAGGGGAGGAAGAACGTGCGTGCGAGATTGGACAGAGGGGTTGCTTCAGCAAGTTGGTCAGACAACTTTAGAAATGCTATAGTCGAACACATTTGTTCAAGTCGTTCTGATCACCTGCCGGTCCTTACCAGATGTGGGAAGAGGAAAGAGTGGAGACCTGTAGGATCAATACCTTCCCGCCCCTTCCGCTACGAACATATGTGGGAACGACTGGAGTCGCTGCAGAAAACGATCGAGGAGGGGTGGAGAGGCTCAGGCGAAGTTATAAACCTGCATGATGTGGGCACAAAAATCAGTAATATGCAGCATGTACTGAGGACGTGGGCTGAGAGGGACTTTGGTTCAGTTTTAAAGAAAACTGCTGAATACAGAAGGAAGTTGAGCATCTTGTGGAACTCTCCTAGTTCGGCTGAGAATCAACTGAAGATCAAGAGGTGTGAGGCAGAACTGGACGAAATTCTTTTGAGGGAAGAAATGATGTGGAGACAGCGATCACGGGCAACTTACTTGCGCGAAGGGGATCGCAATACCAAATGGTTTCAAAGGAAAGCAACATGGAGGATGAAGAAAAACGAGATAAGCAGGCTGTTAGACAGTAGTGGAGTGTGGATAGAGGACAAAGAGGGGATACAAAAAATCACTCGAAGTTTCTTTCAAAACCTATATAAAAAGGAACAAGGGGTAAAGCCACAGGCTGTGTTAAATTTGGTAGAATCAAAGGTTACAGAGGAGATGAATTCAGCTCTAACAAAGCCTTTCACTGAGAAAGAAGTGAGTGACTCCTTGTTTCAGATAGGACCTTTGAAAGCTCCAGGCCAGGATGGTTTACCAGCTAGGTTCTATTAGAGAAATTGGGAAGTCATGCGAGGGGATGTGGTCAGAGGCGTTCTCAGTTTCTTCGAGAATGGAGTCATGCCTGAGGGTATCAATGATACTGTGATCATGCTTATTCCTAAAGGCAAGGACCCCAAGTCACTCAAGGACTATCGACCCATCAGCCTATGCAACGTAATTTACAAGGTGATTTCAAAGTGCCTAGTCAACCGCTTATGACCATTTTTGGACGGGATTATTTCTGAAACTCAAAGTGCTTTCGTCCCCGGTCGCATGATCACAGACAATGCCACTATTGCATTCGAGTGCTTCCATAAGATTCAGCGTAGCAGAAATAAACACGACACATATTCCGCGTACAAGTTGGACTTGGCAAAAGCGTATGACAGGGTTGACTGGAATTTTCTTGAAGGGGTCCTGTTAAAGTTGGGTTTCAATCAGAAGTGGACAGCCTGGGTTATGGAGTGTGTCCGCTCAGTGAAATATTCAGTCAGATGTAACGGAGAGCTTTTGGAACAATTCATACCAACTAGAGGGATACGTCAGGGTGATCCGCTCAGTCCATATCTATTCCTTTTCGTAGCTGATGGTCTGGTTGCCCTCATGAACAAGAAGATAAGAGATGGCATGCTGACACCAGTTAAAATTGCAAGGAACAGCCCGGGAATATCAAATCTCCTTTTCGCTGACGATAGTTTGATTTTCTTCAAGGCCACAGTGGAGCAGGCACGAACTATGAAAGAGGTGCTAGTTACCTTCCAGAATGGCACAGGGCAACTGTTGAGCGAGAGTAAATGCTCTTTACTCTTTAGTGAGCAACGCCCGGAAGGGACTAGAGAGGAAATTAAGAGTGTATTGGGAGTGATATCTGCTTCGTTTGAGAGTAAGTATTTGGGACTGCCGACGCCGGAAGGAAGAATGAAGGATGAAAACTTCCAACCGATCTTGGATAGATTTGTAAAGAGATGTAGTGACTGGTCAGGGAGGTTCATGGCCTATGCCGCAAAGGAAGTACATGTCAAATCTGTCGTACAAGCCCTGCCATGCTTCACTATGGGTGTTTTCCTTCTGTCGAATGGTTTTGTGAGAAATATGAGAAGTTGATTCGAGACTTCTGGTGGGGGGACGAAGAGGGCCGTCGGAAAACATTGGATGTCGTGGGAGCGCATGATCTGACCAAATAGAGCGGGTGGAATTGGTTTTAGGGACATGCATCTTTTCAACCTCGCGTTGCTCGCGAAACAGAGGTGGAGGCTCCTTCAGAACCCTGATAGTTTGTGTGCTAGGGTCCTCAAATCTAAATATTTCCCACATGGTAACCTGCTAGATACGGTGTTCACGTCAGACGCCTCACCGGTGTGGAAGGGAATTGAGGCTGGATTGGAGCTTCTCAAGAAAGGGATCATTTGGCATGTGGGGGATGGAAAGAGCATTCAAATACAAAGAGACCAATGGATCCCTCGTAAGGAAGGACTGAAAACTGCTGCCTTGGTTAGGAGGTCTAGATTACGCTGGGTAAATCAGCTTATGCTACCGTCCAGCAAAAAATGGAATGTTGAGCTCGTGAAACAAATTTTCCATCCCTTCGATGCGGAAGAAATTTGCAAAATCCCCATCCCGAAGTGTAATGCAGAAGACCGAGTTGCTTGGCACTATGAGCGGAGTGGAATCTTTACTGTCAGAAGTGCGTATAGACTGGCTGCTTCCATCCAAGGACAGACCCAACAATTCCCGTCGAACTCTTCCAGTGAACCAAACTCCAGGAGCATTTGGGATCTGATCTGGAAAGCAAAGGTCCCGCCAAAAGTGAGAATCTTTGGGTGGCGTGTTGCTACAAATACGCTGGCCACTAAGAGGAATAAATGGAAGAGGACTCTGGAGGTGGATGCTACATGCGGTATATGTGGCTGTGAAGAGGAAGATGAGTTCCATGCGGTGGTCGCTTGCACTAAGAGTAGAGCACTAAGATATGAAATGAGAAAGGAGTGGGATCTCCCCCCGGAATGCGCCTTCCAGAAAACTGGTCCAGATTGGTTGCAGGTGCTCCTAGATAAAATCCCGGAAGACATGCGTGCAAGGGTGCTCATGCTGCTGTGGAGAGGATGGCACTTGCGCGACAATTGTGTCCATGGGAAAGGCGATGAAACTATCAGACAATCTGTACTCTTTCTTCTAAAGTATGAGGAGGAGTTCCGTCTTGCTCAAACTACACCGGCAGTGCCTGAGTCAGGAAAAGACGTGTGGCCACTAACCGACCTTGGGCCGCGTCGATCAGAGCAGGCAACAATGAGGTGGGCCGCCCCGGCACAAGGGACAGTGAAAGTCAATTCTGACGCCTCATACCTGTCGGACAGTGGGCAATGCTGGGCGGGAGCGGTCGCAAGGGATCACAGAGGGCTGGTGTTGGTGTCAGTGTGGAAGCAGATTGGTTTTGCAGGGAGTGTGGAAGACACAGAGGCTCGGTCGGCTTTGGCTGGCTTGGAGGCTCTAGTAGAAGTGTACAGAGGACCAATTGTGCTTGAGATGGATTGTATGGTGATAGTCAGCGAGTTAAATAGAGAAGCACGGAGTTTATCACCATGCTATGGAGTGCTACGGGACACCCTGAATGCCCTAGGGGCTTTTTCAGACTTTAGTGTCAGGCATGTGAGCAGGAAACACAATATACTGGCCCATGAGCTTGCAGCGGAGGCAAGGATGCATGGCGATCTTCAGCTCGTTGCTAGGGTGCCGGACAGGCTGATGAATATGATGCAGGATGAGTGTACTCCCACCACTTGAGTATTCTGTATACTCGAGTATCTAAAAAAAAGGATCCAGCAAAAAAGTCAAAAACGGGTTGGTAGCAAAAACTAAGACGGCTGTAGCAAAAATCAAAGACCATGGTAACAAAAAGTTTGAGTGATTCCAGCAAAAAAGATGGATCTAGTTAAGCAAAAAGAAATCAAAAGATAGACTGCCAACGGTGGTAGCAAAAAACAAAACAATGATAGCAAAATTTTGGACTGGTTGCAGCAAAAAAACACTCAGAAAACCTGGATCCTAGCAAAAATTATGGATCCTGGTTGCAGCAAATCCAGGCGCCGGTGGTAGCTTTTTCGATGCCGGTTGCAGCAAAATCGCATCACCGGTGGCCACCACCTCCAGCCTCACCTGGTGCAAAATGTCCAACCTCGTCGAGGGGGAGGACAAGGAGATGGACGACCATGTCTTCCCCGGGTTGCATCAGCCCCTGATTACTACTCGCATCAGCAAGGGGTGGAGTGGACGAGTAGTGCCCCGTCTCGACCAGATCTAGATGCAAGAAAGGGAGGCGTGGAGCAGAGGTGATTTCTCATGCGATCTGATTTGGGTGCTCGTGCTGTTGGTAGGGGATGAGGAGCGGTGCTAGAGGTAGGGGATGAGGTAGCAGCGGGATGAGTGAACGGGGAAAGGGATAAGAGCGTCGAGAGGGGTCGAGAGAGATGGGGAGCGGTGGTGGGCCAGGAGGCTGCGGCAGCGACGTGGCGAGTGGGCTACAGGCGTCCTTTGATCTGGTGGAATCGTGCGACTCGCACTGGACCAGCCGAACTGCCGATTGTAAATATTTCCCTAAACTTAAGTAATCTCTAGTAGTACTTATAAACTAGAGTCGGTGATGGTGATGATGAGTTCACTCCCTCATTCCACCCCTGTTTCCTTATACATCTAGAATTCACAAGAGCCCTCCAATTTTGAAACAGTATCACTGTTAACACGATTGTAGCCGTGGGCAAAAAAAAAAGGTCATAGAAACATGTCCTTTTTTTTAACACAGACAGTGCACGCGTGACGTTGCTTTTGGAACATTTTTTTTTCGAACCGGGCTCTTTCGCTTTCGAAACATGATCACTGCTAAAAGGGAAAATTAGAAAAAAAAAGAAGAAAAAGGGAGTAGTTATCGTGCATCGTCCCATCGTAGTCAACCATCGATCACCATTATCACTCATTTATATCCGATGTGCATCACACGTCGATGTCGTGGAGTGATGGTTGTCAAGACGGGCCGGCCGCCGACGTCAAAGCAGATCAGAGAACCCCTGAACCAAGTCACTGGATCGACTACCACGTACAGTAGTTTTCATGCATCACAGCTAGCAAATTGGAGTACTTCCAACTCTTGGATGGATGGTCAAGTAAGTTTTATTCGGAGTTGTCATTTTTTTCACAGAACATGTAGCCAAATATATACTCACCCTTAGGGCATTTCCAACGGCGAATCTTAAACCGCACACATACGTACGGACCGCGCGGTTCGGACGTGTTGTGACATCCAACGCGGGACTGTATCGGTCAGCAGGATGGTCCGGGCGTATTTTCTGGCGTAAAACGGAGACAAACATGAGAGGCTATGCGGGCATCTGGACAACACCGACGTCCGCCTCTGACCGCCCCGGCCTACCCAAGCCCCCTCCCCTCTCGCTCGCGCGCATTTTCGCCCGACATCAGCTGTCCGCATTCATGCCGTTGTAGAGCGGCCGCTCCACATTGAAGACGGCTCAGTGCAGACGCGACCTCTCACTGCCTCCGCCATTGAAGCGGCGCGCCGGCCGAGGGCGCTGCCTGTTGCACGCCCGGCTGAATACTCATCCTCGCCGCACTCACACGACTCCATTAAACTCACGTGGAAGCCGAGAAACCTACTTCGGTCACAATCCGTTCACGAGCGAGCTGACATTAAACACAACGCCGGGCAAGCTGCCCGCCCGCTATTGAAAGAAGGACAGACGCCGGGCAAGAGAAGCATCACTCCGCCGCTCCCCATCTCCTTCTTCAACCATTTTCTCCACCCGTTCGATGGCATTCGACGAGCAGGAAAAGCAGTTCTCCAGCATAAAAGCCGACTTGGTTGCCTGCTGTGCCTGCTGGATACGAGCGACGCAGCTCGCTGCTCCACCTCTCTCGCCTAGCCCGATGGAGCAAGTTGCCTGCTCCAAGACGGCACAGGCGCCGGGGGAGGGGGGGGGGGAGGGGGGCATGGAGGCACGGGCATTGTTCCTTCCGTGGATGACGCCATGTCGTACCACGCCTCCCTTTCCTATGACCACGCCATCCGTCGTCAACGCGCACGTAACCGCGCCCTGTCGGCAGAGAAAGAAACCGGTTGCACGGAAATCGACGAGGTGGTAGCCCACGCGTCCACGCCCGTTGCCATCAAGAAGTAGAACACGGGAGGCCACCACCGCTTGGGTCCCATGAAGGCCTCCGCTGAGGCGACGCCGATGTACACAGCCGGTGTCTTAACCTCTGGCAAGCCACCGTCTTCCCCTTACCCCAAAACCAACTTTGATCCGTGCAACGTAGGGACCCTTCCCCTCTGGCTGAAGCATCAGCCGGCGGTTCCACTCCGATGAGCTGTGGGGAAGCGAGCCGTCATTTTCACTGAAGCATATACCTCTGGTGTTGGGATGTTCCCCACAGATGAGACTCGGAGAACGTGTGACCCAGCCTTGAGCCCCGAGTCTCTGTGAGTCACAACAATTACCGGGTGGTGACAAAGCCAACTCAGGTAAGCTGGAAGCCCGAACGTAAGACCCGGCTGTAGGCCGGCTCTCATGGACTTGATGGGCTGGCTTGACGAGAAGGCCCAAGAGTGACATATTTCATAAATTGGAAGATAAGATAAATAAGAGTTAGAGTAGGATCCGGCCTAGCAGTATGACCCGGAATTGTCTGTAAACCTGAGGACTCAGCCTGTTATATAAAGGGGAGCCCCTAGGTCCAGTAGAGTAAGTTGCGATCTCTCGAGAGCTAGGTTAGCGAATCCGCATCCTTGTAATTGAGATCATTGTCGATATCAATCAATAGGAGTAGACTTTTACCTCCACCGTGAGGGGCCGAACCTGAGTAAACTTGTGTGTTTTGTTCCCAATCAACCCCGTCCAAGCAACCACCTAGTTGCGATGGCCTGTAGACTTTGTCCTTTCACGAGGACATCTACCGTGACAAAACCACGACATCTGGGCTCAAGACTTCCGGACATGGGGACGACAATGGAGACCCGCCGTGGCCGATAGTAGACTAGTCAAGGGTATCCATGACGTCGGTGGATATCCACCGCGCCGGCCGTAGACTAGTTTTATCTTCAATCCGGTATCGTTTTTAGTTTAAAAAATATGTCCAAAATATAAACGTTTTTGTCGTTTTGTAAGAAATTCGTTGTGTTTTCATGAATTTCATCTGGTTTTTTTAAAATATATTTGAAATGCATGTGGGCAGCGTTGGATGAAGGCCTCCCACACCCATGTCCGTGCACTGAGCACTCCCTAGCTATCCACGGACGAATGCGGGAGGAAACTTATGGGTCGCTGTTGGAGATGCTCTTATGAACATCTTTGTAAAGACTGAGCCGTAAAGTTAGAAATTTGATCTTGTGCTCAGCTCGTGATGGATTGCATCACGTTGGAGGCTGAGCACGCAACATCTTGCTCTCACTTTATTTTCTCTCCATAATGAGTTCATCTATGTAGGTAGATCCGAGACAAGTGTTTTCCTAATTTAACATGATTTTGAGATTTAGGTTCAGAAAAGAGAGGTTCAAATATATGATCATGTTTGGTCTTCTTTGTTTCCCAATGCGCATTTCAGATGTAGATCTAAACATTGTATAGATTGTAGAAACATGTCTTGTGCTCACAATTTTCTTTGAATATTTTTGAAACGTGTAAGTATGTTTTTTTCCCAAAAATTGTATCACGGGAGCACCTAATGTGCAGTAGCACCTGATAACCCCCCCCCCCCCCCCCCCACCCCCCGGGTTTTCTCCATCTAGTGCTAGTCAGCCTCGGGCACCTACGATCGTCACTGACTCCCTTCAAAAGCATGCCTCATAAAAGAATCCTTATGGTAATCGTCGAAGTCTCCATCCTAGACCCATCCTTAATGATCGAGGTAACCCCGTGAGTCAGATAGGGTCTTGGAAACCTCAATGCAGCGGCGGTTGGTTGTAGGGTTATTTGGATGCATCCCACATAGTTTGTGCACAAGGTCTATTTAATGGTGTTTACGAGTGCCATATTGATTTATATAGTTTGTATTTGTATCACATATACACAACTGCAGGTAAACTTTAAGCTCTGGACAATGTTTCTTTTCTTTTTAATCACATCCGAGGCCGATCAAAGCACTCAGCCGTGGGGCGTCCCTCCTTGCCTTCGAAAAAGGTTGTGACTTGTGTATGCCGATTGTGCCGAGTAGACCGCTACGCTCCCAGGGCCATATGAACGCATCCGGCGAGCACCATCATGTTCTGTCCTTTTCTCATTTATTATGCACCGATGTCTCGTCACCCCTCAGTTGCCTCTTACCTTCAAGGCTTGAACACTTCCCATTGGCACCATCGGCACTCAAGCTTCCATCTATGTGTGAGGAGTGACCGTAGCCATGTGTTTCTCATCCGATGCCAGTGAGCCTCGGGTAATTACGGTTATCGTCGACTCCCGTCAAAAGCACGCCTCATAAAAGAATCCTTGTGGTGACCGTCCAAGACCCAGTTCTTCTTCCTCCTCCTCCCTCCGGTGGATGGACCCGATGATGGCTAATCCTTCGCTCTCTATGACCAACGAGCAAGCATTCACAATTCAGACTGTTGAATATATGGTTTTGTGCATGTATATTGTATAGCCTGGCCCACCTCCTAGTCATTGTATAGTTGAGGTTGTGGCCCACCTTGTACTCCATATATACGTGCGCTTTGCACCGATCAATACATCGTGAAGCATTGCCAAACTCTCGTTTCCAACATGGTATCATACCTAAGATCCTAACCCTAACCCTGTGCTGCCGCCACCCCCCGCCGCCGTCGCCGCCGCGTACCCCACGCCGCCGCGACCGCCGCCCCGCTTCCGCCCCCCCCAACCCGTCGCGCCGCTCTTCGGCCGCGCTGCTTCTCGCATGATGCCGCCGCCCTCGTCTCCCCATGGCCTCCCCTGGCTCCTCCGGCACCACCCGCAGCCGCCACACCAATCCGTTCGAAGGCTCCAATCCCGTCATCATCTGCGACCTCAACATCCTCGCTCGGGTTCCCGTCGTCCTCGACCACCTCACCTCCACCTACTATGCATGGAAGACGTACTTCTCCCTTGTGTTCCGGGAGTACAACATCCAGGATCACATCGATGGCTCCGTGGATTCCCGCTTCATGGAGTACGATGAGGAGTGCATGTCCATCGACGCCACCCTCATTCGTTGGTTCTACACCACCATCTCGAAGGACCTCTTCCACACGGTGGTCTCCGCCGACGATGATGCTCACGCCGTTTGGACCAAGCTCAACGGCCTCTTCACCGACAACGCGCTCCAACGCAAGGTTTTCTTGCACGGCGAGTTTTTTGGGTGCCAGCAGCTTGACTCGTCTATCGACGATTACTGCATGCGCCTCAAGAAGCTTGTTGACGAGCTCCGTGACCTTGGTGAGAAGGTCTCCGACGAGCTCCTCCTCAGCACCCTCATCGCCGGCCTGAGCGACGATTTCGGGAACGCCGCCTCGAACATCCCCCTCATCACCAACCCGACGTTCCCCAAGATCGTCGCCTACCTGAAGTTGGAGGAGAGGCGGATGCGGATGTCACGCACCCGGGCCACCCACACCGCCCTCACCGCCGGTACTCGCGGCGGTGCGCTGCCCACCGCCCCGCCGAGGCCCGCCCCGGGCCCCTTCCAGGCGCCGCCGCCGCCCGGGTTCCCCTACCCGCAGCCGCAGCCGGCTCCTCCGCCGCCTTCTGCCGAGCAGCAGCAGCAGCGCCGCGGGGGCCGCCGTGGCCACGGCGGCCGCAAACAGCAGCAGCAGCAGCCGGCTGCGCCCGCGGGGCGCCGCGCCAGCAGCAGCCGGCTGCGCCCGCGGGGCGCCGCGCCAGCAGCAGCCGCAGCTCCCCTCGGCGCCCTGGCAGGCCGGTCAGAACCCCTGGACCGGGGTTGTGCACGCGTATTCCATGCCTATACCGCGTGCCCCCGCTCCGGTCCTCTTCGGTGCCCGCCCGGCCGCTCATCAGGCGCTTCACGCGGCCCCTCAGGCGTACCAGCCCGTGCCGCTCTATGGCTCCTCCGCGGTCTATGGGCTGCCTCCGTGTGACGCCCCCGATTCAATCGTACACTAATCATGCACGCAAATGTGTACGATCAAGATCAGGGACTCATGGGAAGATATCACAACACAACTCTAAAAGTAAAAAAAAGTCATACAAGCATCATAATACAAGCCAGGGGCCTCGAGGGCTCGAATACAAGTGCTCGATCATAGACGAGTCAGCGGAAGAACAATATCTGAAGACAGACATAAGTTAAACAAGTTTTCCTTAAGAAGGCTAGCACAAATTGGGATACAGATCGAAAGAGGCGCAGGCCTCCTGCCTGGGATCCTCCTAAACTACTCCTGGTCATCGTCAGTTGCACGTAGTAGTAGGCACCTTCGGTGTAGTAGGAGTCGTCGTCGACGGTGGCGTCTGGCTCCTGGGCTACATCATCTGGTTGCGACAACTAGGTAGAAGGGAAGGGGAAAAGAGGGAGAAAAGCAACCGTGAGTACTCATCCAAAGTACTCGCAAGCAAGGAGCTATACTACATATGCATGGGTATATGTGTAAAGGGCCATATCAGTGGACTGAACTGCAGAATGCCAAAATAAGAGGGGGATAGCTAATCCTATCGAAGACTACGCTTCTGACAGCCTCCATCTTGCAGCATGTAGAAGAGAGTAGATGGTAAGTTCACCAAGGAGCATCGCATAGCATAATCCTACCCGGCGATCCTCTCCTCGTCGCCCTGTGTGAGAGCGATCACCGGGTTGTATCTGGCACTTGGAAGGGTGTGTTTTATTAAGTATCCGGTTCTAGTTGTCATAAGGTCAAGGTACAACTCCGGGTAGTCCTGTTACCGAAGATCATGGCTATTCGAATAGATAAACTTCCCTGCAGGGGTGCACCACATAACCCAACACGCTCGATCCCATTTGGCCGGACACACTTTCCTGGGTCATGCCCGGCCTCGGAAGATCAACACGTCGCAACCCTACCTAGGCACAACAGAGAGGTCAGCACGCCGGTTTAAATCCTATGGCGCAGGGGTCTGGGCCCATCGCCCATTGCACACCTGCACGTTGCGAGGGCGGCCGGAAGCAGACCTAGCAACCTCCATTACAAAGGAAGTCACGTTACGCGGTCCAATCTGGCGCGCGCCGCTCAGTCGCTGACGTCACGAAGGCTTCGGCTGATACCACGACGTCGAGTTCCCATATCTTTCCCACGTAGTTGGTTAGTGCGTATAGACCAAATGGCCAGACTCAGATCAAATACCAAGATCTCGTTAAGCGTGTTAATTGATGTAACCGCGGACGCCGACCAGGACCAGGCCCACCTCTCTCCTAAGTGGTCTCAACCTGCCCTGTCGCTCCGCCACAAAGTAACAGTCGGGGGCCGTCGGGAACCCAGGCCCACCTCTACCAGGATGGAGCCACCTGCCCCTTCAGCCCCCATCTCCGAACAGTATCATAAGTAATGTAACAGTATAAAGTATATAGCATATGCCCGTGATCACCTCCTGAAGTGATCACGGCCCAGTAGTATAGCATGGCAGACGGACAAGAGTGTAGGGCCACTGATGGAACACTAGCATCCTATACTAAGCAATTAGGATAGCAGGTAAAGGTAACAACTGTAGCAACAATGACAGGCTATGCAGCAGAATAGGATTAACCGAAAGCAGTAACATGCTACACTACTCTAATGTAAGCAGTAGAGAGAAGGAATAGGCGATATCTGGTGATCAAGGGGGGGCTTGCCTGGAAGCTCTGTTGCACAAGAAGAGGGGTCGTCGGTGACGTAGTCGTACTCGGTGGCATCAGCGCCGGCCTCGGGGTCTACCGGGGAAGAAGAGGGGGAAGAAACAGTAAATACGGAGCAAACAAAGCATCACAAAACATAACGAAGCAATACGCGGTGCTAGGTATGCCCTAACGCGGTAGGAGGTGATACCGACGAAGGGGGGAAACATCTGGGAAAGTATCCCCGGTGTTTCGCGTTTTCGGACAGATGAACCGGAGGGGGAAAGTTGTGTGTTTGCTAGCTAGGGATGTGTGGCGGACGAATGGGCTGCGCACCCGAATTCGTCTCGTCGTTCTGAGCAACTTTCATGTACAAAGTTTTTCCATCCGAGCTACGGTTTATTTCATATTAGTTTTTAAAGTTTTTAAATCATTTTCTAGAATTTAATTAATTAATTTAATTCAACATTATCCAGAACAGTGCATGCTGACGTCATCATGACGTCAGCAGTCAACAGAGGTGTTGACTAGTCAAACTGACGTGTGGGTCCCGTTCGTCATTGACTAGACTAACTAATCATGATTAATTAGTTTAATTAATCAAAATTAATTAAGTTAATTAATTCTATAATTAATTAATTAATTATTTTTATTATACATATATTTTTTATTTCTTTTTTTTCTAAAACATTCTGGGATGGGCCCCGGCTGTCATTGGGCCAGGGGCCCTAACGGGCACGGGCGCTGTGGGCATGCGGGTGTAGCCGTAACGGGCGCAACAGGCGCCCGTCCGCTGCCTCACGCACGGCCAACGGGGGGGAAGGCACGGCGAGCCGGGGCGCTCGCTCGCCGGCGAGCGGTGACGGCGCAGGGGGTCGGCGGCGGAGCAGGGGCTGGCCCAAGAGAGGGGGGGCGAGCCGCGGAAGCGCGGGGCGGAGCCGGTACGGCTCAGCAGCAGGTGAAGACAAGGAGGCATCGGGGCGGCGCTGCTAGGCGCGGACGGCGGCCGGCAGAGTGTAGCGGGCGCGCGTGGGCATGGGAGCAGAGCTCCAAGCGCCGCGGCACTACAGACGGGAGCAACGAGCTGCGCGGGGGAAAGAGGCGGGTGTGATGAGGTAGGGCGCGGCCCTGGGTGGCCGCGGCCCAGGCGGGCGCGAGCGAACTCGGCTGCGGGCGCGGGGCGGGGCCAGCGGCGCAGCGGTTCCGCAGGCAGGGACGTGCGGGCGGGCGCACGCAGCGGCCATGGACGCGGGCGTCGGCAGGGGAGCGAAGCGAAGCGAGGCGCGCACGAGCACGAGGAGCAGGACAGCGTACGAGCGAGGGGAGGCCAGTGCGGGAGCAGGGAGAGGAGGGGAAGGCGAACGGGGTGCTCACGGTCAGGGAAAATGGCAGCGGGGCGCAGGGAGGATGACGGGGACGAGGTCGACGAGGGAGGCAGTCCGGCGAGGTGGTCCTGGTCGGCGAGGTCCGGGCGGCGTCCTGGACGGGGGTGCGTTCCCGGGCAGCGGCGGCGACGTGCGTGTGAGCCCCGATCCGATCTGGATCGGGGGGGACGACGTGGGGGGAAGGAGTGCGGGTGGTTGGGTTAGGGTTTGACCAGGGGTGGGGGGTTATGGGGGAGTGGGGTGGCCGGTTGGGCCTTTGCCCAGTTGGGCTGGTTGGCCCAATGGCCTGCTGGGTCGAGGCCCAGTTCGGGGGTCTCTTTTTCTCTTTTTTTGTTTGTTTTGTTTTACCTTTTCTTATTTTCCTTTTTCTATTTTGGCTAATTGTCTGGGCATCAAATGAGTTTTGTAAAATATAAGAGCTGGCCCACAAATCACAGCACAATATATCCTACCAAAAAACTAGTTTGGGGTAAATATCATTTCATATTTATTTTTTATTAATAAAAAGGTTATTAAATAATGTTTTCAGCCACTGTTTGAGGTTGTTTAAGTCACCTATCAAATTTCAATAATGTTGTTTACAATTTTATCATAGCCTCTGATTTATCTACTATTTATTGAACATTTTAGTTTTAATATTTGAAAACTTTTATTGTTTGCTTGATTTTGAATTTTGAATTTGAATCGGTTTCGAATTAACGCGAGATTAGCAACAATAACCGAGGTGACGTGGCATCGTTAACGTGGGATTACTGTAGCTTAATTATCCGGGCTTCACACTTCGGCCGGTGGGTTTGTGGCGCCCCCGCCTCAGCCGGCGCCGTCCGCCCCGGCTCTCCCACCGGCGCCTTGGGACCCCGCGCTCCTAGCGGCCCTCCACACTACCCCCACGCCGCAGCAGTACACTGGCGGTGGCGACTGGTATATGGACACCGGAGCCACGGCTCACATGGCCGCCAACCCCGGTAACCTTCTTGCCGCTCACCCCGTTCACAACGCTGCTCGCATTATCGTGGGTGACGGTTCTTCCATGCCTATTACTCATGTCGGCCATGCTGCTTTTCCTTCTAACTCCATGCCATTATATCTTTTTAATGTGCTTGTCTCTCCTGACATCATTAAAAATCTTGTTTTCGTCTGTTCTCTTACACGTGAAAATCTTGTTACCGTTGAATTTGACATGTTTGGCTTTTTTGTTAAGGATGCCCGTACCCGGATGGTGCTCCACCGATGTGACAGCCCCGACGAGCTCTACCCGGTCCACTCATCTACCTCCTCCGTCGCTGCACCCATGGCGCTTTCCGCCGGAGTGGACCTTTGGCACGCTCATCTCGGTCATCCCAACATCGTCACCCTTCGTCATATTCTTCGAAGTTTTTCATTCACGTGTAATAAGATCGACGATCACACTTGTCATGCTTGTCGTCTCGGCAAACATGTTCGTCTTCCTTTTAGCACTTCCTCGCATGTCGCATCATACCCGTTTGAGTTAATTCATAGTGATGTTTGGACCTCTCCTATTACCTTGTCATACTTGATGATTTTTCGCACTATGTGTGGACCTTCCCGTTGCGGCGAAAGTCGGACTCTGTTGCCACTCTCACCGCTTTTTACTCCTATGTCTCCATGCAGTTTGGACGTCCCATTCATGCGTTGCAAACAGACAACGGGAAGGAGTTTGATAACCTTGTGATCCGCAACCTTCTCGCCACACACGGCACAATCTTTCGTCTCACTTGCCCGTACACTTCGCAACAAAATGGCCGCGCTGAGCGTGTGCTTCGCACTCTTAATGATTGCGTTCGCACCCTCCTCTTTCACGCCAACGTGCCACCACATTTTTGGCCCGACGCGCTCGCCACCGCATCACTACTCATTAACATTCGTCCTTGTCGCACTCGCGGGAATTTTGCACCTCATCACCTCTTGTTTGGCACGCCGCCTTCCTATGCTGAGCTCCGCATTTTCGGTTGCCTGTGCTACCCCAGTATCGCTTCCACTGCTCCTCATAAGCTCGCACCTCGGTCTGTGGCCTGCATCTTTCTCGACTATCCCCCCAACACCAAAGGCTGCCGCTGCTATGATCCTATCTCACATCGGGTGATCACTTCACGACACGTTTACTTTGATGAGATGGTTTTTCCGTTTCAGCAGGTACCTTCGGATGTTGCGGCTTTGCCCGCTCCCGGTGACGGCCGCTCCCGTGCCTCTCTTGGGCCGCCTCCCGGCTTTGAGGGTGCCCCATGCGCCACGGGTCGAGTTTCTCCCCGGTTGGCTGCCCTAGGGGCCGCACCTCCCTCGGCACCCGCGACGCCCCTGGCGTCCCGGGCCTCGACCACACCGGCGGCCTTGCCCGCCGCCTCGCCTGCGGTAGTCTCGCCCGCCGCCTCGCCGGCGACCTTGCCTGTGGCCTCGCCCGCGGCTGTCTCGGAGGAGGCGGGCTCTTCTTCGTCGTCGCCCGTCTCCACTCCGGACCCGCTGCCCCGCCCGATGACTCGCTCTCGGGCTGGCACCCTCCGACCGAGCACGCGGTACCCCAGCGATGAGTACCTTCTCGCTGCTTCCGTCTATGAGCCGTCTCCTCTCCCATCGTCAGCTCGAGCCGCCCTTCGGGATCCTCATTGGCTCGCTGCGATGCAGGAAGAGTTCGATGCGCTCCAGCGGAACCGTACCTGGCAGCTCGTTCCTCGGCCGCCCCGTGCCAACATCATCACGGGCAAGTGGGTCTTTCGGCACAAGACTCGTCCGGATTGCACTCTCGAGCGCTATAAAGCTCGCTGGGTGGTTCGGGGTTCTCGGCAACGCGCGGGCGTGGACTTCACCGACACATCTGCCCCCGTTGTTAAACCGGGCACGATCCGCGCCGTGCTCCAGCTAGCCGTGTCCCGAGCTTGGCCTGTGCATCAGTTGGACGTGTCCAACGCCTTCTTGCACGGCCACCTGGCTGAGCAGGTGTTCTGTGAGCAGCCCACCGGCTTCGTCAACGCCACGTATCCAGATCATGTGTGCTTGCTCTCTCGTTCTCTTTACGGGTTGAAGCAGGCACCTCGGGCCTGGTACCAGCGCATCCCTGCCTTCCTGCAGACGCTCGGATTTACATCGACTCGCTCCAATGCGTCCCTCTTCGTGTATCATCACGGAGTTGACACGGCCTACTTGCTGCTGTACGTCGATGACATCATTCTAACGGCATCCACTGTCGCGCTTCTTCAGCGGCTCACTGCTCGTCTTCACGATGAGTTTGCCCTGAAGGACTTAGGTCCTCTACATTACTTCCTTGGCATTGAGGTGGTTCGGCGGCCAGATGGGTTCTTCCTGCATCAGCAGTGCTATGCCCATGAGCTTCTCGACCGAGCTGGCATGCTTAACTGCAAGCCCGCTCCCACGCCCGTCGACACCAAGGCCAAGGTTTCCGCTTTGGAGGGTTCGACCTGATGCAGCATTCTACCGCTCCATTGTGGGCGCCTTGCAGTACCTGACCCTGACGCGCCCCGACTTGCAGTATGCTGTTCAGCAGGTCTGTCTTCACATGCATGCTCCGCGCGACTCTCACTGGACTCTGGTGAAGCGTATCCTCCGATGCATACGCGGCACCCAGTCCTTGGGACTTACGCTGACGGCCTCCACCTCCACCGACCTCGTCCCCTACTCTGATGCGGACTGGGCCGGTTGCCCGGACACACGGCGCTCCACCTCGGGGTACTGTGTCTACCTTGGGCCGTCGCTGATCTCTTGGTCCTCCAAGCGACAACCCACCGTCTCCCGCTCGAGTACCGAGGCTGAGTATCGAGCAATGGCTAACGCCGTTGCTGAATGCTCTTGGCTCCGTCAGCTGCTCCAGGAGTTGCTTTGTGATGTTCACAAGGCCACGCTCATCTACTGCGACAACGTCTCCGCCGTCTACCTCTCCGCCAACCCGGTCCACCATCGTCGAGCGAAGCATATTGAGCTCGATATACACTTCGTTCGTGAGCAGGTGGCTCTTGGGCGCATCCGGGTCCTCCACGTCCCGACGGCGCAGCAGTTCGCCGACGTCATGACAAAAGGACTGCCTACTTCTATCTTCGAGGAGTTCAGGTCTAGTCTTTACGTCTCCGGCGACGCTTCGACTGCCGGGGGAGGGGGTGTTGAATATATGGTTTTGTGCATGTATATTGTATAGCCTGGCCCACCTCCTAGTCATTGTATAATTGAGGTTGTGACCCACCTTATACTCCATATATACGTATGCTTTGCACCGATCAATACATCGTGAAGCATTGCCAAACTCTCGTTTCCAACACAGACTTTCCCATCAACTAACTAGTAATCGACCAGTAAAGGCCAGCCGTGATCCTGTTGCCGTTCACAATAACAAACACAAAGACCCCGAATAAATTAAGCTGATCTTCCCACTGGAACCCGCAATTGATGGCTGCATGTGCCCTAGCTTATCCAGGAGGGGAAAGGAAAAATATCTGGGAGACAGAGGCACGTCTACCAGCGGCATGGCTCCCGCGAGGCAGCCGTACGTAGCCATTGATGACCGCACGCGCAGGCACGGCAGGCGGTCGCCAGGCAGCAGCCATGCATTGTGGATTCGGTGCCGTCAGCTTCCTCTACGATCCAGTGGCCCGAAGCACGTCGAGATCGGCCATTAGGGCCCGTTCTTTTGTGGCTTTTGGCAGCTTTTGGCGAAAATAAGCTGGAAGCCCAAAAAAAACTCGATTAGAGAGATCGGGCTTAGCTTATTTCCATCGCCACTTTCTTCACAATGGAAAAAAGCTGGGGGAGGGCAGCTTCCTGCAGAAGCCCACTTACAATCGAAGGGGTACATCGAAATGCCCCTGTTTGTTACACAATTTTCAGCGAGAATGCCACCGCGCCACGTCCCCTTGCCCAACCCGACCGAGGCCAAGGAAAAAAACCTTTCACGCTCCTCTGTTGCCTCGCGTTCGTCCACACGCACGGGCGATAGCTAGGGTTCCTCGTCACTCTGCATGCCGCCGCCGGCCCCCATCAGCAGCCGCCGCCTCCGCCCCCCATCAGAAGCCGCTGCTGCCGTAGGCCCCCATCGGCCACCGCCGACCGTCCCGTCAGCCGCCTTGCCTGACTCCTCTTCCCCCGGTGTTGCGGACATGGAGGGCGGCTAGGCCATCTCTAGCCGCTGCACCTCAGTCCGGTGGCTGCCCCACACCGGCGAACTACGCCGGAACTAGCTGTGTGGACTCCCCGTTCCTCTTCCCCCGGGGCCCAGGCGCTTCCCTTCAGCCCGAGCAGGAGCTCGTTCGAGCAGCAATGCCCGATGTCCTCTGCCTGTCACCTAAATTCTTTTTTTTCTTTTTCTTCAGATTAGATGTAGTATAAGATTTCTCCCATATGTGCCTAAGGTTGTTAGAACCAATGATCTTACACGCCATTGGACTTTGAGCCATTCCTACACTTGTGCCTAATTTCTGAATAATGGGGCTGAAACTATACATACAGTATTGTGGTAGTATCTTTTATATTGGCAGTGAGGTTGTTTCAATGTATATGAACAACATTCTTAGTTTTTCCTTTATATTTTTCAATGTACACAATATAGTCCAAGGGCATTACAGACTTTTCACTAGGCATACCATAGATAAGCTAAAAAAATAGGCACCGAAAAGAACTGGCTAGCTTATTATCTGGAGCTTATTTCCACAGGAGCTTATCCGGAGCTTATTTTCACAGGAGCTTATTTCCACAGCATAGCTCAAAAGAACTGGCCCTTACTGTGCCTCCGACGGTGCATCGTGCCAGGTCATTTTCCAGAGTCCACATGGGCCGTTGTAGCAGAAACCTCTGCATCAAGTTTTACCACTACTGATCTACTCCCTTGGACGTCTTACATTATGGGACGGAGGGAATATTTTTTACTCCCTCCGTCCCAAAATTCTTGTTTTAGATTTGTCTAAATATGGATGTATCAAGTCACACTTTAGTATTAAATACATCCGTATCTAGACAAATCTAAGACAAGAATTTTGAGACGGAGAGAGTATTTAAGAAAAAGGAGCTTATTGCCTCCAGTTTTATTTCCCAAACTGTTTTTTTTTAGAGGAAGAGACCCTCGACCTCTGCACCGAGTGATGCGCACAGTCATACAATTACTTGTTGACAACGTCAAACAAATCGACTTACAGAGAGAAAAATGAGAAGAAAAAAGAGAGGCCATCTACATAGGACATACCTTGCGGCATTATCCTCAGATGCCACCAAAACGATGACATATTAGCATACAAATGACGCAACTATTCATGTTGAACTTGTCTTTTTTGTTTCCCAATGCGCATTTTAGATGTTGATTTGAACATTTTACAGGTTGTAGAAACATGCCTTGTGAACAATCACAATTTTCTTTGAATATTTTTGGAACATGCTAATATGTTTTTTTAATGTTTCATGGGAGCACCTATGTGCAGTAGCACCTAATACCCCCCTTCCCCCGGCTTTTCTCCATCTGGGGCCAGTCAGCCTTGGGCACCTACGGTCAGGGGCGGAGCTAGGATTGGGCCACGCCCCAGGCCTGCTACAGTACACTACACTACATGGCCTGGGTCGTGGATCCGCCATTGCCTACGTCGTCACTGACTTCCGTCAAAAGCATGCTTAATAAAAGAATCCTTATGACAATCTTCGAAGTCTCCATCCAAGACCCATCCTTAATAATCGAGGTAACTCCGTGAGTCGGATAGGGTCTTTGTTGGAGAATAGAACCTCAATGCAGCCGTAGTCAGTTGTAGGGTTATTTGGATGCATTTCGACATTGTTCGTGCACAAGGTCTATTCAATGGTGTTTATGAGTGCCATATTGATTTATATAGTTTGCATTTGGATCACATCTACACAACTGCAGGTAAACCTTAAGCCCTCGACAACTTGTTTATCATTTTCATTTTAATCACATCCCAAGCCGATCGAAGTACCCAAAGCCCCAAGTCATCGCAACCGTGAGACGTCCCTCCTGCCTTTGAAAAAGGTTGTGTATGCCGATTGTGCCGAATAGACCGCCACGCTCCCAGGGCCATATGAACGCATCCGGCGAGCACCATCATGTTCTGTCATTTTCTCATTTATGCACCCATGTCTCGTCACCCCTCAATTGCCTCTTACCTTGAACACATCCATTGGCACCATCGGCACCCAAGCTTCCATCTATGTGTGAGGTGTGACCGGCCGTAGCCATGTGTTTCTCATCCGGTGCCAGTGAGCCTCGGGTAATTACGGTCGTCGTCGGCTTCCGTCAAAAGCACGGCCTCATAAAAGAATCCTTGTGGCATGTCCAAGTCTCCCTCCTCCTCCTTGGTCGTCCTACCGGATGGACCCCACGGTGGCCAACTGTTCGGTCTTCTAAGACCATCGAGCAAACATTCAGAATTCAGAATTTTCCAGTCAACTAACTAGTAAGGGCATCTCCAACGGCAACTTGTAAAATTTCTCCCACATCCGTCCGCAGACAGGGACCAGTCCGCGGACACAGATGCGGAAGGACGCCATCCAACCGTAGCCTATATATATCCGTCAGCAAATTCAAATTCAAATCTACGTTGATCCACACAACGCGCCGGATCACACCGATCGCATTCCCGATCGCAATCAAAAGGAGGCAAATATGCTTAGTGTTTACATGCCCGAATCCAAAAAAAAAAAAACATCAGTCCGGCAGTCCGTGCATTGCTGCCCTGCCGGACCGGCCATCCCAGCAAGATGCTTCCCGATGAAGGAGGTGTCGTCGTCGCCGCGTAGGCACCCTCCGCGTCCGCGTCCGCCTCTGCCGCCAACTCATCTTTCTGCCACTCCAATATCTGGTAGCGGACAGATTGCATGATAATTCTAGCGTCGGCATCCAAAGAGTCGATATTCAAGGTCAACATCTTGGCGTCCTCCGCATTGGCAGCGATCTTCACCCTCTTTTCCTTGGGTGCGGCCTTCTTCTCCTCGAGCGCCGCGTTCCTCTCTTTGATCATGGTCCTCCTCTCTTCGAGCTTGATCTTCTTCTCCGTCGCCTCCATCAACTGCTTGAACCTCTTCGCCTTTCTTCCTCCTTGATGCTCGAGCGCCTCACGCATGCGCCTTCCTTCTTCGCCCTCTCCTCCTCCCACTTCTTGCCCCGCAGATATCTTCTAACCTTCTTCAGCGGTTCTTGGGCTGGGTCGGTAGGGTCACCGGTTTCTTCCTCGTTAGCTTGGGCGGCGGTCTTGGCAATGAAAATGTTCCACTTCGGTTGCCCATTCAACTTCAACCAACAATGCATGATGGTGAAGGACTTTTTCTCCAACTTCTTGTACATCACACAAGCACGAATAGGCCACAAAGTGAAACAATGCATATCCGTCTAGTGAGCAACAAAACAATACCTGTTTGGCTAGTGGTCAACAAAACTAAAGCATATCCGGCTAGTGATTAACAAAACTAAAGCATATCCGACTAGTGATCAACAAAACCAAATTATATCCGACTAGTGATCAACATACTTGCTCGGTGATATGTGCAGCGCTAGGCCACCTTGCGATGAGATGTTTCAAGTGCCCGCAATACTTGGCGACAGCCTCTTGGATGGTGTACCATCGATAGTTGAGGGACTTCCACTCACGGTTACGGATCAACGGTTCGGATTAGCCCACGAAATGTTTGTGCTCATGGAACCATATGTGAATGTTCCTCCAAAATATTGTGCCCTTTTGCTCCGTGGCATGGACAATATGGAGGCTACTAGCCAACCATGATTCGCACAACGGCCCATCGTCCCTGCATGTTGAAGCTTGCTCCTCTACCCTTATTCTTCGGATAGCCGTCTGTATCATTCCGATCATCATCGTCGTCGCCGTCGTCGTCCTCCTCCTCCTCCCCCCTTCGGATGCTGCTCTCCGGCGGCCCAGTGCTATTGTTGTTGTGTGCCATCGCCGGTCTGAGTGTAGGACTGTTGCGTCGCCATCTGGGTGTAGGACTGCTGTTGCTGGTAGTTGTTGGACTGGATAGGATCCGAGTCTTCCACCTACCCATACTCATAGCCCCCTCCTCCTCCCTCGCCTCCGTCGTGGATGATATCGAGCATATACTTGTCCGCGTCGTACGTTGGCTCCCCCGCTCCCGGCATTACAGCTAACAGCGTGCGGGCACCCATCTGCTCTCCACTCGCCGTCCTCGACCGGACGAGCGGCGGTGAAGATACTCGGAGAAGAGCAACGTCGTGTTGACGTCGGCGATGTCAGGAACTGTACCGACGGGGTTTGAGAGCTGCTTGGCGGCATAGTAGTACGAAGGCTTGTAAGGCCCCGACCACGGCGCCATCTGTACTGTGGGCGCGCCCATCTGGTGGCGTCCGCCATGGCCTCGCCGACCGCCCCGTCCGCCACGCCCACCAGGGCCACCGGCGGCCAGACACTTCTTCAGCTTCTCCTCCTTTGCGGCCATTGCTTTGACGCGGCGATTTTGCCGCATCTCCGAGCTGATCTTCCGGGCGAGCGTGTTGCTCGGATTCTCCGGCACCTCCGTTGGCTCCATCTCTGACAGGTTCTCCGGCGGTTCCATGCGTCGGCGGCGGAGGGAAGGAGAGGGTGGGAGAAAAGAGCGGGAATTGGCGGAGAGCAACAGAGAGTGGAAGAAAAGAGTGAGGGATTTTGGTGCCAAAACAGTGCGGGATGCTACAAAAACATGGACTTGGCCTTCCTTTGGACGGACCAAGGGGCGGAGAACGATATTTCGCGTGTCCGGACTCCCGTAAACCTTCCCCAGATTTGTCTCTGGTTTACGGGAGAAATCATGTCCGGACCACTCTGCGGATCGATACATAACCGCGTTTGGATGACTTATGTGGTTCGCATGGTTGTGGGAGGTTTGCGGATCGGTATTGGAGATGCCCTAACTGACCAGTAAAGTCGGCCGTGCTCTTGTCGCCGTTCGCCGTAACAAACACAAAACCCCCGAATACATTAAATTCTCTTCTACCGGCCGGAACCTGCAATTGATGGCTGCATGTGCAGTAGCTTGGCCGGGAGGGGAAATGAAAATATCTGGGAGACACGTAGGTGAAGGCCACGGCAGCCATTGATGACCGCATGAGCAGGCACGGCAGGCGGTCGCTAGGCAGCAGCCATGGTGGATTCGGTGCCGTCAGCTTCCCTTCCATCGACTGGCCCGCCCGAACCACGTCCAGATCGGCCATTACTGTGCGTCCTATGGTCCATCGTGGCAGGTCATTTTCCAGTACCTCTGCTCTGCATCAATTTTACCACTACTGATGTTTTTTTTTGCAAGGTCAATACTTATGCTTCTGACTAAATATATATTTTTCTTAGAAAAAGAGCTCATGGCACCAAACTTTATTTCTGAAAATAAAACATCTTCGGCCCTCTGCATCTAGTGATGCACACAACCATATATTATTACCAATTGATAACGTCAAACAAATCAACTTAAAAAAAAGAAGAAAAACTTGAGGCCATCCACACATGACATGCCTCGCGACAGCATCCCCAAATCGTACCACCAAACCTATGATGACATAACTTCAAACAAAAAAACGACGATGATATATTAGCAAACAAACGACGCAACACTCCACGAAAACACCTTGAAGAAGGAACCGGCGCTCAAGTCTCCGACGTTGTATAGTCCAACCACGCTGACATTTGAACCAGCACCTCCAACAGGGTAATGACGCGCGTACGTCGACGTTGCCTGACCAAGTCAGAAGGCAAGTTTTCTGAAATTGATAGGACGACTTTACATAGTGCATGTACATTGTTATTCTTTATAAAGATGTTGACTTCCCCTCGTACTATGCACTATAGATACTGTTCTCTCAGGTTGAACTTTGGTATACATTGCGGAATTTTTCACTACAATATGAGCAGGAGATGTGAAGCTTCAGCTTCTCAAGATATGCTCGTCCGAATTCATTACATGCGCCGTCGTTTAATGGCCATCATATGCATTTCAAAGCTGTTGATTTCACCCTCATACTATGGACATTGTTTCTCAAGGTAAGCTATTGTTGTGAGTTGACATCAAGAACTTTGGTATCCATAGCACGGTCGCTAACCACTTCAAAATGTTAGTACTGACTAGAGAGCTGGGCTTCCAAATTTTCAAGATATATGAAGCTCTTCACCGACTTTGCCCTACAAATCGGCCTTCGAGTAGATCAACATTGCGCGAAGCCCATGCACGCATGATATTGTACAATAGCGGTGTGATATATATAACATTACATGATGATCTGAGGAGTTCATCAGTCCGGAGAACAACAACGAAGCGCAAGCCGGTCCAGTGCTTTTTTTGTTCCAGTGGTAGTACATACTACTATATTACATCCACCGGGAGAAGAGAGAGATCAAAAATCAAAACGCAAAAAGAAAAGAAGGCAAAAAAAAGAGCTCTATAAATTTAGGGTTCGTTCTATAGATATGTCAGCCTCCTAACAGCAGCAACAGCAACACAGGCATAGCGCGCGCACACACAGCATGCAAAGCAGCAAGCAGAGCAAGACCTCCTTCCTAATAGCAGCAGACACAAGTTCAGAAGTTCCTCGTCGGTCGTCGTCGTCGGTCGTGGATGATGATGATGATGATGATGATCTAGAGCTTCCTCCTGCAGAGTGGGCATGATCCGTGCTTGATCAGCCAGCCGTCGATGCACGGCACGTGGAACACGTGCAGGCAATCGGGCAAGCTCCGCACCTTCTCCCCAATCTGGAAATCCTGAAAACCACCACCAACATGAACGGAATGTTCAGATAAACAAATTTCCATCACTGAGAAATAACAACCGACAAGCTAAAGAAACAATGAGCTCGAGAGTGTAAAGAGTATGAACAGAATGTTCATGTTACAGAAAGAGCTGAGCGGTTTATGTTTCGAGGTATGTGAGGATTTCTGAATTCAGGCAGACCAAAAAGATCAAAAGATAATTATATGACAGCAGAATGAGCAACACGGCAGAAATTCAGAATGTTTACAGACAAACTTGCCAAAAGAACAAAAGAAATTCAGACTATAAAAGAACGAGATAAAATCAAATAAATGACCATAGATGAATGAGCAGATATTCAGAATGTTCACTTCACATAGTGCAATGATATGGTGACCAATTAAGTAGAGTTCGTGCTATTAGGAGATAGTGGGTTTCAGAGATGATGTGTGGCTTTCATACCTGCAGGCATACTGAGCACCCGGAGAGGTCACCGACGGCATTCCGGTTATACTCCTCGGTGATAGTGCCCTCGGGCAGTTTGTCGATGGACGCCCTCGGCATGCCGTTGGTTCCCTCGATCTCGAAGAGGTCAGGGGCCTCCCTGAACTGCGATGAGTCCACTGCATTCATCTGTATGCCCAGAAAAACAAGCATGACATTGTCAACAATATTCAGCAACTGGTTTCAGACAGCAGCTTTGGATCAAACCATGCATGCCTGATGCAGAATTGCAAATGATCAACTGACCTGGCTGCGGACCACTCGCTGCACTGCCGGATCAACCTTCTCACGGACGAGCCGGCCCGTCAGGAGGCTGTAGATCACATTAAGCTGCATAGCCGAGTAGTTGAAAGCTTTGTGTTAGGCTCAATCAGACCACAAAGTTTCAGCTAAGCTAACCAAAGTTATGAAGCATCAGAATATATGTTCATTATTCAGGTTGCAATCTCAGAGGAATTGTGTGCAACTACAACTACAACATGATGATGAGGACGACAAGGATCGATGAGCAAGAATGCACCTCAAGTCGCTTGTAAATTATAATAATCTAACATTATTTCAGAAAGAAAAGGAAGAAAGAGATGTTTTGACTATGGGATGAACATTCAACGGAAACATTTTTTTAATGGTGTGGGCGACAATTAGTCTATGTAAATTAAGCAACACGCACGGATAGTCAGGATACATTGACAAACAAAGGAAGTGCAGGCAAGCAAGCAAGCGTGTCAGTTGCAAAGTTGCTGTCCTGCTCCTAGCTACTTGCTGCCAACCAAGGACTGAATCAAGCGTCTCATATCTGGTGCTGGCGTGCTGCTGCTTACCACGTACAAGATGCTCCAGATCCCGGACCGGCGGGAGCGCCAGAGGCGGATGGAGGAGTCGACGACCTCGATGGACACGAGCGCGCCGGTGATGGCGCCGATTCCGGTGCCGCGGAAGAGGCCGCTCTCCGTGGCCAGGCCGATCAGCCCGCCGGTGACGGCTCCCAGGAACAGCCCGGCTGCACAAGAGCAAAGGTTACACATATGTCAAATCTTCCGAACATGAGTCTGTAGTCTGTACAGAATTTGTCAAAAGCAGAGTGTGTGCATAGGAATAAGATTGCACGGTCTGTGAAGCAGATCAGCCCAAATTGCACAAAGACCACACGCTTAATTTAGGGGAGAACACTCTGCACAGGGCCTGAATGAATCGCTGGAAGCACAATTTTGCTTTTATTTTCAGCAGTGGAAACCAAACTCTAGTTGTGCAAATCAAGAATCTGTTGCTCCCTAAAAAAGATTGCGAGCAAAGATTGAGAAATGAAGAAGAAATAGAAACTGTGAGCCAAGATTGGGAGAGCGCCGCTCGGATCCTGCTCCCCCTACACACATGACCAGAGCAGGATCCCCATGACTAAACAATCAAAATATCCCCTTTGTTTTCCTTAGAAGTTCGCCAGGATGAACTGGAGCTTGAAGCTAGGGTGCACTTGACAACAAAATCTCATATCTGAAGAAATCAAGACTGGCTTGGAGCCGGTGTAAGCGAAACAGAGGAGGGGAGGGGGAGAGCGTCCGTACCGATGGCGAAGATGAAGGTGATGACGCCGCGGAGCACCCGGCGCACCATCCTCCGGCTCCCGCCCCTCCCGCGGCTGCTCCCACTACTCCCGCTGCTGCCGCCGCTCCCGCTCCTCACAAGCGACGCCAGCGAGACATTGCTGGAGCTCCGCGCGAACGCGCCCGACGGATCCATCCACCACACGCCCGCCTCACTCCCCACTCCCCACTCCACCCCCTTGGATCACCAGCCCACACACACGGAGAAGACAGAGAGAACAACAGCAGTCGGTCGGCGGAGCTGGATCGGGGGTCTGGCGAGGGATCCGAGGAAGGGAGCCAACCGATGAGGACGAAGCAGGAAGAGAGAGAGAGGGAGGGACGGCAGCAAAGAAGAGGAGAGGGGGATGGGAAAGGGGGAGACTTTATGGCGCCAACCAACTCGTGACCGGCGCATTGAATTCGCGTGCGGAGGCGGTAGGTTCGGCTTGCCTCCGGCGCCCTCCTTTCTTTTCTTCCTCGCGAAGGCGAGGCTCTGCTGACGTGAACGCCATCGACCCACCCCACCGTGGTCATGGCTGCTGCCCGCCTGCCTGCCACCTGCCCTGCGCGTGCGGCCATCAATGGCTGCCGCGCGGGAGCCATGCCGCCCGCCTACGTGCCACCCCGGGCAAGATATTTTCGTCCCCTTTCCCCTCCCGGGTAAGCCGCTCCACATGCCGCCATTAATCGGAGCTTCGGTTGGGTGGAGGATTAATATCTTTGGGAGTCTTGTTTGTTATTGCGAGAGTGGGAAGGTCACGGGGGCGTTTTTATTGGTTGGTTAATTAGTTGATTGGAGAATTCTCCATGGTGAATGTTCTCTCCTTGGTCTTAGAGAGCGAACGGTTGGCCATCATGGGGTCCACTGGGGGAGGGGGTGGAGGAAGAATGGATCTTTTTTTTTTTAGGGAAAGGAAGAATGGATCTAGGGTGGAGACCCTAACCGTCGCCTTAAGGACTTTTTTATGAGGCGTGCTTTCGACGGGAGTCGACGGCGGTCGTAATTGCCAGAGGCTCGCTGCACCGCATGGCAACACAGGGGTGTCGTCACTCCTCACTCTTAGGGAAGTTTGAGTGCAAGATTCAAGTGGTCTTGTCCGGATTAGCCTTGTTACTGGATCATCGAACATGTTACAATTTTTTAGTTTCAAGGCTTCGCCCTCACTTTCTGCTGGAGTGTAACGGGCCACCTTTGGCTTCGTCGGTTCGTCCTTGGTCGGTAGTGCTACCAGTACCAGGTACCAATACCAACTTCATGAAGGCTGCATCTAGTGGCAGGGACGAGTTGGGGATCGACGGGGAGAGGAGAGACAAGGGGGAATAAGGAAGGGGACGTTGTGGGTCTGCTCCCCGGCTGCGAGTGCCTTCGGCATGTTCCGACGACCGGCGGCTTGCCCTGCTCCAACGGTGGGGAAGATTTGAAGACCATGCAGAGATGAGATGCGGTCGGTGGAGAAACCAGTAGAGTGCGACATACTATGGTGGCGACCAATGATGAGCCTGCATCTTGCACTATCATGCGGCGGTGGTGGTTGTGTGCTACGAACGCGGCCTGTTATGACCCTAGGGTCAAATGGTTTTGTCTCGATGGGTCCCTATCGGCTCATCGGTTACCCTAGTGGTAAGAAATCACATGTGCTCCACCGGGCCAATGGGTTGAACTAGACCACCTGAATCTGGTCTCGAGTGTCGATGGTGCCATTGGGATGTGTTCGAGGCAATATTTTAATCTATACTCTTGGTCAAACATACACAAGTTTGTTTTGCATGAAAATCGATACACCTTATACTTCCTCAGCCTTCTTTTCTGGTTGATTCGCAAACCCTGAGACCAAGAAGGATGCACTCATGCATGCAAAGAAAGATAGGTGCTTTTTAGAAGTTCGGCCCGGGTTTTCATTGAAAAATCGAAGGGGGGGAGGGATTGCCCTTTCTAACGAACGAAGGGAGTACATGCCATTCATTGGGAGATCTGTAAACATGAATGTCATTGTCTTGGCGTCCCCATCGACTGCCACTACCCTAAGACGTGTTGCACGGGTGTGTGTGCACTGGTGTCATCTGGGTTTGGTGTGCTCGTATCATCGAGCTTTCTATGCGACGTTAGGGGAAAATATCTGGTGCTACCGAGGCTCAGGTGCTACCGTGATACGGGCTCCTAGGACGTCGGGTCTCAGATGGGAGGGCATCCAGGATCTGCTGGACCTATGCGCAATTTTCAAACTCCTAGAAGAATTTTTTGCAAAAAGTTGCAGACTTCCTGGGAGCCAGTAGATCTCAGTCCGTATCACCGTAGCTGCTGGAGCACCAGATATTCTCCAACGACGTTAGCTAGGAGGGAGGTAGTCGAATAATAGCATGAGTTGTAAATTGGTGGATGATGTGACGGCTTTTGTGACGATGTATGTTGGATTTCTTACCCTTTCCTCTTTAATACTCCCTCTGTAACGCTCTTATATTTCTTTACGAAGGGAGTATAAGATATGCAAGCTATGTGTATTTCCTAATGAAGAGGAAAAGGATGATAGTGCAAACAAAATGATGATGAGAAGTTCAGCTCGGGTTCCGACTGCCTTTTAGAAACATATAGAGTATGCTTGGTTTGATGCCAAAAATTGGCTGGTCAAGGTGTGGGCTAAGCCAAAACATGGGCAGTCAATTTGTTGCCTACCAAACTGCTTTTCCAGTCTATACGGAAGTTGTCAATGTTTGGCATTATCAAAAGTTTTCTTGCTAAAACATTGTCTAGCCATGTTTTGGCTGCAAACCAAACATGATAATGGATTCGAATATATCTTTTCTGAATATAAGTCATGATATGTGTAAAGAATACTCGACAAAGGTCTCTGATCTTACCTACATTACGGAAACCCCGCGTATAAATTATGAAGAAAAAAGGCTGGAAATAATTATGGAGAATCAATCTGCCAACTCAGTCTTTAAAAAATTCATAAGGATAGGGTGTATGCTTGTAGAGGTACTTGTGCACGCATATTGCGAGCGTCTACGTCAATACTATGTTTTAGAAAAAAAACCACAAATTCAAATAAAACTCGAGCATCCATTCAAGAGTAGTAAGTGGTACCACATGACTAATCAACGGATTAATTAATCTGTTGCTAGCTGTGATGCATGAAAACTACGTGGTAGTCGATCCAATAACTTGGTTCAGGGGTACTCTGATCTGCTTTGACATCGACGGCTGGCCCGTCCCGACGACGACGGGACGCGATCGATGTGATGCACATCGGATAAAACTGAGCAATAACGGTGATCAACAGTGGATTAAAATGTGACGATGCACGATAGCTAATTGTTCCCTCTTTTTTCCCCTACTAAGGGGCAAGCAGCCGGTTTCGAAAGCGATGTCACGCGCGCCCTGTATATGTGTTAGCACACAATAAAGCAGATTAGTTAGCATCAGTACCACTGGTACTACAACAATGATCGATCGGGTGCCCATTCATTAGCGTTGTGACGATGGCTGATCAACCCTGCTTAGTTTACTGTAGCTTATTCGGACCAATGGGTGAAGGTTAACTTGGCTAAGGCCAATCATGTAGAGGCGATAGATGGAGTAAATAGTATGAAACTACTATAATTCGGGTTAGGGTTATAAAAATTTATTAGATTTTCTTTCGATGATAACTACCAACTCTAGCGTTGGTTGTTTCAAAAAATCCAAATCACATGGACGTGATTACTTTTTTTAGAAAACTTACAATGGTTACTTTGTAAAAATAAGGACATATAGTTGTAAATTTGTAAAAGAGCAGGGGGGCTGAAAAAAATCACTCCGATAAATGGGTGAGGGAAATCGGTGTGAAGCGGGGGAGTGAACTCACCATCATCATCACCGACTTCGGTTAATTTATAAGACAATGGAGATATTTGTTTTTTTTTCAGGAAAACTTCAATCTATTCATCATCAATCATGATAGTACAACGAATACCAGAAATAATGAAAATTACATCCAGATCTCCAGACCACCTAGCGACGACAAGCACTGAAGCGAGCCAAAAGCCTGTAGGCATCATCGCCCCTCTCGGGCAAAACTCGTTGTAGTAGATAGTCAGAAAGTCATCGTGCCAAGGCCCTAAAGGACCAGCGCGCCAGAACAATAACCACCGCCATTGAAGGGAAGCTTAGGTGGAAAGCATCCAATCTGTAGACACACGAACAAAGACCAAATCCACCAAAGACATACGCCGACCGAATATCACGAGATCTGCCGGAAACAAATCTCCACACACCCTCCGATGACGCTAGAAGCATCACCGAGACAGGGACTAGGCGGGAAGAAGCTTATTTCATCTTCAGAGAGCCGCCGCCTCTCGTGTCTCTGAGCAGGACACAAACCTAAAAATACTCAAAAGAATATATATCTAAAAACGAAACCCTTCCGCTGGGAAGAGCCGGGATCTACCACGTCTCCATGTCCCTAAGGCCACAGGTGGACCAGCGCCGGCGCCGAGGAGAGGCTATATGGGTAGCGTCACACGGCTGGGTATCGATCACAGGTATTTGTTGTTCGTTTTCACACAAGTTTATCTATTTTTTTAGGGTTACGAAAAAGGGTTTCCCCCGCTTTATATTATAAAGCAACAACCAACCGATACAACCAGCTCGCTGGGGACGCATCACAAACAAGCCCAAAAGAAAAAACGAGAGAAAGAAAGAGAAACAAATGCCGACGCCGACAGCTCAACTAAGCGAAGATGGTCGATATCCGCCGCACCCTCCGGAGGAGTACCACCGCACACCTAGCACTCCGAAGCCTCGCGTACCAAGCAACACCTACAGGAAGAAATACAACACCGACGCCACTGCTGCCCGGACACGTCCTAGGGTTTCCCCCTGCACGCGGATGGTAGATGGGAAGGGATATCACCGACGCCCCTCAAGAAGGTCCGGCAACGCCCACGGGTGTAGCACGCCGGTGGCGGACGAGCTGCCAGGGATTTCTCCCGCCCCGAAACCAACACCATCACAGACACTCGAGAGTGCACCGCCCAACATGCCGCCCACCAGCCTGTGCCACCACGGATACCACACCAACTTCACCATCTCACTGAGGCCACCAACACGATGCCTGGAGGGAGGACGAGGGGACACTGGGCTCGGGGGCAATCGCAACGCAGCCGACAGGAGGGGACAACCTCCACCGCACCGCGGAGCCGACCAGACGTAGCAACAGGGACTTACCAGGCCTCCACAGGCCCGGCCGGACCCCAACGGATCCGGACAATCCCTGTTGCCACGCTGCAGCACGCCGGCCGCCGGAGCCATCACCACCTGCAGCCACCGCCATCTCGCCGCCACCAACAGGGAGCCGCGCCACCGTGCCCCGAACCGCCGGCCCGCCCTGTTGGAAATATGCCCTAGAGGCAATAATAAATGGTTATTATTATATTTCTTTGTTCATGATAATTGTCTATTGTTCATGCATGTGTGAATACATAGACCACAACGTGTCCCTAGTAAGCCTCTAGTTGACTAGCTCGTTGATCAACAGATAGTCATGGTTTCCTGACTATGGACATTGGATGTCATTGATAACGGGATCACATCATTAGAAGAATGATGTGATGGACAAGACCCAATCCTAAGCATAGCTCAAAGATCGTGTAGTTCGTTTGCTAGAGCTTTTCCAATGTCAAGTATCTTTTCCTTAGACCATGAGATCGTGCAACTCCCGGATACCGTAGGAGTACTTTGGGTGTGCCAAACATCACAACGTAACTGGGTGACTATAAAGGTACGCTACGGGTATCTCCGAAAGTGTCTGTTGAGTTGGCACGGATCGAGACTGGGATTTGTCACTCCGTATGACGGAGAGGTATCTCTGGGCCCACTCGGTAATGCATCATCATAATGAGCTCAATGTGACTAAGGAGTTAGCCACGGGATCATGCATTACGGTACGAGTAAAGAGACTTGCTGGTAACGAGATTGAACAAGGTATTGGGATACCGACGATCGAATCTCAGGCAAGTAACATACCGATTGACAAAGGGAATTGTGTACGGGATTGATTGAATCCTCGACATCGTGGTTCATCCGATGAGATCATCGTGGAACATGTGGGAGCCAACATGGGTATCCAGATCCCGCTGTTGGTTATTGACCGGAGAGGCGTCTCGGTCATGTCTGCATGTCTCCCGAACCCGTAGGGTCAACACACTTAAGGTTCGGTGACGCTAGGGTTGTAGAGATATGAGCATCCGGAAACCCGAAAGTTGTTCGGAGTCCCGGATGAGATCCCGGACGTCACGAGGAGTTCCGGAATGGTCCGGAGGTGAAGAATTATATATAGGAAGTCCAGTTTCGGCCACCGGGAAAGTTTCGGGGGTTATCGGTATTGTACCGGGACCACCGGAAGGGTCCCGGGGGTCCACCGGGTGGGGCCACCTATCCCGGAGGGCCCCATGGGCTGAAGTGGGAAGGGAACCAGCCCTTAGTGGGCTGGGGCGCCCCCCATGGGCCTCCCCCTGCGCCTAGGGTTAGAAACACTAGGGTGGGGGGCGCCCCACTTGACTTGGGGGGGAAGTTTCCCCCCTTGGCCGCCCCCCCCCATAGATGGGTTCTTGGCCGGCGCCCCCCCTCCCAGGGGGCCTATATAAAGGGGGGCGAGGGAGGGCAGCAAGAACACAGCCCTTGGCGCCTCCCTCCTCCCCTGCAACACCTCTCCCTCTCGCAGAAGCTTGGCGAAGCCCTGCCGAGATCCCGCTACATCCACCACCACGCCGTCGTGCTGCTGGATCTCCATCAACCTCTCCTTCCCCCTTGCTGGATCAAGAAGGAGGAGACGTCGCTGCTCCGTACGTGTGTTGAACGCGGAGGTGCCGTCCATTCGGCACTCGGTCATCGGTGATTTGGATCACGGCGAGTACGACTCCATCAACCCCGTTCATTGGAATGCTTCCGCTCGCGATCTACAAGGGTATGTAGATGCACTCCTTTCCCCTCGTTGCTAGTATACTCCATAGATGGATCTTGGTGATGCGTAGGAAATTTTAAAATTCTGCTACGATCCCCAACAGTGGCATCATGAGCCAGGCCTATGCGTAGTTACTATGCACAAGTAGAACACAAAGCAGTTGTGGGCGTAGATGTTGCCAATTCTTCTTGCCGCTACTAGTCTTATCTTGTTTCGGCGGCATTGTGGGATGAAGCGGCCCGGACCGACCTTACACGTACGCTTACGGGAGACAGGTTCCACCGACTGACATGCACTAGTTGCATAAGGTGGCTACCGGGTGTCTGTCTCCCACTTTAGTCGGAACGGATTCGATGAAAAGGGTCCTTATGAAGGGTAAATAGAAATTGGCATATCACGTTGTGGTTTTACGTAGGTAAGAAACGTTCTTGCTAGAAACCTATACAAGCCACGTAAAAACTTGGAACAACAATTAGAGGACGTCTAACTTGTTTTTGCAGCATGTGCTATGTGATGTGATATGGCCAGAAGATGTGATGAATGATATATGTGATGTATGAGATTGATCATATTCTTGTAATAGGAATCACGACTTGCATGTCGATGAGTATGACAACCGGCAGGAGCCATAGGAGTTGTCTTTATTTTTGTATGACATGTGTGTCATTGAATAACGCCATGTAAATTACTTTACTTTATTGCTAAGCGCGTTAGCCATAAAAGTAGAAGTAATCGTTGGCGTGACAACTTCATGAAGACACAATGATGGAGATCATGATGATGGAGATCATGGTGTCATGCCGGTGACGAAGATGATCATGGTGCCCCGAAGATGGAGATCAAAGGAGCAAAATGATATTGGCCATATCATGTCACTATTTGATTGCATGTGATGTTTATCATGTTTTGCATCTTATTTGCTTAGAACGACGGTAGTAAGTAAGATGATCCCTTATGATAATTTCAAGAAAGTGTTCCCCCTAACTGTGCACTGTTGCGAAGGTTCGTTGTTTCGAAGCACCACGTGATGATTGGGTGTGATAGATTCTAACGTTCGCATACAACGGGTGTTGACGAGCCTAGCATGTACAGACATGGCCTCGGAACACACGCAATACACTTAGGTTGACTTGACGAGCCTAGCATGTACAGACATGGCCTCGGAACACAGAGGACCGAAAGGTCGAGCATGAGTCGTATAGAAGATACGATCAACATGGAGATGTTCACCGATCTTGACTAGTCCGTCTCACGTGATGATCGGACACGGCCTAGGTAACTCGGATCATGTTTCACTTAGATGACTAGAGGGATGTCTATCTGAGTGGGAGTTCATTGAGTAATTTGATTAGATGAACTTAATTATCATGAACTTAGTCTAAAATCTTTACAATATGTCTTGTAGATCAAATGGCCCACGTTGTCCTCAACTTCAACGCGTTCCTAGAGAAAACCAAGCTGAAAGATGATGGCAACAACTATACGGACTGGGTCCGGAACCTGAGGATCATCCTCATAGCTGCCAAGAAAGATTATGTCCTAGAAGCACCGCTAGGTGAAGCACCCATCCCAGAGAACCAAGACGTTATGAACGCTTGGCAATCACGTGCTGATGATTACTCCCTCGTTCAGTGCGGCATGCTTTACAGCCTAGAACCGGGTCTCCAAAAGCGTTTTGAGAAACATGGAGCATATGAGATGTTCGAAGAGCTGAAAATGGTTTTCCAAGCTCATGCCCGAGTCGAGAGATATGAAGTCTCCGACAAGTTCTTCAGCTGTAAAATGGAGGAGAATAGTTCTGTTAGTGAGCACATACTCAGAATGTCTGGGTTACACGACCGCTTGTCTCAGCTGGGAGTTAATCTCCCGGATGACGCGGTCATTGACAGAATCCTTCAGTCGCTTCCACCGAGCTACAAGAGCTTTGTGATGAACTTCAATATGCAGGGGATGGAAAAGACCATTCCTGAGGTATATTCAATGCTGAAATCAGCAGAGGTGGAGATCAAAAAGGAACATCAAGTGTTGATGGTGAATAAAACCACTAAGTTCAAGAAAGGCAAGGGCAAGAAGAACTTCAAGAAGGACGGCAAGGGAGTTGCCGCGCCCGGTAAGCCAGTTACTGGGAAGAAGTCAAGGAATGGACCCAAGCCTGAGACTGAGTGCTTTTATTGCAAGGGAAGTGGTCACTGGAAGCGGAACTGCCCCAAATACTTAGCGGACAAGAAGGCCGGCAACACCAAAGGTATATGTGATATACATGTAATTGATGTGTACCTTACCAGTACTCGTAGTAGCTCCTGGGTATTTGATACCGGTGCGGTTGCTCATATTTGTAACTCAAAACAAGAACTGCGGAATAAGCGGAGACTGGCGAAGGACGAGGTGACGATGCGCGTCGGGAATGGTTCCAAGGTCGATGTGATCCCCGTCGGCACGCTACCTCTGCATCTACCTACGGGATTAGTTTTAAACCTCAATAATTGTTATTTAGTGCCAGCTTTAAGCATGAACATTGTATCTGGATCTCGTTTAATTCGAGATGGCTACTCATTTAAATCCGAGAATAATGGTTGTTCTATTTATATGAGAGATATGTTTTATGGTCATGCCCCGCTGGTCAATGGTTTATTCTTGATGAATCTCGAACGTGATGTTACACATATTCATAGTGTGAATACCAAAAGATGTAAAGTTGATAATGATAGTCCCACATACTTGTGGCACTGCCGCCTTGGTCACATTGGTGTCAAATGCATGAAGAAGCTCCATGCAGATGGACTTTTGGAGTCTCTTGATTACGAATCATTTGACACGTGCGAACCATGCCTCATGGGTAAGATGACCAAGACTCCGTTCTCCGGAACAATGGAGCGAGCAACCAACTTATTGGAAATCATACATACCGATGTGTGCGGTCCAATGAGTGTTGAGGCTCGCGGAGGATATCGTTATGTTCTCACTCTCACTGATGACTTAAGTAGATATGGGTATGTCTACCTAATGAAACACAAGTCTGAAACCTTTGAAAAGTTCAAGGAATTTCAGAGTGAGGTTGAGAATCAACGTGACAGAAAAATAAAATTCTTACGATCAGATCGTGGTGGAGAATATTTAAGTCACGAATTTGGTGCGTACTTAAGGAAATGTGGAATCGTTTCACAACTCACGCCGCCTGGAACACCTCAGCGAAACGGTGTGTCCGAACGTCGTAATCGCACTCTATTGGATATGGTGCGATCTATGATGTCTCTTACCGATTTACCGCTCTCATTTTGGAGCTATGCTTTAGAGACTGCCGCATTCACTTTAAATAGGGCTTCGTCGAAATCCGTTGAGACGACACCGTATGAATTATGGTTTGGGAAGAAACCTAAGCTGTCGTTTCTAAAAGTTTGGGGATGCGATGCTTATGTCAAGAAACTTCAACCTGAAAAGCTCGAACCCATGTCGGAAAAATGCGTCTTCATAGGATACCCTAAGGAAACTATTGGGTATACCTTCTACCTCAGATCCAAAGGCAAGATCTTCGTTGCCAAGAACGGGTCCTTTCTGGAGAAAGAGTTTCTCTCGAAGGAAGTAAGTGGGAGGAAAGTGGAACTTGATGAGGTGATAGTCACCCCTTCTGAACCGGAAAGTAGCGCAGCACGGGAAGATGTTCCTGTGGTGCCTACACCGACTGGGGAGGAAGTTAATGATGATGATCATGAAGCTTCGGATCAAGTTACTGCTGAACTTCGTAGGTCCACAAGGACACGTTCCGCACCAGAGTGGTACGGCAACCCTGTCCTGGAAATCATGTTGTTAGACAACGGTGAACCTTCGAACTATGAAGAAGCGATGGCGGGCCCGGATTCCGACAAATGGCTAGAAGCCATGAAATCCGAGATAGGATCCATGTATGAAAACAAAGTATGGACTTTGAGTGACTTGCCCGATGATCGGCGAGCCATAGAAAATAAATGGATCTTTAAGAAGAAGACAGACGCGGATGGTAATGTGACCATCTATAAGGCTCGACTTGTCGCTAAGGGTTATCGACAAGTTCAAGGGGTTGACTACGATGAGACTTTCTCACCCGTAGCGAAGCTGAAGTTCGTCCGAATCATGTTAGCAATTGCCGCATACTATGATTATGAGATATGGCAGATGGACGTCAAAACGGCATTCCTTAACGGCTTCCTTAAGGAAGAATTGTATATGATGCAGCCGGAAGGTTTTATCGATCCTAAGAATGCTAACAAGGTATGCAAGCTCCAGCGCTCCATCTATGGACTGGTGCAAGCATCTCGGAGTTGGAACATTCGTTTTGATGAGATGATCAAAGCGTTTGGGTTTACACAGACTTATGGAGAAGCTTGTGTTTACAAGAAAGTGAGTGGGAGCTCTGTAGCATTTCTCTTATTATATGTGGATGACATACTATTGATGGGAAATGATATAGAATGCTTGGAAAGTATAAAGACCTATTTGAATAAGTGTTTTTCAATGAAGGACCTTGGAGAAGCTGCTTATATATTAGGCATCAAGATCAATAGAGATAGATCAAGACGCCTCATTGGTCTTTCACAGAGTACGTACCTTGACAAGATATTGAAGAAGTTCAATATGGATCAGTCCAAGAAGGGGTTCTTGCCTGTATTGCAAGGTGTGCAATTGAGCACGGCTCAATGCCCGACCACGGCAGAAGATACAGAAAAGATGAGTGTCATCCCCTATGCCTCGGCCATAGGGTCTATTATGTATGCCATGCTATGTACCAGACCTGATGTAAACCTTGCCGTAACTTTGGTAGGAAGGTACCAAAGTAATCCCGGCATGGAACACTGGACAACGGTCAAGAATATCCTGAAGTACCTGAAGAGGACTAAGGATATGTTTCTCGTTTATGGAGGTGACGAAGAGCTCGTCGTAAAGGGTTACGTCGACGCTAGCTTCGACACAGATCTGGATGACTCGAAGTCATAAACGGGATACGTGTATATTTTGAATGGAGGAGCAGTAAGCTGGTGCAGTTGCAAGCAAAGCGTCGTGGCGGGATCTACATGTGAAGCGGAGTACATGGCGGCCTCAGAGGTAGCACATGAAGCAGTATGGATAAAGGAGTTCATTACCGACCTAGGGGTGATTCCCAATGCGTCGGGCCCGATGACTCTCTTCTGTGACAACACTGGAGCTATTGCCCTTGCCAAGGAGCCCAGGTTTCACAGGAAGACCAGGCATATCAAGCATCGCTTCAACTCCATTCGTGAAAGTGTTCAAAATGGAGACATAGATATTTGTAAAGTACATACGGACCTGAATGTAGCAGATCCGTTGACTAAACCTCTCCCTAGAGCAAAACATGATCATCACAAGGACGCTATGGGTGTTCGATTCATCACAATGTAACTAGATTATTGACTCTAGTGCAAGTGGGAGACTGTTGGAAATATGCCCTAGAGGCAATAATAAATGGTTATTATTATATTTCTTTGTTCATGATAATTGTCTATTGTTCATGCTATAATTGTGTTATCCGGAAATCGTAATACATGTGTGAATACATAGACCACAACGTGTCCCTAGTAAGCCTCTAGTTGACTAGCTCGTTGATCAACAGATAGTCATGGTTTCCTGACTATGGACATTGGATGTCATTGATAACGGGATCACATCATTAGAAGAATGATGTGATGGACAAGACCCAATCCTAAGCATAGCTCAAAGATCGTGTAGTTCGTTTGCTAGAGCTTTTCCAATGTCAAGTATCTTTTCCTTAGACCATGAGATCGTGCAACTCCCGGATACCGTAGGAGTACTTTGGGTGTGCCAAACGTCACAACGTAACTGGGTGACTATAAAGGTACGCTACGGGTATCTCCGAAAGTGTCTGTTGAGTTGGCACGGATCGAGACTGGGATTTTTCACTCCGTATGACGGAGAGGTATCTCTGGGCCCACTCGGTAATGCATCATCATAATGAGCTCAATGTGACTAAGGAGTTAGCCACGGGATCATGCATTACGGTACGAGTAAAGAGACTTGCCGGTAACGAGATTGAACAAGGTATTGGGATACCGACGATCGAATCTCGGGCAAGTAACATACCGATTGACAAAGGGAATTGTGTACGGGATTGATTGAATCCTCGACATCGTGGTTCATCCGATGAGATCATCGTGGAACATGTGGGAGCCAACATGGGTATCCAGATCCCGCTGTTGGTTATTGACCGGAGAGGCGTCTCGGTCATGTCTGCATGTCTCCCGAACCCGTAGGGTCTACATACTTAAGGTTTGGTGACGCTAGGGTTGTAGAGATATTAGTATGCGGAAACCCGAAAGTTTTTCGGAGTCCCGGATGAGATCCCGGACGTCACGAGGAGTTCCGGAATGGTCCGGAGGTGAAGAATTATATATAGGAAGTCCAGTTTCAGCCACCGGGAAAGTTTCGGGGGTTATCGGTATTGTACCGGGACCACCGGAAGGGTCCCGGGGGTCCACCGGGTGGGGCCACCTATCCCGAAGGGCCCCATGGGCTGAAGTGGGAAGGGAACCAGCCTTTAGTGGGCTGGGGCGCCCCCCATGGGCCTCCCCCCTGCGCCTAGGGTTAGAAACCCTAGGGTTGGGGGGCGCCCCACTTGACTTGGGTGGGGGGGGGGAGTTTCCCCCCCATGGCCGCCGCCCCCCCCCATAGATGGGTTCTTGGCCGGCGCCCCCCCTCCCGGGGGCCTATATAAAGGGGGGGAGGGAGGGCAGCAAGAACACAACCCTTGGCGCCTCCCTCCTCCCCTGCAACACCTCTCCCTCTCGCAGAAGCTTGGCGAAGCCCTGCCGAGATCCCGCTACATCCACCACCACGCCGTCGTGCTGCTGGATCTCCATCAACCTCTCCTCCCCCCTTGCTGGATCAAGAAGGAGGAGACGTCGCTGCTCCGTACGTGTGTTGAACGCGGAGGTGCCGTCCGTTCGGCACTCGGTCATCGGTGATTTGGATCACGACGAGTACGACTCCATCAACCCCGTTCATTGGAACGCTTCCGCTCGCGATCTACAAGGGTATGTAGATGCACTCCTTTCCCCTCGTTGCTAGTATACTCCATAGATGGATCTTGATGATGCATAGGAAATTTTAAAATTCTGCTACGATCCCCAACACGCCCCAGCCCAGATGGGCCCGAAAGGGCCCATATCTGGGCCAAGCGGGCGCCGCCGGCCAGCAGCACTCCACGCCGCTCCGCAGCCAACGGCTACGCGGCCGCATCAATGGCGCTCGAGGCCCCCGGATCCGCCACCGAGCCACACCGATGCCCACCGAGCTGCACCGCCGCCAGGCAGGAGGGAGCCCCGACTCCACCTCCTAGCGAGCGGGAAAGGGACGGCCGCCGCCGCCGGCGCCACCCGGGCTACGTCGGTGGCCTCTGCTGCCGGCGGCGAAGGGGAGGGACGAGGAGAGCGGGACGAGACGAGGCGGCAGAGGGAGGTGTTCCGCCGTCTCGGGGGGTGATGGGAGCGCTACAGGGGATGGAGGGGGGAGGAGGGGAGGGGGAATAGGAGAGCGGGAGCAGGACCTGCTGTTTACTCGTTACATCTATTTTTTTAGGGTCACACCAGTTTATCTGGTCCTATGTAAAATTGCTAAACAGATTGTTAATTTGATGCAGAAGTTTTTCAATTGCAAAAGACAAAACATGGACGAACTGCCCGGATCATGTCACTCCACCAACCGATCAAGTAATTCGGCGCTACTAGTGCATATTATAATCATGTTTAAGCTAGGATAGGAGGAAGGTCGCGGGTCGTGCGTACTGTACGCCGTGGCGTCGTACTCACACTCACAGACATGCTCGCACGTCACACCTCACAGCCTAGCCGGCTTCATAGTTGAGTGTATTTATCAGCGCCGCATCCGTCCGTACGCATGCAAATTTTCTCGTACGGTAGCCGTCGCAGATATATGGCCTACCGGCGGTGATAGTTCCGGCGAGAGAGGGAGGAAAATGAGGAGCTGTGCTGTGCTAGCTGGAGGACGTGGTATGCATGCGAGTGTGTAGCGGGCAAGACACGTAGTTGTTGCAGTGGTGCCGCCGGCTTCACTGTAGTACTAATAGTTTTGCTTATTGAATGCTTAAATTGAAGAACTACTTCTATTTTGAATGCTCAAATTGGAGAGCACTATTTTGAATACTATTTTGTTTTTGCAGCCAAATCTCCATGTCATCGCTGCCGTCATCCCCGTTACAGCCCCCCTCCGACTTCGATGTGAGACTAGCCAAATCTTCATGTCAATATGAGTCCTATAAGATATTTTGAAATGTTTTTTTTCATATTTTCAACCATTGAAATGCAATGACCATCAAGTTTGAATACAATGACCATCAAGTTTGGATGCAAATAGGAAATGTGCTTGCCCAAGTGGCTATGTTTGCAGGTAACACCTCCGAGTGGCCTATGTTTTGCCGGAGTGTTGATTAATTTCCGTTTCGGCAAATTCCTGGCGCTCGATATGTCCTTTTTTAGCAAAGGTCATGCCGGATTTTTCCGTGAATTTTGGCATGACTTGTGCTAGAATATGTAGGAAATATCGAGTGGCCTGGATTTTCTAGAAAGATAATTAAACGACATTTCGGGTTGACTTTAAGTCTATCGAAGCTCCATACATGACAATCAAAAAATGAGTGAGGGAGAAAGTCTGCACCATATATGGGAAAGGAAGAAACCCAACTGTTGTCGTGGGGGTCGTTTCTCTTTCTTCTCCTTGTGCTAGACCTTTGTTAGGCACTAGGGGAAGGAGGAGTAACGACCATCACCGACGGTCGAAAAATCAGTGAGGGAGTGTGTCCACCATATATGAGAGAAGAAGAATGCCGATTGTTGTCGTGGGGGTCGCTTCTCCTTCATCCCCGTGTGCTAGACATTTTGATTTAATGCACTCGGGGACGAAGGGAGGAGCGACCATCACCAACGGTCGAATATATACACCTCGTGAGCTGAGAGTTTTAAAAAAAAAAGACTCAACGGGCCGATAATCAACCCGTGCTGAATAATAATGATCTAATTTAGTTTTTTTAGTACATATATTGAATTTTAGAAGTTTAATCTTTGAATTATGAACATAGGAAATGTCATCGGACGAAAGTCTCACGGAGTGCTCCTGGTGCGGTGACAACCGGGGTTTCTGCGACAGGTCTCACTTGGTAGAAGGTCGGCGCTTCAGCATCAAGCGCCAGGAGTCCTTCGATGCTGAAACGGTATGCTACGATGCAAAGTAATTTTTTCGTAATTAAGCTCGAGTTCTACCACCTTAACGTGTAATTTTCGTCTTTTACAATTCGACTAGCTTATGCCATGCCATGCAAGATGCTATGTCTTGGAGAGGATGGATTTTGAAGATCATGGGAGTATGGAAACAAAAAAAATCACCGAAGGACCCATCATGGTATGGATTTTGAGGTAAATCTATACAATTATGAGAGCGTATCTCATTTTGGTTGTCCGGATTGGGAAGCACTTTGCAAGATGTATGAATTTCAAGAGGGTATGCTTGTCACCATGGATCTTGATGATCCTGTCATCGAGAAAGACAATTAGGACATTTGGGTCCTTGTTGATACGCTTCCAATTCTACCCCTATTTGAGTTTCTCAAACATAGTTATTAAGTAATTTATATTGTTTGTTTCAAAATAGTTGACAACTTATTTCCATCGACAACTTATTTTCATTCTTCAAAGAATGTGCGGAAGATGGTAGACCGAACCTACTACACCGATGGCTCTGAGTTAACTTATCAGGAGAAAAATCATCTGGTCGCATTTTGTACTGATCTTGAGAATTACAATATCTATTATCAAATTCCTCCACATTATGATCAATATTTGCCACTAGTGCACGGTTGAACTATGCTAACATCCGTGGAGATGTCATGGTAAGATTTTTAGTATTACGACATTTGTGCATCTTTTGCATAAATTCTTCTAAAACTGAACTACATTGCTAACTATGAAGTTATTACTATGTTTTTCAATAGATAATCCCGCAGGAGTGTGTGCCTCATCTGATGTTTCAAAAAAGGCGCCTTGATGTTTTGAATATACGACCAGGTCATCCTACGAATCACTCCTGTTCATATCGGATTTCTAAAACCAATGAAGACATGACAATCAAAGATTGGAAAAAATGTATGATCACTTGTAGCGAGGTACTTGGAAGCAACATTAGGCGAAGGACAAGAATTGGAGACAGGATAATCTCCATTCTCCATAATGGAGAGTCAGGGCCAATCTTGTTTTATGCTATTTTACCTAAGAGAACCTAGTAGGTCCTATGAGAGAGAAGTAGGTCCTAGGTACAATGTGTTATTATGTGGTACAACATGTTAGAGTTGATGATGATGAGGAGTTGTGATTATGACTACTGACCAACTTACTATATGATGTCTCATTCATAAAAATGATGATCATGAGGAGGTGTTATATGACAACGATGTATTATGATGCTAAGTTGTTAATGATATCATGATGAGATATTATGTCATTGGGTGAAAGAACTGCGGTTTAGTTTCAAGTGCATGGATCCAAAGTGACCAATGGTCACTTTGGATCCATGCACTTGAAACTAATCCATGGTTCTTTCACCCAATGATGTAGTAACTCATTTTGATGTAAAAACAATCTCTAAATTGCTACTGTATGAAAACTTGTATAATGACGTATGAATACAAAATAAAACAAAAAAGAAATACCCAACAATAGTAGTAGCGCGGGTAGGGAGGCGCGCTACTAGTAACTACCAGTAGCGCTGTGCACCAAAAGCGCTACTGCTAAGTACGTATAGCAGTAGCGCAAGCAATCACACGCTACTGATAAACTTTAGCTCTAGCGCCGTATCAGTAGCGCGCCACACCGCACTACTGATGTACCTAAAACCGGTGCTACTGCTAGCCTTTTCCCTAGTAGTGGCTCCCTAGTAGCTGTAGTCTCCGGCGACCCTCAGCGATCGGCTGGGTAGAGTTAGGATCGTCAATGTGTTGTAACAGTCTAGGCATTTCTTGCAGTAGAGGCGTAGATGATCGCCGGCGGAATTTGGCGCCTATTGGAGGCCGCCGGTGACCCCCCGCACCGATGGTGGTGTTCCTGTGTTTCCCTTCAAGTAGAATTTGCCGGAGCAATCCCTTGTTTCCTCATGATTGACACAAACTGCCCAATTATGAGCTGGAACATACGAGGGCTCAACTCGCCTACCCGACGAGCAGTAGTGAATGAAACAGCGGAAACACATAAGCTCGCTCTCCTCTGCCTCCAAGAGACAAAGATCGACGAATGGAGCAGATCACTAGTCAGGGAAGTAGGCGGAGCCAGGCTAGCTGACTGCGTTGTCCTCCCGACCACGGGCACTAGGGGAGGCGCGGCAATCTTCTGGGACAGGAGCCGCGTGGACATGCAATCTCACGCCATATGGCGCTTTTCCATCACAGCCAAGATCACCATCATAGCAACAACAACATCATTCTCGATGACAACAGTGTAGGGGCCTGTCGACGACGGGAGAAAGGACGAGTTCCTTGCTGAGATTGCGCGAGCAACACCGGCCCCAAGTGACCCTTGGTTCATCAATGGTGATTTCAACCTGATCTACGAAGCGCGAGACAAGAACAATAGCAACATAAACCGTAGGATCATGGGCAAGTTTCAAACTACGATCGACATGGCGGGGCTCAAGGAGATCAAATGCAAGAATAGAAGATTCACGTGGAGCAATGAGCGCACGTCCCCAACCCTAGTTAGCATAGACAAGTTCTTTTGCACTATTGCTTGGGACTCCATGTTCCCGTCCTTCCTCCTCCATGCAGTGTCCACGTCGTGCTCAGACCACTGCCCTCTGCTGCTGTCGGAGGCAGCCGCGCCCCACTGATACGTCTCCGTCGTATCTACTTTTCCAAACACTTTTGCCCTTGTTTTGGACTCTAACTTGCATGATTTGAATGGAACTAACCCGGACTGACGCTGTTTTCAGCAGAACTGCCATGGTGTTATTTTTGTGCAGAAATAGAAGTTCTGGAATGACCTGAAAATCCACGGAGCAACTTTTCAGAATTAATAAAAACACTGGCGAAAGAAATAGCGTCAGGGGGCCCACACCCTGTCCACGAGGGTGGGGGCGCGCCCCCTGCCTCGTGGGCCCCCTAGACGTCCACCGACCTCAACTCCAACTCCATATATTTGCTTTCGTGGAGAAAAAAATCCGGGAGAAAGTTTCATCGCGTTTTACGATACGGAGCCGCCGCCAAGCCCTAATCTCTCTCGGGAGGGCTGATCTGGAGTCCGTTCGGGGCTCTGGAGAGGGGGATTCGTCGTCGTCGTCATCATCGACCATCCTCCATCACCAATTTCATGATGCTTACCGCCGTGCGTGAGTAATTCCATCGTAGGCTTGCTGGACGGTGATGGGTTGGATGAGATTTACTATGTAATCAAGTTAGTTTTGTTAGGGTTTGATCCCTAGTATCCACTATGTTCTGAGATTGATGTTGCTATGACTTTGCTATGCTTAATGCTTGTCACTAGGGCCCGAGTGCCATGATTTCAGATCTGAACCTATTATGTTTTCATGAATATATGTGAGTTCTTGATCCTATCTTGCAAGTCTATAGTCACCTATTATTTGTTATGATCCGACAACCCCGAAGTGACAATAATCGGGATACTTCTCGGTGATGACCATAGTTTGAGGAGATCATGTATTCACTATGTGTTAATGCTTTGGTCTGGTACTCTATTAAAAGGAGGCTTTCCAGTGTCTCAACATAAAGTTAGCTAGGGTAGCTAGAGACCTGAAGATCTGGCAAAAGGTTTCTTCAGCGAGACTAGGCTCCAGATGCACATTGCGAACGATATTATCTTGCGACTCGACATCGCTCAGGAGGCCAGGCAGCTGTCGCACGGTGAGTTCCAGCTCCAGAAGCAACTCAAGCTGCGTGTCCTCGCCCTCGCCGCGATCGAGAGAGCTCGGAAGCGGCAGGCATCACGCGTTACCTGGCTCCGCGCGGGCGACGCAAAGACAGCTTTCTTCCAGGCAAAGATCAACTCTAGGCCCCAAAAGAACTTCATCCATGTCCTCTACACCCGAGACACCGTCGCCACCTCCCACGATGATAAGGAGCGGATCATCCACGAGCACTTCAGCTCCTCCCTGGGGACGAGGGCGTCTCGTAGCTGCACCATCGACTGGGACACCATCCACCTGCCGACCCTGCCTGCGGCCAACCTCGACAACCCGTTCATCGTGGAAGAGGTTTGGGCGGCGATTTGCAAATCCCCACAGGAGAAATCTCCAGGGCCGGACGGCTTCAATGGCACTTTCTTCCGCTCGTGCTGGCCCATCATCAAAGCGGACATCATGGAGGCTTTTCACCAGTTCTATCCCCTTGCTTGAAGAGACATGTCGGCGACCAACAACGCGGCAATCATCCTTCTACCAAAGAAGGGCGGGCGGTAGAGATCACAGACTACAGGCCCATTAGTTTAATCCACTTGATCGCAAAGCTCATCTCCAAGGTCCTATCCATTAGGCTAGCATCCGTCATCAGCTCCATCATCTTACCAGCACAAACGGCCTTCCTGAAGACAAAATGCATCCACGACAGCTTCCTCTTTGTGCAGAACTCCGTCCGTGCCCTTCATCATTGCAGGATGTTGTGCCTCCTAATGAAGCTTGATATAGCTAAAGCGTTCGACACCGTCTCTTGGGAATACCTCCTCGAGCTGCTCCAGAAGCTAGGGTTTAGTGCACGATGGCGCGACTGGGTGGCTCGCCTTCTGGCCACAGCATCCTCATCGGTCTGCCTCAACGGCACGGCGGGCCCTAGTATCCTCCACCATCGCGGGCTACCGCAGGGCGACCCACTGTCCCCTTTCCTCTTCATCCTAGCCATCGACCCGCTGCATCACCTCATCGCGGCAGCGGTTGAGTAGCAGCTACTGCAGCACCTCCCAGGGCATGACCTGGCGCTCCGAGTAAGCCTCTACGCCAATGACGTCGTCATCTTCATAAACCCTGATCGACAGGAGGTCGACTCCCTGATGAGCATCCTAGGCGACTTTGGCAGAGCGACAGGGCTTTGCATCAACCCAGCCAAGTCTTCGGTCTCGCTGATCCGGTGCGAAGATGTCAACATCTCAGAGGCGCTGCAGGGTTTTGCCGGCTCTATCGCCCCCTTCCCCATTAGATACCTAGGCCTGCCGATTTCTACGGGCCGCCTTGGCCTAGTCCACCTCCAGTTCATCATTGATAGAATCAAGGCGAGGCTGGCAGGCTGGAAGGGCAAGTTGTTGCCGCTGGTGGGACACCGGGTGCTCGTCCGCTGCGTGCTGAGCGCACTTTCGCGCTCACAGTCCTCCGGATCCCAAAGAAGCTGCTCAAGGAAATCGATAAGTGCAGATGGCGTTTTCTATGGCGCCAAGATGAGGAAATTTCTGGAGCCAGCTGCAAGGTCAACTGGCCCGCGGTATGCGCTCCGACGGAGCAGGGGGGCCTGGGCATCCCCGACCTCCAACATTTCGGCAGGGCGCTCCTGCTGCGCTGGCTTTGGATTGCCTGGCACCACCCGGAGTATCCATGGGTGGGCACCGAGCTGCCGTGTGACGATACTGACAAAGCCCTCTTCACAGCCTCTACAAACATAGTGATCGGGGACGGGCCCAGGGCCTCCTTCTAGCTATCTCCCTGGCTTGGACATGGCAGCCTTTCGCAGCAATTCCCGGTGCTCTCCAAACACTCACGTCGGAAGAACAGATCAGTTCAAGAGTCTCTCAATGAAGATACTTAGATGCGCGACCTCGCCCACGGAAGCCACCAGCACCTCCTCGCGGACGTCCTGGCCCTGCAACCGAAAGCTGCAGGGGACGACCGCGCACCTGCGGCCGGGCGTGCCGGACACGCTCACCTGGAACGGAGCGAGCTCTGGAGCATACTCGGCCAGGTCTGTCTACCAGGTACAGTTTCAGGGCAGGACGGCGACCGGCTTCGACCACCTGGTCTGGAAAGCTTGGGCGCTCGGGAAGATCAAGATCTTTGCCTGGCTGCTACTTCAAGATCGGTTTTGGTGCAACGACACACTGCAGCGATGAGGCTGGTCAAACGCCTACTTCTGCCACCTGTGCATCAGGAACCTGGAGTCCTCGCGCCACCTGTTCTGGAGCTTCCCGGAGTCTGCGAGGGTTTGGGCCGAGATCGGGCGATGGCACGGCTGCTCCGCGCTCTCCCCAAAGGATAGCTGGCACCAAGAAAGTACCACCACAATCATCCAGAGCATATTGGAGCAAACCGCCCCTCAATGGCGAAAAAGGGGGCGCGAACAATCCTGCTGCTGGCTTGCTGGGAAATCTGGCAAGAGCGAAACCACTGCACCTTCCGGCAGCACATGCCGTGCGTGAGAAGCGTCATCAGGCGCATCAGGGACATCATCGAGCTCTGGAGGATAACAGGAGCGACGTGCATTGAGAGCCCCTTCGGGGAACCTCCATGAAACATAAGCCCTTTTTGATCTAGGGTTCTATCGTGTGTGGCAAACCCTATGCTCTGGTCCTTGGATCTTCACCACCATTGTTGTTTTCCCACTGCTTTCTGCTATGATCAATGAAAATGCCAGCAATTGCTGGATCTTTCAAAGAAAAGGAGGCCCACTTCTGGCCCAAATACTAAACATTTCCCTCCTCGGTAAATCCTATTCTGCGCCTAACGCCGGTTTCTTGTCGGTCTTTTTGGTTTCTTTCGGATTTCAAATGATTTTTTTTCCTTTTAGTTATTTTTCTATTTCCTCCATTCACTTTTATATTTTGTTTTATATTCTTTCCTTTTGATTCATCCAAAATTACAAAAGAAGGTAACACATGAATATAATGTTTTTATATATGAAAGTTTTTAAATTAGTGATTTTTAATCTCATATACATGATTTTTTAAATAAATCTATTAACCTTTTGAAATTATCCAGTTTTACACTACTAGGAAAAAGCCTATACACATGATATTACCAGCAGCGCGATCTAAAATAAGGCGCTGCTGCAATATATCAATAGTGCGCTCCAGCAGAACTCGCTGCTAAAATAAAAGTAGCAGTAGCGCGCCTCCTCTAAGCCGCGATACTGCTATAATTCCCACGAACCTGACGTGAAGCTAGTTATAGCAGCAGCACGTTAAGTCGAAGTGCGCTAGTGCTAGATAGCTTAGCAGCAGCGCCTTTACCTATAGCGCGCTACTGCTAAACTAGCTATCTCCCACCACCCACGCTCTCCTCTATCCGATCCACACTCACACTCACACTCACTCCATCTCCCCCTCAACCCCCCCGCGCGGTCCTCCCCCGCCGGCCGCCGTCGCCCTCGCCAGCCGCCGTCGCCTACCCTTCTTCCCACCGCGCCGCCGTCACCTCCTCCTCCTCGTTGGACTTGGTACCGCCCTCCTCCTCCGTCCTCCCTCGACTCGCCGCCGGCCGGCCCCTCCTCGCTCCGCCCTTCTTCCTCCGTCCTACTCTCTCCTCCCTCCTCCAGTCGCCCCTCCTTCTCCCTCCTCCCTCCTCCATCCACAACCCCTCCTCCCTGCTACATTTTGATTTAGTAGGCTAGTTCATATGCAACATTTTGATTTAATTAGTTCATATGATTTAGTTGATTCAGTAGGCTAGTTGATTTAGAACATTTTGATTTAGTTGATTTAGTACGCAAGTTGATTTAGTAGGCTAGTTGATTTAGTTGATTTATAGAACATTTTGATTTAGTTGATTTAGTAGGCAAGTTGATTTAATAGGCTAGTTGATTTAGTTGATTTATAGAACATTTTTAGTTGATTTAGTAGGCAAGTTGATTTAATAGGCTAGTTGATTTATAGAACATTTTGATTTAACAACTATTTTTCTTTCCTGTGAAGTGGATCATTAATCATTTGCTCATATTGCTTTAGGAAAATGGCGCCACCACCACCACCACCATGTCGATTGTGCAAGTCAAGATGCGCCAGCAGCCTTGCAACTGGCAAGCTGTTCGGCATCTACTTCCAGCCGAGTTTTCATCATGCGGCGGTAAGAAATTATATGAAATGTAACAACTATTTTATTTTTAGTGTTGGCATTACTGCATTGTGTCATTTTGCTTTTTTTACACAGATCGTCCCATGCAATGTGAGGTTGAAATTCAACAAGCTGACAGGAGACACTGTGACATTTGAGGCTCCTGGGGGGCCGTACACTATGGAGGTCGAGAAAGGATGCAATATTTCGCAGATTGGAGGAGATGGATGGGCCCGTTTCCTTGCCCGCATGCGTCTTACTGGTGGTGAGTTGATCAGCTTCTCCTTCAGAGCAGAAAGACCCAAGCTGGCTATCATTTATATCAACCTGGTGGAAGATGATGAAGATGACGAAGATGATGAAGATAATGAGGACCCACTCGATGAAGATGATGAGGACCCACTTCATGAAGCCATCGTAGCTCAAAGAATGTGGCTGAGCGAGGAGGAGGTGTGCAACCTAGGGACATAATTCCGCCACATGCTGACTTTGTCGGGGTGCCATTCGTGACCTGCCTGACAAGTACCATGGTCGATCGACATGATATGGTATGTTATACTTACAAATGCAAATTATCCAACGATATGCTTAGTGTAGAGTCCAATGATATGTTGTGTGGAATCTAGTCGATGATATGCTTTAGTGTAGAGTTCGATCACATGCTTATTAGTGTAGAATCTAAGGAACTATTAATAGTGTAGATAATCCATATATACCTATTTGCAAGAGTATGTGCGAGGCTATTTATTAATTGATATGTTTTTCTTATTCAGAAATTGGCAAAGAGCCTATCTGTGAGTTATGGTATCGAGCCTGATGAAGAAGGCTCAGCTGGACTACGCCTTACCGCAAGGGGCTCCGTCACAACCTGTACTTACCGCGTGGACACGGACGGTCGCACACACTTAAACTCGGTTGGGTGGAAGAGATTCCTCGATGGCAAGAATCTTCGTGTTGGACAGGCCATCCTAATTACTATCAGGAACACCCACCGCCCAGGCTTGAGGATGATGATCGTCTTCGATATCATCTAGAACTACATATGTGTGTGTGGCTATATCATCTAGAACTACATATGATGATCGCCGTCGATATCATCTAGAACTACATATGATGATCGTCGTCGATATCATCTAGAACTACATATGATGATCGTCGTCGATATGACCTTGTACTGCTTGAGGATGCATGTTGACTATACATGAAATTGTTATCTAGTACTCCCTTCGTTCCAAATTACTCGTCGTGTACCAATAATATGCTTTATGAAATTGATATCTAGTAGTACCTAGTATCTGGAAATTGCAGTTTATTGAAACCGAAACGGGGTAGGAAGCGGGGGAAAATGATGAAAGATATAGCAGTAGCGAGGGGCTAGGAAATTGCTACAGCTAACTAATAGTAGCGCATTCTAGAAAAGCGTTGTTGATATAGTCAACAGTAGTAGCGCGGGTGCGGACCGCGCTACTACTAACAGTTAGCTGTAGCGCCGTAGTAGTAGCGCGGCTGCCCGCGCTGCTGCTAGCCTCAAAACCGACGCTACTACTAGGGTTTATGCATATTTTTTATATACACATGAATATTTTATAATATGATATAAATTATTTGAAGTTTATGCATATTTTTAAATACGTTATAAAGTTATTTAAAGTTTATTAAATCATGATTGTTGCATACATGACATTCTTAATGCCGTATGAATATTTAATATAAATATACAAACGTTCCTTTAGTCCGCCTACTATGAATGTTTTCTCATTCGATGATATTTTACAAAAAATAAAAAGTTAAATACATGAATATAATTCTTTGGATACATTAACATTATATTTCATATACACGGGCAATTTTTTTATTTTGCGTACTGGAACACCTTTTCATATACACATTTTTTATTCATATACACAGGCAATTTTTTTCATATACATTGTACGCAAAATAAATATATTGATTTAAATTTAGCTACCTACAAGAAGCGTAGGAGTTACCAATCTCATAAGAGTTAAATCACAAATGTTATGGCCAAGAGTAAGGATTGAAACAATTGTTCCCCTAAAAAAAGGAACAAGTAGTTTAGAAAGAAATTTCTTCAATTCTGCCTCTTCCCTTTTTCTGAGGAAAGTATAGCTAATATAAAAATATAAGTTTTCCTCATCTGATCACAAATACTAAGGCATGAACACGTACATCAAACAAAGTACATTGCGAAAATAGTATATACCTTTGAGAAATTGATTGGCAAATTCACTGGATCAACCGCGTGAGTGCCCTAGTTTATCAACAGCGTCAGTGCCTAAGTTGATCAGCAGCGTGAGTACTTGGTTAGCCACCAACGGCAATTAGAAGCGGCCATCCAAGCATCGTAGAGTGCCCTTGTTGAAACGACTAGCAAAGGAGTCGCCGGCTTCTTTGATCTAAATCTGGAAGAAACTGCGGTGAAGGCTGGACGGCCGCGATTCTTATGCATGGCTAATCATACAGATTAACGCTAGAACCTTGGACCTTCAATGGCCTTTGCTATGGCCACACGATCGACTGCTCGCCCCCTGACTCTCCGCCACTGGGGATGCGTGTATAAGCATATGCGTTTGTGCTGTGTTAAAAAAAGTTGCAGGTGTAAATAAATATCGGCCGAAGTACAAGGTTGCTTTAAGTCAGGCTTCTTCTATACAAGAACGCGACGACCCAAGAAGTTGCCACAGCGCGTTTCAACTCTGGACCTTGTCAGGATCACAGCTTTGTTTCCTTATAGTTGGAGTACGAAGTTATTTGACGATAAAGGTTTTCGTCCCGCTTTATAGATAAAGCAACTTCCGAGCCACATAAGATACAACCGAGCAAACAAGAAAAGAAAGAATCGAAAAGAAATGGCAAAGGATACAAGATGCTCGATAACAGCTAACTCCGCGAACACGAGGCCAGGCCATCGAAGAAACTAAGTCAGATGATCAACAGTGGATTAAGATCTGACGATGCATGATAACTAATTCTTCCCTCATTTTCTTCCTACTAAATACTCCAACTTAAAAAACGTTCTTATGTTGTGGGGTGGAGGGAATAGCAAGAAGCCTGCCCCGAAAGCGATGTCACGCGCGCCCTGTATCTGTGTTAACACACAATAAAGCAGATTAATTATCATCAGTACTACTCAGTAGTACTACAGTGATCGATCGGGTGCCCATTCATTACGTTGTGAGTTGTGACGATGTCTGATCAGCCCTGTACCTGTTTTTCTTATCGCAAAAGTCATGGTTTTGCTTTCGCAAGAGGCATGGTTGTGCTTTAGCGAGAGTCACGGCCGTGCCTCTCAGAAACAGAAAAAAATGCATTTTTTTTTCTTTCGCGAGAGTCTCGGTTTTGCTTACCGCGAGAGCATGGTTGTGCTTTCGTGAGAGTCACGGCCGTGCCTCTCGGAAACGAAAAAAAACATGTTTTCCGTTTTTTTCCTTTCGCCAGAGTCACGGCTCTTCCGCGAGAGGCAAGGGTGTGCTTTCGCGAAAGTCACGGCCGTGCCTCCTCGGAAACGAAAAAATACGTTTTCTCTTTTTTTTTTCCTTTTGCGAGAGGCACGGTTGTGATTTCGTGAGAGGCACGGGCGTGCCTCTTTCGGAAAGGGAAAAGTCCTGTGCTCCCGGTTCGGTTTTTTCGTCTAATTTTTTTCGTCCGGTTTTTTCTGAAAAAAAGTTCGTCAAAACCTATTAACATGGGATCTAGTTTTGAAGATCTTGACGTGAGGAATCCAACAGTGAAAGCGGTTCGAGATTTGGACGCACAATTTAAGAGATAAAACGTTTTGAATAAACGGATCTACGAAAAAAAAGAAAAATCCGAGCTTGCGACAAAGTGGTGCACATGCAACGCGCCACTTGTCACAACCTGGGGAGGTTTGAGTGATCTTTGCAACGAGTACTCCTCAACTAGTGATTTTGGTGAAAGCGTCACTCGCGAGTCGCGATCCCTAGCGCATGCGTCGCTCTCTCACGTGAATCGGTGAACGCGTCGCCCGTCGCCTGACGTCAGGCACCGACAATTCCAAATCCAATCAAAACTTCGGCAGGAAAAATTCCATAAACGCCAGCACCAACGATTTCCGTCCCCGCCTCTCGATTTTGGCAGAAAAAGTTCCAACGGCCAATGCCGGCAACGGTGACCTAGCAATTTTGACAGGGATAATTGCTTCTCGCAAACTAGATTGACAATCGCCGTATAGGTTAGATGAGTTAGACGGTTCATCTTATTGCCAAAGATTAATTTTTTTTAGCATTTTGTTAATCTCCAATAGTCCAACTTTGTTTTAGTCATGTGCGTATCTTGTGTTTCAAGAATGCAGATTTAAGTCATTGTGGGGATAACATTGAAGGCTTCTTTTCAAAGAACACAAAAAAGAATGATGATGTTCAAATAAACATTGTGCAACTTGGAGTTAAATATGTAGATTCTGGGTAAATTCAATTGTTATGTAAATTATTATGTCATATACATTAGTTTACTTTTTCGCATGAGATAGGGCCTTATTTTAGAGTTTCTCATAGTGCCTCGGATTTTGCCGGCCCAGCCCTAAACTCATCATCATCGTCATCACTGACTTCAATTTAATTATATATAAGATGGTAGATATATTTATTCGTTTTTACACCAGTTTATCTTCTTTTTTTGCGAATATTTACGCCAGTTTATCTGGTCCGATGTAAGTTTGCTTAACAGATTGTTAATTTGACGCACAAGTTTTTCAAGTGCAAAAGACAAAACATGCACGAACCGCCCGGATCATGTCACTCCACCAACCGATCGAATAATTCGGCGCTACTAGTGCATATTGTAATCGTGTTTAAGCTATGATAGGAGGAAGGTCGCGGGTCGTGCGTACTGTACGCCGTGGCGTCGTACTCACACTCACAGACATGCTCGCACGTCACACCTCACAGCCTAGCCGGCTTCACAGTTGAGTGCATTTATCACCGGCGCGTCACGCCGCATCCGTCCGTACGCACGCAAATTTTCTTGTCCGGTCGCCGTCACAGATATATAGCCTACCGGTGATAATTCCGACAAGAGAGGGAGGAAAATGAGGACCTGTGCTGTGCTAGCTGGAGGAGGTCGGAATCACCATTCTGACCTTGTCAGAAATGCTAGACACAAAATGAACTCTTTTGAAATTTGTTTCGTGATTTGACCCTTTCCAACAACCCCACTGCTTATGGCGTTGCTGCTGTACTTGGAAACGCTGAACCCACCGGCGTTGGTGACCTGGCCCACCGTGTGAGGCACTACCTAGTTCTTCCTCTTCGATCTATGGCGATTACAGTCTTGATTCGAGTACAACGTGGAGAAGGGGAAGAAAGGGACCGCGAGCACATCTCAATACAGAGGAACACACACGCACGCCCGCCCGCCGCCAATCCTGATCCTAACCGGGATCCCCTCACCGAGTGCTCCTATACGCCGCGGCGAATAGGGTTTTCGCCCCCTCACCCACCTACAACACCCGCTTATACCAGTCAGTCATGGGCTCAGCTGGGCTAAACATGTAGGAGACCCATTGGGGCCCAGTGAACTTGTGGCATGGTCTTCTCTCTCTCTTGGGCCGGCCTGGTGTAGCTCTTCCTTCTGTCTGCCCCTGTGCTCGTAGTTGGCGTTGTCTTGAGCACGGAGCCAAGTGCGAGGCAGTGGCTGTTCACACTCATGCAAATGTTATCACATGATCAGTTCATCCTTGCAGCAGTTACACTGTGGTCCATCTGGCATGCCCGACGCAAAGCTATTCATGAAGCCATATTTCAAAGCCCCCAATCTACCTTCGGCTTTATTGGACGGTTCATTGCAGAACTAGACACTATAAAGACGATGGAACCAGATCGGAACGCTGTACCAGCGGCTGCCGCACCCATTCAGCGTCGGCCGAAGAAATCTCCTGCTGGATACTGCAAGATTCATGTGGACGCTGGGGTTATGGCAAGAAGAGGAGGATCTGCGGCAGCAGTTTGCAGAGATGCGGACGGAAACTACATGGGCAGCTCGGCTCTAGTGGTCGAGGGAGTGGAAGACCCGGCAACACTTGAAGCTCTTGCTTGTCGGGAGGCGTTATCCCTTGCACAAGATATGGGTATCCAGAACTTTGTTATTGCCTCGGACTGCCAGCAAGTCGTCTCAGATATCAATAGGAGGTCACACGGGACGTATGGAGCGATTATCGCGGAAATAAACCTTAGAGCCTCTTCCTTTCATTGTATTTTTTCCTTTGAGAGTCGTGCTGTGAATTATGAAGCACATAGTTTAGCCAAGTTTTCCCTCTCGAGAGGTCCGGAACGCCACGTCTGGTTTGGCGCTCCTCATGACCAAAGATGTATCCCACTTCATGTGGACTTTACTGAATAAACTTGGTTTTCCCCCTAAAAAAAAGTTGGCGTTGTCTTGAGATCACGCATCAGGAGACGGGCGACCGAGCCTGGTTCAACGATCAACTAGGTTGTGGTAACGATCGTCACCAAAATCGAGGGCATCTTCTTTAGCGTGGTAAAACTTTTGTTTTTAGCATGCCAAAACTCTGAAGTACTAGTAGTTTTTATCACATACAAACTATTATTCTAGATACATCCTTGAAGGTGTAATTTGACTTTTGTTTTTCATAGTATTGTGTTTGTAATACATGTGAAAAAGAATCATAAAATATATATTTTAAATATTGCGGTACTTATTTTTTAACACACTACAGATGCAGCCGTTCATACATATGCACATACACTCATCTCATGAACGTGCATGCGGGGTCCCGACAGATGCAGGCGGTTTGGGGGTCGCGTTGCAGATGTCCAAACACGTGTACAAATTTATGGTACGTTGTACAGTTGAACTATAAATATGGGTGGACTGGTCATAGGCCGTGATATTTTATTACTAGAGTATGCAATTGATTGTCAATAATATATAGGGTGAGGTATAGTAAATTACTTCTATGCGAGGCGAACACCCACGCGGTTCATACTAGGGTTTCCTCAGCCTCTCACCGGCCGCCACTGGTCCGCCTCGTCTTCTATGGTCCTCCGGCCATGGAGACGCGGTGGATCCCGGCCCTAGCCGGCGAGAGGGCTCCGTTTTTAGGCGTTTTTTCAGTCTCGTTAGGGTTTGTGCCATGCTCGAGAAGACGAGACGGTGATGACTTTCTGAAGATGGAATAAAGTTCTTCTTGCTTTGTCCTCCGTCCGGTGGTGCTTGTAGCATCGTTGGAGGGCGTGTAGAGGTGTGTCTCCGGTGGGTCGGCATTTGTCGAAGGTGGGTCCGGTCTTCTTCGTCTACGTCCGTGTGTCTGCAGGTTGGATCCTTCGATCTATGCTTCTCTTCATCGGCGACAATTGTTGTTCTGGTGTGCTAGTCCTATGGGGCCTTAGCACGACGACTTCCCGGTTGTCTACTACAACAAGATTTGCCTGGATTCAATGAGGGAGGGCCCATGATGGCGGCGCGTCTTCGGCTCGCTCCAGTGCTCGTGTCGTCGCTAGGTGGTCTTCGGACCTGGATGTAATTTTTACTTCTGGCATTCTTTGTACTACCATGACAGTTGATAAATAGATCAGAAGTTTTCTCGCAAAAACATTAGTTCTATAAAAACAATATTCGCGCTAGAATCAATTGAGAAATTGATGTAACTTATTTCGTTTGAACACAATATAACTGATATTAATAATACATCTCTGAGGTTTACAATGACTTCATAAACTAAGTTATCGAGAGCAAAGGAATAAATATCACAACGGAGGCGACTATAGCGACTTCGTTAACTCAAGATGATGTGCCGGCTCATGCTTTTGGAGGTGGTCATAGGGGTAGGATATGCGTGCGCGCGCTCATGGAGGTGAGTGTATGAGCGTCTGCGTTTGTACTGTGTTAAAAAATAGGTATCACAATATTTAAAGTACATATTTTATGGTTCATTTTTTTAATTTATTACCAACACAATCCTATGAGAACTAAAGTCAAATTAAACCTTCAATGATGTATCTAGAATAATAGTTTGTATATGATAAAAATAGTTAGTAGTTAACAGTTTTGGACAGTTCATATATTCAGGACACATCATACATGTGAGTGAAACTCGGCGGCCCGCACGACAATGTCAGAATAGTGATTTCGGCCGCCGGAAGACGTGGTATGCATACGAGTGTGTAGCTAGCAAGACATGCAGATGCTGCAGTGGCGCCGCCGGTTCCACTGTAGCAGGAGTAGCACGAGCCAAGTGCCTACACAGTTCTGGAATGATCCAGGCCGGTGAGGTCCAAATAGCCTGCTGCCCCGGCGATCGACATGGCGGTTGGGCGGGCAATCATTGGATCCGGGTGGCCGGATCTTGTGAGGACGCAGGCCAACATTCTTCGTATCAGATCCACACAAGCCGCCACCCGCCAGGTCAAATATCTCTTTGCTTCGGCTGTCTCTTTTTTTACTGCCACATCAGTACATTTTTTAACCACCAGTGAGCGATGTGGAATCGAAAGTAGAATATGGTTAGTATGAATTTTGAAATAATTTATATTTTGGTCATCATTTTAAGTTTTGCTTTCTTTCCTTCCTATTTTTTTGAAAAAATGATCAAATCTATTGTAAAAGGTTACCGGAAGTACAAATCATCCCAAACATAAAAAAATACATCAAGATTTCGAGACCACCGAATGACCACTATTACCGCCAGAAAAAAGTCGTCGATGCGCCACTGTCGCTGCGCCCCACCGAAGCTGGCTTAACCTTGTCCATCACAACCAGGAAGTCCTCATGCACGTGCCCCTAAGGACTAGTTTCCTGGAGCCATGGTCGTCTCTGTTGAACCCTTACATAGATCTGAAGCACCCGACATCAAATCTCATCACATGGCGAGAAACTCTAATATCTTCGCCCCAAGGAGACGACAGGATTCTACACGGAGCTCCGTGCACTACGTCCAGATAGGCGAACCCGAGAAGGATCGGAGCGAGAAAGACAAACTTGAAGAAGAATAAGCACTGCTATCCGCCCGAGCGCCGTACCTGCGAAGACTAAAAAAAAATCTAACCTAAACTACTAAGCTGAGCGGAGGCACTGGGATTCCCCTCCGCGCTACAGGCCACCGGAGCGGTAGGCAGAGGGGAGGCGGATCCACGGGCTCGCCCGTGAAAGCTGGAGGGAAGAGTTTTATCCTAGCCACCAAGGTTTACGGTACGTTGCTATGTCTTTCCTTTGTATTACTCCTATTGGGATATGAACTGTCTGGTTGACAACTAGCATGGTGCAACCATAACAAGGACCAAAGGCCAAAACTACTACTAGAGTATTCTAAACACAAAATCAAAGATCTGGGGTATCTCCTCCTCTAGACGCCAAGACAGAGGAAAGATGATCTCCTACTTTGCAGGACAACAGATCATTATAACTACGTTGAGGGAGAAAACATTTGTACTTTTTCGTGCACCATAAATACTTAAAATAATATATATTTTTACTCAAAATAAATATCATTTTGTGTATGCTACACCAAAAAAAAATCTAAAAGTTGTTTCACACGTTCACTACTAGGAAAAGGCCTGTTAGTGGCGCACCTGTTTTGGCCATTAATGGCGCACTATAGGTGCGCCACTATCATCACGCCACTAGTAACAAGTACTAATGGCGCACCCCTGGTGCGCCATTAGTATACCAGACAATAGTGGCGCATCAGGCAGTGCGCCATTACTATGTCCAACGGTGCGCCATTACTATGCCTCCTAGGGGGCCATATTTACCTTCACGTACGCCCCTAGTGCGCCATTACTATGCCCCATAATGTGCCACTGGTATTTAACCCTGGTGCGCCACTAATGCTCAACAAGGTGTGCCACTAATGCTCAACAAGGTGTGCCACTACTATGAATATTAGGATTTTTTTGTTTGCTTTTCTGATATTTGCACAGGTTACAAAATACATTACAACACAGAATATAAACAACACAACATATAAACAGCAGATTTATTGAATACAATAGAAAATTAGTCTCCGAATACAATTCATCATATTAGTCTCCGAATTCAAAATACCGAACAAAGTTAGAACATTACAAGTCTCGAGACCGCGAGTAGCGAGTTTGTCTTCACATTACAAGTCGATATCTAAACTACCATCACATAGAAGAGAGCTGCGGTCACGATGAGCATCATCGCGATGAAACTGGTCTTCATCCGGTTCCTCCTCCGCTCCCTCCTCTCTCCCGCTAGATAGTGCACGTATCTAGCTTCCGCCTCCGCCCTAGTGGTGTACCCTTTGTAACTGTTACCGCTGAAACGGTGAACCTGTCTCTGACACTCCTCCGAGTCATCGTAGACTCCGGTAACCTTACCCTTGTACACGACATACGACGGCATCTCTATGCACTAGACAAACAAAACGTTAGTAGCAATTCACAGACAATACATAAGCAATATATAAGTATGCAACAAAAGGATCGGAAGAGAAAAGCAACACATTAATAGCACGATTCATGGTCCTACTAATAAATAACATCGATTACATATAAGTTGAACGGCTATCCAAACCAAAGAGACATACAAGTTCATTAAAGTTTAATTACAACATGAGCTAATCGATATTTCAGAACTACATAGCATCACTACTTTCGACTCGACTCAGGGGCCGGAGCGTGGATGAAGCCGCCGTCTTTCGTGATGGTTATGAATGTGCGGTCGTTGTCAGCCTGCATTAGTATCGTTGTTTCTATTTCACTGTTGGACGGTTGATATTTGAGGTAGAACTGCCCCGAGGTACGAAGGACATCTTGATGGATGATTTCCGCAAACTCCGACTCGATGCGAAAGAATTCTTGTCTGAGGTCCGCGTCCTGGATTGCCGACAAGCGTGCGGCCCAATCTTTGAGACTATTTGGTAGCAGAAGGTGATTATGGTCCTGTACGATCGCCCGCATGTGATGGATGGCGTAGTAGGCGTCCTTCTGACCGCCAGGCGGCTGCTTGACGCAGGGGAACGTCGTTACGTGGGTGAACACGTGCTTGCCGTACCTAAAAATTGGCCTCCTGAAGGTGCCTCCGGATTTGGCGTAGCCGGGGAGAACATCATCAAGAACTTTCTTGATATTTGTGTAGTGTTTCTTCGACTGACGGTCCGAGTCGAAATACGTGGCCATGGAATAGTTCAGGCTTAAGAGGATGAGTGTGCAATGTGTGTCACTGCATAAAACACGGAATGTTAGAAAAAAAAGAACAATCGAAATCTAAGAAATCATATGTTACGGGGCGGTGAGGGGATGACTTACTCGGAAAAGTAAGGCACGAGGAAGTTATCCTTATCTGGGTTCGCCAGAATGACGCCTTCGAGGTATGAACTCGCGACTTGCCGGTCCCCACCGCTGCCCAAGATCTTGGCACGCATGTAGAGTCGACTATCACGATGTCCGGGGTCTTGTCTCTAATGATCCACATCTCCATACTCAGCGAAAATAGCCGAACGAAGGTGTAGTGCAGCGGATGAAGGTTAAACATAGCGAAGATGTCATCAAACCGCAGGACGATCATACCCCCGATGGCGCTATCCACAAAGCCCTTGCCCTCTAGCACCTTGGCCACGAAAACCGGGTATGCCACATCATTCTCGGAGAGACGCCGCTTCTCCAAAGAAAGAACACTGTCATGCAGACTCCGCATAGCACCGGTTGCAGCATTGAGCAGATTAGTCGGTAGCATCGGCCTACCCGCCACATGCACCCTCCTCGAGATATCCTTAGGTGAAGGTGGCCCGTCCTGAGCACGGATCGTACTCGGTGCCGGCTGGCTCGTGATACGTCTCCAACGTATCTATAATTTTTTATTGCTCCATGCTATATTATCTTCTGTTTTGGACATTATTGGGCTTTATTATTCACTTTTATATTACTTTTGGGACTAACCTATTAACCGGAGGCCCAGCCCAGAATTGCTGTTTTTGCCTATTTCAGAGTTTCGCAGAAAAAGAATATCAAACGGAGTCCAAACGGAATGAAACCTTCGGGAACATGATTTTCTCACCGAACATGATCCAGGAGACTTGGACCCTACGTAAGAGAAGCTTCCAGGAGGCCACGAGGTAGGGGGGGCGCGCCCTCCACCCTCGTGGGCCCCCTGTTGCTCCATCGACGTACTTCTTCCTCCTATATATACCGACATACCCCCAAACGATCAGTGATGGAGCCAAAAACTTAATTCCACCGCCGCAACCTTCTGTACCCATGAGATCCCATCTTGGGGCCTGTTCCGGAGCTCCGCCGGAAGGGGCATCGATCACAGAGGGCTTCTACATCAACACCATAGCCCCTCCGATGAAGTGTGAGTAGTTTACCTCAGACCTTCGGGTCCATAGTTATTAGCTAGATAGCTTCTTCTCTCTTTTTGGATCTCAATACAATGTTCTCCCCCTCTCTTGTGGAGATCTATTCGATGTAATCTTCTTTTGCGGTGTGTTTGTTGAGACCGGTGAATTGTGGGTTTATGATCAAGTTTATCTATGAACAATATTTGAATCTTCTCTGAATTCTTTTATGTATGATTGGTTATCTTTGCAAGTCTCTTCAAATTATCAGTTTGGTTTGGCCTACTAGATTGATCTTTCTTGCAATGGGAGAAGTTCTTAGCTTTGGGTTCAATCTTGCGGTGTCCTTTCCAAGTGACAGCAAGGGCAGCAAGGCACGTATTGTATTGTTGCCATCGAGGATAACAAGATGGGGTCTTTATCATATTGCATGAATTTATCCCTCTACATCATGTCATCTTGCTTAAAGAGTTACTCTGTTTTCATGAACTTAATACTCTAGATGCATGCTGGATAGCGGTCGATGAGTGGAGTAATAGTAGTAGATGCAGGCAGGAGTCGGTCTACTTGTCTCGGACGTGATGCCTATATACATGATCATACCTTGATATTCTCATAACTATGCTCAATTCTGTCAATTGCTCAACAGTAATTTGTTCACCCACCGTAAAATACTTATGCTCTTGAGAGAAGCCACTAGTGAAACTATGGCCCCCGGGTCTATTTTCCTTCATATTAATCTTCCAATACTTAGTTATTTCCTTTGCTTTTATTTTACTTTGCATCTTTATCATAAAAATACCAAAAATATTATTCTATCATATCTATCAGATCTCACTCTCGTAAGTGGCCGTGTAGGGATTGACAACCACTTATCGCGTTGGTTGCGAGGATTTATTTGTTTTGTGTAGGTGCGAGGGACTCGCGCGTAGCCTCCTACTGGATTGATACCTTGGTTCTCAAAAACTGAGGGAAATACTTACGCTACTTTGCTGCATCACCCTTTCCTCTTCAAGGGAAAACCAACACAGTGCTCAAGAGGTAGCAGCTCGCACCCTTGTTACTCTTTCTTTTCCGTCCCTTCTGCTTCTTCTACTGTAATGGGATCGAGTTCTGCTCAGAGACCACCTTCTTGAGTGTGCTGGGGCTGATAATATTTTGCACCTCGGCTATCTGAGGCTCGGTGAAGGCGGCAGCTGGAGGCGTCTCCTGAGAACTGAACGCCAGACGACGCCTGTTGCAATTGGGTTTCTCCGTGGTACCAGCTAGATCGTGATCGTCTTTTGTAGGGTTGGGTTCTTGAGAAGGAGGCCCCAAGAATTCATCATCGTACCCATGTTCGTTGAAGTACTTATCGACGTTGGTAAATGTACCGTCGTCGTCGTCCGGATCCTGTGCCATATGCATGTCCGGATCAGCTGACGACGGTAGCGTTGCGGCGGTCTTGCCATGGCTTGGCGCCGGCACGACTGCCGGTGTTGTCTGTGGGGTGGTGTCCCCCGCCCCCAAACGAATCTGGCTCTTCGGCCAAAGCATGGGCCAGCTTATGCAGGCGCTGAGGGTCATCACATCATCTTCGTCGGCCCCATGGGGTCGATATGGAGGTAACAAGTCGTCGAAGCCCCGCAGCACCCGAACCAGTTGAACCCTATACACGGTGGGTGGCGTCGGATTACCGTGGAACACGCGGCTGCCCGGTTGAACGATTCTGGCCTTGGCGACATCGATCAACTTGCCGTCCACGAAGTGCAGGAGAGTGCATGGAACGTCGGTGGCGCCCTGCGAAAACATGTAGGGCGTCAGGGATGCCCAGTCAAAGGCAAGGAGATGAAGTCATCGGCCGAGAGGCTTAGTTACCGTGATGGAGTCGAGCTCGGCTAATGTCGAGGCACCGCCAACAGCGGGCGTGCAAGTGACGGAGGGGCCGCTTGCTGCCGAGGTGCCGGCCGGCATATTCTTCCCACACCCGGGTGCATTAAGCTGCAATGCCGGCACCGACGCCAGAGACACCAATGTCGCCTCCGCCGGAGACACCAATGGCGCCGCCGGCGCGTTGTGCGAGTTGCTGCCCGTGAAGCTCGGAATCGGGGGCGGCCCCTATTGGCCGCCCACCATCCACGCCTGCAGCCCCTCAATCAAGCTAGGCACAATGGCGGTGATCGTCGCTCCCAGTTGGTCTCGCACGTGCTCTTCGACCATCTCCGGAATCCGCGCCACTTGTGCCTTGAGTTCTTGAACCTCGCGCTCCTGGCTTTCCGAGCTAGTCTTTCTCTCCTTTCGCCCAGCGGTATAGTATTCCGACCATTTCGTGGACAAGCCTTTGCCAGCCACACGACCATCTGACGACGGCTTACTGAGCTTATCCTTGTTTTTCATTACGTTCAACGCCCTATTTAAAGTGGTGTCCAAAGGGGAGCTCTTAGACGACCCCGCGCAACTGCTTTCAGTGTCCTGTGGAAGGAACATGAACCATTTAGAAATTTGGCTTCATTAATTAGAATGCAACCATATGGAGCTAATTACGCGGGGGTGTATTCCTTACCAGAACAAGCTCAAGCGCCTTGGTCTTCGGATCCGTGGTAAGCTCCTTTGTTACCGGGTCAATCTTGTACCGGGCCCTGACATAGTTCCTGGTCTGCTTGTCCCGCATTGTTCCTGGTCTGCTTGTCACGGTATGAGAAGATCAAGTTCAAGTCCCGCATATCTTTCCCCCACTGACTTGATTCCGCGATTGCGTTGCTCTCGCACTTGATCTTGAACTCCAGGTAGTCAGCTTCGCTGATCAAAGGATTTGTCTCCTTGATCTTCTCATAACTATCACCTTTTTCAATCCTTCTCTTCACCGTGGCTCTCCAAGTAGCTAGGGCCGTGCTCATCTTCGTGAGGGCGGCACTGTTCACTTTATTCCCTGAGAGGCGTGTGTTTGCGAAGTCATCGGGGAACTTGTATCGTTCGTGCAGCTTCGTGAAGAGGAGGTTGCGCAAATTCCCTTGATCACGATGCCTTAGGTTCTCCGTGTTGAGCGAGACGGTGCTCCGGAGAATGCACCCGAGCTGTCCCGCGTACCCCTTGACTAATTCTTTGGGCGCCGTTGGATGCCCACCGGAGGACACTTCAGTAAATTCCTCCTTGACGGTGCCGAGCACGTTCGGCGCCGGTCTTTCCGTTGCCTCTTCGGTTGGCTGCCATCTATGCGTGCGCTGCCATCATCAGTGGTGGCATCCTCGGTGGCACCATCAGTGGTGTCATTCCCGACGCCACTAGGGGTTGTGTAGTCAGGATCGGTGTCTTCAGCGGCGTCCTCATTGCGGTGAGGTTCTTCCTCCATCTCCTGGGACAGCTCCCAGAATGCCTTGCCCGAACCGTCGACCTCATCGTTGTGGGCAATGTTCGCTCTAAATAGGAAAAAAGTTTGGTCAAAAAGTTGGTTATTGTCAAGGAAAAAGATCTCTAAGTTGACCAAATAACCTAATTCTCGAGGAATGTCGCCAAAAAGTTGGTTATTGTCAAGGAACAATTGAGAGATGTTTGCGATATTGCCTAGGTGTTTTGGGATGGAACTTGTTAGTGTGTTGTTGCTAAGGTCCAAGTCCATTCCTAACCCCCTTCTTCTTGTCTCCTCTCACTATCTCTCTCACACACATGGCAAGCAAGGGTGTCTGAGTGTGTGAAAAAATACTAAACTAATCCAAGGGCTGAAAATTGATCATCTGTTTCAGATTGCAGTTTTCTTTCTTGGGGCTTCGGTGTGCGGTACAAAACTGAATTTTGGAAATCTACAGAATGAACAAGCTAAGGGCTGCAAATGCCCGCAAGGCTTCAAGGGTGACGGCATACACGGTTGCGAAGGTATCACCATTAGGAACATTGTTCTGCAACCTTGTGGGCAGTATTGTTGCATGTTTTACTAGTACTGGCAAACCTAGAATAATGGCTCAAATGCTGAACTGTTTGAGCTTCTCAAGTAATTTCTTATACACAATATCTCTCTTGCTTGGCACTTGCAAATGTTGATGAATGCAAAGAGAGGCTCTTCTGCCAGTGCAAGGACTGCAACTGCGAGAACACATGGGGGAGCTACGAGTGTGGCTGCGGTGGTAGCAACATGCTGTACATGAGAGAGCATGACACTTGCATCAGTGAGTTACCTAGCCTGAATTTCCTTTTGGACCTCACTATATGATGGTCCTGTTGGGGACCGTAGTAATTTCAAAAAATTTCCTACGCACACGCAAGATCATGGTGATGCATAGCAACGAGAGGGGAGAGTGTTGTCGACGTACCCTCATAGACCGAAAGCGGAAGCGTTAATACAACGCGGTTGATGTAGTCGTACGTCTTCATGATCCGACCGATCAAGTACCGAACGCACGGCACCTCCGAGTTCAGCACACGTTCAGCTCGATGACGTCCCTCGAACTCCGATCCAGCCGAGTGTTGAGGGAGAGTTTCGTCAGCACGACGACATGGTGACGATGATGATGTTCTACCGACGCAGGGCTTCGCCTAAGCACCGCTACGATATTATCGAGGTGTAATATGGTGGAGGGGGGCACCGCACACGGCTAAGAGATCAATAGATCAATTGTTGTGTCTATGGGGTGCCCCCCTGCCCCCGTATATAAAGGAGCAAAGGGGGAGAGGTGCGGCCAGCCTTGGGGCGCGCCAGGAGGAGTCCTACTCCCACCGGGAGTAGGACTCCCCCCTTTTCCTAGTTGGATTAGGACTTGGGAGGGGGGAAAGAGGAGAGGGAGAAGAAGGAAGGGGGGCGCCGCCCCCTTCTCCTTGTCCTATTCGGACTAGGGGGGAGGGGCGCGCGGCGCAGCCCTAGCCGCCTCTCCTCTCTTCCACCTAGGCCCACTAAGGCCCATTATGTTGCCGGGGGGTTCCGGTAACCTCCCGGTACTCCGGTAAAATCCCGATTTCACCCGGAACACTTCCGATATCCAAACATAGGCTTCCAATATATCAATCTTTATGTCTCGACCATTTCTAGACTCCTCGTCATGTCCGTGATCACATCCGGGACTCCGAACAACCTTCGGTACATCAAAACATATAAACTCATAATATAAGTGTCATCGAAACGTTAAGCGTGCGGACCCTACGGGTTCGAGAACTATGTAGACATGACCGAGACATGTCTCCGGTCAATAACCAATAGCGGAACCTGGATGCTCATATTGGCTCCCACATATTCTACGAAGATCTTTATCGGTCAGACCGCATAACAACATACGTTGTTCCCTTTGTCATCGGTATGTTACTTGCCCGAGATTCGATCGTTGGTATCTTAATACCTAGTTCAATCTCGTTACCGGCAAGTCTCTTTACTCATTCCGTAATACATCATCTCGCAACAAACTCATTAGTTGCTATGCTTGCAAGGCTTAAGTGATGTGCATTACCGAGAGGGCCCAGAGATACCTCTCCAACAATCGGAGTGACAAATCCTAATCTCGAAATACGCCAACCCAACAAGTACCTTCAGAGACACCTGTAGAGCACCTTTATCACCCAGTTACGTTGTGATGTTTGGTAGCACACAAAGTGTTCCTCTGGTAAACGGGAGTTGCATAATCTCATAGTCATAGGAACATGTATAAGTCATGAAGAAAGCAATAGCAACATACTAAACAATCGAGTGCTAAGCTAACGGAATGGGTCAGGTTAATCACATCATTCTCCTAATGATGTGATCCCGTTAATCAAACGACAACTCATGTCAATGGCTAGGAAACATAACCATCTTTGATATACGAGCTAGTCAAGTGGAGGCATACTAGTGACACTTTGTTTGTCTATGTATTGACACAAGTATTATGTTTCCAGTTAATACAATTCTAGCATGAATAATAAACATTTATCATGATATAAGGAAATAAATAGTAACTTTATTATTGCCTCTAGGGCATATTTCCTTCAGTCTCCCACTTGCACTAGAGTCAATAATCTAGTTCACATCGCCATGTGATTTAACATCAATAGTTTACATCACCATGTGATTAACACCCATAGTTCACATCGTCATGTGACCAACACCAAAAGGGTTTACTAGTCAGTAATCTAGTACACATCGCTATGTGATTAACACCCAAAGAGTACTAAGGTGTGATCATGCTTTGCTTGTGAGATAATTTTAGTCAACGGGTCTGTCACATTCAGATCCGTAAGTATTTTGCAAATTTCTATGTCTACAATGCTCTGCACGGAGCTACTCTAGCTAATTGCTCCCACTTTCAATATGTATCTAGACCGAGACTTAGAGTCATCTAGATTAGTGTCAAAACTTGCATCGACGTAACCCTTTACGATGAACCTTTTGTCAGTTCCATAATCGAGAAACATATCCTTATTCCAGTAAGGATAATTTTGACCGCTGTCCAGTGATCTACTCCTAGTTCACTATTGTACTCCCTTGCCAAAATCAGTGTAGGGTATACAATAGATCTGGTACACAACATGGCATACTTTATAGAACCTATGGCCGAGGCATAGGGAATGACTTTCATTCTTTTTCTATCTTCTGTCGTGGTCGGGCTTTGAGTCTTACTCAATTTCACACCTTGTAACATAGGCAAGAAACTCTTTCTTTGACTGTTCCATTTTGAACCACTTCAAAATCTTGTTAAGGTATGTACTCATTGAAAAAACTTATCAAGCGTCTTGATCTATCTCTATAGATCTTGATGCTCAATATGTAAGCAGCTTCACCAAGGTCCTTTTTTTAAAACTCCTTTCAAACACTCCTTTAAGCTTTGCAGAATAATTCTACATTATTTTCGATCAACAATATGTCATTCGCATATACTTATCAGAAATGCTGTAGTGCTCCCACTCACTTTCTTGTAAATACAGGCTTCACCGCAAGTCTGTATAAAACTATATCCTTTGATCAACTTATCAAAGCGTATATTCCAACTCCGAGATGCTTGCACCAGTCCATAGATGGATCGCTGGAGCTTGCATATTTTGTTAGCACCTTTAGGATTGACAAAACCTTCTGGTTGCATCATATACAACTCTTCTTTAATAAATTCATTAAGGAATGCAGTTTTGTTTATCCATTTGCCAGATTTCATAAAATGCGACAATTGCTAACATGATTCAGACAGACTTAAGCATAGATACGAGTGAGAAACTCTCATCGTAGTCAACACCTTAAACTTGTCGTAAACCTTTTGCGACAATTCTAGCTTTGTAGATAGTGAGACTACTATCAGCGTACGTCTTCCTCTTGAAGATCCATTTAATCTCAATGGCTCGCCGATCATTGGGCAAGTCAATCAAAGTCCATACTTTGTTCTCAAACATGGATCTCATCTCAGATTTCATGGTCTCAAGCCATTTTACGGAATCTGGGCTCACCATTGCTTCTTCATAGTTCGTAGGTTCATCATGGTCTAGTAACATAACCTCCAGAACAGGATTACCATACCACTCTAGTGCGGATCTTACTCTGGTTGACCTACGAGGTTCAGTAATAACTTGATCTGAAGTTTCATGATCATCATCATTAACTTCCTCACTAATTGGTATAGGCGTCACAGAAACTGGTTTCTGCGATGAACTACTTTCTAATAAGGGAGCAGGTACAATTACCTCATCAAGTCCTACTTTCCTCCCACTCACTTCTTTCGAGAGAAACTCCTTCTGTAGAAAGGATCCATTCTTAGCAACGAATGTCTTGCCTTCGGATCTGTGATAGAAGGTGTACCCAACTGTCTCCTTTGGGTATCCTATGAAGACACATTTCTCCGATTTGGGTTTGAGCTTATCAGGATGAAACTTTTTCACATAAGCATCGCAACCCCAAACTTTAAGAAACGACAACTTTGGTTTCTTGCCAAACCACAGTTCATAAGGTGTTGTCTCAACGGATTTAGATGGTACCCTATTTAATGTGAATGTAGCTGTCTCTAATGCATAACCCCAAAACGATAGTGGTAGATCGGTAAGAGACATCATATATCGCACCATATCTAATAAAGTACGGTTACGATGTTTGGACACACCATTATACTGTGGTGTTCCAGGTGGCGTGAGTAGTGAAACTATTTCACATTGTTTTAACTGAAGGCCAAACTCGTAACTCAAATACTCTTCTCCACGATCGGATCGTAGAAGCTTTATTTTCTTGTTACGATGATTTTCCACTTCACTCTGAAATTATATGAACTTTGCAAATGTTTCAGACTTCTGTTTCATTAAGTAGATATACCCATATCTGCTCAAATCATCTGTGAAGGTCAGAAAATAATGATACCTGCTACGAGCCTCAATATTCATCGGACCACATACATCTATATGTATGATTTCCAACAAATCTGTTGCTCTCTCCATAGTTCTGGAGAACGGTGTTTTAGTCATCTTGCCCATGAGGCACGGTTCGCAAGTACCAAGTGATTCATAATCAAGTGGTTCCAAAAGTGCATCAGTATGGAGTTTCTTCATGCGCTTTACACCGATATGACCTAAACGGCAGTGCCACAAATAAGTTGCACTATCATTATCAACTCTGCATGTTTTGGCTTCATTATTATGAATATGTGTATCACTACGATCGAGATCCAACAAACCATTTTATTGGGTGTATGACCATAGAAGGTTTTATTCATGTAAACAGAACAACAATTATTCTCTAATTTAAATGAATAACCGTATTGCAACAAACATGATCAAATCATATTCATGCTCAACGCAAACACCAAATAACACTTATTTAGTTTCAACACTAATCCCAAAAGTATAGGGAGTGTGCGATGATGATCATATCAATCTTGGAACTACTTCCGACACACATCGTCACCTCGCCTTTTACTAGTCTCTGTTTATTCTGCAACTCCCGTTTCGAGTTACTACTCTTAGCAACTGAACCAGTATCAAATGCCGAGGGGTTGCTATAAACACTAGTAAGTACACATTAATAACATGTATATCCAATATACCTTTGTTCACTTTGCCATCCTTCTTATCCACCAAATACTTGGGGCAGTTCCACTTCCAGTGACCGGTCCCTTTGCAGTAGAAGCACTTAGTCTCAGGCTTAGGTACAGACTTGGGCTTCTTCACTTGAGTAGCAACTTTCTTGCCGTTCTTCTTGAAGTTCCCCTTCTATCCCTTTGCCCTTTTCTTGAAACTATTGGTCTTGTTAACCATCAACACTTGATGCTCTTTCTTGATTTCTACCTTCGTCGATTGCAGCATCGCGAAGAGCTCGGGAATTACTTTCGTCATCCCTTGCATACTATAGTTCATCACGAAGTTCTACTAACTTGGTGATGGTGACTAGAGAATTCTGTCAATCACTATTTTATCTGGAAGATTAACTCCCACTTGATTCAAGCGATTGTAGTACCCAGACAATCTGAGCACATGCTCACTGCTTGAGCTATTCTCCTCCATCTTTTAGCTATAGAACTTGTTGGAGACTTCATATCTCTCAACTCGGGTATTTGCTTGAAATATTAACTTCAACTCCTGGAACATCTCATATGGTCCATGACGTTCAAAACATCTTTGAAGTCCCGATTCTAAGCCGTTAAGCATGGTGCACTAAACTATCAAGTAGTCATCATATTGAGCTAGCCAAACGTTCATAACGTCTGCATCTGCTCCTGCAATAGGTCTGTCACCTAGCGGTGCATCAAGGACATAATTCTTCTATGCAGCAATGAGGATAATCCTCAGATCATGGATCCAATCCACATCATTGCTACTAACATCTTTCAACATAATTTTTCTCTAGGAACATATCAAAATAAACATAGGGAAGCAACAATGCGAGCTATTGATCTACAACATAATTTGCAAAATACTATCAGGACTAAGTTCATGATAAATTTAAGTTCATTTAATCAAATTACTTAAGAACTCCCACTTAGATAGACATACCTCTAATCCTCTAAGTGATCACGTGATCCATATCAACTAAACCATGTCCGATCATCACGTGAGATGGAGTAGTTTCAACGGTGAACATCACTATGTTCATCATATCTACTATATGATTCACGCTCGACCTTTCGGTCTCCGTGTTCCGAGGCCATATCTGTTATATGCTAGGCTCGTCAAGCTTAACCTGAGTATTCCGCGTGTGCAACTGTTTTGCACCCGTTGTATTTGAACGTAGAGCCTATCACACCCGATCATCACGTGGTGTCTCAGCACGAAGAACTTTTGCAACGGTGCATACTCAGGGAGAACACTTATACTTTGATAATTTAGTGAGGGATCATCTTATAATGCTACCGTCAATCAAAGCAAGATAAGATGCATAAAAAGATAAACATCACATGCAATCAATATAAGTGATATGATATGGCCATCATCATCTTGTGCTTGTGATCTCCATCTCCGAAGCACCGTCATGATCCCCATCGTCACCGGCGTGACACCTTGATCTCCATCGTAGCATCGTTGTCGTCTCGCCAACTATTGCTTCTACGACTATCGCTACCGCTTAGTGATAAAGTAAAACAATTACATGGCGATTGCATTGCATACAGTAAAACGACAACCATATGGCTCCTGCCAGTTGCCGATAACTCGGTTACAAAACATGATCATCTCATACAATAGAATTTAGCATCATGTCTTGACCATATCACATCACAACATGCCCTGCAAAAACAAGTTAGACGTCCTCTACTTTGTTGTTGCAAGTTTTACGTGGCTGCTACGGGCTTAGCAAGAACCGTTCTTACCTACGCATCAAAACCACAACGATAGTTTGTCAAGTTGGTGCTGTTTTAACCTTCGCAAGGATTGGGCGTAGCCACACTCGGTTCAACTAAAGTTGGAGAAACTGACACCCGCCAGCCACCTCTGTGCAAAGCACGTCGGAAGAACCAGTCTCGCGTAACCGTACGCGTAATGTCGGTCCGGGCCGCTTCATCCAACAATACCGCCGAACCAAAGTATGACATGCTGGTAAGCAGTATGACTTATATCGCCCACAACTCACTTGTGTTCTACTCGTGCATATGACATCTACGCATAAAACCAGGCTCGGATGCCACTGTTGGGGAACGTAGTAATTTCAAAAAATTTCCTACGCACACACAAGATCATGGTGATGCATAGCAACGAGACGGGAGAGTGTTGTCCACGTACCCTCGTAGGCCGAAAGCGGAAGCGTTAATACAACGATGTTGATGTAGTCGTACATCTTCACGATCCGACCGATCAAGTACCGAACGCACGGCACCTCCGAGTTCAGCACACGTTCAGCTCGATGACGTCCCTCGAACTCCGATCCAGCCGAGTGTTGAGGGAGAGTTTTGTCAGCACGACGGCGTGGTGACGATGATGATGTTCTACCGACGCAGGGCTTCGCCTAAGCACCGCTACGATATTATTGAGGTGTAATATGGTGGAGGGGGGCACCGCACACGGCTAAGAGATCAATAGATCAATTGTTGTGTCTATGGGGTGCCCCCTGCCCTCGTATATAAAGGAGCAAAGGGGGAGAGGTGCGGCCAGCCTTGGGGCGCGCCAGGAGGAGTCCTACTCCCACCGGGAGTAGGACTCCCCCCTTTTCCTAGTTCGATTAGGACTTGGGAGGGGGGAAAGAGGAGAGGGAGAAGAAGGAAGGGGGGCGCCGCCCCCTTCTCCTTGTCCTATTCGGACTAGGGGGGAGGGACGCGCGGCCCAGCCCTAGCCGCCTCTCCTCTCTTCCACCTAGGCCCATTAAGGCCCATTATGTTGCCGGGGGGTTCCGGTAACCTCCCGGTACTCCGGTAAAATCCCGATTTCACCCGGAACACTTCCAATATCCAAACATAGGCTTCCAATATATCAATCTTTATGTCTCGACCATTTCGGACTCCTCGTCATGTCCGTGATCACATCCGGGACTCCGAACAACCTTCGGTACATCAAAACATATAAACTCATAATATAACTGTCATCAAAACGTTAAGCGTGCGGACCCTACGGGTTCGAGAAGTTCGTAGACATGACCGAGACACGTCTCCGGTCAATAACCAATAGGGGAACCTGGATGCTCATATTGGCTCCCACATATTCTACGAAGATCTTTATCGGTCAGACCGCATAACAACATACGTTGTTCCCTTTGTCATCGGTATGTTACTTGCCCGAGATTCGATCGTTGGTATCTTAATACCTAGTTCAATCTCGTTACCGGCAAGTCTCTTTACTCGTTCCGTAATACATCATCTCGCAACAAACTCATTAGTTGCAATGCTTGCAAGGCTTAAGTGATGTGCATTACCGAGAGGGCCCAGAGATACCTCTCCGACAATCGGAGTGACAAATCCTAATCTCGAAATACGCCAACCCAACAAGTACCTTCGGAGACACCTGTAGAGCACCTTTATAATCACTCAGTTACGTTGTGACGTTTGGTAGCACACAAAGTGTTCCTCTGGTAAACGGGAGTTGCATAATCTCATAGTCATAGGAACATGTATAAGTCATGAAGAAAGCAATAGCAACATACTAAACGATCGAGTGCTAAGCTAACGGAGTGGGTCAGGTCAATCACATCATTCTCCAAATGATGTGATCCCATTAATCAAATGACAACTCATGTCAATGGCTAGGAAACATAACCATCTTTGATCAACGAGCTATTCAAGTAGAGGCATACTAGTGACACTTTGTTTGTCTATGTATTCACACAAGTATTATGTTTCCGGTTAATACAATTCTAGCATGAATAATAAACATTTATCATGATATAAGGAAATAAATAATAACTATATTATTGCCTCTAGGGCATATTTCCTTCAGGTCCAGGTCTCATCATCTTTCTAGTTTATCTTTCAAAGGTGTTAATGTGGAATGTGCTCGTAGCACCTTCAAACAGTCCTTCCTTCGTCTACAACAACGCGCTAATTTGGTTAATCCTATCATTTAATCATGATTAGGCCATCATTTTGACCAGAGATTAGTTTTGATGTCAAGATAGATGCTGATAAATTTTTGTTTCGGTTGAGAATTGGGCACCTTCTAGGTCAAGAAAATTGGGCATGACCTTTGCTAATTTTCTTGACCTAGGAGTGCCCCATTCTCAACCGAAACAGAAATTAATCAACATTTCAGGAGAAAGGGGTCATTTCAGAAGATCACAAGTAGCAGCAGTTAACTTCCAACTTCCTCATCTGTCTGCAGTTAACCTCCAACTTGGTAACCCATTTGGATCGAGAAAAAAAGCACACAGAGCATCACTAAGTGGCACTAGCAGTACTACGAATGTACTAGTACATATTTTCCTAGCATACAGTAGAGTAAGGAGAAGAAAAATAAATCTAGGCTTTCTATATGTGCCACTCAGACAGGATTTCAGATTGCACAACTTTTTGTCCCTTCCTATCTGGCCAGATTCTACTTGCCCAAATGTTAAACTTGTTAATTCTTTTTCCTTCTCTTTTCACCAATGCACACATACAGAATGATCCATCCATGTCTCGAACTAATGGTCAGAGCTCAGAATAGTGTGTCTACAACTGGTAAATTGTAGTACAATACATTTGTTATATGAATTGGTGGTTCTGATCTTCACAATTAGAAAGAGCTCACTGTTCCATCAATTTTTCACTCAATGATTGCATATTGCAACGATAAACACAACAACCCTGGATACTAATATTTTCAGTGAATTGTTCTAAATTTCAAATCGAAGACTATCCACCCATGAACCAACTTGGTTCTCTAGAGTACTTAACAGTGAAACAAAATGTCCATAATAGACTGCCAAACCACCAAGAACAGTAGCAAAACATCATCAAATCAAAGTTACAAGAATGCATCATTCATGCATGAGCAGAATTGACATGAACAAGTACAAGAACAATAGTATTTACCAGGTCCTCGATCTTGGCGACCTGGGACTGGATGCTGGCGACGGTCTCCTTGAGCGGGGCGTTGACGGGGTACTTGCCCTCGTCCCACACGAACCTACATCCATCCAACCATCCATCCTCAGCAGACAAGCAAGCGCTGGTGGGCAGATGAGGAATGTAAGCAGCAGCACTGGCCACAGGCAGAGACGGACCTGGTGAGATAGCTGTCCACGGGGACGCCGTCGCGGTGAGGGTGCCGGGCTCGACCCTTCCGGCGCGCTCCAGGTCCTCGATCTGCCGGCGGATCTTGTGCGAGACGCCCTCGATGAAGATGTTGGACTGCAGCCAGAGGCCAGATCAGGCCGGGGGCAAGAAGAGTTAGGGTGGGGGCAAGATTGGGATGGAAAGCAGGTACCTTGACGAGGTCGTCGCTGAGGGCAAGCAGGGAGTCGAGCGTGCCGGGTCGGAGATCCGGGACAGTGAACTGCGCGCGGGGGCCAGGGGAGTTGAGTCTGTCAGGGGCAGGAAGCCGAAGGCGATGAACGTGCGGAGGAGGAGGGGGGCGTACGCGGTAGAGCGGGGTGTCGAAGGAGTGGCGGGAGATGGCGTCCTGGAGGCGCAGTAGGGGCGGTGGATTGGGAGCGAACGCGTCCCACGGGCGAGGGCGGCGACGCAGTAGGGGCGGCGGCACAGTGGGTGGGGCGGCGGCGCAGTGGGTCGGCGCAGTGGGTCGGGCGCTGCTCCGGCTGAGAGAGATGTGAGATTGGGAGAAGGACGAACGGCTGGCGAGATGGACAACACACACAAGGGGGGAAGGTTAGCAATGGCGCACCATCGAGGGGTGCGCCATAAATACAGTGAGAGCAACGGCGCACCTTCCCCTGATGCGCCATTACTATTTTTTTATTTTTAGTTGCATCTAATAATTTTTTAGAAAATGACGATAAAATTTGAAAACATTTATGAATGTGAAAAAATATCATCAAATTTGTTATTCGAAAATATTTATGAATAAGAAAAAATATCATCAAATTTCTTATTTGAAAATATCATCAAATTTGTTATTTGAAAATATTTGAAAAAATATGATAAAAATTGGTATACCAATGGCGCACCTCCTAGGGGTGCGCCATAAGTACCTTGATAGCAATGGCGCACCTTCTCCTGGTGCGCCATTAGTAACTTTTTTTGAGTTGCATCTAATAATTTTTTAGAAAATGACGATCAAATTTGAAAACATTATGAATGTGAAAAAATATCATCAAATTTGTTATTTGAAAATATTTATGAATATGAAAAAATATCATCAAATTTGTTATTTGAAAATATCATCAAATTTGTTATTTGAAAATATCATCAAATTTGTTTTTTTTTGGATTTTTAATTGCATTCATTTGTGAATTGGTAAAACATTTATGAATATGAACAAATATCATCAAATTTGAAAAAATATTCATGAATTCAAAACGTGCCCATGAAATTTAAAAATATTTAAGAGTTCAAAAAATATTAACAAATTCAATACTTTTTGTGAGTTAGAAATTCAATACCAGAATAAACATAAATAAAAATTGATATACCAGAATAAACATAAATAAATATTCATGAGGACTAGAACAAAAGAAATATCATTTTCATATGTCGAAATACAATCGAGAAATGAAGACTACAATTTAAATACAATCGACATTAGCTAGCTATCTTTTCACAATCTTCTTGCCCTTCTTTTTTGCAAATGGAGTTCTTCTCTTGATCGGACGTCCTTTAGGTAGGGTGGTCCTGCTTCTTCTTGTGGTGTATGGCACTTCATCGTCGTCGTCATGTTCCATCTTCGGGTCGCCGTACTTGTCAAAGTCTTGCTCATTGGCGACTCCATCCATTCCGATGATCTTCCTTTTGCCTCTCCTCACGACAACATGACTGGGCTTTGACGGGTCGGTAATGAAGAAGTATTGGTCCACTTGGGAAGACAGTACCCATGGCTCATTTTTCGCGGTGACGTTTGCGCCCGCGGTCTTGGATTTGGCTTCGGGTATAACCATGGTGGTGAAATACTGGTCTTCTTTTAGGACGCTCTTGGCCCATCTGACACGGAACATCGGGACCTTCTCTCCAGCGTAACTCAGCTCCCACATATCCTCGATCCTTCCATAGTATTTGTCCTTGTCGTTACCGGTGTAGGATTCCATCGTTACCCCGGAGTTCTGATAACCATCGCTCTTCATGTCCTTGTCCTCGGTGTAGAATGTGTAGCCGTTGATATCGTACGCCTCATAGGTCATCAGGTTGTGCTCGGCGCCCTGTGACAAGGCGAATATGAGTTTTTCTTCCGTCGAAGAATCCTCATGTAAAGGGTACGACAGAAGCTTCTCCTTGAACCAACGCGTGAAACATGAGTTGTGCTCTTTGATTATATCTCCGTCCGTCCTCTGTTGGCCTCGGTCATTGTACGTCTTCTCAATAAAGGTTTTGTGCTCTACCACCCAAGGATCGACCACGTCTATGTGTTGTAGCACGACTAGGTTTGCTCTTTCAAAGTCGGCGAGTCGACCCTCGAAGTCGACATGCATTTCACGGCGACCATCGCGGTGACCCCATCCAGCGAGCCTGCCGAGGTGTCTGTTGACGGGCAGACCAACGGGGTTCTTGATGCCTAGATAATTCGTGCAGTAGGAGATGCACTCTTCGGTCAGAAAGCCCCTGTCTATGCTTCCCTCTGGACGTGACATGTTGCGAACGTATCCTTTGATGACACCATTCATCCTTTCGAACGGCATCATGCTGTGCAGGAACGTCGGCCCGAGTTGGATGATATCCTCCATGATATGGACCAGCAGATGCACCATAACGTCGAAGAATGCGGGCGGGAAGTACATCTCAAGCTCGCATAGTATCACCACTTTTTGCCTTTGCTCGGTAGTTCCGTAGCCGGTTTTTTCGGACGTTTTCTAGGATCTGAAGGAACCGCTATAATGACCACCACGTGCGTTTGATTTTCTTCGATCTTATCTTTGATTGCTTTTTATGAAGTCGCACTGGGAGCTAGTGCTTGCTATCTCAGAATAGCTCCATGGATCTCATTGGAAATGTTTGATGCTTCTTGGGGCTTCTTGCACGATCTCTTCCTGTAGCCTTCTGAGTTGCCTCACGCCAACCGACTTCCAAGAGATGACGTCGAAAAAGTTGCATAGGCCAAATAGCGTTTCACGGACGTGCGCGTCCATGATCCCACGGATTGCAACTGGAAGTATCTGCGTCATCAGCACGTGACAGTCGTGAGACTTCATCCCGCTGAACTTCTTCTTCGCTGAGTCTAGGTATCTGCTTATCTTCCTCGTGTAACCGTAAGGAAGTTTTACTCCTACGAGGCAGGTGAAAAACTGCTCGATCTCCTCCTGACTTAGAGTGAAGCACGCGGGAGGGTAGTCATTTCCGATCTTCTTGGCCTTTTTTCCTTTGCGACGACTTTCCGTGTCCTTCGCCTCATCATCATCATCATCATCATCATCATTAGCGTGAAGCTCCTCCTTTATGCCCATTGATTTCAAGTTTGCCCTTGCTTCCGGCCCATCTTTGGTCCTCTCTGGCATGTTGAGCAGGGTACCAAGCAGACTCTCGCACACATTCTTCATGATATGCATGACATCAAGGCTGTGAGGCACACGGAGGATCTTCCAGTACGGCAAGTCCCAGAAAACAGACCTCGTTTTCCATACCTTCAGCAGCGGCTATGGCGCCTTCGCTTCTTTCCCGGCTCTGGCGCCTTTCGCTTCTTTCCCGGCAGTGGGCAATCTTTCCAATTTTTCAACAGCTCGTCTATTTCCTCGCCGCTCCTCGTACGCGGGCGTCTATGGGGTTCGGTTTCACCATTGAACAGATCCTTGTGTTTTCTCCATGAGTCATCGTCGCGAAGCCACCTTCGATGTCCCATGAACACGGTTTTTGAAGACCCAAGATCTCTATCTAGCTGGCGATACGTTGTGTCATCCATGCACCTGACGCATCCAGAAAATCCGTGGACCACCTGCCCCGCGACATATCCGTAACCGAGATAGTCGTGCACCGTCGTGAGCAGTGCGGCTCTCATAGGGAAATATTATTTCTCTGCGGCGTCCCACGTATTGGCTGGCGTTTTCCACAGCGTGTCTAGCTCCTCTTTCAGCAGCCCCAGATACAGATTGATGTCGTTCCCTGGTTGTTTCGGCCCTTCAATTAGCATACTCATGTGAATGTACATCCTCTTCATGCACAACCAGGGGGGAAGGTTGTACATCCACACAAACACAGGCCAGGTGCTATGTGTGCTTCTCTAGCTGCCAAACGGATTGACTCCATCGGTGCTCGTGCCCAGCACGATGTTCCTTGGATCGTCCCCAAATTCTGGGTGTTCGAAGTTCAACGCTTGCCACTAGCTCGCATCCTTAGGGTGACTCGGCATCTTGTCTTTTTTATTTATCTCCGGATCATTTCCATCATCTTCTCGCTTCTTCTCCTCCCTATCCGCGTGCCAACGCAGGAGCATTGCTAGCTTAGGGTCCGCGAAATACCGCTGCAGACGAGGAGTGATCGGAAAGTACCACACCACTTTTCGAGGAGCTTTCTTCCTCTTCTTGTATCGAGTGACGCCGCACACCGGACATATGGTAGACTCCGCGTACTCGTCCCGATAAATGATGCAATTGTTCATGCACACATGGTATTTCACGTGCGGTAAATCCAGAGGACACACGATTTTCTTCGCCTCCTCGAAACTGGTCAGGCACTTGTTCCCCTTGGGAAGACATTCATGCCAGAATGACATGTTCTCGTCGAAGCATGCGTCGGTCATTTTGTGTTTTACCTTCATCTCCAGAGCCATGAGCGTTACTTTCAGGCGGGTATCCTCGGGCCTGCATCCTTCATACAATGGAGTAACTGCGTCTATCTCCAGTTGATCCAGCTTGGCTTTCTCTCAAGCGGCAGCTCTTGCGTTATCCGTCTGCTTGAGAAGCAGCTCTTGAATATGAGGGTCCTGCACCCAGCCCATCGATGGTCCATCGTCGTCTGCTCCAGCATCTTCACCTTCATGATCATGCCCTTCGTCTTGACCTTCCTCATCATCATGTCCGGCACCTTCTACATAATGACTGTGTACTGCATCTACTTCGTGATCATGTCCTGGAGATTCTTCGTCTTCTCGCCCGCCCTCGCCGTGGTTGTCTTGCTGCCCTTCCTCATTTCTTGCCCGGCCCCCATGGACGACTTCATAGTCATCTTCATCACCTTGCCACCGATAGCCATCCATGAAACCACGCAAGAGCAGGTGGTCCCGCACCTGTATGGAATCCGGGTCCATAGGGCTCTTCAGCTTGCATCTTCGACACGTACATCTTATCTCCGTCTCGTTCTTTTGAAGCATCTCGGCCTTCGCGGAGCTCAAAAACCTATTCACGATGCCTTCGGTCATCGTGCGGACCATGGTCGCCTGCGGGGTAGAGCAAAACGATATTTTAGAACCAAAAAATTTTTTGGCATGACTTTGCCTAAAAATAGGACCAAAAAGAATGCATAGTGCCAAATTCTCGCGCGAAACGGAAATGAATCAACATTCCGGCAAAATATTGGCAACTATCACATTTCAAATACCGGTACCTGCAAACACAAACATATGCAACACCACAGACATATGCAACACCACAAACATACGTAGATCTAGGCCATAAAAAGTGTGTACGTTGTTGGAGGGAGAAAAAAGTAGATCTAGAACATAAAGAAAGCATTCCCCTTACTTACCTATCAAAAAAAGGAAATTTAACCACTTAATTTGGGTGAATCTATGATGCAGATGAGGTGAGGAGGAGGAGGCGGCCGAGACCAAGCTTGGTAGAGGTGGAGAGAATGAAGTGGGGAAAGTGAGTGTGGTAGCTGGCTGTCCAAAATATCTAGCTGCTCCCAGGTTACCAATGGCGCACCACCTAAGAATGCGCCATTAGTAACAAGGGTTACTAATGGCGCACCTGGTAGTGGTGCGCCATTACTAGTTTTGAAAAAAAAATTGTTAGCAGTGGCACACCAGGGGATAGTGCGCCATTACTAGTTCTAATGGCGCACTATCCCCTGGTGTGCCACTGCTAACAATTGTTTTTTTTCAAAACTAGTAATGGCGCACCACACACCAGGTGCGCCATTAGTAATGAGGACATTAATGGCGCACCTGTATCTGGTGCGCCACTGCTATACATGATGTGTCATTAATGTCCATATTAGCTATAGCCGTTTTCGTAGTAGTGGTTATAGTTCTAAAAGTTATGTTGGCCTTCAAAGTTTGAAGTGCACTTCATTTGAGGGAAAAAAAGGAAAAAAAAACATGTACGAAGTTACTTGGCTATCACACATCTCAAAGAAATTTTCGAGGGTAAGGATAAGGGGTGCAGTGCACCTTGCTATAGAAAAGCCACTCTGGTTGCGGAAATTAGTAAGGGCACGCACCTACCAAGCCCTGTCCGGCCTCTCGATTGCCCCGCGATTCATGAAGTAGTTGGATCCTGCACGAGGGCGCAATAAGTTTTAAGTTTCACCGTTGATACTTATGGATATTCAACTGAAAGTTGTGATTTTCTCGCTCGCTCTTACCAAGTTTCATAGATAAGAATTTAAGACATTTATTTTTTTGGTCTAGGCACAAAATCATGTTTTTACCGGTCGCTTGTACTAAGTTCCAAGAGTTAAAACTTAACATTTACTTCAAAATTCGTCAAAAAGTATTCAAAAGGGATCTTTTTTGAATGCCCTAATCACGAGAAACACGAAGATGCAAACAGAACCTAATGGACTTTTTATTCAAAAGATATAAAAGTTTGAATTGGAGGCCAAAAATAAAAGCACACGCGATGGACTAGGTGCCCTGAGACCTGTGGCCACAATTCCTCGTCCACTCTCGTAGGATAAGTGACCATTCCGATGATTTTTCTTGGACATTAAATTCATTGTTAAGCTAAAATATGAACAATTACTTGATTTACATCTTAATCATGTATATACTTTGTCAAAAAGTAATTCTTATCATTTGTGGATCATCATTTGTCGTACTACTTGGTAAAAGAAGGATGTAACTATTACATGAGTGCCTTATCATAGTTTCCGAATGAACCCATGGGCTTTGTATAATTCGAGCACGTGCCTATTCTATCACCAGTACTTGATAGAAATAGACCGGTCAATTGTCGCTTTAAATCTAGGTATACTTACACATGGTCCCATAAGAGATCACCATATTGTAATATTGCTTTCTGATAGACCATTTTATTTTCCAGTCGGCATCTCATTCAACCTTTTATTAGTAAGAGGGTGCATTATATGACCACACGGTAGTTACCCAGTGTGGCCCTCTAAGCATGGCTGCCCATCCATCTTGGACAGAGGAGTCAATCGCCCAAGCTAACATATATACATGGTTAACAAGTGTGGCCCTCTCTAAGCATGCGTGTCCATCCATCTTGATATTTTCGATCTTGGACAGGAAAATTAATCGTCCAACCTAGCTAAAATATCTACGACCGCATGTGATCGGCATCTCCATCACACACCGTAGGTAGTGTGATCTTCACGATGAACAAAAACGGATAAATGCTTCTTCGATTCGATCTGAACTATTATGAGTTGATTGATCGACCTACCCGGCCGCCATCCATCCTAACCGTGAAATGAAATTGAAAGCGAGTGGTGTATGAATTGGGGCACGTATGATCAGAATCACATGTGATCTACCTTTAGCTACCTTGATCGATGGTGATGACGAAGAAAAAGAAAAGGTGGTTGCTCACGTGCAATAAGTGATCTCATACTATTGCATGCATGCATGGTCGACTTAATCAATTGGGTGCATCTGAAGGAAGCACACTATTATGTAGTGTCAATTGGGTAGGTCGAATGAGAGGACCCTGGACCCGGAGTTGATTTGGTGGGTAGGGCATGCATGATCGACGCATGTAATAATTAAACTATTGTGCTCATATGCATGCACCTTCTCATGTCCAATGATCCTGGGAACTCGCAGATGCTTCCGGGTGTCGGCCAACCCTAAACTGAGATCGATATATGTGAGATATTTTCAAGTGAAGTGACGCAGCCGCAACAAGTTTTCAAGTGCACTTTTGGCTATTGTTTCTCCATACGTTGTCTCAGCTCAATGCATGCATGAATGAAATAGTTCAGAATCGGAAACCGATTTGCAGGTTAACATTCAGCTGTTTTTGCACCATAACATTCGATTTGCACAACGAGTAGCTTTTGCCAGATACCTAGAGCAGTTTTCCTTCCAAAAATATACTCCATCCGTCTCATAATGTAAGATGTTTCTTGACACTAGTGGTGTCCAAAAACGTCTTACATTATGAGAAGGAGGGAGTATACAACTATAAAGTTGAGCCAGTTTGAGCAAAAAAAAAAAGTTGAGCAAGTTTGAGCTACTTTTTTTGACAGGAAAACTATTTGGCGCACATTACTGCACTGGGAAACGTTACATCATTCAAAAAAAATTGTAAATAAAAGTGGGAGAATCACCATCCCATAAACTAGAAGAGCCAGTTTCAGCTTCTGCTTCAGGCATATAGAAGGAATAAAGAAGAAAAACATGGAGAAGAACAGATACAAACTTTGAACAAAAGTAGAGCCCAACTAAGAAAGGAGGCCCACTTCTAGGCCCAAATACTAAACATTTCCCTCCTCGGTAAATCCTGTGCTGCACTTACTGCCAGTTTCTTTTCTGTCTTTTTGGTTTATTTCGGCTTTTAGAATATATTTTTCCTTTATTTATTTATTTAATTTATTTCCTCCCTTCACTTTTATACTTTGTTTTTGTATTATTTTTCCTTTTGATTCATCCAAAATTACCAAAAAAGGTAACACATGAACAAAACATTTTTTATATGAAAGTTTTTAAACATGCGGTGAATTTTTAATCTCATATGCACGATTTTTTAAAATAAATTCAAAATTGTGCAAACATCTTTTAACACATCAAAATAGTTTTTACGTACACATGAATATTTAGACACGGTGGACATTCGATTTCAGAGATATGAATATTTTTAAATACGTTATAAAATTATTTAAAGTTTACTAATACATGATTTTTGTACATGTGACATTCTTAATGCTGGATGAACACGAATTTACCATTGTGGAAGTTGATTGTTTAAACCAAGAAAAACTATCTCATTTCTAGTTGCTCAGAAAATTTGCACGTGGCGTACCAATCAGTAGTTGGATGGTTTGGAGAATAGTGATATTCTCAACCCATGAAGGTACAAGTCATATACTTGACACTAGTGGTCGTATTTTTCTGGATATATTTCAGTTCTTTAAGCGATATGTGTTTAGTGCGAGGAGACGTTTCTATCGACTACGAAGAAATCTGTGGTAACTTCGTCAACCTCAAGATGATGTATCGACTTAATCTCTGGGAGGTGCTCATATAGGTAGATGTGTGTGTGTGCCCTCATACGGATGAGTGTGTATGCGTGTACTGTGCTAAAAAAAGTTGCATGTGTAAATAAATATCGAGCCGAAGGACAACGTTGCTTCCAGTCAGGCTTCTTCTATCCAAGAAAAAAAAGAAACCAGGTTCAGACTTGCCTAATTCATGCCTGAAGAGATTCAGTCGGGTGGAAACGTGATGTGAAGGAAATATGCCCTAGAGGCAATAATAAAGTTGTTATTTATATTTCCTTATATCATGATAAATGTTTAGTATTCATGCTAGAATTGTATTAACCGGAAACTTAGTACATGTGTGAATACATAGACAAACAGAGTGTCCCTAGTATGCCTCTACTTGACTAGCTCGTTAATCAAAGATGGTTAAGTTTCCTAACCATAGACATGTGTTGTCATTTGATGAACGGGATCACATCTAGAGAATGATGTGATGGACAAGACCCATCCGTTAGCTTAGCATAATGATCGTTTAGTTTTATTGCTATTGCTTTCTTCATGACTTATACATATTCCTCTAACTATGAGATTATGCAACTCCCGAATACCGGAGGAACACCTTGTGTGCTATCAAACGTCACAACGTAACTGGGTGATTACAAAGATGCTCTATAGATGTCTCTGAAGTTGTTTGTTGAGTTGGCATAGATCGAGATTAGGATTTGTCACTTCGAGTATCGGAGACGTATCTCTGGGCCCTCTCGGTAATGCACATCACTATAAGCCTTGCAAGCAATGTAACTAATGTGTTAGTTGCGGGATAATGCATTACAAAATGAGTAAAGAGACTTGCCGGTAACGAGATTGAACTAGGTATGAGGACACCGACGATCAAATCTCAGGCAAGTAACATACCGATGACAAAGGGAATGACGTATGTTGTTACGCGGTTTGACCGATAAAGATCTTCGTAGAATATGTAGGAACCAATATGAGCATCCAGGTTCCGGTATTGGTTATTGACCGGAGATGTGTCTCGGTCATGTCTACATAGTTCTCGAACCCGTAGGGTCCCATGCTTAACGTTCGACGACGATTTGTATTATGAGTTATGTGTTTTGGTGACCGAAGTTTGTTCGGAGTCCCGGATGAGATCACGTACATGACGAGGAGTCTCGAAATGGTCGAGAGATAAAAATTGATATATTGAAAGGTTATACGGACACCGGAATGGTTCCGATAAGGTTCGGAGATTTTTCGGAGTACCGGGAGGCTATCGGAACACCCCCCCCCCCCCCCCCCCCCGCGGGAAAGTTAATGGGCCTAATGGGCCATAGTGAAGGAGAGGAGGCAGTCTACAGAAGGAGGCGCCCCCCCCCCCTTGCCCAATCCGAATTGGACAAGGGGAGGGGGCGCGGCCCCCCTCTTTCCTTCTCCCTCTCCCTCCTTTCCCCTTTCCCCCTCTTCGTTGGAAGGAAAGGGGGGCCGAATCCTACTAGGAACGGAGTCCTAGTAGGACTCCCACCTCATGGCGCGCCACCCCTGGCCGGCCACCTCCTCCCCCCTCCTTTATATACGGGGGCGAGGGGCATCCCAAAGACACATCAAGATTTCTCTTAGCCGTGTACGATGCCCCCCTCCACAGTTTACTCCTCCGGTCATAGCGTCGTAGTGCTTAGGCGAAGCCCTGCGCAGATCACGTCACCATCACCGTCACCACGCCGTCGTGCTGACTGAACTCTCCCTCGACCCTCTACTGGATCAAGAGTTCGAGGGACGTCTTCGAGCTGAACGTGTTCAGAACACGAAGGTGCCGTATGTTCGGTACTTGGATCGGTTGGATCGTGAAGACGTTCGACTACATCAACCGCATTAACATAACGCTTCTGCTTTCGGTCTACGAGGGTATGTGGTCACACTCTCCCCCACTCGTTGCTATGCATCTCCTACATAGATCTTGCGTGATCGTAGGAATTTTTTTGAAATTGCATGCTACGTTCCCCATCATGATGACCCCGAAGGTTTTGTAACCAACCTATGGTTGGATTGTTAGGAGGACAGTGGTATTCCCACCTCATTAGGGTTCAAATCCTAGTGCTGGCATTATTCCTGATTTATTTCATAATTTTTGGCGATGTGTATTCACTGGGAGGAGACGTTCTCGTCGACTACGAGAGGCTTGCGCTGACTTTGTCAATCTCAAGATGATATGTCGGCTCAATCTCTCGAAGGTGCTCATAGAGATAGAGTCAGCGTGTGTGTTCATAAAGATGAGTGTATGCACGCATATATTAATGCCTGCGTCTATACTGTGTTCTAAAAAAGAAACCAAGAGTTTTTTTTTCTTTCTTTTTTTGTAATTCACGACCCAAGAAGTTGTCACGGAGCTTTTCATCACTACACTGTTTCGTTTATAGTTGGGCGAGAGAGACTCCAACTCTCGACCTCTCCAGGATCACAGCTTCGTTTCTCGAGAGGAGATAGAATCTACAATCGGAATACTAAATTCCGGTCCCCAATTGCGTCTGCGGGTAGTGAGAAGACAGTATACAAAAAATCAATTCCATAACTGGATATTTTTTTTCAAATCATCAAATCTATATTATTACATATAACGTGAAAACTAATCTGAGCCTCGTCCGGCTTCATTATGCCCATGTTTGGTGGCCGAAGCCTTGTTTTTTTTCATGTTTTTTGTTTCTTGTTTTCGCTTTCTTTATTTTATTTTGTTTATAATGCCAAATATTCTAAATTAATATATGAAATAAACATTTTACATAAAATATTTTAAAAAATATTGACCAAACATTTAAGAAATGTTAAATGTGTATAGAGAAAATATTGTTTATGTACACGAAAAATGTATAAAAAATACAATGTGTGTGAAACAAAGTTGATCATGTATAAAACAATGAGGCTTCCATTGTACGATTAGTTTCTTTTTTTTAATTGTGGAGGGGATTCCAGGGAAGCCTAGCTGAAGGTGAGAGCGACATGAGCCGGCCCAGGCGCGTGGATGCCACAGCCTCGTTTTTTCCACGTCTTCTGCTTTACTCTTTGCTTTCTTTATTTTATTTTTGTTATACTTAAAAATATTATATATATATATATATTAAAAAACACTTTACATAAAACATTGAAAAAATTGACCAAAAATTTGGAAAATGTTAAATGTGTATAGGTAAAAAAAATTCATGTATAGAAAAAAAATATACAATGGATTCGAAAACAGGTGATCTGTATAAAAATGTTAACCAAGCATTTGAAAAAAAATGTTAAACAATTATTTTAATTTTTTAATCAAGTACTTGAAAAATGCTAAATGTGTATAGAAAAAATATTGACCATATATTAAAAAAATGTAAATCTTGTATCTGAAAAATGTTAACCAAGCATTTGGGAAATGTCAAATGTGCATAGAGAAAATGTTGATCATGTATTAAAAAATGTTAATCTTGTACTTGAAAAATGTTAATGAAGCATTTGAAAAAATTTGTTAGATATGTATAGAGAAAATATTGACCATGCATTAAAAAAGGTTAAAAATGTATTAGAAAAATGTATTAGATATATACCTAAAATGTACAATGTGTATGGAAAAAAGTAGACATGAAGAAATAAGTTTAAAAATGTTAATTATGTATTTGCAAAATATTAAGCATCTATGTAAAACAAGAGGATACCCCGCGCGTTGCTGCGGGAATTGGTTGATGAAAAAAATGGGTTTGTAGCTTGAGAATGAATATTAAAAATGCATATGACTTAATTTATTTGATTATTTATAGTTGTAATATTATTTATTCAATATAATTAGAATAATTAATTGGAAAATATTTTCTCATGCATGGTCAATGTTGTGGTGAGTCTTTTCTCATGCACGATTGCATGTTGAGGTGGGCCTTATCCGTTAATAATTGTATGGTGAGGTAGCATGCTTACATGTTGAGATAAATAACTTAGTGAGGATGACTCTCTTAGGTATATATATAGGATATGTTTCTGATGTATAATAAAAATGTGGAATAAATGGGCAATATACACCATGAACCATAAATGAAATTAGAAGCACCACAACCCATTAAAAGGCTGAAAATATATGCAGATAATTTTTTCCTAAGAAGCAAACCTGTACTTTTACACACATTTCAGACAAACTGTTATGGTCAATCTGTGCAATAATTTTTCTCACCGAAGCAAATTTGCTCTCAAGTTTTTTTTCTAGAAGAACAATTGTCCTTCTTGCGGGAGGCATATATTTTTTTCCCTCTCCGGGTATCAAATATGTACTCTCGCACAAAATTTAGACAAACTGCTATGGTCAAACTAAATATAGTATTACTCATTATTCACAAAAAATACAGTCATAAGTGCTTCTTAAATTGAAAAAGAAATACTTAATTCTTCATTGTCCAGATAAAGTGCTGCAAAGCAGACCAACGTATCACTACTACATCGATACGTTGCGAATGCAACACAATGAAAACTACTCCCTCCGTCCCATAATGTAAGATGTTTTTTGATACTAGTGTAGTGGCAAAAAACGTCTTACATTATGGGACGGAGGGAGTAGATCTTTAGCACATGTGCATCTCACTTTCCTCACATAGCCCTGACTAGATACATGGCAAATGCAATAGAATAAAAACACACAAAAGCTTTCTGAGCACCCATGCATCTGACTACATTTCCATCTTTAGTGTCTTGATTTTAGTTGCTTGAATTTCAACACTGTCATTTAGTTCTATTCTCTGTCTTCGCACATCTCTCTTCTCTAGATTTTCCACCAGCCTCATGTTCTCCTCTCTCTTCTACTCCCTCCGTTTTTTATAAGGTGTATTTGTTTTTTGATAAAATTCCAAAATGTAAGGTGCATTTCTTCTAATTTCTCATAATTCCTTTGTCAGCCCTCCAGAAAAAGGGAATTTATCTCTAACCTGATTTTATGTATCTCTCCTTGTAGCAAAAGAAAGAAAGTATCTTTCTGTCGATTGCATGTATCTCTTACTTTTCTGGACTAATTGATTTACTTGCCACTAAACAACAAATTTGCCAAGGGTAATTTCATACTAACATGTCTATAATTATGTGCCTTGGTCACCGTGCTAAAAATAATACACCTTATATAAAGGAACAGAGAGAGTATCATATAGCATTGCGCCAGTCCACAACTAGGCGCTTCACAAATGGTGACGTCAGATCATCCACCCGGGACAAGAACTCACAACCACTAGTTCCCCCAATCTTGTGAAATTTCACAAAAGATCCAAAATTATAAAATGAAATTGTGCCAATCAAAATAAATCATATTAGTTCTGGAAAAAATACCTGCCAAAACCTGCACGTGTCATATATTCTTCCAGGATTGTCAAAACTCCATGAAATCCATCTCGGCGTCTTCAATCTACAAATATAATCAATCGGCGGCTTGTAGTCATATGTGAGATTGCTGTAGGGTATCGGTGGGCCTAAACTACGACGATGTCGTAAGGAGGGTGAAGCACACCAGTGCTAGAGTTGGCCATGGTAGAGGAGGATGAGCAGGGGAGAGAAGAGGAGGGAATGAGGTATGGGGATGAACCCTAAATTGGGGTGGGGAGTTATTCTTCCCGTGCGCAGCGAGAACCTTCTCAACTAATTCCCGTGTGAAGGAGGCACCTCAGACAATCCTACTTGGTAAAACATCCGCCAGGTAGGCAAAATCGGTGTCCGAAGTTGCTGAAAACGTCCTCAGGGGGTTGATATGTCATGTTTTGGTTAGTTATTAAGATCTATGTTTTGCAGTTGGAGGGAGGGGTGATGTGCTTGAAATTTGATAGTTTAGGGGGGTATTTACACTTCCTTCATTTCTATTCTAGTAATTTCTATAAATATATTTCTTAATTATATGCAACAAGCCACTATTAAGAAAAAAATTAGATAGTACACTTAAAGATCTCTGTCATGATATTAAAGATATATTAAAAGATACAAGAACATATATACACATACACAAAATATATATGTATGGACTATACTTTATGTAATAATCAAAAATCATTGCAAAAAGAACTATTATTACAATATATAATTCAAATGAAAATCTTCAATGATATACACTAAAACTATATAACACATAATAGTATCATTAATACCCATCAGTACCTTTTAAAAGTAATAAAAATGATATTCATTAAGGTTGTAATATAGTAAAATAAATTTGGATAAAAGTATGAAATTTTAGTATAAAAATATTTATTTGAATTCTCTTTGGGTCCAAAAATCATTTTTGACTAGCCATAGCAGGAAAATGAAGCGAACACCCGACTACAGGCGAGCCCACGAGCATGAGCGGGTATAAAGTGTGAGATACATTCAACGTTACATATTAAAAAATATTGTTCGCAAAGTAATAGATATGTCCTCTTACTGATTTGCATGTTGAAACATTATATTTCTTACCATACCAACTACAATTATAATAAAAAAGTTGTGCCACATCTAACTTTTTTTGGACGTTTGGGTACCGTCCAAAATCAGTAATCATCTATCATATAAAACAATCAGTTAGAGAGTTGTCGAAAAGAATTAGTTATAAAGAATATATATATATATATATATATATATATATATAATGAATGTAAGAACATACCAAAAATTGCATGTCTACATAATGTTTTGATAACAGTCATCTCTTTTTTCCATTTGGATGTCGTCAAACATAAATCCGCGCACAACCATATTCAAACAATCAGAATCCTTCTGTGAATCATCCTTTAGAATTGCTTGTATATTTTTGAGAGTCAACCTAATTATATATACGGGTTGTAGCTCTGTACCCAAGCTTTATGGGTAATCATTTAACATTAAAGAAAATAAGATAATAATAAGAGAATGTGTGTTGTAAATTGCACTACTAGTTTGAAATGAATTACTCTAAAATCTTCATGAATTGATTGATTTGATGTAGCTACAAATTCCAGCTACCAACTCATGTAAGCTCATGTTCGAAAGAACATATATTTGTAATTGTTATTAATTTTTGACAGATAATGAGACTAATTCTATTGATTTTTTTGTCATCTAGACTTTTCAGCATTTCAACATCATTAGAATCCCCATCAGTGTCATCATGACTTTATTCAACCATTGTATTCACTGTAGCAGTATTTGTTTTTAACATAATAATATGCTGGCTAACTTATACCTAAAAGAAGTAATTATTTCTTATGCACCAAGATCAATTATTAGTATATGTATAAATTTAAAATATCATCAAGTATATATTTTTGTCAAACAAAATAGACATAAACTTGTGTAATCGGATAGGATAGTGCATATTTAGTCCAAAATTCCATGAATCTAAGCATAATATAAACAGACCACAAGATGAACTCTGTAATTAAAAAAATTGAGTACTCTAGATGGATCACAATATTACTTGCACCTGTCTTTTTGAATTGGCTTTTGTAATTGTTCTGTAATCTTCCATTTACTAACATCGAAGTCTTTCCAATTATGGCTGATCAAGTTTTGACTTTTAAGAATGTCCAAATGATATTGTAGTCCTTGTAGCTGAAAATTAATTAGTCATAAAAATTAATACACATAAGCGAAATTTCTAATTATTAAATTCACGTACAAATGATGTAGTAACTTACCGTAGTAGTGAGACCATCTTGGTTGAACTGGCATCACAATGAATCGAGTACTTGAATTTCACACTTTTTTGCATTCACAACGGCTAAATACCACTGTGTAATGTTCATATTTGTTGGAAGTTGCATCTATAATCAAGATAATTCGTAAAAATACTGATGAAAATATATGAAGGCGGAAGTAGAAATAATGGATATGAATGTTACCATGTAATGCTTCTCATAGTTTTTGACAATCTCCGTCATAAAAGAACCATCTTCCTGTATTCCATGCTTGCCATCCTGTTTCAATAGTACAATAACAAAATGATTCTCAAAATATACTTTACTATCATTCTGGACATGTACTTGGTACTTTAGACAACATATATTTGCGTTGATTACCTACAGTGATTTTAAAAATGTCATTACCAATGGATATCAATAATCTGGGACCCTTTCCTTGAAAGTAAGGGTACTTACATCATTGTTTAGCCACTCTTGTTCATCTAATAGGCACATGAGTTGATGTTGTTTCACAAATATTTCATCTATCTTCACGAGTTATTTTTCAGAAAATGTTTCTATTGCTATATTAGCACATAGATCACAGTCGGTCAATGCATAATTTGCAAGAAGTGAAACAATTTAAGAACTATTGAATAAATCATTGTGTTAATGTAGATTAACCGTGCACATACACAAATAATATTATTCAATATGATAGACACAAAAGTACATATTATATATATCAAACAACTACCTTGTGGGAGATAGTCATAACATGTTTCATCAACTTTTATCTGTTTATGTTCATCTGTTGGGTTGTCATCATCTAATGAAATATTTCCTTCATTCTGGAAAATTCAGAATTCTCTATTTGTGCATCATCATCTAATGAAATATATCCTTCATTTAGGAGCAATTTAGAATTCAGAGATAATGCCGAGATGATTGTGGACGGAGGTGATGGCAATGGGTCTGTATTTATCTGATTATCTAAGTCTGAAACAACCAATTCAAAACATTCAAAAATTGTAGATAATGTTGAGATGATTGGTGAAGTAGGTGATGGCTCCAAAAAAACTGGATTCAACAAATGACAAGAAAAATAAAAGTTAAACATCACACAATATTCTAACAATATTCGAGATTCTGCATAGGTGCAATCAACATGGAGCTCAATCAAAGAGGGAGCAATTATAAAGTATCTATTGTGCAGCAATCGACACCTCTCTCTTTGCTCTCTCTCTCTCTCTCTCTCGTCCACAACTATCTCTGTTTCTTTTTCTCCACAAGATCAAAACAGTAGGCATTGGAACCTGTCTCTCCCTCTCTGCTCTTTCTCTCTCTTTTCTAGTAGACCTGGAGACTGAAGTAAATTAATCATGTGAATTCAGGTTCGGGTTTTAGCATAAATATAGTAGTTGCATCCTAGGTACCCAATATTTGGTTATAACACCATCCAGTGATCAAGAGGATCTGGTTTTTGTTATTATATGGCAGGGTACAACCATCAGATGGTTAACATATAATTTTCTACAAGTAAGGTCATGCATCTGATAGCTAGCTGAATCTGAAAATTTAGCAAAGGTATAAGGTACATTTACCTAGAAAGGAAATATGGGACGTAATGTGTCTCATTTTTATATAGAGAAAACAGGAGTAAAACGCATGCAGGCCACTTTAAGTTTCAGAAGTGTTTCAATTATTCCTTTTCTTCTCAAGCCGTCACTCAAGTGTTTACAAGAGAAGAGAGAATCATTCAAGTCTAACTCATGTTGAAAACTCATCACTACTAACTTTTCCTGTCACTACTTTTATTCATGCTCATGCTTGCAATATCAGGCTTTGGACATTATTGAGAACCACATCTGATGAGTCATGCTCTCTAATGCCCGGCTGACGTCCCGATCCTATTTTCATATGCCTGAAAATCAAAGGAATCTCCTCTCACAACTGACAAGAAATTCGACTGAAACCTCCGTCAGGTAATCTGAGTGATACTTAATCCGAGTGGAACTGTTGTCGGGTAATCGGAGTGAATCTTGTCCCGAGTGAAAATTGTAATACAAGTGAAATCTTGATGATTTGAGTGAAAAATTGTTGATCCGAGTGAAAAAATTATTGATCCGGGTGAAATTGTTGATCCGAGTGAAAAGCTACTGATTCAGGTGAAAAATTGTTGATCTGAGTAAAAAATTGTTGATCCGAGTGAAGATTTTTTGCCCAACTGAAGGATCCTAAGATCCAACTGAAAAATCGCAGATCCGACTTCTGTCGGGTAGTTTGACCAGAAACTGAAAAGGGCCATGTAAAGTTATCTAGATGACCTCGGATTGAAAAGTGTTCAACATGGAAGTTGTGCATATCATTGAAGCGGTAAACTTTACTTTTGGGGTCATCATGATCTGGATTAATATGTGGCCTGCAAAGTCGCCACAAGCACCAGCCAGTCCAGTCGGACGCGTGACGGATTCGGACTGGGAAGTTAAAGTTGGGTTCACTGATGAGAAAATCACCAAGAGTCGTCACCGGTCGTGGGAAAAGACCTGAGCGGCTTGAACCAAAAGAGGGTTGACGCCGGCATGCTCACGTGCTCCGCCTCATCGATGCGCAGCAGAAGCAGCGGGTCCAGCTGTGGTGGCGGCGACATAGGCCGTTCCTCGGCCAAGCTGCCGCGATCGTCGTCTGCGGGGACCGGGCGCTGCAGCGAGCTCCAACTGGGCGTGTGGTGGCTGTCATCATCGTCCTCGTTCAACTACGTCACCATGGCCAGGTCGGGCGACTTGTCTTCGTCACCGGCGTCGATATCCTGAAGATCGAGCGATTCCTTTTTATGACGGCAATGTCCGGCCTGTGCTCCTAAACATCTTCTTGTCGGACATGAATCAAAGACGCACATCATAGGGACTCTTCTCTAAACCATAGTCCGTTATTGGAAGGAGAGAGGTTGGGGCACGACCACACGAGTGACAATTGTCATCCGTGTGAAAAAATGTTGATCCGAGTGAAAAACTGTTTGATCCCGGTGAATATTTTTTTTACATCGAAACACTCTTTATTGCAAGGTGATCACCACAGTATCATTTACAAAAGTATCAGCAATCTTTACGGGTGGATCTTCCGTCCATACCGCACACACCTTCTAGCTCGTTTGTCTAAATAATGGGCAACACAATTATTCTCTATAGGAGTATGCTCAAAAATACTATGCGGGAAATCGGAGTGAAAAATTATTCATCGGAGATACAGAGGTGGACAGACCAAAAAATATGCTTGGACAGATAAAAAAAAAAGGGAGAAACACACCTCCCTTTATTATAAGATATAAGAGAAGAGATGAGAAGAAGAATTAGGTTTACAAGTTTAAAAACTCTGGAAAATAACAATGGTTTATTAGAAGCGTATAAAAAATTCCATCTAGTGCTACTATATATGAAAGCAAATTGTCTATTTGTTGTTTGTCTCGTTTGAAGTCTCCCTCAGTAGTACCGACCACATGAAAAGCAACAGGCACAACAGCGAAGATCAAAAGTAGTCGCCGGGTAGGTGCGACGGAAGAGGTGTTCCTCCGGATGGTTCCGAGGGACGCGGTCGTCGCGGCATTGCCGCCTCTCCTCCTCGAAGCGATCCAGCTCCCGATCGTAGGACCGCCTCCCATGGACAAGGGTTCCGTTGACGCCCTCGCCGGGAGCGGGAGGGCAGCCCCATGCGAGCCATAGCCTGGCGCAGCCGTATGCGTAGCCGCCGGCCTCCGCGCGTCTGGCGGCGACGTCGGCCTCCGCGCCGAGGACGGCCTCGTTGGCCCAGAACTCGTCGGACCACGGAGGGTCATACGAAACTTGCGCCGTTAGCGGTGGAAAGTTGAGGAGAGGACCATAGGCATATTGCGCCGTCTCCGGCGGAAAGCTGAGGAGGATGGCGAGGATGGCGGCGAGGGTGAGCAGGCAGGGGCGGCGCACGGTCACGGAGGTGGACATACTACAGTAGTTTCAATCTGGGCATCCACTCGAAAAGAAAAAAAGTTTCAATCTGGGCATGGAGGGGGACCTGCTCGTTTTCTTCGACGACTATTTCTCTGCGAGACAAGGAAGGAAACGGCAAAATCCCCACAAACTTGGGCCGGGCTCGCAACTCCAGATTTTTTAACCCTCGCCGTCCTCCTCTTCTCTCCTCTTGCGTTGCGTCCCGTGCTTAGAGCATGTACACCCGGGCACCTAAACCCGCCTCAAACATTCGGGTGGCCGGTCGGATCATTGACCTGTAAGAAAAACACGACGCGGATGGACGCCTCAAACGCCCAGACTGACCGGTACCCATCATATCCAGCCCGAATATGACGGATATGGAAAGGCCCGGAAGTGACCGGTCGCGTCCGCCACGCCGGACTGACGGCGGGTCCCAAACGGAAACACTCTGAAACCCGGTTGTCTGAATCTCGTCTCCTCCGTCTTCGCATGCCGCCGCTCCGGCGGGCCGCATGGCGCATAGTGCCCTAGCCCTGCTACTTAAGCCGACTGACGGCACAAAAACCGTACCCATCCACATCCCACCCCTCCCATCCGCTGTCTACACCGCAGTCACTTTCCACTTGCAGTCCGCCACCGGTAGTAGCCATGTCCCCACGCGGCCGGGTAATGAGCTACCCATATCTACCGCCGGAGCGCCACCTGCAGTGCCTTGAGCTGATGCGGGCTAGGCGCAAAGCCAGATCACCGCCGAGCTATCTCCAGATGTGGTGGATCCGGAGGAGGACTAGGAGGAGGAAGAGGTGGAGGAAGACGAGGAGGACGCGGAGCAGGAGCCGGACGAGGGGGATAGGGGTAGTGCATCTGCAGGCGGGGCAGCAAGCAATTCTCGATTCCCTCTAGTCGAAATTGGTGGCGGAGCCCAAGCACCGTCGTCTGCAGGAGGCGGCGCATGCCCCGGACGTCGACGAGATGCTTGCGTATGTGGATGAGGAGGAGGAGCCGGAGCCCTCCTATGCGCCCATCTACCCGGCGTCCGGCCCCGGCGGCGTTGACATCTCCGACGATGAAGCATATTTAGTATAGCGTGATGTGCATATAGTACGTAGGATTTCTTTTTTTGCATGGTTTATATGGATCTAGGACAGGTTTGGTTGCCCGCATATAGGCCAACCAGGCCCGCCTGGGAAGAATCCGGGAAGGAGCGGGGGAACCGGGACGCAGGGGCGGGCCTCTTCGATGACGGTGGCCGGGGCTGGCGTGATTTGGTGTTGCCGCGGGATCTGGCGGATGGGCGCAATCATGTTCCTCCTGGCGGCACCGACATAGGAAACGGGAGGAGGAAGAGGATGGGCCTGGTGGTGTGTGGGCCTTGGGCCCTACTGATCAAATACCGCCATTGACCATGTCCATGTCAGCAACCAGCCAGGGATGATTTTTGACCGGTTTGGGATTGTTGGGGGGGGGGGGGGGGGGGGGTAAGGGAACAGAAATAAACATCAGAGGATAATTTGAACCACCAAGTTTCTTCAGGGTAGTAAAATGGACTTTTTTCTATTGAAAGATGGATTAAAAAACTGAGATAATGCAAACTTTACTAATACTATGATGCGAGAAGAAAATGTCTAAAAAAATCACATTAACAAATGAAGGTACAAATAATAGCTATTAAGGAGTGACAGTCAAAATACAAATAAAGTAGGAATATTAATGGCAATTCAAGTAACATTATACCCTCCACTTTTTAAATAAAAACTATACAAAAACAAGCGCTCCACTCCAAATGCACCATCTTAGTAAATAACCCCACGATGGATATAAATCATATAGTGGAGAAATAAGTGAGAAAAAAGATGGTTGCACACATTCATGGGCAAATGAAATATCGTAAAGCACACAAAGGAATTATCGTTTTTGGCGGTGGATGTGTCTTACATACAAAACAATGTAAAATGTTCTATACCCCTAAAAATATGTAAAGTGTTCTATGAACCTAATAGAGGTTCCAAAAAAAACTAAGGATGTTAAATCAAACTACATAAACTACTATAGAAAAAGTTATAAGGATTTTGGTTTAGATTGTTACAACTGTGGATTTGATCACTACCGGACTAGCCCCCTATGCCGACGGGCAACGTCGGCATACACCCGTCGGCGTAGATAGCGTCGGCGTACTTGTGTCAAACTGTCGGCAAAGAAAAGCCGTCGGCATAGGCATATATGCCGACAGCGTCCGTATGGCCATCGACATAGAAACACCTTCGGCGCAGATTATCACCAGACGACAACAGATGGTGCCATCACACACGCTGACCAACCAGGGGCTGCCGCGTGGCACTGGTATGCCATGTGGCAGCCGCTGGGCGCACCCTGGCAGCAGTGGTATGCCGACGGCCTGGCCATCAGCATACCACTGCCACGCGGCAGCCCCTGGTTTCTCCTGGGCATGGCTATGCCGACGGCAAGGCCGTCAGCATAGATCTGTTCTGTTTTTTATTTGTTCTATTTTCTCTATTTCCATTCAATTTAAGAGCATTTAAATCAAGAAAATATGACAATATCCATATATACACAGATATAAGACAGATCATCATCTGATACTCAAGATCATCATCAAGTTCATCATCTAAAGATACTCAAGATCATCATCATCATCTAAAGATACTCAAGGTCATCATCTAAAGATCATCAACATGATCGTCGTCGAAACTTCATGAACATAAGAAATGCAAGACATGGAACATCATCATCGTCATCTAAAAAAAATTAAGTAGTACGGAACATGGAAAGTATTGCAACACAAGGAACACATCATCAGCTAAGACTAGGACCATCGCCGTGAGCACCGCCAAAACCAGCACCACTTTGCCAGATCGGAGTGACTGGGGTCGACGAAGCAGGAGTCGAGCCACCGGTGCCCTACATGTTTGAAAAGAGATTGTAAGGGTAAATATGATATGATAGTGTTGAATGAACAAGAGCTAGTTTGTCAATAGTTAGGCAAATGTACTAACCGGAGTCTGACTGCCTAGTGCCACCCATTCATCAAACGTGGGCACATGTGGGGGTTCTCCAGCAGGTGGTGGTGGGGGTCCCATTTGTGGTGGATCCATGCGGTTAGTCCAAGACGCCAACATAGCCTGGATGTTAGTTAACCAAGCAAACTAGAAGGTCAGAAGGAATGAAAGTGCAAAATTTAGCTTGGTTTTAAGAGGGCAAAACTAACCGTCATCATCTGACGGTTGTAATCATCGTTTGCCTTCACTCGTTTCAAGTACTGCCGCACCTCGAGATTCCTATGCTCGACAAAGGCCTTATATGCCTAAAAAATTTAGGTTGTTTCTAAGTGGGCAATGCTAAAAATAAACTGAGAAAGTGAGAGAGAAAGAAGATAAGGGGGAAGTACTTGCAGCATGCTAGCGAGCTAAGGGAGGCTGCGAGCACCCCGTACTCTCTAACGGGCTCGGGTTGGTAGCCTGAAGCCGTGTGTACGAGACAGAAGGAGTGATCAAGCCATCGAAACATGGGTACCGCCATGGGACTTTGGCTGGATGGCCACCACCGCCGTGTCGTCGATCTGAGACTGGACGACGTCAGGAGCATCCGGACCAGGCAGATGCAACCTCTCAAACTGCTCCTTATAAGACTCCAGGTGCTCCTCGGTTTTGCCGTAGTACTTGCTCTCGCCGGCCTTGCGATCTCTCCGCTCACGGGCCATCTTCCACGACTCCATGTATGAGAGCGGCCTCTTCAACTTGTCCTCCTGCAACGTCAAATAGAAGTTAGCCATACATAAGAACATGACGGTAAAAAGAAGAACAAAAATGCATCATGCATATAGATATACCTTCATGGCCTTGAAGCCCCAGTGGTTCATGTTTCCTTGGCCGTGTGTCCCATCTTTTCCACGGTTAGCCCAGGCCTTGCTGCTCTTGGCAGCAAACTCTGCATCGTCGCCGAGCCACCTATCCACCAAACTCGCCCATCCCTCATCCTTTCCATAGCATCAAGGAGGAATAACCTAAATAATGGAAGCATGACATGTGAGCACGAAACAATTAAATTGACTCCTTATATGTTGGAATGAAAAGTCGTTGCTTCTACGCTTCAGTTTTGCTCATCTTTTGATGAAGGTAGGTGTGGTGGTAGTGCGAGACGACAACCCAGCGCACCTCGTACTGCAACTAACGAGCTTTCTTCTTCGCAGCCGCCAGCAAGACCACGTCGGCTGTGGCCTTGTGCTCGTCACAACTCTATAGAGTTGTTGCAATCATGCATAAAACCAGAAGCAAACAAGGCATGAGTTGAGTGATTCAATGATAAACTATGAACCAAACTGAAGACAAGTGATTCAGAAGAGAACTTACCCAAAATTTGGTGATCACGGCCTTAGCGGCCGTCCCGTACTCCGCGTGGCTGGAAGCCTCGTAGTGGGCCCAGCTGGTGGCCAAAACCCGCAGCTCCGCGTCCCTATCTGGCCGCGGGCAGAATAGGCCTAGCCAAAACTCCTTCAACAGGACAGTGATAAGGTTGTTCGGTTTACGGCCCTTTCCGTGCAGGATCCAGTTCCTGCAAAAGAAACAAAGAATTGGCATGTGTACAATAAGAAAATGTTGTCATGTGTTCAAAATATGATTGAGAGGCACTTACTCTGTCCCCGCTGGTTCAATGAGCCACTTGTGTGCCTCGATAGAAGGTGGTGTAGGTACTCCGGCAATACCATGCAGCCACCCCTTTGGAGCACCCGATGGCAAGTCACCCCACAACATGGCGTCAACCTCCCCTCCACCCTCCTCCTCACCCTCCCCTCCACCACCCTCCTCCTCACCCTCCTTCTCGCACTCCTCCTCCTCGCCCTCCTCCTCCTCCTCACCCTCAAGAACATACTCCTCCTCCTCGGACTCAGAAGGTACCTCAGTATAGGAGGGCATCGAAGAAGACCCCCCTATTTCAGACACGGCCCGAAGTTTTTTGACCCGGGTGCCTCTCCCCCCACCTCCTCCTCCTCTAGGGTCTCTGTCGTGGTACTAAGTCTGACAGTAAGAGTAGGGGGTACGTATGAGGAGGCAAGGCCCTAACTATGGCGAGGTTGTACACACGAGTTTACGAGTTCAGGCCCCTCTCGTAGGAGGTAAAAGCCCTACGTCTCGGTGCCCTGAGGCTGTCGACTGGAATATGGGTGTGTGTGTGTTACAGGGGGTGCGAACCCTTCTGCCAGTGGAGGGGGTGGCTTACATAGAGTGCGCCAGGACCCCAGCCATCCGACGTTACACAGAGTTCAATATACATTAAGACAGAGCGTTACTGGTAACCCTAGCTATAAAGAGCTATAAATGATCTTTAATACTACAGAGTGAACGCCTGACCGTTGACATCCTGAGTGGATTTAGGTCTTCTGCACTCCGAGTGGTCTCTTGTATGGTCGAGTGACTTCTTCTTGGTCGAATGCAATTGGGATATCCGAGTGAGGTAATTGGTCGAGTGGATTGCACTCCAAGGTTGCTTCAGTCGGAGTCCTTTGTTATACTTTGTATGTTCTTGACTCTAGGGTAGTGACCTTGGGTAGGGTATCTAGGTCAGGCCTATAACCCTGCACTAGGTCCATGGCATCATCATTAGCCCCCGAATGATTTGAGGTTCGAGTGAAAAGAGAGTTGAAGTTGATTCCGACCCGATTCTTATGCTTCGGAGACATTTTATCTGAGTTTGGGAATAACTCTGAAACTTCAGCTTCATTTTAGTCGCCTTGATCGATTCAGAGGTTTCGAGTGAACTATACTGATAACCTTTGAGTGTTGATGTGTTACAAAATCTTCAGCGCGATTGGTTATCTGCGGTTCCCGGATCTCACAGGATTCAAAATTTCAGGGGAAGCGCGCCGGACAGAGCGCGCCGCAGTAATCGCAGTGGATAGATAGGGGCGCCTCGATTCTTGTGCCACCTTTTTCGCCACGTATCGGGCGTGTGACTGTTGCGAGATTGGACAGGATTGCTCGGGCCCACGCGTCAGTCACTCAGAAATAGGCCCATATAAGGTCGTCGAGGCCGATGCATTTGCACAATGCACCTCATCTCTTCCTTCTTCCTCTGCTTCTCCACCGCATCTCCCTATGTTCTCGCCTCCGCCGCTCCGCCCGTACGCCGTCCGCAGCAATGGGAAAGGACAAGACGGCGGCCCTGGAGCACGCGAAGAAGGAGACGGCGACGGCGAAGGGCAAGAAGACGAGTCGGGGATCGTCGTCGAGAGCTGGTCTGCCACCTGGTTGGATCCAGGCGGACTGGATTCGATCTACGATTTAGAAGGAGGACTTGGAATACCTGGCTGACGGGGGCTTGATTGCCCATGGATCCTGGAGGTTGCTGGGGAGCGAGACTGAGCCTCAACCACAAGAGGGTGAGTGTGTCCTCCTCGCAACTCATGTCGACCGCGGCTTCACACTGCCTCTGCACCCATTTTTTCGTGGTTTCTTGAACTTTTTCGGTGCCCAACTCCATCACTTCTCCCCCAACACAATCACATATCTTCCTGCGTATATCTCTCTGTGCGAAAACTTCTTGGGCTGTCTACCACATTGGGTCTCTTCAAACACACCTTCACCTGCCGTTCTCAGACTGTAAAGAAAGCAAATCCGACTAACGAAAAGACACACATGATCCAAATGTGCGGGGCCTTAGGGATTCAGACTAGGGGTAGGAGTACTTTTCCTCCTATGACCCTTCCCGAGTCAGTTAGGGGGTGGCAGTCGACCTGGTTCTACTGCCGTGATGTTCCGACTCCTGGTCAGTCGACCGGTCTTCCTCCCTTCACCATGGATCAAGTCATCCAACCCTCTTCGTTGGTCGTGACTCCAGCAGAGAAAGGAGAGGTGTTAACGATAGTCGACCGGGTAGGCCAATTGGTTCGTGACGGTGTGACTGGCATGGATTTGTTGGAGGTGTTTCTCAGTCGACGCATCCAGCCCCTCCAAGCTCACGATCATCCCATGTGGATGTATTCGGGTGCCAGCGACACCGCTCGGGTCCACCTAGAGGAGGTCCCTGAGGAGACGGTGGCAGGGTGGCTGCGGAGCATCACTGGAAACAAGGACAACCCTGGGGGTCCAGAAGAGTTGCACCATTCGATGCCGATAATGAGCCGGACAAGGTCTGACCTTTGTCACCGAGTGCATTTTTATTCTGATTTGCATCTATCCCTGAATCTGATTGATGTTTGTTTAACTCCTTGCTTTGCAGATTTTTACTGAGATGTATTCGATGCCAAACGGGGAGCAGGTCCAGGAGGGAACAGAGAGCACTGATGAGAGCGGCGACTGGCAATCTCCCGACGACAGCGAAGATGACAGCGATGACTCGGACAACACTGAAGTAGTTGAGTCACCACCGTGCTTAGAACGCAGATCCAAACAGACTCACGACCCTGCAGGAGGACGTAGCAAGGCAGCTCCTCCAAGCACACAAGTGCAAAAGCGCACTCGGACTTCGTCTCCAAAACCATCTGAGAAGGCCGCCAAGCAGCCCAAGATCGCCCCCTCAAAGTCTCGGAAGACCTTGCCCAAGATCAAGGTGGATGTTCCCGTTGCTTCTGCGTAAGTGTTCTGCCTTTTCTCTTTTGCCCCAAGAACTCTTATGTTCGTTGTTGAACCATTTCCTTACTTGAGCGAGTGAGTTTTGACACTTTCAGCGCTGCTACTTCTGGGACTTCCATGGACGTTTACAAGGATGAAGATGATGAAGAAACTGCAGACGCGGCCACCTCCAAAGCGGGTATGACTCTACCATCTTGCCCTTATTTTGTCGATTGTACTGCCGGTCGACTGAATTCTTACGGTCGAGTCTTTTGCAGCCCCACCGAATGTCATTGAGCTTCTAGACGACGATGATCATGAAGATGTGCCTCAGAAGACCACGCGAAGAAAAGGCAGGACTTCGAGCAGGAGGGCGCTGATACGTCTCCAACGTATCTATAATTTTTGATTGCTCCATGCTATATTATCTTCTGTTTTGGACATTATTGGGCTTTATTATTCACTTTTATATTATTTTTGGGACTAACCTATTAACTGGAGGCCCAGCCCAGAATTGTTGTTTTTTGCCTATTTCAGAGTTTCGCAGAAAAAGAATATCAAACGGAGTCCAAACGGAATGAAACCTTCGGGAACGTGATTTTCGGAACGAACATGATCTAGGAGACTTGGACCCTACGTCGAGGAAGCTTCCAGGAAGCCACGAGGTAGGGGGCGCGCCTACCCCCCCCCCCCCCCCCGAGGCGCGCCCTCCACCCTCGTGGGGCCCTCGTGGCTCCCCTGACGTATTTCTTCCGCCTATATATATCCATATACCCTAAAACCTTCGGGGAACAGAATAGATCGGGAGTTCCGCCGCCGCAAGCCCCTGTACCCACCTAAAACCAATCGGGGCCCTGTTCCGGCACCCTGCCGGAGGGGGGAACCCTCACCGGTGGCCATCTACATCATCCCGGCGCTCTCCATGACGAGGAGGGAGTAGTTCACCCTCGGGGCTGAGGGTATGTACCAGTAGCTATGTGTTTGATCTCTCTCTCTCTCTCGTGTTCTTGAGGTGATACGATCTTGATGTATCGCGAGCTTTGCTATTATAGTTGGATCTTATGATGTTTCACCCCCTCTACTCTCTTGTAAAGGATTGAGTTTTCCCTTTGAAGTTATCTTATCGGATTGAGTCTTTAAGGATTTGAGAACACTTGATGTATGTCTTGCGTGGGATACCCGTGGTGACAATGGGGTATTCTATTGATCCACTTGATGTATGTTTTGGTGATCAACTTGCGGGTTCCGTGACCTTGGGAATCTATGCATAGGGGTTGGCACACGTTTTCGTCTTGACTCTCCGGTAGAAACTTTGGGGCACTCTTTGAAGTACTTTGTGTTGGATTGAATAGATAAATCTGAGATTGTGTGATGCATATCGTATAATCATACCCACGGATACTTGAGGTGACATTGGAGTATCTAGGTGATATTAGGGTTTTGGTTGATTTGTGTCTTAAGGTGTTATTCTAGTACGAACTCTATGATAGATCGAACGGAAAGAATAGCTTCGTGTTATTTTACTACGGACTCTTGAATAGATTGAACAGAAAGAATAACTTTGAGGTGGTTTCGTACCCTACCATAATCTCTTCGTTTGTTCTCCGCTATTAGTGACTTTGGAGTGACTCTTTGTTGCATGTTGAGGGATAGTTATATGATCCAATTACGTTATTATTGTTGAGAGAACTTGCACTAGTGAAAGTATGAACCCTAGTCCTTGTTTCCTAGCATTGCTATACCGTTTACGCTCACTTTTACCACTTGTTACCTTGCTTTTTTTATATTTTCAGATTACAAAAACCTATATCTATCATCCATATTGCACTTGTATCACCATCTCTTCGCCGAACTAGTGCACCTATACAATTTACCATTGTATTGGGTGTGTTGGGGACACAAGAGACTCTTTGTTATTTGGTTGCAGGGTTGATTGAGAGAGACCATCTTCATCCTACGCCTCCCACGGATTGATAAACCTTAGGTCATCCACTTGAGGGAAATTTGCTACTGTCCTACAAACCTCTGCACTTGGAGGCCCAACAACATCTACAAGAAGAAGGTTGCGTAGTAGAAATCAAGCTCTTTTCTGGCACCGTTGCCGGGGAGGCTAGGTAAGCGTCACTCACACCCCGTCAACTAAGCTCTTTTCTGGCGCCGTTGCCTAGGAGGTGAGTGCTTGAAGGTATATCTTTAGATCTTGCAATCGAATCTTCTGGTTTCTTGTTTTATCACTAGTTTAGTCTATAAAACAAAACTACAAAAAATTGGAATTAAGGTTGCCTCATATGCTTCATCTTTTTAATGTCTTTCGTGAAAATGATGGGAAAGAAAATTGTGCTCAAGTACTAGCAGAAGAACTACATAGAATGCTTGGCATAAAATATGTGAATGATGAGCATGATTGCAATGTTGTTAGTATGAATTCTTTGAATACCCATGATGCTAATGATATGCAAAAGCCACAAGCTTGGGGATGCAATGTTTGATGAAGAATAATGATAACCATGAAACTTGTCATCATGATCTTAATTTTCAATCACATGATAGCTATTTTGTTGAGTTTGCTCCCACTATTCCGAATGAGAAGAATTTTGCTTATGTGGAGAGTAATAAAATTTCTATGCTTGTAGATCATGAAAAGAATGCTTTATGTGATAGTTATATGGTTGAATTCATTCATGATGGTACTGAAAATTATTATGAGGGAGGAACATATGCTTGTAGGAATTGCAATAATATCAAGTTTCCTCTCTATGTGCTTAAAGTTTTGAAGTTATGCTTGTTTTGCCTTCCTATGCTAGTTGATTATTGTTCTCATAAGTTGTTTGCTCACAAAATCCCTATGCATAGGAAGTGGGTTAGACTTAAATGTGCTAGTCATATTCTTCATGATGCTCTCTTTATGTTTCAATTCTTATCTTTTATGTGAGCATCATTGAAATCGTCATGCCTAGCTAGGGGCGTTAAACGTTAGCGCTTGTTGGGAGGCAACCCAATTTTATTTTAGTTTCTTGATTTTTGGTTCTGTTTAGTAATAAATAATCCATCTAGCTTATGTTTAGATGTGGTTTTATGTTTTAATTAGTGTTTGTGCCAAGTAGAACCTTTGGGAAGACTTGGGTGCAGTCTTTATGGTCATGCTGTAAAAAACAGAAACTTTAGCGCTCACGAGATTAGCTAAAACTTTTTACTGGAGAGTACTATTTAGTTTATTCTTTTTGCAGATGATTACTAGACAAATTCCTCAGGTCCACCAATTTATTTTAGAATTTTTTTAGTTCCAGAAGTTTGCGTTAGTTACAGATTACTACAGACTGTTCTGTTTTTGACAGATTCTGTTTTTTGTGTGTTGTTTGCTTATTTTGATGAATCTATGGCTAGTAAAATAGTTTATAAACCATAGATAAGTTGGAATACAGTAGGTTTAACACCAATATAAATAAATAATGAGTTCATTACAGTACCTTGAAGTGGTCTTTTGTTTTCTTTCGCTAACGGAGCTCACGAGATTTTCTGCTGAGTTTTGTGTTGTGAAGTTTTCAGGTTTTGGGTGAAAGATTTGATGGATTATGGAACAAGGAGTGGCAAGAGCATAAGCTTGGGGATGCCCATGGCACCCCAAGATAATCTAAGGACACCTAAAAGCCAAAGCTTGGGGATGCCCCGGAAGGCATCCCCTCTTTCGTCTACTTCCATCAGTAACTTTACTTGGAGCTATATTTTTATTCACCACATGATATGTGTTTTGCTTGGAGCGTCTTGTATGATTTGAGTCTTTTCTTTTTATTTTACCATAATCATCTTTTCTGTACACACCTTTTGAGAGAGACACACATGATTCGGAAATTATTAGAATACTCTATGTGCTTCACTTATATCTTTTCAGTTATATAGTTTTGCTCTAGTACTTCACTTATATCTTTTAGAGCACGGTGGTGGACTTGTTTTATAGAAACTATTGATCTCTCATGCTTCACTTAGATTATTTTGAGAGTCTTAAATAGCATGGTAATTTGCTTAAATAAACCTAATATGCTAGGTATTCAAGATTAGTAAAAAACTTTCTTATGAGTGTGTTGAATACTAAGAGAAGTTTGATGCTTGATGATTGTTTTGAGATATGGAGGTAGTGATATTAAAGTTGTGCTAGTTGAGTAGTTGTGAATTTGAGAAATACTTGTGTTGAAGTTTGCAAGTCCCGTAGCATGCACGTATGGTAAACGTTATGTAACAAATTTGGAACATGAGGTGTTCTTTGATTGTCCTCCTTATGAGTGGCGGTCGGGGACGAGCGATGGTATTTTCCTACCAATCTATCCCCCTAGGAGCATGCGCGTAGTGCTTGGTTTTTGATGACTTGTAGATTTTTTGCAATAAGTATGTGAGTTCTTTATGACTAATGTTGAGTCCATGGATTATACGCACTCTCACCTTTCCACATTGCTAGCCTCTTCGGTACCGTGCATTGCCCTTTCTCACATTGAGATTTGGTGCAAACTTCGCCGGTGCATCCAAACCCCATGATATGATACGCTCTTTCACACATAAACCTCCTTATATCTTCCTCAAAACAGCCACCATACCTACCTATTATGGCATTTCCATAGCCATTCCGAGATATATTGCCATGCAACTTTCCACCGTTCCGTTTATCATGACACGTTCATCATTGTCATATTGTTTAGCATGATCATGTAGTTGACATAGTATTTGTGGCAAAGCCACCGTTCATAATTCTTTCATACATGTCACTCTTGGTTCATTGCATATCCCGGTACACCGCCGGAGGCATTCATATAAAGTCATACCTTGTTCTAGTATCGAGTTGTAAATAAATAGAAGTGTGATGATCATCATTTAATAGAGCATTGTCCCAAAAAAAGGCCAAAAAAAGAAGGCCCAAAAAAAGAGAAATAAAAAGGGACAATGCTACTATCCTTTTACCACACTTGTGCTTCAAAGTAGCACCATAATCTTCATGATAGAGAGTCTCTCGTTTTGTCACTTTCATATACTAGTGGGAATTTTTCATTATAGAACTTGGCTTGTATATTCCAACAATGGGCCTCCTCAAGTGCCCTAGGTCTTCGTGAGAAAGCAAGTTGGATGCACACCCACTTAGTTTCTTTTGTTGAGCTTTCATACATTTATAGCTCTAGTGCATCCGTTGCATGGCAATCCCTACTGCTTGCATTAACATCAATCGATGGGCATCTCCATAGCTCATTGATTAGCCTCGTTAATGTGGGACTTTATCCTTTTTTGTCTTCTCCACATAACCCCCATCATTATACTCTATTCCACCCATAGTGCTATATCCATGGCTCACGCTCATGTATTGCGTGAAGGTTCATAAAGTTTGAGATTACTAAAGTATGAAACAATTGCTTGGCTTGTCATCGGGGTTGTGCATGATGAGAGCATTCTTGTGTGATGAAAATGGAGCATGACTAAACTATATGATTTGTAGGGATGAACTTTCTTTGGCCATGTTATTTTGAGAGGACATAATTGCTTAGTTAGTATGCTTGAAGTATTATTATTTCTATGTCAATATTGAACTTTTATCTTGAATCTTTCGGATCTGAATATCCATACCACAATTAAGAAGAATTACATTGAAATTATGCCAAGTAGCATTCCACATCAAAAATTCTGTTTTTATCATTTACCTATTCGAGGACAAGCAGGAATTAAGCTTGGGGATGCTTGATACGTCTCTAACGTATCTATAATTTTTGATTGCTCCATGCTATATTATCTACTGTTTTGGACATTATTGGGCTTTATTATTCACTTTTATATTATTTTTGGGACTAACCTATTAACCGGAGGCCCAGCCCAGAATTGTTTTTTTTGCCTATTTCAGAGTTTCGCAGAAAAAGAATATCAAACGGAGTCCAAACGGAATGAAACCTTCGGGAACGTGATTTTCGGAACGAACATGATCCAGGAGACTTGGACCCTACGTCAAGGAAGCTTCCAGGAAGCCGCGAGGTAGGGGGCACGCCTACCCCCCCCCCCAGGCGCGCCCTCCACCCTCGTGGGGCCCTCGTGGCTCCCCCGACGTATTTCTTCCGCCTATATATATCCATATACCCTAAAACCTTCGGGGAACAGAATAGATCCGGAGTTCCGCTGCCGCAAGCCTCTGTAGCCACCTAAAACCAATCGGGACCCTGTTCCGGCACCCTGCCGGAGGGGGGAACCCTCACCGGTGGCCATCTTCATCATCTCGGCGCTCTCCATGACGAGGAGGGAGTAGTTCACCCTCGGGGCTGAGGGTATGTACCAGTAGCTATGTGTTTGATCTCTCTCTATCATGTTCTTGAGGTGATACGATCTTGATGTATCGCGAGCTTTGCTATTATAGTTGGACCTTATGATGTTTCACCCCCTCTACTCTCTTGTAAAGGATTGAGTTTTCCCTTTGAAGTTATCTTATCGGATTGAGTCTTTAAGGATTTGAACACTTGATGTATGTGTTGGGAATCGTAGCACAATTTTAAAATTTTCCTACGCTCACCAAGATGCATCTATGGAGTATACTAGAAACGAGGGAAAGGAGTTCATCTACATACCCTTGTAGATCGCTAGCGGAAGCGTTCCAATGAACGTGGATGATGGAGTCGTACTCGCCGTGATCCAAATCACCGATGACCGAGTGCCGAACGGACGACACCTCCGCGTTCAACACACGTACGGTGCAGCGACGTCTCCTCCTTCTTGATCCAGCAAGGGGGAAGGAGAGGTTGATGGAGATCCAACAGCACGACGGCATGGTGGTGGATGTAGCGGGTCTCCGGCAGGGCTTCGCCGAGCTTCTGCGAGAGAGAGAGAGGTGTTGCAGGGGAGGAGGGAGGCGCCCAAGGCTGTCTTCGTTGCTGCCCTCCCTCCCCCCCCCCTTTATATAGGCCCCTTGGGGGGGCGCCAGCCCTAGAGATGGGATCTCAGGGGGGGGGGCGGCCAAAGGGGGGAAGGGGGTGCCTTGCCCCCCAAGGCAAGTGGGAAGTCCCCCCACCCTAGGGTTCCCAACCCTAGGCGCATGGGGGGAGGCCCATGGGGGGCGCCCAGCCCACTAGGGGCTGGTTCCCTTCCCACTTCAGCCCACGGGGCCCTCCGGGATAGGTGGCCCCACCCGGTGGACCCCCGGGACCCTTCCGGTGGTCCCGGTACAATACCGGTAACCCCCGAAACTTTCCCGGTGGCCAAAACTTGACTTCCTATATATAATTCTTCACCTCTGGACCATTCCGGAACCTCTCATGACGCCCGGGATCTCATCCGGGACTCCGAACAACTTTCGGGTTTCCGCATACACATATCTCTACAACCCTATCGTCACCGAACCTTAAGTGTGTAGACCCTACGGGTTCGGGAGACATGCAGACATGACCGAGACGCCTCTCCGGTCAATAACCAACAGCGGGATCTGGATACCCATGTTGGCTCCCACATGTTCCATGATGATCTCATCGGATGAACCACGGTGTTGAGGATTCAATCAATCCCGTATGCAATTCCCTTTGTCAATCGGTATGTTACCTGCCCGAGATTCGATCGTCGGTATACCAATACCTTGTTCAATCTCGTTACCGGCAAGTCTCTTTACTCGTACCGCAATGCATGATCCCGTGACTAACGCCTTAGTCACATTGAGCTCATTATGACGATGCATTACCGAGTGGGCCCAGAGATACCTCTCCGTCACACGGAGTGACAAATCCCAGTCTCGATCCGTGCCAACCCAACAGACACTTTCGGAGATACCCGTAGTGCACCTTTATAGTCACCCAGTTACGTTGTGATGTTTGGCACACCCAAAGCACTCCTACGGTATCCGGGAGTTGCACGATCTCATGGTCTAAGGAAAAGATACTTGACATTGGAAAAGCTCTAGCAAACGAAACTACACGATCTTTTATGCTATGCTTAGGATTGGGTCTTGTCCATCACATCATTCTCCTAATGATGTGATCCCGTTATCAATGACATCCAATGTCCATAGTCAGGAAACCATGACTATGTGTTGATCAACGAGCTAGTCAACTAGAGGCTTACTAGGGACACGTTGTGGTCTATGTATTCACACATGTATTACGATTTCCGGACAATACAATTATAGCATGAACAATAGACAATTACCATGAACAAAGAAATATAATAATAACCATTTATTATTGCCTCTAGGGCATATTTCCAACAGTCTCCCACTTGCACTAGAGTCAATAATCTAGTTACATTGTGATGAATTGAACACCCATTGCGTCCTGGTGTTGATCATGTTTTGCTCTAGGGAGAGGTTTAGTCAACGGATCTGCTATATTCAGGTCCGTATGTACTTTACAAATATCTATGTCTCCATTTTGAACACTTTCACGAATGGAGTTGAAGCGACGCTTGATATGCCTGGTCTTCCTGTGAAACCTGGGCTCCTTCGCAAGGGCAATAGCTCCAGTGTTGTCACAGAAGAGAGTCATCGGGCCCGACGCATTGGGAATCACCCCTAGGTCGGTAATGAACTCCTTCATCCAGACTGCTTCCTGTGCTGCCTCCGAGGCTGCCATGTACTCCGCTTCACATGTAGATCCCGCCACGACGCTTTGCTTGCAACTGCACCAGCTTACTGCTCCTCCATTCAAAATATACACGTATCCGGTTTGAGACTTTGAGTCATCCAGATCTGTGTCGAAGCTAGCGTCGACGTAACCCTTTACGACGAGCTCTTCGTCACCTCCATAAACGAGAAACATATCCTTAGTCCTTTTCAGGTACTTCAGGATATTCTCGACCGCTGTCCAGTGTTCCATGCCGAGATTACTTTGGTACCTTCCTACCAAACTTACAGCAAGGTTTACATCAGGTCTGGTACACAGCATGGCATACATAATAGACCCTATGGCCGAGGCATAGGGGATGACACTCATCTTTTCTATATCTTCTGCCGTGGTCGGGCATTGAGCCGTGCTCAATTGCACACCTTGCAATACAGGCAAGAACCCCTTCTTGGACTGATCCATACTGAACTTCTTCAATATCTTGTCAAGGTATGTACTCTGTGAAAGACCAATGAGGCGTCTTGATCTATCTCTATAGATCTTGATGCCTAATATATAAGCAGCTTCTCCAAGGTCCTTCATTGAAAAACACTTATTCAAATAGGCCTTTATACTTTCCAAGAATTCTATATCATTTCCCATCAATAGTATGTCATCACATATAATATGAGAAATGCTACAGAGCTCCCACTCACTTTCTTGTAAACACAGGCTTCTCCATAAGTCTGTGTAAACCCAAACGCTTTGATCATCTCATCAAAGCGAATGTTCCAACTCCGAAATGCTTGCACCAGCCCATAGATTGAGCGCTGGAGCTTGCATACTTTGTTAGAATTCTTAGGATCGACAAAACCTTCCGGCTGCATCATATACAACTCTTCCTTAAGGAAGCCGTTAAGGAATGCCGTTTTGACGTCCATCTGCCATATCTCATAATCATAGTATGCGGCAATTGCTAACATGATTCGGACGGACTTCAGCTTCGCTACGGGTGAGAAAGTCTCATCGTAGTCAACCCCTTGAACTTGTCGATAACCCTTAGCGACAAGTCGAGCTTTGTAGATGGTCACATTACCATCCGCGTCCGTCTTCTTCTTAAAGATCCATTTGTTTTCTATGGCTCGCCGATCATCGGGCAAGTCAGTCAAAGTCCATACTTTGTTTTCATACATGGATCCTATCTCGGATTTCATGGCTTCTAGCCATTTGTCGGAATCCGGGCCCGCCATCGCTTCTTCATAGTTCGAAGGTTCACCGTTGTCTAACAACATGATTTCCAGGACAGGGTTGCTGTACCACTCTGGTGCGGAACGTGTCCTTGTGGACCTACGAAGTTCAGTAACTTGATCCGAAGCTTCATGATCATCGTCATTAACTTCCTCCCCAGTCGATGTAGGCACCACAGGAACATTTTCCCGCGCTGCGCTACTTTCCGGTTCAGAAGGGGTAACTATCACCTCATCAAGTTCCACTTTCCTCCCACTCAATTCTTTCGAGAGAAACTCCTTCTCCAGAAAGGACCCGTTCTTGGCAACAAAGATCTTGCCTTCGGATCTGAGGTAGAAGGTATACCCAATAGTTTCCTTAGGGTATCCTATGAAGACGCATTTTCCGATTTGGGTTCGAGCTTTTCAGGTTGAAGTTTCTTGACATAAGCATCGCATCCCCAAACTTTTAGAAACGACAGCTTAGGTTTCTTCCCAAACCATAATTCATACGGTGTCGTCTCAACGGATTTTGATGGAGCCCTATTTAAAGTGAATGCGGCAGTCTCTAAAGGATAGCCCCAAAATGAGAGCGGTAAATCGGTAAGAGACATCATAGATCGCACCATATCCAATAGAGTGCGATTACGACGTTCGGACACACCATTTCTCTGAGGTGTTCCAGGCGGCGTGAGTTGTGAAACTATTCCACATTTCCTTAAGTGTGTACCAAATTCGTGACTTAAATATTCTCCACCACGATCTGATCGTAAGAATTTTATTCTCCTGTCACGTTGATTCTCGACCTCACTCTGAAATTCCTTGAACTTTTCAAAGGTTTCAGACTTGTGTTTCATTAGGTAGACATACCCATATCTACTTAAATCATCAGTGAGAGTGAGAACATAACGATATCCTCCGCGAGCCTCAACACTCATTGGACCGCACACATCGGTATGTATGATTTCCAATAAGTTGGTTGCTCGCTCCATTGTTCCGGAGAACGGAGTCTTGGTCATCTTACCCATGAAGCATGGTTCGCACGTGTCAAATGATTCGTAATCAAGAAACTCCAAAAGTCCATCTGCATGGAGCTTCTTCATGCGCTTGACACCAATGTGACCAAGGCGGCAGTGCCACAGATATGTGGGACTATCGTTATCAACTTTACATCTTTTGGTATTCACACTATGAACATGTGTAACATCACGTTCGAGATTCATCAAAAATAAACCATTGACCAGCGGGGCATGACCATAAAACATTTCTCTCAAATAAATAGAACAACCATTATTCTCGGATTTAAATGAGTAGCCATCTCGAATTAAACGAGATCCAGATACAATGTTCATGCTCAAAGCTGGCACTAAATAATAATTATTGAGGTTTAAAACTAATCCCGTGGGTAGATGCAGAGGTAGCGTGCCGACGGCGATCACATCGACCTTGGAACCATTCCCGACGCGCATCGTCACCTCGTCCTTCGCCAGTCTCCGTTTATTCCGTAGTTCCTGTTTTGAGTTACAAATATGAGCAACCGCACCGGTATCAAATACCCAGGAGCTACTACGAGTACTGGTAAGGTACACATCAATTACATGTATATCACATATACCTTTGGTGTTGCCGGCCTTCTTCTTGTCCGCTATGTATTTGGGGCAGTTCCGCTTCCAGTGTCCATTTCCCTTGCAATAAAAGCACTCAGTCTCGGGCTTGGGTCCATTCTTTGACTTCTTCCCAGTAACTAGTTTACCAGGCGCGGCAACTCCCTTGCCGTCCTTCTTGAAGTTCTTCTTACCCTTGCCCTTCTTGAACTTAGTGGTTTTATTCACCATCAACACTTGATGTTCTTTTCTGATCTCCCCTTCCGCTGATTTCAGCATTGAATATAGCTCAGGAATGGTCTTTTCCATCCCCTGCATATTGTAGTTCATCACAAAGCTCTTGTAGCTTGGTGGAAGCGACTGGAGGATTCTATCAATGACCGCGTCATCCGGGAGATTAACTCCCAACTGAGACAAGCGGTTGTGCAACCCAGACATTCTGAGTATGTGCTCACTAACAGAACTATTCTCCTCCATTTTACAGCTGAAGAACTTGTCGGAGACATCATATCTCTCGACCCGGGCATGAGCTTGGAAAACCAGTTTCAGCTCCTCGAACATATCATATGCTCCATGTTTCTCAAAACGCTTTTGGAGACCCGGTTCTAAGCTGTAAAGCATGCCGCACTGAACGAGGGAGTAATCATCAGCACGCTGCTGCCAAGCGTTCATAACGTCTTGGTTCTCTGGGATTGGTGCATCACCTAGCGGTGCTTCTAAGACATAATCTTTCTTGGCTACTATGAGGATGATCCTCAGGTTCCGGACCCAGTCCGTATAGTTGCTGCCATCATCTTTCAGCTTGGTTTTCTCTAGGAACGCGTGGAAATTGAGGACAACGTTGGCCATTTGATCTACAATACATAGTGTAAAGATTTTAGACTAAGTTCATGATAATTAAGTTCATCTAATCAAATTATTTAATGAACTCCCACTCAGATAGACATCCCTCTAGTCATCTAAGTGAAACATGATCCGAGTTTAACTAGGCCGTGTCCGATCATCACGTGAGACGGACTAGTCAAGATCGGTGAACATCTCCATGTTGATCGTATCTTCTATACGACTCATGCTCGACCTTTCGGTCCTCCGTGTTCCGAGGCCATGTCTATACATGCTAGGCTCGTCAAGTCAACCTAAGTGTATTGAGTGTGTTCCGAGGCCATGTCTGTACATGCTAGGCTCGTCAACACCCGTTGTATTCGAACGTTAGAATCTATCACACCCGATCATCACGTGGTGCTTCAAAACAACGAACCTTCGCAACGGTGCACAGTTAGGGTGAACACTTTCTTGAAATTATTATAAGGGATCATCTTACTTACTACCGTCGTTCTAAGCAAATAAGATGCAAAAACATGATAAACATCACATGCAATCAAATAGTGACATGATATGGCCAATATCATCATGCTCCTTTGATCTCCATCTTCGGGGCACCATGATCATCTTCGTCACCGGCATGACACCATGATCTCCATCATCATGATCTCCATCATTGTGTCTTCATGAAGTCGTCATGCCAACGATTACTTCTACTTCTATGGCTAACGCGTTTAGCAACAAAGTAAAGTAATTTACATGGCGTTATTCAATGACACGCAGGTCATGCAAAATAATAAAGACAACTCCTATGGCTCCTACCGGTTGTCATACTCATCGACATGCAAGTCGTGATTCCTATTACAAGAATATGATCAATCTCATACATCACATATATCATTCATCACATCTTCTGGCCATATCACATCACATAGCACTTGCTGCAAAAACAAGTTAGACGTCCTCTAATTGTTGTTGCAAGTTTTTACGTGGTTTGTAGGTTTCTATCAAGAACGTTTCTTACCTACGTATGACCCCAACGTGATTTGCCAATTTCTATTTACCCTTCATGAGGACCCTTTTCATCGAGTCCGTTCCGACTAAAGTAGGAGAGACAGACACCCGCTAGCCACCTTATGCAACTAGTGCATGTCAGTCGGTGGAACCTGTCTCACGTAAGCGTACGTGTAAGGTCGGTCCGGGCCGCTTCATCCTACAATGCCGCTGAAACAAGACAAGACTAGTAGCGGCAAGAAGAATTGGCAAACTCAACGCCCACAACTGCTTTGTGTTCTACTCGTGCATAGTAACTACGCATAGGCGTGGCTCATGATGCCACTGTTGGGAATCGTAGCATAATTTTAAAATTTTCCTACGCTCACCAAGATGCATCTATGGAGTATACTAGCAACGAGGGAAAGGAGTGCATCTACATACCCTTGTAGATCGCGAGCGGAAGCGTTCCAATGAACGTGGATGACGGAGTCGTACTCGCCGTGATCCAAATCACCGATGACCGAGTGCCGAACGGACGGCACCTCCGCGTTCAACACACGTACGGTGCAGCGACGTCTCCTCCTTATTGATCCAGCAAGGGGGAAGGAGAGGTTGATGGAGATCCTACAGCACGACGGCGTGGTGGTGGATGTAGCGGGTCTCCGGCAGGGCTTCGCCGAGCTTCTGCGAGAGAGAGAGGTGTTGCAAGGGAGGAGGGAGGCGCCCAAGGTTGTCTTCGTTGCTGCCCTCCCTCCCCCCCCTTTATATAGGCCCCTTGGGGGGGCGCCGACCCTAGAGATGGGATCTCAAGGGGGGGGCGGCGGCCAAAGGGGGGAAGGGGGTGCCTTGCCCCCCAAGGCAAGTGGGAAGTCCCCCCACCCTAGGGTTCCCAACCCTAGGCGCATGGGGGGAGGCCCATGGGGGGCGCCCAGCCCACTAGGGGCTGGTTCCCTTCCCACTTCAGCCCACGGGGCCCTCCGGGATAGGTGGCCCCACCCGGTGGACCCCCGGGACCCTTCCGGTGGTCCCGGTACAATACCGGTAACCCCCGAAACTTTCCCGGTGGCCAAAACTTGACTTCCTATATATAATTCTTCACCTCCGGACCATTCCGAAACCTCTCGTGATGTCCGGGATCTCATCCAGGACTCCGAAAAACTTTCGGGTTTCCGCATACACATATCTCTACAACCCTAGCGTCACCGAACCTTAAGTGTGTAGACCCTATGGGTTCGGGAGACATGCAGACATGACCGAGACGCCTCTCCGGTCAATAACCAACAGCGGGATCTGGATACCCATGTTGGCTCCCACATGTTCCACGATGATCTCATCGGATGAACCACGGTGTCGAGGATTCAATCAATCCCGTATGCAATTCCCTTTGTCAATCGGTATGTTACTTGCCCGAGATTCGATCGTCGGTATCCCAATACCTTGTTCAATCTCGTTATCGGCAAGTCTCTTTACTCGTACCGCAATGCATGATCCCGTGACTAACGCCTTAGTCACATTGAGCTCATTATGATGATGCATTACCGAGTGGGCCTAGAGATACCTCTCCGTCACACGGAGTGACAAATCCCAGTCTCGATCCGTGCTAACCCAACAGACACTTTCGGAGATACCCGTAGTGCACCTTTATAGTCACCCATTTACGTTGTGACGTTTGGCACACCCAAAGCACTCCTACGGTATCCGAGAGTTGCACGATCTCATGGTCTAAGGAAAAGATACTTGACATTGGAAAAGCTCTAGCAAAGGAAACTACACGATCTTTTATGCTATGCTTAGGATTGGGTCTTGTCCATCACATCATTCTCCTAATGATGTGATCCCGTTATCAATGACATCCAATGTCCATAGTCAGAAAACCATGACTATCTGTTGATCAACGAGCTAGTCAACTAGAGGCTTACTAGGGACACGTTGTGGTCTATGTATTCACACATGTATTACGATTTCCGGACAATACAATTATAGCATGAACAATAGACAATTACCATGAACAAAGAAATATAATAATAACCATTTATTATTGCCTCTAGGGCATATTTCCAACAGTATGTCTTGCGTGGGATACCCGTGGTGACAATGGGGTATTCTATTGATCCACTGTATCTAGGTTTTGGTGATCAACTTGCGGGTTCCGTGACCTTGGGAATCTATGCATAGGGGTTGGCACACGTTTTCGTCTTGACTCTCTGGTAGAATCTTTGGGGAACTCTTTGAAGTACTTTGTGTTGGATTGAATAGATGAATCTGAGATTGTGTGATGCATATCGTATAATCATACCCACGGATACTTGAGGTGACATTGGAGTATCTAGGTGACATTAGGGTTTTGGTTGATTTGTGTCTTAAGGTGTTATTCTAGTATGAACTCTATGATAGATCGAACGGAAAGAATAGCTTCGTGTTATTTTACTACGGACTCTTGAATAGATTGAACAGAAAGAATAACATTGAGGTGGTTTCGTACCCTACCATACTCTCTTCGTTTGTTCTCCGCTATTAGTGACTTTGGAGTGACTCTTTGTTGCATGTTGAGGGATAGTTATATGATCCAATTATGTTATTATTGTTGAGAGAACTTGCACTAGTGAAAGTATGAACCCTAGGCCTTGTTTCCTAGCATTGCAATACTGTTTACGCTCACTTTTACCACTTGTTACCTTGCTGTTTTTATATTTTCAGATTACAAAAACCTATATCTATCATCCATATTGCACTTGTATCACCATCTCTTCGCCGAACTAGTGCACCTATACAATTTACCATTGTATTGGGTGTGTTGGGGACACAAGAGACTCTTTGTTATTTGGTTGCAGGGTTGTTTGAGAGATACCATCTTCATCCTACGCCTCCCACGGATTGATAAACCTTAGGTCATCCACTTGAGGGAAATTTGCTACTGTCCTGCAAACCTCTGCACTTTGAGGCCCAACAACATCTACAAGAAGAAGGTTGCGTAGTAGACATCAGGCGCCTGCCAGCAAGGTACCTCAGTCGACACCAGCGCCAGAACCAGTGGTCCAACGATCCAGAGATCCAATTCGGGCTTCTGTTTCTTTTGCCGTTCTGTGTCGACTGATCGCCCTTCGGCGTCGACTGCCCAAGTCTCTGCTCCGTCTGAGCAACTCCACGCTTTAGATCCTCTGGCTGCTCTGATTGTTCCACCAACTTCACTCTTTACTGCCCATCATATCCCAGAGGACTCAGTGAGCGCTGCTAAGGAAGCTATACGCCAAGCTGGCCTTATGATGGATCAAATGAAGGTGGTGCACGAAGCTAGCAAGGCTGCCTATGATGCCAGCTCTAGTCTCCAAACCAATGTCCAGGTGAGTTGACTTCCAACTAATTTTTCAGCTCGATCTTTTCTCTGCTAGGATATGGTACTTGAAAACTGCTGCTTTATTATTCATAAGATGTTCGTGGATGAGTGTTTTGAAACCTTTAATGTGCATCTATCATGAGTCTGCACCTTTCATCTGTTCACCCACTGGGTGCTTAAACTTTTGTTGTATAATTCTTCCACTTGAGTCGACTAGGTTACGTCAAGTGTATCTCTGAACCAGTGGGGGCACGCAGAGTGCACCCACTGGGTGTAGTTCTCGAGACCGCCGTCGAATGTTTGATTCGGCGGGGGTCTTTGTCAAATGTTTTCTTCGCAGTTCTTCCACTCGGTCCAGACAGGTCATGCCGAGTGAGATCCGGACCAGTGGGGGCACGCTAAGTGCACCCACTGGGTGTATTCCCCGAGACCGCGGTCGACTGCGGGCAGTCGGCGCTGGTCTGAGAATAACTATTGCTGCTTTTTTTTACTGACAGACCATGTCGAGTGGAAAGTCGAACAAGTGGGGGCACGCCTAGTGCACCCACTGGGTGTAGTCCCCGAGACTATTGTTGAATGTTTGATTTGGCAGTAGTCTTAGAACTCTTTTTGCTGTAATACCTTGAACTTGTATCTCATCGCTCGAAAGCAATTGATCTTCGTTTCTGTCGACTGACATGTCTTATTTGTTAACTGCAGAAATCTTGTGAGCTCGGGGCTCAGTTTGTTGAATTGGAGAGGAAACAGATCCAGCTCAATCTTGACATGGAGCCGACCAAGGAAAACTTGCAGAAGGCTAAGGATGAAACAGCTGCCATGGGAGGTAACGACTGACCGACTGTTCGCCTTGTCATCTTTTTCTTTTTGTCTTTTGAACCGAGTGACTCCACTCGAGCAGATGTGCGTAGCGAAAATAGACAACTCCAAGCTCGTCTGAAGAATGTTATTTCTTTAGAAAAAAATGAAGCAGGCTCTGGAGCAGAAGGACCTCGACCTTGCAGCAGCGCAAAAGACGGAGCGAGAGAAAAGTGAACTTGCTGACAACAAATTAGCTTTAGTCGGCAAGTTAGAAGAAGAAAACGCCAAGCTGAAGACTGCCGTGAGTGAAGCCAACAAAGAGGTCGTGCAGCTAAAGAAGGACAAGGTGGCCTTGACTGACAAAGTTGGAGATCTCACTCAAAGGAGGGACGAACTAGAGACCTATCTGGGAGGGTTCGCCAAGAAGATGTTCCTTATGCTTGAAGGTATTTTCCCTTGCCCGAATGATTTGCAACTGTCGACTCATCATACAACTGTCGAATCACCAGTTTCTGTGTGTGCAGAATTCTGTCAAAACTTCGAGGAAGAAACTGGGCGGATCGAAACGAGTCTGGATCCCATTAACTCCCCCGTGCAGGACGAAGCTGCGATGAACATACTGCGACTGGAATCTCGCCTCGCCAGTGTTGTGGACTATCTTGCATGACTGAAGGTGGCGATGTCGCGGATTGACACGGCGCTCTGGCCAGATATGACATTCCAAAATGACCTCGAGTCTCTGATGACTCAACTTAATGAGATACCTGGTCGAGTGCAGGCGTGGAAGAAGTCTTCTGCTCGGAGCGGCGCTGACGTGGCTCTATCTCTGGTCCGTGTCCATTTCAAGGAAGTAAAAGAAGAGAAGTTGGCAGCTCTCAAGGTCGCCAATACCAAGAAGCTTCAATTCCAGTCCTTCATGGAGACCTTCATTGATGCTGCAACGCGTATTGCTGATGGAATCGACCTGGACGAGTTCGTCGAGCCAGCTAGCCCTCCCCCGGCAAAGTGAACAAACTTTATGCCTTGATCTTATTTGCCTCGGGATGGCAAGTGATTTTGTAACCGTTAAACTCTTTCGGGCCTGACACCCGAGCACTTCTGTTCGCGGTTCTGAACCTTGCTGGATTTATCCGAACTTAGTTTTCCTTTGAATATGGTTGCTTTGTTTTTACCACTTTCAAATTTCTTGACTCCGAGTGGAACTTGTCTATTCACTTGGAATAGTCATTGTACTTGTGACGCAGCTCCGACGAGAGGGCCGCGGACATGAGCACAAGGTGTCGCGCACGAGCTGCACCTCGTCGTCCTTGCAGATCAGGATGAAGCGGACATTGTACTTGTGGCGCAGCTGTAACATCCCAAATTTTCAATTTGGAATGTTATACATAGAACATCATTGCATATCATGTTTTATTGCATTTTGACAAATCCTCGATAAATCCTAAGCAACTCAAGGACCCTCGGAGAGAGTTGGGGATTTTCTCGAATTTTCTTATTTGATTTTTCAAACGAGGATTGGGATTTTAATTATTTTTCTCTCCGGAAAAATATTTCATTTAAAAATAATCGAGAGGAGAAAATTTGACTTCTCCAAAAAAATATTGAAATACTGGAGGAAAATGTTAAAAACATTATTTGGAATTTATTGGATTTTATTTGCAATTTTTATTGCATTTAAAAATATGCATGTTTTCAAAATATTTATTTTTGATTTTAAAAATGTTCACCCTATTCTAGATTTTCTAACTAGACGGGGAAAATTTCTTTCGTATTTTTCAGATTTTATTTATTTTTCTATGCAATGTTTTCCGCGGAACAATTTAAAAAAAATACGCGCTTGCCCGACTGGGCCGAGGCCCAGCCGAAGCCAGGCCGGCCCGCCGCGCTCTCCTTCTTCCCCACGCCGCCGGAGTCCGCCGGGAGCACGAAGCCGCCGCCGCCTCGGGCTTTGCCCCTCCCCCAAGCCCTCTAGCCCCCCTACCTATATATATAGCACCCCCCCCTCCGTTTTCGCCGCCACCATCGCCGGAGAAGCCGCCGCCGCCGCCCCGCATCTAGCCGCCCGCCGCCGCCCGCCGTTCGCCTCGCCCCTCGCCGCCGGTAGCGCCGGAGCCCGCCCCTCCCCCGCCGGAACCGCCGCCCGAGTCCCGCACCCCCGCCGCCTAGCCCCGCCCGCCGGAGCCCTCGCCGGAGCGAGCCCCGCCGAGGTACTGCCGTTCGAGTTGACCGGTTTTTCTGGAAAAAAAAACCCTTTTGTTTTAAAAAAAACCCTAGATCGGTTTTTTTTCGGTTTTCTTATTTTACGAGCGTTCACCGAACCGTTCGTTTTAACGAACGCGTTCGTCGGTTTTTCTCTGTTAACGGACGTCCGTTATTTAACCGTTCGTCCGATTTTCTTTTTCGTCGGATTTTCCAGTTATTTTCTCAGATTCGATTTCTGATCGAAACTTCGAACCTGTTTAACTTTTCGCTCGTTTATCGGAATCAGGTGATTCAAGCGCCTAGAGTTTCGTCTCGAAATTCTCTTTCCGTTTAACCTACTCAAACAAGTTTTTGCTACAGTAAAATTTGACCTAGATCCAGATTAGCAAACGAAGTTTCTTTCTTTCGCCGTTTGACTTTCGTTGTTTCTTTCGAGTTGATTCTTTTTGCAAACCGGAGTTCTTAAGTTGAACTTTCTTGTTGGATCTTTCTTTCGAGTTTTACATGTGCATTAGATGAGTACTGATTGTATGCTGGTTTGTTTGCGATAGAGTACCCGGAGTGTGCCGCTTGTTACTTCGACTCGCTAGGCTTTGCGGATCATCAGCAAGGCAAGTAACACTTTGATCATACCCCGTTCATACCCAGTTTTATTGCATTAGATCTATTTCCTCAAACACATTGCATGATTAGGATCTAATTAAACTGTGGGTATTGGGAAGTAGTTGAGGTAGTACCTATTACCTGTTTTCTATTCAAACCCTTGGGAGTTACTTCTACGTTGCTATTTTATTGCCATGCTATGCTCGTAGACGTGGATTTGGGTTTGAGTGATATTCACGACAGATGTGAGATGTTTAATAATGGTTCAACTTAAGGTGGCAACTAAAACTCACATCTGGGTGGATTGAGGCACCTAGAGAACCCAGTGTTATCTGTATGTATAAGGTCCGCCACCCAGGCTCAAAGGGATCATAAGATTGTTCATGCTAGAAACTTCCGTGTGCAGCCGCAAGCTATTATGGGCTCTAGCATAGCTGAGTAGGTTACAGGATCTCTTAAAGAGGTGGACTAGCAGATGTAGGGGAAAGTAGGTGTACCGGTCCATCCAGAGTAGAGAGTGACTGTTTCTGAAAGACTGTGTCTCGGTCATCCGTTTCTCAAACATCATGCAGTGCGAGAATCAAGCGGAGGCGATCGAGTCTTGTGGGGAAAAGTGCACAAACCTCTGCAGAGTGTACAAACTGATCATGATTAGCCGTGTCCCCGGTTATGGACAACTTGAGTATCTAGTACCTGGATTATCATTTGAATCTCATCACCGTGATACTTATAATTAATTTTGTTGGGTTAATGATGTTACTTAATTGGGATTGAGTTGGAGGTACCTTCTCAATGCTTCAACCACCAAGATAGTTAAATAAAATTTATTCCTTTTGAAGTAGGATAAAATTGGCTTTTCGCAAAAACTGTAACCATAGAGCTTTCCACCAGCCATATATGCATATAGTATAGCCTTATCATTGTTCATTGCTCTCTATGTGTTGCTTTGCCAGCATATTCTATGTGCTGACCCGTTTTCGGGCTGCAACGTTTCATGTTGCAGACTTTTCAGACGACGAGTAAGGTGCCTTAGGTCGTGGTCTTATACTCAGTGATGCCGCTGGAGTTGATGGACTCACTTATCTTCCAAGTCTTCCGTTGTTATCGTTTTTAGATGGCCTTAAGCCATGTTTATTATACTTGATCTCTTCGGAGATATTCGATGTAATAAGTGTGTGATTGCTACTCTGTTATAAATCCTCCATTTGTACTGTGCGTGTCAGCATTACTGATCCAGGGATGACACTGGTGCATAGCAGCACAGGCCATTTGAGGTCTGGTCGCTACAGCAGCTCGGAGCGTGCAGCCAAGTTTCCGAGTGAGAGGGTTTCTCTTCACTCGGAGTATGTTTTAACTTAGGCGAGTACGGGGTCGCAGCTAAGCCCCCGAGTGGGAGGGTTGCTCTCCACTCAGAGTATGTTTTAACTTAGGCGAGTATGGGGTCACAGCTAAGCCCCCGAGTGAGAGGGTTGCTCTTCAGCGGAGTGTTTTTTATAACTTAGGCGAGTACGGGGTCGCAGCTAAGCCCCCGAGTGAGAGGGTTGCTCTTGACTCGGAGTGTTTTAACTTAGGCGAGTGCGGGGTCGCAGCTAAGCCCCCCGAGTGAGAGGGTTGCTCTTCACTCGGAGTGTTTTTTATAACTTAGGCGAGTACGGGGTCGCAGCTAAGCCCCCGAGTGAGAGGGTTGCTCTTCACTTGGAGTGTTTTTCAACTTAGGCGAATACGGGGTCGCAGCTAAGCCCCCGAGTGGGAGGGTTGCTCTTCACTCGGAGTGTTTTTGAAACTTAGGCGAGTACGGGGTCACGGCTAAGCCCCCGAGTGAGAGGGTTGCTCTTCACTCGGAGTGTTTTAACTTAGGCGAGTACGGGGTCGCAGCTAAGCCCCCGAGTGGGAGGATTGCTCTTCACTCGGAGTGTTTTTGTAACTTAGGCGAACCGGGTTCGCGGCTAAGCCCCCAAGTGAGAGGGTTGCTCTTCACTCGGAGTGTTTTTGAAACTTAGGCGAATCGGGTTCGCGGCTAAGCCCCCGAGTGAGAGGGTTGCTCTTCACTCGGAGTGTTTTTGAAACTTAGGCGAATCGGGTTCGCAGCTAAGCCCCCAAGTGAGAGGGTTCCTTTTCACTCGGAGTGTTTTTGAAACTTAGGCGAATCGGGTTCGCGACTAAGCCACCCACTTGGGGATTTGAATACATATGCTTAAGGGATAACAATCATTAAGATACTGCAAAAATCTTGTCCTTGATAAGCAAACTGAAGGATTCTTATTACAACTCGTAAATCCGAGTGTTTAGGTATAAAAACGGCGGAGTAGCTCCGCATTCCATGAATATGGCTCGTCTTCTTTCTTGGCTACGTTGTAGAGGTGATACGCCCCATTGTGGAGCACCTTGGTGATGATGAAGGGACCTTCCCAAGCCGGAGCAAGCTTGTGAGGTCGTTTCTAATGCACTCGGAGCACAAGGTCTCCTTCTTGGAATGCTCGACCTCTGACATTACGGGCATGGAATTGATGCAAGTCTTGTTGATAGATGGTCGACCGGATCAGAGCCATCTCACGTTCTTCCTCCAGGAGATCAACTGCATCTTGATGTGCATGTTCTGCTTCAGCTTCTGAGAAAAGTTCCACTCGGGGAGCGTTGTGCAGCAAGTCACTAGGAAGCACAGCTTCGGCACTATACACCTTGAAGAAAGGAGTTCGGTCAGTCGACTGATTTGGAGTTGTTCACAGTCCCCACAAGACAGATGGCAATTCAGTCACCCAAGCTCCAGCAGCATGCTTGAGATTGGGCATCAGTCGGGGTTTCAGCCCATGAAGGATCAAACCATTCGCCCTTTCTGCCTGCCCATTCGACTGCGGGTGCGCAACAGATGCGTAGTCGACCCGAGTGCCTTGGGAAGCGCAAAATACTCTGAACTCATCAGAATCAAAGTTGGAGCCGTTATCTGTGATAATACTGTGAGGGACTCCATATGTAAATATTAGCTCTCTGATGAAACTGATGGCAGTGCTTGAATCAAGGTTCTTGATAGGCTTGGCTTCGATCCACTTGGTGAATTTGTCGACCGCTACAAGCAAATGAGTGAAACCGCTTCTGCTGGTCTTGAAAGGTCCAACCATATCCAACCCCGAGACTGCAAACGGCCAGACGAGTGGAATAGTCTTCAAGGCAGACGCAGGCTTGTGAGACATGTTTGAGTAGAACTGGCAGCCTACACACTTGTCGACTATATCCTTTGTCATCTCATTCGCACACGGCCAATAGAATCCCGCTCGGTATGCTTTGGCTACGATGGTCCGAGAGGACGCATGGTGACCATAGGTCCCTGAGTGGATCTCATTCAGAATCATTGGACCTTCCTCTGGAGATATGCAATGCTGAGCAACTCCTGTGACACTTTCCCTGTAAAGTTGTCCTCCCATCACGGTGAAGGCTTTGGATCGACGAACAATCTGGCGGGCTTCATCCTCATCTTCTGGGAGTTCCAGCCTGAGCAGGTATGCAATGTATGGCACCGTCCAGTCGGGGGTGACCACCAGGACTTCCATGATCAAGTCGACTATAGTTGGGACTTCAATCTCAGTCGAATTGGTTGAAATTATCGGTTGTGGGGGCTCTTCCGTGAAGGGCTTCTTGAACTGATGGGGTGTGGAGATGCTCCAAGAACACATTACTGGGGATAGGCTTCCGAGTGGAACCTATTTTCGCCAGATCATCAGCAGCTTGATTCTTGATTCGGGGTATGTGGTGGAGTTCTAACCCCTCAAACTTCTTTTCTAGCTTTCTTACTGCATTGCAATAACCACTCATTGCTGGTCTGCTGATATCCCACTCCTTCATTACTTGATTAACCACCAAGTCTGAGTCGCCATAAACCATCAGGTGACGGACGCCGAGTGAGATGGCCATACGCAACACATACAAAAGTGCCTCATATTCAGCTTCATTGTCTGAAGAATCAAAGTGAATCTGGAGTACATAGCTGAGCTTGCACTAGTACAGCGAGCTCCTAAACAAATGGTTTTTAACTCCTTTCCGCGACGGCATTTGGAACCGTCGCCAAGTGAGTGTGGGCGATAGGGGGGTCCTTCCCACACGACCCAGAAACCGTCGGGGATATGCCCTCCTGGCACACGTTCGGCAAAATAAGGTCGTGTACGACCGGCGAGCGCTCAAATACAGAAATACATACAGTAGAGCTAAAAAATACAATTATATGGAGAAATTGTTTCCGGTCGCAAGTACATCCCACACAGTCAGTCCCCGCTAAACATTTCCGTTCGTATGTACATCCCACACAGTCGCTCCAAGAAAAACGTTTCCGTTCACAGGTACATCATACACAATTTTTCCTTTTAAATCGCTTGCGTTATTGAATATATCACACACGGTCCATGGAACAAACTGTGTGGCAAAGGCTGTCCATCACACACAGTTTTCATGTGGTAAACATTTGCGCAAGGTGGCCTAACGCAAACCGTTTTCAAGAGAATGTAGTGTGTGATTGTTCATCGATCGAACACGGTTTATTCCTAGAAACTGTGTGCGTTGCCTGAGGTCATCGCCCATGGTAATTTTTCAACAACCGTTTGCAATAGCAAAACCCAATTAGTAGGCTAATTATCCGATTATTCATAATCCATTTATTAATATAATTGACAGTTCATACTAAGCACACAATATATTTCATTTTCATAATTGAAATACATCATAGTACAACATCATATAGCTTCAGCACTCAGCTACCCCCATTACACAACTACACAAGGACCAAGTTTCACATGCAACATCTATAACCTTTCGAAATTAGCATCATAGATGGTACATAGACAGATGTATCTCATCTGGAAAACTGCTGAAGCAGAAGGCGAATATTTAGCCTTCATTGATATTGAAGGTCTTTGTAACTTTAGGCCAGTGCCTGTGGATGATTGACCGTCCATCCTTCGTCCTCTTCAGGAACACTTCAATATTGAACCGTGGGTGTTGTATGAATACCTTCCTCGCCTCCTGACCATACATGTGGTTTGAGAGGTAATCATCAGTGAACTGCTTTGGAAAGGCCTGAAAACAAGGATGTGCATAAATATCTTCTCTATATTGGAAATGGGGCAAAGGAATAAAAAAGGCAAGGTATAATAGTTAGTACCATCCTGTAGTGAACTGATGTCTTCTTAATTGTGCAGACAAAGATCTTGTTGTTTTTTGTCGCTAATTTCTTTATCCTAACAATCTTTCTGAGTTTCTTGACTTGACTGATATTCATGGACAACTCATTTCCCCATATGCAAAAAGGGTCGAACAGTGGGTCAAAACCTCTGACAACAGGACCTACATGTGCAAGACCAAATTGTTAAAAACCTAAATATTAGAATGGTTCCTACAATTGCACAATAATGTGCTATTAGACAACGGAGCATGCACGTGCTAACCTCGATTGTAAACCTCAGTGCTTCCCATTGTTTCCTGATATGTCTCCAACGTATCTATAATTTTTGATTGTTCCATGCTATTATATTATCTATTTTGGATGTTTAATGGGCTTTATTATACACTTTTATTATATTTTTGGGACTAACCTACTAATCGGAGGCCCAGCCCAAATTGCTGTTTTTGCCTATTTCAGTGTTTCGCAGAAAAGGAATATCAAACGGAGTCCAAACGGCATGAAACCTTCGGGAGAGTTATTTTTGGAATAAACGTGATCCAGAGGACTTGGAGTGGACGTCAAGAAAGAAGCGAGGAGGCCACGAGGCAGGGAGGCGCGCCTGCCCCCCCCCCCCAGGCGCGCCCCCCACCCTCGTGGGCACCTCGCAGCTCCACCGACCTACTTATTCCTCCTATATATACCCATATACCCCGAAACCAACCAGGAGCACCACGAAACCCTATTTCCAACGCCGCAACCTTCTGTACCCTGAGATCCCATCTTGGGGCCTTTTCTGGCGCTCCGCCGGAGGGGGCATTGATCACGAAGGGCTTCTACATCAACACCATAGCCTCTCCGATGATGTGTGAGTAGTTTACCTCAGACCTTCGGGTCCATAGTTATTAGCTAGATGGATTCTTCTCTCTCTTTGGATCTCAATACAAAGTTCTCCTCGATTCTCTTGGAGATCTCTTTTGATGTAACTCTTTTTGCGGTGTGTTTGTCGAGATCCGATGAATTGTGGGTTTATGATCAAGATTATCTATGAACAATATTTGAATCTCCTCTGAATTCTTTTATATATGATTTTTTATCTTTGCAAGTCTCTTCGAATTATCAGTTTGGTTTGGCCTACTAGATTGATCTTTCTTGCAATGGGAGAAGTGCTTAGCTTTGGGTTCAATCTTGCGGTGTTCGATCCCAGTGACAGAAAGGGAACCGATACGTATTGTATTGTTTCCATCGAGCATAAAAAGATGGGATTTATATCATATTGCTTGAGTTTATCCCTCGACATCATGTTATCTTGCCTAATGCGTTACTCTGTTCTTATGAACTTAATACTCTAGATGCATGCTGGATAGCGGTTGATGTGTGGAGTAATAGTAGTAGATGCAGAATCGTTTCGGTCTACTTGTCGCGGACGTGATGCCTAGATATTCTCATAATTATGCACTTTTCTATCAATTGCTCGACAGTAATTTGTTCACCCACTGTAATACTTATGCTACCTTGAGAGAAGCCACTAGTGAAACCTATGGCCCCCGGGTCTATTTTCCATCATATAAGTTTCCGATCTATTTTCTTTTGCAATCTTTACTTTCCAATCTATAAAACAAAAATACCAAAAATATTTATCTTATTATCTCTATCAGATCTCACTTTTGCAAGTGGCCGTGAAGGGATTGGCAACCCCTTTATCGCGTTGGTTGCAAGGTTCTTATTTGTTTGTGTAGGCACGAGGGACTTGCGTGTGGCCTCCTACTGGATTGATACCTTGGTTCTAAAAAACTAAGGGAAATACTTACGCTACTTTGCTGCATCACCCTTTCCTCTTCAAGGGAACGATGTGCTCAAGAGGTAGCATTTCCCTGCAACACATATAAGGTAGTTAGTCATCAGGTTAAGTAAGGGTTCGTATGCTATCAGTAAAATATGTTGATGAAAAATAATCACATTGCAGATTCATCAGATTAATTGAAGCCACACGGAAAACCCATTTATCCAAACAAAGCATGATTAAGAACTAGGAAATATAGCACTTGTATATGTTTCTCGTGTATTAAGTGCGGCCAAATTCGATTTATTCATCACATGCACAACAATACAAAATTCTACCCACGACAATTGGACATCGCATTGCAGAATTGAACCAAGCAGTTAACTAAACACCACAACAAATGAACCAAACATTAACAGAGCACCACATCGCACAATATAACATACTCCTAATAGAAGATCAAACAGTTAACCAAACAATTAACTACAGCCAATTGTAGCAATTGTATTTGTTTCTCATGTATTTACTACAGCCAAATTCAATTTATTCCTCACATGGTATACAATAACAGAATGCACCCACAATTTTGTAAAGATAAATTCGATTTATTTCTCACATGGAAGTCAATACAAAATTGCAGCCTGAAGAATTGAACATCACATTTGCATAATTGAACCAAACAGTTAACTAAAGAGGGCAACTAATTAACAAAACAGTTAATAAGTGAGCACCACACTACACGACATATAGAACATATACACTAGAGCAACAGATTGCATTGGTAAAATTAGATAGCGTAATTCACTAGAATTTGTGAAGGAAAGGCAGGAGCAGCGCACGCAACGGGTAAACCGAGCATGCTTAACCGGCGTAGCTAGCAAATGGCAAGGTGCTCCTTCAAGATCTTGGGGTCGGCACAAATGGTAGCCATCGCAAACTCATCTGCGCGTGCGGCCGCGATTTGCTTCTCTGCTGCCAAATGCTCCTTGAGGTCCTGGCTATACTGCATGCACCATGGCTTAGGCCGGCGCTTATTTGGTGGAGGGGTCGGTGATTTGGGTGGAAGGTGTCGTGCTCGCGCCGGCGATAGGGGCATGTGGGATGTTAAGGAGGAGGAGGATGGGGTCGGGTGTGGATTACCTGCCTGGATAGGGGAGGCCGAGGAGCGTGAAGGAGGGTCGCCGGCGAGGAGGCGGCGGCGCTGCAAGCAAGGAGTGAAGGTTTCAACTTGGAAAGGAAGGCGGAAAGAGGGGAAATGTGGCTTTTGGTAAGGGGAGGGGCGGGGAGGTAGATACTTCCACGGAAGCCGATAATTTGGAATTGCTTCAGACAAAAAACTGGCACGCAAAGTGTCATCAGATACGGTCCCTTATTCAGACACGGTCCGAAGATATTTTGTGTTGCATCTCACACGGTTGGTTATAATAAACCGTGTGGGATCTACTTGATTTTTGGTCTTGATTTGAATTACATAATGGGGTCACAGCGGCCATGGATGGTGTTTTAATTGCTAGACCTTTTATCTGTAGTGATCATTAAAGAATTGGAATTGTTCAGGGTTCGTTTGGACATTTTTATGCATTAAGTGAGTTTTCAATGCATTTATGTGCATAATTCAAATTTGAACTACATGCACATGCTCCAGTGCATATAAATTCGTTGAAAAATCAAATCTTTGTCCTTGGGTGCATGCTTAGGTCCCATGCAAGAAATGGGAATGAATTTCAAACACCATGGCACCGTTGATTGCCGGCAAAACATTGAGATGCCTGGTTTTCAAATTCTAGTAAATCCAAAACTCGTCTGAAATTCATGAAACTTGGCATGCTATCATGGAGCGGCATAAACATGCCGTGGTACAAATTTTGTCCCATTTGGGGCAGGTTTGGGTATATGCTTCTCACAAACTGGAGCTTCTCACAACAAGCATGATGGTTTTCGGTATGGAACGTCCCACCTTTGGGGGCAAAACGATATCCATTGCCACTTATTGCTTTAAAAAATTGCTTGTTTCAACATAGAACAACACGAGTGTTGTGTGAATTTTTGTGATTTTTCGGGGTTCGTTTGGACATTTTTATAGATTAACTGAGTTTTCAATGCATTTATATAAATTCAAATTTGAACTACATGCACATGCTCTCGTGCATATAAATTCATTGAAAAATCAAATTTGTGTCCTTCGGTGCATGCTTAGGTCCCATGCAAGAAATGGGAATGAATTTCAAACACCAGGGCACCGTTGATTGCCGGCAAAACATTGAGATGCCTGGTTTTTAAATTCTAGTAAATTCAAACACTCGTCTGAAATTCATGAAACTTGGCATGCTATCATGGAGCGGCATCAACATGTCATGGTACAAATTTGGTCCCATTTTGGGCAGGTTTGGGTATATGCTTCTCACAAACCGGAGCTTCTCACAACAAGCATGATAGTTTTCGGTAGGGAACGTCCCACCTTTGGGGACGAAACCATATCCATTGCCTCTAATTGCTTTCAAATTTTTTCTCGTGTCAACATAGAACAACAGGAGTGTTGTGTGAATTTTTGTGATTTTTCGAGGTTCGTTTGGACATTTTTATGCATTAACTGAGTTTGCAATGGATTTACATGCATAATTCAAATTTGAACTACATGCACATGCTCCAGTGCATATAAATTCGTTGAAAAATCAAATCTGTGTCCTTCGGTGCATGCTTAGGTCCCATGCAACAAATGGGAATGAATTTCAAACACCAGGGCACCATTGATTGCCGGCAAAACATTGAGATGCCTGGTTTTTAAATTCTAGTAAATCCAAAACTCGTCTGAAATTCATGAAACTTGGCATGCTATCATGGAGTGGTATCAACATGCCGTGGTACAAATTTTGTCCCACTTGGGGCAGGTTTGGGTATATGCTTCTCACAAACCGGAGCTTCTCACAACAAGCATGATGGTTTTCGGTAGGGAACGTCCCACCTTTGGGGACGAAACGATATCGATTGCCACTTATTGCTTTCAATTTTTTTCTCGTGTCAACATAGAACAACAGGAGTGTTGTGTGAATTTTTGTGATTTTTCGGGGTTCGTTTGGACATTTTTATGCATTAACTGAGTTTTCAATGCATTTATGTGCATAATTCAAATATGAACTACATGCACATGCTCCAGTGCATATAAATTGGTTGAAAAATCAAATCTGTGTCCTTCGGTGCATGCTTAGGTCCCATGCAAGAAATGGGAACGAATTTCAAACACCAGGGCACCGTTGATTGCCGGCAAAACATTGAGATGCCTGGTTTTTAAATTCTAGTAAATCCAAAACTCGTCTGAAATTCATGAAACTTGGCATGCTATCATGGAGCGGCATCAACATGCCGTGGTACAAATTTTGTCCCATTTGGGGCAGGTTTGGGTATATGCTTCTCACAAACCGGAGCTTCTCACAACAAGCATGATGGTTTTTGGTAGGGAACGTCCCACCTTTGGGGACGAAATGATATCCATTGCCTCTTATTGCTTTCAAGTTTTTTTCTCGTGTCAACATAGAACAATAGGAGTGTTGTGTGAATTTTTGTGATTTTTCGGGGTTCGTTTGGACATTTTTATGCATTAACTAAGTTTGCAATGCATTTACATGCATAATTCAAATTTGAACTACGTGCACATGCTCCAGTGCATATAAATTGGTTGAAAAATAAAATATGTGTCCTTCGGTGCATGCTTAGGTCCCATGCAACAAATGGGAATGAATTTCAAACACCAGGGCACCATTGATTGCCGGCAAAACATTGAGATGCCTGGTTTTTAAATTCTAGTAAATCCAAAACTCGTCTGAAATTCATGAAACTTGGCATGCTATCATGGAGTGGTATCAACATGCCATGGTACAAATTTTGTCCCATTTGGGGCAGGTTTGGGTATATGCTTCTCACAAACCGGAGCTTCTCACAACAAGCATGATGGTTTTCGGTAGGGAACGTCCCACCTTTGGGGACGGAACGATATCCATTGCCTCTTATTGCTTTCAATTTTTTGTCTCGTGTCAACATAGAACAACAGGAGTGTTCTGTGAATTTTTGTGATTTTTCGGGGTTCGTTTGGACATTTTTATGCATTAACTGAGTTTTCAATGCATTTATGTGCATAATTCAAATTTGAACTACATGCACATGCTCCAGTGCATATAAATTCATTGAAAAATCAAATCTGTGTCCTTGGGTGCATGCTTATGTCCCATGCAAGAAATGGGAATGAATTTCAAACACCAGGGCACCGTTGATTGCCGGCATAACATTGAGATGCCTGGTTTTTAAATTCTAGTAAATCCAAAATTTTGTTAACCATTGACGTGACGCCATGTGTCTTGGTTTTAATGGCTGTAGCAGGTGCCGTGTGGACAGCTGCTTGACCATGACTGAACGGGAGGCGTGCAAGCGCCGTCCGGTGCGCAGGCTAGCCAAGAGGCGTGCAAGCTGTCCTCGAGTGCACAGGCTCACCGGGAAGCGTGCAAGCTATACGCTGCGCATGCTCACTGGGAAGCGAGCCCTTTGACTTCCATGGCCGCCCGCCTTGCTCGCATCCTCTCCATTAATGGCGCCCAAGCCCTAGTTTAATTCGCTTTTAAATATAAAACACTCATCGCAAACGTTTTAGTTAGAACACCCGTATGCAAACCGACAGCTTCCCCAGGAAGCCAAGGGAAAATGTGCCGAGCAGGATTTCTGCAGCTCTTGATTGCAAACGATTTAGATAGAACACCCGTATGCAAAGTGAGAGCAGCGCAGGATTTTTTCATCCCTTCAACGCAACGATTGTTTTGGATGACCCGTGTGCAACCACGTACAAACAATTTGGTAAGATGTGCATCTGTCATATTGGGTATATTGCCATTTGTCAAACTGGAAAGATTTACATTTGTTGATCTAGTAACGTTGCCATTTGTCAATCCTTGTAACACTGTGATTTGTCAAAATATGTAGCTAGAAATCATTAGCACTATGTAATTTTTGCAACTAAAATTCAGTAATTAAGCATAGATTTCATTCATAGATTAAGCAGTCGTTCTTAATTCATACAAACAGTTCAACTCGACAGCTGAACCGACCAAACTTCTCCCCAATTGTTGCCTACCACGTACTGAAATGGCTAGTTTAACTATATATACTAGCTAATTTTAAGTACGTTGTACAGTTCGACCACACATCTATAGTCAGATGAACTGAACAAAATAGCCCCTAAACACTACTACTACCATGGAGGGGCTTTGTGCTACTTCCGGCTGCCTCTCCTCTGCCGAGCACGCTTAGTAAGAGGCAGAGAAGGAGGAGGAGCCTACCGACGAGCTGGACAAATGCAATACGGTGTCTGCCGCTGCTGCACGTTCAGCGACTCTCGCCAGCTCGAACGCCCACTGCCGCTCCAGACGATCCCTCTCGAAGCGGCCGGACTGCTCGTAGATCTCCTGATTCCTCGCCTCTGTGTCGGCGTGTGCTGCAGCCATGGCTGCGGTAAGGCTCTTTGCGTGCTCGACGAGGCGCTCCTCCTCCTCCCGCAGGAACTCGATGTAGCGCGCAAGGTCACTGACGCACGTGCGGGCCTCCACCTCCGCCTCCCTCCTTCGGGCGGTGGTGGCAGAGCGGGTAATGATCCCGGCGGTCGACGGTGGGCTGGCGACCACGGTGGCCGACGATGGGATGGCAGCCACGACCACCACCTCCCGCCTCCGGGCCGCGGTGGCGGAGAGGTTGTTGCCCACGGTGGCCGGCAGTGGGGTGGCGGCCACGACGGCCACCTCCCGCCTTCGGGTCGCGGCGGCGGAGCGGGAGATGGCCCTGGCTTTCGATGGTGGTGTGGCGGCAACGGCGGCCGGCAACAGCTGCCGACGGGCAGCGGCGGCGGAGCGCGTGGTGGGTGTTCCGCGCACACTCAACAGGGACGCCACACGCACTACACTACGTCGGGGACTGCGCCGCCGCCGCGGTGTAGCCTCCCAGCTGGAGCTGTCCTCTGATGACGGCGGAGTGGCTGAGCGACGACGACTGACCGGTGCCATTGGCGATTGTGGGAGAAGCAGACGAGATAAGCTACAAGGAGGGAGGGGAAAATGCGACGCGGCGGGAAGCTTGCGCGGGAACCTGCGAGGTTGGGTGATTTCACCGAGTCCGGCGGGAAGCTTGCGCGGGAACCTGCGAGGTTGCGTCGGAACGGGCTCACCGACGATTCATTGGCGCCACCGTTTGGCCAATAGAACGCCCCCGCGCGGTGCGCAAGCTTGCGATGTAAGCCGTGGCAGCGGGGTGACAAGATGTGCGAGAGGAGGACGAGAGGACACGTACACATACAGTTAATAAAAAACGTTTGCGATTTAATTACCTACTATACCCCCGTCCTAGTTTATAAGTAGGATTTAACTAATAAAATGAGAATGCATGTCACCATAGATTATACCGTTGGAGTAGTATTTGAACATAGTTTCCAGCTATACAACTTTTGTAACATGCATTAACACTTTTTTGGTTAAATTTAAGGTTATACACCAGCAAGCGTTTGCCCGCAACACACACGGCTTATTCCATCACAAACAGCTCTGATGGATCAACTGTCTGCCACGTAACGCACACGCAACTCTAATCTGATTCGTGCTTGATGTCTCCGACATCGCTCGCACAGTTCGTCTTATTTGCCACGTATCACTGTGCCATCCTCTGCTCGCGTCCCTCAGCAAGCTCTGCTCGCCGTTAGGCGCCGCTGCGTGCTCTGTCGCGTCCGTCGGCGTGCTCGGCTTGTGGATAGCTTTTCCTTGAGGCGACCGCGGAGCGCTCTGCTCGCGTCCCTCCACGCGGGCTCTACCAGCGGTTGGGCATGCGCACGATCACGTCGGGGCCCCATATGCATGCGGTTGCGCCGCGCGCGTTGCCACGCGATGCAGTTACATGCGGCACGATGGAGTTACGCGCTGCAAATTAGAACTGCCATCAGAGCCTGCCGATATTCCTGGCCGTTTGGCTTCCCCTTTAATTCCCGCGACCATTATAATCTTAGTCTCTTCAACCTTTCAATCGCGCCCCACGACACAACAAGCACACCCATGACGACACATAGAGAAGGGATGTCCGGCGGCGCTCCAATGGAGTTCGGCGAGCATAGAGTGGAGACCCACGCGAGGGAGACGGATCTCTCAGTGGTGTACACCATCGACCCCGCCGTGGTGGATGACTACATCAACAGCGTTGAGCAGTTGCTTGCTCGAGACAACTACAAGGTGGTCGGCATCGACCTCCAGTACACCGCCGGTCGTCCCGGCATTGATCTGAAGGTTGCCGTCACCCAGTTGTGCGTGCACCATCATGTCCTCATCTACCACTACTGCATGGCCACAGAGCCTTGCGACCGTTTCAACAGGTTTGTCAACAGCACCGACTACAAGTTTGCCATGGTGAAACCAAAGACGATGTAAAAGCGCTCAGTGTTACGGGCTTGGCCTGCAAGAACCTTGTCGAAATCCATGACCACTACAGGGTCTGGGCAGCACGAAGCAGGACTCCCTGGTCGAACTCGCCTCGGCCATCATCGACCCCTACTACGAAAAGATGAAGCAGGATGCCCAGAGAACAAGTCCCGTATCCTGGCACGGGGCCTCGTTACCCAAATCGATGGGCCCGGATCGAGCCACAAGCAGAGCAAGCGTCACAAGAAGTAGATGATGATCAAATGATCGTTTATGCTAGTTAATCATGCATGTAATACATAGTTTACTTTATTGGTGTGTGGACATGTCATGTGTGTAGTAGCCACCTATGTAATTATGCATGTAATAGTTTACTTTGGTGTGTGCAAATGCCATGATTGTAGTAGCCACCTATGTAAGTGGATGTTTAACTTGGTTATGCAAGCATGTCCTTATAAGTGTGTGTGTGTGTGTCTATATATATATATATATATATATATATATATATATATATATATATATATATATATATATATATATATGTTGTTGTTCTGTATGCAATCCCATCGCACAACACACACGTCTTATTAGCAGCAACCGTCTGTGTTATTATCGGTCTTCACACACATTTCTGATTACAGACCTGTTTGCCGCGTATCACACACATCTTATTAAGTTGAACCATTTCTGTTCTCATGTCTCAACGCAAACAGTTCATCCGAGTGAACCGCATGCCGTATATCGCACACACCTTGATCTGGCTAACCGTTTCTTTTGTGTTGCCTAATCACAAACAGTTCATCCGAGTGAACCATATGCTGTGAATCGCACACGCCTTCGTATGGCTGCCCATTTCTTTTGTTCCTCCTCATCGCAAACAGTTAATTGAACTGAACCGTATGCCCTTCATCGCACACGCAACTAAAACCTGAACCGTGTTTGATGCATCCGTCATCACAAACGTTTTATACATTTCTGACGGTTTTCATACTGCACCGTTTGCGATTATTGCATCGCACACAGTTTCTCGAAGGGTCTCTGATCGTAGTGTCGCGTTAGCAGCATCCTGCAGTAGTGTTGTCACCTCTTGGGGATACCAAAACCACTCCATCACCGGAACCATTCAGCATCTTCAACCCATCAAAGAACATAGTCCAGTGTTCCGAGTGAATCTGAGTCGGTTGTTGCTGTTCAATCCACTCGGCGAGGAAATCTGCTATTGCTTGGGACTTGATTGCTTTCTTTGCCTCAAACTTGATATCTAACGGAAGGAGTTCAATCGCCCACTTTGCCACTCAACCAGTTGCATCTCTATTGTTCAGAATTTCTGATAACGGAGCATCGCTGACGACTGAAATCGAGTGATCTGAGAAGTAGTGTGCAACTTTCTTCGCGGTCAAATAATTTCCATAAACAAGCTTCTGATAATGTGGATATCTCTGCTTGGACGGTGTCAAGACTTCAGAAATGTAATACACTGGGCGCTGAACTTTGTAGGCTTTGCCTTCTTCTTCCCGCTCGACCGTGAGCACTGTACTGACAACTTGTCCAGTGGCTACAATGTATAGTAGTAGAGGCTCATTGCTGATTGGGGCAGCAAGCACCGGCTGGGTAGAAAGTAGGGCTTTGAGCTTTACAAACGCTGCTTCAGCTTCATGAGTCCACTTGAACTTGTCAGACTTTTTCATCAGTCGGTAAACAGGCAATGCCTTTTCACCGAGACGAGAGATGAATCGGCTCAATGCAGCCAAACAACCAGTAAGCTTCTGAACGTCGTGCACACGCACGGGGCTTTTCATTCGGAGGATTGCTCCAACCTTTTCCGGGTTTGCGTTGATCCCTCGTTCGGAAACGAGGAAGCCGAGTAACTTTCCACCTGGGACTCCGAATGCGCACTTTGACGGGTTAAGCTTGATATCATATCTTCTCAAGTTGGCAAAGGTTTCAGCGAGGTCAGTCAGTAGGTCGGAACCTTTACGTGACTTGACCATGATGTCATCCATGTACGCTTCCACATTCTGACTGATTTGTGTGAGCAAACACTTCTGAATCATGCGCATAAATGTGGCGCCAACATTCTTGAGACCAAAAGGCATGGTTACATAGCAAAAACACCCGAATGGGGTGATGAAAGCTGTTTTTATTTCATCGGGCCCATACAGTCGGATCTGATGGTACCCGGAATAAGCGTCCAAAAAGGACAAACGCTCACATCCCGCAGTTGAGTCGACAATTTGGTCGATGCGGGGGAGGGGGAAGTGATCTTTCAGGCAGGCCTGATTGATGTGCTTGAAATCGATACACATATGAAGTGAATCGTCTTTCTTAGGGACCATGACAACATTGGTGAGCCACTCGGAGTGGTATATCTCGCGGATGAACTCAGCTGCCAGAAGCCAAGCCACCTCCTCACCAATTGCCTTCCTCTTCTCCACGACAGACCGACGGAGATGCTCTTTAACGGGTTTTGCTTTTGGATCGACTCGCAAACGGTGCTCAACCAGTCCCCTGGGTACACCCGGCATGTCAGATGGTTTCCATGCGAAGATGTCCCAGTTCTCACGAAGGAACTGGATGAGCCCTTCTTCCTATTTGATGTCGAGTGTTGTTGAGATATGAGTCGGAGCAGCATTGGGATCGGTCGGGTGAATGTGGACAGGCTTGGTTTCATCGGACAACTGAAATGCAGACTCTGAAGCAGGCTTCTTAGCACGCAACAAATCACTCGGATCTGCAGTATTCTAATACTCTTCCATTTCTACTGCTGCCATTTGTTCATCGGCAATCTTTGAGCCCTTCTGGAGGCATTCTTCAGCTCTCTGCCGATTCCCAGTGACTGTGATCGGGGCTAGTCATCTTCAGTTTGAGGTACACGTAACATGGTCGAGCCATGAAATGAGCACATGCAGGCCTGCCCAAAATAGCATGATAGGCACTGTGAAAATCCACGACTTCAAATGTCAACTTTTCCTTGCGGTAATTCTTTGAATCACCGAAAACCACATCAAGAGCGATTTGACCGAGTGAATTGGGTTTCTTTCATGGGATGACTCCATGGAATCGCATGTTGCTTTCACTGATCTTCGACATCGGAATGCCCATCCCTCTAAGGATCTCAGCATACAGAATATTCAAACCACTGCCACCATCCATCAATACCTTGGTCAGTCGAGTGCCCCCAACGACCGGGTCGACCACCAACGCTTGCCGCCCTGGAGTAGCAACGTGTGCTGGGTGATCGGACTGGTCGAATGTGATTGTAGTTTGTGACCACTTCAAATATGTCGTCGTTGCCGGAGCAACAATGTTTACTTCTCTGTTGATAACCTTCTGTCGACATTTGCTCTCAATGTCAGCAGAAATCACTAAGGTGGCATTGACATTGGGGTAACCATCATCCTCCTCTTTGTCCTCATCCTTATCAGATTATTTTTCCTTCTCACTGGGCTGATCCTCTCGGAAGCTCTCAATCAGGAGTCGACACTGTCGACTGGTATGCTTGGGATAAATCAGATTTCCCTCTTCATCTTTCTTGGTGTGAATATGACACGGTAAATCAAGCACATCATTTCCCGCTTGATCTTTCACTTTCTTAGGGGTCCAAGGCCCCTTGGGCTTCCCTTTGAACTTCCCTTGATTCACAACTGCAGCCTTACCAGGACCTGCGGGCTCGGCTTTGCGCTTCTGTTTCCAACTGGAATTTCCTCCTCCGGCATCCTGGGCGACTGGTTTGTTCTTGCCACTGCGGAGTCGGTCTTCTTCCTCGCTGTTAGCGTACCGAGTGGCTATTTCCATCATCCGAGCCAAAGACATTCCCCTGTCCGACCGAATTTCAGGTTAAGCTCTCTGTACCGAACACCCTCCTTGAAGGCGCAAACTACTTGATGTTGTGACACATTCTCCATGGTATGATGAAGAGTGGTCCATCTCTGGATGTAATCCCTCAAAGTTTCATTTGGTTTCTGGATGCAATGTTGTAGTTCAGTCAACCCTGCAGGTCGTTTGCAAGTGCCTTTAAATGTCCTGACAAATACTCGGGCCAATTCTTCCCAACTGAAGATGCTACCAGGGGCCAATTGATTCAGCCAAGCTCTGGCTAAACCCTCCAACATCAGGGGGAGGTGTTTCATGCCCACATCATCATTGTCGCCACCAATTTGCACAGCCACTCGGTAGTCCTCTAGCCAAGTGTCTGGCTTCGACTCACCAGTGAACTTGCTTACTCACATTGCCAACCTGAAGTTGGGAGGGATCTCAGCAGCTCTGATGGCTGTGCTGAAACATTCAGGCCCAGAAACATGTACTATGCTGCCAATCGGATGATCTTTGTCGTGTCCTTCTCTATGTGCCCTGTTCCTGTCAACCAGACCTTGCACAAGAATTTATCTTGCATCAAACCCAGGCTCTCTTGGGTCGACTGGGATCCTTCGCTCATCGCCATACGGGCGCCTGTCATCATACTGCCGGGCGCGTACGACCCGCCTCTCAGAGGTGGCGTAGGCACTCGACAGCGGTCATCTCGGCCGAGTCGATGATCATACTGCTCGTGGTTCCGACCCAGGTACTGCTATTGGCGGTGCCCTCGGCCCTCACGCCGCGGAGGCGATCTTGGGCGGTGAGCCGACTGGACTGTGTCCGCCACCACGGGCCAGCTATGGATCCTGTTGCGCGACTGAGAAACTGTTGTGTTTTGCTCACCGGCTGTCAGGAGCAGCGCTCGGATCTGCATCAAACCTCTTCCAGCCTCTGATTGGGACGGCTGAACCGACTCTGCTATGCGGGCTGCAGCCATAAGATTCTGAATCAGAGTGCGGTATGCCTAGGGCTCGGGTGGAAACAACTGTCGTTGTCGTCAACTGGATTCGGGACCAGTCGACGGGCCTGCTCATCGAGTGAATGCTGAAGGTTCTCAAGACGTGTGCGCTCGGCCAAAGTGGCCAAGCGCGCGGCCTCCAGGGCCCGAGCCTCGGAAGTCTCTCCCACGATGGGGGTCTGGAGCGCCTCCACGTTGCGGCGATGCAGCTCATCCCTTTGCTCCGACGTGAGGGCTTGGGGTTCATACTCATCATGAACATACAATGGACCATCCCCACCGTCGCCTCCACTGCTGCGGCGGTACCCAGGCGGGCTGCGATGAGAATCGACATAAGGACCTCCACCGCAGGGTTGCTGCTCCCGCACTCGGAGTGTCCGCGGAGCCAGTCGACTGGATCGTAGAGGGATTCGTCGGGCTCGATTGCCGTGACTTGGGGGGTGGCCGATTGACGGGCCACCGCGTGTTTCACCCAGCGCTGGAGCCGGGAGTGACCGGATTGCTTGCGACGGCGTGCAGTGGGGAGAAAAGATGATGAGGGAGCCGACCGATACTGGGTCGACGGCTGCCGCAGGATGACGCCACAAGCACTCGCGCGAAAGTGCACCGCCTTGCGGACGGGAAGGGCCTCGACGTCGAGGGGGGCCTCCTGGAGCCAGGCGGAGTCGTCGGCGAAGAAGACGAGCGCGCCGAGACCGATCTCGCGGCCCAAAGCCAATCCACCACCAGAAACCATGTTGATGGAGATCGAAAAAACTGCAACCTCACCGGAAGTCGCTAAGACGCCTACCCCACGGTGGGCGCCAACTGTCGTGGTACTAAGTCTGACAGTAAGAGTAAGGGGTACGTATGAGGAGGCAAGGCCCTAACTACGGCGAGGTTGTACACACGAGATTACGAGTTCAGGCCCCTCTCGGAGGAGGTAAAAGCCCTACGTCTCAGTGCCCTGAGGCCGTCGACTGGAATATGGGTGTGTGTGTGTGTGTGTGTGTGTGTGTGTTACAGGGGGTGCAAACCGTTGTGCCAGTGGAGGGGGTGGCTTATATAAAGCGCGCCAGGACCCCAGCCATCCCACGTTACACGGAGTTCAATATACATTAAGACAGGGCGTTACTGGTAATGCTAGCTATAAAGAGCTATAAATGATCTTTAATACTACAGAGTGAACGCCTGACCCTTGACATCCTGAGTGGCTTTAGGTCTTTTGCACTCTGAGTGGTCTCTTGTATGGTCGAGTGACTTCTTCTTGGTCGAATGGAATTGGGATATCCGAGTGAGGTAACGAGTGGATTGCACTCCAAGGTTGCTTCAGTCGGAGTCCTTTGCCATACTTTGTATGTTCTTGACTCTAGGGTAGTGACCTTGGGTAGGGTATCTAGGTCAGGCCTATGACCCTACCCTAGGTCCATGGCATCGTCAGTCTCCTCCCCCGACCCCTCGACCTCCCTTTGAGGTGTCATCATCGCGTAGTTGGGGGGAACCTTGTGGGCTCGTCCACTCCGAGTAAGTGCTTTGAATTTGTTGTGGAAACCGGCGCCGCTGGACTTGCCCATGATTAGCAAACCTACATTGAGAAGAGAATAAACAATTAGTAAGGATATCAAATAAACAAATATACAGAAAAGAACATTAATAAGAGAAGAGCACATTAAGCATACAGAAAAGAACATTAATAACAGAAGCGCACATTAAGCATACTATTGTAATCTACCTCAATCATCATTAAAAGAGCTTACATTTTCTAGAACCCATATGAGTCATCACTATTGTAATCTATTTGTCGACCGGTCTCATCATCACTATGACGCATATCTTCTTCGTTGTCTGAAGGAGGTGGAGGCTCTTCCTCATCGTCAGCATCTTCATTTAACTTTTCAAGCATAATTATGTCTCTTTGATTCACAACTGCCTCACCATCAATCTGTGTGTCGTCATCGTTTTGGTCCAGGTCAACATAACTCAAGTCATGATCGTCCTTGTTTCGGACCACGTCATGATGTTGCTCTTGAAAGAACACTCCCTCGTATGTCATGGGGTTTATGTTGTAGTAATCATCATCGTTCGGGTCCGGTAGCTTAACTTGTGGCAACACCTTGAACATAACTTCCCAACCCTTTAGGTACTCTTTCTGGCATGGGTAAGGCAGATAATATACTTGTGTGGCCTGGGTAGCGGCGATAAAGAGATCAGCTCCGACATAGACGATTGATAGTTTAACTTCAACTAAACCAACAGAAGGCGTATGTCTCAGACCCTTTTTGGGGTCGAACCATCGGCATTTGAACACAGTGAGACTTAGGGGTTCGTGGCCACGTTTGAATGTCAGCTCATATATTTTTCATACCCTTCCGTAGTAATCTACTTTATTATCTCCTTCAGTGAAGACTCCGGTATTTATAGTTTTGGGATCAGGCCGACTGTTCTGGTGCTCCTCTATATGTAAGTGATACCCATTCACATCATACTTTTCGCATGTCATGACCCGACTGTTAAAACCCATGAAAACACATCTCAATTCTTCATCCATTGATGTGTTCGGCACTTTTCCCTACAAGTTTACTTGAAATTATAGGGTGCATGTGTTTAATTGGAATTGTAGGGTGAACTAGGTAATAGGGAAGTGTGAAAATTTACTTTGTCCATGAACCACGCAGCAAAAAATTTCCTTCTATCGGCACCCTTTCGAAGAAGAGCAAGTGCCTCCGCTTCAATAGGAGGAAGCATTCCCGTCCACTCTTCATCAACGAATCGACTAAACTAAGAAAAGCGGTATTAGAACGAGGCAAAGTGAACATAACGAATTGACTAAAAGAATGGTGCAAAGGTATTACCTCATCCACTCATCCTCAACTTCCTTGATGTTGTGCAAGATATAGAACATGACATCTTCCCACTCATCTTGTGGCATGATATAAGGTGTCAAGCATCCAGCCCTGCCACCTTGCCCGCTGAATAGAGGCAGCTTGGGTTTATACTTGGGTTCTTCTGTATTGTATCGAGACACCTTATTGTGCAGCGTGGGAACATGGTCCGGATAGTACACTGTCCTGAGGTCTGCCACCTCCTCTAGGATAACTGCCTCAGCTGTGGAAGCTTCAATCTTAGCTTTGTTTATGCATTTCTGTCTCAAATGCTTGTTCTGTCTCTCAGGGCCGTACTGCCAACGATTCTACACAGGGGCCCCCAACAATACCTCATTCGCGAGGTGGAAAATGAGATGTGTCATTGGAGTAAAGAAGCCTGGCGGGAAGATCTTCTCTAGTTTGCCCTTAAAAAGTAGTTCGTGCCCTTAAAAAGTATTCATGTGTTTTAAAAATAATGTTCATACATATTGAACATAAGTTATGCAATTTAAAAGTGAGTGTGAGTATAAGAGAGGGTGCATAGGCGGAGGGCGGCCCTCACGTATGGGTTAATTTTATAAGTTTTAAACATTCTTTGTGCTTGCGCGGATCAATGACATGTGTGTCATGCGGTGATGAAGATAGGGATGTCCAATACTGTGACACATTGCGATTAGATTGACATAGCAAGCATTGTCGGACAGAGCAAGAAGGCAGATAGGCGATAATATAGGTGAGGCGACGTGTTGAAATAGAGGGCCTAAAGATGTGGAGGGCCTTGAGTCATGATTATTGGGCTAGGGGCATGTAAAAAAAACTTCTCTGCTGCCACACTTGAGCATTTTTGCTATAAAAAATCCCCCGTTGCAACACACGGCCGTTTGTCCTAGTAAAAACACACCAAAATTTATGTCAACCAAATTAGAATCATTAGATTCAAGATGAAATATATTTTAATTATGTAGCTATTTGGGTTCATAATTATTGTAATATAATATTTTGTGTAAACTTGGTCAAAGTTTGGAATAGTTTGAGTTTTCAATAAAGTTGAATATACATACTTGAACACTGTGACACTTTTTGTAGATGAATACATCATCTGTGTATTCTGAACATACAAAAAAAATCAATCAATCGGAGACGGAATAACTTGAGGGGCACAAAATGAAAGAATGCAAAAGAAGAAATGCATGAGCGAACTGCCGCAGGGCTGTTTGGAGGTTGACTGATCACACACACCTGCATTCACTTGGAGTGAGAAGGCCAAGAAGCATCGCACTCACACACACCTCCTTCCACCTCTAGCTCAACTCTTCTGCAAATGGCTTCCCGTTACCTCATCCTGGTAGTCATAGTCATCATCGTCATTCTCTTCTCCAGCGACGCTGCGGGTGGCTCCTTCCAGTGATGGGGAGGCTGGATTCTCTTTCCCCGTCATTCACTGGAAGAGCATGGCAGAGGTCGTGGAGGAGGAGATGGAGTTGGCGGCCTCTGCCTCCACGGCCGCGGCCGCCATGGAGGAGGAGAAGTTTGTGGTGCCGTTTCGGCACCGCCGGAAGTTTTCCATGTATCTGGTGCAGCTCCGCATTGGTGGCGGACCACCAGATGAAGCGCGTTCGAGATATGTATTATTCGACACCGGCGACGACCTGTCATGGACGCAGTGCGTTCCGTGCCGCAACTGCACCAGGAGCTACTACCGTCCGTTCAACCCAGTCAAATCGAGCACCTACCATCACCTTCCCTGCGAAGACCCGATGTGCGAGCACGGGAGGCATGGTGCCAATACAGCCACTCCTACCCCACTCCGGACAACAATTTGTGCAACTTCGACAAGCGGTACGGCGATGGTAGCAGGCTGTCAGGCTACCTGGGATCTGACGTCTTCCGCTTTGGGAACGGCATAGCGGGGGACGACGGCGGCTACAACTTCGAGCAAGACATCGTCTTTGGCTGCGCGCAGGAGGAACATACCACCGCCGTCCGGGAATACAGCTCCGGCATTCTCGGCCTCGGCATGGGTACGTTCTCCTTCGTCGCTCAGGCCGGCGTCGACAAATTTTCCTACTGCGCTCTATCGCCGGAGAGAAGAGACCTCCGGGATCAGTGGAGGAAAACAACAAGCTACCTCCGATTCGGCAGCCATGCTGTCACGTCGGGCAAGATTGTCCCGTTCAAGCAGGACGGCGCCCACTTCATCATCTCCCTCAAGAGCGTGACGTACCAGCGAGGAAGCCGTCTAGATCAAAATCAGCCAGTGCCCATATTTACTCGGCAAGAGGCGGCGGAGTTCCTGCCCATTCTGGTGGATTCAGGGTCCACCCTGGTCTACCTTCCTGCACTCATCTTCTACCCTCTGCTGAAGAGGATCGACGATGAACTCACACTCACAAGGGTGTACGATCCCACTAATAACCCCGGCATCAACTGTTACGATGGTGAGATGTCGGATGTGGAGGGTGTGTCAGTGACCCTGGGCTTCCAAGGAGGGGCGGAGCTGGAGTTGTTTGGCGACACTCTCTTCTACGAAGGGTACGCAGGTGATTACATTTGTCTGGGAATTTCTATCGATGAGAGGAAATCAGTGTTAGGCATGATTGCTCAACGTAATACCAATGTTGGGTATGATTTAGCAAACATGGAGATCTCCTTTAATCGTGAGGTATGTGCCTGAGAATGGCCATTGCATGATGTAGTGAGAGAGTGGTAGTTGCCCAGATGTACCGAGTGGTAGTAGCTAGCTCTGTCTGTTAGACTGAAATAAAGGCCATCGCTGCTGTACTGGTACTACGATACCAGATAGACTGAAATAAATGTTCCGTCTCACATTATCAATCTAGCTGTGCTTGTGAAGATCATATTTGTTTTGCCCTTCTTGTTAATTTGTTTCTGACCAATTTTAAGCATAGTCATGCTGCCTAAATAGACCGCCCCTTTCTTTCTTTCTTTCTGTTACTCATGGAATGGTTGAAGGTTGCGTGACTCTCCAACATTATTAGCTTCAAAAATTGTTTTGCTGATGAAGATTTCTGATAGCTGAACACTGATCCTACCTAGCTAGGACTACCAAAATGTTTTGTCTTATCCTATGATTATTCAACCTTAGAAAACTGAATACATTTGCAGGCAGGTCAATTTTGCACAGGAGTTAACCTTAGACAACTGAATACATTTGCAAACAGGTCAATTTTGTACACATGCAAGTACCAAAAGGACATTTATTCTTGTCTCTCAGCCGCGGCTTCCTCCGCGTTGCCGTTGATCGTTTTCGCTTCCACCGCCACCGCTCTGCTCCTCCTCTCCTTGCCCCGCCGCTAGAGAGTAGAGATGCGAGTGAGCCAACATTAGGGTACTCTTTACCCTCTTTAGTTTAATTTTTTTCAGGGAAACTTTCGATCTATTCATATTCAATCATGGCAGTACAATTAACACAACAAATAATAAAAAGTACATCCAGATCCGTAGACCACCTAGCGACGACTACAAACACTGAAGCGAGCCGAAGGTGACCCCGTACCTCCCTAACCGGAGTCAGGCAAAACTTGTTGTAGTAGACAGCCGGGAAGTCGACGTACTGCCATCGAGCGCAATAAAGCTCCAGGCCACCGCTCTGTAGGCACACATCAACTCTACGGTAGATCGACATGGTGGTGGTTGCCGTCACATAGCGGTACCGTTTCTGTCACTCGGCTACACCCTCCAATACCATGCACATCTACATACATCATACTCTTTTATGTGCAAACACACTACAACACTAATGCAAAGGTTTTATTTGTCATGCATCTCCCATCCCTCTCATCTACCCTACATTCGGCGTTGTGAAGCACCTCGTGATGTGGGCAAACAAGGCATTACCATGGTAATCTCATGACTTACAATAAGCAAACATACGCATTAGGCATGAATAATATGTTTCTAGAGAATGATAAGCTATAAACGTCCCAACACAACAGTAAGTGTATAACAAGTATCATCTCATACACAACATCCACCATAGGAATTACATCAATAGCACCGTAGTCTTGCAGGGCAGCTCATACGGATTACGACAATCGTAATAGATGGAGAGATTCGATCAAGTTAACACTACAAACCCACAGTCTAGGAGCTGGACTAGTCCCCTCTCATGGCGGAGAGCGACGTGGAGGCATTGGTGAAGGAGGAGAAGCGGGCGAAGGCGATTCCGGTAGCGGCCCCCCCTCCAATATTCCTCTAGTGGCGGATTACAGACCAATCTCCGTCTCTATCCGTTGCAAAATGAAATACCATAGGGTATATATAGGTAGTTTAGGTCCAAACAAGTCCGTGAACGAAAGATTAAGGTCGATCGGACGGTCGGTGGGAGGGTGGGGGTGAATCCACTTGAGCATGTTGGATCCGTCTCGAAAATTCCGAAGCGTGCTCTTTGACCTTGCCCTTTTTGGAGTCTCAAAGCTCCATGAAAAGAAAAAAAGACTACAGAAGGTATTTTCGGCAAATTAGAGTTACATACCAAAATTGTAGCGCGGAAAATACCGTAAATCATTGAGCCCAGCTTCGGTACACCCCTTACTAATAAACGTATAAAGGGCAATATGGATCTTTCCTAAATTGTATCCACTTTCGTATGCCCGTCGGAACATATACGTTGTACACACCCCCTCTGACCTGGGCTCGGCCCAATTTTCTGTTCTATTTTCTTTTTAGCAACATTCAAAAAAAATAAGCATTCAGCCTAAATTGTATCTTTTTAGCAACTTCAAATAAATAAGCCCATTATGTCAGACTCAAACTGAAAACCTCGTGGTTTTGAACCACACGCATTAACCACCTGGGAAACCTCACCTGCTATTAGGCACGACTGGCCGATTTTCCTTTTCTATCTAGCTGGTTTGGCCGATTTTTTCTTTCATTTTTACTTGGGTTTTTAATTATATTATATCATTTTCCCTTTCCTGTTTATCTTACCTTTATCTTTTTTATGATTTTTTAAATGCATGATTTTTTTTAACACTTCTGCTTCGGTACACCCCCCTTAAACACATCAAGGGCTGAGATTAGCCCATACCCCTTCGGGGCCAGGGGCACGATCGTCTTATGTAAAAAAATCTGCCCCCGCGCGTCGACGCCGATACCCCCGTGCGCCCGTGTATACGGGGCTGCCGAGCGAGCAGCCGCCGACAGCCATCGAGCCGAGCCGCACGCATGGGCCCACAATGTCGGGGTCAATGGCATGGGCCCACAACGGCGTTGATCGGGCAGTGGTGGACCGGCGTGCATGTGGACGCGGTGCGTCCGTCGTGGTTCACTAACTCTTGCATGTCCGCCTTAAATCCGGCATGCATGCCGGCGCCGCCTCCTCGCGCCGGGCGCTACCGACGGTCGCTGACCGGTCGCCTCTGCCGCACCTGCGCTAACCTTCTGCGACTGGCCACCTACCGCCCGCCGCCGCGTCGGGGCGCCCGCCTGATGGCCTCGTCTGCCGCGCCTCCGCTGCCGCGCTTGCGGTGACGGCCGCCTGCCGCCCGCCTTCCGCGTCGGGCCGCCCGCCTTCCACCGACGCTCCCACCGACGCTCCACCGACGCCACCCTCTCCCCACCGGCTATAAAAGGCGACCCCCGTGCCGGCCTTCTCCACCCCACCTCCCTACCTCTTCTCCGCGCCACTCCATCTTCTCCACTCCACCGCGCCCGCCATGTCTTCGAGCGACTCCGACGAGGGCGCATGGCCGGGCGGCGCCTGGGCGTCCAGCCTCACGACCGGCGACATGGAGGACCTCACGCGCTTCGGCCTAATGGTGCCGCCGGCGACCAAGGTGTCGGGGCCATGGAGGATCGGCGCCGACGGCAGATCCACCCTTGGCCCGCCGCCGACGACGGCGGAGCTCCGTGCCTTCCCTGCCGGCCGGTACAACCGAAGGGCCCGCCGCGGCTTCTGGCGGCGCAAAGATTTCGACGTCGTCCTCGGCGCGTTCAGGGATGCGGCGGCCGGCCGCCCCGTCACAGACATTACCGGCGAGGTCCGCCGCCGCCGCCACGCCGCACCTGCTCCCGCCCCACAGTCCCCGGCAGAGCAGCCGCCCCTGCCCCGGTGCTCGTGCCCATCCCGACGGAGCAGGCCGCCCTCATGCAGGACGGCGACCCCGACGACACGCCGGGGCTGCTTGCGGTGCTGGCCCAGTCGGCAGACGAGGCGGCCGCGGCGGCGGCGCGCGAGGCCGCGGACTGGGAGGCGGCCTTGGCGGCAGTGCAGTTGCAGCAGGCACGGGAGGAGGCGGACTTGTGGGGGTCGGACGACGACTTCAGTGGCGAGGACGGCGGCAACGGCGGCATGGCGCCGGTCATCGACCTCACCGGCGGCAGCGACGAGGAGTAGACTATGTTTAGTTTTAGGTTTAAGTTAATGTTTAATTTAAGTTTATGTTTAAATTTGAATTCGGTTCTAAGTTATGTAGTCGGATCGGTTTAAGTCTATCTTCAATTATGAATGAAGTTGGATCGGTTTATCTAAAAAAATTGTTATGTTTCATTTTGATGATGTAATGAATTGTCATGCTATTCGAACATTATGAAAATTGTTAAAATATTGTAACCCTAAAATTGTGAAAGAATAAAAGGAAAGATGCAAAATAAACGAAAAACTGACCGGACAGACGTCCCGTGTGATTTATATTGTTTTTTGTTTTTTAATTAATATTCGGAAAATATCTTTTACTAATGTGTTTATTTATACATTATAAAAAATTATGAAATATATAATAAACCTCACAATTGTTTATTGATACGTCCATTTTGCATCATGTTTTTATATCGATATTTATTGCATTATGGGCTGTTATTACACGTTATGTCACAATACTTATGCCTATTCTCTCTTATTTTACAAGGTTTACATAAGGAGGGGAATGCCAGCAGCTGGAATTCTGGGCTGGAAAAGGAGCAAATATTAGAGACCTATTCTGCACAACTCCAAAAGTCCTGAAACTCCACGAAAGTTATTTTTGGAAATAATAAAAAATATTGAGCGGAAGAAGTACGCCAGAGGGGGACCCACCTGGCCACGAGGGTGGGGGCGCCCCCCCCCCCTTCCTCGTGGGCCCCCTGTTGGCTCTCCGGTGGCCATCTTCTGCTATATGAAGTCTTTCGTCAAGGGAAAAATCATAAGCAACCTTTCGGGGCGACCTTGGCGGAACCAATCTAGGGCTCCGGCAGAGCTGTTCTGCGGGGGACACTTCCCTCCAGGAGGGGGAAATCATCGCCATCATCATCACCAACGCTCCTCTCATCGGGAGAGGGCAATCTCCATCAACATCTTCACCAGCACCATCTCCCCTCAAACCCTAGTTCATCTCTTGTATCCAATTCTTGTCTCCAAGTCCGGGATTGGTACTAGTAGGTTGCTAGTAATGTTGATTACTCCTTCTAGTTGATGCTAGTTGGTTTATTGGGTGAAAGATCATATGTTCAGATCCTTTATGCATATTAATACCCCTCTGATTATGAACATGAATATGCTTTGTGAGTAGTTACGTTTGTTCCTGAGGACATGGGAGAAGTCTTGCTATTATTAGTCATGTGAATTTGGTATTCGTTCGATATTTTGATGAGGTGTATGTTGTCTAGCCTCTAGTGGTGTTATGTGAACGTCGACTACATAACACTTCACCATTATTTGGGCCTAGAGAAAGGCATTGGGAAGTAATAAGTAGATGATGGGTTGCTAGAGTGACAGAAGCTTAAACCCTAGTTTATGCGTTGCTTCGTAAGGGGCTGATTTGGATCCATATGTTTCATGCTATGGTTAGGTTTACCTTAATAATTTTGTTGTAGTTGCGGATGCTTGCAATAGAGGTTAATCATAAGTGGGATGCTTGTTCAAGTAAGAACAGCACCCAAGCACCGGTCCACCCACATATCAAATTATCAAAGTACCGAACGCGAATCATATGAACGTGATGAAAACTAGCTTGACGATAATTCCCATGTGTCCTCGGGAGCGCTTTTCTCCATATAAGAGTTTCTTCAGGCTTGTCCTTTGCTATAAAAAGGATTGGGCCACCTTGCTGCACTTTATTTACTTTTGTTACTTGTTGCTCGTTAGAAATTATCCTATCACAAAACTATCTGTTACCACTTATTTCAGTACTTGCAGAGAATACTTTGCTGAAAACCGCTTATCATTTCCTTCTGCTCCTGGTTGGGTTCGACACTCTTACTTATCGAAAGTACTACGATAGATCCCATCCCCTATACTTGTGGGTCATCAAGACTCTTTTCTGGCGCCGTTGCCGGGGAGTGAAGCGCCTTTGGTAGGTGGAATTTGGTAAGGAAAAATTTATATAGTGTGCTGAAATTTACTGTCACTTGTTACTATGGAAAGTAATCCTCTGAGGGGCTTGTTCGGGGTATCTTCACCCCGACCAGTAGAGCGAAGAGTTGCTCCTCAACCTACTGAACCTACTGAAAATGAAAATGTTCCCTTTGAAGTTCCTTCGGGTATGTTAGAAAAACTGCTAGCTAATCCTTTTGCAGGAGATGGAACAAAGCATCCTGATGATCACCTAATCTATGTGGATGAAGTTTGTGGATTATTTAAGCTTGCAGGTATACCCGATGATGTTGTTAAGAAGAAGGTCTTCCCTTTATCTTTGGAGGGAGAGGCATCGACATGGTATAGGCTATGTGATGATACGGGGTCATGGAACTACAAACGATTGAAATTGGAATTTCATCAGAAGTTTTATCCTATGCATCTTGTTCATCGGGATCACAATTATATATATAATTTTTGGCCTCACGAAGGAGAAAGCATCGCTCAAGCTTGGGGAGGCTTAAATCAATGTTATATTCATGCCCCAATCATGAGCTCCCAAGAGAAATAATTATTCAAAGTTTTTATGCTCGGCTTTCTGATAACAATCGCACCATGCTCGATACTTCTTGTGCTGGTTCTTTTATGATGAAGACTATTGAATTCAAATGGAATTTATTGGATAGAATTAAACGCAACTCTGAAGATTGGGATCTCGACGAAGGTAAGGAGTCAGGTATGACACCTAAGTTTGATTGTGTTAAATCTTTTATGGATACCGATGTTTTCCATAAATTTAGCACTAAATATGGACTTGACTCTGAGATAGTAGCTTCTTTCTGTGAATCTTTTGCTACTTATGTTGATCTCCCCAAGGAGAAGTGGTTTAAATATCATCCTCCCATAGAAGTAAAAGTAGCTGCACCTATGAAGGTTGAAGAAAAGACTGTCACTTATAATGATCCTATTGTTCCTACCTCTTATGTTGGGAAACCACCTTTCCTTGTTAGGATAAAGGATCATGCTAAAGCTTCAACTGTGGTTCGTAAAAGCAATATTAGAACTTATACACCTCCTGAGCAGATTAAAGTTGAACCTAATATTGCTATTGTTAAAGATCTCTTGGCTGATAATATTGATGGGCATGTTATTTATTTCTGCGATGAAACTGCTAGAATTGCCAAACCTTGTGCTAAAGATAAACATAGACCTGTGGTAGGCATGCCTGTTATTTCTGTTAAAATAGGAGATCATTGTTATCATGGCTTATGTGATATGGGTGCTAGTGCTAGTGCTATACCTCATGACCTATACAAAGAAATTATGCATGAAATTGCACCTGCTGAGATAGAAGGTATTGATGTTACCATCAAACTTGCTAATAGAGATACAATATCACCCATTGGAATTGTTAGAGATGTTGAAGTCTTGTGTGGGAAAACTAAATATCCTGCTGATTTTCTTGTTCTTGGTTCCCCACAAGATAGCTTTTGTCCCATTATTTTTGGTAGACCCTTCTTGAACACTGTCAATGCTAGAATAGACTACGAAAAGAGTGTTGTTACTATTGGCTTGGGTGATATGCCCCATGAGTTTAATTTCTCTAAATTTAGTAGACAACACCGTGAAGAAGAATTTCCTAGTAAGGATGAAATTATTGGTCTTGCTTCTATTGCCGTGCCTCCTAGTGATCCTTTAGAACAATATTTGCTAGACCATGAAAATGATATGTTTATGAATGAAAGAAGGGAAATAGATGAAGTATTCTTTAAATAGGAACCTATTCTGAAACACAATTTGCCTGTTGAAATCCTAGGGGATCCTCCTCCACCCAAGGGTGATCCCGTGTTTGAGATTAAACCGTTGCCTGATACTCTTAAATATGCTTATCTTGATGAAAAGAAGATATATCCTGTTATTATTAGTGCTAACCTTTCAGGGCATGAAGAAGAGAGATTATTGAAAACTCTGAAGAAGCACCGTGCTGCTATTGGATATACTCTTGATGATCTTAAGGGCATTAGTCCCACTCTATGTCAACATAAAATAAATTTGGAAGAGGATGCCAAACCAGTTGTTGATCATCAACGAAGGCTGAATCCTAAGATGAAAGAAGTGGTAAGAAAAGAAATACTAAAGCTTCTGGAGGCAGGTATAATTTATCCCGTTGCTGATAGTCAATGGGTAAGTCCTGTCCATTGTGTCCCTAAGAAGGGAGGTATTACTGTCGTTCCTAATGATAAAGATGAATTGATTCCGCAAAGAATTATTACATGTTATAGGACGGTAATTGATTTCCGCAAATTAAATAAGGCTACTAAAAATGATCATTACCCCTTACCTTTTATCGATCAAATGCTAGAAAGATTATCCAAACATACACATTTTTGCTTTCTAGATGGTTATTCTGGTTTCTCTCAAATACCTGTGTCAGCCAATGATCAATCAAAGACTACTTTTACTTGCCCTTTTGGTACTTTTGCTTATAGACGTATGCCTTTTGGTTTATGTAATGCACCTGCTACCTTTCAAAGATGCATGATGGCTATATTCTCTGACTTTTGTGAAAAGATTTGTGCTATTTTCATGGACGACTTTTCCATCTATGGATCCTCTTTTGACGATTGGTTGAGCAACCTTGATCGAGTTTTGCAGAGATGTGAAGAAACTAATCTTGTCTTGAATTGGGAAAAGTGCCACTTTATGGTTAATGAAGGTATTGTCTTGGGGCATAAAGTTTCTGAAAGAGGTATTGAGGTTGATAAAGCCAAGGTTGATGCTATTAAAAAGATGCCATGTCCCAAGGACATCAAAGGTATAAGAAGTTTCCTTGGTCACGCCGGATTTATAAGGAGGTTCATTAAGGACTTCTCAAAAATTTCTCGGCCTCTGACTAATTTATTACAAAAAGATATACCATTTGTCTTTGATGATGATTGTGTAGAAGCATTTGAAATACTTAAGAAAGCATTGATCTCTGCACCTATTGTTCAGCCACCTGATTGGAATTTACCCTTTGAAATTATGTGTGATGCTAGTGATTATGTTGTAGGTGCTGTTCTAGGGCAAAGAGTGGATAAGAAATTAAATGTTATTCAATATGCTAGTAAAACTCTAGACAATGCTCAGAGAAATTATGCTACTACTAAAAAAGAATTCTTAGCAGTCGTATTTGCTTGTGATAAGTTCAGACCTTATATTGTTGATTCTAAAGTAACTATTCACACTGATCATGCTGCTATTAAATATCTTATGGAAAAGAAAGATGCTAAACCTAGACTCATTAGATGGGTTCTCCTGCTACAAGAATTTGATTTGCATATTGTTGATAGAAAGGGAGCTGAGAACCCCGTTGCAGACAACTTGTCTAGGTTAGGAAATGTTCTTGATGACCCACTACCTATTGATGATAGCTTTCCTGATGAGCAATTAAATGTCATAAATGCTTCTCGTACTGCTCCGTGGTATTTTGATTATGCTAATTATATTGTTGCTAAATTCATACCACCTAGTTTCACATACCAACAAAAGAAAAGGTTCTTCTATGATTTGAGACATTACTTTTGGGATGACCCACATCTTTATAAAGAAGGAGTAGATGGTGTTATTACACGTTGTGTACCTGAGCATGAACAGGAACAGATCCTACGCAAGTGTCACTCCGAAGCTTATGGAGGACACCACGCTGGAGATAGAACTGCACATAAGGTATTGCAATCCGGTTTCTATTGTCCTACTCTCTTCAAGGATGCCCGTAAGTTTGTCTTATCTTGTGATGAATGTCAAAGAATTGGTAATATTAGTAGACGTCAAGAAATGCCTATGAATTATTCACATGTTATTGAACCATTTGATGTTTCGGGCTTTGATTATATGGGACCCTTTCCTGCCTCTAATGGATATACACATATTTTAGTTGTTGTTGATTACGTTACTAAGTGGGTAGAAGCTATTCCAACTAGTAGTGCTGATCATAACACTTCTATTAAGATGCTTAAAGAAGTTATTTTTCCGAGGTTTGGAGTCCCTAGATATTTAATGACTGATGGTGGTTCACATTTTATTCATGTTGCTTTCCGTAAAATGCTTGCTAAGTATGATGTTAATCATAGAATTGCATCTCCTTATCACCCACAGTCTAGTGGTCAAGTAGAATTGAGTAACAGAGAGCTCAAATTAATTTTGCAAAAGACTGTCAATAGGTCTAGTAAGAATTGGTCCAAGAAACTTGATGATGCATTATGGGCCTAGAACTGCATATAAAAATCCTATGGGTATGTCTCCGTATAAAATGGTTTATGGAAAAGCATGTCACTTACCTCTCGAACTAGAACATAAGGCATATTGGGCTATTAAAGAGCTCAACTATGATTTCAAACTTGCCGGTGAGAAGAGGTTATTTGATATTAGCTCACTTGATGAATGGAGAACCCAAGCTTATGAAAATGCCAAGTTGTTTAAAGAAAAAGTTAAAAGATGGCATGACAAAAGGATACAAAAGCGTGAGTTTAATGTAGGTGATTATGTATTGCTATACAACTCTCGTTTAAGATTTTTTGCAGGAAAACTTCTCTCTAAATGGGAAGGCCCTTACGTTATTGAGGAGGTCTATCGTTTCGGTGCCATAAAAAACAACAACTTCGAAGGCACAAATCCGAAGGTGGTGAACAGTCAAAGAATTAAACATTATATCTCAAGTAATCCCATAAATGTTGAATCCAATGTTATTGAAACCGTAACCCCGGAGGAATACATAAGGGACACTTTCCGGAACGTGTCAGACTCCGAAAAGGAATAGGTATGTGGTACGGTAAGTAAACCGACTCCAAAACAGTTTTTAAGGCAATTTTTCTCCGTGGAATATTTGGAAAAATAGAAAAATAAGAAGCAGTCTGGGAAGGACACGAGGCCTCCACGAGGGTGGAGGGCGCGCCCTACCCTACTGTGCGCGCCCCCCTACCTGGTGGGCACCTCGTGCGCTCTCCGGACTCCGTTTTCTTGCACGATACGTATTTTGGTCGGTAAAAATTCATTATATAATCTCCCAAAGGTTTTACCTCCTGTATCACGCAAATATCCTCTGTTCTTGTTTCGAGCTGTTTTCTGTCAGGGTTGTCAAGGTCAGGCATCATGTCGTCCCCCTCCTCCAACAATGGTGACAACGATGCTTGGCTAATGAAGATAGAGCTAAAGAGGGAAGAACCCATGCAGATCAACAAGGATGAAGGGATCAAGAAGGCCACGGAGGACCAAGCTCTGGCAGCAGAAGACATCCTTCAACTTGATCACAATCTTCTTACCCCAACTGAGATTGAAGCTTTCAAGATGATTGAGTTAGCTCGTATACAAAACAAGTATCTCACACGTGAAAATATTTTGTTGAAGGAGCATATCGTTGCACTCAAGGGCATTATCCACAAGCTGGAGGACCTCTTACGCTCGATGTGCGACTATCCATCATCACCTCCACCTTCTTCACCAGCAAAGGAGACATAATCGCATGGGTATGGGCACTCCCCTTGGCAACTGCCAAGCTTGGGGGAGGTGCCCCAGTATCGTATCACCATCACACTCCTATCTTTACCGTTTTCCTTAGTTCGATCCTATTAGTAGTATCTTGATCTAGTAGAATGAAGTTTATGGTATGATCTAGTTTTGAGTTTTCCCTTTATGATCCCTCTATGTAATCGAGTCCGTGAGCTATATAATAAAGATTAGTGTTGATTCAAGGGCTTGATTATTTTGCCATGATCTTGAGTGAATAAAAGAAAAGAGAAAAAGAATAAAAAGAAACAAAGAGATCATATTGATCTTATTGAGAGTAATGACTTCACATAGAAAGAGTATGATGATTAAAAATTGTTGAGAGTTGGCAAACATAGCTTTGGTCATCGTTGCAATTAATAGGAAGTAATAAAGAAAGAGAGGTTTCACATATAGATATACTATCTTGGACATCTTTTATGATTGGGAGCACTCATTAAAATATGACATGCTAAAGAGTTGATGTTGGACAAGGAATACAACGTAATGGGTTATGTTTTCGTATATCTGAGATAAAGTATATTGTCATGGATCATCCAACATGTTGAGTTTGCCTTTCCCCCTCATGCTAGCCAAATTATTAGCACCAAGTAGAGATACTACTTGTGCTTCCAAAAACCCTTAAACCAGTTTTGCCATGAGAGTCCACCATATCTACCTATGGATTGAGTAAGATCCTTCAAGTAAGTTGTCATCGGTGCAAGCAATAAAAATTGCTCCCTAAATATGTATGATTGATTGGTGTGGAGGAAATAAGCTTTATACGATCTTGTGATGTGGAAGAAATAAAAGCGACGGACTGCATAATAAAGGTTCGTATCACAAGGGGCAATATAAAGTGACGTTCTTTCGCATTAAGATTTTGTGCATCCAACCATAAAAGCGCATGGCAACCTCTGCTTCCCTCTGCGAAGGGCCTATCTTTTATTATTATCTTCTACCTTATGCAAGAGTCATGGTGATCTTCACCTTTCCTTTTTATACTTTATCCTTTGGCAAGCACAGGGTGTTGGAAAGATCCTGATAGATATATCTAATCGGATGTAAGTCAGCATGAGTTATTATTGTTGATGTTACCCTTGAGGTAAAAGGTTGGGAGGCGAAACAATAAGCCCCTATCTTTCTCTGTGTCCGGTTAAAACTCCGTAACCACAAGTATTGCGTGAGTGTTAGCAATTATAAAAGACTAAATGATAGTTGAGTATGTGGACTTGCTAGAAAGCTCTGACATAGACTCTTTCTGATGTTATGATAAATTGCAATTGCTTCAATGACTGAGATTATAGTTTGTTAGTTCTCAACAAAGTTTATGATTTGTACTTTTGCATTGTGAATATATTATTACTTGAGCATAAGAAATCATATGACAATATCTATATATGTTGCTGTTATGAGAATAATCATGATGCCCTCATGTCCGTATTTTATTTTTATCGACACCTCTACCTCTAAACATGTGGACATATTTATCGTTATCGGCTTCCGCTTGAGGACAACCGAGGTCTAAGCTTGGGGGAGTTGATACGTCCATTTTGCATCATGCTTTTATATCGATATTTATTGCATTATGGGCTGTTACTACACGTTATGTCACAATACGTATGCATATTCTCTCTTATTTTACAAGGTTTACATAAGGAGGGAGAATGCCGGCAGCTGGAATTCTGGGCTGGAAAAGGAGCAAATATTAGAGACCTATTCTGCACAACTCCAAAAGTCCTGAAACTCCACGAAAGTTATTTTTGGAAATAATAAAAAATATTGAGCGGGAGAAGTACGCCAGAGGGGGACCCACCTGGCCACGAGGGTGGGGGGCGCGCCCTACCCCCCAGGGCGCGCCCCTGCCTCGTGGGCCCCCTGTTGGCTCTCCGGCGGCCATCTTCTGCTATATGAAGTCTTTCGTCAAGGGAAAAATCATAAGCAACCTTTCGGGACGAGACTCCGCCACCACGAGGCGGAACCTTGGCGGAACCAATCTAGGGCTCCGGCAGAGCTGTTCTGCCGGGGACACTTCCCTCCGGGAGGGGGAAATCATCGCCATCGTCATCACCAACGCTCCTCTCATCGGGAGAGGGCAATGTCCATCAACATCTTCACCAGCACCATCTCCCCTCAAAACCCTAGTTCATCTCTTGTATCCAATTCTTGTCTTCAAGTCCGGGATTGGTACTAGTAGGTTGCTAGTAGTGTTGATTACTCCTTGTAGTTGATGCTAGTTGGTTTATTGGGTGGAAGATCATATGTTCAAATCCTTTATGCATATTAATACCCCTCTGATTATGAACATGAATATGCTTTGTGAGTAGTTATGTTTGTCCCTGAGGACATGCATGGGAGAAGTCTTGCTATTAGTAGTCATGTGAATTTGGTATTCGTTCGATATTTTGATGAGATGTATGTTGTCTAGCCTCTAGTGGTGTTATGTGAACATCGACTACATAACACTTCACCATTATTTGGGCCTAGAGGAAGGCCTTGGGAAGTAATAAGTAGATGATGGGTTGCTAGAGTGACAGAAGCTTATACCCTAGTTTATGCGTTGCTTCGTAAGGGGCTGATTTGGATCCATATGTTTCATGCTATGGTTAGGTTTACCTTAATACTTTTGTTGTAGTTGCGGATGCTTGCAATAGAGGTTAATCATAAGTGGGATGCTTGTTCAAGTAAAAACAGCACCCAAGCACCGGCCCACCCACATATCAAATTATCAAAGTACCGAACGCGAATCATATGAACGTGATGAAAACTAGCTTGATGATAATTCCCATGTGTCCTCGGGAGCGCTTTTCTCCATATAAGAGTTTCTCCAGGCTTGTCCTTTGCTATAAAAAGGATTGGGCCACCTTGCTGCACTTTATTTACTTTTGTTACTTGTTGCTCGTTAGAAATTATCCTATCACAAAACTATCTGTTACCACTTATTTCAGTACTTGCAGAGAATAATTTGCAGAGAACCGCGTATCATTTCCTTCTGCTCCTTGTTGGGTTCGACACTCTTACTTATCGAAAGGAGTACGATAGATCCCCTATACTTGTGGGTCATCATTTATACACATGTACCTTTATTTATACTTTATAAATTATGTGTATATACATTAAAAAAACTCCCTTCAGAATGACTTCAATGTTTGCAAACGAGTTGTTATGCCCACCCCAACACACAACTAAAAATTGAACGTATTCCCACACCAAACGCACGTTGCGGCATGTCCGAAGAGTAGTTTACTGTGTTTTCTCCATGAAAATCGTACAAAATGTCTTGACTGGCAAAGAGCCATGAAACTTGTCATGCATCCTAGTCATGATGGTAGAACACTATAAAAAAAATTGGGTTCATTTGAAGGATGTCGAAAAAAACTCCTTTTTAGACGGGGCCTTCGGTCTCTGGAGAACGAGGTCAATTTTTTGACATATTCGGAATGACCTCAAATTTTGCAAGTGAGTTGGTATGCCCACTCCCACACTGAATCCAAAAATTGATCGTATTTCGACACCAGAAGCACGTTGCGTCACGTCCGGTCAGTGTTTTAGGTGTTTTCACCGAAAAAATTAAAAAAATCATAAAGTGGCAAAAAAGCCATGAAACTTATTATGCATCCTAGTCATGATGGTAGAACACTATGAAAAAAAATTGGGTTCATTTGAAGGATGTCGAAAAAAACCTTTTCGGACGGGGCCTTCGCTCTACCCGAACGGTCTCCGGAGAACGAGGTTAATTTTTTGACATATTCGGAATGACCTCAAATTTTGCAAGTGAGTTGGTATGCCCACTCCCACACTGAATCCAAAAATTGATCGTATTTCGACAACAGAAGCACGTTGCGTCACGTCCGGTCAGTGTTTTAGGTGTTTTCACCGAAAAAAATATAGAAAATTCATAAAGTGGCAAAAGGCCACGAAACTTGTCATGCATCCTAGTCATGATGGTAGAACACTATGAAAAAAAATTGGTTCATTTGAAGGATGTCGAAAAAAAACCTTTTCGGACAGGGCCTTCGCCCCTACCCGAACGGTCTCCGAAAAACAAGGTCAATTTTTTGACATATTCGAAATGACCTCAAATTTTGCAAGTGAGTTGGTATGCCCACTCCCACACTGAATCCAAAAATTGATCGTATTTCGACACCAAAAGCACATTGCGTCACGTCCGGTCAGTGTTTTAGGTGTTTTCACCGAAACAATTATAGAAAATTCATAAAGTGGCAAAAAGCCACGAAACTTGTCATGCATACTAGTCATGATGGTACAACACTTTGAAAAAAAATTGGGTTCATTTGAAGGATGTCGAAAAAAAACTTCTTTCGGACGGGCCTTCGCTCCTACCCGAACGGTCTCCGGAGAACGAGATCAATTTTTTTGACATATTCGGAATGACCTCAAATTTTGCAAGTGAGTTGGTATGCCCACTCCCACACCGAATCCAAAAATTGATCGTATTTTGACACCAGAAGCACGTTGCGTCACGTCAGATCAGTGTTTTAGGTGTTTTCACCGAAAAATTATAGAAAATTCATAAAGTGGCAAAAAGCCACGAAACTTGTCATGCATCCTAGTCATGATGGTAGAACACTATGAAAAAAATTTGGGTTCATTTGAAGGATGTCGAAAAAAATCCCTTTTCGTACGGGGCCTTCGCTCAAACCCGAACGGTCTCCGGAGAACGAGGTCAATTTTTTGACATATTCGGAATGACCTCAAATTTTGCAAGTGAGTTGGTATGCCCACTCCCACACTGAATCCATAAATTGATCGTATTTCAACACCAAAAGCACGTTGCGTCACGTCCGGTCAGTGTTTTAGGTGTTTTCACCAAAAAAATAATAGAAAATTTATAAAGTGGCAAAAAGCCATGAAACTTGTCATGCATACTAGTCATGATGGTACAACACTATGAAAAAAAATTGGGTTCATTTGAAGGATGTCGAAAACAAACTTCTTTCGGACGGGGCCTTCGCTCCTACCCGAACGGTCTCCGGAGAACGAGGTCAATTTTTTGACATATTCGGAGTGACCTCAAATTTTGCAAGTGAGTTGGTATGCCCACTCCCACACTAAATCCAAAAATTGATCGTATTTCGACACCAAAAGCACGTTGCGTCACGTCTGGTCAGTGTTTTAGGTTTTTTCACCGAAGAAATTATAAAAAATTCATAAAGTGGCAAAAAGCCACGAAACTTGTCATGCATCCTAGTCATGATGGTAGAACACTATGAAAAAAATTGGGTTCATTTGAAGGATGTCGAAAAAAACTCCTTTTCAGACGGGCCTTCACTCCTACCCGAACGGGCTCCGGAGAACGAGGTCAATTTTTTGACATATTCGAAATGACCTCAAATTTTGCAAGTGAGTTAGTATGCCCACTCCCACACTGAATCCAAAAATTGATCGTATTTCGACACCAAAAGCACGTTTTGTCACGTCCGGTCAATGTTTTAGGTGTTTTCACCGAAAAAATTATAAAAAATTCATAAAGTGGCGAAAAGCCACGAAACTTGTCATCCATACTAGTCATGATGGTACAACACTATGAAAAAAAATCGGGTTCATTTGAAAAATGTCGAAAAAAAAACTTCTTTTGGACAGGTTGAGACTAAATTTGTGTAGTGTGGCAAACGATAAAAAATAAGACATATAATAATGATGTGATTTGAGTTTACACTTCAACTGGCAGCTCTGACGCACTGCCCGGGCAGTGTAATGAGCTTACACTGCCCGGGTTGTACGGCAGTGCCGCCCCTGGCAGTGCAAAGTCAAATCAAATTATTACTAACTGTCTCATATAGCAAAGTGCACGAACGCGGCTGTATGGCGTGCGAGGTGGGACTAAACAAGCGCCCCTCCCACCTCCCCCGCGCCGTGACTCATAGGAGGCAAAAAAAAGGCCCAACCATTCTTGCAGGCCGCAACTGCGCGTAATCGGTCCGGCCCGATCAAGCCAGTCGGCGAAAGGGTCGGCCTTTCGGCCCAGCTACGGCCTGCAGGACGGTCACAACGGGGCAGTGGCGGGACGAGGCGAGATTCAAATGAGTTTGAAAGGGACGTGGGAGGCAAGTATATAAGGCGGTCGCGGCGTCGTTCGGTGGGCGAGGTGGGACTAAACTTTAGTCCTGACCCCCGCCGACCCTGCCCCCGCACCACCGCAGCGTCAATGGGCCGGCCCACGCGCGCCGTCTCGCACCGTAACTGGGCCGGCAACGCGCGACGACCAGCAAATATTTTGTTCAGTTATTTGTGTAGATTATTAATTATATTTTTAATATTTATGTAATGTTCATTAATGGCTAAAAAACACTACTTAAAATAGAATTGTTAATTAGATTTTTAATATTTATGTAATGTTCATTATTCAATTTTTTATGTGTTTTTCATTAATCTATAAAAAAATTCCATAATAATAATGAGTTTTTTCTTATAATTTATAAGTAAGAATAATGAATTTTTTGTTATAATTTATAAATAAAAATAATAAGTTTTTTGTTATAATTGTTTATGAGTTTTTCGTTAATGGCTAAAATTTTTGAGTTTATTAAAAAAAATAATGAGTTTTTTGCTATAACTAATAATTTGGAAAACACCCTTAATAATTGTACATATATGCAAAGTTTAGTACTGTTATGTGCAAATTTAGTAGTGTTATATGCATTTTGTTATTCTTTAAAAAATGTTCCATAATTATAAAGAAACACTATTGAATATAGAATATTATTTGCTAAAAAGTGCACGGAGTGACAAAATGATACAAAAAAATAAGATAGTTAGTAATAAAGTGATTTGACTTTACCCAACTATCCGGGCAGCAGTGTTGTGCTGCCCGGATAGTTATGTAAGGTCAAATCACATTATTATTAGCTATTTTATCTAACAAAGAGCACAAACGCGGCTATATAAACCGGTCGTGGCGTCTCTCGGCGCGCGAGGTGGGACTAAACAAGCGCCCCTCCCACCTCCCCCTGCGTCGTGACTCATAGGAGACGAAAAAAAGTGAGACAAAAAATGGCCCAACCATCCTTGCAGGCCACAACTGCACGTAAACGGTCCGGCCCGATCAAGACGGGCGGCAAAAGGGCCGGCCTTTTGGCCCAGCAACGTCCTGCTGGGCGGTCACAACGGAGCAGTGGCGGGACGAGGCGAGATTCAAATGAGTTCGAAAGGGTTGTGGGAGGCAGGTATATAAGGCGGTCGCGGCGTCGTTCGGCGGGCGAGGTGGGACTAAACTTTAGTCCTGACCCCACCGACCCTGCCCCCGCACCACTGGCATAGTCAATGGGCCGGCCCACGCGCATCATGGCGCATCGTCATTGGGCCGGCCAACGCGCGCCGTCGAGGACTTTTTTTTAGTTTTTTGTGTCAAAAATAATCTTAATTTTTTTAGTTATTTATGCCTTTCGTTATCGTTTAATAAATGTTCCACAATTATTAAAAAACACTACTTAATATAGAATTTATTAAGTAGTTATATTATATTAGTAATTCTATTTTTCATATTTATGTAATGTTTATTATTTAATTTATCGGTTAAAAATGTTCCATAATTTTAAAAACATTATTTAATCAAGAATTAATTTAGTATTTAAATTATACATATGAAAACTTTACTATTGTTATTTGTGTCAAAAATAATAATGAGTTTTTTGTTATAATTTATAAGTAAGAACTAACATATTTCAGTTTATTAGAAAATAATGAGTTTTTTGCTATAACTAATAATTTATGAAATGTTTAATAATTATTCGGAAAACCCTACGAAATTCTTACGGTGTCAAAAAATTATGAAAACTTGCACACATGATGGCCCTGGTGATGCGGGCGTGTGCAAAAAGTTTGGGGTCCACCGGCTGAGTCAGAAAAGAAAACGCACTACGGAGCTGACCTCCTTCATATCCGATCAGTGCTGGTTGCATAGGTGGTACGAGGTGGCATGCATGAAATGTCACCCAATTTTGGCAGGCAGTGGGCATGCCCATCATAGGACCCCACGCAAGATTAGAACGAATTTGGGCACCAAACGCACGTTGCGTCACGCCCGGTCAGTGTTTTCGGTGCGTTTCATGGAGAAAACCCTAAGAAATTCGTACGATGTCGAAAAATTATGAAAACTTGCACGCATGATGGCCCTCGTGATGCGTGCGTGTGCAAAAAGTTTGGGGTCCACCGGCTGAGTCAGAAAAGAAAACGCACTACGGAGCTGACCTCCTTCATATTCGATCAGTGCTGGTTGCATAGGTGGTACGAGGTGGCATGCATGAAATGTCACCCAATTTTGGCAGGCAGTGGGCATGCCCATCGTAGGACCCCACGCAAGATTAGAACGAATTCGGGCACCAAACGCACGTTGCGTCACGCCCGGTCAGTGTTTTCGGTGCGTTTCACGGGGAAAACCCTAAGAAATTCGTACGGTGTCGAAAAATTATGAAAACTTGCACGCATGATGGCCCTGGTGATGCGGGCGTGTGCAAAAAGTTTGGGGTCCACCGGCTGAGTCAGAAAAGAAAATGCACTACGGAGCTGACCTCCTTCATATCCGATCAGTGCTGGTTGCATAAGTGGTACGAGGTGGCATGCATGAAATGTCCCCCAATTTTGGCAGGCAGTTGGCATGCCCATCGTAGGACCCCACACAAGATTAGAATGAATTCGGGCACCAAACGCACGTTGCGTCACGCCTGGTCAGTGTTTTCAGTGCGTTTCACGGGGAAAACCCTAAGAAATTCATACGGTGTCGAAAATTTATGATAACTTGCACGCATGATGGCCCTGATGATGCGGGAGTGTGCAAAAATTTGAATGGTTGAATGGTTGAGTTAGAAAAAAACGCATGAATATTTTCTCTCAGAAAAAAAGCATTAATATTTTCTGTCGTTAAAAAAACATTGGAGATAATGGCTCTCTTTTTGAAGAATACGCATGATCCTTGTGAACCTTCACAAGCTCTGAGCAGGTGAAGTCTCACATCGATCATGCATATCCTCCAAATAGAGTCCCACAAACACAGATGTTTGTTCATGTCAAAAAATAAAAGTATATAAAGGAGTCAACGGCGCGCCGGCTTAGCGATGTGGTATTAAACTAGAGATGTTAAAGTACAATGCATTTATTTGTTTTCAATAAATGCATCATGAGCCAGCCGGCGGAAGTTTTACGGGGCGGGCCAACGGGCCCACTATGGCGTGACCACGTCTATGACGTCGTACGTGCGTGCATGGGCATGGAAACTACGCCGCCATTACCTCGCCCCACGACCGCCTAACCCCACCGCCTCCACGCACGACCTCACCCAGATCCCACGGTCGCACCGCCGTGGCCGTCCCAACTCCCTTCCCTGCCGCTCTCACGACGGCCATACACTCCAGCATCTACGCGCGCGACTTGGATCTCGGCCCGGCCCGGCCGGGCCATCTCGGCAAAGTCGCCCGCACCCAGAACCCTAGGGCGGGTCGTCGGCCACCGCAGTGATGTGGGTAGAGGGCGTGCGGCTGCCATGACTAACACACACCGGGTGGGGATAGCCAACGGGGCTGCTGATGCACCTCGCGTCGCCGGAAGGTATGGTATTAAACCACATGTAATGTTTTTTAAATCTCGTAACTAATCAAATAACGTTCATCTTATTTAGAATGCAAGAATACAGAGACGTGTACTGCTCGGTTGAGAAGTGGCGCGAATTGGTGGGAAAATTCACACCCAGACAGCGCATGAGGCTACGTGGCACAAATTTGGACAGTATGTTGAGAATTCCTTCGGTGAAAATGAGCAAAAAATTATTGGAATTTATTATTACAACATATGATACTAGTAGAAAGCGATTTATTATTCGGCCAAATACTGACGACATCACTGTGCTTAATGAAGATGTTTATGACATATTCGGGCTATGTAACGAGGGTGGTGATGTGATTAGCATGATAGCAACGGTACAACTAGACGCCAAAAAATTTGTTCCGAATCAGTTTCTAGACAAAAGAACAGGCCTAATCCTGATCGATGACTTGATAAAAAATATTGTTGATAGTCAGTCATATGATGATGATTTTGTGAGAAGGGCCATACTGGTTCTTATGGGTACAGTCTTAGCACCACAATCCACCAAGTTTGTTCCTTATCATTATTACAAAATGGTGGAGGACGTCAACGCTATCAAGTCATACAGTTGGAACGATTTCATGTTGGGGGTGTGCATGGATGCTATTAAACAACGGTCGAAGATCTTGAAAAATTCCATTGGCCTATCGGGAACTTGGCTCTTCTTCAGGTACAAGTCATTTGGTAATAGTTGTATGTACATATATTTTATATGTGATATATGTGTCGGACTAATTGTGTTTATTATCATGCCGTATATATACTGGGAAAAACTCGAGCCAATTGGTGTGGATGCATTTGATCCTTTGTCTCGTGAATACCCACTAATGCTTAACTGGCCAGAAACGGAAGGGAAAAAGCGAGACGACTATGACAACATACACGGGCGGGGTACCGGCAATGTAAGTCAATAAGTATAGTCCTTATTTGTTCCACATAGTAATTAAGTATATTCGTTATTTAATTCATTTTATTGTTTGTTGTACAGATTGAAAACTGCATTAGCGAAGAGTACAGATGTGCTAAGGTTGCACGTGAAGGGACTGTCCTAGAGGAAGAAACGAAGAAAACTAAACGGAAAGGTGGTGGCAGGAGTAGAAAGCCAAGCATGTCGGTGGTTTCATCGAACACGAATTATAGTATGGACCGTGTGATGACATACATAAAGCTGCTTGACAAGGAGGTTCTCAATATTCCCGAAAGATGTGCACAGGTAATTTAGAAGTTGTATTGAATGTGCTTTAATTATTCAACTACTTATCGTGTTTCATTTGTGTTTGTAGATGGTAATGGAAAGGTTGAACACAGAAGGTGTGATGTACAAACCCAATAAGAGGGACAACGTTGACGAATTTGATGATGTAGGTGAAGGAGTTGGGATGCAGAATGGCAAGTACAAGTCAAAATATTGGCTAGATGTTGAATCACCTACCAACGTAATGATAGGAACATCTTTCACGGGTATGAATGATACCTCCGTGCCCGTTGATGACACAGGTGCTCCGGCGACAACACCGGGTAAAGGTGAAGCTACTGATCCTTTCATTATAGATGATAATGGAAACTCTCCATCTTCGGCATCAACTGTACGGACAAAAGATTTTCCGTCTATGTCCCGAACCCCGCAGAATGCTGATATTTCTGGTGAGTCTATGGGTGGTTTGTCACCAACAAAGTCCGAAGAAACGTTTGAGAGTTTCCCGGCAAAGAGCAACGTAGCTAATGGTGATGGCAGTCAGGACAATGAAGGTAAACGCAAACGAAATCCATCGAAATATTGTCAATCCCCCTAGGACCTTCTCATTACCCGCAAGAAACGTGTTAAAAAAAGTAAGTCAAATACTACTTTATTATTCATTCAGACGTTATGTAATTTCTTTTATTACTTAATTGACTGTAACTGCATTGCTTTAGATCTGTTTGCATCGTCATCACATTCAATTCTAGCAAGTTCTCTTAATATGACTCCGGATCACATAGAAGCAGCCAAAGTTTTTGTTGAGACTCTTGCATCGCCAAAGAAGCATGCGCACCGAACCGTGGTTAATGTGCCGCCACCAGATGGGGACATATGCACGCCAGCTATGCTTCATGATGTCCTCACGTTTAAATGGTTGAATGGCGTTGTAAGTATGATTTGTTTTTAATAGAACCCTTATTTGTACTTCAGAAGTTGATAGAAATTTTATACTAGTGTATGCAGATCATCAATGCATATTGTAAGCACCTACAACACCGTGGTTTTGCTGATCGTCACATATCAACAACGTGGTTCCCCAAATTTATGTTGAATAGGGCAAGGGGAAAGACCAAGTCAGTAAATAATATAAACTCAGAGAAGCTTACAAAGAAAACAAAAGTCCTCACGAGAGTAATGGATCCGTATTTCGCACGGGACAAGGTATTGCTTTCATATTTATTAGTTTTTCTTAGTCAATAGTTTTTAATTGCACTAACATCATTTGGTTGTTATGTAGGCGTATTTTTCTATGCACGTTAACGAGAATCATTGGATACCATAGTGATGCACACCGTCAAGGAGGAGTTTCCAGTTCTTGAATCAAATTCTAATGGCGCAATTAGCTAAAGAATTCGCAATATGATTGCCACACTGGTACGCTATAATTTTCGCACTCACATTAAAAAAATATTGGGTCATACATTATTCTGGTTTATATTGCGACATACATTATTCTGGTTTATATTGGAACAAATATATTATGGTTTCATTAATTTGTTTCAGAGAGCTGAAATTTCTAAGGATGTTATGGAGGCCAACTCAACTCTTCAAGGAAAAAAATATCCAGATGTCTCATCGTGGCCAATAAATGAGTACGAAATGCTGAGACAAAAAGATGGGTAAGTTCATACTGCATACAACTAGTACAAGCAAGTGCATGCTACGTCCTAAGCTGATCGCACGTGTTTATTGCAGAGTGTCTTGTGGACTTTTTGTGATGTGGTGCATAAAACACTGGGACGGAGATCGCTGGACATATGAATTTGACCAGAAAGAGATTAATGCGTCAAGGCCACGTATTGTCGCGGAAATTATTTTTTCGGAGGTGAACACATTAGAGAAGGTCAAGATGAAAATTGTTAAAATCATGAAGAAGGAATAGGTATTAGCATCGGTAGGGTTTTACTCCCGTAGAAGGTTTCCCTGCCGTTGTTGGGTACTTATCACTTTGTTCGATTGTAATGCGACATGGCACTTTCAATTTATTTGTTATGCTACTTTGTTAAAGGATATGAGACATGGCACTTTCAGTTTATTCGTTATGCTACTTTGTTAAAGGTTATGAGACATGGCATTTTAATTGTTATGTGTCAAATATGATATATTTGTATGAATGTGTTACTGCTGTCATGACTTTTCTCGACTGTTTAACATATAAAAATTTAATCTATGTGAAAAAAAACATATTTAAAAAAAAGGCCCAGGCCGTGGCCGGGCGCGCACATGGAGACTTTACTAGAACGCCTTCGGGATGGCCTTTCGGACACCGAGCGGCATGGCCACGGCGTACAACATGGCATTCATTGTAGTGGTTTGTAGTGAGCTTGTGAGAACGGCAACGACGCGGGTATATAAACCGGTCGTGGTGTCTCTCGGCGGGCGAGGTGGGACTAAACCTAGTCGCCGCAACGCGCCAGTGTCCCCAACCTCACACGAAGCGACCTTAAAGGGCCGGCCCACGCGCCCGACGCGCGTCGATAATGGGCCGACGATCCGAGGGAAACAGATCGCTAGAAATCCCCCTCGGGATTATTGCACCAGCCCGCGAAAGCCAAGTGGCATCCTCGGCAGGTGCCCGCTCGGTCGGGCGAGACGAGACGTCTGCGACCGGGCCTGCGGCTGTCGCTCGGTCGGCGGCTGGGCCACCAGACACGCGCATGGCGCACGACGAATCGCACCGGACCGCACTAGCTGGACTGCGCGGGCCCGCCACTGCCTCAGCTCTCGGCCACCGCACGGGCTGGGCTGGAATATTCGTGGGATGGCGCGCCAATCATGCTACCAGGCGATCATCATCGGATCCAGCGCCGCTGCTGCCACCAGAATCGTTCTGGGATCATATGCACGTTTTGTCCACATCGCGCCACTGTGCCTTGTTGTCGCCAACTCAGGACGGCGGGGGTATTTTTTATAAAGAAAAAATGACCGCCGCAAATGCAAACAGCAACAGTACGTATAACATCACAGCCGCAAATAACACTAGTTGCCCACACTTATAACATTCTGTCTCACAAAATAGTACCAATGATAGTTGGACACGCATTTAAATGTTTAGTCTCACACGAAAGCGATAATAAAACGTAAAAAAATTGTCTGCAAATATAGTACGTGTAGCAACACAACGACATGATAATTGAACTCTGTCCCAGTGCCTTCCATTGATTATTAATACTTCATCTTTATGCCCGGTTCCTACATAACAAATTGTCAACAACTCATCAGACAATTGTAAAGAGAGAAACAAAAAATAATTAAAAAAATGTAAAACTTACTTTTCATTCTGGGGGCACGTTTGCCGTCTATGGCCCTCTTCGCGACATATGCCACAAAGAGGACCGAGTTTTCTCTCAGAAAATGATTTCGGTCTTCATTTTTTGTAACATTTGGATCTTTCTTTATCCGCCCTGTCTTGCTCTGTTTAGGGGCGCCCTTCGTGGAAACTTTCACGGGATCACCTATGACATCAACATGTTGTTCCGGCTCACGTGGCTCCTCATGCACATTCCTTCTACTACCAACAGCATCATCATCAGGGACCTTTTTCTTAGTTATTATATTCTGCAGACACTGCATCAACTCATCAAAGACGAATGGATCATTTGATGCAACATGGAAAGCTTCTGCTCCTGTTATACTGAGTTGACTATAGCGAGCACGCTGCTCTGCCCCTGTCCAACCCCAGCCAAACATGTCACTCTTCCGCTGTGCAGGCAGCCCACCTCTCGCAACTTTTGACATCCTCTTAAGGATGCAACACTTAGGTATTTCAGATATTTTCAGATGAACCAACAAATACAAAATGTGTTTGCAAGGCAACCCTTTCCGAAGCATTCGTCCACAATTGCAGTCTATAGTATTCTCAGAGTTTTCAGCTCGATAATTCACAATGAACTGAAATTTGCGGTTATTTCTCCATGTCACGATGAAGGTGTGGCAACTCCAACTAGCGTCTCAAAAATCTCAAGCTCTCCCATCTTCTTCAGATCTTGTTGAAGAATATAAAAATTGGCATGAGTGAATACTTTGGCAGCATGCTTCTCAATGTCCTTATATTCTGTGACTGATGGTGGCAATGACTGATTAGAAACACAGTCATCATGCGCCTCGTTCTCACGTAGTCGAACTATGCAATTCTCATAATGCACAACTAGATCAACAATAGTCATACCGCCGTCCAGGTGAAGGTGAAGACAAGAGTTAAGGCTTTCACTCCTCTGATTACTGCGCATACCCAGAAAAAAAACCATCTGACAGATATGATGCTGCCCACAGACTCCTCTTCCTGTACATCCTACGCAGCCACTCTTCTGTTTTATCAGTCTTCCATTTAAGGACAAAAGCGTGCCATCTCGCCTCAAAGTTGGCCGGAGAGGTGGAGTAGTACAAGAGTGCCCTGAACTCATTTAGTGATTTGTAATTAAGATGCTTCTGCATATTTTTTCCCACGTGCCATGAGCAGAGACGGTGCAACACATCAACCAAAACCAACCGAATAGCTCGTATCATTGCAGTGTCAATCTGTGATGGTTGACCTTGGCTTGTTCTGACAATTGGCCTTCAGGAATGTCTGGAGCAGCCACACGTACGTCGCTTCGGTCTCGTCGGACACAATGGCACAACCAAACACTGTGGTGCAACGGTGATTATTTACACCAACAAAGGGGATGAATGGCATACCATATATGTTCATCTTATACATGTTGTCAAACACAGTCACACCTCCATACAACTGATAGTCCCGCCGTGACTGTGCATCGCACCAGAACATGCTCTTTAAACGGCCCTCCTTATCGAGCACGTACTCAAAGAAGAAGTCTGGATCCTTCTCCTTTCTGCTCCTCATAATCCCGATTGTCGTGTTAGCATCACCCTTCGCAATCAACTTCATTTTTTCACGGCAACATAGGTTGTAGACGTCTCGTCTCAGAAACCCACACTTATCGTACGAACCATACCTGCTAATGAAGTTGTCGACGATGATATGCTTTCTGATCCCAGCTCCTTCCATCGCCAAGATCTCAGCTATCTGGTGATCTCCCATCACTCTATGTGACCGCAGAAATACCACCTCATCTGCTCTAGCCAACAAATGGTTGTGATCATCCATAAAAGCTGCCACGAACCAAACTCCACGTCCTTTGTCCAACTTCACAACTAAATGTGCGCCACACTCGCAACGAGTCTCAGGTCTTAGCCTGAGGGTACGGCCCTCCGGGTTTAAAAATGTACTCAGTCGTTTTCCTGCCCTCGAGCAAATGTACCGCCTATACTGAATAGTGGTTGAAAGACCTTTTCCTCGTTTCACCTTATCTTTTCTGATACTGAATCCACGGTCTTTGGCGTAGTTATTGTAGAACGTGTAAGCCTCCCATTGTGATGCAAAGGTTATGCCCATAACCTTCAACTGTGTCTCCAGCGCACGTTGCTGGATTTCAGCCTCCTCAATGTCCATATTAGCTGCATCCTCATGCTCATAGCCATCATCACCACTCCAACCATCGAAGTTAGCCTACAATATTACACATAAGCAAGTGTATGTTGTCATTAACAAGTTTTTATTATTGTATGACATCTAAAAGTTTGGACCGAAGCTGACTTATGTTATCCGCGAAAGATTCAACACCATGACATGTAAGTACCCATATGGTTCTTCGTCCGACGAAATGAATGTACATGTCACTTACGTTTTCACTATACAAGCACCCTCCTCCTTCTTTTGAAAATCCTCCTCAGGTAAATTATCGTACGACGACCAGGATTCATTGTCGCTGCTATCATCATCATTTTTACTTTCATTACAATTCGTACGTTCAACACTATCGCTACCATACCACTCACTCGTCTCCAAGAACGCATCCGTAAATCTAGTTTCTTTATCCATTGAATGACCTCACTACCAACACTGGAACATTTAAAATAAAAATTGATCTATCAATTTAAAATCAAATTAAATGTACTACAGTCATACCGATGAATAGTTCATAACAAACAAGTGATTGCAGATAATTATTTGCAACTACAAAAAAAATTGACAAACTAGACGGCTTAGATGGCAAACCTAGACGCTGGCCTGGCTGCGGATGGCGAGGACGTTCCCGGAGAGGTTGATCACGCCGTTGCGGACGGCGACGGCGTCCGCGTAGGCCACGTCACCGCAACGACCTGCACGGAGGCCAGATCGCGTACGGCGGCGACTCCAACAACGTCCATGGCGGCCAGATCCCGGGTGAAGACAGGGAGAATGGTCGGCGATCGGCGGGGAAAGGCGGCGATCGGCCGGACGGGGAGACGTTGGAATTGGCAGCGTGATCGCGGCTAGATCGGCGGGGAAAGGCGGCGATCGGCGGGGAAGGGCGGTGATCGGCCGGACGTGGCGACATTGGAATGGGCCGCGTGATCAACGCTAGGCCGTGGGTCTTTTTTTCGTGCGACGGGAGGGGGTAGATGCGAGCCGGCCGTATCGGCTCGAGCCGTGCGCTCGGCTCTACCTGTATGGGCACGCCGCATATGGTGCGGGATACGTTAAACACCGTATGCCCAAAATGCCCTTATACGTTAAGCGGGGGGGGGGGGGGGGGTACCGAAGCAAGGCTCTTTTTTTAAAATGCGATTTTTTTCAAACTTGTGAATCTTTTCCTACTTTGCGAACTTTTTTCTTCCAAATTTCATGAAGGTTTTCCAAATCCATAAACTTTCTTTTAGTTCTTCGCTAAGACTCTAGTGAACTTTTACCTTTTATTTGCAACATTTTTCCAAAACACGTATACATTTTTCAAATCCAATTTTTTTCAAATTCATGAATATTTCTTGAGAGTATCAATTTTTTTTACAAAAAACATGCGCCTTTTTCATTTGTCTGTTGTATTTTGTTTATATTTTGTTTTTAAAAAAAATTCCCCAATTTTAAAGTTTTGTTCAAAATTTTAAAAGAAAATTCTCAAAATTTGTTGGAGATCAAATTGATAGTCATTGCTGCCTATCTTTTATAGCTGCCTTTGAGAACACATTTGTCAGATTCTGCATTTCTTTTATAACTGCATTCGGTATTGTGGCATACACCAGCTCTTGACAGAGTTCTTTGACAACATATCTTTAAATAGGAGTACACTTGTGCACAGCTTGACAGAGTAAATTAAACTGAATTACATAGATTGTGCATGAGTAATTTCGGGTGTGTCTAAGTGCATGAGAACATCGATGAATTTAAACTTTCATTATTAATTTTCTCCAGCAGCATGTTCAAAGTTTCATCGAGTACCTAAGCATGCCAGTTTCCTGAAAATGCATGTTCTAGCAGCATGATTCTAGAAGCCCAAACAAACTTATTTTTTTAGAAGCCTAGTAATTAAGACTTGACTAGTAGGCTTCTAAATAAAAAATATCCGTTGGGCTTCTAGGATAAGCTGGGTAGGGGGCAGCTTATTCCGGAAGCCCAAAAAAGCCAACAAAAGAACTGGCCCTAACTGAGTATGCTAGAAATTGACATGCTCAAATTAATCATGAGTTCTAGCGTGCTTAATTTTCATTAAATGCATGTTCTAGCAGCATGATTAATTTGAGCATGTCAATTCCTGAAAATGCATCCTTCCCAAAAACTCCGAGTCACATTTTCATATTCACATAGTTTGAGCATGAAAGTAAACATACTCCAACTCATATTTTCATATTCCAGTCGACGGTCCAAATTGTAAACAGGTTTTATATTTGCGAACATACTGCAAGTCACATTTTTACTCCATGTTGGAAAGGAGCACCTTCTTCTTATTCAGGTTGTGCTCCTTCTTCCTCTTCTTCAGGGCTCAAATTCAAATTCAAGGAAACATGACTGCGGCTAGGTGGTTGGAGCCTGGAGCAAGCTCTTCTTCGTCTTCCGCAGTGAGGTGGTTGGAGCCTAGAGCAACCTCTTCTTCTTCTGCTGCGAGGTGCTGGTGCCTAGGGTGGGGTGCTGGAGGCGCTGGCCGGCGGGTAGCCTGTGTTGAAGTGTATACGTGGATTGTCTAGCTCTTTTCATCAGTTCAGATTTTTAGTTGCGTTGGCTAGTACATGAAGGTTAACATGGTACTAGGGGCTAAGGTCTTAAATTCAAGTCCTGACATTCACAATTTATCTAAAAATTGTTGTTCCCCCCTTTTTGTCCATGCATGGGCCTCTTGAGCCATACGTCTGAGTCTTTCCAGGGGGTTTTGAAGTAAGCTTAACAGCATGGAGCTGGGGATCCAGAGGAGGAGATGATCGCGAGTTGGGACCCTGGAGCTGGAGATTTGAAATGTGGAGACCACAGTCAAAATTTGTCTCCCCGCGTCACTTAATTTTGAACTGAGGGAGTAAATGGCCGTTACATTTGATGTGTGTATATTAAAAGAAAAATATTTTTAAAAATACTATGATATGATAGCGTTTTTCATGACAAGTTTGAGAATATTACTTTCGCCTTACAATGTGAATATCATTTGACTGTTTAAATAATCAAAGCACACAGATTTTGACTACATGCTTTATAGGCCAACTTGTTGTCATTACTGGGCAATGCAGCTTAGTTAATGTGATGTACAGCCTCCTCACTCCGGGAAGGCTTGTCAGCGAGCAGGTCGATCCGGTCGGTGGTCCGGACTCTGGACTGGAGTTATTGCGTCTGAAACCAGTTACTGAACGCTATCATGTCTCTCCGAACACATACAGAGGAATGCAGTGGACTCTTCGGGAGAGATCAATGGCACCAACGGCATGCCGAGGGCGACCATTGACAAGCTTCCCGATCGAGGTCAGGATCACCGGCAACGAGCATAACCGTAACGCCGTCGGTGACCTCTCAATCAGGATGTTGGGTGTGCCTCCAGTCCAGGTCTGAAAATTGATCTTCCAGTTGGCTGCATTCTGTCGTGTAAAAAACATCCAGAATCTTGCTTGTCTGAACCTTTTGTTCACATGAAACATGATTCCTTGTTTCTGAACCTTCTGGTGATGCTGCTCTGTGGTCTGCGAGCTCTGTCTGAAGAAGCATTCTGTCGTTTTCAGGATTGCCGGAACGTGTTCCAGATCAAGCACAGATCGTGCCAATTGGGCAGGAGGAAGCTCAGGTGGAGGGTGAGGATGAGGAAACTTCTCCTTTGCATGCCCGAATCTGTATGCACGCTGTGCCTGTGTTTGCTCCATGGTTGCTGCTGCGTTTTCTAGGAGCCTGACATATCTACAGAACCAACACTAATTTTGTTCTTATTACTTCCTTTTGCATTATTATTTTTGATCTCTGTTCTCCTGGTGGATGTAAAATACAGTACGTGCTACTACTGTACACTGTAATGAACAGGCTTGCACTTTGTTCTCCGGACTGATGAACTCGCCTCATCATGTAATAAACCTCTCTTCTTAATCGAGCTATGGCTAATTGACTCAAAACAAGTTCACAACACCTTGCAGCACTTGCCTGACAGTATCACGCATGTTTCTCTGAGGCCCCTGACCGACGTTTTCGAGATCGAGGGCAGGACATGGGCAAGCTGCCCGATCGAGGCCAGGATCACCGACGAGTAGGACCGAAATACCGTCGGTGACCAGTCCGGATGCTCAGGCCTGAAAACCACACACTATCTCTGAAACCCACTGCGAAAAAACATAAGCACATCTCAGCCCTTCTTGACTCCCATAAACCTCTCTTCTTAATCGAGCTACGGCTAATTGATCGTCGTGTTCATTGCATTCTGTCATGTAATTATTCAGTCCTTTTTGTAGTTTTGTTGTAGCCAGTACCTCATTGGTTGCTTAGAGTGATGCAAATGTTTTTCTGAACTACTTCTTACACGATTCCTTTTTCTGAACTTCCTGATGATGATCAAGCAAAGTTTGTCTACATCTTCCTCCTCGACGACGATGAGCGATGAGGATGACGGACTTCTGTCTGCCGTTAGGAAGGAGGCTCTTATCTACTATAGGAGTACTACTGAAAACTGAAAAAGAAAAAAAAAAGAAGAAAAAGCAGAGCAGTGCTATTGTACATATCTCCCTTGGTTGTTCTCTGGACTGACGAACTCCTCACTCTTCATGATAATATTATACATATCACACTGCTATTGTACAATATGTATCTTGCGTGTGTGGGTTCTGAAATTGTTGATTTGCTCTGACGAGCAGTTACCAGGTCGAAATTGGCGATGGACATCAACAATTCAACATATCTTGAAAATTTGAAGTCCCAGCTCTCTAGTTAGTACTTACAACCTGAAGCGGTTCGCGACGTCGAATTGTGTATACCAAAGTTCCTAACCTCATTTGAGAAGAATATTCCAACAGCTGGTCTTGAGAAACAAACAAAAGCAGAGTATGAGGACTAATCAACAGATTCAAATGCATATAATTGTCAATAAACAAAAGAACAAGTCAGGATGGATTCGGATGAACATCGTATCTTGAGAAACTGAAATCTTATATCTAGCTTAGATTGCGCTGGAAATAAAAATTTAAAAACCCGATCAAAAGGCCCACGCCCTGTCCCAGTTTCATTGAAAATGAAACGCATGGTAACAGGCGTCAAAAGACTCCAGATAGATACATATCGTTGCTAAGGTAGCTGAAGAAACACTGCAAAAAAACATCAGAAACTGAAAAAAAAATTAACAGAGCAGCCTGATTCAGTGAACAGTCTTCAACAGTTGCCTGACCACCACGACAGGGTCTGTGGCCGAACCCCAGCAGCAGGTTAACATTGGTGCTTCCAGATGTGCCAGAGAACCTGTAGACGAGACCACATGCATCGCCCAAAGAAAAATGTCATTCCTCTGTTTCCACATGCATTTTTCCTGTTGAAAGCCGACAGACGACAGGCAAGCTACATCTGGGATAATCCCCTCCATGAAATCTGGTGCATAGTACAAGAGAGAATCAACAGCTTCGTAAATAACATTGCCTATATATATGCGATAAACGGAATACTGACTCTAAATGGCGGTACTCTGTTTATACAGGTTCACAGATAAAACAGGGAAACTGCGACGGAATTTCAACAGAAAACTGACGGTGCCTAGCACAGAAAACTGACAGTGCCTAGGACATGACCGTAGGTAAACAGAGGTGGAAAAATACAAGTAATTATTCCAACAAGATCTTCTGGGAACAGAATGAAATGATTGATAGCCAATAGTATTAGAAGCGCTTCCTGATTACGGATCTCGCAGTTCAGCATGGCAACAACTTGTGGGCCTCTCAGCAAGAGAATAGCTCCACCCCAAGTGATCTCTCTTTCCAGTCCCTGTATGCTGGAAGAATTCTGCAAACAATTCCACCAGCTTAATTCTTTTTGCAAGAAATAAGAAAACCAATCAAAGGTTCCCGCAGTGTAGGCATATTTCTACATCACAAACCTGTGGAAGTATTCTCGTCCCGTGATTCTGTTTATAGCCCTCTAATCTCTACGGATGGCACATTTCCATGTCTTTGGTTTCAGCAGGATAGGGATAGGCCTTGGCTTATCTGCAAACGTTAATAATGCAAAAACTTGCGCTTAGAAGAACATCAATAAATTGAGAAATGACAAATTTAGGTTAAAAGACTATTTAATTTGCTTCATTTTTCTGCCGTCCTACGAGTGATGCTATTATAGTTATCTAAATAGCACAATTAATACTCACTAGTAAGAAGTAATAGAGAAAGTAAGTGTTACATGCTTACTTCCATAATAATGAGCATCTGTGTATTCCTCCTGGATGCTGCCCAGCCTTTGCTGCAGGCTTGTAGGGAACGCCTTTATACCAGGGCAGTTCTTAATGTAAAGACTTTGGAGATAAGAGTATGCTCGTGGCCCATCCAGTAGGGATGACAGTTTATTGCAACTCCAAAGGTAGAGGTACTCCAATGATGGAAGCTCTCCGGAGTGAGATTCCAGAGATGTCAGCCCACTGCAGCTATCAATGTCTAGAACCTTGAGGGACGAAGGGAGACGCAGGACCCCTGTTAAGCTATGACACTCGACTAATTTTAACGTTTCTAAATTCTCCACCCCAACTCCAGATGATGGTGATGATGACACCTCTGCTATACTAGATGGCCCTTGGTGAATCGACGATGCTGACTGTCCCTGCAGCAGCCTCCTGCCAGATATAGACTCAAGCTTCTTGCAATAAAGAATTTCCATTACCCTGAGAGATGCAGGGACATTGAAGACCTCAACCAAACTTTCACATTTCCTTATCACTAGTAACTCTAGACGTGGAAGGAGCTGACTCTTTTCTGACGATGTTGATGGCTCGGTAGAAGCTTGTGCATATCCAGTCAGATTCTCACATTGGTGAATCACAAGCTTCCTCAAGGATACCAATCCTTCAAACTCCTTTTCTGGCCAGTGGAGGAGCGCATGGCACCTCCAAACTGACAAATCTTGCAGGTGTACAAAACATGAACACAGCTCTGTTATACCTGACTTGAAGTTTTGTAGCACCAAAACTGTCAGAGGAAAATCATGATCATTCCATTTTTCCTTGCAATCCAGAACTTCCCTCAAACCATCCTCAGCCACCGCCGAGGTTGTTTCTGTACTGTCCACAAGGCTATGCAGTTCAACATTGGTCAATGAAGTCATATGCCTGGCTACCCACTGAAACAACTGTACATCATGTCCTTCCATCTTTAATACACTGAGCTTTGGTGATTCAACTCTAGTCGTCAACTCTGGACATCTCTCAATACGAGTGATCTGGAGGTTTGGGAAGGTCGGTTGCCCTGGCAATGCTGTCAACTTTTCACACTGACTAATGCGCAACTTCTCAAGCCGAGGAAACATCACCACTTCTCCTTGCGTTACATTATCTATTTCCCACCATCTCTCAAAGCAGACAAGCTCTTGCAACGTAAGCTCCTTCAGATTTGGAAATGCAAAGGATGTGTTAATGTCACCACTAAAGAACCATTGCAGTTTCTTACAATGAGAAATATGGATCACAACAATGTTTTGCAACATAGCTGTCCATGTTGGAAAGGTGGTGCCTCCATAGGTGTGTATCCTTATAGCATGCAGCCCATCATGAGGTTTAAGTTCCTCGAGCACTTTCGCATCATCCCGACTGCTAGGTTCATCAACAACGTTATCCGATCCAACAGTCCATTTTAATGTCAGTTCTGTTACTTCCTTCTTCATCACGAGGTTTGCAGCTTTTGCAGCTTCTTCTGTCACATTCTCTAGATGATGTAACTCTAGTTGACCACCGAGGTTTAAATTCCCGAGCTCTCCAACATTGCTGCAATTAGAGCCACTACCTGCAACAAAACATGTAAGTGTCTGTAGGGATGTGAGTTTTCTTAGGTCTCTAGGCATGCCTTTCAGCTCTGGACAACCATGAGTGTAAAGGTGGCGGAGGGCAGCCATATACTTCATTTGTCTTGGAAGTTCACGAAGAGATACGCAGCCAGAGAGGTTCAACGTTTGCAGGTTGTATAGAATGCTCATATCTTCAGGAAGTGCTTTTATTAAACTTCTTGAGAGATCTAGGTACCTCAGGTGATGCAGATGTTTTGGTTTCAGCGGAAATGATCCCAACAAACGGAGCTGTAATGCTTGCAAGGAGCTGTATTTTGCCAAATGATGCAATGATCTGCTCATAAAGCTATCACACAGAAGTGTTTGGATGGCTGAAGAACTGTTCTTGAGAGAACTATTCAATTTTCTTGCTGGTTCCTTGCATGACAAAAATAAATGCCGAGCCGTGTCTGGAAGCCACTCACTCTGACTTGGTTCCTCAGTTGAGAAAACATATCCAATCTTGCCTGGGTCCTCAGTTGCCAAGGCACATTCATTCTCCATTACAGACAGTGCAACATCATGCATAAGATCATGGATTTTACATGTACTTCTGACATAACACGCCCCGTCCTGTTCAATTTCACCGATTGTGGTCTGGACTTGTTTCACATCCTGAAAGAATGACCTTGAGACTAGTTCATTGAAAATCTGTTTGCCAATGTTTTCAAGACGAACTTGCTTTTCTTGGATAATAAAGCCATGTGCAATCCATAGTTGGATCAGCTTGTCCACATTAATCTCGTAATCTTTGGGAAATATAGCACAAAAAGCAAAGCATTGCTTCATTTGTGGCGGCAAGTCATTGTAACTGAGCTTGAGTATCGGTAAGATTCCAGACTCCACGGTGCAAATGTTGCTTCTGCTTGATACATCTTTCCATTCTTCTTCACTGGTCTTGTTACGCAGTACAGAGCCCAGAGCCATTGCAGCTAAAGGAGAGCCAGAACATCGCTCCACAATCTCATCAACCATATTCATCAACACGGCTGGCCTTTCCTCTCCCTTCTTCAAACAACTGAACGACATTGTCTCGATAATTTCCTTTATGTATTGTCCATCCAAAGCTCCGAGATTATAAGCTTCAACAGTACCCACTATTTCCGCAACTCCTTTATCACGAGTTGTTGTCAAGACCACACTCCCCATGCCACCACGTTCAAGGCAGGCCTTGAGCTGCTCCCATTTATGAACCTCTCGTGTCCAGACATCATCCAATACAAGGAGGTACCTTTGCCCACTCACTACATTCTGAAGGCCATCCAGCGGTGTCTTCGTCCTCATGGAAGTAGCTGCTTCTGCACCATTTTTCTCGAGAGCTGCTTCAACTATACTTTTAGCCAGAGAATCCACATCAAAGTTGTCAGAGACACACACCCATAGCAGCAAATTGAAATGCTTCTGAATTTCAGTGTCATTGTAGACAAGTTGAGCTAACGTGGTCTTTCCCAGACCACCCATTCCAACGATGGGAACAACTGTGAGATCTGCATTGTTAGCTTGACCAACCAGTATATCAACAAGCTTCTTCTTATCTTTGGCTCTCGATCTACTGGTGATTTTCTCCGGATCAAAGATATCATGATCCTTCTGTCGCCACTGGTTGTATGCCCGCAGTGGTTGCTGATGCTTGAAGTCAAAGTCCTTCATTTCAGCCACAAGAACCTCAATGGCTCGCACTATCTTGCGGAGCTTTCTTCCCATCCTGTTACGGAATATGAAGCGGTTGTGGGTGGGAAAGAGCTTTACCACACTGAAGCCAAGCTCCTTGTAGTGCCCCTCCTTCTTGGCCTTGCGACGAAGCGCCTCGTACTTGAACTCGTCGAACACTTCATTCGCCTGGTAGGTCACCTTCTTGATGGCCTGGAGCCAGGCCGCCGCCCCTTCCCTGTGGGCTGCCGCCTGCTCGGCGTCGGCGATGACGTCGAGGATGGCGGGCAGCCTGCGCTTGAGGATCTCATGCTGCTCCTCCATGCCCTTCATCACCTTGTACTTGTCGAGGAGGTAGTTGGACGCCTTCTCCAGCACGATCTTGACCAGCGGCCCGACCACGATGTTGACCACCACCGTCGCCGCCATTGGAGCGCCTCGCAAGGTGGAGAGGACAAATATGGTGTGAACAAAAGTGTGTTTGTTTGCTTGTGAGGAGCATGGAAGGAAACAATGCCTGGTACATGTGGGAGCAAATAAGCAAGCAATTTTTCACTTCACCTGTGGCTTGAGCGCTGTTCATCTTGTGAGCAGAGGTACCAAAGTGCAGAGAGCATGCAGAGGTGGGCACCGGCAATGATGGCCTCAGCTGAGAAAGATGGTGGGGCTTCTTCAATGGCATCTCCGCGAATCCAATGGCCATAGGACGAAGTGTTCTTCCCCAAATATGCATGTTTCTGGCCCCATTATTAGAACTTTGCAGGGGTGGGTGGGGTGGAGAGTAGAGTACGCCCTGCTCTAGGACCAATCTGGCGCATACGACGAATTTAGGAGCTTTGTTTCAAACGCAATAATGGCCTGGGCTGGGCAGGACGTGCTCGTGAGGAAAATAGAAGCAAGAAGACGCTTACTGTTCTTGACTTCCGGGGACACGCACGCACATGTGGATCTGGATGCGCTCTGTCTCGAGGATGCTCGCTCCCTCCCTCTACTCGCCGCGGCCTCCTCCCTTGGCGCTCCGCCGCCGGCCTCGAAAAGTCCCGGCTTGGTCCCTCAATCCTCCGCCCCGACGGCCGCCGGGATCCGGCGCGAGAGCGCTTCAGCGATGTATGGTGCAGGAAGAGGAGGAGGTGGAGGAGGGGCATGGCTTTTTGCGGTGCTCGCTTGAATCAAGAAAACACAGTGAAGGCGGCGGCGGCGGCGGCGGATTCCGGCCGGCGTCCCGTGGGATTGAGGGAATGGGAGATATCTACTCCCTCCGTTACTCCGTTCGAAGATAGGAGCAGATGACTCATTGGGTTATCTATTTTGAAACGAGAGTATACTATTGTGAACCACAAGAATGAAGTGTCATTATTTTTAGTAGAATTATTTTTTTTGTTCTTCTTTTTTCAAGTGAAATAACGTGGACAAAATTGTCCAGGGTCACTAGACCCAGGTCCATCACTATTTTTTTCTAAACGCTAGGTCCACCCTGTCCTTTGTGGTCTCAAAATTAGAAAAAAAAATAAAATATCTTTTATAACAAATTCGGAAAATGTATGCCCTAGATTAAATAAAATTAAACTATGACCCCGTCGGCCCAGCTGAAGCCGAAGAGATACTCTTCGGTCGTACGTAGGCCGAAAACAACACTTTTGTGTATTGTAGACCGAAAAGATGCGGAAACGGCCGAAAGAATTCTTCAGTTTACACCAGGTCGAAGAGTTCGCTGGGGCCCACCTCTTCGCGTGAACTGCATACCGAAGTTGCATGGCACCACTCTTCGGTTTACACTAGGGCGAAGAGTGCTCTTTTACCACTATCGCTCCCGCCAAGCATTTCCCGCCATCGTTCACCTCTTATTTTCCCGCCAACCATTTCCCGCATGCGTGTGCATCGAACCTATAAAACCAGGCATTGAACCTTGCTTCATTCTTCATCGAGCAACCTTTGAAATAGCCATTGTGGTGTGTGTACTCCAATATCTTTAGCCGACATGGTTATACCTTCAACGTGTGGGTCGCCTGCTTCTTGCTCCTCTCTTCAACTCAGCGCCATCGGCTACCTCCCGGGGTTCTTGCACCACCCGACACCACCACCGCCTCCCCCTCGGCTACCGGAGGTTGGACTCCAACTACATCCCAGCAAGGTTCATCACCGCCAGCGCCTCCTCCCCTCTCCCAAGCCGCACCACCTCCTCCCCAGCCGCACCTCCACCCCCACCATGGCTCCTTCTCTCCTATGCTCACTTCATGCCAAAAAATCTACCCCATGGATAGATAGGACCCTAGGCCGTTGGGAAAGGCTATGCTCTACTATTTCTACGGGTTGGATGCGAGATTGGCCGGAAAATAGAGGAGATCGAGCAAATCGCGAGAGAAGGAAGAGAGAGAAGTCAGAGAGGAAACAACTGGCTGGAGGAAGAAGATGCTCGGCTTATCCCGATCTCTTTGGTCACAGCTTGGCCGAAAAGAACTCTTTAGTCACTGGTAGGCCGAAGTCCACCTCTCCGGTCGACGCCAGGCCGAAGTTAATCTCTTCAGTCAAAGGGCCACCGACAGTCACTTTGTGGCCCCTATCCACACCTCTTCTGCCCACAATAGACCGAAGAGCTTGTTTCGGCCTAGGAAAGACCGAAATATCCTAATTTGGATTCAGCCAAGCCGACGGGGTCATAGTTTTGAAATTTTAAATCTAGGGCGTACATTTTCTGAATTTGTTATAAAAAAATAATGTTTTTTTCAAAAATCTCAAAATAAGACCCCTTAAAAACTCTTCAAAATATAAGAGATCCCTTATGAAATACTATGATACTACTAAACAAAAACAAAGCGTATAACAACTAATCATTAAGAGTTTATCAATATTTGCGCCAGTGTAGATATTATCCATGGATACGTGTATCTATTGATATCATGTTCGGTGGGCAAGAGTTTGGTGACATTTTATACCAGTGAATTTTCGCTGCTGGATACCACATGGATTTAGAACTTTCTCTATTGATACCCACCAGATACCAAACAAGAATTCCCTAAAAAATATATACCAAACAAGAATCTAATACAATACTATATTTTTAGACATCTTAGAAGACATATTTGTCAATTGTTCAATTTATACTCTAGAATTTCTACAAATATGCTTACTAGACATCTTAGAGATCTTTAGCATAATATTTAAAAATATTAAAATATATACGAGCACATTTATAAACACACAAATAAATAAGTATAAGATATATATTTGTCACGGATCTTAGAGATTTCTACCATGATATATATATATATATATATATATATATATATATATATATATATATATATATATATATATGAGCACAGTATACACACACAAACATATGAGTGTAGATTATATAATTTATCATAAATAATCAACTCAAAAGAGAAATTTTATTACAACATAGAACATACAATTGAAATTTAGTAGATCCAGCTTTTTTAGTACACAAGAGTTGTATGACATAGAATTTTATAGTTAATATTTAAGATTATTTTTATGTGGTTAACCTTGTCAACTAAACAATAGATAATTATATCTGTTAAGGTTATAATATGGTACAGATAAGTTTAAAAAGTATAAAATTTTAATATAAAAATTATTTATACTAATTTATTCTGGACCATAAATCTATTTGGGGTGCCTTTGAGAGGATAAGAGAATAACTAACCAACCCGAAGTGACACGACAAGTGGGGAGCTCCTATAGGGCGCTCACAAAATTTCATTAAAAAAATAAAAAAAATCAAAACAAAAAAGGTTCATCTAATTTGAGAAAATTTCATCAAAATTTAAAACTTCCATGAAATTTTAAAATTTTCATAAAAATGTTAATTGAATTTAGAAAAAATATTCAATCTGAAAAAAGTTCCTTAAATTTTAAAAAAAGTTCATCGAATTTGATAGAAGTTCATCAGATTTGAAAAAAGTTAATCAAATTTAAAATAAGTTCATCAGATTTGAAAAAAGTTAATCGAATTTGAAATAAGTTCATCAAATTTGAAAAAATCAGCTAATTTGATGAAAAAAGTTCAGGACTTCCAAAAAGCAAAAATTAAAAATTAAAAAAATTTAAATGAAAAGAAAAGAGAACAAAAGAACAAATAGGAGAAACGCTGCTTTTTATAGCGTTATATTTAAAAAAGAAAAAAAGAAGTAAGCTAATCGCAACATGTATGGTGGCTAGTTGGTTAACTCAACTTGTAATACATGAAGAGGTCGGGAGTTTGAAACTCATGGTTTGGGATTTGCCCCCAAAAGTTTGAATTGCACTCATGATTTTCCAGAATAGTGAGCCCTTTGAGTTTTTTGTTGTCTTGGTGGATTGTTTATCAGCTGGCGAAAAACATATTTTTATTTTATTTTTTAGTTCATCTGATAAGATCCTAAGGAATGGAGAGATAAGAGAGTTTTGAGCTTTTTTCCCTAGTGGACCCTGTTTGTAAGCTAGTGAATTTTTTTTATTTTTCTTTCTAGTTCAGTTGTGTTGCTTTGGGTTCCGCTGGCGTTGTACTGTGTACTTGCTTTCTCGTTGTTGTGCTAACAAGGAATCGAAGACAATTCCATCATGTTGGCAAAGGTCCAACTCCATCGGGATGCTCGCTTCCGGCCACCATGCTTCGGTTCTCTGCGCCACCGCCCACCATGACTACGTACCTTCTCGAGCGGGAACCAATGCTTTTCCCTTCAACGGACATGATGTCAAGTCTCGTGCCTGGCCTCCTTCCGATCCACTGCCTTCATCCGAGGGGAGCAGCACATGTTGACATGGAAGCGAAGACATAGTGGCGAAACCATAATCTCTACCTTATTATCTCTACCTAATAATAAAGAGAATTGAGTTTCTGTCGTTCGTCAAAAAAAATAACCCCAAAGTTGCTATAAATTACCCACTATGCCACCCATAAGTAAAGAAAACGATTTGATTTTTTTTTCAAAAGTCACCTCCGTCCTGAATTCTTTAAAGGTATGACTCCCTTATTAAACATAGATGCATGAGTGCTCCAGTGTCTAACTCATTGCTTTTCTTCCCTGGAGACCAGGGTTCGAGTCCCACCTTTTGCTCTATTTCCCTTCCTTTTCTCACAAACGTTCACTGTATTAATGGGCCGGCCCATGTGCGTGGCTTCGCATATCTTTTTTTTAATTTCATTTTTCTCTTTTTTCTTTTCTCATTTTATTTCCGTTTCAGAAAATAAAATGTTTGTGAATTCAAAAATGGAAAATTCGGGATATTCCATATGTTTCTCATTCGGGATATTCCAAATTTAAAAGATACGAGTTTCAAAAAATTGTTAAAGAAATCATAAAACGTTTGTGCATTCAAAAATGGAAAATCATCAAATTTTCTCAGATTCAAAAAGTGTCGGTGATTTTACATACTGTTCACAAATTATAAAAATAATGATTTTAAAAAGTGGTCAGGAAATAGTATCATGTTCATGATTTTTAAAAAATAACCATGTATTCGAAACACATTCGTGTATCTGAAAAAAATCCATGAAATTTTAGAGTTTGTTAACAAAAGTTCAAAAAAATTACAAATTCACAAAATTTCAAAAAAATTCACAAAATTTAAAATTAGTTCTCCAATATTTTTAAAAATCATAGATTAAAAAAATGTCGAGTCAAAAAATGTTGAAGTATTCGAAAACTATTCATGCATTTCAAAAAATTCTCATAAACAAAACGAACGTTTATGATTTAAAAAATCCAAAATTTCAAAAAAGAACTTTTTCGATTCGCTAAACTGTTCGCCGATTCAAAAGTCTTTTATGTATAGGATTTGATTAGTTTTTGAAAACTCTTTATATGTCTAAGCAGTGTTAGTAGTTTGTGGTTGATGAGATAGAAAAATTTAAGTTTTAAACATTCCCTTGCGCAACATAATGACAAGTGTGGCGTGAAGTGGCAAGCTCATAGCCTTGGAATTTACTACGTCAAATGCATTGTGATCACTGGACATCGCGACCATCATTAGCGAGGGTGAGAGAAAAGATAAGTGGCAACATGGTGAGCCTCCGTGTTAAAATAGAGGAACCTCATATGTCGTGGTATTAAGTCCAACTTATTAGACTAACGCATAAATTTTTTTCTAAATTTTTTATCTTCCGTTGCAACGCACGGGCGTGTTTGCTAGTAGTAATAAACCACGCATTGCTTCTGGTCGTACGTCACTGGTGGTTTTGCTAAAAAAAACTCTGTTTCTTTGAAATCAACCCGCAGTCCCTTTAAGTGGCACTCTGGAAAAACGATTCATTTTTGCGTAAAACCCCCTGTCGTTTGGACTATTCAACGCGCAGTCCAAGCAGATTTGTAAAGAAAAAAAGAAAACACAACCACACACGCAGCGCACACGGGCTCGCCTCCTCTCCCTCGCCCATGAAGTCATCGCCGCGGCCGCCGCCCATGCCGGCTGCTTCCGGCGACCTCCGGCGCAGAGCGGCACGCTCCAAGCTGCCCACGGTCCGCGCCTCCCTCCCCTCCATCTAGACTCTCTGCTCCCGGACTCTACAGCCCGCTCGCAACCACACACCCATGGCTAGGGTTTCGGGCATGGCTTCGCCGGCGCGTCTCCGGTGGTCCAAAGTTCTTCTTTCCTTCCTTCTTGGCCGAGATCCGCTGCCCCTACATCTCACCTTCTCTTCATATCCTCTGCTGGAGATGCAGTTGGGGCACGCCATGGGAGTTCCCCATCCACCACGGTCGTCGCCGTCAAGGGATTCTTCAAGGAGATGTCAAGGACGCCATGGACATGCAGCTCCTCAAGGTTTTATCCCTCCTTTCCTCTGATATATATCAAGTTCTAACAGTACATTAATCCAAGCAATAGTTTTCAGATCAATTAAGGAATCAATCTCATGATGGTTGATGCTTGATGCAGCGGGGGATCACAGATTCACAGATGTAAGGATCGGGAGAATTGGGCCTCACATTATTTTTTCCAGAATTGGGTGTTGGTGCTCTCTAAACTGAATTGAGTGAGCTAAATCTGTGCATCAAAATTGTAGTCTGTAGCTTTATGTGTTACGTCTTAAGATTGAACTTGAAGATTGCCTTTGGGAGTAGTTTTAGTTGGTAGATGTTTCAGGCTCCAAATACGCACACATTATGTGCTTAATGTGTGGCATAAACATGATCAGTTTTATGCTTAGAAACCAAATCACTGTCCACCCATTTTATTTCTTCATGAGTATTTTGTGTTGAAATCAGATCACCGTTCACCTGTTCTCGTACTATTGTCTTTAACTTATTTTGCTGATTCTTAATAAAATGCTCAGTTCAGGATGTGATTTTCAGTTTTAGGCATTTGATACTTTTGGCACTGAGCAATTTTTTTCCTTTGAGCGTGTACCTTCAAATGCAAAGTTCTGACTATGATTTCGCATGCGACCACACCGTCATCGGTCGCTCTGCCTACCGAGTGCCACCCCGCCGCCTCCCCCCCCCCCCCCTCCCCCCAGCTGGGACCTCACCGCCCGCTCTATGTAATATTTTTTTTCAGTTTTCTTATAGTCGCCAATACAAATGTCCGCTTGAGTGTCTAAAAGCAGCAGTGATAATGAAAAAAGAGTATGGGTTCGTTGCTACATTATAGTAGTTATGTACATCTCAAAGTTTCAGCCCAGGATTTTTATTTTGACTGATGTGAGTATTTCTTAGTCAGTCTTCATATTCCAGCTTTGACTGAAAATAACTCTCCTGAAAACTATTGGCAATACTCACAATGTGGTCTACAAAGAAACATTTGATGATCTTGCTTGATAACTTACCGGCGGGCAGAAAATATATCATGTTAGTACCATTCGTAAGCAAACATGTACCTTATTTCTGCTTAGATGTTCTCTGTTTCTTATTTCATAAGTGTTTTGCATTCCCTATAGAAGCTGACCGGCCAAATTTATGTTTACTACACTAGCATAGTCTCTCAAGTACTGCACTCCTGCAGGCCACCCAACCCATATTTAAAATCGGGCACTTTTAGTTCTGACTGCAGTCTTATAGATATTCATGTATAAAATGGTTTGGTTTTTGTTCTGGTTAAATCCAGTGATGGTGATCTAGCTGATCATGCTTCTTAGCCGCTATTAGCGGGCGAAGGCGAAGCGTGTACAAGTATATACATAGAAAATAATTCATCTACACAAGCCTTCAGAACAGGGTAGATTTCCTAGAAGGCGACACCCAATAGGTCATTTCTGTACCCAGGTTTCCTTGCAAGCTTATAATTATCAAATTCTACTACAGTTTATATTTGATGCATGAAATTGACCTCTTAGCAATCACCGGTTCAACAATCTTTGTATTATATGCAACCATCAGGCTTATGCATATAATCGTTCAGGTCCTGATTTTTTAAATTAAATATTCTTAATGTTGAGCATTTTTTGTCACGGATTTTTTAAATTAAATATTCAGGATCACAAGAGTCCAATTCTTATGTGGTTCAGTAAGCACCAATGATAATACGAGTTAGACGGCTATACAACTCGACTTATCTACTGAAACAAGATGTTTAGCGGATCAACAAAATGCTTACAGATATAGAACAGCAGGAGGGTGAGGTGTGGGTATAACGTGGCAAATGATAGACCCGGTGAACAAGGAATGACAGTTGTGCAGAGGGTTAAGGGGTGTGGTTACAACGTGACAATAAGAGAAAGACCCGGTAAAGAAGGATTGAACGTTGCGTGGGCTTTCCATGTATGAATACTACTGGCAGTGTTATAGTGTGCTGATATGTGCTTTGTAAACAGCATGCCAAGTGGTCCATTAGAAAAGGGCTAGATAGATTATCAAACAACAAGGGAAGCGCGGAAGAGCTTGGGACGACGGCGTAATGATTAGCCGTCTTCAAGTAGAAGATCCGGACAACCATAAGGGCGTGCGATTTTTTTCCGATGCAATGCATGGGCGCCACAACCGACCTCAACCTTCGGATTTTACAGTACTGTAGTATTCATAGAAGTCTACTTTTTGTTTGTATTCGTAGTAAATTATAGTTAATTGATGACTAACCTGATGATGGATTTACTGTCCTATAGCTTCTATAATTTACCGCACTATAATTTTTTTGATTGTTTGAATTTACAGTGACCTTATGTTTGAATTTACACTACCCTGTTTGAAGTTCTACAATCCTATAACTTCTGTAATTTATAGTAGTAGCCTAAAGGTTGTGATTTTTGTATTTTACAGTGATAGATTTTACACTATACAGTTACCTGAATTTACAGTGCTACATTTTTTACTGGAAGAACTATTTGAAGGAGATTGTGAGAGTACTGACCTACAGTTTATCTTCTTGGTGTGACTGTAGTTTCCTGATTGTGTAGCTATTCTGTCCCCTTCTTCCTCCATCCTCTTTCTCATTCTTATCTGATCATAAAGCACACATTGTTACTGGTTGTTTCTCCTTATTTTTACTGAAGTTCCAGTATCTTTGTTGTGATCTGGTTGTTACTGACTGGAATTTTAGTAAAATGAACACTGTAAAATTCATCAAAGCTGAATATGTGATACACTTTAAAAGTTACTGTTTATTCATAGTGAGATGACTGTAAATTTCAACTGAAGCCACTGTATTTAAAGCTTCATGACGATGAAACGTTTAGTATGTGATTAGTTCATCTTGTGTTTATCAGTGTACAGCAGGTTGATGATGATTTTACAGCAGCTAATTATGAATTTATAGTATGTTTGTGTTCAGGAGTTTCTTCCACAAGTATCAACTTCATATCCTTGAGAATGCCATGACAATTTCAGGTTTTCTTCCAATAGTATTGTGAAGAAAACAAAACTGTCAATAACATGGAGAATGTCGTGAGAGTACTGACCTGGCAGTGTTGCTTTTTGGGCCCTTTCATTGCTTGCTCATGGATCATAGAGCGCATAGGTCATACATACACGTGCCATGTTTGTTGTGCCTGAAAAAATTGGTTGAATGCCCCTTTATTTTCAGTCAAGTTTTTTTTTTCAGTTGGTCTCAGATTTTTACTGGTTGGTATATTTGATTGAAGGCCAATTCAATTTCAGTCGTTTGTAATATAGACACTCCCTTTTTTTTAATACCAAGTGTTCTCTATGGGGGAAGCCTATACGGCGCTACCGCGCACCCCACCCCTCCCGTGCTGGGAGTTCTCATGGGCAAGCCCATTTTTTGCTTTTTTATTCGTATTTTCTTTTTCTTTCTTTTTTCCTTTCATTTTCCTTTCCTTTTTCCTTTTTCTTTCTACTTTTCTCATCTTTACTTTTTCACTTTTTTTGTGAAATTTCTTTTTCAAATTCACGAAGATTTTTTTGTTCATCGAATTAAAAAAAATGTTCATCTATGTAAAAAAAAGGGTTCATTGAATTCAATATTTTCATCGGATTTAAAAATGGTCATCAAAATTTGTTCACCGACCTAAAAAATGTTCATTAAATTAAAATTGTGTTCATCATTTTCAAAAAAAGTTCAACAAATTCATTTTTTACCGAATTTAAAAGTTGTTATTCAAGTTTAAAAATTGTTCATCATTATAAAATAATGCTTATAATTTTTCCATAAAAATAAAAAATTGTTCATGAAAATATATTTTTAATTTTTTTGAAATCATGGACCTTTTTTGAATTCCAGAACTGTTTTTGAGAAGTCAAAACTAACAATGTTTTTTGCAATTTTAGATCCTTTTTGTAATCGCAAATTATTATAACATAAAATAAAACAGGAACAGAAAACAAAAATGAAAAGTACAACAAACTTATATATCTACAGATACCCAACATAGTAAAAATCGTTCTATAGTAAGCACACAGTTATATATATTCAGACTTTTTAAAAACTGGTCAAAATTCCCAAAAGTTGTTACATTTGAAAAATGCATTTAGAAATGTTCAGAAAAATGCTATTATTTTTTATTTTTAATAAATCATTTCGTTTTATTAAAAAATCATGTTTTCCGAAAAGAAAAGAAAAAAAAATAGAGACTATTCCATGAATTATTCTTCAGCCAGGCGAAGAATGTCGAGGTGGCTTCTTAACGACCAATATTCAGCCGAGAAACAATAATCACGTTTATTAGAACTGAATATAAGAAATGGTGCGTAATGATAACGAACTTCTTCAAGACTTCATGGAGTCCAAGGTTTGCTGGATGCGATGTTCGGCGAACAAAGTTGCCCATGTTTTATTTCGAGCCTACCGGCGTGGTAACTTCAATAAGTCACAGTGATTCCAACTCAAATAAAAATTGTACCTAATGACACATCGAGTAGATTTTGCAAGATTCCATGCACGGGGATTTGTTGTAGACTATTGTTGGTCAGTAAGAAAGAGCACACGACAGTGGTGGCTCAGTCTGAAGCAATTCAATGTTAGGAAGGGTTCCACAAGGCGCAAGAGTCAGGCAATTGCACCTCACTCCCCTGGATACAACACCCCATGATCAGAAACAACACCGTCGTCTTCAGAACTGCATATATCATCTCCACTCGCAACATCATAGACAACCCTACCTTTGCCTTTATGCTCAGCGCATCCAGTTCGGGCCGGTGACCTTGGGGTTGGGCCGAACCACGCGGGTGGTGCGTCAGGGCAGGGCTTGACAGTTTCCTTCTCTGAACCTTCTTCAGTTAACTGAACCCCGTCTCCAGGAACCGACACCTCCTCGTCAGACTCTTGTTCAGTGGACGCTGTCGTTGATGCATCAGGGGCCGTAACAGGCCAGATGCGGTCCTTGGTCCTTTCCATGATCCAATTCCTCTATTCCTAGTGAAGAAGCTTCCTTGCTACCACCATGAACCAGATCACCATTCTGGGATTGTCTTTTTCCACAGAGTGCAACATGCAGATAGTATAGTCTGAGCTCCTTCTCAACGAAACGACGAACTGTCACCAGCTATTGTTCATATTTTGATTTTTCAACTGCCTGGGGGTAAAAAGAAGACATGTATCAGTGGGCACTTGAAAAGATGTGCACATATATAGTCAGCCTGATGGCTAATGATCATATCCAAGTGCTGCCACCAGCTGTGTTTTATGGACATATGAACAGGAAACAGGCTGCTGAATAAACGTAGATATGAATGTTAACTGTCAAACCATGTTCAGGTTTATTAATGTTAAGCATCTTCCAATTTACGATCTAAACACATAAAGTAGCAATTAGCAAGTCCTATGCCAAATATAGAAAAGGCAAGCAAACAACTTCCTTGCGAAGGAAACCACACATTGTTAAAATGTTCCAGTGAGGCAGTAACCAATCAAACCAAATAGCAAAAGAGAAAACAAGGCTAACTTTTGTTGATACCTTCTTGATCTTATATTTGAGTCAGGCTTCAGCTGTAGGGAATTTCTGTTTTGTTTTTCCCTCTTGGGCTGATATTGCCGTAGATCATTTTTATTGGCCTCCTTCCTCTTCCTCTTTTCCCACTTCCTCTGAAGCTTCAAATGCCTCTTTGTCAAATATCTCCCCTTCCTGGTGGGCTCCACCTCAAACTCAAACTTGGGTTTCCCATCTGTAGACAAAACAAGATTCAGGGAATCATAGGTAGCCCATCTAACATCCCAAGAATTCACAAATGGGTAAAGGGGGTTTAAGCATTCACTAGGGGAAACAGCATCAGATCTGCAATAAGTACTCCCTCCGTCCCAAATTCTTGTCTTAGATTTCTCTAGATACGGATGTATCTAATACTAAAACGTGACTTGATACATTTGTATTTAGACAAATCTAAGACAAGAATTTTGGGACGGAGGGAGTAGAAGGGAAAATATGATGAAACTAAATTTGATCATATATCATCCACAACAAATGAACTATATTGAGACAAATTTGTCCAGGTACTTGGTAGACACTTCAGAGTTCAGACAATAAGTTGAGTAACCAAATAGGCAACACTTGACAAAATCAAGTCCAGTGATAAATCATAGGAAAAATGCAACCATATAATTAAGCCAAGAAGCTGGAACTGGTAAATTATGCCACTTCATGAACAAGCAGATAAACTACAAATTCTGTTGAGCAACAAGCATTGAATTGAGGATCGAAAGAGATAAGAATCAATAAAACGGTTTCACTCCGAGGGACGGATGGAAAGGTGGAAGTAGTACGTTTTTGGATGGATTAAGTAATAAGTAGTATGAAAGAAGCAGCCAACTTTCTCAAATTTTGCTGTGACAGGAGACGGATTGCCATTATCAAATACTCTTTTGACGATGCATTACAAAAATTTCTAAAATATCAAGACAGGCTTGCAAGAAGAATGAAAAAGAAAAAACAATCTCTTACTATCTTGGATAACACACAAATAGTTCAAGTCTCAAAGTGCAATGAACAAATGTCTAGCTACTTCTAGTTGTAAATAAATGCACTCTATGCAGAGGCACGATTTGAGAGACCCGCAACTAACCTGTAACTTAAACAATACAGATGCATGTAACTCAACATTCAGCACAACACATAGATTAAAATAGAGTGGTTTTCATCACAAGCTGTATTCATCAGCTAGCTACTAATGCATGATTTACAGTATAATATGGAAACTTCGGTGTTACATGTCATTCCTCTTAGCACAAGGGGCTGTTACAAATCTGAAATCACTACAGCTATACACTACACATGAGTACATATATGAAAGATACCTCTCTCTTCAGTGTTTCCATAGACATGCACAAGAGTCAGTGCATGTATGCTGGCGTACTCAACTTCTGCCATGTACCGCCGAGTGCCTCTCAGAACATCAATGAAATCACTGAATAAAACAGCAATAGCTGTCTCCAGTACATTTTCAACTAGTAGGGTAAGCAGCAGCATTTTTTGCAAGTGTTATATAATCTGGTAGGCTCCACCAGAGAATTATGCAGAGAGCAAGCAAGACCTAATAGCCACTGAATGTATTATGTTCCATACCAAGTGCCTGACAACACACCAAGGTTCTTTTGAGTATTCTCTACCTGTTTTGTCGATAAAACCAGCAGTTCTCATGTACAACCCAGTGTATCATGCGGATGAGCTTCAGGTCACTCCCAGTACATGATTCAACAAGCTATAAGAAAAACTAATGGTCGCTATACAGCTACCGTCTACTCTAGTTTCATGCATTTCAGAAACTCCTTAAACCACAAAATTTTGATAAGTTACAGCTTTTTGAGGAAAGGGCAAGAGATGCTCTCTGGAACAGCAAAACCATCAATTTCTTGCATTTTAGCTCTGGCACGATGATCAGCACAGGCCACAGGGTCTCAAAACTTAGAAACTGAATGATTGATTATATATGTCTGGAAGAGAAGCGCAAGGAATAAGCGACCACATCACTTGAACTGAATATCATCAAAATAAACATACTAGAGAAATAATCTGATCACAAGTCAGGATTATGGCCATGTGGTAATCACAGAGCATTGAATTGAGAACTGAAATAGGTAAGATTCAAAATACCTGAGAATCAGATGCAAGGTGAAAGTAGCATGTTTTGGGATGGATTAAGGAGTGCAAAAGCAGCAGCCAACTTCCACAAATTTTGTCGTGACAGGAGACGGATTGCCATAGTCCAGAAGTCATTTGACGATGCATTACAAAGTTTACAAAAATATCAAGACCGGCCTGCAAGAAAAAAGACACAGAAAAGCTCCAGTCTCTGGAACAGCAAAACTATCAATTTGTTACAGACAAATGTAACCATTCTAGCTCTGGCACGATGATCAGCACAGGATACATGGTCTCACCTTGGAAACTGAATGATTGATAATATTTTTGTGGAAGAGAAGCACAAGGAATAAGCGACCACATCACTTGAATCGATACTGAACATCATCAAAATAAGGGGACATACTAGAAGAACAATCTGATCAAAAGTCTCTAGGCACTAGGATCTCACTCAGTAGAAACAAGCCAAAATTTCACCAACAAGCAAGCGTTGTCTATGAAGCGTAAATGAACATACACGAGCACTTATGGCAGCCCAACCAGGTAGCAAAAATTCACTCTAATCTATTCGCAGAAAGCGCGAGCATGGGAGATATCATCCCCTGGATCTCCTGCAGCGTGTGCTGTATCTTAATCTCCTCCACGACCATCCGCTTAAGGTTCCTGATGCACCCCCTCAGCTTCCCCCCATCCTCGCTTATGATATCCTCCGCGCGCATCTCCAGCACCTTGTTCGCCACCCCAAGCAACAGCCTTGCGTACCTCGGCAGGGTCGCGTTGCGATGCAGGAAGTCGAGGAGAAGCCCGAGCTCGGCCACGTCCAGATTCCCGATGCATCTCACCAGCTTCCTCCTCGCGACCAGCTCCTCCATCACCGCCACGACGCTCCTCGGATTGTTCTTGGCTAATGCTGAAACCAGAGCGTCCTTGTGCCTGAACTTCCTCAGCAGCTTGTCGTGCTCTGCGAACTTCGCCTTCTTGGGCCTTGAAATCACGAAGTCGCCCTCCTTGGCCTTTTCATTCTGGCCGCGGAGGAAGTATCTGTAGTAGCTCGGTTTGAGCGCCTGCTTCTCTGGCTTGGGCATTGTCCAAGCGAACTCGCTGCCTACAACCTCCTCTTCCTCCTCCTCTGTTGCATTCTTCTTCCTTCTGCGCACAAAGATGTCTCCCTTTGAAGACCCGGCAACAAGCACCGTCCCACACGGTGAGCAAGCCACGGACAGCAGTTCCTTGGGATACCGCATCGAGTGTGTCATCTTGAGCTCCCCATAATCAAAGCACTTGACATAACCATCACTCCCTGCGCTAAGCAGCCGGGTTTCCCCGGTGGCGCCCATCTTCCCGAGCGCGAGCGCAAAAATCGTCTTGACATGGCTCTCCACCGAGTGCACGAGCCGACCACCACCAATCACATCCCAAATCTTCACCGTGGTACCTCCGGCCGTGGCAAGCAGCCCGCCGGACGGCAGGAAGAGCACGCTCTCCACCGAGGCGCCGTGGGAGAAGGTCAAAGCAGGGGCCTTCCCGGTGCGGGCGTCCCACAGCTTGACGCTCTGGTCGTAGGAGCCTGTGGCGAAGAGGTTGTGGTCGACGGGGGAGGGCGCGCCGGCGCGGATGTAGTCGCGGTGCGCGGCGGGGACGGTGAAGACGGGCGTCTCGGAGGGGACGTCCCAGTAGGCGAGCAGCGCGTCGTCCCCGGCGGTGAGGAGGTGGACCTTGTCGCCGCCGGCCTCGGGGTAGCGGACGACGCGGGTCTGGGCGGCGTGGGCGGAGAGGGTCCGGAGGGGCCCCGCGGTGGGCTTGTCGACGCGGAAGACGCGCACGACGCCCCGCCCGTCGCCGGCGGCGAGCAGCGCGCCGTCGCAGCGGAAGGAGGGCGAGTAGGCGGCGGCGTCCTTGCAGACGGTCACCTTGGGCCGCGGCGCGAGCGGGTCCCCGGCGAAGAGGTGCACGGCGGAGGACCAGGCGGCGGCGAGCGTGGGCCGGGCGCGCGCCGGGGAGAAGGCGAGGTGGGTGACGGAGAAGGCGGTGGAGCCCGTGTCGAGCGTGGAGGAGCGGAAGTTGCGCCAGTAGGCGGCCTCCGGCGAGAGGCGGTTGGCGTTGCCGTGGGACGGGAGGAGGGAGGCGTGCGGCGCCGCCGGGAAGAGCGGCTTCGACGTGTCGGCGGCCATTGCGGCGGCGGGTGGACGGGCGGCGGCGGGGCGGGCGAGAGGAACCCTAGCAGCTGCTGCAGGCGGACGGGGAGATGGAGAGGAGAGTTTATGGGTTTAAGTGATGGGCCGCGTCGGGAAAAGGCTTTGCTGCGCGTCTTCAAGAATTTCGGCCCAATAGAAGACTTAACGTTGTTTCTACCGAAGTGAGCCCAGGTTTCCTCTAAACAAAATGAGCCAGCTTCTAAAGGAACAACGAAAATGCTTCATAGCAGATTTTCTTTAAAAAAGACTTAACAAAGTACAAAATAGTTTTTTGAAATACGAATTTTCGTATTATTTGAAAATATGTTTGGCAAAAAACTATTTGTGAAATTGTGCGTGGAATACTTTTTAAAATTTGTTGGTGTATGTTTAAAAGGTTGAGATCGAATGAAATATGTCTGAAATAATTGAAACATGTGTGAGAAAACTATGGATCAAAAGTGAGGTTGTTTTTTAAATAATTGAAGCTTGTGATAAATGTTTTTTCAAACTGATTTTTGTGTGCGGAATGTTTCTTAAAATGATTTAAATATGACAAAAATATTTGAAATTAGCATGACTATTTATGATTTATATTTGTAATGTTTTGAAATATGTATGAAATAGTTGAATTTGTGCTTCTGAAATTTTGGTAAAATTATTTCAAAAGTTTTGTATATCAGTGAAATATTTGAAAAAAAATCGAACCCAAAAAAAGATATTATATCAAAGTCGTTTTGAGATGATTATTTTGAATTTGTAAAATCTTTTAGCATTACTTTGGGTTTCATCAAACAATATTTTAAATGTTATTAGTTATTGTTTCTAGTATATGAATAGTGAAAAGCAAATTCATATACTGAATATGTACTATTCAGAATACCAAGTAGACTATACATGTGGCGGCTACATATTATTGAGGGAACCTATAGAAAATGACTTCAGCCGAGCTAGACTATTTTGCTTCTTGTCTGTTTCCAAGTACTCGTCAGTATAGAGGAAGCGCGAATATATACAATAGTGACGCTCACAGCAAGTGGCGGAGGGCAATCTTTGGCTGGTCGGTTGATTATCCATGAGCGAATTCGATAGCGATGGAAATCAATCTGACGAGTCAGGCTTTGCTGTGGGGCTCCCAACAAGAATTATTGTAGAGGGCCAATAAGTGGGTGCCACATGTGCGTGTGGGGCAACAACTCAAGTTAAGATAGATTTATTTATAGACTAAAACATATTCTGTGGGAAGAATTATGTGACTGGCTGCTAGCACGGAGTCGTGAATGGATTCTTCTCACCCGCCGGCGATCTATGGACATGCACCTCCCAACTCTAGTCTCTAGATCAAGACTGCTACTAGGCGCTACTACTTGGATGCCAAGGAACAGAAGGACTGCAACAACGTGCTCCTCGGTAACATCGTGAGTGCTCTCCTTCTCGGTACTCGCTGGAATCCACACCGTTATCGACTAGTGGTAGACGAGCCAATGGCATCGCCGAACAGCGAGCAAGAACCCATCAACGCTAGTAACCATTTGCGTCACTGCCTCAAGTCCAGCGTCACCATCTCGAGGACCAATTTGTTTGCCAAGTAGTGGCTTCAGGTTGGAGTGATGCCCGAGGCAAACAATGTATGTATAATGACAAACAATGCCATGTACTGTAGCTGTACCTATACATGGCAAAGGGTCAGCCAGCCACGCCCCTAGGTCGAGGCCCTGTCTACCTGGTCCCTGACTCTGCCCCTACGTCTGTCATCTTTCCAAGTTAAACGACGAGCATAGAAGAACAACATTGATCCTGCGAAAAGCTCAGCTGCACGCGCAAGAACGCTAACATCACCGACTGTGGAGTTCCTAAAGTACTCATCTATCTCGAACGCCACCCAAGCAATGATGCTCGTCATCTTGGAGTTCGGTGGTGACATGTCACCATTCGTCGCCTCCTATGTCAACGACTAAAGCAGCAAAAAGGAAGCAAAAAAATCCGACTTAATTGAAGTTGTTGGCCCACAAGGGCACATCGCACTCACTTATTGGCCCTGCATAGTAATTCCCGCGGGTGAGCCCGAGCCAGAAACGAAGAAGATGCATGGCGTTCTATATCGTCGGTGCTGTTGAAATCGACCGTGCGGGAGCTCCCCCATGGGTGACCGTTTCTATCAAGTTGTCTTTGCCATTCTTTTCAAACTCATAATTTTTCTAGGGACTCTTCAAACTCTTTTTTTAGCTCCTCTTCAAACTTATTTTTTTTAAGGTTTTTTTAGGGGGGCTAATTTTTTTAGGTAATAATCTTCAAACTTGTACAAGATGACAAGTCCCATAAGATGAAAAAAAACAGACATGGAATTCAGCCCAACCCATGCCCATAGTTTGACAGAGATCCATACCGGGTCCCATTTACAGGCCCAAAAATACCCAAACGTTATCCTCCTGCTCCTCCTCCGCTCTCCGCTTGACTCGTCGCCACGGACCCAACCCACCCGACAGTCAAAGCATGGCAGCAGCTGCGACGGCGGCGCCGCCGCCGGCGGTCGCCACCGCGCTGTCCGTGCTCCTCCGCCGCGGCGCGAGCCGAAGCCATTTCCTCCGGGCCTCCCGCCCCAGGTGCGTCTCCTCGGACGCGGTCGCGGAGCCTGCGCTGGCGCGGAGGGGAGGCCACGCCGGGACCCGCCTGGAGGAGGCCGTGCCGGCCGCGGAGGGGCGGTCGCGGGTCGACGCGTGGATCTCCGCGCGGCTGGGCGGCGGGGGCGTCAGCCGCGCCCGCGTGCAGGCCAGCATCCGCGCCGGCCTCGTCGCCGTCAACGGCCGCCCCGTCTCCAAGGTGCACCCCCCCCCCCCCCCCCCCCCCCCACCTAACCTGGTTCCTACCACGTGCTAGGAAGTTTACATCTTCTCGCCGTCGCAAAATTCAGCTAGGAAGCTTCTTAAGCATTTCTTGTTTGTTAATCATTCGCTTAAACTAGAGTGCTACTGTATATTAATTGAAAAACAACAACTATGAGCTCAAACTAGAAATCTTCATGCTAAACAGCTGAGGAGACAATGCATTATATAATACAAAAGTAGTGCAAGTTTCGGTGCAGATGCCGTTTGTTGTTAACATTTGCAGATTGCTGGTATTCTAAAGCTGGCTTGCTTTGCGCTTCTGCACATTGTAGGTTTCACACACGGTGAAGGGAGGGGACAAGGTCAGCTGCACCGTGTCGGAGCTGCAGCCGCTGAGGGCAGAGGCGGAGGACATTCCGCTGGACATTGTTTACGAGGACGAGCATCTTCTCGTCGTGAACAAACCGGCTCATATGGTACGCACCGTCTTTTGCAGTGATACGGAGGAGTAAGATTTTACTTGTAGTTACCTTGTTCTTAGGAATGTCTCAATAAGGTTTTATCACTTTTATGTACACTAGTTTGTGGAGAGCTTATTTTCTACATAGCTGGACCTTCAGCATGAGATTTGTGAGCTTAATGAGGGTGTCTAGTTAAACAAGAAACATAATGATTTAAAAAATACCCAGTAGATAGCCACACATACAGTTGATGAGAAGTCTCTGGCTACCTGTAAAATCGGTGTATACTGAAAGGTAACTCGTTCTACTTCAAATTTTGAGGCTTGTTCATTCACGTGTTTTCCGTGTTACATCGACATTCAAGTTAATGTTGGTTATACTGTCCTGTTACCGACCTTTTCCACAAAACATTTTCCCCATCCTAATTCTATTTAGTTTTTTAAACTCTTACATGCAGTTTTCTTTCTACTGGTAGGGAGAATAATTATTCTTGCATTCTATGTGTTTTGACTTTTAGGTTGTTCACCCAGCACCAGGGAATGCAAATGGCACCTTAGTCAATGCTATACTTCACCACTGCAAGATTTCAACTTTTACCTGTTTAGCACGCAGTCCAATTTATGATGAGTGCCCTGAATCTTCAGATGATGATGTTGACGTATTTGATGTTGACCAATTTACTATTGGTGAAGTAAGTTCAGAGGTCCGCGAAGCTATTGTGCGCCCTGGTATTGTGCATAGGCTTGATAAGGGCACAAGCGGACTTCTTGTTGTAGCTAAGGTATTGCCCAGTTGGTTCTGTCCCAAAATATAAACACTAATAGCTTCCCATAGGACTTGCATATGAAAATGAAATCGTTAATGTTTACCTATTAACATTGGTCTCTTTTATTTGTTGTATCAAGTTAGTTTATGGACTAATTTTGGAATCACCTTGTTGACAGGATGAGCATTCACATGCTCAATTAGCAGAGCAATTCAAGCTGCATACAATAAGTAGGGTATACATCAGTCTTACTTGTGGTGTACCTAGCCCAAATTCTGCCAGAATTGAAGTTCCTATATCTCGTGATCCTAACAACCGGACACGTATGGTTGCTGCTCCTGGATCAGGCCACAGATATGCAAAGCATGCTGCTAGTAGGTGATTCATGCTTTTGACTTGTGCCTTCTCTTTTGTGGACTTGTGGTTCCATATATGATGCTGCTTCTTGAAAGCTGTTTAGCTTAAATAGAAGTACTTAGTAGGACAGCCAACCATACATGCTAAAGTCATATTTCTGACTAAGTACTTCACGATTTTCTATTAAAAGCCAAGTTCTTCTAGTCTAAATGATCTGTTGTCAGTAAAGCTAAGTTCTAATGGATGAACCAGCCTGATGTCATTGTCATATAGGCATGACGAACAAATAGTTCATACTGTTTAGATAATTATGGTTTTGACTGTTTTGAACTGGACATTTCTAGATACTACTCCTTATTCCTAGCATTAGCTGTGAGGGCAAAGAGTTATGAAGTTGGACCTTGCTGTTTCCTATAATTATACATACCATGCGCACGAGAATAGAACTTCTCTACATAAATACTGCCCCCATCTTTTTATTTTGTAATATTGCACTCCCTCCGATCCAAAATAAGTGTCGTGCTTTTAGTTCAAATTTGAACTAAAACCACAACACTTATTTTGGATTGAAGGGAGTATTGTTTATTCAACTTTCAAATGCTTTCAGGCTTGGTTGCTTTTTTCCAGACCGGAAATTTATTGCTCTGCTATTTCAAGAATTTTTACAGGTATAAAGTAAGAGAGGTCTTTTGTGGTGGTGGATCTGCACTGGTAGAGTGGAGACTAGAAACAGGGCGCACTCACCAGGTGATATGCACTATAGTCTCATATTCTAAGAAGGGGGCATCACAATTGCAATATTTGAATTTGTTGTGACTTCAAAAGCATTCTAGTCAGCAGTTGGAATTTTGAATTGTATACAATGTATTTCTCAATGTTGGGTAATGATACTCAAATACAACCACTTATTTTATCTTGTTAATGATCCTGCACCTATCGGTTTTCAGATCCGAGCACATGCAAAATATCTAGGGAACCCCTTACTTGGTGATGAAACATATGGAGGTACCAAAAGCATGGCATTGTCACTTTTGAGACCCAGAACTCCTTCAAAATACCATGGCGATCTTTCAAATCTGGTCTCGAAGATAGACAGGCCATGTCTCCATGCTGCATTGCTTGGGTAGGTATTATCCAAGATGCATCTCACTGGCTTTTTTTTTTGGTCTCATTTGCCTTTTAGGATAGTTTTCTTGCATTTGACTTTGGTAATTGTTCCCTTTTCAGATTCAAGCATCCTCATTCAGGAGAGGCACTTGAATTCTCATGTCCCCCTCCAGATGATTTTACTGAGGTACTTGATCAACTACGACGTGTTACACCGACGAGTGATGGCCAAGATAGCGACAGTGCTGCTCAAGTGTGATTAATGCAAATGGCGAATACACAAAATGCTGCTTCAGGTATGGTATGTTTGACCTGAAGGTCTTTTGACTTGTGCCATCTCTGAGTGAATGGCCAAACTGACGGAGAGGCCGTCAAGCTTTTCATCATGTTCAACGAGAGATGAGCACGACACCAAGAAAGAAGCTTCAGGAATTTTGACAAGTCTTGGAGACATATTTTAGTTCTCTTTTTCTATGTTTTAAGGAACCTAGGGGAAATGCATGGTTAATGAAGTGTGTTGAAAGCATTTTAGCACAATTCGATGTGTGTGCACTGTACAGAGATGTAAAATACACTGAAACACGGTGCTCTGGTGAAATGGAAATTTTGGCTTACATCAAGACCTGCTGCTTGTTGGGGTTCAAGTGGTTGGTACCACACTAGGCCAAAAATGAAGAACACAATTTTTATACCTACACAAAAAAGAGCCTTCCATGCATGAATCTTGGAGCAAGAAGTATGTTAATCCTAAATTTTATATTTTGCATTCTTAATTATGAATGTGCAAATAGTGTCGGATGCAAATTCAAGACATTAGAATTGCACGTATATAATTTGTGGAACTATGGAATGTGTAACTAGTATATGAAAAAAATTGAAAACCAGAAAACAAAAGTCAATAGTGTTTTGGAGAAAATAACACTTTTTTAAGAACGCGAAATCGGTTACAACGTAAACACACGCACTCACGCAACCTACCGAAGACCAAGGTCGAAGTTGCGAAGCTGGCCGCCTCCCACTATAACAATATTCCATACTAATGAGACATCAAAGCATCAAACATATGGTTTAATCCCCGATGGGTTGAAGGTACCACCGCCCTCCTAACCATCCTACCTATGTTTGGTAAACCAAAAAATAAGTAAATTATAAATAGCCCATAAAACAAACACATGACCGGACACACAAAAACACGTGCAACCTCTATTAGTGGAAAGACTGCTTGTATTGCACAAATATCATGTTTTTTAGGTCCCTTGCTAGGGCCAAAAGTCATTCTGGTGATTGACCCAACCGACTTCACCAGGAAATGTTAGAATTGGTGCATCAAAACCTTGCTAAGGAAGAAGCCCCCGAGCTGAGAAGTCTTTCATCCCCCTCATTCAACTTTACTCATGTGTCTCCAAAATAATCTGTTCGTGTCTGATCTCCTTAGTAAATTCCACTGTCCGTTTCCACACTAGGAGTTCTGCACCTTCTAGGTTCGGGGCCACTGAGGAAGATGACAAGCTCTTATACAAAATTGTCATTTTGCTAAGGAATAACCACACCCCCGCCACCTCATGCTTTAGTTCGTGGGAATGCTCCATTAACGTTGATCTTGACGCTGTCACTCGACAGGGGGAGCAAGTGATCAACCAGAGTCGTGATCCCGCGAGGAGCTTTGGAAGTCAGAGCTCTCTATCATTCCTCAACGATAAAATTTATCCATATGTCGATCCCCTTAAGGTCTCTATTTGCATTGCATCCCTCACAATGTTTCGAGCCTGACATGACTGATCAATAGACGTGCAGACAAGGGTTGGCCGTGTGCATTCTTTCTACCTAGCTAGTCTAGTAGTCACCTTTGGAGATGGTGGTGTCCTTCCAATCCGGCCGACGGCGAATCGATAGAACATCCACCAAGGGCTCAGGCACGTCCATGCATGTGTTCTAGGAGGGCAAAACCAAAAGCTACGATGAATGATCGAACATATTTGTAAAACGTGTAATATGATTATTCTTTATGTGTGTGTGCGCGCGCATGCGCGCGCGTGTGTAGAATGATTAAAGAATATAGTGGGCCAGAGGTGAACTCTTCAATGTTATTGGTCATTTTTGTTGGAATTAATCTCCAGTTATAACAAACTAAGAGAGAAAAGGGGAGCTAACAACTCCCACGATCGTGCTTTGATCGGGAGCACCCAAACCCAACCACTGGTTTCGGTCCCTGGCCCATCAGCGTCTCACGTATATTAAGAGGGGGTCGTGTATCTCTCAGGGACACACATAGTATGGGAAAAACTCCCAAAACCTCCAACTACCGATCCACAAAAGGGGCACTGAAGGGTTAGAAGGCTGACTACCACCGCCGGCCACCCTGGGGCAGTGCCGGCGGCGTTCCTGCTGTGAGTTCCTATTCCTGCACTTCTTCCCCGACCATCTCCATGTTGTTGGAGAACACAAGGTGTAGCCGGGGTGCATCGAGCAGGCAGAAGCTTCTCTCAGAACACGTAAGAAATCCCAAATCCTATTCTGTCATATGTATATTAGGTGTTCTAATACTAGGCTTAAGATCCTGTGACGTTCATCCCTAAAGTTTGTATCTAACAATTCTTAGTTCATAACCAATCATTTGAATATTAGTTCTCATTTCCAAACATAATCTATGAAATACTACATCACCTTAGTACCCTACATTGATATTTTACTTACAGTAGCTCAAAAAATAATGTGTTGATTGAAGAGTATAGTCTAACCGTAGTTAAGGTGCTGACAATTAGTGCTCTCTTAATAGGACGTGGCTTGCCTGCGGCCTCCCCCTGCGACCATCCGTGCGACGGTCTCATCCAACGGCTGTGCCTCCACGCCGCCCGCTCCTGATTTTGTCTCACAAAAAAAAGAATAAAGAGCCTAATACCGATAGCCATCTGTATCGATACACTCCTATCCAGATTCCTCTCCTTCGTCAGTCTGAACTCCAGCTCGAGCTGGAGCTTTCCATGTCCTCTGCCGCACCTGCTCTCCAGCCTCTAAGCACTTCGTGCGGACGCCGACTGGATCTCGGGAGAGTGCAGTCGCGGATCTCACCCCACCCCAGCTCGGCTGGCCGCCGCGCCCGTGTGTGCCTACTGAAGCAGCATCCCCGTGTCGGCTCGCCGCCGCCAGCGTGTGCCTGCTGAAGTAGCATCCCCGGCTCGGCTCGCCGCCACCCGCATGCACTGCCGAACCTCCATCCCGTCTTGGCTCATTGCTGCCGGCGTGAGCCTGCTGGACCTGGCCGTGCAGCAGCTCGGTCACAACCTGATCCTCCATCCGCACCGGTGCCGCCTGCCTTGCTTATGTGAGATGCGGATCCTAGCGGGAGCCTATGGGACGCCCACGCAAGAGGGCGGTGTGTCCTCGAGCCTATGGAGGAGGGGGTTGAGTGGTGAGAGAAGAATGTCCTGGATCGCAACTTCAGGGCCATCTATTTGCTATGAGCTTAGAGAGGAGGAAGAAGGAGATGGATATGCTTGGAGAAGAAGAGGGGACTACAGCTCATAGACTTAGCATCACCTCCATAGAACACAGGTGGATTCTTTTTGTTCTCGTGTTGTTTTCCATTTGATGCGTGTTTACTGAGAGGAGAGCTGATTGGCATTCCATTACTCTGCTTTCATTCAGTTAAATAAAGATTCTTTTTATGCTATTGTCAATCTTGTATTCATAATATGAAGTACTAAATTCAGACCGATTGTCCATCTGTTGTCTGCTCCCTATATGCCTCTAAGCATGACAAAATCCAGATAGATGGTTATGTCTACATTTATTTTGCGAAATTAAAATTGATAACTAGGATCCCCATCATCACAACTTAAATTGAGATAAGGATAGCTGAGAGGCTCGGATGGGCACAATGCTTGGAAAATTGTTCATACCTACTTCTATGAACTAGTACCATCACAAAAGAAAAGAAAAATATGTGAACTAATATATTTGATTGTGGAGATATTTTTAGAACATTTGATTGTGAAGATGGAGTAGCATTCAGGTAATAGTACGTACAAGTTCTAATGGTCCTTTGCAACTTGGAAGTGAAAACACACACGAGATAATTGTTTCATCATAGAGAAGTGCAACACCAAAGACAATTGTTTTCTGATGATTTTTCAGCCCAACAATCAAACCAAATGGGCGTCCATCATCTAGTTATTATGCAAATTGTTTATATTTATAAAAAACTTTTATACTTATTTATAACTTATTTTGTGAACATAAATTTCATTGAATATATTTTCTTTTGTACTTATTTTTATAACTACATAGTAACATGCAATTCTATTATTTAACATTAATAGTACATTGGTTTGAAAGTAAAACCAACCATATTATCTGGCAAAAGTTATGCTATTTTTCTTACTATTTTTATAATAAAAACATTCATTGCACTGAATCTCTTTTATGCAAAATAAAAAACAAAGAGAAAAATTGAATTCTTCTATGGATTGATGTGTCATTCGTTGTATTAGTGTACTTGCATGTGTTGATATCCAACCTTTAAATATCTAGATCAATACCTCTAAGTGTATTATGTAACAAATATCTTGAGAAAGATCTCTAGAGTGTATGATTGTCACATATATGTATTGGAAAGGTGAACAGTTCGGTAGTTTCGAGAAAGCTAAGCGCAATTCTTTAGAATAGTAAAACTGAGCCATTTTCCAGCCTTCTCACGCCCTTTGCATTTTTGGCGGCTAGATTTCGTCATCTCGCTGTTGTGGACTGCATGATCTATTGTCGATTCTCGTGTGTGCTCCGTCTTCAGTCGTGGGCCAGCTGTCCTTAGAGCGCACAAGGAACCTAGGAAAATCCCATGGTTAATCAAGCGTGTTGAAAGCATTTTGGCACAATTTGATGTGTTTGCACTGTACAGAGATGTAAAATACAGTGAAACACAATGCTCTTGTGAAATGGAAATTTTGGCTTACATCAAGACCTGCTGCTTGTTGGAGAACGAAGAACAAATAACTTTATACCTACACAAAAAAGAGCCTTTCATGCACAAATCTTGGAGCAAGAAGTATGCTAATAATAAATTTGAATTTTGCATTCCAAGTCTTATAAATGTGCAAATAATGCCGGATGCAAATTCAGGACATTAGAATTGCACGTTTATTTTGTGGAACTATGGAATATGTAACTAGTATATATAGAAAGGATTGGAAACCAAGAAACAAAAACCTATATATATTAAGTTTATCCCAAGCTCAAATAAAAGAAAAAGAAAACCGATTACAATGTAGACATACACAATGAAGCCACCTACTATAGACCGGGTCAAAGTTGCGCAGCTTCAAGATTCTGGTTGCCTCTAGCTGAAAGAATAATCTGCATGTACAAGACATCAAAACGTCAAACTTGTGGTTTAACCCCAGATGGGCTTGCAGTACCACCGCCCTCCTAATCATCCAACCATTGGCTGGTTCTCAGATTTTTTTGTACAAATAGTCCATAAAATAAATGCATGCCCTAACACACAAAAAGGATGTACTCCCTCTTTTCTTGATTTGTGGAAAGACCGGTTGTATTACCCAAATATCAGGTATCTTTGTAGGTCCCTTGTAGGGCCGAAAGTACGCACTCCAACAGTTGGCCCAGCCAGGTTTTACTAACGCAAACCTCCGTAACTAAATTATGAGCTACTTCATTGGCCGTTCGGTGAAACCGACTTCACAAAACAATGTTGGAATTGGCACACCAAAACCTTCAGGTGCTTTACAACCTCGTTATTGGCTGAGAAGTCCTTTGCTCCCTCATTCAACTTTCCCCCAACAACCTCGTTATTCATCTTGAAGATAATCCATTCACATGGATATCTTTAGTTAGTTTCCAATGACCGTTCATCCGCACCTTCTAGTCCAAGACCACTCGAGAAGATGCCAAGCTCTTGCAACAAATTTTTTGTTGTGGTCATTAATAACCATACCTTCGCCACTTCTTACTCCGGTCTATGGGAATGCTTTATCAACATTGATCTTGATACTGTCAATCAGAGCCGCAACCCTGCAAGGAGCTTCGGACACCCAAGTTATCTATCATTCCTTAACCATAAATTTGTTTATCTAGCGATCCCCTTCAGGTCTTCTATTTGCATCTCACCCCTCACATTTTTTTTCAAGTCTGCCATAACTGGTAAATAAAAATGCAGACAAGAGCATGGTTGTGTGCATTCATTCTACTCAACCAATGTACCACCCTTCGAGGCCCGACTGGTGGCGTCTCGATAGAACATTCACCGAGGGTCGTTAGACACCTCCATGCATGTGTTGTATGAGGGGAAAAACCCGATGTGATGACAAATGATCAAACTGATTTGTAATACGTGTTGTACGGTTATTTTTTTAATATTTTTTAATTATGTATAGTATATCAACAACATGTAGCGTGTCAGAAATAAACTCTCCGATATTGTTAGTTGTTCTTAGTAATTTGAAAATTAATTTTGATTTACAAATAAAAATACTCAAGTACTAAATGTACTTAGTAAGATACATCGATACCTTCCTGCTAGGAGGTCAACAAAAAAAATTGTGATTAAATATGACAATCATCAAAGGGATGATGCCGACAATTAGTCATCCTCTACCATGTTGACATTGGCGCAACGAGATAAACTAGTCACTCATACGACGACGTTTGTGATAGTCTGATAATGAATTGACATAATTTTATATGTACATACCCGACAGACTAAATGTGCAAAATGTTTATATTTAAAATAACCTTTTTTACCTTTTTATAATTTATTTTTTAACACAAATTTCAATGAGTATATTTTCAATTGTACTTAGCATAATTAATATAGCTAAATATTAACATACAATTCAAAATTTAACTTCGTTAGTATATTTGCTTCAATTAAAACCGTATTGTGCCGCAAAAGTTATGTTATTTTCTCTTACTTTTTGAAATAAAAACATTCATTCCATTGAATCTCTTTTATACAAAAATAAACAGCAAATAGAAAATCACATTCTTCTATGCATTAACATGTGTCGCTTGATGTAGTAGTGTACTTGCATGCATTTAGATCCAATTTTAAATATCTAACGAACTCTAAGTGTATTATCTAACAAATATTTTGAAAAAGGTTTCTAGAATGTATGATTGTCACAAATGTGTATTGGAACGAAGAACAATTTGGTAGTTTCTAGAAATCTAATAGCACTTCTAATGGTGATATCTTAGCCGTGAAACACATACGAGATGGTTGCTGAATTTGCAAAAAAGAAAAAGATGGTTCTGAATTAGAAGAGAGAGAGAGAGAGAGAGAGAGAGAGAGAGAGAGAGAGAGAGAGAGAGAGAGAGGGGGAGGGAGATAAGATAATTCACCTCCATTATACAAGATCTCATCTCATGCTTACATAAGTTTTAGTTCTAATCTCCCATAATTTGAACATGCAAACATTAATGATTAGACATGACACTAAGAGATGATTCATTGCCTAAAATATTTTTTATTCTCTAGTTGACTTGAATTGCGTGGGAAAAGACCGTCTTATTAAGTATTATACATGCTCTAAGGTCAATTTTGAAGTCTTGATCAAAACTAGCGGTAGTTGTCGGTGTCAAAACCGGCGGATCTCGGGTAGGGCGTCCCGAACTATGCGTCTGAGGATCGATGGTAACAGGAGACTGGGGACACGATGTTTACACAGGTTCGGGCCCTGTCGATGGAGGTAATACCCTACTTCCTGCTTGATTGATCTTGATGAATATGAGGATTACAAGAGTTGATCTACCACGAGATCGTAATGGCTAAACCCTAGGTGTCTAACCTGTATGATTATGATCGCCCTTATGGACTAAACACTCTGGTTTATATAGACACCGGAGGGGCCTAGGGTTATACAGAGTCGGTTTACAGAGGAAGGAATCTTCATATCCAAACGCCAAGCTTGCCCTCCACGCAAAGGAGAGTCCCATCCGGACACGGGAGGAAGTCTTCTGTCTTGTATCTCGCCCATCAGTCCGGCCCATATCACACAGGCCGGACACCCGAGGACCCCTTAATCCAGGACTCCCTCAGTAGCCCCTGCACCAGGCTTCAATGACGATGTGTCCGGCATGTAGATTGTCTTCGGCATTGCAAGGCGGGTTCCTCCTCTGAATACTTCAAAGTAGTCCTCGAACACAGAAAACGCGTCCGGCTCTGCAAAACAAGCCCCACATACAGCCGCAAAGAGTATAATATTAACAAGTCCCATCTACTGACATCTTTTGTAGTGAGACGCCACGTCTCTGCACGGTTATTATTTCGGACCATTTTTTAGCCTCCCGCTCCATGTTTCGAGATGCGGTTCCCTTTGGCACGTCTTGTCAAAGCAGAGATCGTGTCCCCTTATCACGGGATCCTCATTAATATGGGCGTGGGTAACCCAATCGTGTCATTGGCGATCCCTTGGGAATAGGCGAGCTTTAAGGCCCATGAGGAGGTGTTCGATATTCATCGCCTTTATAAGGGGTACAGATCGACCCGTCTTTCTCCCCCACACTTTCCTCTTCCTCAAGCCCCAGCGCCCAGGACCCGATTTCTTTCATTGCTACCAGGCCTCCTAGCCATGTCCGGACCCAGCTCCCAAGGCAGGTGGGCGGCTTCCTCGGTTACCGAGGAGGATATCGGGAAGCTCCGGGAGGCGAGGTACCTGACTGCGGAGATCCCCCACTGGCTCCCTGCTAAGGGGCAGGTTATCCCTACGCCAAAATCCGGCGTGAGGGTTGTGTTCATCTCTCACTTCCTCCGCGGGCTAGGGTTCGCTCTCCACCCCTTCGTTCGCGGCCTCATGTTCTATTACGGGCTAGATTTTCACGATCTAGCTCCGGACTCCTTTCTTCACATCTCGGTGTTCATCATCATGTGTGAGGCTTTTCTCCGAATACCCCCACACTTCGGCCTATGGCTCAAGACTTTCAATGTGATGCCGAAGGTAATCAACGGGGAGCAGGCGGAGTGTGGCGGCGCTATGGTGAGCAAGCTCGCCAATACTATCTGGCCAAAAGGCACCTTCACGAAAACCTCCAACTTATGGAACAGGAGTGGTTCTATGTCACCAAACCCCGTGGTACCAAATGGGCAGCCGCGCCAGCGTTCCGGTCTGGCCCTCCACTGTGGCTCGCATCGTGGATCAGTAAGGGGCTAGACTGGGATCAACGGACGAAGTGCAGACACTACAAAGTCGTATCCGGAGCATCCTCTAAAAGGACACCGGCCTCATCAATGTGATTCAGGTGATGCTAGTCCGCCGGATCCTCCCATGCCAGCGACGGCCTCTCCGCATGTGGGAGTTCAATCCGGAAGGACCGCGGACTCTTTGGCAATTCTTCGGCACAACGCACGAAGGGATGTGGAAACTATTCTTCAAGTCGCGAAAGCAGTGGCCGGACACATCCGAAGACGTCGGTCTCGACTGCAACCATCCGAATACCTCGGTAAGCACCCAATTTTCGAACGCAACTCGGTTGATTACCCCATAGCAATGTACGGAGAGTTCTATCTTTGACCAGGGCTGGATAAAGAAGGCGGAACGAATTAGGTGTTCGGCTCCACTTCCCGAAAACTCACCTGATCCTATGTTGATGAGGATGCTTGCCCCGGCGCCGTATCAAGTGCCGGCGCAGGAGGACAAGAAGAAGAGTAAAGAGGCCAGAGGTGACCTCCACCCTAAAGGTATACTGGACGCTATGTCCGGGGAGACTAAAGCTCCCTTTTCTGAAGATGAAGACGAAGGGGAAGAAGAAGGCGATAACCCTTCTCCCCACGGGAAGAAAAGGACTGCCTCCGAAGACTTGGAGGTGGAGGCACCCAAGAGAGGGAAGATATCCCTGTCAGATGGTTCGGGTTCGGAAGCCGATGTCGCCGCAAAGCACCTTCACAAGCCCCTTGCGGGACCGTAAGTGAACAAGGATGCTCTAGACATATTCCGTTCTTTCGAGTTACAAGGGTAACGTGTGAACTATATGTTTGTAGTTCGGCCCACTGCCTTCCTCAACAATCCTCCTCATCAGGGGACTTGTCTCCGGGGATGATGGAAAGCGAGACGCCTCCACCAGCTTCCTCGCCCCTTAGGGTGGACGACTTCGAGGTGTCGTCCCGGAGAATCTCTCCTGACCATCAAGCGGTGAGGGGGATAATGAAGACAGTATCCGAGGATGATACTTCAATCGCCAAGGGTCCGGGGGCACAGCCCCCGCGGGGACCAAGAATAAGGGCCCTGAACAATCCGGCGTACAGCCAAAGACGACTCTAGGGTCGAGTAGGTGTATCCCTTTGAGGGGAGTCCGTACTCCCGTAGCAGCCTCTAGGAATCCGGAGGTGCTGGACACTCTGATGGACACATTACAAAGTGGGTCCATCTCAGAGGAACATCGTACCTTAATGGGTACGGTGGTTGAGATGATTCTGTCCGCGAGAAGCGGATTAAATGAAGCCTTCACAGGTCTGCTGAGAGGCTTCGAGGTATGTAATACCTAAACCATTCTTTGCATGCAAAATGCACCTATGTATAGATAGTAGCCCCTAAGACTCTGGTCGGCTTCCACAGGGAGGCGATCAGAGGATCAAAAGATATGCTCAGGAAGTAACATAGCTATCTTGAAAACAGGCTGTTATGTCAATGGCGACCGCCCAAGCTGCGGAAGTTGCAAATCTGAAGCATAAACTTGAGTTAGCTGATGAGGATATTACTCTTATTAATGGGCGGCTTGACGATATGCAAGGTATGTGTTGGGACAGTCCGCTTACGCATGTATAATAGTATGAGCACAAGGCTGAAAACTATATACTGTACCATGCATAACTGTAGATGGTGCTGCCGCGGTGGAGACCCTACGGGCAGTGCTGGCCTAGGCCAAGGAGCAGGCCAGAGTGAGCAGTGCCGCTACCAAGAAGGCGGTAGCTGAATTAAAGGCCGAACTGGCCACTTGGCGCCAGTGCGAGGAGAAAACATCGACCATAGAGCGAGAGCTAAAGGATGTTACTGCCAAATGTAAATCACTCGAGGAGGACAACAAAATCAAGGCAGCCGAACTCGTCAAAGCCTTACAAGAGGCGAGAGAAGCACGATCCGAGTCTAGAGCGGCTTGGGAGGAGATCCGTCAAGCTGGAGAGATAGCGGCTGGTAAGCCATTTCTTTTACAGACTAAGTTCGGCGACCCGAAGTATGCTCTGCTTAATCAAATGTGGAGTTCTCCAGACGCGTTCTTGGATATGCCGAAGAGTGTTTACAACGCGGCACAATTCTTCCAAGCGCAGGAAGAACGTGCTACGGAGAGGCTTTTCTGGTCGCAATTCAACGTGTCACGGCGTCCGGCATTGCTGAACGAACAGATGGCCCAGTGGGCCAAGCTCCACAAGATGTCCGGAGCTGCCATGGAGGACGTCGTGGTCCGGCTATGGCCAGCCGAACCCGTTCCTGTTAGAGTTGTGTCGAATATAGTGTGCAAGGTAGGTTACAGTTGGACTATGAGTTGTATTGTGTTTACAGGGTAGAGAGTCGTGTCCTAGTAGGACACTTGTATCCTAGGCCTCTCATATATAGCGGGGGTAGACACATGATGTAACCTATGCCAACATAATAGCACCGGAATGCAGGGGAAGCCGGCAGCATGTGCCGGCGTCCAGAGCGCTCTAGGCCCATATAGCAATTTCTGAAAAATCTCTAAGGGCCCATGTGGGTTATATGGCACTAGGTGTAGTGGGAAGTTTAGTCCCACCCTGGAAGTGGAAGAGGAGTTGGACCTCCTTATAAGGGTTTCTCTTCTACATGCTATTGGAGCTTGAGAAGAGAAGAGGCCCTCGCGCACTCCTCCTCCGACGCCCACCTCGCCACGCCACGCCACGCCTTGTCATGACGCGCCGCGGGTTGCGGGATTGAGCCGAGCCGAGCTCACACCTACGCGCTTATTGATGTGGGTCGAGCCCACATCTCTCCACGCGGCTGCGCCTATATAAGTGTGCGGTGTCTCCTAACCCTAGCCGCCACGAACAGATCACATCTGCTCCACGCGCACGCCCACCGTCGTTCCCTTGCTGCTGCTGCTGCCGGTGACTCCATCCCATCCGCCGCGTACACGGTCGACGGGAGAGCAGGTCTCTGAAACCACGCCCTTCTGGTTCCTGTACGGGGTGAGCGGCGAATAGGTTTTGGGCAGCGATTACGCGACTGCTCACTTCCCATCGTCTACTTCCTCTACGTCCGCATCGCCTTCATCATCACCATGTCCACCGACGCCGAACGTGCCGCCGCCGAGAAAGCTGAAGCTGACAAGAAGGCCGCCGAGGACGCCGCTGCTGCCACCAAAGCCGCGGCCTCTGCATGGCCTACTGGAGGGTATAACTCGTTTATCCTGCTCCTACTGTTTTCTGTTTTAGCCATGCTAGCGTTATACGTAGATCTTTCTGCAATTAGCGTAGTATGTGCTAGTTTGACTGAATATCAGTATGCGTTTATTTGTGTCAATGCCATGCTAGTGATTTACTCGTGGATTAATTTAATCGAGAAATTGCCTATTTACTCATCAATCCAAAAACCTATTATGTGTAGGAATTTTTTGGCAAGTGGCTTTGCCGCTGCACTGAAACCGGATAAGTTTACCAGTACATACTTTAAGCGTTGGCAGACTAAGACCACGTTATGGCTCACGGCTATGAACGTGTTCTGGGTCACCGGTGTCTCCACGGGAACGATTGGTCCTGAACAGGAGAAGGCGTTCAAGGAGGCTACCGTTGTGTTTCTCGGAGCAGTTCTTAGTGTGATCGGAGATAAACTGGTCGACGCATATTTACATGTGCATGTCGCCAAGGACTTGTGGGAGGCGCTCGAATCTAAGTTCGGGGCAGCCGATGCCGGGAGCGAGATGTATATTATAGAGCAGTTCCACGATTACAAGATGGTTGAAAACCGTCCTGTATTGGAGCAGGCTCATGAGATAATATGCATTGTTAAGGAGCTTGAAATTCATAAGTGCGAGTTACCGGGCAAGTTTGTCGCGGGCTGCATAATCGCTAAGCTCCCTAATTCCTGGAGGAACTTTGCCACCACTCTAAAACATCAGAGGCGTGAATTCTCTATGGAGGATGTCATTGGCCATCTGAATGTTGAGCAGAATTCAAGGGCAAAGGACTCGCACGGAAAAGGGGCCGAAGGGACTTCTGTCGCCAACATGGTGAACCAGAAGAACTTCAACTCCCACAAGCCCAAGGGAAAGAACGGTGTCCAACACAATACCGACTTTAAGAAGAAGGGTAAGAAGACCTTCAAGAAGAACAAGAAGGACGAGGGCTGCTTTACTTGTGGTTCGGTTGAACATTGGGCCAACAAGTGCCCAAACAAATACAAGAAGTCAGGACATGGCTCCAAGTCCGTCAACATGATTGTGGACAACAATGAGAATGGTGCACCTGGGTATGGTAATTTATTTACTTTTTTTCAGTGTTTCAGCCCACCAATTGGTGGGTGGACACAGGTGCAGGTGTACATGTGTGTGCTGACATGTCATTGTTCACTTCTTACCAGGTCACAGGCCACGTGTCCGCATTGATGGGGAATGGCGCGAGTGCTTCTGTTCATGGTGTTGGCACGGTCGATCTGAAGTTTACTTCGGGAAGGATCGTGCAGCTGAAGAACGTGCAGCATGTCCCCTCCATCAAGAAGAACCTCGTTAGTGGCTCCCTTCTATGTAGAGAAGGGTTTAAGTTGGTTTTCGAGTCTAATAAATTAGTTGTTACGAAATATGGACTCTTTGTTGGAAAAGGTTATGAGAGCGGAGGGATGTTCCGCCTTTCCTCGCAGATTTTTGTAATAAAGTCGTGAACCATGTGTTGGAAATATGCCCTAGAGGCAATAACAAAATGGTTATTATTATATTTCTTTGTTCATGATAATTGTCTATTGTTCATGCTATAATTGTGTTATCCGGAAATCGTAATACATGTGTGAATACATAGACCACAACATGTCCCTAGTAAGCCTCTAGTTGACTAGCTCGTTGATCAACAGATAGTCATGGTTTCCTGACTATGGACATTGGATGTCATTGATAACGGGATCACATCATTAGGAGAATGATGTGATGGACAAGACCCAATCCTAAGCATAGCGCAAAGATCGTGTAGTTCGTTTGCTAGAGCTTTCCAATTGTCAAGTGCCATTTCCTTAGACCATGAGATTGTGCAACTCCCGGATACCGTAGGAGTGCTTTGGGTGTGCCAAACGTCACAACGTAACTGGGTGGCTATAAAGGTGCATTACGGGTATCTCCGAAAGTGTCTGTTGGGTTGGCACGAATCGAGACTGGGATTTGTCACTCCGTTTGACGGAGAGGTATCTTTGGGCCCACTCGGTAATGCATCATCATAATGAGCTCAAAGTGACCAAGTGGTTGGTCACGGGATCATGCATTACGGTACGAGTAAAGTGACTTGCCGGTAACGAGATTGAACGAGGTATTGGGATACCGACGATCGAATCTCGGGCAAGTAACGCACCGATTGACAAAGGGAATTGTATACGGGATTGATTGAATCCTCGACATCGTGGTTCATCCGATGAGATCATTGTGGAAAAGCCAACATGGGTATCCAGATCCCGCTGTTGGTTATTGACCGGAGAGTCGTCTCGGTCATGTCTGCGTGTCTCCCGAACCCGTAGGGTCTACACACTTAAGGTTCGGTGACGCTAGGGTTGTAGAGATATTAGTATGCGGTAACCCGAAAGTTGTTCGGAGTCTCGGATGAGATCCCGGACGTCACGAGGAGTTTCGGAATGGTCCAGAGGTGAAGAATTATATATAGGAAGTCCAGTTTCGGCCACCGGGAAAGTTTTGGGGGTTACCGGTATTGTACCGGGACCACCGGAAGGGTCCCGTGGGTCCACCGGGTGGGGCCACCTATCCCGGAGGGCCCCATGGGCTGAAGTGGGAGGGGAACCAGCCCCTGGTGGGCTGGTGCGCCCCCCTTGGGCCTGCCCCTGCGCCTAGGGTTGGAAACCCTAGGGGTGGGGGCGCCCCCCACTTGGCTTGGGGGGGGGGGGGGGGAAGCCACCCCTTGGCCGCCGCCCCCTGGAGATCAGATCTCCCAGGGCCGGCGTCCCCCCCAGGAGGCCTATATATAGGAGGGGGGAGGGAGGGCAGCAGTACCCTAGCCCCTGGCGCCTCCCTCTCCCTCCCGTGACACCTCTCCCTCCCGCTTGCGCTTGGCGAAGCCCTGCCGGGATCCCCGCTACTTCCACCACCACGCCGTCGTGCTGCTGGATCTCCATCAACCTCTCCTTCCCCCTTGCTGGATCAAGAAGGAGGAGATGTCGCTGCTCCGTACGTGTGTTGAACGCGGAGGTGCCGTCCGTTCGGCGCTCGGTCATCGGTGGTTTGGATCACGACGAGTACGACTCCAGCAACCTCGTTCTCTTGAACGCTTCCGCTCGCGATCTACAAGGGTATGTTGATGCACTCCTTCCCTCTCGTTGCTAGTAAACTCCATAGATGGATCTTGGTGATGCATAGAAAATTTTAAATTTCTGCAACGATCCCCAACAGTGGCATCATGAGCCAGGCCTATGCGTAGTTTCTATGCACGAGTAGAACACAAACTTGTTGTGGGCGTAGATGTTGTCAATTTTCTTGCCACTACTAGTCTTATCTTGTTTCGATGGCATTGTGGGATGAAGCGGCCCGGACCGACCTTACACGTACGCTTACGTGAGACAGGTTCCACCGACTGACATGCACTAGTTGCATAAGGTGGCTAGCGGGTGTCTGTCTCTCCCACTTTAGTCGGAACGGATTCGATGAAAAGGGTCCTTATGAAGGGTAAATAGAAATTGGCATATCACGTTGTGGTTTTACGTAGGTAAGAAACGTTCTTGCTAGAAACCTATAGAAGCCACGTAAAAACATGCAACAACAATTAGAGGACGTCTAACTTGTTTTTGCAGCATATGCCTTGTGATGTGATATGGCCAAAAGGATGTGATGAATGAAATATATGTGATGTATGAGATTGATCATGTTCTTGTAATAGGAATCACGACTTGCATGTCGATGAGTATGACAACCGGCAGGAGCCATAGGAGTTGTCTTTAATTTTGTATGACCTGCGTGTCATTGAATAACACCATGTAAATTACTTTACTTTATTGCTAAACACGTTAGCCATAGAAGTAGAAGTAATCGTTGGCGTGATAACTTCATGAAGACACGATGATGGAGATCATGGTGTCATGCCGGTGACGAAGATGATCATGGCGCCCTGAAGATGGAGATCAAAGGAGCAAAATGATATTGGCCATATCATGTCACTATTTGATTGCATGTGATGTTTATCATGTTTTACATCTTATTTGCTTAGAACGACGGTAGCTTAAATAAGATGATCCCTCGCAATAATTTCAAGAAAGTGTTCCCCCCTAACTGTGCACCGTTGCGAAGGTTCGTTGTTTCGAAGCACCACGTGATGATCGGGTGTGATAGATTCTAACGTTCGCATACAACGGGTGTTGACGAGCCTAGCATGTACAGACATGGCCTCGGAACACACGCAATACACTTAGGTTGACTTGACGAGCCTAGCATGTACAGACATGGCCTCGGAACACGGAAGACCGAAAGGCCGAGCATGAGTCGTATAGAAGATACAATCAACATGAAGATGTTCACCGATGTTGACTAGTCCGTCTCACGTGATGATCGGACACGGCCTAGTTAACTCGGATCATGTTTCACTTAGATGACTAGAGGGATGTCTATCTGAGTGGGAGTTCATTGAATAATTTGATTAGATGAACTTAATTATCATGAACTTAGTCTAAAATCTTTACAATATGTCTTGTAGATCAAATGGCCCACATTGCCCTCAACTTCAACGTGTTCCTAGAGAAAACCAAGCTGAAAGATGATGGCAGCAACTATACGGACTGGGTCCGGAACCTGAGGATCATCCTCATAGCTGCCAAGAAAGATTATGTCCTAGAAGCACCGCTAGGTGATGCACCCATCCCAGAGAACCAAGACGTTATGAACGCTTGGCAATCACGTGCTGATGATTACTCCCTCGTTCAGTGCGGCATGCTTTACAGCTTAGAACCGGGGCTCCAAAAGCGTTTTGAGCAACACGGAGCATATGAGATGTTCGAAGAGCTAAAAATGGTTTTACAAGCTCATGCCCGGTCGAGAGATATGAAGTCTCCGACAAGTTCTTCAGTTGTAAGATGGAGGAAAACAGTTCTGTCAGTGAGCACATACTCAGATGTCTGGGTTACACAATCGCTTGACTCAGCTGGGAGTTAATCTCCCGGATGACGCGGTCATTGGCAGAATCCTTCAGTCGCTTCCACCAAGCTACAAGAGCTTTGTGATGAACTTCAATATGCAGGGGATGGAAAAGACCATTCCTGAGGTATATTCAATGCTGAAATCAGCGGAGGTAGAGATCAAAAAGGAACATCAAGTGTTGATGGTGAATAAAACCACTAAGTTCAAGAAAGGCAAGGGTAAGAAGAACTTCAAGAAGGACGACAAGGGAGTTGCCGCGCCCGGTAAGCCAGTTACCGGGAAGAAGCTAAGGAATGGACCCAAGCCTGAGACTGAGTGCTTTTATTGCAAGGGAAGTGGTCACTGGAAGCGGAACTGCCCCAAATACTTAGCGGACAAGAAGGCCGGCAACACCAAAGGTATATGTGATATACATGTAATTGATGTGTACCTTACCAGTACTCGTAGTAGCTCCTGGGTATTTGATACCGGTGCGGTTGCTCATATTTGTAACTCAAAACAGGAGCTGCGGAATAAACGGAGACTGGCGAAGGACGAGGTGACGATGTGCGTCAGGAATGGTTCCAAGGTCGATGTGATCGCCGTCGGCACGCTACCTCTGCATTTACCTACGGGATTAGTTTTAAACCTCAATAATTGTTATTTAGTGCCAGCTTTGAGCATGAACATTGTATCAGGGTCTCGTTTAATGCGAGATCGCTACTCATTTAAATCCGAGAATAATGGTTGTTCTATTTATATGAGAGATATGTTTTATGGTCATGCCCCGCTGGTCAATGGTTTATTCTTAATGAATCTCGAACGTGATGTTACACATATTCATAGTGTGAATACCAAAAGATGTAAAGTTGATAACGATAGTCCCACATACTTGTGGCACTGCCGCCTTGGTCACATTGGTGTCAAGCGCATGAAGAAGCTCCATGCAGATGGACTTTTGGAGTCTCTTGATTACGAATCATTTGACACGTGCGAACCATGCCTCATGGGTAAGATGACCAAGACTCCGTTCTCCGGAACAATGGAGCGAGCAACCAACTTATTGGAAATCATACATACCGATGTGTGCGGTCCAATGAGTGTTGAGGCTCGCGGTGGCTATCGTTATGTTCTCACTCTCACTGATGACTTAAGTAGATATGGGTATGTCTACCTAATGAAACACAAGTCTGAGACCTTTGAAAAGTTCAAGGAATTTTAGAGTGAGGTTGAGAATCAACGTGACAGGAAAATAAAGTTCTTACGATCAGATCGTGGAGGGGAATATTTGAGTCACGAATTTGGCACACACTTAAGGAAATGTGGAATAGTTTCACAACTCACGCCGCCTGGAACACCTCAGCGAAATGGTGTGTCTGAACGTCGTAATCGCACTCTATTGGATAAGGTGCGATCTATGATGTCTCTTACCGATCTACCGCTCTCATTTTGGGGCTATGCTTTAGAGACTGCCGCATTCACTTTAAATAGGGCTCCGTCGAAATCCGTTGAGACGACACCGTATGAATTATGGTTTGGGAAGAAACCTAAGCTGTCGTTTCTAAAAGTTTGGGGATGCGATGCTTATGTCAAGAAACTTCAACCTGAAAAGCTCGAACCCAAGTCGGAGAAATGCGTCTTCATAGGACACCCTAAGGAAACCATTGGGTATACCTTCTACCTCAGATCCGAAGGCAAGATCTTTGTTGCCAAGAACGGGTCCTTTATGGAGAAAGAGTTTCTCTCGAAGGAAGTAAGTGGGCGGAAAGTGGAACTTGATGAGGTGATAGTCACCCCTTCCGAACCGGAAAGTAGCACAGCGCGGGAAGATGTTCCTGTGGTGCCTACACCAACTGGGGAGGAAGTTAATGATGATGATCATGAAGCTTCGGATCAAGTTACTACTGAACTTCGTAGGTCCACAAGGACACGTTCCGCACCAGAGTGGTACAGCAACCCTGTCCTGGAAATCATGTTGTTAGACAACGGTGAACCTTCGAACTATGAAGAAGCAATGGCGGGCCCAGATTCCAACAAATGGCTTGAAGCCATGCAATCCGAGATAGGATCCATGTATGAAAATGAAGTATGGACTTTGACTGACTTGCCCGATGATCGGCGAGCCATAGAAAATAAATGGATCTTTAAGAAGAAGACAGACGCGGATGGTAATGTGACCATCTATAAGGCTCGACTTGTCGCTAAGGGTTATCGACAAGTTCAAGGGGTTGACTACGATGAGACTTTCTCCCCCGTAGCGAAGCTGAAGTCCGTCCGAATCATGTTAGCAATTGCCGCATTCTATGATTATGATATATGGCAAATGGACGTCAAAACGACATTCCTTAATGGCTTTCTTAAGGAAGAATTGTATATGATGCAGCCGGAAGGTTTTGTCGATCCTAAGAATGCTAACAAGGTATGCAAGCTCCAGCGCTCCATCTATGGGCTGGTGCAAGCATCTCGGAGTTGGAACATTCGATTTGATGAGATGATCAAAGCGTTTGGGTTTACACAGACTTATGGAGAAGCCTGTGTTTACAAGAAAGTGAGTGGGAGCTTTGTAGCATTTCTCATATTATAGTGGATGACATACTATTGATGGGAAATGATATAGAATTCTTGGAAAGTATAAAGGCCTACTTGAATAAGTGTTTTTCAATGAAGGACCTTGGAGAAGCTGCTTATATATTAGGAATCAAGATCTATAGAGATAGATCAAGACGCCTCATTGGTCTTTCACAGAGTACGTACCTTGACAAGATATTGAAGAAGTTCAATATGGATCAGTCCAAGAAGGGGTTCTTGCCTGTATTCCAAGGTGTGCAATTGAGCACGGCTCAATGCCCGACCACGGCAGAAGATAGAGAAAAGATGAGTGTCATCCCCTTTGCCTCGGCCATAGGGTCTATTATGTATGCCATGCTGTGTACCAGACCTGATGTAAACCTTGCCGTAAGTTTGGTAGGAAGGTACCAAAGTAATCCCGGCATGGAACACTGGACAGCGGTCAAGAATATCCTGAAGTACCTGAAGAGGACTAAGGATATGTTTCTCGTTTATGGAGGTGACGAAGAGCTCGTCGTAAAGGGTTACGTCGACGCTAGCTTCGACACAGATCTGGATGACTCTAAGTCACAAACCGGATACGTGTATATTTTGAATGGAGGGGCAGTAAGCTGGTGCAGTTGCAAGCAAAGCGTCGTGGCGGGATCTACATGTGAAGCGGAATACATGGCGGCCTCAGAGGCAGCACAAGAAGCAATCTGGATAAAGGAGTTCATTACCGACCTAGGGGTGATTCCCAATGCGTCGGGCCCGATGACTCTCTTCTGTGACAACACTGGAGCTATTGCCCTTGCCAAGGAGCCCAGGTTTCACAGGAAGACCAGGCATATCAAGCGTCGCTTCAACTCCATTCGGGAAAGTGTTCAAAATGGAGACATAGATATTTGTAAAGTACATACGGACCTGAATGTAGCAGATCTGTTGACTAAACCTCTCCCTAGAGCAAAACATGATCAACACCAGGACGCAATGGGTGTTCGATTCATCACAATGTAACTAGATTATTGACTCTAGTGCAAGTGGGAGACTGTTGAAAATATGCCCTAGAGGCAATAATAAAATGGTTATTATTATATTTCTTTGTTCATGGTAATTGTCTATTGTTCATGCTCTAATTGTATTATCCGGAAATCGTAGTACATGTGTGAATACATAGACCACAACGTGTCCCTAGTAAGCCTCTAGTTGACTAGCTCGTTGATCAACAGATAGTCATGGTTTCCTGACTATGGACATTGGATGTCATTGATAACGGGATCACATCATTAGGAGAATGATGTGATGGACAAGACCCAATCCTAAGCATAGCGCAAAGATCATGTAGTTCGTTTGCTAGAGCTTTTCCAATTGTCAAGTGTCATTTCCTTAGACCATGAGATTGTGCAACTCCTGGATACCGTAGGAGTGCTTTGGGTGTGCCAAACGTCACAACGTAACTGGGTGGCTATAAAGGTGCATTACGGGTATCTCCGAAAGTGTCTGTTGGGTTGGCACGAATCGAGACTGGGATTTGTCACTCCGTTTGACGGAGAGGTATCTCTGGGCCCACTCGGTAATGCATCATCATAATGAGCTCAAAGTGACCAAGTGGTTGGTCACGGGATCATGCATTACGGTACGAGTAAAGTGACTTGCCGGTAACGAGATTGAACGAGGTATTGGGATACCGACGATCGAATCTCGGGCAAGTAACGTACCGATTGACAAAGGGAATTGTATACGGGATTGATTGAATCCTCGACATCGTGGTTCATCCGATGAGATCATCGTGGAACATGTGGGAGCCAACATGGGTATCCAGATCCCGCTGTTGGTTATTGACCGGAGAGTCGCCTCGGTCATGTCTGCGTGTCTCCCGAACCCGTAGGGTCTACACACTTAAGGTTCGGTGACGCTAGGGTTGTAGAGATATTAGTATGCGGTAACCCGAAAGTTGTTCGGAGTCCCGGATGAGATCCCGGACGTCACGAGGAGTTCCGGTATGGTCCGGAGGTGAAGAATTATATATAGGAAGTCCAGTTTCGGCCACCGGGAAAGTTTCGGGGGTTACCGGTATTGTACCGGGACCACCGGAAGGGTCCCGAGGGTCCACTGGGTGGGGCCACCTATCCCGGAGGGCCCCATGGGCTGAAGTGGGAGGGGAACGAGCCCCTGGTGGGCTGGTGCGCCCCCCTTGGGCCTGCCCCTGCGCCTAGGGTTGGAAACCCTAGGGGTGGGGGCGCCCCCCACTTGGCTTGGGGGGGGGGGGGAAGCCACCCCTTGGCCGCCGCCCCCTGGAGATCAGATCTCCCAGGGCCGGCGCCCCCCAGGAGGCCTATATATAGGAGGGGGGAGGGAGGGCAGCAGTACCCTAGCCCCTGGCGCCTCCCTCTCCCTCCCGTGACACCTCTCCCTCCCGTTTGCGCTTGACGAAGCCCTGCCGGGATCCCCGCTACTTCCACCACCACGCCGTCGTGCTGCTGGATCTCCATCAACCTCTCCTTCCCCCTTGCTGGATCAAGAAGGAGGAGACGTCGCTGCTCCGTACGTGTGTTGAACGCGGAGGTGCCGTCCGTTCGGCGCTCGGTCATCGGTGATTTGGATCACGACGAGTACGACTCCATCAACCTCGTTCTCTTGAACGCTTGCGCTCGCGATCTACAAGGGTATGTAGATGCACTCCTTCCCTCTCGTTGCTAGTAAACTCCATAGATGGATCTTGGTGATGCGTAGAAAATTTTAAATTTCTGCAACGATCCCCAACACCATGTTCATTCGAATGTTAATGAATCTGAAGTTTGGCATTCACGTCTTTGTCACATTAGTTTCGGTGTTATGACGTGGCTAGCCAAGTTGGATTTAATCCCGAGTTTTACTTTAGCCAAAGGTTCTAAGTGCCTTACATGTGTGCAAGCTAAGCAACCTCGCAAGCCTCACAAGGCCGTGGAGGAGAGACACTTGGCACCATTAGAACTCATACATTCTGATCTTTGTGAGATGAATGGTGTGTTGACTAAAGGTGGAAAGAAATACTTCATGACATTGATAGATGATTCCACTAGATATTGCTATGTGTATCTGTTAAATACTAAAGATGAGGCTCTACACTACTTTAAAATCTATAAGGCAGAAGTTGAGAATCAACTTGAAAAGAAAATTAAACGAGTCCGGTCAGATCGTGGTGGGAGTACTTCTCGAGTGAGTTTGATTCCTTCTGTGCGGAACACGGCATTATTCATGAGAGGACGCCTCCCTATTCACCCCAGTCAAACGGGGTTGCCGAGCGGAAAAACCGTACTCTAACTGATTTGGTTAACGCCATGTTAGATACATCGGGTTTATCCAAGGCATGGTGGGGGGAGGCTATATTGACGGCATGTCATGTCCTGAATAAAGTTCCGACAAAGGATAATGAGATCACTCCCTATGAGAAATTGGCAAAGAGAAGGACAACACTCTTGTACTTGCGCACTTGGGGCTGTCTGGCGAAAGTCAATGTGCCGATCCCCAAAAAGCGTAAGCTTGGACCCAAGACTGTGGACTGCGTTAATTTGGGCTACGCTAAGAACAGCGTTGGCTATAGATTTCTAGTAGTGAAATCTGAGGTACCTGACCAGAAGGTCGGTACAATTATGGAGTCTAAGGATGCTACATTCTTCGAGGATATTTTTCCTATGAGAGATATGCAAAGCACTTCTAGACAGGAATCTGAGGAGACTCCTGAACTTGCCATCCCTATGGAATATTTTGAACAAACACATGATGAAAATCCTGAGGAGGATGACGAGGAAACCCTTGGTAGGGGCAAGAGACAAAGGACTACAAAGACCTTTGGTGATGATTTCTTCGTGTACCTCGTGGATGATACTCCCACTTCTATTTCAGAAGCGTATGCCTCTCCAGAAGCTGACTACTGGAAGGATGCGGTCCGTAGCGAGATGGATTCCATCATGGCTAACGGGACATGGGAGATCACTGAGCGTCCCTATGGTTGCAAAGCATTAGGATGTAAGTGGGTGTTCAAGAAGAAGCTTAGGCCCGATGGTACGATTGAAAAGTACAAGGCTAGGCTTGTGGCCAAGGGCTATGACCAGAAAGAAGAGGAAGATTTCTTCGACACTTATTCACCTGTGGCTAGACTGACCACCATTCGAGTATTACTCTCGTTGGCAGCCTCGCATGGTCTTCTCGTCCACCAGATGGATGTTAAGATGGCTTTTTTGAATGGAGAGCTAAACGAGGAAATCTACATGCAACAGCCAGATGGCTTTGTGATAGATGGTCAGGAAAGAAAGGTGTGTAGGTTGCTGAAATCTTTATATGGCCTGAAGCAAGCACCTAAGCAATGGCATGATAAGTTTAATACAACTCTGACGTCTGTTGGTTTCGTTGTTAATGAGGCTGACAAATGTGTATACTATCGCCATGGTGGGGGCGAAGGAGTTATACTATGCTTGTATGTTGATGACATACTGATATTTGGAACCAACCTCAAAGTCATTGAGGAGGTCACGTCGTTTCTGTCTCAGAACTTTGAGATGAAAGACCTTGGTGTGGCTGATGTTATCTTGAACATCAAGCTACTGAGAGATAATGAGGGTGGGATTACACTTCTGCAATCCCACTATGTTGAGAAGGTGTTGAGTTGTTTTGGATATTCGGATTGCAACCATCTCAAACACCATATGATCCTAGCGTGTTGATTCGAAAGTCCAAAGGCACGGCTATAGATCAGTTAAGATACTCTCAAATCATTGGTTCACTGATGTACCTAGCGAGCGCAACGAGGCCCGACATCGCGTTTGCTGTGAGCAAACTGAGCCGGTTTGTTTCCAAACTGGGTGATGTACATTGGCATGCTGTTGAACGAGTTATGCGCTATCTGAAAGGTACTATGAACTATGGACTTCACTATACCGGAGACCCGTCGGTACTTGAATGGTATAGTGATGCAAATTGGATCTCTGATGCTGATGAGATGAAGGCCACAACTGGGTATATGTTTACTCTTGGAGGTGGCGCTGTTTCCTGGAAGTCTTGCAAGCAAACGATCTTAACGAGATCGACAATGGAAGCAGAATTAACGGCATTAGACACATTTGGTGTTGAAGCGAGATGGCTTCGAGATCTTTTGATGGACTTGCCATTGGTTGATAAACCGGTTCCG